>NC_135884.1:98620189-100045498 GCF_964194155.1 Cetorhinus maximus
TTAGAGCTCATGTAATAAAACCGTCAGTAACGATATGGATATGGCTGAGTGAGTGGAAACAGAGTAGTGGTAAGGGGTTGTTTTCCTGATTGGAGAAAGGTTTGTAGTGGGATTTCCCAGAGGCCTGTGTCAGGACCCCTGTTGCTTTTGATATATATCAGTGACCTAGACGGTATGTAGGGCACAATTTTAAAATCTGCAGATTTGGAAGTATTGTGAACTGTGAGGAAACGACATATGCAGGTTTCTGGAATGGGTGGATAGGTGGCAGATGAAATTTAATGCAGAGAAGTGTGAAATGATTAATTTTAGTAGGAAGAATAGGGAGAGGCAAAGTAAACTAAAGGGTACAATTCTAAAGGGGGTGCAGGAGCAAAGGGACTTGGTGGTATATGTGCACAAGTCATTGAAGGTGGCGGGGCATGTTAAGAGAGCGGTTAATAAAGTGTAAGAGATCCTGGGCTTTATAAATAGAGGCATAGAATACAAAAGCAAAGAAGTTATGATAAACCTGTATAAAACACCAGTTTGGCCTCAACTGGAGTTTTGTGTCCTGTTCAGGGCACCACATTTAGGAAGGAGATGAAATCATTAGGGTGCAGAAAAGATTCATAAGAATGGTTCCAGGGATGAGGAACTTCAATTGCATAGATAGCATGGAGAGCCTGGGGCTGTTCTCCTTAGAGAAGAGTGGATGAGGGGAAATTAATAGAAGTATTCAAAATCATGAGGGGTCTGGACAGAGTAGTTAGGGTGAAACTGTTCCCATTAGTGGAAGGGTTGAGAACCAGAGGGCACTGATTTAAGGCAATTGGCAAAAGAAGCAACAGCAATGTGAGGAAAATCTTTTCTGTGCAGTGAGTATTTAGGATCTGGAATAGACTGCCTGAGAGTGTGGTGGAGGCAATTGTGGCTTTCTAAAGAGGAAAGATTTGCAGGGCTATGGGCAAGGTGGGGGAGTGCCGTTTGGTGAATTGCTCCTGCAGAGAGATGTTATAGACACGACAGGCCAAATGGTTTCCTTTTGTGCTGTAACCATACAATGATTCTATGATTTTAAGTTGATTGTTTTATACCTGGTCAACAATTTAAAAGTCAACCCATTTGTCAGTGAAGCAATCTGTGATTTATTCTATTTATGATTCATTTTTAATTGTCAAAGATGTTTTTAAACTGGAATTAAGGCTTGTTGGAGTTAGTATTTGCAACATTTTTAAAAGCACAATAATATCTGCTTTGTATTGATACTAGCAAAGATACACAAAACATTTGCAGTCAGATTAGTATTTTCATGGCAGTGGTGCTTCTTTAAATATAGGATTCGTAGTTATTCTTTCACCAAAGACTTTAATAGAATCAAAACTCTCAGTCTAGAAAACACTACACAAAGCTGCCCATGTGCAAGAATAGGCTTAGGAATTTAAGTGCAAATTTTGTCGAATTCTGGCCTCATAACTTGTTAATAGTCATTGAATATGCAAGTCTAATTAGAAAATGTTTCTCTTGAGTTAAAAAGGCAGGTTTACATCTGGTGAGCCCCTCTGACTCTGGTAAAAGCCATATAAAGCTGTGCTTATTTGAAAACATTGGCTTTACTATAAATAACAGTTGGCAACCATTTCCATAAAACACACTCATATCTCAAAAGTTTAATTGAATGCAATAAATGGAATTGGGCTTAAAAAATGTGCTCGAGTCCTCCACGCGCCCCACTTTTCTCTGCATCACTATAGCAGAGATCACCAAAATATTTGCGAAGTAACCTTTATTGCAACCTTTATATTTGTAACCAAAGTACTATCCTTCAACATTTCTCACTGTTCTTTCATCAACGACTTTAACAGAATCAAAACTTCTGACCCTGGAAAAAGCTACATAAAGCTAAGCATGTGTAAAATCATTGAGTTTAAAATGACGCCAAAAAGTAAACATTCCCCTTAGATGCTTACATATCTCAAAAGTTTAAGTTTTAAAATTCCAGGTAGCAACCGTTTCACTGGAACAACATTTTTCACTTTTGTTAGTTTAACACATAATTGTGAAATAATTCTATAACTTTTGCACTCAGCTGGCCATTCAGTGTCCTCCTTGTAAGATTCTTAACCGCCTAAGAGAATTTGTTCGTTCATTCATTCATGAATAAAAAAGCAGAGTATTACTTAAATGGAGAATAGCTGCAGAATTCTGAGGTGCAGATGGAACTAGGTGTTCTAGTGTATAAGTCACAAAAAAGTTAGTATGCAGGTACATCAAGTAATTAAGAAGGCTAATGGAATGCTTTCCTTTATTTCGAGAGAAATTGAACATAAAGGTAACGATGTTATGCTTCAGTTATACAAGGCATTGGTGAAACAACATCTCGAATGTTGTGTGCAGTATTGGTCTTCTTATTTAAGGAAGGATGTAAATGCATTGGAGGCTATTCAAAGGAGGCTTACTAGATTGATACCTGGAGTGAGTGGATTGTGTTATGAGGAAATGTTGGAAAGATTGGCTTTGTTTCCACTGGAGTTTACAAGAGTGAGGGGTGACTTGATTTGAAATATATAAGATAAAAGCAAAACACTGATCCTGATGTATAAGATCCTGAACAGTATTGACAAGGTGGACGTGGAAAGGATGTTTCCTCTTTTGGTGAGTCCAGAACTTGGGGGCACTGTTTTAAAATTAGGAGTTGCCCTTTTACGACAGAGATGAGGAGAAATTTTTTCTCAGAGGGTTGTGTGACTTTGGAGCTCTCTGCCTCAGAAGGCGTTGGAGGCGGGGTCATTGAATATTTTAAAGGTGGAGGTAGATAGATTTTTGCTAGGCAAGGGAATCAAAGGTTATTGGGGGTAGATGGGAATATAGAATTCGAAACACAAACAGATCAGCCATGATCTTACTGAATGGTTGAGCAGGCTCGAGGGGCCAAATGGCCTACTTCTCCTATTTTGTTAGTTCATTGCTCTGCCCAAAGGCAGGACCTTGGCTCATTGTCTTCTGGTGCTTCATCCTGAGCCGTTTTCTTGGCAGTTACTTGTCAGTGATGGCTTGCCTTTGCCTCCCACCCTCAGGACCTGCCTTCCTGGCCTTGTCCCTACGTCTACCTCAGCCAAAATGGGAATCGAACCTGCACTGTTAGCATTATTCTGAACCACACGCTAGCCATCTAGCCAACTGTGTTAACCAGCCAGAAAAGGCCATCATCCCCTTGTAGTTTACACTTGTTAAAGACAAAACGTATTTGCAACTATTCAGCACTCTCTTGCACCAAGCTCCACTGACTAAAAAAAACCACCAACCTGTGCAGTCCTTAAACGGACCTGCATCAAAACAGCCCTGACGTACAAAAACTGCGTATTATTATTATTATAGGCTGTCAACATGTTCCGTATTGAATCCTAACTTAGATCTTGTCTGTCTTGCTTATGTTTGCTTTTATTTATATGGCAATGACCACATAACCACTATTATAATATTTTAGAACAAAGAAAAGTACAGCACAGGAACAGGCCCTTCGGCCCGCCAAGCCTGCGCCGATCATATTGCCCATCAACTAAAACATTTTGCACTTCCGGGGTCCGTATCCCTCTATTCCCATCCTATTCATGTATTTGTCAAGCTGCCTCTTAAACACCACTATCGTACCTGCTTCCACCACCTCCTCTGGCAGCGAATTCTAGACACTCACTACCCTCTGCGTAAAAAACTTGCCCTGCACATCTCCTCTATAGTTTTCTCCTCTCACCTTAAATCTATGTCCCCTAGTAATTGACTCTTCCACCCTGGGAAAAAGCTTCTGACTATCTACTCTGTCCATGCCACTCATAATTTTGTAAACTTCTATCAAGTCGCCCCTCAATCTCCGTCGCTCTAGTGAGAACAATCCGAGTTTCTCCAACCTCTCCTCATAGCTAATAACCTCCAGACCAGGCAGCATCCTGGTAAACCTCCTCTGCACCCTCTCCAATGCCTCCATGTCTTTCTGGTAATGTGATGACCAGAATTGCACGCAATATTCCAAGTATGGCCTAACCAAGGTTCTATACAGCTGCAGCATGACTTCCCAGCTTTTATACTCAATACCCCTGCCAATGAAGGCAAGCATGCCATATGCCTTCCTGACTACCTTATCCACCTGTGTTGCTACTTTCAGTGACCTGTGGACCTATACACCCAGATCCCTCTGCCCGTCGATGCACTTAAGGGTTCTGCCATTTACTGTATAATTCCTGCCTGTACTAGACCTTCCAAAATGCATTACCTCGCATTTGTCTGGATTAAACTCCATCTGCCATTTCTCCGCCCAAGTCTCCAACCGATCTATATCCCGTTGTATCCTTTGACAATCCTCTTCACTATCTGCAACTCCTCCAACCTTAGTGTCGTCTGCAAACTTACTAATTAGCCCAGTTACATTTTCCTCCAAATCATTCATGTATACTACAAACAGCAAAGGTCCCAGCACTGATCCCTGCGGAACTCCACTAGTCACAGCTCTCCATTCAGAAAAGCACCCTTCCACTGCTACCCTCTCTCTTCTATGACCAAGCAAATTCTGTATCCATCTTGCCAGCTTACTTCTGATCCCGTGCGACTTTACCTTCTGTACCAGTCTGCCATGAGGGACCTTGTCAAAGGCCTTACTGAAATCCATGTATATAACATCCACTGCCCTTTCATCGTCGATCATCTTTGTCACTTCCTCGAAAAACTCGATCAAGTTAGTGAGACACGACCTCCCCTTCACAAAACCATGCTGCCTCTCACTAATACGCCCATTTGCTTCCAAATTGTAGTAAATCCTGTCACGAAGATAATTCTCCAATAATTTCCCTACCAATGATGTAAGGCTCACCAGCCTGTAATTTCCTGGATTATCCCTGCTACCCTTCTTAAACAATGGAACAACATTGGCCATTCTCCAGTCCTCTGGGACCTCACCCGTAGCCAGTGAGGATACAAAGATTTCTGTCAAGGCCCCAGCAATCTCCTCCCTTGCCTCCCTCAGTACTCTGGGGTAGATCCCATCTGGCCTTGGGGACTTATCCACCTTAATATTCTTCAAGACGCCTAACACCTCTTTTTTGATCTCAACATGATCCAGGCTATCTACACACTCTTCCCTAGACAAATCGACTGCTAAGTCCTTCTCTTTGGTGAATACTGATGAGAAGTATTCATTTAGTATCTCTTCTATTTCCTCTGGCTCCACACACAGATTCCCACCTCTGTCCCTGAGTGGGCCTACCCTTTCCCTGGCTACCCTCTTGCTTTTTACATATGTATAAAAGGCCTTGGGATTTTCCTTAATCCTGGTTGCCAGTGACTTTTCATGACCCCTTTTAGCCCTCCTGACTCCTTGCTTAAGTTTCTTCCTACTTTCTTTATATTCTCCATGGGCCTCATCTGTTCCCAGCCTTCTAGCCCTTACAAATGCATCCCTTTTCTTTTTGACTAATCTCACAATATCCTTCGTTATCCAAGGTTTCTGAAACTTGCCATGCTTATCCTTCATCCTAGCAGGAACATGCCGGTCCTGAATTCTTAACTGATGTTTGAAAGCCCCCCACATGTCATTTGTTGATTTGCCCTCAAACATCTGACTCCAGTCTAGATTCCTCAGTTCCTGCCTAATATTGTTATAATTAGCCTTCCCCCAATTAAGCACCTTAACCCGAGGACTCCTGTTATCCTTATCCACCAGTACCTTGAAACTTACTGAATTATGGTCACTTTTCCCGAAATGCTCCCCTACTGAAACTTCGACCACCTGGCCGGGTTCATTCCCTAATACCAGGTCCAGTATTGCCCCTTCCCTAGTTGGACTATCTACATATTGTCTCAGGAAGCCCTCCTGGATGCACCTTACAAATTCTGCACCATCCAAACCCCTAGCACTAAGTGATTCCCAGGCAATATAGGAAAAGTTAAAATCACCCACCACAACAACCCTATTGCTTTTACATCTTTCCAAAATCTGCCTACATAACTGTTCCTCAATCTCCCGCCAGCAATTGGGAGGCCTATAGTAAACCCCCAACATTGTGACTGCACCCTTCCTATTCCGGAGCTCTACCCATATTGCCTCGCTGCATGAGCCCACCGAGGTGTCCTCCTGTCGTACAGCTGTGATATTCCCCTTAACCAGCAGTGCAACTCCCCCACCTCTTCTACATCCCTCTCTATCCTGCCTGAAACATCTAAATCCTGGAACGTTTATCTGCCAATCCTGTCCATCCTTCAACCAAGTCAGTTTAGACAGATGAATTCCAATTCTAAACTTTAGTTTAATGAAATATCAAGTCTTTGGACAGTGAAACTCTTAGTCACCAAAGACTAATATGATTGGAGTTTTAACCTCAGCAATTTTAAGGTTACAAAAGAAAATTATGGCAGCTGCTGAAAATCTGAAATAAGTACAGAAAATGCTGGAAGTACTAAACAGGTACTCAGCACTGAATGGACTGAGGAATAGTTCATGTTTCAAATCAATGACCATTCGTTACAACTGGAAAGGATATAAATGATTTAAAGTAAGTACAGAGACAGAGAAATGGGGGACCAGGTAGGGAACTAGAAGAAATGTCTGTTATAGAGTGGACGGCAGGAGAAATTACATGATAAAAAGGATGATGGCGCAAGGCAAAAGGAGATGGTATCGGGACAAATAAATAAACAAAAGATGGGTCTAGAGAAGGTGTAAATTGGCATAGCAGAATCATCGCCAACAGCTGTTGCCCAAAAAAATGGGAGCAGTGGTCATGATGTGAAATTGTTGCACTTAATGTTCAGTCCGGAAAGCTGTAAAGTGCCTAATCAAAAGATATGTTGCAGTTCTTCAAACTTCTGTTAAGCTCCATTGGATCAGTGTAGGAGGCTGAGGATAAAGAGGCCAGAGTGCAAGTGGGGCGGAGAATTAACATAAGAAATAGGACCAAGAGTAGACCTTACAGCCCCACAAGCCTGCTGTGCCATTCAATATGGGCATGGCTGATCTGCCTCAACCCCGGTTGCTCAACCCCCCCGCCCCCTGCCATTCCCTTGATCCTCTGATTAAAATGACAAGCGACTGGAATCTCGGTGTCATGCTTGCAGACTAAATGGATGTATTCCACAAAGCGGTCATCCAGTCTGTATTTGGCCTACAAGAGACCACAGCACAAACAGCTAATACAGTATAATGAATTGAAAGAAGTACAAGTAAATCACTGTTTCACCTGGGAGGTGTTTTGGGGCCCTGGAGAGAAGGAAGGGAGGAGATAAAAAGGCAGTGTTGCATCTCCTGTGCTTGCATGGGAACGTGCCATCAGTTGGGAAACGGGGTGCCGGGAGTGATTAAGGAATGGACCAGGGAACAGCCCTTTTGGAATGCCAAACGGGATGGGGAGAAGATATAGATTAAAAACAGAAAGTGCTGTAAAAACTCAGCAGGTCTGATAGCATCTGTGGAGAGAGAGGCAGAGTTATAGTTTCAAGTCCAATGTGAGTCTTCTTCGGAACTGGGAGAAGATGATGTGTTTGAGGATAGCATCACACTAAAGGTGGTAAAATGGCAGAGGGTGATTGGGTGGAAGGTGAGGAATAGGGGGATTCTATTGTTGCTCTGGGATGGAGAGAAAGGGATGAAAGCAGAAATAGGGGAAATGGACCAGATCTCCCAAACCACTTCCTGTAAAAACTCTGTTAGTTTCTCTGTTTTTGTTGCATCTGTTCTGACAATGCCTCTTCCCTATCAATGCTTATGCTGAATCTTCCATTTTCCTCAACTGAGGATTGCCCTCCACCCTGGTTGGCAGTGCCCTTCACCACGTTTATTCCATTTACTGTTCTTCCAGATTCAGCATTGAGTTCAACAACTTCATTTCGTGACTTCTGCCTCGCACTTTTTTGGCAGGCAGCTGTTGGTGGTGATTCTGCCAGTCCAACTTACACCTCTTCTAGACCCATCTTTTCTTTCTTTACTTGCCTCATTACTATCTCCTTTTGCCTTGAACAATTGTCTCTTTTATCATTTAATCTCTCCTGCCGTCCACCCTTTGACAAACCTTATCTCTTGTTCCCTATCCCCCTCCCCCTTTTTCTGCCTCTAATTTACATAAAATCTTGCTTAAAAGTTGCATCTCTGACTTCTCAAGTTTGGACAAAAGATCATTGACTTGAGACTTTAAATGTTTCTTTTTCCAGAGTTGGTGCCTGACCTGCTGACATTTCCAACATTTTCTGTTTTTATTTCTGTTTTAAGTTATACTTATGCGGAATACAAATGCACAAACTATATATTATGTATGTAGTACTAATCAGAAAACTAGCGCTGATGCATTTAAGAAGTTAGGAAGTACAGGAGGGAGAAAGGAGCAGAACAATCTGTTGACAGTGAGGTGGAAAGAGGCTTGTGTGGAGCATAAATATCGGCATAGAGCTTTTAGGCCAAATGGCCTGTTTCTGTGCTGTAAATACTGCATAATACTATGTAAGTTGGTTTCTCTATACACTTTTAAGTGAAAGTAACGTTTAACTCCTTTATGAACATTGAAGTATTTAGTCAGTTCATCAGCATGGCTTAAGTTTCATTTGTTAGGAAACCATATATATGGCCATATTTTTCTTAGTTGATTAACAATATTTTCTGGTTTAGGACATTTTAGGATTGCTAATCTCATTGCAGTGGCATATTGTCATCAGATTGTGGATCAGAAACTGTTGTGTTGCTGTACTCCTTCATTTCATGGAATAATTTGACTTTATATTCCCAAAAGAAAATTACATTAAACCAGGGTTTTCCTGTTGCATGCGAACACTATTTGCTAAGTTTAGAAGAAATAATTTAAACACTTAACCACAGAAATAACACATTTGTTTGTGAATTGAGAATCTGCCAATACTGGTCTGGTTATTTGATTTCAGCATTGTCACCAGGTATAAACTGCCAAAGCTGCTGTTTGTTAACATTCAAAAATGTAGATTGACTATCAAGATAAATTGAAAGCATTTTTGAATGAATTATAGCAGACGAGGCATTCCAAAAAGAGTTAATTGGTTACATTTGCTAAATAAACATCCTGTACCCAAGAAGTAGGAATTCGAGTACTCATTATTTTAGCAATCTCAGCATCATAGAACCTTATAGCACGGAAGAAGGCCATTTGGACCATTGTGCCTTTGAAAGTGCTGTGCAACTTAGTTCCACACCCCAGCTTTTTCCCCATAACTTTTCAAGTACATGTCCGATTGCCGTTTAAAAGTTCCAATGGAAACTGATTCCGCCACCTTTTCAGGTAGCTAGTTAATGTGAAGACGTTCTTCTAATTTCCCCTGTCAAAGAATAAATCAGCGACTGCAGGTTACTTCAGGAAAAAGTACAATTTATTTAGCGCTGAACAGTACAATGGCCATTGGGAGCAGATCACAATGAATCTGCTCAACGATACAGTGTTCAACAAGCAATATTTATACAATACAATTACGTGACTCCCGCATATTCACACAGTGATCTTATTAACTTGCCCTTCTTTATTCTCTCATTATTAGGCTAGCTAATTGAGTTTGTTTACCCATATAGTTTTCTTGATCGTCACTTATCTCTTCTAGCAATGTACTATTCATTCCATGAGATAACATCTGATCCTTTTTATCTGAGTTATAATCTTTTAACAGTCAGGTAGTTACGCATCAACGGTTATCAGTGCATGCTGTTATATCTCACAATAGGTCAGGTAATCAGTAAGTTAACTAGACAATTACATCAGTTGCAAGACAGACAGTTTTTCAAAGACAGTTTACAAGGCATGTTGCATCAAATTAGAACACAATCTACAGCCTACGAGACATAGAATACAAAGAACAGGGAAGTTAAAAAAACAAGCTGGCCACCATACTTATGTAATTAATCGTGCACAAAGTTCATTTTATTCTGGCTATGCTCCAAGAATACTTTCCTGGTTTTCATACACAGCTTACAATTTCATTTTAACATTTATCTGCACGCACATGAGGTACAAATTAAACATAGTCAGGATTGTTAGCATTTCATGTCTTCCTCCTCCTTGTCCGTGGTGGGTTTCAGTAGGCTACGGGGCAACTGGCTATTTTCTTAGCTTACTTCCTCTTACCTCTCTATTTCCTATCCTGTAATATTTTCTTTCTCACCCTCTAGTACTTTAGTCAATTATTTTAAATTCATGACCTCTGGTTACCAACCCATATAGCAGAGGAAATAGTGCAATTAGGGAGAAACTATCAAAGCCCCACATAATTTTGAATACCCCTATTAGGTCTCCCCTTAACCTTCTCTGCTGTAAAGAGAATAATCCCAGCTTCTGCCATGACTCAGCGGCTAGTACTTTGAATCACAAGGTTTTGGGTACTGGGACCAGTGCAGGGACCGGTGTCCTGGTGAACCGAATAACTAGGGCTGTAGAGAGGGCTTTAAACTAAATAGAGGGGGGGGGGGGGGGGGGGGGGGGGGGGGGAGTGTTCTGGAAAGGGGATACGTAGGCTTACAAAGCAAAAGGACATGGCAGCCTTGCAGGGCAGCTACTTAGGTAATGATAGGGAAAAATGGTAAAAAGGCAAAACTAATGGCTCGTTACTTAAATGCACGTAGTATTCGGAACAAAATAAATGATTTAACGGCACAAATAGAAGTTAATGGGTATGATCTTAAAGCCACTATTGAGACGTGGTTACAAGGAGATCAAAGCTGGGAACTAAATATTCAGGGGTATGTGACTTCTCGAAAGGAGAGACAGGAAGGAAAGGGTAGTGAGGTAGCTTTGATAGTACGAGATGGAATAAATACGATAGCAAAAAAAGGATCTTGAATCAGAAGATGTAGAATCCATATGGGCGAGGGTAAGAAATATCATGGGGAAGAAGACACTGGTGGGAGTAGTCTATAGGCCCTCTAATGGTAGCTATACTGTAGGGAGAATAAATCAGGAGATAATGAGGGCATGTAAAGGAGGCAGTACATTAATCATGGGTGTCTTTAATCTTCATGTAGATTGGGAAAATCAGATTGGCAGAGGTAGACATGAGCAAGAATTCATAGTTTGGAATCGGGACAGTTTCTTCGAACAATATGTTGTGAATCCAACCAGGAATCAGGCTATTTTGGATCTGGTGATGTGTAATGAATCAGGTTTAATAAACGATCTCAGGGTAAAGGATCCCCTGGGAAACAGTGACCACACTATGGTAGAACTTAGCATTCAGTTTGAGAGTGAGAAACTTGGGTTGGAAACAACTGTGCTAAACTTAAATAAGGGTAATGACAGTGGAATGAGGGCAGAGTTGGCTGGAATGGACTGGGAAAGCAGTTTAGCAGAAAAGACAGTTGATGAACAATGGCAAACATTTAAGTAAATAGTTCATGACTCTCAACAAAGATATATCCCAGTGAGGAAGAAGGATCCAAGGAAGGGGATAAACCAACCATGGTTAGCCAAGGAAGTTAAGGACAGTATCAATTTGGAATAAAAAACATACAATGTGGCAAAGATTAGTGGTAAGGCAAAGGATTGGGAAGTTTTAAAAACCAACAAAAGATGACCAAAAAAATAATAAAGAGGGAGAAAATAAACTTTGAGGGTAAACTAGCAAGTAATATAAAAACAAACAGTAAGAGCTTCTTTAAATGTATAAAAAGGAAGAGGGAGGCCAAAGTGAACATAGGCCCCTTAGACAATGAGGCTGGGAAATAATAATGGGGAATCGGGAAAGGGCAGAGGAGTTGAATAAATACTTTGTTTCAGTCTTCACGGTAGAAGATACTATTAGCATTCCAAAAATGCTAAATAATCAAGGTGCAAAAGTGGGGGAGGAAATAAATACAATAACTATCACTGGAGAAAAAGTACTAGGGAAACTAATGGGGCTAAAGGCTGATAAGACCTCTGGACCTGATGGGTTTCTTCCTAGGATATTAAAGGAAGTAGATTCAGAGATAGTAGATGCACTGGTAGTAATCTCCCAAGAATCCTTAGATTCTGGAAAGGTCCCAGAGGATTGGAAAACAGCCAGTGTAACACCTTTATTCAAAAAGGGAGACAGACAAAAAACAGGTAACTATAGACCAGTTAGCTTAACATCTATCATTGGGAAAATGTCAGAATCTATTATAAAGGATGTAATAGCAGAGCGTTTAGAAATACATAATCTAATCAAGCAGAGTCAGCATGGCTTCATGAAGGGGAAATCATGCCTAACAAATTTATTAGAATTCTTTGAGGAGGTAACAAGCAGGATTGATGAAGGGGAACCAGTGGACGTAATATATTTGGATTTCTAAAAGGCACTTGATTAGGTACTGCACATAAGGCTACATAATAAGATAAGAGCCCATGGCATTAGAGGTAGTATATTAGCATGGATAGAAGATTGGCTAACTAATAGAACACAGAAAGTTGGGATAAGGGGGCCATTTTCAGGATGGCAACCTGTAACTAGTGGAGTGCCACAGGCATCAGTGCTGGGGCCTCAATTATTTACAATATATTAATGACTTAGATGAGAGAAGTGAATGTACTATCGGCAAGTTTGCGGATGACACAAAAATGGGTGGGAAGGCAACTGGTGAGGATGGCACAAGGAGTCTAGAGAGAGATATAGGCAGATTAAGTGAGTGGGCAAAAACTTGGCAGATGGAATATAACTTGGGAAACTGTGAGGTTATGCACTTTGACAGGAAGAATAGAGGAGCTGAATACTATTTAAATGGAGAAAGACTACAGAAGGCTGCAGCACAGAGGGATTTGGGAATCCTTGTGCATGAATCTCAAAAAG
The DNA here is from genome assembly GCF_964194155.1 of Cetorhinus maximus. NCBI lineage: Eukaryota > Metazoa > Chordata > Chondrichthyes > Lamniformes > Cetorhinidae > Cetorhinus > Cetorhinus maximus. The sequence continues at coordinate 98,632,958 of NC_135884.1, forward strand.
CTAACATACAAGTTCGACAGGTAATAGGGAAGGCAAATGGAATGTTGGCCTTCATTTCAAAGGGAATGGAGTATAAAAATAGGGAAGTCTTGCTAAAACTATACTAGGCACTAGTTAGACCACACCTAGAACGATTTTGGCCCCCTTACCTAAGGAAAGATATACTGGCATTGGAGGCAGTCCAGAGAAGGTTCACTAGGTTGATCCTGGGTATGGAGGGATTTTCTTATGAGAAGAGATTGAGTAGGTTGGGCCTGTACTCATTGGAATTTAGAAGAATGAGAGGCGACCTTATTGAAAAAAATAAGATTCTTAGGGGGCTTGACAGGGTACATGCTGAGAGGTTGTTTCCCCTTGTGGGAGAGCCTAGGACCAGAGGGCAGATTCTCGGGGTAAGGAGGCGCCCATTTAAAACAGAGATGGGGAGGAATTTCTTTTCTGAGAGTAATCAATCTGTGGAATTCTTTACCGTAGAGGCTGGGTTCTTAAGCATATTCAAGACTGAGATGGACAGATTTTCAATCAGTAAAGGAATCAAGGGTTATGGCAAAAAGGCAGGAAAGTGGAGTTGACGATTATAAGATCAGCCATGATCTCATTGAATGGTGGAGCAGACTCGATGGGCCGAATGGCCTACTTCTGCTGCTAACATCTTATGGCCTTATGGTTCAGGTCCCACTGCAAGATTTGAGCGCAAATCAGGACTGACAGTCCACTGAAATACTGAAAGAGTGCTACACTATTAGAGATGCTGTCTTTCGGGTGAGACATTAAAGCGAGGCTTTGTCTGCCCTTTCAGCCAGACATAAAAGATCCCACAGCGCCATTTGGAAGAAAAGCCAGTGTCCTGACCAATATTTATTCCTCACGTCGAAATTGGCTTCTGTGTTTCCTATATTGCAACAGAGGCTACACTTTAAAATAGTACTTCATTGGCTGTAAAACACTTTGAAACGTCCTGTGGTCAGGAAAAGCACTATAGTGACGCAAGCCTTTTTTTCTTTCCGGCCTCTCCATAAAACTGAAGTCCTCTCTTATCCCTGGCATCATCCTGGTAAATCTCCTCTGTGTTCCCTCAGGATCTTGACATGCTTCCTAAAGTATGGTGCCCAAAATTGAACACAATGCTCAAGCTGATGCCTGACCAGAGATTTGTAAATGTTTAGCATGATTTCCTTGTTTTGTATTCACTGCCCCTATTTGCAAAATCGTGTACCCCATTTGAATTTTTAACTTCCTTATCAGCTTGCCATACCACCTTGAAAGATTGTGAATCTTTCCTGAGGGAGTTCCTAATCTTCATTTGGCTGACTGGGTAGTGTAGAGCTGAGGTGAGTTTATTCTTTAAAGCAAACTGACAACAACTTTCCGCACATCACACCTGTATACCTGCCTGATGGTACAGTAAGGATACTAGTAAAAGCCAGTTAACATTTGCACAAATTAAAAGCTGGCACAAGGTGAAAAACTCAGCAGGTCCGGCAGCGTCTGTGCAGAGAAACAGAGTGAATGATTCAGGATGTTAGAAGAAGGGGATTTCACATTTGGCATGCACGCCAATTGGCGGGCCTGGAAGCGGACATATAGTCCGCTCCCAGTCAAGATTGCCAATTAAGGGCCGCTCAGCATGAAATGCGTCTTTTTAATGGTCTGAAGGGCCGGATGGGGGCAGGATCCTGTCAGGCGCTAGCTCCAATGGTGACCCGGTGGGGGATTTAAAAGCAGCAAAGGCAACGCCCTGAAGGCTGCCAGGGGACACATAGCTTTGGAGTTGTTTGACAAGACATTTGTTTTCAGCTGCAATGGCACTTGCAACTGCTGGGCACGCCAGGCAGGAGGGCAAGTCCTGTGGGCACTCGGTCCCGTCTCCTCCCCCCCCAGCTCTCAGATGAGTGCCTGGGAATCCTTGTACAGGAGGTCAGTGCCAGACGGGACATCCTCATCCCCAAGGATGGCAAGAGGAGGCCACCGCACCTGACCAAGAAAGCATGGGCAGAGGTGACAGCCCAGGTCAGCAGCCATGATGTTATGTGGTGCACATGGGTGCAGTGCCGCAAAAGGTTCGAAGACCTGCTGCACTCGGCAAGGATGAGTACCGAATTAGCATGGATCTGTGTGGAGAAGTGTTAACGTCTGGCCGTCCACCTTGGTGCTCAGGGGCGTAAGAGTCTGAGTGCCAACTGTCAATGGCATTGGCACCGGCCAAGGCGATGAGCTCTGGCTGCTTGTCCTGATTGCTTTGCGGGTTAAGGGCCACGACCCAGATGTGCCCTGCAAGGTGCTCCTCAGGTGGGGTTGGCCAGGCTGCAATGGTGCTGCAGGTAGAGAGTGGGCTAATCAGTGCTCCTCTGTCCATTCAGGAGAAGAGAAGCCATAACAACATCGAGAGGTCAAGGACAGGCAGAGGCCCCCAAACCTGCTCATATTGACGATATGAGAGAGATGCCTTAGAGATGGAGTGTCCCTGCCCAGCTCGTTCCAGTGGCCGTGGAGAGGCAGTGCACAGATGTGAGAGTGTCGGAGTGTGTAAGCATTGTTGTGTTCTCTCATCTGTAATGGAAACCTCAAACTCGGAGCCCCCATTGTTCATTGAAAGACGATGGCACCATGATGCAGATCTCCATTGTCTCACCAGCCCGCCTAGCATGCACAGTGACAGTGTAATGACTAATACTAATGACATGTCGTTTTTCTCTCCTAGAATTACCATTCAGCAAATGATTGCAGGACCCCAGTGAGCCATCCTTGACACCAGAAGACCAATGCCTGTCAGATGCATCTGCGTAAACCACCCCCCCCCCCCCCCCCCCCCCCCCGTCCCTGCACCAAGCACCAACGCAGATACCAGCACCTCAGTGGGTATTAGATTATTGGCTACAATATCGGTGCACAGCGGTGAAGGCACGGCACTCTCGCATGAGGAGCAGGTGGAGGCAGAGTGTGTCCAGGGCGCCGGCAGTCAGAGGACTGCTGGAGACCAGGACCGTGCTGAGTCCGAGGCAGATGACGAGCCTCTGGAGTCTTCCATTAGATGGCAAATGCTGGATATCCAGTGGGATGCTCAGGAGGATCTGGCAGAGAATCCTGAGGGTTTGCGTGCCATGGTCCCTGTTGTGGAGGACTCCATGCGGAGCATGAGTACTGTGTTGACTCTCAGCACCAAGCGCACTGCCCTCTCCATTGAGAGAGTGATGATTCTTATGGAGAGGCAACTCCAGGAACAGAATCGGGGTTCCTGGGGTTGTGCTTGGAGCTGCAAGCCCTCGCTCAGGCAACACTACAGGAGGTCACTGCCAGTGTGAGAGATGGGATGAGGCACCTCGTATCACTGTCCTGACCATCAATGGCGACCAGGGAGGTCCAGACCGACCTCACGTTGGCGCACGAGCTGCATATCGTCTCTGCAGGCTTGTCTCAGGGCGCTCTGGGTGACAGCTGCAGCTCCTCCGCCCCTCTGCGAGTGACCATGGCATCTGATGATGCCCTGATGACTGAGGAGTACCCAGCCGTGGCACTGAACTTTCCCTCCCAGGCAGGGCCTGCATAAGCTCCACTGGTTAGGAGACGACTGCCAAGGTCATCAAGGCCAACAGGACAGCACAGTCAGCAGGCTGCCTCCAAAGGCACTGCCAGCAAGGCGGGGTTCGCCAAGACACAGCACTCGCCAACGTAAGCTTAAGGCACCGTGAGCACAAGAGGGACTGTTCACGGGTGATTTTCTGTTCTGCCATGTTTTGTTAATTTGTTTACTGGTGTGACCTTATATTGTTATGTTCATTTTCTGCGAGTATCTACGTAATATAATTTTTTCTTTTGTGCTAATGGCCTGAGTATGCTTCACTTGTTTTGTAGGTGCTGGGCATGCCAGTATGTCATGCTGGACTCTAAATTTTATTGCACAATTACTGAGTGGATTTTTTGTTCAATGGAATGGGCCATTTCAAACATCTGGTAAGGAGGCGGCACCCCTGGCTTGAGGTGAAAGAGGTGCCTTGGCAGCCTAGCCGAAGAAGCATTGAATCAAGGCCTCCCTGGTGTCCCTGCCTCCCTGAAGGTTCCAGAGGCCTGTTTCCACATCCTCACTCTGTTGTTCCCCGGGCTCCTCTTCTGACTCACCACTGGAGTCATCAGTTATGGCCTGTGGAGCTGCCTCAAGATCCTCTTCCTCCAATGGGTCCCCCATTGCCAGAGCCAGTTTGTGGAGAGCGTAGTATGCAACGACTATCAGAGGCACACGCTCTGGAGGGTATTGTAGTGCCCCCCCTGAATGGTCCAGGCACCTGAATCTCATCTTCAGTAGACCTATGGTCCTCTCAATCACCGCCCTTGTGGAGGCATGACTTCTATTATAATTCTGCTCGGGTCTGTTCTTGGGTGCCAGAAGGGTGTCATAAGCCATCTTTTCAATGGATAGCCCTTGTCACCCAGTAGCCATTCATCTAGCCAAGTTGGAGTCATGAACGGCCTTGGCACCTGTGAATGTTGGAGGATGTCTGCGTCATGGGAGCTTCCAGGATACCTTGCACAGACTTGCAGAATCTGCGCCTTGTGGTCACAAACTATCTGGATGTTTGTGGAGTGGAAGCCCTTGCTGTTGACGAAGACACCCGGCTCACCCATTGCCTCCTTGAAGGCCACATGTGCAGTCGATGGCACCCTGGATGTGGTGAAACCCAGTAATTGCAGCGAAGCCTCTGGCTCGCTCAGCCTGGCTGGCCTCTTCAGTCCTGAAATTAATAAATGTCATGACCTGCCTGAACAGAGCATCAGTCTCCAGCTTGACACAACTGTGGACAGCTGATTGGGACAGTCCACAGAGATTCCCCCATTGACCCCTGGGAAGAGCTGGAGGAATAGAAGTTGAGGGCCACTGTGACTTTAAGATCCACTGGCATGGGGTGGCCACCCACACAGTTGGATATGATCTCTGGCCCAATCATCTAACATATGGAGGTCACAGTCTCCCTGGAGAAGTGGAGCTTCCTTTTGTACTGCACCTCTGACATGTTGAGGTAGCTGCATCGCTGTCTGTACGCTCTGGCAGCCGGATAGTGGCGTCTTCTACGGCCCCTTCTGCCTTGGACTCCATTCTCGCCCTGCGCCTCCTGTGCCTGCACCTCTCCTCCCACAGGTCGCTCCCTTGGACGCTGCCTATGGACACCTGGCCTCCTCTCCCTTCTGCCCCTCTCCTTCTCCTCAGAGGAGGTGCCACCAATGGAGTACACAATCCCATTACCAGAGAAACAGAAGGCTGTCTGGTGACTGAAAGGGCCCACATGGTATAAAACATCCAGGTACCTTGGAGACACCAATGGGTCCTGAAATGAAATCCAGCAATGCAAAGACTGAAGCTCAAAACAGAGAAAAAGCTGTCAAGTTTCACTAAGCAACCAGCAGCAAACTATCTCCTAAACTCCTCTCTACTCACAGTGGCAATGCTCCAGACCCTTTTTATCCCGCCCTTGGATGACAATTTGTGCCTGCCCATGCGTCGAGTGCGAAATCGCATGGGCAATGTAAAGTCGAGTACAGCTGGCTTTTTAATGGCCTTAATTGGCCCTTTAATTGTCGGCGGGTGCGGCTCCAACTCTTGTGTGTGCTCACTGGCCTCAATATTGCTTGCGTGTGCAATGACTTTGGGATGCACGCCCGACGTCATGTCGTGGAGTTTCACACGTGTTTGGGTCAGGCGCACGCCCAACCTTGGAACATAAAATTCAGGCTATGAGGAAGATATAAGAAAAAGAACTTGGAGTAACTCATTAAAAAAATCATTATCCATCTTTTCAATTGATGAGCTTTGAAATTTAAGGGAACCTGTGAAGCAATAACTTAAAATGGCTGTGCTTTAGGAAACTTAAACTTACCTGTGAAAAGTAAATGCACAGCAAAAGAAATGTTGGTGCTTTCAACTTCATTTTTTTCCCAATTGTAATCTTTCTTAATGCTATTGCTAAGTTAGAAAGCCTGTGAACCTACATTTCAAGAAAGCATTGACAGGCTTGGTTTCTCTTTTGAAAAAAAGAAGGCTGAGGGTGACCTAATGGAGGTCTTTAAAATTATGAAAGGCTTTGATGAGGGTGGGGATGGATTTTGTTAACAGCGTGCAGTTCCTGACGATGGAACTTGATGTGTGTGCCACTCTCCTCTCTTGCTTTTTGCCCATTCCCACACGATTGCAATTGAAATTTAAAGTGTTGACGGCATGCATGGGAAACATGTGCAAGTCTGTGGCAGGGGATGCTTTTCAGTGGTTGCACCCGACGTCAGCTGACAATGCTGTAGCTATGGATGAACTATGAAAGATCCTCCTGGCCAAACAGGGAGGCTCTGCATTATGGCAACAACTTTTCTGCCCAACTCAATTGCCATTAACATAATTATTGAGAGCACCAAGGTGTCATGGGTGTTTTTCAAAATTAAATTTTACTTGTAAATATTTCACATTACATTGGTTTCACTTTATTCATGCGTGCATCATCGTTATTTGTTGAAACTAGCTTAGTCCAAGATCTAAATGTACAATGTACTGGCATTCCACATGGTTGGCATGCATTGAAGATTACAGGGGAGTTAGGGACATTCTGTTATTGTGCAAGAAACAGAATCACAGAATCTTTACAGTGCAGAAGGAAGCCATTCGACCATTGAATCTGCACTGGCTCACTGAAAGAGCATTCTACCTAATCCCACTCCCCTGCCTTATCCCCATTACCTTGCGCATCCTTTTCAGATAGGAATCCAATTCCCTTTTGAATACTTCAATCGAACCTGCCTCCACCACCCTTTCAGGAAGTTCGTTCCAGACTCCAACCACCCTCTGGGTGAAAATTTTTTTTCTTCACATTACTTATACTCCTTTTGTCCATTATTTTGAAAAAAACAGTTCAGATCAGTACTCTTACTTCCCACTTTTACTGGTGTTCCATCTTAAGGTATACAAGACCAGTTCAGACCAGTATTCTGATTTCACAGTTTTTACTGTTTTATTCCTTCTGTGGTGCCCTCTGGTTCTTGACGTGCTCTTGAGTGGGAACAGTTTCTCACTATTTACCCTGTCCATTACCCTAAGGACCTTGAATACCTCTACCAGGTCTCCTCCCAGCCTTCTTTTCTCCAAGGAAAACGGTCCCAACCTCTCCAATCAATGTTTTTTTTGTTCACTCTTTATTGAATGCTCATGGTAGTATCCACTACTTACCACTCTGTGTGACATGGCTGAACTTGCAGGCTCAGCTGGCCCTCCCTTCTATGCATTGTTAAGGACATTGTCTGTGATCACTCTCAGCGGAGATAAGTCAAAGTCCAATAAGGACTCTGCCAGCCAACGCCCTGAGATGGACCCACATTTGGACAGTACTGACAATGCCCTTTAGACCTCTCATTTTCTTACCATGACTGACTGAGTGTCCCCACCACATCCAGGACGCCAGGCCCTTCTCACTACATTCTTCCTAATCCTGACCCCACTCTACACCACCCCTCCCACTCCTCACCACACCACTGACTCACCCTTGCCGGTCCTGAGCCTCCATACAAGCTGCCATTCTCCTCCTCCCCTCCCTTGGGCTGTCGAATTAAACAAGGAAAATCATTGACCTTACACACAATTGCACAAAGCAGATTGATGCTGCCACCTTTAAACAAACGTGAACCGGATGCGATGAGATTCTCATGCGCTGCTGACTTTATCTTGAAGGTATGATTTTATTTTTAAAAATGTTTACGTTAACTATTCTGGTGAGTGAGTCGGAATCATCCGATGTTTCCGACTCAGAGTTTTAGAGGGTTCCAGACGCAGGGGAATTGCCCATTGGAAGTCCAAACTGCCTGGACAAATTCCACTTAGTCAGTGTATGGGGACTTCTGAGGGGTCCCTCGCGCATCTTGGTACGACCATCCAGAGATCAGAAGTTCTAGATCCATCTGTATTAGTTTTGAAATGTAAAAAAACCTCGACAGCTTTTTTGGGGAGAGTGTTCCAAATTTCTGTTACCCTTTGTGTGAAGTGATTCCTGACATCACTGCTGAATTGCTTAGTTCTAATTCGCAGGTTATACTCTGTTGCTTGACTTTTTCACTGAGGAAATAGCTTCTCTCCATCTACCTTATCAAACAAATCCTTTAATCATCTTAAACGCCTCACTTAGATCACCCTATAATCTTCCCCATTTCTATGTAGCTAACGTGGCACAAGCGAACCTCCCAATTATCAAATTTTGATAACCCTGTGAGATTCCTTTGAACATTTTACCGTGTTAAATATATAAATGCAAGTTGTTGTATACCATCCTCTAATTTAGGATTCCTGTCTACAGGCCTACTAACTGAATTTTAACAAAAATAGTAATAGCAAGAGTGAGGAAGGTAACTTTCATACTGTTCTGCGGAGTAAATATGTATGTATCATTCTTTTACAGAACTGTGAAGTTCCACTTAAAAGTACTTATTTGATAGTGAAGTTGGAAAACATTTCAATATGATTGCTACTACAGTCAAATTCAATTCAATGAAGGTTAAGTTTGTTCCAGCATGTTGCTGAGCAAGGCATCTGTTTAAGGGAAAACCTATGACAGGCACATAATTTCAGCTGTTTGAGTTGAAAACAGTGAGGAGCCATCCATGACTTCCTGAACCAGTCTGGTTTAGTGGGTTGGAAAGAGTTGCAAAAAGGATGAGAAAAATAAACAAGTCAAGTTCTTAATCAATTGCTACTGTTTTATATTCAAGCCAAACTTTGCCTCCTGCTGATTAGTATTTTGCTACTTTGTGTTATTTTTGAGATCAACTGGTACATTTCTTTCAGAATTAAAGCTGCTAAATAAATATTAGTTACAGCTTGAAAATAACCCTTTTCTCACTAAGGACATTATTAGTTCCATTCCTGCAACAAATAGTTTTATGTAAATGGCAGGGAAAGCAGGTCTTTTTTCTCCTTCCAGCTAGCATATTATCTTAATAATTTGGAATTAGACTGTAAAAGAAAGTGTTGGATAAAAGCTGTAAATGAGCCTCGTGTTCTAGTGTGAAGTGTAGTATTTTTACTTTGCAGAGTGGCCATCCGCTTACAATAGTATTTGATTGTCACTGTTGTGAGATGCGTTCACAAACAGTGCCTGTAAAGGATCTTAGACAGCAAACACTGAGATAAACTTAGGAGCTATTGTAAGCTGCAGCATGGCCTGTAGTGACAGCTGTTGGCCATTCTGAATCTACATGAGCTGAAAGGAGACGCCACAGCAGAAATATGATCGGAGCCCAGATGTCTGGAGTAGTATCTGTGAAGAAGTAAATGATGATCACAGCTGTTCAGGACACATTTTAAGAAATGAACTGCTGGTCAGTAGGCACAAGAGAACAAATGTGAAAAAAAATTATTTTCAAAACACCTGTAATAGAAATTATACATTTATCATGCCTACCAAGCAAATTTTGAGTGTCACACTTTCTCTCAGCTTATGACTCATGCTTATTAATACCTATATTTTGAACCATGGGAGGCTTTCCAGGAAAGATGCTACAAATAAGCACTTTGCCACAGCTGATTAGAGATTCACACGTGACTTGCACACTGGAGACTGCAGTTCATGAGTCATGTAAAGTTGAGCATGAAGGATAATCATTATAGTGTGTAGATTGGCTACTTTAAATGTACGTACTTCAAGAAGTTAACAATGTCAGACTATGTGGATGTTACGTGGTAGATTTAAAAATAGGAATCTAGGATGATTGGACTTGATAAGTTCAACCTTTTCAGTCTGTACTAGTATTGGAAATGTTTTCAGGTTTTATCTTTTATGCGATATTCTGATGGTGAGTTAAAACGCCTTATTAAACAATATACTTCAGTGCATTTTACTGCAATTGATTGAAATGAATACAAACGTTTCTTTTGAGTTTCTCCCAAAGATGAAATATATGAGAACATCACTCAGTAAAAAAATCTCTGCAACCTGCTAACAGTGTGTCATCTACAGAAGTGATTTATTCCTTGTTAGAAAGATATTTTAAATCGTTTATTTATAATTGTTCATTTATATGTCCTGAGACACACCCTGTGATCTAAAGGTTTAATTAAAACTTTAATGGTAGAAATCTTTAAGTAACTAGATTGACTTGAATAATTCTAAGCCTTCGAAACAAATAAAGCTTTATTTAGGTAATATGGATTGGGTTGCCCGAAAAAAATAATAATCCTTTGTTTCATAGTTCTTGGTGTGTTATTGCTTTATGTTCCTTTTCCCCTCTTCCAATTTTCCATGAAGTATACCCTAGCCAGGATTGAAAGGATAAAAAGGGGGAAAGACTTTTATATATGTATATATATATAGCGCTTTTCACAACTACTGGATGTCTCAAAGCACTGTACAGCCAATGAAGTACTTTTTGAAATTTAGTCACTTTGTTAAGTAGGAAATTTTATGGCTAATAAGTGTCTTTTTGTCAACTAGTTTAAATAGTTCAGTGTATCCTAGAATGATTACAGCACAGAAGGAGGCCCTTTTGTGCCTGTTCCAGCAAGAGAAACTTGCTAGTCCCATTCTCCTGCTCCTTCCCCATAGTCCTGCATTTTTTTCCTCTTTAGACACTTATCCAATTCCCTGACATCCTCAACAAAGATTGTCAGTAGAACCTAGGATCTTCCTGGCCTACACGACTAGCTGCACAAACTCACTTAAGGAGGCCCCCTGGTACATTTATGGGGTTGGTATCAAAAATTAGGATTCCCTGACTCCAGGATAACAGATACTTGCTGACATTATAGATTGTCATTCTATGCAAAGGATGTTTTAGTGTGACTTCAGTCACCAACTAACACCACTCTTTGTCTGCTGTGCTGTTTTGAATTGATGCATTCCTTTAGGTCAAAGGTTCCTTGGAGAGTAGTTTGTGGATACATTTTTTAAAGCATTCTCCAGGCTCTTCTGTGACAGGAGAACTGGGGCAGCAAACTCTCATGAGCACCCTTGACTTCAGCAACAGGATGATGCGTGTGATCCTGAAAAAACAAGTTCCTTCTCTTACTTGACCATTGCTACACATGCAAATGCCATTTTTAACAAGGCGAATGCTGGAAAACCAGTTCTGATACTTTATTCCACTGATGTCAGTGGTGTAATTCCCTTCTTGGAATGCAATAGTTTGATTAGCATTAGGATCTTCCTATAATAGAAGCATTTGATTGTGCCCAGGGAATAAATTATATTTTGGACTATTCCATTTTTTATGCATAAGAACAAAATCACTTCATTAGGTGGCTTCATGAAAGTTTTTGCCCAAATAAAATCACCAAATCTTCAGATAAAAGAGAAGCTAATGAATAGCAGTCAACTATCACAGAAGCAACTAATTACATTCATGTTGTGGGGGCAATGGTGGGGAGAGGGAGATTAACAAATTTGAGTGGAAATCTTGGTTATGCACTCTTATAAACCCCTAAAAGTAAATTTAAACTGTTTAGTCATTTTTGGGATGGGAGCAATTTATTAAAGTTGCTCATAACTTTAATTATTCCACACTATTAAACCGGTCTATTTTTCTATGGTTTCAGGCTTTCTTTACACTATCCACTTGAAGCTTCAATTATTGATATGAGACTTGCCTACTATTTCTTCTTAGCATGCCCTGCAAGCATTAGAGCAGTGGCTCTCAAGGCCTGTTTTGGGACCTCTGATTGTGGCACATCTACGTCCTTGAATGCTTTTTCCCCCTCCTGGGCCTGGATCTTGCCACTAGATCTCAGCCTTCCCCGAGAATGTTTCAGTATACAATCCTGATCTCCCAAGTGCTTATAGTCTCTGGGTTGACCATACTCTCGTGCTGCCTAGCCTCTCGTCACCCGCTCAATTCCAAAACCCAGAACGCCCATTCACTCCAAGTCTCCTGCTTTCTCTAACCAAAGGGAATAGCCTGAGGGTTCAGGTCCATCTCTCTCTTCAGGCCTCAGCCACCAGCTAGCACCACCATATGTTGCATCAGATATTGTATAACCTTTCTTCACTTGATTCTTGTACCCATCACTGAACTGCTGCCATCTCGCAACATACACTGAGCTAAGACATGGAAAATTGAGTACACCAGTAAAGCAACTGTGAGAGCCATTTAGAGGCATTGGGAAATATGCAGTACAGGCAGGAGACAGAGGGAAGAAAAGACTTCTGGGGAGCAGTGAAGTTAATGAGCAAAACAGTCAGACACACACTGCTGAATTTTCCTTCAATGTCGGGAGATCTTGTGTGCCTTGATCCCGTGCCACATTAGAAGTACTAGACCCCCAAAACGATTTTTCAGTGATGGGCCAATTAATGGCCAAGGGGTGTGCTGCTTCCCAATTAAGGACAACAGGGCACTTCCAAGGCTGAAGGGCTTATAGTCTTATAGACAGATTTTTAATTAGTAATGGGTTGAAAGGTTATGGGGAGAGGGTGGGAAATTGGAGTTGAGGCCGAAATGAGATCAGTCATGATCGTATTGAATGGCGGGGCAGGCTCGAGGGGCTGAATTGCCTACTCCTGCTCCTAGTTCTTATATTCTTAAAAGGAGGTCCTCCAGCAATGAAACAACCCCAACGCAGCCCCAACGTAGGAGGGGAACATGTAGGAGAAAGAGCGACTCCACCTTAAGACGGTCTCTGAATGCTTTCTAAAAAAAAACAAAAAGTGGCCTGTGGATGCAGCTGTGGTCATTGCAGTATGGGCAGGGAGATGTTTGAAAAGCCCATTGAAGCATTGCCCTCTTCTCTCCGCACCCCCCCCCAACCCCCGGTCTGCTGCCATGTGGTTTCAGCCACTGCAGGGGGCCCACCTGCCAAATAGAAAATTCCAGTTGGTGATGGAGAGGGACCCTATATTGGCTACACGTTGCTTGAGGGTGAGTTCCATGCCTCAATCTGGCCTTTTGGAATATGGGTCAGGGGTGGAACCATGCAGCCAGGAAGTTCCAGGTCTGCCTAACTCTGGTCCTGCCTCCATCAGCCTTCAAGAATTTGGCCCAAAAGAGAAATGAGCAACACCCCCATAGAGAAAGATAGTGCAATACAAGTAGAAAGACAGAGAAAAAGAGTTACTGTAAGAAACTGAACTGGGAGGAAGAGACAAATTGTTCTTTCCTCCAGGGAAAATGACCAATTTAATGCTGATTGTTATTATTGTTTTCTTGCAGAGATACAATGGAAACTGTCACAGAATTATATAACAAAGTGGATGAGGGAATCCATCAGCTGGTTATGTTATCGAATAAATGCATTCAAGAACTAGAGTTTCTGAAGGAGTTCAAAACACATGAAAAAGAGTTTAAGGAGGTAAGAGATTAGCGCAGCAATTGAAAGAATGTGATTCACATGAATTCATGGTCAATTCACAAAGGAGTCTTGATATGTTGAAGTGACCTGGCAAAAGTTTTTGCTATATCAAGACGTTGGTCTAACAGACATTAGGAATAGCAGTGAGCCATTCAGCCCCTTGAGCCTGCTGTACCATTGAACTAGATCATGGTTGATCTGTATCTCAACTCCATCTGCCTGCTTCTGCTGCATATCCCTAACAAAATTCTACCTCCCTTGGCCTTGAAAGCTCCAATTGCACTAGCAATGATAACATTTTAGAAAGAAAGTTCCAGATTTATACACTTTGTCTGGAAAAAGTGCATTCTGATTTTGCTTCTTAATTACCTGACTCTAATTTTAATATCATTTCTCTTTGTTTTTGTTCTATTATGTTCCTGTGAAGCACCTTGGGATGCTTTCTTATGCTATATAAACATCATATGTTGTTGATTTGTTTACCAGAGGAAATAGTTTTTCCAATTTTACTTTAATTCCCTTTTAACATATTAGACACCTCAATCAGTTCTCACCTCCACCTTCTATATTCATTGAAAAACAAGCCAAATTGTTTAACCCTCTAAACCCCAGTATCATTCTAGATAGTCTGCACTGCTTCAAGACCAATATATCCTTCCTGAGGTGCTGTGTGCAAAACTGAACATAATAACCAAGTTGGGGTCTGACCAAAGCTCCATAGAGCTGCAGCGTAACTTCTTCCCGATTGTATTCCACTCCTCTTGAGATAAGGGCCGTGATTCCGTTAGCTTTTCTTTTTGTTTTTGTATCCATTTACTAACTTTGAATGATTTGTGTGCACAGACATCTAAAGCTCTGTTCTCTGTAGTTCCTAGTTTCTCAAATCAGAGCATTTTCTAAATGTATCATTCTTAGTTCCAAAGTGGATAACCTCATGCTTGATCACACTTCATTCCATTTGCCATAGCTTCGCCCACTCACTTAATTCACCTATGTTCCTTTGCAACTTCCTGCCCCCATCTGCGCTACTAAATATTCCTCCTAATTTCTTGTCATCTGTAAATTTAGAAGTACCACTCTATTCCTTCATCCAAGTCCTTAATAAGTGAAAGATTGAGGCCCTGGGAAACTCCACATGTCACATCCTGCCATTAAGTGTATGTCTGCTGAATGGATTTTGTTTAATCAAGTCTTCAGAAAATAGTTGTTGCCTCTATTATCATTCTCCTGCCTCCTTCCAATCCCAATTTCTTCTGCCCCCTATCCATGGAAAAAATTTCTGAGAACTCATTCGCAACCGATCTCATTACAGCCTTTGTCCAGACATGGACAAAAGAACTGAACTCCAGAGGTGAGATGAGAGTGACCGCCCTTGACATCAAGGCAGCATTTGACTGATTGTGGCATCAAGGAGCCCTAGCAAAACTGGAGTCAATGGGAATCAAGGGGAAAACTGTCCACTGAATAGAGTCATACCTAGCACAAAGGAAGATGGTTGTGGTGGTTGGAGGTCAATCATCTCAGTTCCAGGACATTACTGCAGGAGTTCCCCAGGGCAGTGTCCTCGGCCCCAACATCTTCAGCTGCTTCATCAATTACTTTCCTTACATCATAAGGTCAGAAATGTTCAGCACCATTCACAACTCCTCAGATACTGAAGCAGCCAATGTCCAAATGCAGCAAGGCCTGGACAATATCCAGGCTTGGGGTGACAAGTGACAAGTAACATTCGTGCACACAAGTGCCAGACAATGACTATCTCCAACAAGAGAGAATCTAACCATTACTCCTTGACAATCAATGGCATTATCATCGCTGAATTCCCCACTATCAACATCCTGAGGGATTACCATTGACCAGAAACTGAACTGGACTAGCCATATAAATACTGTGGCTGCAAGAGCAGGTCAGAGGCTCGGAATTCTATGGCGAGTAACTCATCTCCTGACTCCCCAAAGCCTGTCTGCCATCCACAAGGCACAAGTCAGGAGTGTGATGGAATACTCCTCACTTGCCTGGATGAGTGCAGCTCCAACAACACTCAAGAAGCTCAACACCACCCAGGACAAAGCAATCCTCTTGATTGGCACCCCTTGCACAAACATTCACTGCCTCTACCACCGACGAAGAGTGGCAGCACTGTATTCTATGTACTAGATGCCTGCAGGAACTCAACAAAGCTGCCTAGACAGCACCTTCCAAAGCCACGACCGTTACCATCTAGAAGGACAAAGGCAGCAGACACATGGGAACACCACCAACTGGAAGTTCCCCTCCAAGCCACTCACCATCCTGACTTGGAACTATATTGCCGTTCCTTCACTGTTGCTAGGTCAAAATCCTGGAACTCCCTCCTTAAATGCGCTATGGGCGTACCTACACCACATGGACTGCAGCGGTTCAAGAAGGCAGCTCACCACCACCTTCTCAAGGGCAATTAGGGAGGGGCAATAAATACTGGCCTAGCCAGCAATGCTCACGTCCTGTAAATAAAGTAAAAAAAAATCTCTCAAGTGCCTAACCTTTGGCTTTCCTTTCACCATAAAACTTCTGCAGCTGTTGATCTGCTTAACCATTCCTCTCCTCCACTTATGGCATCCTTATTCCTAGTAGAACTACTACTCGCTCCCATCTTGCCCAATTCCATGGCATAGGCCAGATACTCGCTTCCTAAAGATAAGGGATGCAGATATAACCTTCATAAAGCTGTCATTAGTATTTATCCCCATATATAGGCAAGCTCTGTTAAATGTGCACATCCCTTTAATTTGAACTTTACACCCAGAATTGCTCCATTCGGTTGGCTTCCTGCATGTCAGCCTGACATTCTAATAAGCTAGAGAGCAAATCAGTGCACTGGTGCAGTTTGCACCAGCAGTAGCAAAAAAAACACAAATTTGCAAGTGAGATATTTGTGTTTTTAAATAATTCACAAGATAACCCATGTATGAAGGACTCCATACAGAAAGACCCAAAAGTTCTTCCATTTCAGTATCCCATTGATTCTTTAAAAAATCCAGGATTTTTGCTTCCACTACTCGGGTCCGTTTCGTGTCTAAGTTACTTCTTGTGTGATAAACAACTCCCTGAACTTCATCCTAAATTTACCTTTTATTATTTTAAATTTGTGTGAGTACTCTGCTTGAAGGGAGGTCTCTGGCTCATTGTCTGCTGATGCTTCATCCTGAGCTGTTTTCCTAAGCAGTTTTTTTCAATGGTGGTTTGCCATTGCCTTTCCACACTTAGGGGCGGGACAAGGAGGCAGGCCCCAAGCACCTCAGCCAGAATGGGAATCGAACCCACTCTGTTGGCATTATTCTGAACCACACGCTAGCCATCTAGCCAACTGAGCCATTTACCCTTCTTGTTTACTACTTTACGTACCCTGTAAGATCACCTCAACAAAAATAAAAATACCTGGAAAAACTCAGCAGGTCTGGCAGCATCTGTGGAGAGGAACACAGTTAACGTTTTGAGTCCATATGACTCTTCAACAGAACTAAGTAAAAATAGAAAAGAGGTGAAATATAAGCTGGTTTAAGGGGGTGGGGGGACAGGTAGGGCTGGATAGAGGGCCAGTGATAGGTGGAGATAGACAAATGGACAAAGAGGTGTTGAAGGTGGTGATATTATCTAAGGAATGTGCTAATTAAAGGTAGAAAGCAGGACAAGCAAGGTACAGATAGCCCTAGTGGGGGTGGGATGGGGGGAAGGGATTGAAATAGGCTAAAAGGTAGAGATAAAACAATGGATGGAAATACATTTAAAAATAATGGAAATAGGTGGGAAAAGAAAAATCTATATAAATTATTGGAAAAGAAAAGGGGGATCAGAAAGGGGGTGGGGATGGAGGAGAGAGTACATGAACTAAAATTGCTGAACTCAATATTCAGTCCGGAAGGCTGTAAAGTGCCTAGTCGGAAGATGAGGTGCTGTTCCTCCAGTTTGCGTTGAGCTTCACTGGAACAATGCAGCAGGCCAAGGACGGACATGTGGGCATGAGAGCAGGGTGGGGTGTTGAAATGGTTGCGGACAGACCGAAGGTGTTCTGCAAAGCGGTCACCCAGTCTGCGTTTGGTGTCTCCAATGTAGAGGAATTGGGAGCAGCGAATGCAGTAGACTAAATTGAGGGAAGTGCAAGTGAAATGCTGTTTCACTTGAAATGAGTGTTTGGGCCCTTGGATGGTGAGGAGAGGGGAAGTAAAGGGGCAGGTGTTGCGCCTTCTGCGGTTGCATGGGAAGGTGCCGTGGGAGGGGTTTGAGGTGTAGGGGGTGATGGAGGAGTGGACCAGAGTGTCCCGGAGGGAACAATCTCTGCGGAATGTCGCTGGGGGGGTGAAGGGAAGATGTGTTTGGTGGTGGCATCATGCTGGAGTTGGCGGAAATGGCGGAGAATGATCCTTTGAATGCGGAGGCTGGTGGGGTAATAAGTGAGGACAAGGGGGACCCTATCATGTTTCTGGGAGGAAGAGGAAAGTGTGAGGGCGGATGCGCGGGAGATGGGCCAGACACGGTTGAGGGCCCTGTCAACCACCATGGGTGGAAAACCTCGGTTAAATAAAAAGGAAGACATGTCAGAGGAACTGTTTTTGAAAGTGGCATCATCAGAACAGATGCGACGGAGGCAAAGGAACTGAGAGAATGGGATGGAGTCCTTACAGGAAGCTGGGTGTGAGGAGCTGTAGTCGAGGTAGCTGTGGGAGTTGGTAGGCTTGTAATGAATATTGGTGGACAGTTATCACCAGAAATTGAGACAGAGAGGCCAAGGAAGGGAAGTGTCAGAGATGGCCCATGTGAAAATGATGGAGGGGTGGAAATTGGAAGCAAAATTAATACATTTTTCCAGGTCCAGACGAGAGCATGAAGCGGCACCGAAGCAATCATCGATGTAGCGGAGAAAGAGTTGTGGGAGGCGGCCAGAGTAGGACTGGAACAAGGAATGTTCCACATACCCCATAAAGAGACAGGCATAGCTGGGGCCCATGCGGATACCCATAGCCACACCTTTTATTTGGAGGAAGTGAGAGGAGTTTAAGGAGAAATTATTCAGTGTGAGAACAAGTTCAGCCAGATGGAGGAGAGTAGTCGTGGATGAGGATTGTTCAGGCCTCTGTTCGAGGAAGAAGCGGAGAGCCATCAGACCATCCTGGTGGGGGATGGAGGTGTAGAGGGATTGGACATCAGTGATGAAGAGGAGGTGGTTGGGGCCAGGGAACTGGAAATTGTTGATATGATGTAGGGTGTCAGAGGAATCACAGATGTAGGTGGGAAGGTACTGGACAAGGGGAGAGAGAATGGAGTCAAGATAGCAAGAAATGAGTTCAGTGGGGCAGGAACAGGCTGACACGATCAGTCTGCCGGGACAGTCCTGTTTGTGGATTTTGGGTAGGAGGTAGAAGCAGGCCGTCCGAGGTTGGGAGACTATGAGATTGGAAGCTGTGGAAGGACCTGGCCCCAACCGCCTCCTCTTCACCATGTACATCCAATCCCTCTACACCTCCATCCCCTTCGGTCTGTCCGCAAGCATGACCCAGACCTCCCTGTTGCTTGCCATTTCAACACTCCACCCTGCTCTCATGCCCACATGTCCGTCCTTGGCCTGCGGCATTGTTCCAGAGAAGCTCACCGCAAACTGGAGGAACAGCACCTCATCTTCCGACTAGGCACTTTACAGCCTTCCGGACTGAATATTGAATTCAACAACTTTAGATCATGAACCCTCTCCTCCGTCCCCACCTCTTTCCGATCCCCTTTTTTTTTTCCAATTTATATAGATTTTTCTTTTCCCATCTATTTCCATTATTTTTAAATGTATTTCCATCCATTGTTTTATCTCTACCTTTTAGCCTATTTTGATCCCTTCCCTTCACCTCACTCCACCCCCACAAGGGCTATCTGTACCTTGCTTGTCCTGCTTTCTACCCTTAATTAGCACATTCCTTGGATAATATCACCAACTTCAACACCTCTTTGTCCTTTTGTCTATGACATCTTTTGGCTATCTCCACCTATCACTGGCCCTCTATCCAGCTCTACCTGTCCCAACCCCCCTTAAACCAGCTTAAATTTCTCTTTTTTTCTATTTTTACTTAGTTCTGTTGAAGAGTCATATGGACTCGAAACATTAACTGTGTTCCTCTCCGCAGATGCTGCCAGACCTGCTGAGTTTTTCCAGGTATTTTTATTTTTGTTTTGGATTTCCAGCATCTGCAGTTTTTTGCTTTTATCTTTCTGTAAGATCACCTGTTGGCATCTACTTTCTAGCTGTAAAGCCCAAGTTATTGGCCTTGAGAGTAACCACCCTCTCCAAATATATAGCATTTTTATTACCTTTTCCTACCCTATATTTAAAAAAAAATCTATCAACACCTAACAGTTTAAAATTAATACTGTATCAGCTGAAAACCTTTTATTTTCAAATGATCATAAAATATAAATATTCCCTGTGATAAATTGGAGTTGTTTTCACCTTGGGTTTTGATCTGCTGAAAAATTGAAGGACTAGATTCCACCACTACATTTTTGGTGCCATAATTTCATATTTACCATACTTATTGAATGTACATGAGTTTGTTTACAAATATAGGTCTGGTTTCTGTATGTCCGGCTTCCTCTGTGATGTTGCATAATATGGTCCTTTTCCAGGTGAGTAGCTGGTTAGAGCAGGTTGGAGAGAAGCAACTGGAGAGGAGAAATGAATTGGAGGATTCACTGGATGCCTTGCAAAGCACACAGGGAGAGTTCCAGAGCTTTTGCAATGTTGCTTATGTACGTATAAATTACTTTGGTTGACTAATTAAGTTAATTGGCAATTGACTTTTATCATATTTGGCTTTAAGTTATGGTGAACATTGAATAAGTTATCAATTTCAACAGTTCAGTGGTGATTAAGATTCCCTTTGGATTTGATAAACTTGTATTTTGGGTGTTAACTTATTGGACAGGTCTTTTGAGTGTTTTGCCTTTGTGGTCAGCATAAGGAGTCACTGGTAGAACAGGAGAGCAGGAATTGAGCCAGTGGAAAAAATTCCAGCCTGATTTATGAACATCAACTGTTTAATGATGTTTTGAGGTTAATTTATTTAGGAGTTTTGAGGAATGGTGGGGGTTCTCTCAGTCAGCTGTTTATGTGCGTAAATAGAGTTTCCACCAATCTTTTGCCAAAGCTACTGCGTCAATCAGAAAAATCCCTGAAAAAATTTCTGGTGTTGATTTTTACTTAATATTAAATTTTTGTGCTTTATCTATAATATATAAACATTCTTAAGTTGGTAATGCACTCATGTCCTGAGTACAATGAAATCACGTGGAAAAGTTGCAACAATTGCACCTATTGCCCTTTGCTCCATACATCAGACTGCAATCTCTCTTCGTTTGTTACAACCAATATAACCACATTTTCTCAAACTAAGCAAAACCTGACAAAGTGTCTCCCACAAGCAGAGTATATGGGTGCTTTTCTGATTTGCTTATTTATACGGCCTTCAAACAGGCAGGTGCTTCTTCAGCCACCCAGGCATAGGCGTCTTCTAAAGTGTCAGCACAGGCATCTCCTAAAGTGTCAGCACTGATGGGGCGGGAAGTCTATCAATCCCATTTTGAGACCATTACTGCACCATTAATACTGTTCTTTGGAAGTTAAAATTAATCCCCTGGTGTTCTGAAGGCCTCATTTAGAATATGGTATCCAATTTTTGTGTCCTGGATGATAAGACCTGAGGAAAATTCAAAGGCCATCTATTAGAAGGATCCAGAATTTCAAATTCCTTAGTTATTGCTGTAGGTTTAGTGAACTAGATCTTTTAACTTTTGAAAAGTTTAGGCTTTGGAGAAAATGATGTAAGGGCAGACTATCTGTGTGGACAGACGTTTTGGTGCAGATAGGGTAGGCAGAACAAAGGGGTCAGATCTATAAGCTGTGCAAGGTGGGGTAATTAGGTGTATAGCACATGCCCAGACTACACAGCCCAAGTTCAGCTGTCAGAGTCACCACTGTGAGCAAAAATATTCAATCCACCTATGGCCTGGATCTTAACTGGCAGTAAGCTTCTGTGCTCTGGTGAGTTATTTCCTGCATATCTGCAGCAGAATGAGGCCGAACCAATTTTAAGGACCCTGCCACCCAGAACTGTCAGCAGGTGGCAGAAACACGTGCCCCAAAGGCCACCTGCTGATACAAGATAGATGGCAGGATCAAGTTCAAGGGTGTGTCATAGCATTTTTGTATTTTGATGGGGATGAGGGGAGCTTAGGGCAGTGGGGCATTAAGCTATCCAATAGTGCATCTCCTGGTTTTTCCTGGGCCTGATCTGCTTCAATTCCAAGTTAGCAAAGCCTGAGTTCAAATTTTGGTCTGGTCCCAATTACGTCTTCGGAATCAGACATGCATATGTAAAGAAGCACCCTGCCAGCTTCAGCAGGTGTCCTTTCCCCCTGCTTGGGAGAACAGGTTAAAATTGAGGTTGGCAAGATCCTGGAGGTTCTAGGGCATTAAGTAAGTTGGGTGATTTTCACTGCTGCCACCTCCAGCCACTCCTCCCTCTCAGTTTCAATCAGATGGATAAAGCCTTATATATCCATTGAATTAATAGTGGAATGGCTGTTTAGATGTCAGCGCTATTGTTTCTGGAAGGTGGGTTCAGATTTACCTTTGTCATAGTTAGTTTTACTTAACCGTTAGTATGAATTCTAATGTCATATTACCAGTGAATGTGAATCCTGCACATTGTGAAAATTTGAAATATTTTGTTGGTACAGTGAGGGCTTCTTTGTTGAGATTGTCAAAAAATGTAGGCAGTGCTCTGCTTCGTGTCTAGCACATGTCCATAGGCCAGATATTCAATCTGCTGGTCATGTACACAATTCATCTCTATATTTAGGTTTATTTGTTAAACATACGCACTGATGAATATTTTGCTATGTTCTAGCCAACAGATTTAGCCTGATTCCTTTCACATGCTGATGTTTTAAAGTGATCATGTTGATATCTTAGTTCCCTATACCAAGTTCTTGATCTTACTTTCCGGGAATAAATGGAAAGTGAAAGTTGGCAGGAAAGTCATCTTGGGCTGCCACCTTTGAACTGAGCAGTCAGCTCAAGAAAAGTGACATTTGCAGGGACTAGATAGTGGATCACTTGGCTATGCTTTAGCTGAAGAATAGCACTTAGCATGAGATCTAAAAGGAATGAAAAAATAATTGAAAATGGAGTTTTTAAATATATATAAGTTGTGAAAAACATGAATCTTATACAAGTTAAAATATAAAATAACTGCAGGGCAAATGACAGCATAGTAGGTGCTGCACTGAGGAGATGTTTAAAAAATATAGTATTGAACTTGATCGATACATTAATTGAGAAAGTGTTTATTTCCTTTTGCTGTCCTCACGGGTTTGTTGAGGATTGAGGATGATGTCCCAATTTAGAACTGATCCTACGATGATATGTTATTTGTTTCGTCTAATTGTCTATTTCCCTTCTATTCCTTCACCCTCCCCCAAATTTTGAGGATGCAACTTGCCTAATTTGTGAATGTCTCTTAATTGGTATTGCTGTCCCTCCTTGTTTGGTGCTTTAGAGTATTGCTGTTAATCATCTTTACGCAGCTTGAGCAGTGATTTGCACTTAAGTTTCTTGGCAAGACAGTGTAAATGACAAATTTCTCTGATAATTCACACTTCTGACAATTATAATTGCTGCTAATATATTCAGCATGCTTTTCAAAAGAACTGCCTGATCAAATTTTTGAAGCACACATGATTTAGAGGTTGCTAAGAAATCTGTTGGCATTGAGAGTAAAACCATGCTTTAACCCAAGAGATTGAATCAGATTCATCTCCAGGAGTCAGACATTGCAACATAATTGGAAAGTTGGGAGGCGTGACATGTTTGGATTGAATTCATCAAAAATCACTCAGCTGACCAGCTATATTGAATAAATGGGGGCCAGCATCCTTTCTATTCCTGAGCTTTGATTTAAAAGCATCAGTCATTTTGTATTTCAGAACTACGCACAGTTATTGTCTACTGCCGTGACTTTCTGACCCTAAATGTCAGGATTTCACAAGAACATGGAAAGTAATTTCAAATGTAGATTTTGCCCACCAGGTTTCACCCAAATCAGGTTTTGTGATGGACGCCTGAAAATGGGTATGTTTGTATTGAAAGTATTCCCTCTAGACTATTTTTTCTTTATTTTTGCTTTCAAGTTTTGAATCAATGGAATAATGATGACCAATTAGTATTAAATAAAAGTACTAATTAACCAAGGCTATTCTACAATTTCCTAATTTTAAAATTTATGGCTTAACTCCAGTAGTTAAAACTTTAATTTGTTGACGTTTATACCATAACTCAATTCTTTAAAAATCTACTTGATTTTTTTTTATCCCTTTCACTGTTGTCTAACTTAGCCTGGAGCATCATTTTGGAATTGGATCTCCAAACAGCGAGGCAGTCTTTAGGGAGTGCCATAGTAACCTATTTTCTTTTAAATCATACAATTTCTGAGAAATAATGCATCCTATGTTGAAAATCCTTAAAATATGCATTCTAGTAAAATATTTAGTTCTTTTTCAAAATTGACATATTCAGCGCTTATGAATTTATTTTTTCCAATTATATTCCTCACTTGTGCCTTAGTGGCATTTTGCACAGAGCTACAATTACATTGCCATGAAGTTATGGTTAAAATGTATAATAAAGTAAAATACATCTCTCATCAATATTTTAACACCTCATTTAACATTGACCTTTACCCAGAAAACTGTTTAGCTGGTGTAAAAAATGTTGTTATAATGTTCATGTAGTGTATTGACTGTAAGCTAAGATACCCAGAAATGGCATCTACTTGGTAGTTAAATGAGCTGTTTTACTTTTTCAAAGATAAGGTTTATGTTTCTCAAGAATAATACATTTTTTTGATTACACAATTGTTTTTCACTTTTGATAAGGTATCCTCTTTCGTTGTAGGAGTATTGCAGGAAAGGCAGGGAGCTTTTGAAGAAACTGGAAAAGTGTCATGACTTCAAGTCACCAGCATTGCATGTTTTTGAAGGAAAGCTACAGGCATACAAAAAACAGTTTGATGAATTTGTAAGGAACCTGGATGAATGCAGACTGAAGATTGACAAGACTTTAAAGTTGTATGAATTCTTTGACAGGGTGAGTGAAAGGACACCAAAAAAAATATTTCTTTTAAAGTCATTACAGAGAGAGATAGGTTAAGAGATGAACCGAGCTGATCATTGCTTACTGTGGCATAAGCAAATTATTTATAAACTTTTAAAATAGAGCACATATTTATACTGTTATATCTCCCACTACAAGCACTAAATTATTGGCATTTGTCTGGCTCTGGAGATGATGGAGTGCACCCAGAGTATATGTCACTTCTGTGTTAAACATTGTTTGTTGTGGCTGTAGAGGCTAATTCCTGAGTGTAAGTCCCTTTTGCAGCTGGCACAAATGAATAGCGTTGGCCTGACGTCAGCTGTTGTTTTTTCCTTGCGGTGGGCTCTCTCTTCCGACATCTCCTCTTTTCATTTGTCCACTGCTTTTTCCGTGCTCTTCCTGACTACTTGCCTCCAGGCACTTGGGACTAGGACTTCCCATGCATTGACTCCGAATCCCGGTCACCTTGAAAACATCAATGTATCACATACATGAGCGACTTGTTGCTCTCATGCAGATAGCAAGCTCGCTGTAGAGCATGTATTTGGGGATGCAGCCATCATCCATTTGGCTCACGTGACCCAGTCAACAGAGTCGCTGCTGACTCAAGAGGTTAAACATGCTGGGGATCCCTGAACGCTGGTGTACCTCCATATTCAGCACTCTGTCTTGTCAGGAGATGCCTAAGATTCATCTGAGGTAGCGGAGGTGGAAGCTGGTCAGCCGCTTTCCTTGGTTTGCTTAAGTTGTCAATGCTTCAATACTGTAAAAGAGAGTGCTGAGAACATAAGCCTGGTACACAGGGAGCTTTGTATTTTTGGTTAGTTTGCTGTTGGTCCACACTCAACCTCAACTTTGACATGACAGCTGTGGCTTTGGCAATCCTGGTGCTGATTTCTGCATCAAGAGGCAGGTTGCTGGTGATTGTAGAGCCAAGGTATGTGAAGCTGGTGATGACCTCCAGAATGAAGTTGTCAATGTTGATGGAAGGTGGCGTCTTCACATCCTGTGCCCTGCAAATACTAAATTAGAGCATAAGAAATAGGGGTAGGAGTAGGCCATGCAACCCTTTGAGCCAGCTTTGCTATTCACTTAACTCACGGCTGAATTTCTACCTTAACCCCACCTTCCTGCTCTATCCAGGTATTCTTTGACTCCGAGTGTCAAAAAATCTATCGATTTCTTTAGTGAATGTACTCAACGCATGAGTATCCACATCTCTTTGGAGTAGAGCTCCCAAGATTTTCAGCTCTTCGAGTGAGGAAATCTTTCCTTGTCTCAATCTGTAAGGGTTCCCCTTTTCCCTCAGAGACCCTCCCACACTCAAGTTCGTGACACCAGATTCACAAGTGTATGGCTTGAACAGAATGACCAGCAAGACAAGTTTCTTCTGATAATTCACAATTGCTTTATTGAATCACCCATAACCCCACAAAATTTAAAACAACCTATTCCCAGGACCCGACACAAAGTCACTACGGCTCGGTTAAAACTTGCAAAAACATGGGCAAAACATTACATCCTGTCCTGAAACATTAAGAGAAAAAACCCTCAGACCAATATCACCAAGATGTGGCTGAAACAAGTTACAAAGTACCGGCAAAAACCACCAAGTTTACACCCCAAACCTTCACAAAACCCTCAGACCAATATCACTACAATTTGGGTGAAACTTACAATCCCTAACACAGCTGGTCTGTCCGGTGTTGACTGTAGGCCTGAGACAGGGTGACCAAACTTGACCCTTCTTCCGACTGCAGCCCAAAACCTTCAGGCCAGCATCACCACGATATGGCTGAAAACACTTGCAATCCCCAACACGGCTATCCTTTCTGGTGAGAACTGTAGGTTTGTGAGCCAGGTTGACCCTTCCTGACCCCCCTCCTTGACTGAAGCCCAGATGATCAGGTCTGCAAAACAAAAACAGAATTACCTGGAAAAACTCAGCAGGTCTGGCAGCATCGGTGGAGAAGAAATCAGTTGACGTTTCAAGTCCTCACGACCCTTCGGCAGAACTGAAGTATAGTTAGGAGAGAGGTGAAATATAAGCTGGTCTAAGGTGGGGGGCGGGGGGAGAGAGAAGTTGAGGGTGGGGTGGTTGTGGGGATAAGCAAGCAGTGATAGGAGAAGATAATCAAAAGATGTCACAGACAAAAGGATCAAAGAGGTGTTGAAGGTGGTGATATTATCTAAGAAAAGTGCTAATTAAGAATGGAAGGCAGGATACTCAAGGTACAGCTCTGGTGGGGTGGAAAGACTAACAAAGTTTTAGCTTTAGATTTAAAAATAATGGAAATAGGTGGGAAAAGAAGAATCTATATAAATTATTGAAAAAAAAGGGGGAGGGGGAAGAAACGGGGTGGGCTGGGGGGAGGGGGAGTTTAAGATCTAAAGTTGTTGAATTCAATATTCAGCCCGGAAGGCTGTAAAGTGCCTAGTCGGCACTTCAGTTATACTTCAGTTCTGCCGAAGGGTCGTGAGGACTCGAAACGTCAACTGATTTCTTCTCCACCGATGCTGCCAGACCTGCTGAGTTTTTCCAGGTAATTCTGTTTTTGTTTTGGATTTCCAGCATCCGCAGTAGCTTTTAGCTTTTTGTTTTGATCAGGTCTGCTCTGCTTTTGTAATAATTTAACTCAGACATGTTAAAACATCCTACCTGTTGTTCCAATGTCCCTTTAGTTGATTCCATGCAAAGTCCAGGCAAATGTCATCAGCTCCTGCTCGTTGAAACAATACAGGGTTTTCTATGGAAGATGTATCCAGATGAATATTAT
Organism: Cetorhinus maximus; assembly: GCF_964194155.1. Classification (NCBI taxonomy): domain Eukaryota; kingdom Metazoa; phylum Chordata; class Chondrichthyes; order Lamniformes; family Cetorhinidae; genus Cetorhinus; species Cetorhinus maximus. Next base: position 98,660,208 of record NC_135884.1, read on the forward strand.
CGGTTCACATTGTATAAGCAATTCTCCTGCTGTTTGAGGTGGCACAGTAACAGCACTCCAAAGTTAATGAGGATTTGAATGACCTCCTTCCAGGACTATTGTCCGTGGTGGTTAAATAATTCCTTGAGTGTATTGTATTGATATGTCCTTTGTGTCATTGTATTGGGTAATAAGGCTTCTTGATTGCATTAGTTGATGGCAGATAATGGCATTTACTTGGTACCGTTGTTTTCTGAAAGCAGTCAGTCAATGTCCAAACCCTTTTGAGCCACTGTGTTTTCACTAAATATCTGAATTAACCCCTCGCTGCCCAGCCCTGTACTGCTGACAGCAGCTTACCTTTTTAAAATTTATAGTTCCATAAATTTCCCAGTTGGAGGGGATTTTGAGCCTACAATCCTAAATGGCTGACACCTTATTCTGAGACCGTGACCACCTAGTTGTAAACTCCCAAGCCAGGGACAATATCCTCCCAGCATCTACCTTAAGAATTTTGTGTGCAATAAGGTCGCCTCTCAATCTTCTAAACTCTTGGGAATATAGGCCTAGTCTTCTCAGTCTATCCTCTTAGGAAACCTCCTCATCCTGGGTATCCATCTAATAATCTTGCTCTAAGGCAAGAAAACCCTTTCTAAGGTAAGGAGATCAAGCCTGTACATAGTACTCCAGGTGTAATCTCACGGAAGCCCCACATAAGTACAGTAAGATTCCTTTACTCTTATACTTAAATCCTTTTGCAACACCTCCAGAGATGCAGAACTCCTTCAATAGTGCATTGAAGTGTCAGCCTAGATTACTACTGAAGTCCAGAATATGGGTTGATCCATGACCTTCTGATTCGCAGGTGAGAACCCCACACTGAGCTAAGCCGACACTTATGAAGGGGCATTTTCTTTAGTTTGCCAATCTGCATTATTATTTAATTCTGATCATTTACCATCCCAGAATTATTTAAATTTTATTGCAGTAACCATGGGTGGAATTTCAAATTGCCACCCTGACATAAAACTGCCATTGGAGATCAGATGCTCATTGTAGAAATCGCCTAATTTTCAATTCCATTGAAATAAGGTCATTTTTAAATTGGAGAATGTAGCACCTTGGTTTGTTTACATTTGTTTTCAGCATTAAACTTGCCAACATGCATCCATGTACAATCCACCTTCAGTTGTATTTTTGTTCAGACATTTCTGCCTTATATACAAGTCTAATTGAAATTAATCCAGGATTTAGGTAAAGTTTTTATTCAACAATTGGATTTACCTTATTTCAGCCACACTGACTTTTTGGACTAATTCTATTCATTGGGTCTTTGGTGAATGTCTTCTGTTTTAATTCTTACCTCATAAATGCACATAACAGGCAACAAAATAAAACCTTATTATTTTATGATTTTGCAAAGTTATGTTTTCGCTCAACCAAAGTAAGTAGGTGAAACTCTTCTATAATTTTAAAAAATGATTTAAATTTTTAACATTAGAATGAAAGAAATATGTTATTGTCTATGGATTTTGAGTCATAGTTAGTAATAACACATTCTGTAGAAGTCAACTTGAGTGTATATAATAATGACCAAAGACTTGAACCTTAGCATTCTAGCACACTATTAATCATTTATGCAACTTGAGCCAATACTTTAACACTAAAGTACTCAATTTCATTCAGTATGTTTATTGCATATTAAATTATTCCCCTGTATGTATGGTATAAAGCCTTATTTTTTTAAATGTGCTGCATTTATCTTTAATTTTATTTTAAATGAGGCCTGCATCAAAATGCTTGATTGACAGGATATAATTTTGGAAAGCACCTTGAGTTGAATAATAAAATGCAAGCTGTCCTGTTTTATTCCTGCATATAGAGATGCTAGACAGAGCTTTGCTGTTTGTGTGGGTTGGTGGGGGGAGATTTTGGAGCAAGGAGAAGTGGGTTCACACTATGGCTTTCCTCATTGTGGGCAATCATTTTTTGTGAACTTATTTTTTACTCTGCCATGTTTAACAAACTGATTTGTAAACATCAATGCAGCCTAAGAAAGAAAAGCTGCTTCTTGTTCAAATATTTTGAACACGCTGCAAAATTGCAAACCAAAGCATTTATGTTAATATATATTTCAACAGGAAGTTTTTCATGTGCTACAATTACAATGTAGTTTAGACAATTATTTAACATTTTTGTATATTTGAGGACATATATTGTACCTAGGAAAAGGAAAACCTGTTGCTAAATTCTCAGTAAAGTGGCACAGAATAATTCAATTGGGCATGTGACCTGTTGCTAAGATTTCTTAAAATGTGCCTAGCAACCAATTTGAGTAACATAATGGTAAATTACTTCTATGTTTTTTGCCTTTATGTAACTCTGTTTCAAACAGGAATGTTAGGTTCAATATTTTTGACCTATTATGAGAGCTTAAATTATTTGTTGTCAAGTTATTATCAAAATAATTCAGAGTGACTTGGCTTTAGTTTAAAGGGAAAAAAAAATGCCAGTTGTGAACCAGTGTTGTAACAGTTACACGTGTCTGTGTCCGTTAGTCTAGCAATAGAGTGAAGTTTCCTGAGTGCTTTGCCCTGTGTGATAAATATTAAATTATATTGATCTTAAATGTGATTGAATCAGAGATGTTGGAATAGATACTGTTTTTCCCAGTCTGTGCATAAGTGTGGCCAACTCTTCACAGTGGTCTAAAATTGAGTTAACCATATTTTTTAAATCATTGGCGAGCAGAGTATTATGATGCTTTAGAAGTTGGTTCTTTTCCAGAGACTTGATATTGAATGCAGCTGAAGCATTCAGGGAAATAGTTCTTTGTTGGCTGTAACATTTCTATGTAGAATGAATTTGGCCAGACTCGAACCAGTTCCTAGTGGGTATGGACTCAAAATAAAACTGCTCACATTTCAGCACTAAATTGCCAATGTTGCTCAGAGAGCTTACAAAGATGGCTGGAGTGAGCAATAGGAAAACTAATGCTCTTGTGAGGATAAGATAAAGGCACACTGTTGGAGAGTAAACTGAGCTTTGTTCTTCAAGTGGCTGTGTTAAAGCTGAGTTGGCAGACCAGATGCTTCTACTAGGTGCCTAGAGTGGAAAATTGTGTCAATTACTGCCAGTGTTCCTCAATGAGCAGAAAACAACCCACTTTACATTTAATGTAGCACATCATTATGATTGCAGCATGTGCACCAACTTTAACTCAAAGGAATTACTTAGATAATAAATTATTTTTTCTACCCATCCCTTTGCAGTGTATACCAAAAGAAATGAATATTGTTTTAACTATCCATTCTAATACCCTATTTGTCTGAGCTACAAACCCTGATAGTCAAATTGTATTTTAGATAGCCTCTCGCTGCTGACCAAAGTTCAAGAGTTTCCAAAGGTCTATGACACTGTTGATTTCTTTCCCTCTCAACAAGCTTTAGTTCAGAGCTAGCATGATATGCTTGCTTGACATTAGCCCTACTCACATGCATTACGCTGCATTTATCTACATTTAAAAACCTGATGTGGGTGCATTCCCTATTGCATCTAGATCACATTGTATTTTTTTCCACAAGATCTCTGGTACCAGCACAGACCTTCATGCCACCCACAAGCATGCATCCAATATCCCCAATATTTTCACCGAAATTATTGATACAGATTGTGAAGAGTAATGACCTAAACACTGATCCCTGCAGGAGAAATGGGCACATAATGCCTGGGAGAGGTCCCAGGCTAATGGATGAGTTCCCTATCTTTGCTTGATCATAGACTTGGAGGAGGGAACCATGAACATGGCCAAAGTCACCGACCATGAGGAAGTTAGGAAAGGTGAAATGGGCATCTGTGGTGTAGATCGTGATTCAAGAGCGCAATATGTTCACTAAGAGAATGCTTTGCACTCAATCCAGTCCTACAGCATACCCAACATTGAGTTGCATTGGGAAGCCTTAGCACATGCATAGGCTTCTGCTCTCCAAGGCTAATCCAAGGCTAGACTTCTTCTTGTATCTCTCACAGAGGCACATATTAAACCAAGGAGGCCAACTCCCTCTCAATTACTGGGCCAAGAGCAGCAGCAGCAATGCTCTGGAGAAGCACCATTATACCTTACAAGCGCACTCTCTACCAGCGCAGATACAGTCACCTCGGGGGGCCCTCACATGGTTGGATGGGGTGATAAGCATTAGTGTGCAGTAGAAGGTGCCAGAGACAGAAGCATCTGTGGGCAGTCTACCTCTGAGGAGGGAGGACAGACACAGCTCTGCTGGGTACAGATGCAGGGTCTCAGGAGTTACTGGAAAGAAAGCTTTGTCTAGCCCAGCATCAGATGTGCTTCGACATGTTAGGATTCACCTTGCAGTCATGGACTAAAAATGGAGGTGTCCATCCAACTCATGCGTACCACCGTGACTCAGGGCTTTGAGCACCTGTGTCACCTCTTGACGGGGGGAATCAGCATCTTTGGCCTCCCAGGCCCTTCTGACAGAGAGAGCATTTGTGAAGCAGAACCTAGTGATGGAAGCTGCCCCCACAATGATTCAGGTGCAGCAGCCTAGCGCCAGGCCCGGACACCTCCCTGAGCAGCTGGGATACCTTGGTGCTCCCATCTTCCCCCACTGCCTCCCCTTTCTCTTCATCTTCCTCTAATGAGTTGTGTCCTTCCAGGGTCTCACCTTCTTCAAAGTCCACTCTCAGGAGGGCCATGTTATGGAGTGTGCAGCAGACCATCACGAGAAGCGGGACACTGGGAGGTGTGTATTGCAGGGCACCACAAGACCGGTCCAGGCACCAGAATTGTACCTACAAAAGTCTAATGGCCTGCTCGATGGTTGTCCTTGTGGGCAGATGGCTGTGTTTGTAGCACTTCTGTGCCTCTCTCTTTTTGTAAAGGGCTGAGTAGCCATCTCTTTAAAGGATAACACTTGTGCCCTAGAATCCATCCATGTAGTGTTAGAAATCCATATCTTGAAGAACTATATGCTGTTTTAAAAAATTGGAAGGACATTGAATTATTTGGACACCCTCCTGAGTTTTTAAAAGATTGCAAGTTCACTTTGGCCTGTGAGCAAGCTACTTTTTCCAAGAAATCACATGACTTCAGCTAAATGACCAACAAGACACCTGAGGAGAGGAGAGTTATTTTGTGTACTTGAATTAAAATATAATAACTGCTGTGGCGAGGCTGTGGGCTCCTGCTGATTGGTTGAAAAACACTTAACCTGTGAGAAGTTCTATCTGAACATGTTTTTGAATGCATTGTGTGTCTTGGGAGCAATCTCTCTCTCTTTCTCTCTTCTCTCTCTGTCTCTCACAACCAGAAAATCCTCATCTCAGTATAGCTTGTCTGTACTCGAAAGGCTGCGACAAGCGAAAGTTAACAAAGTGTTTTGTCAAAGATCCTTTGGAAAGGACTTCCAGACAACTACTGTGACAGCACTCCCTCTTCGCATCCAAGAACACCAAATCAACAGCACCAAGACCTTTTGCAAACTTTATCGTTTTTCATAAAGTGTTTCCTTATGCCAAACTCTGCAGAGACTTTATTTGTCGTGTCCTTTGTTTTGTGCTGGGATTTTAAAAGGGATAAATTGTTACACTTAACCAGTTTTGCAACTTGTTTTTGAAAAAAATAAGTTTTGTTTCGTAATACATCAATTATTCTGAGTTTATTGAAAGTAGCCTAGTTAAAGGCTCTTTTATTCTGGGTCTAGCAGAAGTGAAGGTAAGCAATTGGCCATTTAGGTGAGTGAATTAAACATTTACACTTATGGTGTGACCTGTGGAGCAGTGGGGCTTGAGAAACTGTGCACTCCTCCCGTCTTGGTCGTAACATAGATTGGGGGCTCTTACGGGATTTTGAAATGTGGACAATGGGTGATTGGATGTGGATTAATACTTTCTTGGTAAAGGATAAAAGGACCAGGTTTCTTATATATTAGTAAACCAAAATGGCTTTGTAAGTCGCTAAGATTTTTCTGGGAGTAGAAGATGTAACAGTAGGTAATTTGAAACCCTTGACTAAGTTAAACAGAGAGATTTAGCAGATAAAGTGAAGGTAGAAATAAAAGCAGGATTTCATAAGGATGATATGATTAAAGTGATTATCCAGTCTTTAGAATTAAAAGAGGAGACACCTGAAATTGGTGTATCACAGCTAGAGTTAGCTAGGATTCAGTTGCAAATGAAGCAGCTTGAGATAGAAAGAGATAGAGAATTGCAGAAGCATGAACTTGAAAAAGAAAAGGAACTGAAAACACTTGAATTGGAGGAAAAAGAGAGAGATGAGAAAACTTGAAAGAGAAATGGAAATGTGAAAACTTGACCTCTTAGCAAGGGAGGATAGGGAGAAAGATAAAAAAAGATAGCCAAGTGAGAGAGAGAAGGAACGAAAAAGGGAATACCAGCTTAAAAGACTGGAATTTAAAGCAAGAGGCTTCAGATGCTGAGGTAAGTTCTGATGACGAAAAAGTACCCCCCAACCCAAAGCCCAGTCAGGAAATGTTTTAAGTTTGTACAAGCCCTTCCAAAGTTTGATGAAAGGGATGTTGAGGCATTCTTTATTTTGTTTGAGAAAGTAGCTAGACAAATGAAGTGGCCAAAAGAAACCTGGACACTGCTTCTACAAAGTAGATTGGTGGGCAGAGCCTGTAGGTTTGTGCATCACTTTCGGAAGAGGTTTCTATGGATTATGATGCAATAAAAAAGGTTATTCTTAGTGCGTATGAGTTGGTCCCTGAGACTTGCAGGCAGAAGTTGCGAAACATAAGGAAGCAGCCTGGGTAAACCTAAATTGAATTTGAGAGGCTAAAGCAAAATCATTTTGCTTGTTGGATATGGGCATTAAATGCCACGTATGAAGCTTTTGGGGAAATAATTCTCCTGCAAGAGTTTAAAAATTCACTTCCTCCAGTCATTACAACCCATGTTGAAGACCAAAGGGCTACAACAGCTAGACAGGGAGCGGAGATGGTTGACTATTATGAGCTGGTCCATAAATCCAAACCCTTTTTCTATCAGCCCAAAAACCCCAGAAGGATAGAAAGTGGGAGGGTGAAAGAAAGGCAAGTAACCAAGGAAGAGAAGAGACAGCTGGGAATGCCCCAGGGAAAACGACTCAGATCAGAAAGGAAGGTGCTGAGGGTGGAGATGATATTTGATGGCCTAAGTGTTTCCATTGTAACAAGGTGGGACACCTTCATGCAGACTGCTGGAGGTTGTGCAGGGTATGTAAGAGCGATTCAGGAAAAAATAACCCTGACTGAAAATATAACAGATCAAATTGTACCGTTAACTACAGCTGTGAGTCCGAATGTGAACACTTCTGTGAGTTCAGGGGAGGTAACTAAGGTACATGAGGGTTATGAAGAATTTTTGTTGAGAGGAAAATTAATCCTTTATCCCTCAAATGAGACAGCTAAACCTATAATTATATTAAGGAGCCACTCAAACACTTTTACTGCGGAAAGGCATAACTTCTCCACCAGAGAGCGTATTAAAAGCCAAAGTTTTAATAAATGGCATTGGCAGGGAGTATATACCTGTACCTTTGTACCGGGTACACTTGGAGTGTGATCTAATGCCTGGGACAGTGATGGTAGAGGTTGTCCAGAAGTTACTCGTAGATGGAGTTGACTTACTCCTGGGAAATGATTTAGCCGGAGCAAAGGTGGCAGCCTCTTCCATAATTGTGGAAAGCCTAAGTGAGGTTAAAAAGACAGAGCAGTTACAGGAAAAGGGTTCCAGGAATTTTTCCTTTGTGTATGATGACCCAAGTAATGGCTAAGCAAAGTCCATCAATGGAAGTCAAAGTAATACTGCAAACAGATGTTTGGTTAGCTGAAACTTTCTATTAAAAACTTGGATAATCTGTAGGAGACATTTATTAAATTTTTAATTGAGGCTCAACAAGCTGGTTCAGAGTTAAGTAAGATAGCACAATCAGCCCACACTGAAGCTGAGGGAGTTTCAACATGTTATTATGTTAAAAAGGGAATTCTAATGAGAAAGTGGAGACCTCGTCACAGGGCTGCAGATGAAGAGTGGACAGTTGTTCATCAGATAGTTGTACAGCCCAAATATCGTAAAGAGATATTACAATAGCTCATGAAATGCCAATGGAAGGACATGTAGGGATATGGAAAACTCAGGCATGGATAAACCAACAGTTTTAATGTCGAAGTCTTCACAAGGATGTGGTGCAATTTTGTAAAATGTGCCTTATGTGCCACATTGTAGGGAAACCGCAACCTACAATCAAACCAGCACCCTTAATTCCCATATCAGTTTTTAGGGAACCATTTAATAGGGTGTTAGTATACTGTATGGGACCATTAGCAAAAATGAAAGTGGGACACCAGTATATCCTTACTATTATGGATATGACAATTCGATTTCCAGAGGCCAAACCTTTGAGAACAATTACAGCTAAGGTCATGGCAGAGAAATTAACTCAATTTTTTGCTCAATATGGATTACCAGTGGAGATGCAGTCGGACCATGGTTCCAATTTTATGTCTAAAATTTTTCAAAACATATTAAGTAGTTTGGGTGTAAAACAGTAAAGTCCAAGACATATCATCCACAGACACCGGGAGCTTTAGAGAGATACCATCAAACTCAAAATAAGGATTAAAGCATATGTCATGAATATCCCCATGATTGGCACAAAGGACTGGACTTTCTTTTATTTGATACCCAAGATTCACCAAATGAATTTACCAGTTTTAATCCTTTTGAATTAATTTATGGACATGAGATAAGAGGTCCTCTGAAATTAATCAAAGAAAAGTTTTTGGGACAGAGAGATGAATTCTGTATTCTAGATTATGTATCCATGTTCCAGAAACAGCTCATGGAAGCCTGCAAAGTGGCTCAAGAATGTCTTAAAATTTCACAAACAAAGGTGAAGGAATGGGTAGATAAGTAAGCTGAGACCCTAACATTTCAAGCAGGGGATCAAGTGTTAGTGTTATTGCCTTTACAGGGGGAACCTCTGAAAGCATGGTTCAATGGTTCATACAAGGTCATTAAGAAGGTTGGTAAAGTAAATTATTTGATAGATACCCCAGATCGTAGGAAAAAGAATCGACTGTATCATATCAATATGTTAAAACAATACCATTGCAGGGAGATGGATGAGAAGGAGCAGATACGTCAAGTAGTAGGGACAGTGGAGCACGAAAGGGACAGTGAGAGGCAGAAGGAGACTTAGACAGTTCACCAATTGAACCTCCTACTATCCGGTTACCTAACACTGAAATGTTAGACACCATGTTCTCATACTTAGGACAACAAGATCATCTAGTGAGGTCACTTATTTAAAGGAGAATTTAAAGGAATCTGTGGGGATAAAACAGGGTGTACAGCTTTAACCATGCATGATGTGGATGTAGGGAAATTTTCTCCTATAAAACAACACCCTTATCATTTAAGCCCGAAGAAACAGACTCTGGTGAAAGCAGAAATTCAACATATGTTGGAAAATCATCTAATTGAACCTAGTCAAAGCAGTTGGAGTTCTCCCATAGTGTTAGTGTCTAAACCTGATGGGTCAACTAGATTTTGTATAGAATACAGAAAGGTTAATGCAGTAACAAAAACAGACTCCTACCCACTTGGGGATGAGTGTGGTCTTGTTGTAATAAGATAAATCAAGCATAAAGAAGCCTGTGGGTACTTCCAAAGAAATTAAATTGGCACCAAAAGAGAGACTATGGTAGAAAAGGAAACCTTGGGATTATGACTGGCTCTTAAACATTTTGAGGTATGTGTCCATCATGGCTGTAAAGAAACACTAATATATACTGACCATAATCCCTTGGCCTTTGTGGAAAAATTTAAGACACAGAATGCCAGACTGTTCTGATGGAGCTTGCTAATACAGCCTTATTACTCAAAGGTTGTCCATATTGCTGGGAAGGATAATATAATTGCTGATGCGTTATCAAGAATGTAATTTTGTTTGAATTATCTAGAAATCATGATCATCAGTGAAAACTGTATAGGTTCTGTATAAGGAGTTAATGAGTGAGTGCACGTTTGAATTTTTAAATATAATTTATATGTTTTTCCTGTACACTTTGTAATGAAATGCATTTTGAAATGGTGTTTCATTTCTTAAGAGTGGAGGCATGTTAGGAATCTATATCTCCAAGAAGTATATGAGTATATGCTTTTTAAAAAAAACGGTAGGACATTGAATTATTTGGGCACTCTCCTGAGTTTATTTTTAAAGGTTGCAAGTTCACTTTGCTCTGTGAGCAAGCTGCTTTTTTCAAGAAATCACATGGCTTCAGCTAAATGACCAGCAGGACACCTGAGGACATGAGGTATTTTGTTTACTTGAGTTAAAAAATATTTTTTAAAAACTGCTGTGGCCACGCTGTGTGCTCTGGCTGATTGGCTGAAAAACACCTGGCCTGGGAAAAGTTCTGTCTGAACATGTTTTTTGAACTCTGTGTGTGTCTTGGGAGTGAACTGTGAAGGAAGATTGCTCCTCTCTCTTTCTCCCTCTCCCTCTCTCCCTGCATTGCCTGCAGTCCAGAATGCATGTTCACCTTCAACCAGAAAACTCTCATCTCAGTATAACTTGTCTGTATTTGAAAGCCTGTGAGGCTGCGACAAGCGAGAGTTAACAAAGGCAATGGCCAGGATTTTTCGCTGAGCGGGTGGGCTCGCGCCCGACCCACTTGAGCGTAAAATGACACACGATGACATTGGGGGAGCATCCCGACGTCATCGCGCCTCGCACGATATTTCGGTCGGCAGGCGCGCACAGGAGTTGGCAGCGTGCCCGCCGAAAATTAAAAGGCCTATTAAGGCCATTAATAATCCAATTGATTTAAATTTTTCGCTGCCTGTCCATCCTTAAGGTTGGTGGGCAAGCAAAAAGGCTAGGCGGCCTTTACATTTTTTGTGAAATCTCATCCATAGGTGGGATGAGGTTTTGATCCATCTTTAAGAAATTAAAAAATCATCCTAATTTCTAGCATGCCCCTGCTCATGTGACAAAGTCACATGAGGGGACATGTATTTTTACACCTTATAATTCTTTATTTTTATTTAGAAAACTGTTCACCTCCCTGGGGCACAGAGGTGCCTCAGGGAGCTTTTCCAGCACGCATCCGCGAAATTTGCACTCGCCCTCTTCCCTCCACACAGGCAACACTGAACGCTGCAGCACGCAGTTCATGCCGGGCGGGCCTTAATTGGCCCACCAGCATGAAATCGCGGTCCAGCCCCGATCACGGACGGTGGTTAGCCTCCCAACTGCCCCCACTGAGCCTGCTCGATGAGGGCAAAATTCTGCCCAATGTTTCACTGAAGATCCTTTGGAAAGGGTTTCCAGACAACTGCTGCGATCAGCACTTCACCTTCGCATACAGGAACACCAGATCAACAGCGCCAAGACCTTTTTCGAACTTTATCCTTTTACATAAAGTGTTCCCTTAGACGTATATCTCTTGTCCTTTGTTTTGTGTTTGTGTGTGTGTGTTGGGATATTAAAAGGGATAAATTGTTACACTTCTGGATTACCAATTGTATGTTAACCAGTTTTGCAACTTGTTTTTGAAAAAAAGTTTTGTTTCATAATAAAACAATTACTCTGAGTTTAAAAATAGTTGTTTGGTCGTACAGAACTTGAGTATTGCTGAAAAAAAGAGACTTTTCGGCGAAGCTTTTCATCTTGCACTGATCAAGACAATTTACAAGAAAATGCCAATGTCAGGGGAAACAACAATCTAGACTATAGGAAGAGAGTGCGGATTGGTTGACAGGTAGATTCTGGTAGAGGCGTTGCCATGGAGAATGCACCAGTTGATGGTGACTGGCAGTTAACTGTCAAGCATTGTTTGAAATTTAAACCAGGCAGCTTGACTCTGATTGGCCAAGACATTGCCCTGAATGAACCAGCGAATGGCTGTCACTTACTTTGTTTAACTGAAACAGGCGCAATGTGTGTACATGTTCTTTCTGTCTGCATAGAACAGGGTCCTGTGCATTAACATATGTAGCTTCCAATACATGCAAATGTGCCACACTGCGAGCCCAACTGATGATCTTAAATTGGTTGTCAGCGTAATTCTTAGCACAATGAGGATTATTTAGCAAATGTTGTCCAATCGTGTAATTGCATCAAATGTTCAACACTGTGTTTTGAGTTTTGCAAGCACGGGCTGGCTGGGTATGCTATATACCTTGCCCGTTGCGAAGAGCAGAAGGGACAAGCTGTTTGATATGATCTGCCAGTCAATGGCACATATGGCCAACATGCCTATCATCACACTGGCATTAAAATCCATACACCATGTTACTCATTTATGTGATAGGCAAAACGTCTTCTTGGCTTGACGGCAGCACCCTGTTAGTGGCAAGTACCACTCGTGTTGCTGCTGCATAGTAGCAGCTAGCTTCACCTGTTTCTCAAGTTTTTGAGATACCTTGCACTTCTAGGGTAATCTTAGGTAGACTGGGCACTTTTCAGGACTGAAAGTGACAGCCTTGGGCCGGTTCCTGAGTTTGCATGATATACAATGCTAAATTATCTGATCAGGGTAGCCATTATCCCGCAGGATGGCTTTGATGCACCCTATTTCAGCATCAAACTTGCATGGTGAGCAAATGGCTCGGGTCCTATTTACGATGTTGCTAATAAGGCCAATCTTATGGCGCGTGGAGTTATAAGGATCCCATGCGTGTATTGATTAGTGAAGGTAGGTTTGCGGTAGACTGTGGTAGAGACACCCCTGGCAGATTTCCCAACTAGCATATCAAGGAAAGGGAATTCATTTAACTGCTCCATTTCAAAGGTGAATTTAAGCACAGGATGGAGCCCATTAAGGCATGCAAGGAAATTATTACATGCACTGTGGATTTAAATAAAGTAAACATATCATCCACATGTCAGAAATATGCAAGGGTTAGGAGGCTAGGTGTCATTCCATTGAACACACATTTCTCATGGAACCCAACAAAGATGTTTGCGAGAGCTGGGCATAGAGCAGAATCCCATGGCAACACCATCTATTTGGGCATCCATGGTGTCATCAAAACTGAACTCAGCTGCGACAGTTGCCGAGTTCATAAGCTAATACTTATTCACACAATGGTGGTGGGTCTAGATCGCCATGATATAATGCTGCAGCGCATATATCTGTGACTGCCTTAAATGGAATATTGGTGAATAGGCTAGCAATGTCAAATGAGCACATGGACATAGCATTGCTATTGATATGCAAGTCCTGTGTGGAAATGTGAAGGAATCCTTCACTGTGTATCTGGAAAACTTGCTCAGAACTGCTTGTAACAATTCACCCAACCATTTTGCGAATTCATGCTCTGCAGAATACGTCATAGATAAGATGGAGTGTAAAGGCATATCACTTTAGTGTGCCTCAGCCATACATACGTGGACGCAGTGAGCCATGAGGACGAACCCTGTCATATATATCACACGGCAGCTCATTGCTCTTGTACAAGTTGAGCAAGCGTTTTTTATTTAGCTTACTTTTGAGCAAGATTGCCCGGTCATGTTGAGTGGCAGGTCCAATGGATACAAATTCAGACATGTCATTAAGAATGGCATGCATTTTGTTGATATAGTCATGCTTGTTAAGGATGACTATTCCCATCCCTTTGTCACATTTACTGATGTGTATGTCCGGGTTGGTCTTTTGAAGCACACCAAAATTGTCCTGATGAGTGCAAGATGAAAAGCTTTGACAAAAAATCTCTTTTTTTCAGCAATATTCTGAGTTTATTGCAAGAAGCCTGGATAAAGTCTATTTTATTCTGTGTCTAGCAGTAGTGAAGGTAAACAATTGGCCATTTTGGTTCCTGATTTAAACATTTATACTTAGGACTTGTGGAGTAGTCGGGCTAGAGAAACTGCGCACTCTTCCTATCTTGGTCATAACAGTATTTGTTGGGGGGAGTTGTGGAAGGAAGAGCTGCAGCAGCCTGGACTGGTGGTGGATAAATGGCAGCTGTCAGGAAAGTGAGTGCACACATGGAGGAAGCTCTCGTTGCACTTGCAATCCAATTGAATTTAGAGGGAGTGGGAAGTTCTTTCTGTTGATGAATCTTACTGAATGGTTAGTCGGTTAGCCTTGATGATCGTGGGGCATAATCAATGATGCCCTGCACCTGGGAGAATCAGGCGATGGGGGCAAAACCTAGTGCGTTCTGTGCCATTTGGGCCCCATCTGTCCGGAATTGAATGTTCTGGCCAGGCCTGGCAAAAAGGGCATCAGAGACCTGTGAGATGCAATGATTGGCAACTGTTTACAGGATACCACAAAAATCTACAGCTGAGCCTTAGAAGGAGCCATAAGCAAAGAGGTTCAAGGCCAAATGACTTTGACCACTACTGATACGGCATGACAAGCAGTGCTGTGTGGTTAGTCTTCGGTGATCAGGTGTCTGACCATCTGCCTCAAGAGTCGCAGTCTTCTAAGGGTGTGGTCTCACCATCTCTAGATAGCTCCTCCTTTGCCCGTAGATCCTACGCTGAGGGTATAGCTCTGTCTTTCCTAACCTTTTTCCCTCCTGATGCCCATGACTCTGCCCCTCCTGCTGAGGGCATTGCCCCATATCATCACTGAACCCAAAATCTAAGAGCCATGCCTCCATTGCCAACTATTGCGTCCTGCGTCCTGTGTTCTCAGGTGGCCCCCTGGGATTGGCAGCCTTGCTCCTTCCACTTATATCCCCGTGATGCCAGAAGGATGAAAACCCCTCCATTGCCCGATTACTTACTGCCCACTCTCCTTGCCATCTGCACTGAGCCAATGGCATCTATTTCTCAATGGCTGAGTCCCCCTCTGTGCTGTTCACCCTTCTAGAGGGCCCCATGACTGGCTCTCCACTGTGTTTCCACTTTCATTCAGCTGGACTGCCCTAGATAACGCAGCCTTTGCATCTCCCTTCTTAATGGGTCAGGTGAGATCACGTCAACCCCCCCCCACCCCCTCAACTGCCCTGATGAAGCTTGGCATCGAGAAACTTGCACATCAGCTGGTGATGGTATTTTCAATATGCTTTCAAACTGAAGGTAATTTTTCTTTCCACTCTCCCTCTGCACTCCCCCACCTCCCCCCCCAAAAAAAAATTTTGAGCATGATGGAATGATTAAACTTGGGGTGGAATTTTGTCTTTACTACTTTGGTGTTGAGCATTGCTTGGGAGCAGCATAGAAACCTGGTGAGTAGGATGACCTTCCCCTAGCAAGCCACTGAATTTTCTTCCATACACTTCTGTTACTGGTGTGTGAACCTCACTGCCATATCTTTTTCCAGTACTCGCCAAGCGATGTTTAATGCCCGAGTGATAAAGAAGAAAAACTACATGGCTGTGTTATCTGGTAGTAGCGTTGACCTTAGAATGAAAACTGTTGGTTCTCAGTAAATAACCAGTAGTTAAAAAAACGTTCTTAATGTGAATTTTCATAAGAGAAGACCTGAAGCTGATTAAGTAACTGTTAGACCAAGGCTTCACAAACTGTGGGTTTGAAATTTTGGGGTCGCGAGTTCTGAGGCAGCAATAGTTGCCATGGAACTCAGACTGATTTCTAACAGCTGTGAGGCCCCTTTAAATACTCGTGTTTTTCTCTGTTGGGTGGGCGTAGCCTCATGGACTGCGCTCTAAGTTCCTATTGCAACTGTAAAAAAAAGCCTGAGAAAAGGTAGGTTTTTTCTTTGGAGAAAGCCTGTCTGAAGCTCCCCCAACCTCAGCGACTGACGCTCCCCCGACCTCAGCGACTGAAGCTCCCCCGACCTCAGCGACTGAAGCTCCCCCGACCTCAGCGACTGAAGCTCCCCCGACCTCAGCGACTGACGCTCCCCCGACCTCAGCGACTGAAGCTCCCCCGACCTCAGCGACTGAAGCTCCCCCGACCTCAGCGACTGAAGCTCCCCCGACCTCAGCGACTGAGGCTCCCCCGACCTCAGCGACTGAAGCTCCCCCGAGCTCAGCGACTGAAGCTCCCCCGAGCTCAGCGACTGAAGCTCCCCCGAGCTCAGCGACTGAAGCTCCCCCGAGCTCAGCGACTGAAGCTCCCCCGAGCTCAGCGACTGAAGCTCCCCCGACCTCAGCGACTGAAGCTCCCCCGACCTCAGCGACTGAAGCTCCTCCGACCTCAGCGACTGAGGCTCCCCCGACCTCAGCGACTGAAGCTCCCCCGACCTCAGCGACTGAAGCTCCCCCGACCTCAGCGACTGAAGCTCCCCCGACTGAAGCTCCCCCGACCTCAGCGACTGAAGCTCCCCCGACCTCAGCGACTGAAGCTCCCCCGACCTCAGCGACTGAAGCTCCCCCGAGCTCAGCGACTGAAGCTCCCCCGAGCTCAGCGACTGAAGCTCCCCCGAGCTCAGCGACTGAAGCTCCCCCGAGCTCAGCGACTGAAGCTCCCCCGAGCTCAGCGACTGAAGCTCCCCCGACCTCAGCGACTGAAGCTGCCCCGACCTCAGCGACTGAAGCTCCCCCGACCTCAGCGACTGAAGCTCCCCCGACCTCAGCGACTGAAGCTCCCCCGACCTCAGCGACTGAAGCTCCCCCGACCTCAGCGACTGAAGCTCCCCCGACCTCAGCGACTGAAGCTCCCCCGACCTCAGCGACTGAAGCTCCTACGCCCTCCCAGCAACTGAAGCTCCTACGCCCTCCCAGCAACTGAAGCTCCTTCTCCCCCACTGCAGCAACTGAAGATCTCCCCCCCACCGCCCCTACTCAACAGCCCTTGTACCCCTCCAAATATTTACACTGGGGATATGCAGAGTCTGAGGCATTAAAATAGGGTCACACTGGGAAAAACTTTGGGAAGCACTGTGTTGGAAACAAAGAGGGAGGACAATAGATTCCCTTTGAAGGATGAGCAAAACATCACTGCAGGCATTCCCCAGAGTAGCGTCTTAGGCCTAACTATTTTCAGCTGCTTCATCAAATACCTTGCCTCCATTGTTTCAGAAGTGGGGGAATTCATTGATAATTGCGCAGCATTCAGTTCTGTCTGCAATTCTTCAGAAAATTAAGAAGTCCCTGCCCATAAGCAGCAAGACGTGAACATTATCCAGGCTTGGGCTGATAAGTGGCCAGCAACGAGTGCCAGGCAATGACCTTCTCCAATAAGAGAGAATCTAACCACCTCCTCATAACATTACATTTGTTGAATCCCTCACCATCAAATCCTTGGAGGTCACCATTGACCAGAAACTTAACTGGACCAGCTACATAAATTCTATGGCTACAAGAGCAGGTCAGAGGTTGTGTGATTCACTCCTGACTTCCCAAAGCCCTTTCCACTATCTATAAAGCACAAGTCAGGGATGAGATGGAATACTCTCCAATGGGTGCAACCCCAACAATACTCGAGAAGCCTGAAACCATCCAGGACAAAGCTACTTGCTAGATTGGCACTCCATCCAACATGGCTGCAGTGTGTACCATCTACAAGATTCACTGCAGCAGCTGGCCAAGGTTTTTCGGCAGCATCTTGCAAACCTGTGACTCTACCACCTGGAAGGGATAAAGGCAATGGACACATGGCAACACCATCACCTGGAAGTTTCTTCCCAAATCTCACACTATCCTGATTAGAAATATATAGCCGTTCCTTCACTGTTGCTAGGTCAGATCCTGGATGTCCGGTGTACCTACACCACAAGGACTGCAGCATTTCGAGGAAGAAGTTCACCATCTTCTCAAGAGCAATTAGGGATAGGCTATAAATGCTGATGTTGCCAGCAACGCCCACAACCCATGAATGAATGATTTTTTTTTTTAGAAAGAGACTGAATTACCTTCTTTATCTTGATGGTCTGAAAGGGATGTGTTGGCATGTGAAAATCTGAAGTAATTTCCCGTTCAAACTCACAGATGCAGGAGACCTAGATGTTTTGGAACTTCCTGAAAACTTTGGTTTCACTTTTGATAAGATTTCCTGTCTTACTCAAAATACACTCAGAAAAATGGGTGCAGTGCAAAGAAAAATGGGGCACTAAGCATTTACTCCCATTTTGTCCCTGAACTTGCACCGTGGCCAAGATTTTCTGGTTGGCGTGCGGCTGCGATCGGCGGACCCAGGAGCGGCGGGGGAACGGACCACCGCCCGCGATCGGCCCCTGACCATGATTTCCACTGGCTGGCCAGTGAACGGCTGTCAGTGTGGGGGCGGGAGGAGGGCGAGCACTAAAGTCAGTGCAGGCACAGCGGAGACTGGCATAAAAGCTCCCTAAGGCAGAGAGCTGCCTCAGGGAGCTGAAGAATTTAAATTCAATGAAAACAGATTTAAAAATCTGGAAAAAATGCCCACACAACAGAATGAGTCACCTAAACACATTGGTGCTGAAATTTGTGTCCAAACATTTTAATCGTTTTTAAAATTAATCTCAGAAACCTCATCCAGCGCTTGGATGAGGTTTCCTCAAAAATGCAAAGGCTGCCTGGCTGTTTCACCCACCCGCTAACTGTAACATTGGACAGGCAACCAAAAATATCCACTAATTGAAACTTTAACGGCCTTAATAGGCCTCTTAGTTGTCAGCGAGCGCGCTGCCGGCTCGCTTTGCGAGCAGGCTCGACCATTCAATAAGATCATGGCTGATCCAACAGTAACGTCAAATGGCCTATTCCTGCTCCTTGTTCATATGTTTATCCAGATTTTCTCTCAAAGTGATATGCGCAGATAAAGAGTAAACTGCACATATATGTAGACCTGGCACTATTGATTTCTGAACTGCTGTTTCAGATGCATGTGGAGTGGATATTGCTACTGTCCGGCTTTCAGTTGGCTGGCCACATAGTGTACTGGCTGCTGCCTGGTCCGTTTTGAGAACTTGGACTCAATAACATACAGTTGACGGTCTACAGGTGGAAAATGAACACTCCTAAGCAACTCGTCCACTGTGGGCTGCTGCAACAATCCAGCCTCTTTCGATCCAGGATAAAGATAGGCCCTGGAGGAGACTATCATAGTAACAGGACTGGTTGCTTTGTATTTCTGCTCTTCCTGACCTCATGCAGAACATACTTCACCCAGTTGTGCACTATGTACATCATAGGATCTAATTTGTAAAAAAGAAAAATAAAGGCTTGTTTATATAGCATCTTTCACAACCACCAGACATTTCGAAGCACATTAAAGTCAATGAAATGCTTCTAAGTGTAGTCACTATTGTAATGTAAGAAACACAGCAAACAGCAAAGTGGTGACCAGATAATCTGCTTTTGTGATGTTGATGAATGGATAAATATTGACCAGGACACCGGGGATAACACCTCTGTTCATCTTTGAAATAGTGTCATGAAATCTTTACATCTACCTGAGCAGGCAGATGAGGCTTCAGTTTAGCATCTCATCCAAAAGATGGCACTGAAGTGTTAACCTTGATTTTTGTGCTCAAACCCTGGAGTGGGACTTGAACCCGGAACCTTGTAACTCAGAGGGGAGAGTGCTACCAGCTGAGCCATGGCTGACACTCAACCATCTGACTCAAGCAGGTAGTGTTGCCCATGGCATTGTCAGGATAGGCCATTATTTTTGTCACCTTAAATAACAAATATCTTTGCTGATTCAGCATTAAAAAGAGAATTCTATTATTCTGTTTAACATTGTGATAGAAGCTGTGTTCAGTACTGTGCCAGCCTACCTTCTTTCCATGTAGCTGATTTGGAAACAGACAAGGAAACAAGCACAAGTGTTCATGACAGCCACTCAGTGAATAAACTTACCTGGTCCTCTCCTAAGCTACTATTTCTTTCTGTCGCCCAACTGTACAAGTACCCCAAGAGTACCTTATTTCTATTCTTGCACTGTTATTCTTCCACATATTGTCTTTTCTATATCTACTACTTGGTATCCATGGTCTTGCCCTCTTAAGGCTGACTGCAAATATGCCAGGACTCCTGCTTAAGCTGCTGCTGCCACCCCAGCCATGCCATAGCGAGCACACATTCAGATTGGGGAATGTGCACCACAGAAATGCAGATTGCAACTTCTGACTGGCTCAAATAGATTTCAATACTATGATATTCATCTGCAACTGACTTAAAGTTCACTATTCTGTACATCCATGGACCCACAGAAACAAAATTTCAACTTGTTTTTTCTGTTGCATGAGACAACACTGCAGTGTCTGATATTGGTCAGGAAGCACTGCCAGCAGTAAACAATTAACCTGGACCAAGAAAATTTTGAAGAAGGAAGCTAGAGGATAATTTAATATCACAGCTCATTCAGCCCACGAAATGACAGCAAAGTGCCCAGAGTACCTATTTCTTTCCCCAAGTGTTGCCAGTAGTACGCCAAGTGTATGCTATTTTCACAACAGAAAGTTGTGGCATTGAGATTGCTCATTTTAGTTGCATTTCTTCCACATTGTCCGAGGGTAGCAGCAGGAGAGGAAGGTCAGCCCTACTAATTATGTATGTTATCTAAGAATGTAAGCACCAGGGCTGTGCATTTGCCAACTAGGCCAAGGGTCATACTATCCTAACATGCCTCTGTTAAATTTGTGTCACCTTGAACAAGTAACTGACAAGTAAGTGGAGCCTTTGACTATTGATTAACTAATCAATACAGCTACAGCTCCATGAATGCAAGGTTGGGGAATAGCAGGTGGCACTCAATGGTTGAAATGCATGGATCAGTGACATCTATGGATGATCTTTTAAATCTGCATTTTTTTTATATGTTCACATTCACCATCATCGTAACAGGTAATAGGCCCAGGTTATACTTAATAATGAAAATATTCATCTTAAATCATGTGATTTTAATATCATGGCAGACTTTCTAGTATTTAAGGACAAATTTAGAGAAGTGTTTTTACTAAAATGTATGCATTAATAAACACTATTGTTCTAACAGTAATGAGGTTTTCTACGCATTTTTATGCTGCAACTTTGTGAAGTATCAACAAAGCTCCAAATGAATTATTGTGGTAGCTGCTTGCTACTCAAATCTTAGCCAACCAATCTGATTATGACCAAAATATTCTAATGATTAATATATCTATCTGCAGCAACATTGCTGGCCAGTAAGAGCCATATGTTGCAGAACACTGACCTTTCAGACTTTTAACCTATTACTTTTGATTTTTTTTAAGAAATGGGTTATAAGCAGAAACCCTGACTCCACTGAGCTTCACCAAATTGAAATTCCAGTGCCGTGTTTTTATTTCACGCTACACAGTTCACTAATTTGTAGTGTGGGGATAGAAAGCCCTTCCTCCCCCTCCTCAGTCCCTTTTCATCTAGTTACTGAGGAAGCCCATCTGGTATTTAGCCTAGCATTTGTCTGTGAATACTGCAGCGTTCATAGGGATTTAAGTTAGCACGTTTGCAAGGCACCGCTGGCTCAGTGTGTCTGAGTTCAGGATGATAGCACACAATACAGCTGAAACAGTCTCTCAGAAACTAGATTTGCAACCAGTTTGTAGACCTGTGCAGGTAGGAGCACATTTGTATTTTCCTGAAACTTATGCAACAGATGCATTATGGTATAGACAACTATTGACAATAGATTGTGCTTTCATGCAACAGATTGTGTTGATTTTTTAAATGGAAATATAATTGTGAAATTTATAGGATTACTGTTATGTTTACTCTTGGTGTTCAGCAAAACCATTGATCACCATTGTCGAGTGCATATTCCACAGTGGCCCTTTGTAGAAAATTCACTTTGTGTGTAGTTTTTTTTAAAAGAACTTACCATTTTTAAATATTTTATAAGTGACGTATGAGTGAAGTACCAGCACTAAATTAGTGATGCACCTTATCACTATATTTCAAATATACTTTTACTCTTTTTTAAGTAAAGGGACTTTGTAGTGAGACTTTTAAGTTTAAAGATGCGACATAAAGCTCTGCTTTCTTTGCAAATTACGTTTGACAATGAATGGGAAGTTTTCTTCCTGACAAATTGTAGCATTGATAGGAATAGGCGGGAGATATTGTGTTTGCCACTTCATAGAGCTGCGAATCTCAAACAGACCTCAAATTCAGACTGTGGTGTATTGTCCTATGGATGAATGCTTGTCTTTGGGGCCCCTGCTTAAGCTAGTTGAGCATCTCAGCAGTTGGTCATTCGAAAAATGAGAGAGACCTAGAATTAAAAACTAATTTAGGAGAAGTGTGCATTGCTAAAAATATTGCAGTGGTATTATGAATAACTTAGTTTGATGTATTATTCAGCTTTCCAATTCAAAATGCTTTACACTAATAACTTAGGTTATGCACTTTATGCGTGCATATTCTCAATTCTGTTTATTGTGTTTCGCATGGTATTACATGCCTCACTTTTCATGATCTCCAAATGCTAACTGTTATTCTTGACATTGGTAGCTATTGAGTATGGAAGTCTATGATTGTCTTGTGAACAAGATTCTAGAAAACTGCATTTGAGATTATTATTTTCATACAGAAAGAACAAAGAGGAATTATTACTAAACCATGTGCACTCATAAAATGTTTAATGTAAATATAACCAATAAGATGTTTACCATCCAGAGTTAGGTATTAAGCTTATAAATTCCCCATAGACATGGCATAATCTCAGTTTAAGGCTGTGAAGATTTAACATGCTGCATATGTGCATAGCCTGGGAGCTGGGATCTTTGTTCCAGAAGAATTTGATGATGTCAGAGACCCATTTTATTATGATGGTAAGTGTGGCTAGGGCTAAAATGGAATTAGGGAGGGGGAGAAAAGTCATCCTTTATTTTCTTTGTCATGGCCCGTTCCATTCTAAGAATTAAAATGTCACTAATCATGCTGTCTGGCTGAACCATGAGTCCAGAGCACTGCTGGGTCACCAGCCTTTTAAAGCCATTCACTGTGGGTCTTTCTCCGTCTGCCATTTCATTCTTTGGTGTAGACAAATTCATCTTTATTCTGAACTCTCCCAATACTTGAATGGACCAGCTATCATCTTCATAAATAATGGTAAATATGTTTGTAGAAGAATCCACAGGTTTATTTTGTTTATACATGTCATATCTTTTCTTTCACTGCTTATCACTGTAACTCCTGGAGCGCTGCTCCAAAACTAAAAGGCTCAGTGATTTGCGACTGTTAAATAATTGTATTTTTGAAGTCTTTTGCCATTGTTTCTTTTCCCAGTAATTTTCTCCCCCTCCTATACCATCTGCCAAGCAAATCAATGCTTTCCAGACGTCATCTTATGTTCCTATCTAAAAAGTGATGGAGGAAGGGTTGGCCTTGTCTCCGTTTCCTACTTCAACCAGGTGAATATGTAAGCTTCAGAAACTCATCTTCTGGGAAATTTTACGGGAAAACCTGTGCATGTCGTGCCGGATGTGCTGCACTGCCAGCTGCCTTTCATTTGAATATTGCAGTGATTTATTCTAGGTTATTCTGTTTCAGGATTGATTTCACTGCCAAGGAACTGAAACTCAAGTGCACCCTTTAATTAGCACTTATTTTAAAGTATCACCATTTCGCATATGGTTTCCTGTGATTACATTTATCACATTTGAATTACAGTTTGTTAGCTTTACTTCACATCAGACTAATTAACTTTGATTTATGTCCAAATGAATAAATAGTTAAATGTTTTATTTTTTTTTTTAAAAACTTGTACTTTTGCAGGGCCTTTTAATAAACGAGCCATACGATTTATAAAGAGCCTACACAAAATAAAAAATAAATTGTACCTTGAAGTGAATTGTACAATAATATTTTAAACTGTGAAAAATGAAATTAGAAATAATAAGCATCTTTCAAAAAAGTGAGCATGATGTATTGATAGGTTGTAAGTTTGGCCACCAGATCACTAAAGTGAAATGAAACTAATATAGTTCTCAGCACTATATTTTCAATGCCAAGTTATTCTCATGGTATGGTTGATATATCTCAAGCCAGTATGTCAAAATCCAATAAAAATGTGGAGGTGTATAGAAACAGAGGAGCAGTATTGAACCTTAATACATACATTCCTGCATTTATATGGCACCTTCCACTTTCTTGAAACTCTTTATAGCCAATAGATTATCTTTGAAGCACAGTCACTTTCTGTGGAGGGAAATATGACAACCAATTTATACAGAATATAGCCCTACAAATAGCAGAATGATAAATGCTCAATTGACCTTTTTGGTGGTTTTTGTTGAGGGATAAATGTTGACCTAGACATAGGATAGAAAAAACCCTGCTCTTCTTCTAATTGTACCGTGGAATCTTTTACAACTACCTGAACAGGCAGATGGGATCTCAGTTTAATGTCTCATCTGAAGGATGGCACCTCTCTGACAATACAGCACTTCCCCCACCCAGCAGTAAAGCGTCAATCTAAGTTACGCACTCGAGGCTCGGATTGAAGCTTGAACCCATGACCTTCTGAATGAAAAGTAAGAGTCCCAAACCTTGTGCCAAGCTACCAGTTTCAATATTTTAATAAACTGCATGAACTCAAATTATTTCTAATACAATAAATGCCATTTTGTGAAGTCATTAAATAACAAAGGATTGAGTAGCAAACTGCAAATGGTAGGTTATTGGCAATATATATTACTCACTGAGTCACTCTGCTTTTGGCACAGTTGGCAAACAAAGGAAGAGTTTAGAGGGTAAATTAGAATCGTTATTCCATCTTTACAGGTTGAAGGGGGCACTTCTCTTGTGAATGATGCATCAATACTCATTTTGATATATGTTCATTTTCACTTTGATCATTTAAAAAAAACTCAGCTTTTCTGAATTTGGACCGCCTCAGGTAAATTAACCTCAGGTAAATTATAATGAAAGGAAAAGGACCTAAAACTTGGGGCAGAATTTTACATTCGGTGTGCGCCCGACACACCGGAACGTAAAATGACGCGCAATGATGTCAGGCATGCATCCCGACGTCATCGCGAACTCGCGCGATATTTTGTTTGGCGGGCGCGTATCGGAGTCGGCTGCACGCCCACCGATAATTGAAAGGCCTATTAAGGCCATTAACTAGGTAATTAAATTGAATTTTACGCTGCTCATCCAAACTTACGGTTGGCAGGCAGGTGAAAAGGCCAAGCGGCCTTTGTGTTTTTTAGGAAACCTCATCCACGAGCGGGATGAGATTTCCTAAAGCCAATACTGATGAAATAAAAACTTTATTTTGAAAATAAAAACATGTCCCATCTCATGTGACACAGTCACGAGTGGCCATGTTTCATTAAATTTTTACTATCCTACATATTTTTTAAAAAAGCACTTCAATCTCCCTGAAGCAGCTCCGTGCCTCAGGGAGATTGAAACGCTCTTTCGTGCGCATGCGCCTGACTCTCCCTCCTCCCCCCACCCGTACAGGGCTCGCGATCCACGCAGGGCGGGCCTTAATTGGTCCACCCCCATGAAATCGCGATGCGGAGCTGATCGTGGGCGGCTCCGCGACTGCTCCCGCCGAGCCCGCCTGATGACTGGAAAATCCTGGCCTTGGCTTTGACTAAAGATCTGGAGCAAGTGTTTGGCGACATAGTTGGCACTTCAGTTTTGAAAACAATATGCATAAATACAGTGGATTGGATTAGGCTCTTGACAGCTGCTGAATTCGTGGGTTTCTCTTTGCATTCTTAACATGATTATTAGGGTGTGATCAAATTCTTTACAACTTGTAAAAGAAAGCTGCAACACATGCCTAAAGGGAAAAGCCTATGTGATAGCTTGAAAAGACAGAGCTTCTGCATCACATTCTCACTTTATAATAAAAACCCAACCATTACCCTTTTATTCATTAAAAAAAAATAAAATGGGTGTTTATGCTTTGGAAGTTAATGAAGACTCAAATGCTCAATGTGTTAAATGTGTTTTAGGGTAAATTTTATTTCTGTACACTTCTTATGATGGATGATTGAAACAAGCAGCCAAATGGATGTCTTTGAATATTTATGGAGTCAAAACCAGTTTACTCATAGTATTAATGTACAAAACATTCCTTAGGTGATTCATAGTCTTACATCTCAGAAGGAGGCTCTTCAGCTCATTGTGCGTGTGCCGGCTCTTGGGAAGAACTATCATTTGCAAATGTAATTTTATTAATTACATATTGTAACTGGAATGATCTTATTGAATTGGTGGAGCAGGCTCGCTGGGCCAAATGGCCTATTCCTGCTCCTATTTCTGATGAGCCACCTGACTTCCTTCATTTATATATCTTGCGTACAGCTTCAAATTTATATAGTGCCTTAAATGTAGAACAATTTCCCAGGGTGCTTCAGAGAAAGGGAAAAGTGATGACTGGTCAAAGAAGCAAAGGTCAAGATGAGTGACCAAAAATCTGGCCAAAGAGAGTGTCTTTGAAGAGAGTGTTGAAGAGAAGGGAGTTAGAGGTGCAGAAGATTTTGAGAAGGAATTTCACAACTTGGGCCTAAGCAACTGAAGGCATATAACTAAATGTGGGGGGCTGGCTGTTTGGCTGACTGTCAAACATCAGCCAATTGGGTAATTTTTGTTTTCCAATTGGCATAGGACGGTAGTGCATCACAAGGATGGGTGTGTTGGGCCAACTAATGGCTGGAGTTTGGGGCATGTGATAAAACCTCCAGGAACACACTTAATCACAGAAGGCAACCCTAATCATGGTAGAAGTTACTCCTAGTTGAGAGCTGGTTCAAAAATTCCATTAATGTTTACTTCTTGGGATAATGGTCATCAAAGTGTGGAGCAGTGTGTCTCGAGTACTTAATTATTACTTCTTTTGTTCATTTATGCTTTATATGTTATATTTCTGCAAGAGCTTTTGGAACTTGCCCCTCTAATGATGATTTCAGCCTTGCTGGAAAAAGCTGAATCGTCTCACAGACTCCCTTGTATAAGTGACCACTGTTATGGCACAGCTGATGATAAATGCTGAGCTGTTCAAATCCCAAAAGGAAACTTGAAACAACTGCCCCAACTGTTTTGCAATTTGTATAAACTTCAAGATCCTTGCCTTGAATTCAGTAGTATTAAGACCACCGAGTCTTGTAGGTTTCTTGCAAAACTAAATTAAACCTTTGTTAATAGAAAAAATGCTTTAAAGTACACACATAAATCTATAAATTACTACTATGATAACTTCTAAACCCCCTAGTTAATCTAGTTCTCAGTCACACTTTCGTTAAGGCAACAGTAAGAGACACAGATTTTAAAGACCCAGGCAAAGAAACATGATACCCTGAACAATCCAATTCAAAGTGCGTTTTCTTAACTTAAGTTCTGAACAATCCTAATTTTTCTTAACTTCCGTTCTGAACAATCCTATTCAAAATGAGTTTTCTTAACTTCAGTTCTTTATAGACAGCAGCTTGAGGCGTAGATGCTGGAGGGTTTCACACTTGTTAGATCTTAGAATGTCTACCCTCGCACACAGCCTTTGCTCCTTTATACATATTTTCCCCTTTGAATGCAAATTCCCATTGTTTCACTATGCCTTTGGACTTTACCTCTCTGATAATAAAAATCTCTCATAGTATCAATTTTACCAGTAATCTTTGGGAAAAATAAACACACTATTTCTTACTTCTCCTGGCTAGGTGAAGCATTTCATCCCTCCTTTGAAATCAATCAAGTCTGGTTTATTTAAAACTGCAAATGCTCCTTTTACCCCTATGTCTACCTACTTAACATTCCAAACCTAGCTTATCTCCCAATACATCAAAGCCTTCAGATCAGCTGCCTTTAATTCAATTAAGTCACACACACAGACATAGATCCATAGACAGACCCCACTATTACTCTACTTTGCAATAAATTCCAATAACATTATGAAAATTATTATATCTTCCTGACAACCGCTATAATTAAGTTGCCAGAAGATACATAATGACAGAGTCACCTTAACCACCAAATCAGGTACAGTAGTGGTTGTAATAATACTTGCTGGTTTTTTGGTTAATATTTTCATTAGGAGTGCTGATCATGATGAAGAGAGTGAGTAACAGAGCATTTCAACATCATATACTCAGGAATTTCCCCATATTTGCTTTATTGTGATTAAGCTGTTCATTGCAACTTCTGTAACATGCCCCTGCAATATAACTTGACTGCAAATTAACAACAGCATGCCCCACTGCTGCAATTAAATGACATTTTCTTCTTTGCGCAATACTTGCTTCTGAGAAGGGTCATCAGATCAGTACCAAATAATGGACATTTTTTGCTGTGGTCTCGTTTCCACTAATATTTACATTGTGACTGAGCAAGTTAAGTTTTCTAAAACTATCTGTTAGTAAATGCTCATCAGACACATAAAACTCAGCCTGTGCCTTGAATATACTGCATGGGGATCATCTTATCTTACATCATCACAGCATGCCCACCCTCATGATATAGATAAAAGGTTTTTGATATTGAGTCAAACAATCTAGGGTATAAGTGGTTTTTAAGTATTGTTCTTTCCACTGCATATCACCATTGATGTGATCATGAACAATGTGAAAAGGTTTGTTGTTAAGTATAACAGCATTATATAATAGCATCAGCGCAAGCTAATGAGCAATATTCTGTACCACTAACATTGTAATAGTGCTGTATCATGGAATGGCTCAACAACAGTTCTGATTAACATTTGCCAATTTTGCCAATTATGAGTTGTTAGCTGTTACAGGAAGGAAACATAGAACAGCTTGTCTGATGAAGGGTCATATGGACTCGAAACGTCAACTGTATTCCTCTCCGCAGATGCTGTCAGACCTGCTGAGTTTTTCCAGGTATTTTTGTTTTTGTTATAGAACAGCTTAATAGAACAAAATAATTTTATGGTCTGATTTCAAGTTCCATCAATTCATAAATATTGAAACATTTAAGGGTAATTTGTACAGATCTACAAAATACAACTTCATGTAAACCCTTATTGGAAAGGTTTTTATCCTTCTTGCAGTTATCATTATGCAAAAACTCATGACAAAGGACTTTGATAGAGTGGATGTGCAAAACATTTTCACATGTGGGTGAGTCCAGAAAAAGGGAGCATTAATATATATAAGAAAGCCACTAACTGTTAAGATAAAACCCTTAGGAAGGATTTTTTTTTACACAGAAATGGAACTTGTGCCACATGGAATGGATGAAGCAGAAAACATTAATGCATTTAAGAGGAAACTTGATGCACAAGGAGGAAGAGAATAGAGGGATACGGGGGCAGGGTGGGAAAAGATAATTGGAATAAGGGGAGGCTTCTAGGGAGTACAAGCACTCTCACAGATCAGTTGAGCCAAGGGCCTAATTCTATTCTGTAGATTCTTTGTAATTGTATATAGAAGTACCATGTTTGTTGATCATGGTTTTTAATCAATGATCTTTACAGGTTCATGTTCGAATAATTTGAAATACCGTTCTGCCCTTCTGCTCCCCTAAGAAAATGCTTTTATTTCTCTGCCTTGCACCATCCTTCAGCTAGGTTGTTCCCAGGGCAGTTCTAGTGCCATACACTTGTCCAGCTGCTATAGAATCCACAGGAACAGAATTCACTTCAGCTTTTTTCTATGGGGAAGTGCCTGTCTGTCTTCCAAAGGTGGCTCAGCTAAGCTTATGGAATCATGTCTTTAAATCTGAGTAAAATTGATCTGGGGCACTTTGTTGTACATCAGGTGATTCAATTAAAATAACTGCTCAACTTATTACCACTTCATCAGCTAAAACTTTGTCCCTGGGCAGAATTTTGCTGCCAGCGAGCAGGGGGCGGGACCCATTCACCGATGCGTAAAATGACATGGGATGACATTGGGCGGAACCCTGACGTCACCCCGTCCCATTTAAATTTTCAGGAAGGCAGGGGCGCAGCAAAATCAGCTGCGGGCCCACCGACCTGTCAATGACCACTTGAGGTCATTGACAGGATCGTTTTACCAATTAAAGGACCTGCCCGTCCATCCTTAAGGTTGGCGGGTCGGCCAGGAGCCCTGGCAGCATATAGAGAAAACATGAAACCTCATCCAGCGGCGGGATGAGGTTTCATGTAGGGTTTTAAAAATTATAATAAAGTTGTTCTGTAAATTATGAACATGTCCCAACTCATGTGACATTGTCACATGAGAGGACATGTAAGGGATTTTTCTTGTCTCTATTTTTAATAGTTTTAAAAGTCGAAGCGATCTCCCTGAGGCTGCACTTAGCTTCAGGGAGATATGCGCTCTTTCGTGCGCATGCGTGAAAGAGAGCACTCTCAATTTTAGGGATTCCCCCGCCCGCATAGGGAGCGCATAGCGCTTCCCAGTGGACGTCACGCTGGACGGGCCTTAATTGACCCGCCCATGTAAAACAGCAGCGCGGCCCGCTTCGCTGGCGGCGATCAGCTTTGCACCCACCAGCGATTGGGTCGGGCCAACCTGCCCAACAGGCAGAAAATTCTGCCCCATGTATCTGATTCCATGACTCTGTTTCTTCAATGCTGAGTTGTAATTGCCATGTATTCTATATATGGAGAAGCAAAATGAAGAAAAATAAATGATGTTGGTGTGGACACAGGCTACCTTAACTTTGGGTGGTGGAGGGAGATCAATAGAAAGAGGAAGGCAGCAAAACCTAAATGCATTTTAAGAAGGATCGTCATCTCGAAGGAAAAGCTGAATTTGTAACTTTTTTGCTCTAATAATTTGTGAGCAAGGCAATTCTTAACCTTGAAGAAGAAGCAATATACATGAGTCATGTATTTTGCCTCAAACCCTTATTTTGATTTTGAATTTTTGTGCTGATCATGGTGAAAATGTCAATGAAGAGGAAATAAAGAGTTTCTTTTGCAGTCTAATATCAGCATTAATCATTCCTGGGTTAGGTGCAAAATGCAGCTTTCAATTCTGTCCAAACATTTGGCTCAATCCAAAAGGCAACTTTTATTGTACTAGCATAACTTGTCTACTTTCCACCACCCCAGCAGTCTTTACAATGTGATTGTCAATTGAATATGAATTTATGCAAAATTAATGGCAGGTTTTGTGCTGTGGGCTCAGGTCTTTTGGGAATTCGATAGAGACTTCCGAAACTCAATTCACATGGGAACTGTAATGGCCAGCAACGAGAGAAGGCATTCATCATTTCAGGATTAACTGGATTCCAACACGGATGAAATTGTCTTAAATTCTGTTAAGAGTGCATCTTTTTAATTTCTAATAAAAAAATGTTATTGAATGTGTTGGATTGATAATTTTTATTCTTCATAAAGAGTTTCCAAACTGGGTTAATACATTGGAAAACTTAGACTTCAGAGCTTAGCTAGTGATGTGCATTAAGCATAACAGGACATGTTTGTTCCTTGAACTATACTGGTTTGTTGGATATTGCCTATTAATATGCCCATTGACAAAGTCAACCTGAGTTGAGCATTTTTGTTTGGTACTGTTGCACTATGTAAATATGGCATGATGAATGATGTTTTGTAGACAATTGAGTTATTTCAGCAACTCTGCACAGCAAGTATATAACAGCTGGTATGTCACAATTGGTTCACATCTGCCCTTAGAGGAAGTCGTGTTGGAGTTTCAGGGAACCAAGATCTCGTGAATCGTTTTCTTGAGAACTGTTTGCCAGAAGAGAAAAGCATTGCCACCTTTGGCTGAACAGACTGTTTGTTGTGGGTTGTTAGTATAATAAATTTAAGTGTGTCTACAAGTGCAAAAAATCTGGATCGTTACAGTATAAGGTGACTACTGTATTAATGAAACCTTGTACCATGGGTATTGACCCCAGTAGCCACTGAGTTTAATTTGTCACTCACCGAGCTAAAAGTGAGAAATTTATTTTGCTAATTTTTGAAGTTATTAACACCCCAAAATGTATTTTGTGCTAGAGCTGCTTTCTCTTTTTCAGTGACCTGAACCTTAATCTTGAGAAATGACTTTTGTAATATAAATTTGGTTGCTAAGCTGCTTTGTCTTTGTTACAGGCTTATGAGTGGGCCCTAGAAGGTATGCGGCACCTTGCGTGCATCAGCATGGATGACTGCAGTTCACCAGAACGCTGTGGGTCAATTGTGAAATATCTGGAAAATCATCATCGTCAGCATCCTGAAATTTCAGATGCCGAGTTTCAAGGAATGAAGGAATTGGCATGTGAATTAAAAAATGAGAAGGGGATAAAACAGTGGAAATTTGCTTGGTCCAAATGTCAAGAGACTAAGCTTATCTTTGAAAAGAAGCTGGAAGCTGCATTGCGAGCAGGAAAGTCATTACCATCAGACCATAAGCTTTCTGATTTTAATAGTATGAGGAACGAAATTGTTAACATAGGACACAGGAGGCATTCAGGTGGAATGGAGCAAAGATTACAGTGTGCAAGCTCAAACAGTAGTGGTTATTCTCTGAGCAATAGATCAACACAATGTGGTATGTGGCAGAGAGACAAACTCTCATCACAGTCTTTGGGCAGTTGTTACGGGACTATAAATAATGAGGATGTTTTTGTACCTAAAACTATTCTCAGCAAAAGCTCTAGCCCTAGTTTACAAAGCTTTGATCAAATGGGAACAGGGAAAACTTGTGCTTCTGTTCATACGTCAACACCAGATGTGTGTAGAAGATTGCATAGTATCTCTGATGAAGAAGCCAACTGTGACAGTAATGTTGACTCTTCTCATATACAGTCTAGATGCCTCTCAACACCAGATTCCCAGAATCAACATCTGAAAAAGCTATTACGGAAAGCACAGAGCTTTGACTTTTCACCCAGTGATACTCACAGGTACAATTCATGTCAAAGAACTTTTAGTGAACCTGTAAGGCGTGGAAACACAGGAGTATTCATTAAAGGGCTGGAAGTGAGCAGCACTGAACTTAACGATAGACTTTGTACCTCCAGACAGCAGGCATTGTTTAGTTGGACTGGAAACCAGGCAGAAGGTCACAGAAGCTATTCCCCCTTGCAGGAGACCAAGGCTAAGGGCAGGTGGGTACTAATTTCATCCAGGATTAAAGTAAATTGTGGACCATTTAACTGAGTACTGTTATTGTAAGTGGGGCATACACCAAAACATAACAATGGTATTTCAGGAATATGGAGGAAATGGCAACTAAAAATGTTTATCCCTTTGATTGTGGAGTAGAAATTGGACCTTGTTGCCTCTGTTATAGGGGCACAACAAGGGTCAGTTTCGGAGACAAATTTCCTGCATCCCAAGAATACCTGGAAGACATCCAGTCCAATATTGGATCAGGTCAGTTTTAAGCCATCTGATGCAGTCATCTAAGCCAGACAGTAGATCCCTTAAAAATGCTCCAGTCAACCTTTCCTGATTTGATGAGGCCTAGCAAGTGGAAGTGATCTAAGTTACAAGTGTTTTTTTAAATCCTTGATGTATGGCCCATAGGATCAAGAGTGCTGTCAGCCCACTATCACTCCCCACCCATTCTTCTGCAGCTTAGCTTCAGGTTGCTGCTGGTGAGGTAAGCAGTTCGACATTCATCTTTATAAAATGAGTGAACTCCTAATAATGTTACTGAAGCCCAGAACCCAATAGAACATATAGAAATTTCCATCCATCACCTTTAACCTGTTTATGTTGTAGTATATAAACTGAAACCACTCCAGAATCAACCAGTGGTCAATTATAAAATATACTGTAGCTCTATAGTTTGTCACACACTGTCAACAAACTGAAACTGTCATAGTACCAAAAGTTAATATATTTTACCATTTGGTCTAAGGGATGCAAAATCCAAAAGCACATAATAAATAGACATATACAGACTCCGTTGGGAATTTTAAAATTTAACTGAAACCTCTTTTACTATTCAAATGTTTCTTTATCTATTTTGCAGATGTTTCTTAACTTTGTGAGCTCCAATGTTGTAATTTCTATATAAAAAAAAGTTATGTGACACCCCTCATAAGAAAGTAATAGACTTGCAAAATATTCAGTTTATGATTTTTGGGGGAAAAATGTTTTTTCTCATTATTGACCTTGTTTTCCAGTGACAGCTTAATATTCAAGGAACTATTTTTCTTGCTGCAGCAACCAATTCAATCAGTACCTTTTTGTTGGTTGTATCTATTTCTTGTTTTAAAAGCAGTTTCCTTACAGGATCGTCAGCTCTTCCTCAACCAGGTTGAGATTTTTTTAAATTATTTTATGGGATGTGGGCATTGCTGGCTAATGCTGCCTGCATTTATTGCCCATCCCTACCTTCTCAGAAGCAATTAGGGAAGGGCGATATATGCTGGTGTTGCCAGCAGACACCCATATCCTGTGAAATAATTAAAAAAAACTCAACCTGGTCAGTAAGGAGGCATTACAATTAGCATCGGTAGTCCCACATTGTGTGTGGATAAGGGTCATGGTGGTGATTGTGGCTCCATTACAAGGAGGTAGAAACCATGCTTTAACTGTACAAAGCCCTGATTAGACCACACCTGGAGTAGTTCCAGGCACATACCTTAGGAACTGTATACTGACCTTGGAGGGAGTGCAGCATAGATTAACCTGAATGATACTTGGGTTCGAAGAGTCAAAGTACAGGGAGAGGTTGCACAAACTAGGGTTGTAGACCCTGGAATTTAGAAGGTTAAGGTGTGTTTTGATCCAAGTTTTCAAGATATTAAAGACAACAGGATAGATAGAGAGAAACTATTTCTGCTGGTTGTGGAGCCTAGGACCAAGAGATAAAGGCTAGGATTTTCCGTGCCTGCTGGTGTCGGGCATGTTCATTGGCATGAGTGGACAATTTGTCAAGAAGACCAAAGATTGATTTAACAATGCCGTGAAACCAGTTTACAATCGTCTGCTCTGCCCGCCAATGACGGACTGCGTTTCCTGCAGTTGAGGTAACTTGGGGAGGGTGGGGTGCAAAGGCTGCCCTGCAGTTGAGGTGACATGGGGTGGTTGGGGGGGGGAGGAAAGGGCCCTGCAGTTGATGGTAGTGCACAAGCACATGCGGGGGTAGTGCACAAGCACATGTGGGGTGGGTGAGGGAAGTGGCCACGCATTAGAGAAACCTTGTAGGAAGGTGACCATTCCTCTGCAGCTGAGACAGTTCAGGCGCAGCCACATCGATATGATTGAAGTCGGGCCTCTAGCTTTTCTGCTCACTCAAGCAACACAGAGGCATCAAAGTGCCATCAAGTGCTCCAGAGCTTTTCACCCCTCGGGCACAGACTGCAAAGTAATGAGCGCTTTAGTGGACTGCAGAATAATTGGGCGACTGGGCAATTTGAACAATCTCCTTGCTAAAGCTGGCCATGGAGCAGCCACTTGTAGAGGTGCTCACAGCTCCTTGCAATGTCATCATCCCGGTTTGGACCAGTCTCCCTCATGGTTCAAGCTAACAGCGCAGCCTTGCAGCACAGGCTAGGAGAATGCCTGAGCTGAGAGCACAGCATGCAGTCTAATGGGTGCAGGTGGGTGGGGTTTCGGGTAGCCATGTAGCGCATTAATCTCTGGCCATCCAAGTGGTTGCAAGGACTCTCTGGGATGCGTTAAGGAGCCTTCAGACTTAACCAAGACAGGTTCTTAGTACACCCATGCTAACCCATGCATCTCTCTCTTTCATCCTGCAGGAGGAGTACATCAGGATCATGGAGCCTGGTGACCTAGCTGCATGCCTTATGGCTTACAGAAAGCGAAGACGATGAAGAAGAGAGCAACTGAGGCGCCTGACTTTGCAGAGGGAGGAGCAGCACCCTCTGGAAGAAGGTGCGGCTGGGGCTCCTGCACACGCCGCCGAAGAGCCACAGCAAGCTGTCACTGGTCGGCGCCTAGCAAGACCCAGAGTCTATAGATCTGTCTTTCATTCCTGCAGATGACCGAGAACCAGTGTTTCTGAAGACTGCACATGTCCAGGGAACTGGTCGGTCACATCTGCCAGCTACTACAGGATTTGGCACCACGGGGACATGGAGGGCATCCACTGCCAGTGGCCGTGAAAGTGACCGCGGCACTCAATTTCTGTGCCAGTGGCTCCTTTTAGGGCTCCACAGGTGACCTCTGTGGGATTTCACAAGCCTCCACCCACAAATGCATCCATGAGTTCACGGATGCCATCTTCACGAGGGCACATAACTTTGTGCATTTTGCCCAGGACCAGGACAGCCAGGATGCAAGAGCGATTGGATTTGCCCAGATCTCGTGTTTCCCACAGGTGCAGGGTGCCATCGACTGCACTCACGTGGCACTCAGATCTCTGTCACAGCATGCAGTGAACTACAACTGCAAAGGATCCATTCGCTGAATGTGCAGCTGGTATGCGACCACCACAAATGCATCCTGCGGGTCTATGCATAGTTTCCAGTGAGTGTGCATGACTCCTACATTCTCAATCGGTCAGAGACCCCTGAGGCCTTACAGGGTGCACAGAAGCTGCAGGGATGGTTCCTTGAGGACAAGGGCTACGCGCAGAGGTTGTGGCTGATGACACAAATGCGGTGCGCTCAGACTGCAGCAGAGTGAAAGTATAACGAGGCTCATGCTGCAACTTGCAACTTGGTGGAGAGACCATCGGGATGCTGAAAATGAGGTTCCGGTTCCTGAACCAGTCTGGTGGTACCCTGCAATATAGTCCACAGAAGGTGTCACGCATCGTCATCACCTGCTGCGCCCTTTACAACCTGGCATTGCAACGGGGAGAGGAGCTGGCTGAAGAGGAGATGCAGGAGCTGGAGGTCTCATCCGATGAGGAGGACGCCGACGGGGATGAGGGTGAGAAGGTCCTCCAAGGTGACGATGACTGAGGTGAGGCTCTCGAACTGGCCAGACAAGGCAGATGCACTCTGGAGGCCCTCATAGTTGCTAGATTTGTGGAGGATGATGACAACATGCAGTGAGGAGACACCATAGATCCTTACATTGCATCTATGAACGTTTCGCTCCAGTCTGGCTTATGGCAATGCACATATCTTCTGTGGGAATGCTCCTGCCATGGAGACGCGGTGGAGGCCCTAATAGCTGTGCGATTGCAGGAGGATGATGACGACATGAAGTGAGGACACTGCATAGATCTTCACATAGCCTTTGAGAATGCCTGACTTCTGTCTGGCAGAGGGAAGCTTGCATGCACTCTGTGATCAGGGTCATGTCATATAGAGACGCAGCCATGAAACTTTAAAAGTATCTGATCATTTGTCTGCTGTCAGCATCTGATCCCTTCAGAAGCACAGAATCGCTGGTCACAGATGCTGAAGAGATGGGTGCTAGCCCCACCTTAAAGGTGCTGAGAGTACACAGAGAGAATGATGGTACTCTGTGATACCTGCCCACAACATTCTGGCAGCAATGACGAGCACCGTCAAGGTGTAGGCATCAGTAATGTGTCAAGGAAGTGTGAGGTCGGACCATCACTTTGGTCTGAAGTCTGCACAAAACACAGGGAAGAAGCTCTAGATTGAGACACCTTCCTTTACCTTGTGCAGAAAGATTTCACACCTCAGTGACACGAACACTGCTCATCAGAACAAGGAGTAATAGGCAGGAAGACATTCTTGGGAGTTTCTTGACAATACTGAACAGTATGTGCAAGTGATTAACACCTATGCCCAGACTGTTCAACTACATTATCTTAACATTCCTAACCCTGCCGCTTCGTTTTGGTGCTCCCTGGACGTCCACAGTGGAGGTGGAGGCAGCCTGCTGACTGCTACGCCCTGTCTGTGATGACCTTGACAGGCGTCCTTCTGGAGAGCTGGGACCTGGAGGGTCCCAGCCTGCGTTTTGGGGTCCTGATGTGTGACACCCCACTTGACCTCTTGAGCTGGAGTCACAGGAAGAGGGGATTCGGATGGATCAGACACTCCCAGAGTCACCTGGATGGATGGCCCCAGAGGTTGGGTGGGGTGGGGTACAGCTGCCTATCCTCCTCCATATTGGTACCCAGGGTCCAAAGGCTGACTCCTCGAGGAGCAGGGGTAGCTGGAGTGAGATCGAGCTGCCCCACACCCCTCTCATGTACACACTGTTGGAGGCCATCTATGGTGTCAGCAATGGAGTTGAGCCCGCACAGCTGTGCAGGAGCAATGTCCTGGACCAAGGCCTCTATGGCAGCCGCCATCCCACCAGTGTTGACCTTGGTGCGTTGGCCTGCCGGTGCTATCACCTCAGCCTGAAGGTGGACAGACTCCATCATGCCTTGCAGTCTGAGGAGTGCAGCGGACATCCCTTCCTGATGTCCCCGAGCTTGCCTTTGCAGCTCCAGCAACTGTGACATGACCAAGGCTTGTCATCTGACTCGGACTCAGCAAATTTCTGGCCTCCAGCCGTCCTCCGAGTGCTGGAAACCTGGGAAGTCCCTTCCTCCGCCTGCTGCGGATCAGACAGTGCGATATGTTCACCAGATTGTGATGGCGACTGTAAAGCTAGGTCCCACCAAGGTGTGTGTCTCTGTGCTGATGGAGGGTGTGGGTGAGCGCTGTGATGGGACTTCAATGAGGCTGCCTCCAGATTCCTCTTCAGCAGTTTCTTAGAGGCTTGATCAAAGGCCCTGGGTCATGGACTCCATCGGCTGTTTTCCAGATGTGCCTGAGGAAGCAAGTGGAGATAATTAGTGCACAGCAGTGGCCTGTGAAACAGGACATACCACTTACAGCATGGCTGTCTGATGGATGTTGCACTGCTGGATCCCCACTTGGTAGAGCACCGCTAACCTCACTGTCAGCACAGGAATGGTCCAGATCCTCACCAGCTAGCTGGATGGCTCGGTTTCAAAGTCCGTGAGAATCTTGATTTCAGGCATTCCCGCGCTGGTCTGTGACCTATCCCTGTTGTTGTGTGCCAGTTTGTCCTGCATGAATAGAGATGGAGAAGAGTGTAAGCAGGAACCCTATCAGGCCAGATGATAAGTATGCCTAGCCTGTGTGGGTGGTGAGTGGTACCATGGACAGGATGAGGACAATCAAGTTGTGTGTGAGAGAGTGAATGGTGATGCCCCTTGAACTGGCATTGAGTGAGGGCGCTATGAATGTCTGATGGATTTGTGAGTTGAGAGTGATGAGAAGAGTGACTTACTCTGGCGGAACGGAGGAAATCATTCATCCTCTTGTGGCACTGGGTGGCTATCCTCTTTTGCAGGATGTTGGCGCTGACCAGCACTGACACCATCTCCCATCCTGCGGCCGGGGAGCGGGTGTGGGGGGTTAGAAGGCATCATCGTGGGCCTCCACGGCACCCAAAAGGCATTCCAGCGATGTGTCATTAAACCTGGGGGCTGCGGTCTTTTTGCCTTTCATGGACATCTTCCCTGCAGCAGTTGTGGGCTGGAAGCACTGAGATGTGTGTGCAGGACTGGACTTTAAATATGGCACCCAGCATGATGAAGCGGCGAGGTGATGGCGTGGCGGGCGAATGAGAGCCTGCCCGCCATGGAAACGGCATGTTTCTCGGGAATGCATAATTGATGCAACAGGTTTGGGATGACAGGCGTGAAAAGCTGCCATTGCTGCCGGTGGGTAAAATGGTTTTACCACCCGCTACCCCACTTAGTCCAAATCCAGGACGATTCTGCCCATGGTCCAAAAATTAGAAGCAGACCATTCAGGACTGAAGTTAAGGTGCACTTCTGCCCACAAGTTTGGAACTTGTTGCTGGATCAATTGTTAAAGCTGAGATTAATATGCTTTTGTTAACCAAAGAATTTCTAGGATTCGGGGCAACGGCAAGTATGTGGAATTTGGTCACAGATCAGCCATAATCTCACTAAATAGTGAAACAGAATCAAGGGGTAAATGGCTTACTGTTGTTCCTGTATTCCATTGGTATCATAGACTCTTTGAATGGTCCCTTGTACAAGATATTAGAATGGACAGCGAGTGTCAATAACTTTTCAAGCCTATGCTCGTATTTTGCTGAATATCCAAGTGTGTGTAGTGTCAACTTGGTTGGTTTGTCAATACTGCCATTTTTTTCCCTCCCCCTTCACTGAGGCTAAATTGTAGAGCTTTCAATGATGCTCTGTGGCTTACATTAGTAGCTAAACCCAAATCACAGATTGAACTTGGGTCTTTTGTCTTCTGTATCGTACATGCAACACTATTACCAAACAGATCAGGCAGCCCAGTTTGTGCTTTTTATCATGTTTTCTTTTAAGTTTCTTTCGATAATTGTATGCAAGACAAAATAAAGAATGTTCATCTCTGTGGGAAAATGTGCAAATGATACCATGTATGTTATGAAAAAGGGACTGCCACAGCACATCAGACTGAATGAATTTAATATATTTTTCTGTGATATAAAAACTTGAAAATTAATTAGCTAGCGTCCTAGAGATAAGTGAATATTTGGAAGCCTGGTCAATACCTACCTGTTAGATTCATTGTAAAAACAAGACAAGATAATGATTAATGAAGGAGCCGAACACAGAGCTTGTGGAAGAACTTGCAGCATAGTTCAAGATATACAATTTGGAAAAATAATATGTAATTGAATTGTTCTCAGCAGGAAAAGTTTTGGTTCTTATTCATCACCAATTTATGAGGTTGACACCAGTGAATGGCAGAAATGTGATGTCATCTTGTTCCCAGGCTGATGTGTTATTAGTCTATTGTGGTGCTTAAGGGTCAATGGAAATGCAAAATCGGAGTAGCAATCTATGCCAGTGCTCAGAAGTTTACTGTATTAAAGCTGTATCACTTTACTAAAGCCGGATGAATTGTCTTGCATCAGCTAATAGGGAAACACTATAAGGTACATAGATATTGGACTTTTATTGAACTTGGCTCTAAAAGTTTTCAGCTTCTTAAGTGTCATTGCCACTAAATACAAAAATAGTGCAGATATGTTAGCTTTGACAACTGAAGGGAGAGGCATTTATATATTTATTAACATTTTGTTGATGGAAAATATGTCTGTTGCTGTTTCAACCTTAAGTAAATGTCCTAAACTATGTAAATTATTAAGTCAGGTATATCAACTGTATAACTGGAGACCTTGTGGAATCGCTGCGAAACATTTCACACAGTTATGCTTTGTTGCTGGACAGGTCAGATCCCAAAGTGAAACCTGGTTTGATAGATCCTAACTTTGTTTTTTCCCACAAACCGTGGAGGCAAGTTACTGAACAAATTCACAGGAGCCTGCTGATGACCTTATAACGACATTTATTAAACAAGAAAAATGAACACGCAGGGCTATTTCCTGGCCATAAAAAGGCACTAACTGCGTGTGTGCTGCCATTTCCCAACTGGTGCATGCGCAGGAGGCCTGAGGTCCACTGGGAACTGTAGCTCCTGGCATCCAAACCCCCGATCTCTGATGCTGATTAAGGTAAGTATCAGAGTTCATCATAGCTTGAAGCCATTGGATACATCCAGCTTCATTAGGCGCTGTAAAAAAATTAAATTAAACAGTGGATAAGAAAACACCCAGAAGCCCACCTTTGACGTAAAGGCAATGTACCCTTGTGCTTCAGTTTGTAAAGTCCAAGATCCCATATGCTTTATCAATTGCTTTGTTAACCTATCATTACACCTTTAAAGATTTGTGGACAAACAACCCCATGTTTCTCTTCTTACACCCACTTTAAAATTATATCATCTAGCTTGTACATTCTCTCATTCTTCCCACCAAAATGTATCACTCTCACTTTTCTATGCTGAATTTCATCAGCCATGTATCCATCCATTCGACCACCCTGCCTATGTGCCCCTGAAGCCTATCACTATCATTCTCTTTTTTTTGATGAGGGAACAGAGAGGGTTGATGCGCTATACATTGACTTCCAAAAGGTGTTTGATAAAGTGCCACGTGGCAGGCTTGTTAGTAAAATTAAAGCCCATGGAATAAAAGGGACAATGGCAGAATAGGAGGAGGGTAGAAAAGTTGTAATGTTACTGAACTATTAATCCGAGGCCCGCACTAATGCTGTGGAGACGTGAGTTCAAATCCCACTACAGCAGCTGGTGAAATTTAAATTCAATTAATCAATATGAAATAAAATGCTAATCTCATTAATGATATTGAAACTACCAGATTTTTGTAAAAACCCATCAGGTTCACTAATCTGCCATCCTTACCTGGCCTACGTGGGACTCCAGACCCACAGTAATGTGGTTTAACGCTTAACTGCCCTCTGAAATTACTTTGTAAGCCACCTGTTAGGTATACCTATACCACATGGACTGCAGCAGTTCAAGATGGCGTCTCACCACCTTCACCATTGCCACCTCAAGGGCAACTAGGAATGTTTTGGGGCCTCAACTAATGACTATTTATTAATAACTTGGATAACACAATATAAAGCCATATATCTAAGTTTGCCAATGAGACAGAGATTAGTGGCATAGCAAATAGTGTAGACGGGAGCAGAAAGTTCGCATTTGCAGAAAATTACAAATAGAAAAATAAATTAAGTGAATGGGACAAACTGTGACAGATGGATTGCAATGTGGGTAAGTGTGAGGTCATCCATTTTGGATCTGAGAAAGATAAATTTGAGTATTTTTTAAATGGTAAAACTAGGAACAGTGGAAGCCCAAAGAGTTTTGTGTGACTGAAGCTTATAAAGGATGGAAGTAAGAGGTCTTCCAGATGCCCATTGGATTAGTCAATCCAGAAGGGAGAAAGACATTGGGTAGGATTTTTCGCTCAGCGTGCGGGTGCACACCTGACCATACCGGGCAAGCATCCCAACGTCATTGTGTACTCATCTGATATTTCAGTTGGCAGGCACGCGCGAGACATGGCAGTGCGCCCACCAACAATTAAGAGGCCTATCAAGGCCATTAATGTATTGTTTAACCTTGATTTTTCACTGTCCGCCCAACGTTATAATGGCGGGCAGGCAAATCTACCAGGCGGCCTTTGGATTTTTGAGGAAACCTCATCCAAGGGCTGGATGAGGTTTCTGATATTAATATTTTAAAATTAAAATGTTGGGGCAGAATTTTTATAATCTATATGTTTAGGTGAGTGAGTCCGATGTGTGGACACCTTTTTCTGCATTTTAAAATCTTAATTTGATGGTTTTAAAATGTTCAGCTCCCTGAGGCAGCTCTCTGCCTTCAGGGAGCTTTCATTGTGTGCTCCCCTGTGCCCGCGCTGACTT
Organism: Cetorhinus maximus; assembly: GCF_964194155.1. NCBI lineage: Eukaryota > Metazoa > Chordata > Chondrichthyes > Lamniformes > Cetorhinidae > Cetorhinus > Cetorhinus maximus. Next base: position 98,703,119 of record NC_135884.1, read on the forward strand.
CAGCACTTGCCCTCCCCCCGCCCCCACCCTGGCAGCGCTGAGCCATTCAGCGCACGCTTCACGCTGGCTGGCCGTTAATTGGCCAACCAACGTGAAATCATGGCGGGGGGCCAATCACGAGCAACGGGCTATTTCTTGGGCGCTCCCGGGCCGCACATCATGCCCGTCCAACAACCTCAAAATTCTGCTCATTGATTATAGTTTCAGCGACAAATGAGCTGAGCTTAGGTGAAAGGCAGGTACTGTTAAGGAAGTTGAAGTAAGTGATCTTTGTGGCAGAGTGTCAGATGTTCGGCTCAGGTTTGAATAGGAAACCAAGGGTGTAGACAATGTGGTTATGTCTGAGACAGTGACTGGAAGAAGGGATTGAATTGGTGGCAGGGTTATGCAGGTTGATCTTGAAATGGTCCCAATGTTGGGTCTGCAATTCCAGGTGCACACAAAATCTCAATATGAGGCCCTGATATGCAAGGCTCTGCATCTGGCACATCAAAGGTGAGCCTTTACTTGTGAGTGCTGCCATTTTTGTTTTTGCAAACATATATCCAGGAAACAGCTGTGTCTTATCCCATGGAGGGCAAAACTCCAACCATATGTTTTCCCCACTGACCTGCAGGAGAGGATCAGATGTATGTCCTCACCTTTGACACTTCAGGGACTCTGATTGCTGATGGAAATGAGCAAATTCTTGATGTTGAATTTAAATATTTAATGGTATATGCTACCCTGCAGGGAATATTTAAAAATCAAGCTGAATCACTAGGATGTTGGCTTTTGAACATGTTGGGCCGAATCTTCTCTGGAGTGGCAATCACTGTCAGATTACTACTCTGCCTCTATTTTCCCACCTTAGACTGAAGCTCTACATTTCTCGCCTGGACTTCCGACCCAGGCCTGTTGAGAAATGTGGAGTGTGGCTGTTCCGGGCGTCTTTCAGTGTCGTGTAGGAGTGTCGCAGGGGTGGGGGAGAATGAAGCCTCGCTCCCTTTTTATGGTTCTAGCTGCCATGTACTGGTAAGTGTAAATGTCCCAGCCACTTTGAGAAGCTAGGAGCGACGGTAAATGTTTCCTGGTAATGCAAGTGGATGAGGGGGTGTGATGGGTTGGGTGGGGGAGGGGTTGGTGGTGGTTGGGGGAAAATCTGGGATTAGGGGGTAGTCGGGAATGGGGTATGGTCGGGAGGGAAGGTAGTCAGGAGATGGAGTGCTAGAGGGGTCAGTAGTATAGTTACCCAGGAGTTAGAACTGGTTTTAATCCTTCTAATTTGCTAACTATTCTGGGTTGGAACCATCTGAAGTCTCTGACATTAAATTGGAGTATCAGATGGTTCTAGTTGCAGAGTAATTGCCCAACGGAAGTTGAAACTCCCCAGGCATTTCCTGTGCAGCCTTTGATTGGGGACTTCCGAGGGTCCACCAGCGCATCTTCCAGGGTACCTCCAGAGAATGGAAGATCTGACCCATTGTTTGGCTGTTGACATGATGACTGGGACATTATTCATGTAGCTTTTCCTTCCTATGCGTCCAAGTTCGAGCTAAGAGCCACAGTTTCAGAATAAAGGGTCTCCCATTGAAGACGGAGATTAGGAGGAATTTCTTCTCTCAGAGGGTCGTTAATCTTTGGGATTCTCTACCCCAGAGAGCAGTGGTGCCATTGTGTAACTCAGCCTTGAATGTATTCAGGTTTTTGATCCACAAGGGAGTTGAGTGCTATCGGAGGTGGGCAGTGAAGTGGAGTTAAGGCCACGATCAGATCACCCATGATCTTATTGAATGGCAGAGCAGGCTTGATGGGCTGAATGACCTACTCCTGTTCCTTTTCTTACATCTTTAGAGGTTAGCACGAGTTCAAGCTGGCCTGAGCTACTTAAAGCAGGGTTGCACTTCTAAAAGAGAGGTTTATTTTGACTTTGAGCAAATGCTGAAATTCATTCTAAAAGTGACTTGGACTTAGGGATGACTTAACATGGTAGAGAGCAAGCTCCAAGTTTCTCTGAAGCAGCACTGGAGGCCTTCCTGTAGGAGGTGCACAGGAGGACAGAGGTTCTCTATCCACAAGGAGCCAGGAGGCCCTGTAAACAAACTCCTGAGATGGCAGTGGGAGCTGATGTCCATACAAGTCAATGCCAGGGGTGTAATGCAGTGCTGAAATAAATTCAATGAGTGATCAAGGTTAGTGAATGGATCTTTAAATGCCACATTCTACCAACTTCACCAGTAGCCTGTTCAATGCACCAGACCCCCATCACTCACCTGCCAACAACTATGTCAATTATGACTCATACCTCACATTCATAGCTTTATCTCACTCTCTCACACTGCTGCAAGCCTCACATCCATATCTCTTACCTAGCACACTTTTCACTGCCAGCTATTCAACCATGACAATCCCACCACCCAGTCACATTGCATCATGCTCACTGACACACTTCCCTCTCTTTTGCAGAATAAAGTGGTACAGAACCAAAAAGTAGCACCTTACTGCCGCAGGACAGGCATGGCTGCATGTCTTCACCCAATTGAAAAATATAGTGCTTGCCATCATTGGTGTGGTCATGACTGAGCCCATGGCCAGCGGCAGGGCTGAAAAGATTGAGGATGACTATATGCTACGAACAAGGAGCAGGAGTAGGCCATTTAGCCCCTTGAGCCTGCTCTGTCATTTAGTAAGATCATGGCTGACCTGATAGTAACCTGAAATCTGCATCCCACCTACCCCTTTGCTTATTAAGAATCTATCCATCTCTGCCTTAAAAATATTCAAAGACTCTGCTTCCACCACCTTTTCAGGAAGAGTGTTCCAAAGACTCACGACCCTGAGTGGAAAAATTTTGCCTCATCTCTGTTTTGAATAGGCAACCCCTTATTTTTAAACAGTGCCCCCTAGTCCTAGATTCTTCCACAAGAGGAAACATCCTCTCCACATCCACCCTGTCAAGACCATCAGGATCTTATATGTTTCACTCAAGTTACCTCTTACTCTTCTAAACTCCAGAGGATACAAGCCTAGTCAGTCCAACCTTCATCATAAGACAACCCTTCCATTCCAGGTATTAGTCTGGTAAACCTTCTCTGAATTGCTTTGCACGCATTTACATCCTTCCTTAAATAAGGTGACCAATGCTGTACACAGTACTCTAAATGTGGTCTCACTAGTGCCCTGTACAATTGATCATAATCTCCCTACTTCTTTATTCAATTCCCCTCACAATAAATGATAACATTCTATTAGCTTTCCTAACTACTTGCTGTACTTGCACACTAACCTTTTGTGATTCATGCACTAGGGCACCCAAATCCCTCTGCACCTCAGAGCTGAGCAATTTCTCACCATTTGGATAATATGCTTCTCTTTTTATTCTTCCTGCCAAAATGGACTATTTCACATTTTCCCACATTATACTCCATCTGCCAGATCTTTGCCCACTCACTTAACCTATCTATGTCTGTTTGTAGCCTTCTTATGTCTTCTTCACAACGTCCTTTCCTACCTATCTTTGTGCCATCAGCAAATTTGGTAACCATCCCTTCAGTCCCTTCATCCAAGTCATCTATATAAATTGTAAACAGTTGAGGTCCCAGCACTGATCCCTGTGGCATGCCACTTGTTACGTCTTGCCAACCTGAAAAAGACCCATTTATGCCTACTCTCTGCTTCTGTTAGCCAGCCAATCTTCTATCCATGCCAATATGTTACCCCCTATACCATGAGCTTCTATTTTCCGCAATAACCTTTGATGTAGCACTTTATCAAATGCCTTCTGGAAATCCAAGTATAGTACACCAAAAGGTTCCCCTTTAACCACAACACATGTCACTTCCTCAAAGAACTCCACTAAGTTGGTTAAACATAATTTCCCTTTCACAAAACCATGTTGACTCTGCCTGATGACCTTGAGCTTATCCAAGTGCCCTGCTATAACTTCTTCAATAATAACTTCTAACATTTTCCTTATGACAGATGTTCTTACATAAATCTCTGCCTTGCATCCCACAATCTCTTTTGATTCCCAAAGTGTAATCATGCACTTTTTGCTTTCCACATCAAAGCAACTATTGAAAAGCACTTGATAGAAACTTCAGCACCCCACAAATTATGCAATACAAAGTCCTAATTTTGCAAAACATTTGGTTCGTTCTCTCTGTCTCTGTCTCTCTCTCTCATATGTCTCTCTGGTGCTGCTTACACTTCGGTAGGTCTGAAGTAGTCTTCGTAGTCATACACACTGGCACCTCCAACCAGGGCTTGGTGTCTTAAATGGCGTTCTCATCATCCATGCTGAGCAGCCAGAGCTTAGGACCTAACAGAACGGTTTAAAAAAAAATCGAAACCTTCAGGCTGAGTTCTGATTTTTGAAGCCAGTCTGTGAGGTCAGTTTCACTCGCTGCTGCGCTGGGGAGCTTGGGGTGTTGGGGTGTTCCCGTGAGGGGAATCAGGGTGTTGTGGGGAGGGGAGTTGGAGTGTTGGGAGGAGAGTTGAGGTGTTGGGAGAGGCCAGTGGGGGAGGTTCGGAGGAGGGGATGGAGAGAGGGGAGTCAGGTTGAGGTGGGGAGTGGGGGTGAGGTGGGGGGTTGGGGGGAGGTGAGTGGGGGTTGGGGGGGCCCGCCAGTGGTTTAGTTCTGCTGGAGTGAGGCTCCAGTACCTCCTATTTAAAGGCTTTAATGCTCACCTCTGGATGGTAAAGTCTCCTTTGCTGATTGGCCATCTGTTATACACCTCACATGATTTTTCTTTCCATTGATCTCACTGGAATCCTCTCCATTAATTATCTCACTGGATTTTCAATCTTTAAGATTGGTGTTGATTTTAATCCTCACTGCCTCCAATATTGAAGCTACTTGTTTCCGTGAGTAGCACGTGGAGGGAGATTTGGCTCATTGATGGCAACAATCGGAACTAGAGGGAAATCCTCTCGCAACCACGTGGAGCTGCGTGACCTGTGACACAGAGGCAGCCCGCATGGGGACCATGTCAAGTGAACACTACCTGGGTTACCTGACCCCTCCCTCTGGATTTGTACCTGCTCTTGATCTTTTCATTGAGAACTGTCGGCGTGACATCAGTCGTCTCAATTTCTCTGCTCCTCTCACCCACTCTAACCTGTCTCTTTCTGAACTTGCTGCACTCCGTTCTCTCAAGTCCAACCCTGACTTTGTCATTAAACCTGCTGACAAGGGTGGTGCTGTTGTTGGCTGGCGCACTGACCTCTACCTCACAGAGGCTGAGCGTCAACTCGCAGACACTTCCTCCTACCTCCCGCTGGACTATGACCCCACCACTGAACATCAAAGCCATTGTTTCTTGGACTGTCACTGACCTCATCTCCTCTGGAGATCTTCCCTCCACAGCTTCCAACCTCAGAGTCTCCCAACCTTGGACAGCCCGCTTCTACCTCCTACCCAAAATCCACAAACAGGACTGTCCCGGCAGACTGATCATGTCAGCCTGTTTCTGCCCCACGGAACTCATTCCCACCTACATCCGTGATTCCTCTGACACCCTACATCATATCAACAAATTCCAGTTCCCTGGCCCCAACCGCCACCTCTTCACCATGGACGTCCAATCCCTCTACACCTCCATCCCCCACCAGGATGGTCTGATGGCTTTCCGCTTCTTCCTCGAACAGAGGCCCGAACAATCCCCATCCACCACTACTCTCCTCCGTCTGGCTGAACGTCCTCTCACTGAACAATTTCTCCTTAAACTCCCCTCACTTCCTCCAAATAAAAGGTGTGGCTATGGGTACCCGCATGGGCCCCAGTTATGCCTGTCTCTTTATGGGGTATGTGGAACATTCCTTGTTCCAGCCCTACTCAGGCCCCCTCCCACAACTCATTCTCTGGTACAACAATGACTGCTTCTGTGCCGCTTCATCCTCTCGTCTGGATCTGGAAAAATGTATTAATTTTGCTTCCAATTTCCACCGCTCCATCATTTTCACATGGTCCATCTCTGACACTTCTCTTCCCTTCCTTGACCTCTCAGTCTCAATTTCTGGTGATAGACTGTCCACCAATATTCATTACAAACCTACCGACTCCCACAGCTACCTCGACTACAGCTCCTCACACCCAGCTTCCTGTAAGGACTCCATCCCGTTCTCTCAGTTCCTTCGCTTCTGTCGCATCTGTTCTGATGATGCCATTTTCCAAAACAGTTCCTCTGACATGTCTTCCTTCTTCCATAACCGATGTTTTCCACCCACGGTGGTTGACAGGGCCCTCAACCGTGTCTGGCCCATCTCCCGCGCATCCCCCTCACACCTTCCTCTCCCTCCCAGAACCATGATAGCGTCCCCCTTGTCCTCACTTATCACCCCACCAGCCTCCGCGTTCAAAGGATCATCCTCCGCCATTTCCGCCAACTCCAGCATGATGCCACCACTAAACACATCTTCCCTTCACCATCCCTGGCGGCTTTCCGCAGGGATCGTTCCCTCCGGGACACCCTGGTCCACACCTCCATCACTCCCTACACCTCAACTCCCTCCCACGGCACCTTCTCATGCAACCGCAGAAGGTGCAACACCTGCCCCTTTACTTCCCCCCTCCTCACCGTCCAAGGGCCCAAACACTGCTTTCAAGTGAAGCAGCGCTTCACTTGCACTTCCCTCAATTTAGTCTACTGCATTCGCTGCCCCCAATGCAGTCTCCTCTACATTGGAGAGACCAAACGCAGACTGGGTGACCGCTTTGCAGAACACCTTCAGTCTGTCCGCAAGCATGACCCAGACCTCCCTGTCACTTGCCATTTCAACACACCATCCTGCTCTCATGCCCACATGTCCGTCCTTGGCCTGCTGCAATGTTCCAGTGAAGCTCAACGCAAACTGGAGGAACAGCACCTCATCTTCCGACTAGGCACTTTACAGCCTTCCGGACTTAATATTGAGTTCAACAATTTCAGATCATGAACTCTCTCCTCCATCCCCACCCCCTTTCCGATCCCCCTTTTTCCAATAATTAAAAAAAATTTTTTACAAATATATTTTTCTTTTCCCTCCTATTTTAAATTTTTTTTGCTCTATTGTTTCATCTCCATCTTTTAGCCCATTTCGATCCTTTCCTCCCACCCCACCCCCACTAGGGCCATCTGCCACTTGCTCGTCCTGCTTTCTACCCTTAATGTCCCCATTAGCACATCCTTTAGATAATATCACCACCGTCAACACCCTTTTGTCTATGACATCTTTGGCAGTCTCTTCTTGGCTTCCACCTATCACTGGCCCCCTATTGAGCTCTACCTGTCCCACCCACCCCCCTCTACCAGCTTATATTTCATCTCATTTCTATACGTCTTAGTTCTGATGAAGGGTCATACGGACTCAAAACGTCAACTGTATTCCTCTCCGCAGATGCTGTCAGACCTGCTGAGTTTTTCCAGATATTTTTGTTTTTGTTCTAGATTTCCAGCATCCGCAGTATTTTGCTTTTAACTACCTGGGTTATTATGTGCGGCGCAAGGGCAAGCTTGGCCACAAGTTCCTGGAGCTTGAGTTCAGGCCGGGCAGTAAGAGTTGGCTGAAATGTCCACAGCTCATGGCTGTGAATCTGGAGCCTGGGGAGGTTGAGGTGGCGGAGGTTAGGCTGGGCCCAGTGTCCTGGGCCTCATGCTGCTGCTGCTGAATGTCGCTGAGCCAATGTGCAGCAGTAACCCTCCTGTACAGCTCCCTGACTGTAAAAAAAATACAGATCTTACAACTCCCTGCACACAGCTTTCTCATAAACAGGCATTTAAGAGTCTTTGAAGCTCAAGGTTCCCTGGGATCTAAAGCAGCATCAATATCCCCAAACACCCTGCTGCATTTTCCCACTGAGCATTAATCCTTTGGCTGTGATGGCCTGAGGATGTGAAATGCAGGATGGTGTTTGTATTCCCTGCTGGCAGCTTTACATGGAACTTATAGCACAGAAACAGGCCACTTGGCCTATTTCATCTATGTTAGTGTTTATGCTCCACACAAGCCTCCTCCCACCCTCCTGATCACACTATCAGGGTAACTTTCAGCTTCTTTCTTCCTCATGTGTTTATCAAGAACCTTGAATGTATCTTTACTAGAATCATAGAATGGTTACAGCACAGAAGGAGACCATTCAGCACATTGTCTCTGAATCAGTTCTCTGCAACAGCAACTCAGCTAATTCCACTCCTCTACCTTTTCCCTGTACTTCTGTAAAATATTTTCTCGAGATAATTATCCAGTTTCTTTTTGAATACCACAATTGAATCTGTCTCCACCACACGCCCAAACAGTGCATTCCAGATCCAAACCACATGGTGCATAAAGAAGAATATCCTCATGTCGCCTCTGGTTCTTTTATTAATCACCTTAGGGTTCTTGACTTCTGCCGATGGGAACAGTTTCTCCCCATTTACTGTGTCCAAACCCCTCATGTTTTTGAACATGCCTAACAAATCTCCTCTCAATATTCTCCTCCAAGGAGAAAAGCTTCACCAATCTATCCACATAACTGAAGCTTCTCATCCTCAGAACCATTACTTGATTAAGACATATAAGAACCTGAGGTCAATGTGGAGAGAATGTTTCCTCTTGTGGGAGAATCTAGCACTGGGGACACTGTTTAAAAATAAGGGCTCACCCATTTAGGACAGAGAGTTGGAGAATTTTTTTCTCTGAGGGTTGAGAGTCTTCAGAACACTCTTACTCAAAAAGCAGTGGAAGCAGAGTCTTTGAATATTTTTAAGGCAGAGGTAGATAGATTCTTGATAAGCAAGGGGTGAAAGGTTATCGGGGGTAGGCAGAAATGTGGAGTTGAGGTTATAATCAGATCAGCCATGATCTCATTGAATGGTGAAGCAGACTTGAAGGGCCAAGTGGCCGCCTACTCATTTGTATGTTTGTATTCTCGTAAATCTTTCCTGCACCCTTTCTAAAAACTGCACATCTTTCCCATTGAAGCTAAACCAATGTTTTTATTAAGGTTCACAGCTTACTTGCTTTTGTACTCTGTGCCCCTACTTATAAAACCCAGGATTCAGTATAATTTATTAATTGCTTTCTCAACCTGCCCTGCCACCTTCAATGATTCGTGCACAAAAACACCCAGGACCCTCTGCTCCTGTATTTCCTTTAGAATTCCTTTAATTTTATGTCACGTCTCCTTATTCTCTGACCAACATGTGTCATTTCACACTTCTCTACATTAAAGTTCATTTGCCACATGTCTGCCCATTCCACTAGCCTATCTATATCCTCTTGAAGTCTATCACTATCCTCCTCACAGTTCACAATACTTCCAAGTCTGGCATCATCTTCAAATTTTGAAATTGTGCCCTGTACACCCAGGTCTAGATTGATAATATAAATCAAAAAAAGCAGTGGTCCCTCTATATACCATTCCCCAGTCAGAAGTAAGCAATGTTTCCTGGAATTCACACTTTTAGTAGGCTTGAATTAAAAAATTAAGCTGTTGCATAATGAAATTCTAGCTATGCTAAAAACTAATGATTTAAAATACCACATGGTTCCAAATAAAATGCCTACCGGCGCTAATATTTTTCACTTAAAAAGCATAGTTTTACTGATGTTTGGGGACTCATGATTAATACATAGGAAAACAACATAATAGTGCATTTAGAAATGATATGGCCCACACTTTCTTGGAGCTCCTGCACCTCAAAATTTGGCAGTACACCCCTGGTCATATGTAAGGTAACTGTAAATCTTTATTGACTCTTAAAACTACTTATAAGTATACAGTAAAGGGTACAAGCTAGACACTGTCTCCATGCTTGCAGGTACATATGACTTCTGGGTACAGGTCATGTGCTCTCTTGCATCACTGTGTGGGCGGTACTGTACTCAGTCCCACATTAACCTTATATGTGCCAGATTCTTTTATACACAATCTAACCTCACAGCAACATGGCCCTCCTGGGATGTCCTAGATAGAGATTTCAACCAAGTAACTTCAACTTCCAAAATTGTCTTTTGATCTGAAAAGTATGTGGACACTTTAAGATCTCCCCTTGTTCAAAAGCAAAGGGTAAACCTTTTCTCATCTGGGACTCATACGAATAATTTAAACCCTTTGGCGGGCATGAGCAGAAAAATGGCGAGAAGGCCAAAAAGCAGTTTCACGTCATTGTGAAACCAGTTTGCAATCATCTGCTCCACCTGTCAGTGGCGGGCCACGTTTCCTGCTGCCATATGTCGAGAACGCCATTATAATACATCTGCATATCATTATAAGCTCAGCTCGCTGGAATCATTCCCCCACGCTGGATCATCCAAGCACGTTGGCATGATTGCATACCAATGTGTTTCACAACTGAAAGTAAGCGACGTGCACTTGGCGAGCTTCCCTTCGCTCAGGACTTGAGTTTTATTTGCCTACCTTGCTTCGAGCAGCACTAGCAGTAATCAGCACTAGGCTTCACATGCAGCACCACATCACTTTTAAGTGGGCCCATGGGAAGCCTCTACTTATGAGACCAGCCGTAAGGCGTGGGTGGCTTTTTAATGGCTGCAGGGCTATGGCTTGCTTGGGGAAGGGGGAGAATTGGCCTTAGGCAAGAGAAGAGGCTGCAGGGTGAGTGCTGGTAGGGAGGGAAGGGAGGTATCCCAGGATGTGTGCGGGGGCACATGTTGATCTGCGCAAGTAGCTTCAAGAGGATGAGGGCTGAGGAGGCAGTCTCCAGGGGAGATGAGGCCAGATGGAGGTGTGAGAGAGAGAGTGGTGATGTCCCTTGAGCTGGCAGTGAGTGAGATGCCAGTGAATAGCTGATGGGCTTGTGAGTGTGAGAGTTTAGAGTGATGAGATGACTGCCTTACCATGGCGGCACGGATGAGATAATTCATCCATTTTCTGCACTGGATGGCTGACCTCCTCTGTGCAACATTGGCACTGACAACTTCTGCCACTGCCTCCCAAGCCGGTGTGGTGTCACCCTGATGGGCCTCTCGCAACCAGAGCGAGGGCAGAGGACGTCAAGCGGGCTTCAGCCGTGCCCAGAAGGTGGCCCGGGGATGTGACACTGAAATCGGGGGGCTGCAGTCTTTTTTGCCTTTTGGGGCTATGTCTTCTGTGCAGCAGTTCTGGGCTGGAAGCACTGAAGTGTGCGTGTGGCTGCACTTTAAATATGGCGCCCAGCATGAGGAAGCAGGGAGGCAATGGTGTGGCAGGCAAATCAGAAGCCGCCTGCCATCAAAACAGCGTGTTTCCCGGGAATGCATGATTAATGAGGCGGAATTGGGACAATATAGCGTGAATAGCTGCCATTCTGGCCAGCAGGTAAAATGTTTTTTCCTGCCTGCTACCGCTGTTAGTGTAAATCTGGGATGATTCTGCCCTTTATGAAGACAACTGTAGACATCACCTCTCTATCAAGACTTAGAAAAGTGCCACCTATTGTTTACTGTCTTCACACTTCTAACTCTGAACTCGACCGTACACATGGAAAGAACTTGTGTAAATACCTTAAGTGATCTGGAAACTTCTGAATTCCAGAGTTCCATTACTTTTAATTTGCAAATTTAATTTCCCCAAAACTAAAAGTTATATGCCTACAACATATGAATCATGAAATTAAACATTTTCACAACACTCAGCAAAACAACTTAACTTTTAATATATTGAAATGTCCCTAGGCCCTTCAATGATTTCTTTCTCTGGCAGTAAGGGCTGCTTTATAACCATAACCAATGTATTCAAAACTTGTATATGCTCACAGTCATAATAGAGAACCTGTGTGCTTAAAGAGATTTGCTGCAGAGTCGACCATCTGTGTGAGACTGTCAGATCCAGCTGCATCCTCTGCTGGTGGGATGAATGTTCAGTGCCAGAAGCATTGAATTCTGCTTTCAGCTCCTTCCATTAGGAATGAATCATGCGACTTGCCTTCAGAGCATCCAATAACAGTGACACACCAACACTGTCGTGACAGTTGTTTTTCAGACCTGACGTTTCTTGTGCTGTATTAGGGCATAAATCACCCCAGTATCCATTGGCTAAAATATAGACATTGTATTTGCTTTGTTATTTGAGCTCCCATCATTGTCAACTAGGAAGGTGATTTTTCTGCCTTACAGTGTCATGCTTTGGTCACCAAATTTTGCTTATCTCACTATGCTACAGAGCATTTGAGAGGAGAATTTCCAATAAGCATTAGCTTTTTTGCCCAGAAGCACTAGTTTAAACTGTGAGTGTATTTCTCTGCCTAACATTTTTCCTGCATCTTGCCAATTTTAATAATGAAAGCTAGTATCTGTCACAAGCTCAGTGGACCAAATGGCCTCCTTCTGTGTCACAAGATTATTTGATTCTACTTGCATTCAATTTATAAAAAAGACCAGTTTTGTTAATGTTAGAGATGTTTTGGGGGTTATAATGAAGGGCAATGTCAGGAATTTTATCAAGTGTCCAGTTGTCACCTCTTTCTCTAGGAGTATCACTTGCCTCTCTATGTGTGGACATGATTACATGGTTTTGCAGCAGATGATTTTTTGATTTGGAAACAGATAAGATTAGATAACCTAGGAAGATTTGCTGTTCTGGTCTTCTTAAACCAAGTTGAATTTGAATCAAGCAGCAGATTTCACTGGCCATGACCCATTTTTAATAGAAGTTCAAAGTAACCAATAATATCAATTAATATATTCAGATTAAACAGCAAATTCTTACAGGGGCGTATTCCTTGTTCACTTTCAGTTAAGTAACTTTGAATTGAGCAACAAGTAAGTAGCAAACTTACATTTGCTACAAACTAACATCTGTGAACCAGAAAGTATATATGAGCAAAGCACCATATTAGGTTATGTTAGGATGGCAACCAAATTTAATGGCCCTATGAATCCAAATCAAGTGATCACAGTTTGTTTAAGAACAAAAGAAGCAGAGCTGCTGTCCCTGTCTTCTCAACACCCCCATCAAATGTATGTCTATTTGGTTAGTAGAATCTATTCTTTTGTATATTATTTGTATGTTTTAAGGAGTATGATTTTCCCAAGAGTTAATTAATATATTTGCTGCTGCACTTTGAAATATGCTTTGTAATGCCCAAAATATGTCTGTCTTGTTACAGTAAACTGAGACACATTATTGATGAAATGGTCACAACAGAACGTGAATATGTGAAATCTCTCAGGTACATCATTGATAATTACTACCCAGAAATGGAACGTTTTGACGTTCCTCAGGATCTGCGAGGAAAACGCAATGTTATTTTTGGAAACCTAGAGAAGCTTTACAACTTCCACAGCCAGTATTTCCTGAAAGAACTGGAAAGTTGTGTTAACCACCCACTACGTGCCAGCCACTGCTTTCTCAGACACGTAAGCAAATATTCAATTTACAATATGTAATTATACAAAACCGATTTACTTTGGTCTATTCAAAACAGCGATGTATGATGTTGGGGAAGGACTAAGATACACTCAGCAAGATTAGGAACCAAATTGGCTTACTTATGCATGTGCTTACCATTTAACAAATGTATACAACAGTGCTGATATGGCAGCTGTTAGAAATTCTACTTGTTCATTGCCCTGGAATTTATGATGGCATAGGTGAATTCCTAAATGAAATGAGGGACAGTGATCTAAAGAGTAACCTTTCAGTATTAGAAACCTTGTTACAAAAGGTTAGCAGCAGTATTACACAGCTGGCGAACTTGTACACATATCTGAGTTGGTAGCTTCCTTAGAACGAACTGCAACTAAGTCTGAATCACATGATACATTGCATCAGTTCTGCATTAGTAATATATACAGATAACCACACCCACTTAAAGGTGTACTGCAACACATTATATTAAGTTTTGTGTACAGTGGATGCTTTCTGTAAAAGATGCTTTCTCATCTCTTTCCTGTCATGAAGGGTGTCTCATTTCTTGTCTACGATGTTTAATTTTACTAAAACCATTTCTTATGCTTAGTTCTGATTGACTCATTTTTCCTACATGAACATCTCTGCTCCCAAGTTGTCAGCTGTGCGTGGCACTAAATAGCTCCACCTGTCTAAAGCACATGCAGATCAGGCCTCTCATGCAACTCCATGCATAGAAACCTGATGTCTATCTGGCGGAGAATTCAAATACTGAAAATGTGCTCGCACACACAGGAAGCCCTCTCCTCCATTACAGTTTCAGAGTTCTAAGATTAAGTTAGATTTAAGTTTTGAGGCTTAGACAATCTTCTTGAGCTCAATGTCTTGGACTGCTTTCTAAGCTAAGCCTCCTCTCCCTGAAGCCCAGGGTATGTACTTAATTACTAATATCTAAAGTAACACATTACAAGCTCATTGAACAGAAAGCTCTCAATACTGTAATTTGGCTTACTGGTTTTGTTGCATGCCCACAAGGAGGCAGTGGAATAAACTGGTCCTTAAATCATTAAACAATATATGGATAAATGTACATAAGAAATGACACAATTCAAATGTTGTGGTAGTTGCTGGCTTAACTATACCTCCTTAGAAGATAGAAAAGTAACAGTCACACCTGATGTGCTAAACCACAATGTAGAGTAGGCACAATGTCACTAACTATTAACCTCTATGTGGTGGTTTAAGTTCGACTGTCTAAAGACTCAGGGAATACCTACCTATTCCTGATGGCTTTGGATATGTTGCTCAATGGAATTGCTTTTTAATATTTGACTTGTTTGATATCTCTTAAAATCAAAAGAAGCTGCCAGCAAACACATATGCAAAGAAGCTTTTATTTGAATTGAATAGCTTAGTCACTCCTTTAGATTCCTGATGTAGACTATCTGTATTCTGGAGCTACAGTAGAGCAAATCAAACTGGGCCATTTTCTATGCATGAATATAGTTTTTAAATCATATGTAAGATGACAAAATAACCATACTTTGATACAGAAGAAAAGCGTTACCTCCCTAGTGCTGCCAGACCTCAGGCCTCCCTTCTCCACACAGGGATGCCATGTTCCAATCCTGCTTCCCTCTATTGTTAGCAATCCCTGAAAGCCAGCCCCTGTGTTGTTAAACTCCAGATATCCCTCTCTCCAGTGTTTTAAACCTTGGGCTTTTCTTACTACTATCATTCTCTACCAAGTACCACCAAACCCCAGGAATGCCAACCCCACTATAGGCAGACTCTACTTTCTCCTCTTAGTTCTTTAGGACCCCCATTCAAAGATTCCCAACCAGTATATACTACCTTGCCATCTTCCTGCATATCTAGGGATTTATAAATAAGGTAAAATAGAAATTAGAACATTTGATATAGTTCTCTCACATGTTCCTTAACCAAAGATTGAGAGAGATATAAGAAAGTAGACCCAATGAAGTAAAAATGTGCTTGAATAACGGGAAAGTAAGCAAAAGATTCATAGACAGATACCACAAAAAATCTGGTAGTTATTAAGAGAGGGAGGAAGCCCGGAAGACGAACAAAGAAGAAAGCACAGAATAAAAGACAGATACTGAAAGGCACCTGTTGCTCAGAATTTCACCTTTAAAATGGAGCAGTCAAATTAACTCCCCTTCCTTGACGTCTTATCGACAACCTTGTAAGTAGGCCCCAGCCATTTGCTTACCATGCAAACTTGATGCTGAAATAGGGCACGTCAAAGGCATCCTGCTGGATAGTGGCTACCCTGATCAGATCATTTTGTGCTGTACATCTCACAAACTCATGAAGAGGCCTAAGGCAGTCACTTTCAGCACTGAAAAGTGCCCAGTCTACCTCAGATTACTATGGAAGGGCAAGGTATCTCAAAAATGTGAGCAACAGGTGAAGCTAGCTGTTTCACGCTGCTACTATGAAGTAGCAAAGCAAGTGGTATTTGCCACTAACAGGATGCTACCGTCAAACCAAAAAGACGTTCTGCCTGTCACACAAATGAGTAATGTGATATATGAATTTCAGTGCCAGTGTGATGCTGGGTATGTAGGCTGTACGTCCCAAAGACTGGTGGATCATATCAAACAGCATCTCCCAGCCGCAGTTCTCAATGGGCAGGGTACAAACCGTACCCAACCAGCCCTTGCTTACAAAACTCAAAACACGGTGCCCAACATTAGATGTGATTACGCAATTGGACAACATTTGCTAAATAACTCTCAATGTGCTGAGAATTACGCTGACAACCAATTTAAGATTGTCAGTCGGGTTCGCAATATGTCGCATTTGCGTGTACTGGAAGCTACATATATTAATACACAGGGCCCTGACCTTTGCAGTCAAAAAGAACATGTGTACACACTTGTTTCAGCTAAACAAAATAAGTGACAGCCATTCGCTGACTCATTCCTCAGTCCAATGCCTTGATGAATCAGGGGCAAGATGCCTGGTTTAAATTTCAAACATGCTTGACAGTTAACTGTCAGCCGCCATCACTGGTGCATTCTTCATGGTAACGCCACTTGCCAACCAATCAACACTCTCTTCACATACAATATAAATTGTTGTTTTCCCCTTATATTGGTGTTCTTGTGAAGTGTCCTGATGAGTGCAAGACGAAAAGCTTATCCATGTCTCTCTTTTCAGCAGTACTAAAGTTCTGTACTACCAAACGACTATTTATATCCTATCATACTAATACAACTTACCTGCTTGACTCACCAGGAATGTGCATTAGATCTGGCATATATGTAGTTAATATGTAACATGTGCATATAATAACACTGAAAATTTTTTAAAGTTACATTGTTTTTTTCTCTACACATTTCACCACACACACACACTTCTGCTTTTGCCTGTTTAAATGTTTGCGTCAGTTATCAAAGTAGTACAGTAATCACTGCTACAATTTAAAAGGTTTATTGTCTGCCATGTATTTCACAGAACTTGCACCCACTGAGAGACTGTGAACCTCGGGCAATGGAACTCAAGTGTATATCCTTAGTACACCCCAGGATACTTGGCACACAATGCTGAACCTTTGACAGGTTCAGGTGTGTGACTGTCTGCAGAGGACGCAAGAAACTAATTATATTTCCCCTGGCGTAAACCCTCCCTGTTCTTTGTTAACTGCATAAGCTCATTTTGACTTCTGTCCAGCACTGTAGAATCACCATCTACACATGAAGGAATTATGTGCATGTTTACAAGTTAACACAAATTAATGATCCGGTCCTTTTTCCCATTTGCAGCTCTTTCGCATTGCAGTGACAATTATAGAGGATTATGGGATAAGGTAGTGTCTGGTTATGATAAGTAGTAATTCAGCTGTACATGATATCCATAGGCTTTATACAAAAGTGAGGTAAATTGAACTTACAACATACAAGCTAAACAGTAGTGCACACTGAAATTCTTCTAAAACCCTCTTGCCAGCATGTCTTTATTGTGGATATCAGTATGCTAAAATTTCAAAACAGTCATGGTGCCTCATATTGAATTGATTAAAATCATCTAGTGCTTTACTGAGGCAGGTTACAATAAAGTTAGAATAGCACCACTTCAAAAGAATTTACGCAGCTCTGGAATGCCTTCTGACTAATACTTTGAAAACATGCGCAGTGAATCGAAACACTGGATTACTGCACACGCTGTTGTGTTTCAGTTTGCTTTTTACGCACACAAGGTGTTTTAATTCATGTTGCTCTTCAGTTGGCAATTAAAATGGTATGATTTTAGTTCGCAATCAGTTTGATCTTTTTGAAATCCAACTTTGATATGAATAGATAAAAGCAAAATACTGCGGATGCTGGAAATCTGAAACAAAAACAGAAAATGCTGGAAATCTCAACAAGCCTAGTAGCATCTGTGGAGAGAGAAACAGAGCTAACGTTTCGAGTCTGTATGACCCTTCTCAGAGCTGGAGAAAAGTAGAAATGTGATGAAGTTTATACTGTTTAAGGGGGGGTGGCGCAGGTAAAACTGGATAGAAGGCCAGCGATAGGTGGGGGCAAAGGAGAGATTGACAAAGATGTCATGAACAAAAGGTAAAAGGGAGTGTTAATGGTAGTGGTAAGGGTTAAAAATGGTGCTGATAGTGGCATTAAGGTAAGGAAGCAGAATGTGATAATAGCAGAACAAGGGAAAGTTAAACTGTAGTGCAAGGGCAACCTTCCTGTTGCTTGCCATTTCAACACAGCATTCTGCTCTCATGCCTGTCCTTGGCCTGCTGCAATGTTCTAGTGAAGCCCAACGAAAACTGGAGGAACAACACCTCATCATCTGATTAGGCATTTTACAGCCTTCCGGACTTAACATTGACTCAACAACTTCAGACCATGAACTCTCTCCTCCATCCTCACCCCTTTTTTAATCCCTTTTTTCTATACTCATTTTTATTTTTATCCACTTTTAAAAAAAATATTTTTATTTTTATTCATTTATTCATTGTTTTATCCCCCCTTTTATCCCATTTTCTATCCTTTTCCCCCCCCAACACCGCCCCCTCCCCCCACCCCACCGCCAAAAGGGCCATTTGTTACTTGTTCCATGTTGTTCTTTCTCACAGTCCTTACCCTTGTTCTGCTATTACCACATTCTGCTTCCTTACCTTAATGCCACTATCAGCACCTTATTCAGCCCTTACCACTACCATTAACACTCCCTTTGTCCTTTTTTTCATGACATCTGTGTCGATCTCTCCTTTGTCCTCGCCTATCGCTGGCCTTCTATCCAGCTTCATCTGCTCCAAACCCCTTAAACAGTACAAACTTCATCACATTTCTACTTCTCTCCAGCTTTGAAGAAGGGTCATATGGACTCGAAACATTAACTCTGTTTCTCTCTCCACAGATGCTGTCAGACCTGCTGAGGTTTTCCAGCATTTTCTGTTTTTGTTTGATATGAAGAGTATATTGTAGTAATTAAATGAATATGCACTATTCAGAAAAATTGAAAGAATTAATTCAGTGGTTTCCATTTAACTGTTTGTTGAGTATTGCTAAATTTACTTAATTTTTACCACCTGGGCACCATAATCATAAACAATGCATATAAGGGTAAATTCACTGGTCCCATACTCATAGAGGAGCTATGTTTAAAGAGAACATGGGTCAGAGAATTGGTGTTAGTTTTATAGTACTATTATTGCCTTTGAGTTTAGGTCCCCTGTGGGAGCGTTGGATTGTTAAATTTGCCCTACCTTTTGGTGGGGGGGGAATCAGGAAATAACTGCCTTCAACAATCTTTGTGCAGTCAATTTTCTTCAGTACTTGCCATTGAAATCAGTATTGGAGATGAGGCCACTTGGAACTTGCCTTGCCTCTGCACCTGAATCCTTGGGTACCTGAGGGCCTTGGCTTCCACTACTGATTAAGACATGGGATCCCAGTTCTGGGACAAAGAGGAACGGGGCACAAATTATCTTAAATGTCCAAACAGCTGAGATAACTACCTGATTGCCTGCTAATTTTAATTTGCTTTTATGAAGTATTTCATAATAATGAAAGGTGATAGAAATACAAATAAAATATAACATTCTAATTGATATATTTGCAGCAAGATCAGTTTGGCATGTATGCATTGTATAGCAAGAACAAGCCCAAATCTGATGCCCTGCTAGCCAGCCATGGCAACATATTTTTTAAGGTAAGCACTTTACATATTACACAATATTTGTTCAGTAAAACCCTGCTTAGAAAATGATTACAAAATAATTATATTGTCCAATTTTACAGCTTATGGACAGTGGAGTTGGGCATGGTCTGTTGAAATTTGTCAGTTATACAAGGTCAGGTTTCAAGAGGTTGCACTTATGGCATTGTGCTTTGAATCTTGATTATTTGATATTTTCCCTTTCTTTGAGTGGGCATTAATTTTAGTGCAGCACTGTTCTTTTATTGCAGCTTCCTTAAAGAAATAATTTATATGTCTTCTTTTAGTACAAGCAACTGCAACTGGGTGATAAGATGAATCTGGCTTCCTACCTGTTGAAACCTATTCAACGGATGAGCAAATATGCACTGTTACTGAAGGACTTGATCAAGGAGTGCAATGAGGTTCAGGAACAGGAGCTTAACTACCTCAGAGCGGCAGAAGAAATGGTTAAATTTCAGCTTCAACACGGCAATGACTTGCTGGCAATGGATGCTATTAGGGATTGTGATGTAAGCCTATATTGATTCCTTGACTTTTTTGAGAATGTTACAGATGGAGTAAATAGTGACTATTTAGATTTTAAGAGCGCTTTCGATAAAGTTGCAGATGAAAGACTATTAAGCTAAAAGTCATAACGGTCCAGTGTGAGAAGCAGAGCTAAATAAGTGGGCAGAATTTAAGCCTGTAAGGCAGAAAATGGTACTTTGGCCTTATATGAGAAGGGTTGAACATAAAAGCAACAGCGTCATGATAACTGTATAAAATGACAGGTTACATTTGGACTACTATGTGCAGTATTAGGCTCTCTATTATGTACAGGAGGGATGTAATAGCCTTGAGTGGTCAACACAGATTTACCAGGATGATAGCAGGGCTATGGGAGTCTGAGTTACTTGGAATGGCTCAAGCAACTAAGGCTATATTGTGTCAAACTAAGATTGAAGGGACATTCAAAATGGTAAGTGATTAACAAGGTAAATGTAAATAGATTTTTCTACTTGTGGATAAATTGAAGACAAGAGGCCATGATTGAAGCTAAGTGCCAGATACATTTAAGCAGGAGATTAAAAGAAACCTTTTCACTCAAGGAGTTGATTGGTTTGCTACAAAATACTGATTAAAGACAAATTGATTATAGCATACACAAAAAACAAAGGAGTATGAAGAGAAAAAAACATTAGTTTGGGGAGGAAACAGGAAAATGGGACTGTAAAATTTAGACCCCTGGAGCAGCTTAAATTCAGCACAGGCAAAATGGTAAAATTGGTGATTACATTTCCATGTTTCTAGATGCACAAATGGTCAAAGAGTTGGAAACTCGGTAATCATGAGGGCTATAGTTTCAGATGGGGATGGTGAGAAGGGGAGATGTTAAGTGGTTCCCACAGTGGTCAGTGCTAATGATCTAATGTTTCTAATGTAGATAAGGATATGGAAACTAGCTGTAAAATGGTCAGATTTGCTGATTACACAAGGCTAAGGAGAGCAGTAGAAACCAAGGAAGCAGCAAAAGAGATTTTAAAAGGATTCAAATCAGTTAAGGCAATTGAACAGACATAAGACAAATATTATACATTGGCCAAAAAATATGCTGTGTAAGTATAAAGCAAGCTTTGAAAAGCACCTTAGAGATAAAGCACTTTCAATGTTCAATGTGTAAAACAGTTTAAAAAAGCTAATTGAGTAAATCTATAGAAGTTATACTGACTTTACAATGCACTGATTAGACCACATAAAAACAATCTTTCATCTGAAAGGGTACAGAGAAGAGCAGCAAGACCTGCTTTTGAGCGTAAAACAAAAAAGGAAAAAGCTTTAGGCTGGGATTTTCCACCCCCATCATGGCAGAATCTGCCACAGGAAATTTGGTGGCCCAGCCAAAAGTCCATTTTGGCGGGACTGGACGATGCCGATCGTGGGCGCAGCTGGAAAATCCGCCTTTGTCTTGGCAGTGCAGAAATAAACTCATTTAAAATGGGGCCTCATTGAAGTACGTAAAATATTAAATATTATGGATGACATAAACCCAGGTTAGTACCCACAAGTACACCAAGAAAGTAGGACCAAAGAGCATAAATAGTAACAATCAAATTTAGAACAGCTAAGAGGAAAACTGTTTTCACCCAAAGAATGACAAATGGGATATCCACCAGGAAACGTAATAGAAGGAAAATGTTGTAATTTAAACTACAGTTGGAGACCAGGATGACAGAGTAATATATTGAGAGATGAACTATAATGAACCAAAATTACCCTTTCACATTCTATACTTTTCTGATTTTTAAAAATATATTCTTTCCAGTCATCCAATAAAATAATTAATGTTCATTTGTTCAGTGCATTGGAGGAGGCAGTGGCATAGTGGTATTATCACTCTGTGGAGCTGGGTTCGAATCCCACCACAACAGGTGATGAAATTTGAATTCAATAAAAAAATCTGGAATTAAAAATCTGATGATGACCTCAAAGCCATTGCTGATTGTCGTAAAAACCCATCTGGTTCACTAATGCCCTTTAGGGAAGGAAATCTGCTGTCCTTACCTGGCCTGGCCTAAATGTGACTCCAGGCCCACAGCATGAGCTGCAATGGGCCTTTAGCAACAGCAGAATTTGTACTCAGCCACAATCTGTAACCTCATGGCCTGGAATATCCCCATTACCACCAAGCCAGGAGATCAGCCCTGGTTCAATGAAGAGTGCAGGTGGGCATGCCAGGAGCAGAACCAGGCATACCGAAAAATGAGGTGTCAACCTGGTGAAGCTATAACACAGGACTACTTGCATGCCAAACAACATAAGCAGCAAGTGATATACAGAACTAAGCAATTCCACAACCAACGGATCAAATGTAAGCTCTGCAGTCCTGCCTTATCCAGTCATGAATGGTGGTGGACAATTAACTCATTGGAGGAGGAGGCTTCACAACTACCCCCATCCTCATTGATGGGAGCCCAGCACATCAGTGCAAAAGATCTGCTGTGCTGGTGGCTCACAGTGCCTCATGGTTGCCCAGTCTTGAGTTGCTAAATCTGTTTGACATCCACCCTATTTAGCACGGTGGTAGTTTTTTAAAATTCATTCATGGGATGTGAGTGTCACTGACTAGGCCAGCATTTATTGCCCATCTCTAATTACCCTTGTTCAGAAGGCATTTAAGAGTCAACCACATTGCTGTGGGCCTGGAGTCACATTTGCAACAATCTTTAGCCAGAAATGCTGAGTGGATGATTCATCTTGGCCTCCTCTGGAGGCCCCCAGCATTAGTGATGCCAGTCTTCAGCCAATTCGATTCACTCCACATGATATCATGAAACAGCTGAAGGCACTGGATACTGCAAAAGCTATTGGTCCTGACAATAGTACTGAAGACTTGTGCTCCAGAACTTGCCGCGCCTCTAGTCAAGCTGTTCCAGTACAGCTATCCGTTAGCTCCTCCTCTTTGAGGACTGCCTGTTGTGCCAGCAGTGGCCACACGGTGCCACTGGGATTATAGAACTGCTGGCCAACTGGATTGGCCGGCAGCTGTCTAAGACAGGACTTGCTTCACAGATGGAGTCAGAAGTCTCGCCCTTAGCCAATTAATGCCCCACCTATCGTTAAATGGCTGCAGAGCAGCCGGTATCAGCAGGGATGCGTTCCCCATTGACTCTTTGGGTATGGGTGGGGTGGGAAACCCTGCCATCTGAAAACTCCTGTCCATAGTTCCCTGATTCATTAATTGCATACTGAATATGTTATGAATAATTGTATAATAGAGTTTTGGATGGCTGGAAATGCAACTGTGTGGCCCATCCATCTTTTTATACATATACTGTCACTACAGCCATTGGGTAATATGCAGGACCTCAAAATATAGGGCATTGTGCAAAATAACACTAGATGATGCATGTTCTTTCAGGCAGTGAGGAATTCACAATCTTCCCTATAATTAATGCAATACAGCAGTATAATTGAGAGGTACAAATAGTTTGAACCCAGCACTATGATTACTGTCTTAAAACCATTCTTTGGTGTCTATTGCCTATAATTATGCACTTCTTGGAGACTGAGTGGCGCAGTAAATTTGTACATTGCTATTTCACCTTCTGGGGTCTGGGTTTTAAACCACTCCAGATGATGGGCTGCAATGCTGCTCTTTCAGAGCAGCTCTAAGTTAAGTAAATTCTGATAGTATGAATCCAATGTTTAATGGGAATGAGACCACAGCGCAGAACTGTACAAAATTTAATTGGCAAAATAACTCCAAGAGATCCTAAGGATACTTAGTGTGGGTGGTTTAAAAACATCCCACCAGTATAGAAAAGGATGCTCATCAAAGTTTGGAATCAGGATGTATTGTTGATAATATATAGAGAGACCTTTACTCTGCATCTGGCTTTATTGCTCCTGACCTCAAAAGTAGCCAATACTGAAATTAGGTACCAAAAGTAGAAACTGATTCCATTCTTTGCTAATCACATAAATTCATCCAGATATTTTAAATAAATTATGTCTTCTGCTTCCATTTGATGAGAAGGCTTTAACCTGGTTTTGTGTCACAAGTAGTTCTTCATGTCTTCAATATCTCCATGTGTAATGGATTTTAGAAGGAAGATTCCCAACGTGATCATGTATGGTGAAAGAAAGGCTTGCATTTTTACAGCACCTTTCACAATGTCCTAACACTCCCAAACATTTCACAGTCAATGGAGCACTTTTGAAGTGCAACTACAGTATAGGGAAATGCAGCAACCAATTTACAAAGAGCAATGAGATAATGACCGAATACTCTAGGCTGTTATTCTTGATGTTAGCTGAGAGATAAATACTGGCTAGAATACCAACAGAACTTCCCTGTTCTCCTTGGAATGAGATCTTCTGTATCAAACAGACAGGGCAGATGAACTCTGTTTAATGTCTCATCCAAAAGACCACATCTCTGACAGTGCAAAACTCCTGCCGTGGTGAAGTGTAACTAAATTATGTGCTCAAACCGCTGTAGTGGGGCTTGAACCCATGACCTACTTACTCAGAGGCAAGAGTACTTCCCTTGTTATTCACAACCCCCAAATGTTGGCAAATCCACCCTTTAGATAATGGTTATTTTTCAGCAAGCTGCCATGTATATCGTGAATGAGCAGCATTGTCCTGCAACCTCCTTAATGCATTCCTTTCAAATGACTCAACAAAGGTGCAAGTTCATTCGATCTGTCCATATTGGCAATTACTGCATTCCTGGCCAAACTCACGTGGCCTATATTGCTGAGTTTTATTAACATGATGAATTGCAGGTTAAAAATGAGAAAACATGATGAATTGCAAGTTAAAAATTAGAAAATGGTTCAGTCGAACTTTGAAAATGTTTTCGAAACCTGTGTTTGAATAAAAATTACAATTGCAGGTGTACAAACACAATTTAATCATATTAATTTGAGCTGAATGGCCTGTTTCTGTGCTTTATATCCTATGTATAATTTTATGAAATTTCTTTTCTGGTGGGGACACCTCAATAGTGCTGAACAATGATTGGAGAGCTTGTGCTAAGGAAAGTCAGGCGATGTTCTTATGATGCTAGTGCATTTTACAGAGTTCCTTTACTGTTTTTATGTGTTGGCAAGCCTGTCATTTCTGATCCCTTCCTCCATTTGACCTGGTCAACTTTATGGTCTGGATTTGCTAGGGAATAATGGGGAATCAACCTGGAGAATGGAAGTAATAAGTTATTAGGAAGAGGATCCAAATGGCCTGGTATTCGCCTTAATCCAAATGTAACCTGTGCCTAGCTGAAACTGTAATTTGTGAAACCTGTAAACTAAGGATACCTTGGGAACTGGCATCGGTTTTTCTTTAATTGCAGGTGCCTTTGTTTTCAGAATAGTCATTGTATGTGCTGTAAAGATTATCATACAATGGACAGTTCTATACCCAGCATCCACGGCGGTCTATCCCAGGGGTAGAAACATATAAGCATTGAATTGCAGAGAGATTGGTTTCTCTGTCCTCTCTGTAGATGCTGGGTAAAGAGCTCCCTGTTCCACAGAAGTCTTTTCTTTCACAAAACTCCTTGCCGTCTCACTGACCTGCACACAATGAGCTCAGGAGAATTTGGGGACAGAAAGAAGCGAGCTGCAGGGAGATGTGCCAGTGATCCAGACTCGATGAAAGTTCCAATACAGCAGTTCTACAACAGACTGCCCCCCTTGTTTTAATTTATAAAAAAGCTTAGTTTGTTGAAGGTTAGTAATTTGAGAATGTTTGTCGTTTTACAGTGCTTTTTATGTTTTACCATGTGTGTTATTTGTGGCAGGGCGGCATGAGTCAGTTGGCTCATTTGGCTAGATGGCTAGACTATGGTGCAAAATAACACCAACAGTGCAGGTACAATCCCTGTACTGGCTAAAGTAGATCTTAGGGTTTTCCTCCTTGCCTTGCTCCATAGAGATATCATGGCTGAAACAAGGGTCCAGATCTTCGGGTCCCAGATCGTTGGAGACCGGATATATAACCAATGATGTGTGTTAGGACCCCACGGAAGTGGGAATTGCCTGAGAAGTTAAAGCTTCCAATGGGCAATTTCCTTGCTCCTGGCACCCTGTCCAAAATTCTCTAACTCTGATTTAGAGTTGGAGATTTCAGACTTCATTTGGGGAGAAGCTGAGAGGGAGTCAGGGGTGGGTGGGATGGTGGTGGTGGTCATTGTGAGTGATTAGGGGGTCGTTCTGTAGTTACCCAGGAATTAGAGTAGGTTTTTTCTGTCTAACATTCCCTGGGTAACTATCCAGCTAAATACTGTGGAACTGTCAGATTTGACCCTACTACCTTCTCGACCACGCTAACCCCCATCACCCAACTACCCTTGACCCAACCTGACTTGCCCTGATCCACCTTACCCACCTGCCACCATACCCACCTGCCCATTGAATCACTCACCTATTCACTAACATTCACACTGGATATTTGGACTTACCTTCCGGCAGCTACTACCATAAAAAGTGGATGTGGCTCATTCCCCCCGCCCCGGATGCGACAAGCCTGTGATGGAGTTCTTCATGATACTGCATGCACCACAAATCTGAAGAAGCCATGTTCGGAAGACCCGGCTAGAAGTACAGAGCACTTTCGGGGCATTGAAAAGTTCGAGCAGAGCGGCAACCCAATGATGATTGCCACTTTGTGGGAGATCCGGACCATTGATTAGCAATGACCACGCCACGTGGCGAGAGAGAGAGCTATTTTTTATGAGCGTCCATTTACACAGATTTCATTGTAAATATCGTTATAAATGTCAGTGGCACTTTGTACTTTTTCCAGAATGATTTCACATTAAATCTGTTGAACCTTGTGATACTTGGCAAGCAATGGAAAGTGGTCATGGGAAACTCAGAATTTACAAGAACAGCTAAAAGACAATTCATTTGCACATACATTTAGACAAAAATATTTTAAATCATCTGGCTACAGGAAACTAGATGGTTTGAGACTGAAAGTAATTTGCTTAAATTGTATCAAAACAGGTGAACTTGAAAGAGCAGGGTCAGTTGGTTCGCCAGGACGAGTTCATTATCTGGTCCGGGCGCAAGAAGTACCAGCGACATGTCTTTCTGTTTGAAGACCTCATTCTTTTCAGCAAACCCAAGCGGATTGATGGTGGATTTGATGTCTATATCTACAAGCATTCCTTCAAAGTAAGATACCAAAAATATTGCATAATCTGCGTAAATTTAGTTTGTTACAAGGTTGAGGTTTATAGGTTATTATATTTTAGGACTATATCTTTTGGTTTGTAAAAAAGTTATCTTTAAATTTTGGGTAAATGAAAGGGGTCATGTGCTGGAGTGTGTCTGGCAGTAAACCTGGGTGGTTTTATTTGTGAAAGGTCAAAGGGAGAGGCAGATTATTTTATTGAAATGGAGGTGCTGAATGTTTGTGTAGTTTGCAGCCAGCTGGGAGTTGGAGAGCAAAAGATGCAGTGGTTTTTGTTGAGGTTCATCCCGAGCAGTTCTATGACACAGGACGCTGTACTCTGGGTTGTTCTCAGGGATGCACACCGAGACAAACATCAACTGAAGCTGAAGGATCATCAGCTTGGTGAAGGACACTCTTTGGTCTGCCCGAAAATTGTTGGTCTTCCATTGCAAAGAATTGTCCCCAACCAAGTGTTGCAGACTGGCACATTCCAAAGTCCAGGACTGCGTGCTGAGGGATGCACTAAAGCTTGGGGCAGCCGCCGCAAAGGCGCAATGGGGAAAGGTTGCTGTATAAGACCTTTCTGCCATAGTGCACTGAGGGGCTGGCAATTGTATAGACCCCTTGGGCTGTATGACTCACAAGGAATGTATGCAGTGAATATTAAATGTATCATAATTGTATTGAAGCACCTCAGAGTTGTAACATGATCTATGTCGATAACTTGAATACCATTGCACTGACTGCCTGTAATGATATGATATTGAAATGTCTTTAATGTTCATTGAATGTATTGAAGCACCTCCTGATCTATGTGGAAAAGTTGAATACGATTACATTTTTTGTGATGGCCATTTTGAAATGTTTTGTAATGTTCTTTCAGATATTTATGAATAAAGGATATTTTTCCAAAAAAAAGGGAGTTGGAGAACAAAAAGATAGATATTAGCCAGGACTGCGCCTTAAGCAGAGTAAATGCTGATTCTTGTTCCGCATCCAGAATGCAGGTGGAAGCTTGCATTCAGTTTGAAGGCTGAGTTTGTGAGGAGTTAGAATTAACCAGGCTGGAGGAGGGTTCTCCAAGCTG
The DNA here is from genome assembly GCF_964194155.1 of Cetorhinus maximus. Classification (NCBI taxonomy): domain Eukaryota; kingdom Metazoa; phylum Chordata; class Chondrichthyes; order Lamniformes; family Cetorhinidae; genus Cetorhinus; species Cetorhinus maximus. The sequence continues at coordinate 98,731,354 of NC_135884.1, forward strand.
AATTTAGAGGGAGGAGCCCCAGGATACCTCTCATGGTAGAAGATGGTATTGGGAAAGGAAAAGAACAGAAGCAAACCCTGAGGAGCTGCAAATCACTTTGGATTGGTTTCAGGAGGTTGGATGTCTACTTAAGGAACCGCATAAAGTAACAAAATCGGCTGTCATTATAAGTAGAAAATGGCAAACTATTCAGTAGTTTAAAGTATAAGTTGTCTATGAGAAGAAAATAGTGTTTAATTAGTAGTGTTGCCTTTAGTTACTAATACAGTAAAAGTTATGTTATGATGTGAAATCTTGACATGTCATCCTTTTACCTAATAATTGGAAGTTTGAATTTCTGCTTAAACTGTTGTCAGCCTCCACAGAAATTGTAACAAGTTTGTTGTCGATATGTTGATTATTGCATCCTGATAGCTCTTATAAAGGTTTTTTTACTGTCCAGAATGTTGAGCTAGTGAGCAGTAACACCGCACAACAGCAAAGTCCTGTTTCCTATCCATTTTTAATGGGAATTGGAAACCTTTCCTGTGTGTGGATTCTCTTTTAAGGAGGGTGTTGAATGTGGGTTATCAACAAGAAGTATTTCGTGCGAAGTGCAATTAATGTTATGATGAACATTTGAATTGTAGCATAATGGCATACCAAATAATGCAATTGATTAATAAGGAAAGATGCATCATTTGTTGAAGCATTTCTAAGTTTTTATATAAATTGAATATCAGCATTTCAATAACTTTGTTTAATATACTTTTCCTGTTCATAGACAGCAGATATAGGCTTGACAGAAACTAGTGGTGAAAGTGGTATACGTTTTGAAATCTGGTTTCGTCGTCGGAAATCCAATGATACGTATGTTCTTCAGGCGAGTTCACAGGAAGTAAAACAGGCCTGGACAAAAGATATATCAAGTATCTTATGGCAGCAAGCAAATAGAAATAAAGGTAATAAACTTAGAAAGATTTGTTTTTCTAGGTTATTATTTCAGCTGAGAGCTCTGCCAATATATGTTTCTGTTTTGCCTGAATAATAACATCCACAACCTCAGCTTACGTTTATACAGATACCTTTAACCAAGACATTTTTAGAGAAAAAATAATAAGTCAATAAAGGGCAAACCCAAAATACTCCAGATGCTGAAAATCTGAAATAAAAATAAAACACACATTTTCAACAGCAACGTGCTCCACCTGTCATATAGGTGAAGGACAAATGAGATGATCTTTAACCATGCCCTAAAGCAAATATTGCATCCTTTGCATATGTAAATAAGGGACTTAATACCTGCTTCAGGTTCCTGTTGCAAAATTGGTTTGCAGAGGGAAACCAAACCCCAAAAATTGGCTATGAGAAGGAAAAAGGTAAGTGCTCAGCATGATCACCATACCGATAGCTGCCGCTCCAAACCTGGCTGTAATCTCCAATGTCGCTATCCCCTCCAATCATTGCCTCCCGGACACAGGCCCCAGTGTCTCCCTTCCCAGTCTCCAGTGTGTCCCCCTAATCCTATCCCTATCACTTATCTGTCCGGCATCTTCATGCAGTTCCATCTTCGGTATGATGAGATTTGATGCCTAATATCAAGAGCTCCCCTGACCTCACCATAGGATGGTGCGTATAAATGGCACTCCCAAATTTGTACCACAGAGAATCTGGAAGTGACAAAAATGTGGTTTCAGCAGCACTGGGGATGAGATGAGGCAGAGATGTTGCAGTGGTCATGAAGTTGAATATCATGGGCTTTGAAGCCATCTGTTGGTCAGACAGAAGCCAGGTTTTGCTTGGCCTGATTCAGCCTAAAGCTAAGAAGGGGGATGATTGGAGCCAGTTGTTTTATATTGGAGATGCTGTTGACCTTAATGAATATTTTTAACTAGTTTACTTCATATCTAATATTACATAATGAACACCTGTTTCAGAGGTACGAATGCAGGAAATGGTGTCTATGGGAATTGGTAACAAACCATTCTTGGACATCAAACCGAGTGAGGCTGCTATCAATGATCGAGCCATTGATTATATTATGAAGGGTAGAGGTAAGTTCTCTAAATTAGTTTAGTGATAATTCTGCATAATCTTGATAGATAAGGAAACAGCTTGCAAATAATACTAGGTTGAAACTTTTACTGCCTTTATGAAAATTTAAATCAACTTAATGTCGATGCACTGTCTCACTAAATGAGAAATATGTTTGGAGCGGAGAATAGGCATCTATGAATTCTGTTCTGACAAAGAAATGCAATCAAAATCTTGATTATATGTTACTAAAAGCTGTACTTATTGCAGTGCTTTTTACCTGTATATACACTTGGATATTGATAATTCTGAACAGATTCCCACCCACATATTATTATCATAAGTGTATCCACTTTGTTTTTGTGTAAATGAAACTCAGACCTTGATAAGGATTTCAAACAAGTATCTTACTTTTAACCCTGTAAAGTATTATTTAAACACATTTTTTCATTGGTAATAGCCCTTTCTTCATACATTTGAGAAACTTGCAATTCTTACAGGAGCAAGGACAAGAGCTTCAATTGCAGTGTCTTTATTCGACCACACAAATCCATTTAGGAGGACACAAAACATTTCAAGTAACGGCAATCCTTCAGCTGGTGGCCCATCCTCATCCTCACTGTTGGGGCCACTGAACCTCCATATGTATACTAATCAGACATTGCTCTCAGGGGTGAACACTGTATTGGCCAATGAACGACCATTTGATGTCAACGTTTGCATTGAGGAGGACGAACTGGAACATGAAACAAGCAGCCAACCCTCCATGAGTAAGTGTTACATCTCTAATAAGCTGAAACTTCTAACATGCTTTTTTGATATCACTCTTGTGACTTCAATGGAGAGTAAAATTGGGACATATAACCAACATTGAGTATTACTGAAGAGGAGACATGCTGTGAAAGCTTTTCAACTTGCACTCATCAGGACAGATGCAAGAATGCAAAATTTCAAAGGGAGCGACAATTTATACTACATGAGAAAAGGGTGCTGATTGGCTAATAAGTCGACTCTGCTTGAGGCATTAAATGGAGAATGCACCAGGGAACTATTGTCCCCTATGCTTCTGTTTAATTCAAAAAAGGCAGTGTCTGGAAGTGTTCTTTCTGCTGCAGAGGACAGGTTCCTGGGTATGAATATACCTAGCTTCTACAAAGTGTGAGCCACATTACAAGCCTGAATGATAATCTAACAATGATAAACCAATCCCATCACTGATCTCACCATAGGATGGTGCCTATAAATGGTGCTCCCAAATTCCTACCGCAGAGAATCTAGAGGTGACAAAAATGTGGTTTCAGCGGCACTGGGGCTGAGATAGGAGCAGGGATGTTGCAGTGGTCGTGAAGATGAATATCGTGGATTTTGAAACCATGGGCAAGATTTTTAGCTTGGCACGTGGGCACGATAAGAGTGACCGGGGAACGGACTGCTGCCCGCGATTGGCCCCGACCGTAATTTCATGCTGCCTGGCCAATTAATGGCCAGCCAGCATGAAGCCCACGCTGAAATGCTCAGGGGTGGGAGGAGGGCGGGCACTGATGTAAGCGCAGGCTTGCGGGAGCATGGAAAGAAAGCTCCCTGAAGGCAAAGAGCTGCCTCAGGGAACTGAAGACTTTAAAACCAATAAGTAAAGATTTTAAAATCCGAAAAAAATGTCCATGCATCAGAATCAGTCACCTGGGCACAGACATGATGAAAATTCTGTCCATACATTTTAATTTTTTTAAATTTAATAACGGAAACCTCATCCCAAGCGGGTCAGGCAGCAAGGCCTCAATTTCATGTATGCATGGAAAAAATTAATTCCATTTAATGGTGAATTTAAGGGGCTACACAGATCCAGCAATTGCTCATCACTTTACAATAAGATGTCTGGTTATTTGTTTAAAGTAATTATTTACATTCCCAATCAAAACCTTCTCCTGCATATGTTCCAGAAAAGTATTCTTCATGGTCAATTATTAGAAATGTTGACTTAATGTTCTTCCTGTTCTCTCTCAGCAACTGAAAGCTCGGAGTCATCTTTCCACTATATGTCTGGCAGTGGCTCCAGTGGGTCTGATAGTGGCTGCGTCTCCAGTCTTCTTCCTGAGAACCTATCTGAAGAGACAGGATCTCCATCCGATATATCTGGCTCATATTCTTTCCCAGGATCAAAGCACAGTTCTAGCACCACCTCTCCGCTGGAAGATAAGCCCCGATTCTCTAACAGCCAGTATATTTCAGCGGTATGCATCGTATGTATATTTCTCCTCGGTTTTAACATGCGGATGCCAATTTTTCAAGTTTTAGACACCTGCTACAAACTGTGTACACACAAACTACAATTGGTAAAATAAAAACAGAAAATGCTAGAAATACTCAGGTCAGCACCTGTGGAGAAAGAGACAAGATTTAAGGTTTCAGGTTGGTGACCTTTCATCAAGATTTGAAGAAGTTAAAGATTAAATAGCTTATGAGCAATGCAGAGCTAGGGAAAGTGGGAAGGAGTGGAGGAAATATTAGAAAGGAAGGTCTGTGTAAGATGGAGGGCAGGAATGGTTAAATTGACAAGAGTTGACAGTGTCAGACAAAAGGTGGTGATAATGTAAAGAAATGGAAGATGGGTCTGGACAGGTTATAACTGGCAACAGCAAAACAATTACCAACATTTGCTGTCAGAGAAATAGGAGCAGTGATTATGATCAGATGCTATTGAAATCACTGTGTCCAGAAGGTTGTAACTTGCCTAATTGAAAAATGAGATGTTGTTCCAATGAGGTTCGAGGAACAGTGTAGGAGGCAGAAGCAACCAGAGGTTCAAGGTTACGCTTTGTGGACTGAAAAGAGGTGTTCAGCAAGATGAGCACCTAACCTGTGTTTGGTCTCCCCAATGTAGAGGTTCTTAATGAATACTCTGTATCTGTCTTCACAAAAGAGGGGGATAATGCAGACATTGCAGTTAAGGAGAAGTGTGGAATGTTGAATGTGATAAACATGATGAGGGAGGAAATATGAAGGGATCTTTGAAAGTAAATAAATGGTCAAGCCTGGATGAAATGTATCCCATGCTGCTAAAAACGGGATGAAAAGCAGAGGCTCTAAATATTAGAAGTGGTGCTGGAGGACAGCTAACATTGTGCTGTTGTTTAAAAGGGGAGAAAGGGATAACCCAAGTAATTACAAACCAGTCAGTCTAACCTTGGTGGTGAGCAAATTATTGGGAAAAATTGAGGGACAGTATGAATCGCCATTTAAAAAGGCACAGATTAATGGGGACAGTCAACATGAATTTGTGAAGGGAAAGTCATGTCCGACATTGAATTTTCTGAGGAGGTAACAAGGAGGATTGATGACAGTAGTGCATTTGATGCAGTCTGCATGGATTTCAGTGCCTCATGGATACCCAGTTTTAAATTGCTGGATCTGTTCGAAATCTAACCCATTCAGCATGGTGGTAGTGCCGCACAACATGATGGAAAGTATCTCCAATGTGAAGATGGGACTCCACAAGGATTGTGCGGTAGTCACTCCTACCAATTCTCTGATGCACAGATGCATCTGCAACAGGTAGATTGGTGAGGATGAGGTCAAGTGTGGTTCCCCAATTTTTGGTTCCCTGACCACTTGCCAAAGACCCAGTATAGCAGCTATGTCCTTTAGGACTCGGCCAGTTCGGTCAGTAGTGGTGATACTATGGACATTGAAGACCCCCAACCAGAGTACATTCTGTCCCCTTGCCATCCTTGCTGCTCCCTCCAAGTGGTGTTTAACATGGAGGACTACTGATTTATCAGCTGAGGGGTGATGGTAGGTGGTAGCCAGCAGGAGGTTTCCTTGCCCATGTTTGACCTGATGCCATGATACTTCGTGAGGTCCAGAGTCGATGTTGAGGACTCCCTGGGCAACTCCCTCCCAACTGTATACCACTGTGCTGCCACCTCTTGTCGGCCTGTCCTGTTGGTGGGAAAGGATATACCCTGGGATGGTTATGGTGATGTCTGGGACATTGTAAGGCATGATTCCGTGAATATGACTATATCAGGCTGTTGCTTGACTAGTCAGTGGAACAGCTGTCCCAATTTTGGCACAAGACCCCAGATGTAATAAGGAGGACTTTGCAGGGTCGACAGGGCTGAGTGTGCCGTTGTCGTTTCCGGTGTCTAGGTCAATGCTGGGTGGTCCATCTGGTTTCATTCCTTTTAGACTTTGTTTGATACAACTGAGTGGCTTGTTAGGTCATTTCAGAGGGCACATAAGAGTCAGCCGCGGTGTAGGACTGGAGTCACATTTAGGCCAGACAAGGTAAGGACAGTAGATTTCCTTCCCCTAAAGGACATTAGTGAACCAGATGGGTTTTTATGACAATCGACAATGGTTTTGTGGTCACCACTAGACTAGCTTTTAACTCCAGATTTGAACTTGGGCCCCCAGAGCATTAGCCTGGGTTGCTGGATTACTAGTCTAGTGACATTATCACTACGTCACTGCCTCTCCCCTTACTCAGCAGATGTGGCAGCATGGGACATAGCATAGAGAGAAAAAGAGTTAACATTTCATCGTTAACTCTGTTGCTCTCTCCACAGATGCTATCAGAACTGCTGAGTAATTCCAGCATTTTTTTTTATTAAAAACTTATATTTAGACCACAGCTGGAGTATTGCATGCTGTTCTGGTCACCATATTACAGCAAGGATGTGACTGCACTAGAGTGGGTGCAGAGAAGATTTATGAGGCTATTGCCAGACATGGAGAGCTTTAGCCATGAGGGAAGATTAGATTTGCTGATTATTTTATTTGGAACAGAGTATTTAATTTACATGTATAAAATTATGAGGAGCCTAGATAAAGTGGGTAGGAAGGACCTATTCCCCTTGGCAGGGAGGTCAATAATAAGGGCGCATAGATTTAAAATATTTAGTAGAAGAAACAGAGGAGAACTTTTTCACCCAGAGAATAGTGGGGATCTGGAACTCACCACCAGAAAGGGTGGTTGAGGAAGAAACCCTCATGTATCTAAAAATATATATCTACAAGGCTAGGGACCAAGAGCTGGAAAGTGGGGTTAGACTGATAGCTATATTTTGGCTGATGCAAACATGATGGGTTGAATGGCCTCTTTCTGTGCTGCAAATTTTCAGTGTTTTTATGAGACTGCCTAATGAGCAGCGAACACAGAATACTAAATTGAAAGAAGTACAATTAAATAGCTGTGTCACCTGGAATAAGTGTTAGGGCCCTGGAAGGTGGGAAGGAAGGTGAAAGGGCAGTTGTTACAATTCTGGTGCTTGCATGGGAAGGCACGATGTGAAAGGGAGTAGATGATGGGGATGAGGACCAGGTATCACAAAAGGAATGATGTGATCATTATGCTGAACAGGAAGATGCGATTTGATGTTATTGCACTGGAGGTGGTAGACATGGCAGAGGATGATGCGTTTCAAATGGACTGTGGAAGATGAGAACAAGAGAGGCTCTATTGTGGTTCTGGAGGGAAGGGAAAAGGCAGTGAGACATTCTTCAGCAACCTCTAGGACCCAAATCTTTACTTGTCTCATTACCACCCCCTTTTTTGCTTTGCACCATCATCCAGTTTGTTCTTTCCTCCTCACCTAGCTTTTCCCTGGCTCTGTATTTGCTTATAAACTATTACACTTAACGTCTTCCAGATCTGATGAAAATTCAACAACCTGAAAAGTTAACTCTGTTTCTCTAGCTACGGATGCTGCCTGACTTGAGTATTTCCAGTCTTCTGTTGTATTTTGCTTTTGTAGTGGGTGAAATAAGCTGCATAAACGAAAGTAATGCTGAACAAAAGTTTTACAAAATTTTAAGATGCCTCATTGGATGATGATACTCACTTGTATAATAGTTTGGTACTATGATGTGGAAAACTGGTAAAAGCAGATATTCTTACATGCCTAATGTGTGTATTTTGAATTTCCTGAGTTATCAGTTAAACTCATGGCTGTGCTCCACACAATGAGTTAGCGAGTCATGATTAGAGTTCAATACTTGGGTAGGCATCTTTCATAGGAATAGGCAAGTCTGAGAATAGGCCATCTGACCATGGAGGTTTGTCACTCTTATAACCTAACTCTCCCAGCTTAATAACAAATGCATTTTAACTTGCTGTCTATTGATTCGTTTAACAAATTATTCCAAATATTTATCACCCTTCAAGTAAGGAAATTCTTTGTAATAACTATTATGAATTTAGTTTTCATTCATTTATGTTCTCTGGTTCTGCTACCCCCATTGGCTTTGAGTGAAAACTTGAGGCTTACCTTACCAATAAAAAGTAAGATGTTATATTACATCCAAGTTACTTCACTTCCAAGACATACACCATCCCAACTTGGACAAATATTGCTGTTCCTTCTTCATGTCTGGTTCAAAATCCTGGAATTCCCGAAGCTAACAGGATTATCATGTATCTTCACACAGACTGCCATGGTTCAAGAAAGTGGTTCATAGCAACTAGGGATGGGCAAAAAATGTTGGCCTTGCTAGCATGCCCAAATCTTAGAAATGAATAAAAATCAATACATGTGTACTACAGTGAGGCCACCAAACCACCTTTCTAGATTATACAATTTAATAGATTTCCTCACAAACCATCCCTGCTACACTTGAGATAATTCTCTTCTTCTCTGCATTCTGCCAATAACTACATGCCCATTTGCAGTTTGCTGACCAGAATTGAAGCATATTCTAAGACTGGCCCATTCAGTAAGTTATAAAGCCTTAGCGTAATCTCTGTATACTTGTAGTGTAATGTTCTGGTACTATATCCCATAATTTAGCTTTTGCAATTGCCTTCCACGTTGTTGGACAATGGATAAATTCATTACTACTCAAGGATCCCTTTTTGAATCTTCCTGGTTAACTCTGTTCCATTCGTTGCAGACTTAACATAATACATTGTTTTCTTCCCCATCTGTAACACTTTAAAATTGTTAATGCAAAGTTTGTTATCTATTTGGCTTCCCAATTGCATAACAGATACTCCTGCAATTCATTAACTTCTATTTCAATTTTTCAAAGCTTATAAATGCTTTTGACATCCAGGCCATTTATGTACATTAGGAGAGGAGGTATAAGAGCTGATCCCTGTTATACTTCACTTCATAACCTCACTCTTGCCAAATTTGGCATTCTTTTGGTGTTATGGTGTACTGTATTGCCATTAGGTGCAAGTAAAAAAAAAGTTACAGCTGCTTGTACTTGAGGCCTGGTGTCCATGTCATTTTGTGTACTTCTGCTCATCAGTACTACTTGTGCCACTTACTCGCTGTCCTGAACCTGAAGAAACTGATGGTGTGAAACTGTGATTCATTTCCATTCTCTTTCTTTGGTGTTGGTCATTAAATGCTTTTGCTAACCTATCATTCTACTTTTCCTCAGCAGAAGTCAGATCAAATTACCATAAGCCCATCCACAATGGTGTAAGCATAGTTGTGCTTTCTATCCTGCCTTGTCTAAGTAAGTGGGGTGTTGCTTTCTTGCTTTATTTGTTCAGTATTTTTCCATTTAACCATCTAATAGCTTCTCCTTTACCCACCCAAAGAGTTTCTTAAATAACATTGTATACTGTAGAACAGATTTATTTGCAAGTAACGGAAGACCAAATAAATAATGCAGCTAATTGTTGTGGTTTATAGAACATAACTATTCATCCCCAGATTTAGAAAATAATAAACAAATGCAACTTTTTGCCAATTCCCTTACTAAATGCTGGTCCTGTGATGGCTTTCCTTGATGTACATGAGATTTTTTTGTCTCTTGCCTTCCTCTTGATGGCCTCAAAAGATCCTGGAGCATGTTGCCTGAGATTTACTCCTTGTAGCCTTTAAAGTTTTATCAGGAGCAAAGAAAATTCAAAATGTAACTCCTAGAATCATAACTGCTTATTATACAGAAGCTTAGACACAGGAAATGTCCGCAGATCTAAAACTGTTTGATAGAATGCTAGCTGTATATAACTAATAAATGTTAGCGAACATTCATCGGAAACAAGCAGTCAGTCTCCACACATGCTGAGTGATTTTATTTTAAGTAGATAGACAAGCTGGAATTAAAACATTCATATATTAATAATTTCCAGATTATCTAGTATTAGGCTACATAGATAACATAACTGTTTCAGATAGCTGAGCCATTAGGCAAATAATGAGAGGCCTTCTCAGACCAGTAATTGTGTGCCACTGGCCTGAAGTGACTGAATAAGTTATTAAAATAGCTGAGATTGTTTGCAGTCAACCACCTCAATGAAACACAAGAATATACAGCCCCCTACGCCACACAGGACCCCAGTAAAGAAGAGACAATGTATATAAATTTAAATTATAAAGACTTTTCTTTGATATGAAATATAATTAAACCTCCTAACTATTACAATGGCTGATTTTGGCAGCTTATGTGCTATACTTCCCCGTTCCCTAAGACAAAAGAGTCACTTTCTCAGGTAAATCAAAAGTTCTCCTCTCATTGCCTTACAAATCCTGAGCTTCTTCATGTTCACATAAATAGAACGCTCTTAAGCTGATGGTCAGAATCTTTTTTTGTGATTTATGCATCTAAATCTATTTAAGTGCAATATATTGACATGTGGAAATTATGGATAACAGTGAAGCTGCTGGCAATGGTAAGTGGAATGAAAGTGGATTGCAATGAAAGATGGTTAAAATTAAATAAAGAAAAGCTTAAAAAATAAACAAGAGATTAAATCCTCTTTTTTATTCAACACAGACGTTTTTCAGCTGGTGGCAATCATTAGTTATAAATGAATATAGCCTATCTCCTGAATCAAAGAGCTAAGGATTTATTTAATGAAACAATGAGTAACATTGCAACTACTCATATCTTTATGATGCCTGTCTGCATATTGAATGTGAGATAAGGCAAAAGGGTGGGAAATTAATTGATAGTTGTAACTTGGTATAAAGAATCCTTGTGCTTGTTCAATAAATGCATAGGTAGCAAAGAGATTAGAGGTATTTGACTTCACTGCTAAATTTGCAAAGCTGGTTGTTAATATATTGTATTGCTGAAATATTATACAACTAAATTATGTCTCTAACTAGAAAGCTTGATTCTGTCTGACATTGGCATAGTGCACAGAAAACTTTCGGCCATAGATTCTTTAAGAATGTGAGCATGGTGATCATAGCTTTCAAAATAGGAGTCTGTCAACCACAACTAAATGAATCCATATATTTACTGCTTCCAGCAGTATATTTATTTCGGTATGATAATCTTCAGTATACAGACATGCCAACCCCACTGTCTCATAAATCAAGTAACAATCTCTTAAAAGTCAAAAGATTTGGCATAAAATTCATAAGTTGCTGTTTTTTTCCAAACATAAACCAGTTTGGATTGACAGTTGAATTATATATCTCATTACTGGCTTTTTGATTTCAAATAGGTCAGAGCTAAAACTATGGGCAGAATTTTTCTGTCAGGTGGGCGCGCGTCCAACCCGAACAAGAAAAAATAGTGCGCGATGACGTCGGGCAAGCGTCCCAAAGTCATCATGCACTCTTGTGGTATTTCGCTCAGCGGGCACGTGCCGTTAATTGGCCAGCCTGCGTGAAATTGCAGTCGGGGCCTGATCGTGGTCGGTTTTGCAATTGCTCCTGGGCCTGCCCGCCACACCCACCCAATGAGGTAAAAATCCTGCCCTATATTACTGCATCTGAAAATGTTTTCCAAGAGTTTTTAAAAAGCCTACCTGTTATCCCTGCTTGTGTTATGAAGGGATCCGCTCTCCCACCACAGTAGAATGATGCAACACAGGAGTTCATTTGGCCCATAATGTCTGTGCCAGCTCTTTGGGAGAGCAGTTCAGTTAGTTGCACTGCCATTTTGTTTTCCCATAGCCTTGTGGATTTTTTACCTTCATGTATTTATCCACTTCCCTTTCAAAGGTTACTATTGCATCTGCTTCCACCACTTTTTCAGAAAGTGCACTCTGGATTCCAATCATAATTCATGATGGAGCAATGGATAGGGGGATATGCTTTATAGGGTTCAACGAAATAAGAGGGGAGGATGGTTGTGTAGGCCATAAACACCAGCATGGGCCATTTGAGTTGAATGGCCAGTATCTGTGCTGTATGTTTTATGTGACATCCGACGACATACCTATCCTTACCATTTTGCTACAATTTGCATAGAAATCTCAAACAGCAAAAATCCCAGTTTGAGTGCATTTGAGCCATCATAAATCACTTATCCTAATTAAGGAGCAAGACGTGGGAGAAAGAGAAACTATTCTGTGTTCTCTTGTACTGTTGTATTAAAAGGCAGAGAAAGTCTAAAGGTCACTATATCCTAAGGACCATGTGGCTCTACATCGGTCCTGATTCAGCTTCCCTGATTAATTCAAATTCAGGTTGGCTTTGATTTGAGCAGCTATGGAGTAGCAGCTGCTCCTTGCTATTGATGTCATTATAATGATCCAGGAGGTGGATACAACCTGGAGCCCGCTGTGCATGTTTGGACATGACAAAACCTAATTTCAGGGACCAATGTCCTGTGTACCAAGAATGTCTGACCCAAGATTGAATCAGGCTATTTTTTCAGACATCCTATAATGGGCATCTGGCCCCTTGCTTTCACTAATGAATGTACAAATTAGGAGCAGGAGTAGTCCACTTGATTCCACGAGCCTGCTCTGCCTTTCAATAAGATCATGGTAGATCTGATTGTAACCTCAACTCCATATTCCCACCTACCCCCAATAACCTTTCCACCCCCATGCCTATCAAGAATCTACCTAGCTCTACCTTAAAAATATTCAAAGACTCTGTTTTCACCCCCTTTTGAGGATGAAAGTTCCAAAGACTTAATACCCTCTGAGAGAAAGCATTTCTCATCTCTGTCTTACTAGGGTGACCCCTAGTTCTAGATTCTCCCACAAGAGGAAACATCCGTTCCACACCCACCCTGTCAAGACCCCGCAGGATCTTATGTTTCAATCAAGTCACCTCTTACTCTTCAAAACTGCACCGGATACAATCCTAGTCTGTCCAACCTTTCCTGATAAAGACAAACCCGCCCATTCTAGGTATTAGCCTGGTAAACTGAGAGGCCTAACAGCTTATATATGACCTTTCTGGGAAACTGGGATCCCAGACATCAGACTCAGATTTTCCATGTGTGGATGTGGCCTCGCCGGCAGGCATTATTAAAAAAGTAGATATATTTATTAATTTTTACTGTTTACTTGGAGCCATGAGAGCTCTGTCCAGCTCCATGTTGGCCACGATCAGCCGCCTCCTCAGTGTCCTCCCTCCTTTTCCTGTCACTTAGCTGAGAACATTTACGATAGAGAAAAGCATACTGAATTTAGTGGATTAACATGATCTGCTGGATCATCTTCCAGGATGCTTTCTCTGCCAGGTCCTTCTTGGTGGCCGGCCTCTTGCCATCTTCCTGGCCATTGGCAACCAATCCTTGCTGCTCCATGGAGCTCATTGCTGGGCTTGGCAGGGGGGCTGTGCTGTGCTGAGAGGATTCTCAACTCTGCTGTGAGTGCCAGAATTGGCGCTGTGAGCTCAGAGTCCTGATTCAGCACTGTCCATTACCAAGTGTTGGGTCCGCTCACTCTCTGCCCGAGATAAAGCTGGTCATCTCACCAAGTTTGACAGGCCAACACAGACCTGCAGCAAACAATGCGCCAACATCAGCCAAGGGCGTTAAGTTACCACTTAATGTCAATCTTGCGATGCGAGTTCAGCTCTACTAGGAACCGAGGCTGCAAGAGCCTCAGGCATATTTTATCTAAACTGGTTTAAAGCCCAGGTTCAAAAGGTTAAAGAAGGAATGCCTGACCCATTGCACAAACCAGCTTTCCGGGCTCTTGCACTTCAAAACTCTGCCCGAGCAGCTTCAAGTCCCCAACAGTGGCATATGTGGCTGCCACCAGCCCCACCATCTGGCCCTTCAGCACTGTGATGTGTCAGCTGCTGCTAAAGCAACAATACACAGCAGAGGACAGAAAGCATAGTGAAGGTGAGTAGCATGATCGAGAGATATGTTCACTTGCCTTACCCTAAGAGAAAATAGAAATAAAATGCATGAAGATAAATTGTTGTATTCAAATTAATTTAATCTGTGCTGATTTTATTAATTGGCAATTACTGAAGTGAACTTGGTACTCAGTATGATAATTAGATGTTATAAATTACATGTGAGACTCTTCAAGCCCTACTGGTGCAGTGGAGATCTTCAGTCAGTAGTACTAGTTTGTATGTATTATGCATCAGGGAGAAAAACAGGTTACAGCAGTCAAAACAAATGCTGCACACTTGAATGCCTGTGAAAAATCCTGAGATTTCAGAGTTCTTTCACGCATGAGGCTTAGTTTAGAAATTGCATCCCTGGTAAATTCGTGAGAGTTGGCATGTCTGAATATGCAACAGCAAGATGGGAGAAATTGTCTTTTACTTTAATATCTGAACCAAAATTTTTAAATCCAGTAGGGACCAGGAATTTGTCTCTCTTTTTATCTGCGCAGCTTTGCTTTAAGTTATAGTTTCTGTGCACATTTCGAGCAGAATTTTAACGGCTGTAATTGTTTCTAGCACCTAAAATTATGGGGTAAATCAAATAAATACGCTTAGGATTGAATCCAATTCAGAATTAAAAGTGTGGAAGTTTCCAACGTGTTAAAACTAATAAGGGTATTTTTTTACAATGATTATCAGTCTCCGTTTACTTCCACAGTCCAAAATTGATAACTAAAATAACTACAGGATGACTTGTATAGGAAATGGGAATGTCACACTGCACAATAGTGGAACTCTTCTGATAAGACTTGAGGTACACTTGGGCAGAGTAGTTGGAGTTCAGAATCACAGAATTGTTACGGCACTGAAGGAGGCCATTTAGTCCATTGTGTTTGCATTTGCTCTCTGAATGAGCATTTCACCTGGTGCCATTCTGAGCAGGTCTTCTCCCTATAGTCCTGCAGATTGTTTATTTGCAAATAATCATCTAATTCCATCCTGAATGCCTTGATTGAACCACACTCTCTCAGGTGGTGCATTCCAGACCCTAACCACTCGCTGTGTGAAGAAGTTTTTTCTTACATTGCTTTTGCTTCTTTTGCCAATTACTTTAAATCTGTGCCCTCTTGTTCTCGATCCTTTCACAAGTGGGAACAATTTCTCCCTATTTGTTCAGTCCAAATTCCTTGTGATTTTGAATATCTCTATCAAATCTCTCAGCCTTCTTTTCTGCAAGGGAAAAAATCCCAACTTCTCCAATCTTCATAACTGAAGTTCCTCATCCCTGGAAACATTCTCATAAACCTCTTCTATACTCTCTCCAATGCCTTCACGTCCTTCCTAAAATGCGGCACCCAGAACTGTACACAATACTCCAGCTGAGGTCTCATCAGTGTCATATACAATCTATCCCTCCCCTAAAGAACTAATGAGATATTTACTGGCAATTTGAAACAAGTTACAATTTTTCACCCAGCACTAATGTTCCCTATTTTGAGCAAAAAATTCATCAATGTTTCTTTTAATAAATCTAGTTATTTTGTAATTTTTGAGTATGTGATATTTGCTGCATTGTTTTAACATCTACTTTTCTGTTAGGTTTAACTGGAAGACAAATATAACCTCTTAAAAGAGTCGTGAAGAGCAGAACAAGCAGCTTTCCTTGTATTTTATGCACCACCCAAAACGGAACGTGATTTGCTACTCCTTAGAAACCATTATAATTTTTGTACAATGACTGCATTTTGGTAACTGGGAAGACTGTGTGGCCTAGGGGCTTTGACTTTCAATTTTATTTTTGCAGCAGCAATTCACATATTTAGCAAATGACATGACCTTCATATTGACTAACAAGTCAATAACATAATATGTTACCCAAACTGAGTAATTAGACAAATACTGTAAATATTAGTTAACATTTCTGTGCAAACTTTGTTTTTTTGATCTGTTTGATCAAATTTCTCATGAACAATTTACTTAGGTGTTGATTGTTAGTTGTTTCTAGTGTGTTGCATAAAGTGCATGTAGATAATACTTAGTTGGGATACTTAATTATAATTGTTGATTTGCAAATTAAAATATTTTACTTGTCACATTGGCTCAAAGATTTAGAGTAGCCTATTGACCAAGATTAATAATAAAATGGAATGGTGAGAGTAAGGAGGTATTGAAGACAGAGGAGTTTTACAGTTCCTGTTCAACAGTTTAACATAGTGCATTTATCTCACTAAATAATTGTTTCTCAACATCTGTAAATAATGTACTTAGCACAAGTGGTGCTGGTTTCTTTGGGAGCGAAAAGGAATAAAATACATTCTTTTCCTACTAATTACCAACAAACAGGGAAATCACTCAAGTGCCAATGGTAATTCCATTAATCTGATAGAAAATAACATTGATTTAATTTACTGAGAGAAAACTTACCTGTTATGTCATGCTGTTTTGTTGACTTTAATATACTGCTATATTTGGGCATTTTCAATATTTAATAAACATGAACAGCTTTGTTTCTAATTGTTTGAATTTTATTCACAAGTATTGAATGAGCAATATTTCATTTGATATAATTGTTGGAATTTATATAAAAGTGTAGCAAATACAAATTTAAAAAATACAATAACATTGCAAAATAGATTGTTTCTTCAAGTGTATAAAATTTGAACGGTGTAAAATTATAATTTAGTTGAGAATTTAATTTTAGGAAAGGTTGTCGTTTTACTCAACTATAAGAGCTGATAACTCCTGATCTGCTGAGTATTTCCAGCATTTTCTGCTTTTATATTAGAGCTGATAATGTGATCATAACCCATATTGTCAAGTGCTGCAGCTTGCTGTGCAAACATTACACAGTGAGATAATATGGTGTGGAAGCATTTATTTCAGTGAGATTCTGCATACCACATGCACTATTGTCAGAGCCACATGCTCCCATAATGTGCATTCAGGCTAACAACCCTGTAGAGCTCAACTGCTGTTTATGACAAAAAATGGGTGTGGGATGTTTGCCCTATTCAGTCATTTTGGCCCCTGTTCC
This sequence comes from Cetorhinus maximus, assembly GCF_964194155.1. NCBI lineage: Eukaryota > Metazoa > Chordata > Chondrichthyes > Lamniformes > Cetorhinidae > Cetorhinus > Cetorhinus maximus. The sequence goes on from NC_135884.1 coordinate 98,748,400, forward strand.
TTAAAGGGGAATCTGCTACTGCTTATTTCATTATGCACTTGAGTTAAGTTTGAACTCCAACTGCCATTGAGCAAACCACTGATAAAGCTCTGGTTAAACAGACCATTGGCCGTCACTCAGTGTCTGCTGATCTTCATGAGTACAGACGGGCTCAGAAAAGGCATATAGTACACGCTGGGCCATGTTCAAGATAACTGTAACAAAAGAACCATGCACAGGGGTGATTAAAGAGGTGGAAAACATGGCAAGTGTATACTAGCCAATAACCAACTGAAGATTAGCTAGCCTATAAAACGCTGGGTAAAATCTGCCACTCTGTAAAAACCGACAACGTGCAACTTCATTAGCCTCCATCCTGTCCCAGACTCCATTAAATTAGCAGCCTTGACAAGCAGGGCATTAACTTCCATTTTGATAGTATGAATTGCAACCTGCAGCCTATATTACATAAGTTGGAGTCACACCGTGGAATGAGCTAGTGGTTTATTAAGTTTACAGCAGTGGTCATCATCTCCCTGAAGGTAAGTGTGGCCCTAACTCCAGATCTGGATGATCTCCTGACATGCCCAAATCCCTTACTCTTAACTCTGGAATTACACCGCTTTTGCACCTAAAAAGGAATCAGAATTCTGGAACTAAAGCTTGGAAATTCCTGGAGCCTTACCCTGTAGGAAAAAGGTGTGGCAGAGCAGAACCTTCACCCAAATGACAAGTTCCCATCCCAAATTCCACACACACGGTCATGTATAGATAGCATAATTGAGCTGCTGGTGCCTGTAAGGTTATGTCAGTAAACATTTAGCATGTTAAAACAGCCACTAAATTTAAGATATAAAGTTAACTACAGTAAAGCCTCTGTTATACACAGACATGCTGAATGATTTTCATTAAAAGGGACAAGCATGAGATAAATTGCAAATAATGAACAAGTTTTTATGTCGGTAGTATTTACTGCCAAAATTGTCATAATCTCCAACAGATATTGGTATCTGTGAAAGCTATGACTCCAAAAGAAGCAGTCATCATGTTTTTAAACTAATGTAATCAGTTCTCTGACCCAAACACCAATATATTTAGAACTTAACTAAAATAAAAATACACATTTCCTGCAAAAATAATAAATACATCAGATCTTAACAATCTTGCAAAAAACACAAAATAATTTCATGTGGCCAAAATGGAAATTATATTTGATGTATACAAAATAAGGTGTTCAAGCCAACCTTGTGAAAAACTGGTCAGGATCTGACTTTTGTATTATGCTATAGAAGAGTTTCATTGTATTCTTTGTGGTATTCTTGATTTATTTACATGTGATCCCACAGTAATGATAAAAACAATGTATGGATGGGCTGGACTTGATCATCATCGCACTGACCATACAGCATTTTTCAGGTCCTCTCCATCTCCTGAAGCCCAGTTTTCTGAACAAACAAATCTGGCATTAAATAGATTACTATTCAATTTATACTGAAATCTGCCATGCAGTTTCAAAATAGTGACAATGACATTGCATACAATTATTACTGTGAAATTAATGAAATTGGGTTCAAATTAATGTCTGTTGACTTTTTTTCAAATTAGTTTCCAAACACAGGAAATGAGACTGATTTATAATATCCTTTCTTCAACAATAGTTCCATGCATAGGCTATACTTCCAAGCAAATGGCAGTGTCAACTGGAAAACATAAACACATGCAATGTTTATGTGACAATTACATTTTAAGAACTGAAACCTGGCAGACTAATTATTTTGGCCCCTTTTTTTAACGTACATGCCAAAGTGTTTGGTAATTAAACAAAAATATAGCAAGTTGTTATTCCTTATAAATGTTAGTTTTTGTACCACTGTAAAACACATGAAATAATTAAATGAAGGACACACCTGACAGATTTATACCATAATACCTATTGGTTGTTAAGAAATATTTAATATTTGTCATAGCAGCTTTTACAGTAAATAGGCTTTAAAACAACTATAAAATGTTTTCCTGGGATTGTAGGAAAAATCTTGTAAATCTAAATTTACAGAACAGAGTTGGAGTGCCAGAATAACCTCTGGTGTCTCCCCACCCTGCATCTTCCTCTGCTACTATTTTTCCTTTAGAAGATGCAATAACCTTTACTTCAACTGCTCCTTGTTGTAAAGCATTCCATACACGAACTGAGTAAAGAAATCCTTCTGATATTTTTTTGCCACTGAATGATTATTTTAATGTGTTGACCTCTTGTAACCAACCCCCTAACTAGAGAAAATATGCTTTATTCCCTATTCAAAACCCCTCATAATTTAAAAAAATCTTTTTCTGCCCAATCCACTAACTTGTATGTTCTCACAAAGTATTTTATAGTCTGCTTCCTTGTTTGTCAAATCTCCTACTTCTATGCCAGCAGCAAATGTTAATACTGTGCTTCCAATTCCCAATTAATTTATATATACTAAGGCCAAAGACGAACTCAGTTCTAACCCCTGGCGTTCACCATTTTCATCTGTTTCTACTCTTGAGTAACTAGCTCTGTTTCCTGTCACCCAACTATCTATCCATGTGTTCTTATACACCTAAACCTTTTTCACAAGCCGTTAGAAAGACATCCAACCTGAAAATCCACATGCACTATATTTACTAAGTTTCCTTTATTTATCCAATAGATCTTTTATTGAAAAAACACTTATTTTCACAAATCATTTAGAATAATATATTTACCAGTGTGGATTAAATTTGTAAACACTGATAATATTCACAGAAATGTTGCAGCAATGAAGATTGTGAACTGATATATTTCAACTTAAAATCTGGATTGAAGTAGCATTTTAGTTCTACTGGAAAAGTCTAAATATACATCCATCTGTTTTATAAGCAATGGATATGGCATGCTCCACATATAAATTTCAAAGAATTTTTCAGCAAAACTATGATTAAATAGAGTAAGTTTTCTGAGAATTAAGAAATTCAGATGGTGTCAATGCATAAATTTCACTTTAAATAAAAAGAAATCTAATTCCTGAAAATCTGAAATAAAAGTAAAACATTGCAAATATACAGCAGATCAACCATCAGAAATCAAAAAAGGATAATAAAAACAGAAAACAGTGGAAACACTCAACAGGCCAGTCAATATCTGTGCAACAAGAAGCAGAGTTATATTTCAGGTCAATGACCTGACCTAAATGTTGGCCTGGATTATGCACTTCCCCGCTGATGGATTTGAAGGCCCGAGGGGGTTGAGGGGTGTGTGTAAACATGAAATCTAGTGGATGACCTACCGATTGCCTCCCCACCCATGCCCCCCCCCAATACAGTTTTACCAGTGGTGGGGGTGGCCTCAGGCAGCTTGCCTGCCAGTTTCCCAGCTGAGGCACTTCAGTGGGCAATTAATGCCCACTTAAGGGCCTTGTCCTGCCGGCGTCAGGATCTAACCAGTAACATGAGAGGTCCAAGCCAAGCTTCCAGCCCAGCAGGTTTCCCTGCCTGAGCTGGTAACAGACATGGGGTCCCTACATTCTTCACGACACCCTGTAAAATCCAGCTCATTAAATGTTTCTCTCTCGACAGGTGCTGACTGACCTGAATATTTCCAGCACTTTGTGTCTATTTCAGTTTTCCAGCATTGCCAGTATTTTGTTAAATGCAGGTTAATGTTTAGTCAACATTCTTTGTCAACAAGAAGTCTCTAGATGTAAGTTTGTCTCTTTTAAGATGCTATGGATCTGTTGTGCATTTCCAGCACACTTTGTTTTTCAATACAATGACTTGTCAATATATACTGTTCAAATAACTTATTAAATGAATAATGCTCTCAAAATTATAGATATCACTTTATTCCCCCTCCAGCACCACTACCACTGCTGCACTCAGACACTCTAACCCAACCAGTAGCACTCATCTTTACAAGTATCTTGAACTTTATTCCTAATTTGATTCTTGTGAAGTTCTGAATTGTTGAGGTAAAATCAACCAAGGTTACTAAATTCTGTTGGTTTTTCTTCTCTACTGTGCTAAAATTGTTTACAACAAACACAGAACGTGCACAGCAATTGCTTCATGTTAGTGATAAATTAATGATGTGAAGGAAGATTAAGATTCTAAACCTAGTTGAATTTCCTTTTAAGTGTCAGATGTCTAATACTCACCATTAACCATTTAACCAGCTTGTCATGTGACTGTTTTTGGTTCTTGAAGACCTTTAGATTTAGCAACTTAGACACAAATATTTCTGGTGTTATTTCTTCTGTCTTAAAATACAAAAAATTGGGTTTTAAAAGTTGCATCCCAAATGATAATTATTCAGTTACTTTATTCTATGAGTGTGATCTAGCAGATTGCAGCACAATACTCATTGATCTGCAAATTCACTTTGGTGAAATGTAAACATTTTTCTAACAATGTATGTTTGAAAATTTTAATAACATTTCTACAGAATATAAGTACTGTCTAGTTGAAGATGAATTTAGTATTATGGAACACAGCTATGTATCTAACATATCTATTCAACTGACGCTAATTTGAAGGATAGCACCTTAATTTCTGACCACACACCTAACTTAAACGTACCAGTCATACCTCACTGAATAGCCAGGTTTTGATAGGAAAAGAAAATTGTTGTTCATAGCTTTGTTTTGATTGAGTTATATCTTCTGCTAATATGGTATTGTAAGAGCATACATTAGCACTATTGACATTTGGATTACTGGTAGATGATGAGATAGAAATTTGTTTGTGTGGTGGAGACCTACTGCAGGTTTCCGTGGGCATGAGACACTGCTGGCCACTTTTCTGCACAGCCTCCATATGGTGTTGCTGGAGGAGAAGGGCTCACGCAGAGGCATCTCCCCCTGTATATTCCTGAAGATCATGAATCAATGCTATTCTGATTTCACACAGCTCAACCAGCTGATGTGACACCTATCAAAACCTGGCTATTCAGTGAGGTATGACTGGCGCATTTAAGTTAGGTGTGTGGTCAGAAGTTAGGGTGTTGTCCTTCACTGTAGCATCAGTTGAGTTAGTTATTTTATGTACATAGTGTGAAAATACTAATTATGACACCAGGATTCCAAATTTGGGCACACATTTACAAACAACTTCTACATTGGTCACTCTGCAAGCAACAAGTGAGAAGCTGCAAGATAGACCTTGAAGCTCTGATAATTCAAGGTTCATTTTACAAGTTGCAGGTTTGGAGATGATTTTTTTGCCAGTTACAGAATACAGCCAAGGAGAGAGGATGCCTGATCCCAGGTATGGGAGCAGTTTTTGCAGTGCCCTCCTAGTCTGCAATGTGGCCATGAAATAGAAGGAAATCAAAGAAAGGGGAAGCTCTGAGAAGAGAGGATGGCAAGGAGGCATCCTGGATCCTGTGTAAGTGGATGACCTGTGTGTGAACAAATTGTGAGGCTCCACTTCCTCTTCAACAATTTCCCCACCACAATATGGACCCACCATTCACCACCGTCACATGCATTTCACATTCCTCATCACAACGTTCCCTCGGACAAAAAACCTTCACAAAACATCTTTGATGGCAATACTTCCAATTACACAGACAACAAAAATTCCAATAATGCCTGCTTTGTGGATGCCCTTGCCTGGCTTAGACCTCCTTTGCAGCGCTACCTTAGTGTGGGTGTGCAGCATGGCTGTTGGAAAGCTGCTGACTTTCCATGGGGAGATGTGGATGCCCTTCAAATATGATCTTGAGCAACTCTGGGCCTAAAAGGCCCAGCTTTGGACTTTAGCACCTTGGCATGGTGGCAGCAGTCTACTTCACATTGAGGTTACCCTCCATCATGTGTGGCAACACCACCATGCTAAATGGGATAGATTTCAAATAGATCTAGCATCTCAAAACTGGGCATCCATGAGGCACTGTGGGCCATCAGCAGCAGCGTCATCGTACACAACCACAATCTGTAACCTCATGGCCTGGAATATCCCCCACTCAAGTTTACCATCAAGCCAGGGGAATCAACTCCAGTTCAATGAAGGGTGCAGGAGAGCATGCCAGGTGCAGCACCAGGCATACCTAAAAATGAGGTGTCAACCTGGTGAAGCTACAACACAGGACTGCTTGTGTGCCAAACAGCATAAGCAGCAAGTGATATACAGAGCTAAGTGATCCCACAACCAATGGATCAGACCTAAGCTCTGCAATCCTGCCATATCTAGTCATGCATGTTGATGAACAATAACTAACAGGAGAGGAGGCTCCACAAATGCCCCATCATCAATGATGGGGGAGCCCAGCACACCAGTGCAAAAGATAAGGCTGAAGCATTTGCAACAATCTTCAGCCAGAAGTGCTGATTGGATGATCCATCTCGGCCTCCTCCAGAGGTCCCCAGCATCACAAATACCAGTCTTCAGCCAATTTGATTCTCTGCACGTGATATCAAGACACAGCTGAAGGCATTGGATACTGCAAAGGCTATGGGCCCTGACAACATTCTGGCAATAATATTTAAGACTGGTGCTGCAGAACTAGCTGCGCCCTTAGCCAAGTTGTTTCAGCTGTCGTATGGCTACAACACTGGCATCTACCCGGCAATATGGAAAACTGCCCAGGTATGTCCTGCCCACAAAAAACAGGACAAATCCAACCTGGCAACTTACCATCCTATCAGTCTACCCTCGATCACCAGCAATGTGGTGGAAAGTGTCGTTGACAGTGCCATCAAGTGGCACTTACTCAGGAATAACCTTCTCAATGACGCTCAGTTTGGGTTCAGCCAGAGCCACGCAGCTCCTGACCTCATTACAGTCTTGGTCCAAACATGGACAAAAGAGCTGAAATCAAGAGTTGAGTTGGGAGTGACTGTTCTTGACATCAAGGCACAATTTGATCAAGTGTGGCATCAAGGAGCCCTAGAATAATTGGAGTCAATGGGAATCAGGGAAAACTCCCCACTGGTTAGAGTCAAACCCAGCACAAAGGAAGATGGTTGTGGTTGTTTGAAGTCAATCATCTCAGTCCCAGGACATCACTGCAGGAGTTCCTCAGGGTAGTGTCCTAAGCCCGACCCTCTTCAGCTGCTTCATCTTCCCCTTCCCCCCCCCCCTTCACCTCCGCCCCCCCCATCATAAGGTCAGAAGTGGGGACGTTGCTGATAATTGCACAATGTTCAGCACCATTCGCGACTCCTCAGATACTGAAGTATTCCGTGCACATAAGCAGCTAGACTTAGAAAACGTTCAGGCTTGGGCTGATGTGAGAAGTAACATTCATGCCAAGCAATGACTATCTCCAACAAGAGAGAATCTAACTATCTCCCATTGACATTCAATGGCATTACCATCGCTGAATCCCATAATATCAACATCCTGGGGGTTACTGTTGACCAGAAACTGAAATTGACTAGACATGTAAATACTGTGGCTACAAGGTCAGAGGTTGGGAATTCTGCAGAGAATAATTCATCTGGCTCCTCAAAGCCTGTCCACCATCTACAAGGCACACGTCAGGATATGATGGAATACTCTCCACTTGCCTGGATGAGTGCAGCTCCAACAACACTCAAGAAGCTTGACACCATCCAGGACAAAGCAGCCCGCTTGTTTGGCACCCCATCCATAACCTTCAACATCCACTCCCTCCAACACCAATGTACAGTGGCAGCAGTGTGTACCATCTACAAGATGCAATGCTGCAACTCACCAAGGCTTGATAGCACCTTCCAAACCCGCGGCCTCTACCACCTAGAAGGACAAGGGCAGCTGATATATGGGTACACCACCACCTTCAAATTCCCCTCCAAGCCACACACCATCCTGACTTGGAACTATATTGCAATTCCTTCACTGTCGCTGGGTCAAAATCCTGGAACCCCCTTCCTAACAGTACTGTGGGCTGCAGTGGTTCAAAAAGGCAGCTCACCACCACCTTCTCAAGGGCAATTAGAAATGGGTAATAAATGCTGGCCTAGACAGTAATGCCTACATTCCGTGAAAGAATGTAATAGGATTGGCGAAGAGGCAAAGCAATGCCACTGGAGGAGTGGCGGGAGAAAGAATACTGTTACCCTGAGACATGACAACAGGGCTACAGCCACACCCATGGGCTGGCATCTCCGCAACCCTCGTAATCTGCTCAAGCAGAAATTGCTGGACTGCTGTAAAAGCCTGCATACCATTTTGTGCACTGATCTGACTGCAAGCTCATGCTCAATAACTCACCATGCACCGATCCCAACTCTATACTAGCCTCTTAGGTTTTCTGGCACTACTGTGATGTCCTTGGCGCCAAACTCCAGGCATCGACCTCCCTGGCAACCTGCTCCCACTCCTTCCTTGGGCTCATGCATGAGGACTTCATACCCACCTGAGGAAACCCAATCTGGACCACCCTCTGGACTCTATCTCAGTCTCCAGAGTCTCAATGGATGGTAACACTAAACCTGGGAATGCACTCTCTTGTGTACTATGCCATTTTGCTTCCTGCAATTTTCACAGTTGATTGACGTGTCCATCACTTCCACAGTGCAGCTTTCCTTTAACAGTGAGTCTGTCTTTAAGAAGTGAAGGCTGGCTGAACCACATGGTTTTCTAACACAGCTGCCTGCCCCTGCTATAAAGCACACAGGCTCCAGGAAGCATTTAGGAGAGAAGACCCGTCTGAGAACTACTTGGGCTAACACTACAATCATTCAGATGAGGTGGGTACACTAAATCTGTGATAGGCATGAGCAGCTCCCAAATCACAAGCCCCGCCCCCCCAACGCCCAGCCCCACAAAAAAACAGCTATCAAATTTCTAGTGCTATGTGTCAAGGTCGGATTGTATTACAGACAGCAATCTGGATGGGGAGGGAGTGATGAGATGGCTGGGCAGGGAAATTCGATGCCTTTCTGTTTTAGGATAAGCAGGTCATTCAGTTATGTGCATGTGAGTATGTCCATATGTGTGTCTGAATACATATTAGAAATAGAATGGTTACAACACAAAAGGGGACCATTTGACCCATAGAGTTCACACTGGCTCTTTGCAAGAGCAATTTAGTTAGTGCCACTCCTCGACCCCTTCCCTGTAGTCCTAAAAATCTTTTCTCTACAGGTAATTATCCAATTCCTTTTTGAAAGTCATAATTGAATCTTCCTCCACCACACTCTCAGGCAGTACATTGCAGATCCTAACCACTCATTGCAAGAAAAAGTTTTTTTTCATGTCACCTCTGGTTCTTTTGCCAATCACTTTAAATTGGTGTCCTCTGGTTCTTGACCATTCCACCATGCTATCTACTCTGTCCAGACTACTCATGATTTTGAACACCTCAATCAAATTTCCTCTCAACCTACCCTTCTCTAAGGAAAACAATCCCAACCTTAAAACTGTAGTCCCTCAGCCCTGGAAGCATTCTGATAAATCTTTTCCATATCCTCTCCTTCCTAAAGTGTGATGCTCAGAATTTGACCCAATACTCAAGTTGAGGTTAAATTTGTGTTTTTTTAAAAAGATTCACAATAACTTCCTTGCTTTTATATTCTATGCCTCTATTTACAAAGTGCAGGATCCCATATGCCTTTTCAACCCTCCCTGCCATCTTTAACAATTTGTGCACATATGCTCCCAGGGCCCAGTGCACCTGCAGCGCCTTTAGAGTTGTGTCCTTTTATATTGTTTTTCCTCCTCCTTCCTGCCAAAATGAATCACTTCACACTTCAATGCATTAAAGTTCATCTGCCACGTTTCCACCCATTCCACTAGCCTGTCTATGTCCTCTTGAAATCTATCACTATCTTCCTCAGTTTACAATACTTCAAAGTTTTGTGTCATCTGCAAATCCTGAAATTGTGCCCTGCACTCCTCCAGTGGCATTGCTTTGCCTCTTCGCCAATCCTATTACATTCTTTCACAGGATGTGTTAATGCAGATCAAGAAAAGCAGTGTTCCTAAAGCTGACCTCCAGGGAACCCCACAATATACCATCCTCCAATCTAATAAACAACTATTCACCACTACTGTCACTCAGCCAACTTTATATCCATGCTACCATTGTTCCATTTATTCCATGGGTTTCAACTTTGCAGACAAACTTGTTATGTGGCACTTTATTAAAGGCCTTTTGGAAGTCTGTGTACAGCACATCAACTGCATTATCTTCATCAATCCTCTTGTGTTACCTCATCAAAAAACTCAATTAAATTAATTAAACATGATCTGCCCTTAATAAATTTGTGCTGGCCACATTTGTCCAAGTGACTGTTAATTTTGTCCCAGATTATCATTTTTAAAAGCTTTCCTAACACTGAGTTTAAACTCAGAGATAAAAACAAAAAACTACTGCGGACTCACTGGCCTGTAGTTGCTTACACTCTTTTCTGAACAAAAGTGTAACATTTGCAATTCTCCTGTCCTCAGGCCCCACATCTATATCTAAGGAACACTGTATGATTATGGCCAGTGCCTTCGCAATTTCCACCCTTTCCTCAGTATCCTTGCATGCATCTGATCGGTTCCTGGTGACTTAGTAACGTTAACTAAAGCCAGCCTTGCTAATACCGTCTCGTTGTCAATTTTTAACCGATCCAGTATCTCAACTATGGCATTCACCATGACTCTGGCCGTATCATCTTCCTTGGTGAAGATAAATGCAAAATACTCATTTAGTACCTTAGCCATGCCCTCTGCCACCATCCTTAAATCTCTTTTTTGGTCCCTAATCGGCCCCCCTCTTACCACCTTTTTACTATCTAAATGCCTTTAAAATACTTTGAATTCCCTTTTGTGTTGGCTGCCAGTCCCTCTCAAGCTCTCTCTTTGCTGCTCTTATTCCTTTTTTCACTTCCCCTCTAAACTTTATATATTTCGCATGGTTCTCACTTGTATTATCAACCTGACATCTGTCATACTCAACCTTTTTCCGCTTCATCTTACTATCTATCTCTGTTGTCGTCCAGGGAGCTCCAACTTTGTTTCTGCTACTTTGCCCCCTTGTGGGAATGTAGCTCAACTATACCCGAACTATCTCCTCTTTGAAGTACAATTTTGCCTGCGAATCTTTGATTCAAATTTACATGGGCCAAATTTATTCTCACCCCATTGAAATTGGACTCCAATTAATTATTTTTAGTCCAGATTGCTCCTGGTTCTTTTCCAGTCACATACTATTGTGACTGTCTCCTAAATGTCCCCTACTGACACTTGATCCACTTGTCCCACCTCATTGTCCTGAATCAGATCCAGCAGTGCCTCCTTCCTTATTGGACTGGAAACATGCTGCTCTAGAAAACTTTCCTGAACACACTTCAGAAACTCTTCTCCCTCTCTGCCCTTTATACTGTTACTATCCCAGACTATATTAGGATAATTCAAGAACACATTGTAACTACTCTATAGCTTTTGCACCTCTCTGTAATTTCCTGGCAAATCTGTTCCTCTATATCTTTCCCACTAGTTGGTGGCCTATAGAATAGACCTATTAGCATAATGGGACTTCTATTGTTTCTTAACTCTAACCAAATTGATTCTGTCCTTGACCCCTCTAAGATATCCTCTCCAGCACTTACTTGTTTTATTACCCTTAATTAATACAGCCACCCCTCCTCCTTTCTTTCCTTCCCTATCTCTTCTGAACGCCTTGTATCCAGGAAAATTGATTTGTTAAGGGAAGGTGTGTCTGACTAACATTGAATTTGTTTGAGGAGGTAACAAGGAGGGTCCATGAGGGTAGTGCATTTGATGTTGTTTATATGGATTTTAGCCAGGCTTTTGATGAGGTCCCACTCTCAGACTGGACTCGGAAGTAAAAGCCCGTGGGATCCAAGGCAAAGTGGCAAACTGGCATAGAAAGAGTAATGACTGGACTTTTTTTTTAACTGCAAGGCTCAGTAGTAGGACCCTTGCTTTTTGTGCTATATATCAATGATTTAGACTTAAATATAGGGGGTATGATTAAGACAATACAAAAATTGGTTGTGTGGTTGATAACAAAGAAAAAGCTGTAGACTGCAGGAAGATATCAGTGGACTAGTCAGGTGAGCAGAACAATGGCAAATAGAGTTCAGTTCAGAGAAGTGTGAGATTTGGGGAAGGCTAACCAGGCAAAGGAATACACAAATGGTAGCATACTGAGAAGTGTAGAGGAACAGCGGGATCTTGGAGTACAAGTCAACAGATCCTTGATGGTGGCTGAACAGGTAGACAAGGTGGTTACAAAGGCAGACGGTATGCTTGCCTTTATTAGCCGAGGCATAGGATATGAGTTGGAAGGTTATGCTGGACTGTATAAAACACTAATTAGGGAATAGCTGGAGTACTGCATGCAGTTTTGATGACCACACTAGAGGAAAGATGTGATTGAACTAGATAAGGTACAAAGGGGATTTACGAAGATGTTGCCTGAACTGAAGGATTTTAGTTATGAAGAAAGATTGGAAAGACTAGGGCTGTTTTCTTTGGAACAGAGCGGCTAAGGGCAGACCTGAAGTGTATAAAATTATGAGTGGTCTAGATAAGATGGATAGGAAGGGGTCCACAACTAGGGGGTATATATTTAGAATAATAGGTAGGAAATACAGACAGGACGTTCGGGGAAAATTTTCTAGCCAGAGGATAATGGGGACCTGAAACTCACACCCTGAAAGGTGGTAGAGGCTGAAATCCTCGTAACATTTAAAAAGTGCTTGAAGTGCTGTAACCTACAAGGCTTTGAACCAAAAGCTGAAAAGTGGGATTAGGCTGGATGGCTTGTCAGTTGGCGGGGACATGGTGGGCTGAATGGTCGCCTTCCATGCTGTGAATTTCTATGGGCAGAATGGACCTTCCAGTCCCACCAAAGTCAATGAATTTTTGAATGGCTCGCCGTATTTTACAGCCCCATCCCTGCTACGCCGGGGCTGTAAAATTCTGCCCTATGATTACTATGAATATTTAGTACCCGGTCATTTTTTCAGTCAGGCCTTCATGATGGCCATGGGATCATATTTCCACGTGGCTACCTACGCCTGCAGCTCACTACCTTATTTATTATACTCTGTATTCACATGCATATACAGTAAACCCTTTACGCCTTAATGCATTTCCTCTTGCACTGAACTCACCTAATATCTTTCTATTTCTTACTCTAGTGCTATCTGTCTCTTCCAATTCTGGGTGCACCTTATTTTTCCTCTCTTTTACCTCCTGATTCCCATTTCATGTGTTTGTATGATTGGGCCGTGGATCCTTTCATAGAATCAAATAGCACAGGAAGTGACCATTCAACCCATCATGAGCTCTTCAATTAGTCCCCTGCCCTGCACTTTCCCTTTAGTGTTGCCATTTCAAGCATATATCTCGTTCCCATTTTAAAGTTAATAGTGAATCTGCTACCACTAACTTTACAGGCAGTGCATTCTAGATCATCACAACTTTCAATGAAAAACAAATTCTCATCTCCCCTCTGGTTCTTTTGCTAATTTCCTTAAATGTGTGTCCTTTGGTTATTGCCCCTCAGCCAATGGAAACAGATTCTCTTATCAAAAGTCTTTCACTGTAAGTTTCACTCCCTCACCCATTGATGGCTTGTACATTATTATTTCTAAAACTTAGTTGACACTTGCATAATATCCTCCCTCACTTATTGACTGATCAATTTTCAATTTATGAATAAAACAAAAACATAAGAATAACAAATATTGATAACTGGCTTTTTAATATTGCTGAAATAATACTAATAACAACATACCCAAAGAATGTTTACTAGTTGCAGTATTTCCCATGTTATTTGTTGAGGATCCTTCAAAGTATAAGAGTCCAGGATGATTCCAGTCAAAAAGTGATTACATTCCCTGGCATAAAATATTTCTTCATGTGATAAGTTAAAGGTGAGGGATGCTAAACCTACAAAGTTTTAAACAAAAACGTATTTTAGTCTCTAAAATCAAATTAATAAGACAAAGTTACTGGAATTGGCCTCCTTATCTGAGGAAGGATATTCTTGCTATATATAGAGTGAGTGCAGCGAAGGTTTACCAGACTGATTCCTGGGATGGCGGGACTGACATATGAGGAGAGATTGAGCCAGTTAGGATTATATTCGCTGGAGTTCAGAAGAATGAGGGGGGAATCTCATAGAAACCTGTAAAATTCTAACAGGACCAGACAGGGTAGATGCAGGATCTTCCCGATGGTGGAGGAGCCCAGAACCAGGGGTCACAGTCTGACGATACGGGGTGGACAATTTAGGACTGAGATGAGGAGAAATTTCTTTACCCAGAGAGTGGTGAGCCTGTGGAATTCGCTACCGCAGAAAGTAGTTGAGGCCGAAACATTGTATGTTTTCAAGAAGGAGTTAGATATAGCTCTTGGGGTGAAAGGGATCAAAGGATATGGGAAAAAAGCAGGAGCAGGCTATTGAGTTGGATGATCAGCCACGATCATAATGAATGGCGGAGCAGGCTCGAAGGGCCAAATGGTCTACTCCTGCTCCTATTTTCTATGTTTCTATGAATATCTACCTGCTTAGAATTATCAAATATCAAACATATTTTAATTTATAAAGCTTGTTGGTGTTATTTATAGTAACAACTTTGGCATCACATCAATGCAACTTCAACTTATCCTCCACTAAGCTCCCAGTCTCATCTGCACTCTGTGTGGTCTGAGGAGAGGCAAAGCGCTCTCCATCTGATATAGGGGTAACTGAAAGGAAAGTCACTTTCATGTTAATTGTGATGACCAGCACAAACAACATTGATATAGGTCTTTCACAAGGATTCCTATATTCCCCTTTCAACTACAGTCATTATATGGCATTGGTGAATCAGGGACTGAGGAGAAAACAGCAATTTCATACACTGAAAAAGAAAAATAGGCAAATACAGTATTTTAAACACTTTACAAAACAAGATGGAATATCAAAAATCTGTTTTTGGTAAAGGAGTATTTGCCTTTGGAATAAATAATAAATACCTGCGACATGACTGCTTTCTGAGTGACCAAACTGTGCACCAACTGTGGAAAAATATGGAAATAGGTTATTTGAGCAAATAAATATTTCAAGTTAGTGCAGCATATCTTGTGAAATTATAGTGGACAGAACTGAATTAATACAGTAACGTCAGGCACAATCTACATCCAGTCAATATGTGTACTGCACAGCAATTTGAATTTCATTAAACTTTGTGTTATCTGGCACTGTATCAACTGGAATGGGCTACTAACTGAAATTTCTAATATTCCCCAATGCAAATTGTCACTTTATCAACCGGAAGCCATTCAGAAATTATCCAGAACCCAAAGATTTCCAAGCGTTGTGGGGTCACCTTGGTACGGCTAGACAAGCTTCCGGCAGAGATGCTGGTAAACCTTCTTGTTGGTATCCACCATTGTAGTTTGTGCATCTGGTATTACATTGTGCATTATCGTGAATTATAAACTCCATCTTGCCACATTATGGCATCGAATAAACCAGAGAAAAGCCGAGGTGAGAAGTGAAAAAAAGCTGTATTGACATTAAAACAGAAAGTGGACATTTGTAGACGTATTGAAGAGAGCAAGAAACAGAAGGTTTTGATGAAAGAATATAATGTTGGCTCATCCACGCTATATGATATCAAGGCTCAAAAAGAACAATTGCTGAAGTTTTTGCTAGTTCCGAATCAAATTAAGCTGTTGAAGGATGCCATACTCTACATGCACCTAAATTAGAGCAGCTATATGAATGGTTTTTGCTAAAAAGTTTGGAGGGTGCCCCTATCTCCAGCCCAATGAAAGGCAAAAAATTATGAGGAAATGGAATTGACTAAGCCATGCGCATTATCTGATGGGCGGTTTTCGTGTTTTAAACTTAGTCATGGCATTAGAAGGTTAGATATATCCGGCGAACAAAAATACTGCAAATTTTTTAAACTTTTAAAAAATTTTTACTTGCTGAACGATCTATCCCTTGAGCAAATTTATAATGCAAACAAAACTAGCTTATTTTGGCGGTTTGTTTAATTCTTCGCTGGCAGGTGTGAGTGGATCTGGTTCTGCTGCTTTAAAACAGAATGAAGATAGAACTATAGTGCTTACGTGTAAAAATGCTTCAGGCTCAGATAAAGTATCTTTTGGTGGTCAGAAAATTCATTGTGCCATATTAACGTATAATGTATTTTTGTATATAGGTCCCAACCAACATAAAATCCCTTTATCTGTAAAAGATTCTGCTTGATCTCATGCCTAGAATAGATCTTAGAATGACATAGCACAAAAGGAGGCCATCAGCCATGGTGGGTATGCCAGCCATGGTGGGTATGCCAACCCTTCGAAACAGGTATCTGATTAGTCCCATTCCCCGGGCCTTTCCTGTAGCACTGCAAGTTTTTCCTCCTTCAAGTATTTACCTAATTCTCTTTTGAAAATTCCGATCAAATCTACTTCCACCTTTCAAACAGTGCAATCCAGACCATCTCAACGCACTGTGTTTAAAAATAAATCCTCATCTCACCTTGTTCTTTTGCCATTTATCTTAAAGCTGTGTTCTCTTGTTACTGACCCTTCTGTCACTGCAGTTTCTTGTTATTTACTCTGATTGAAATCCTTCATGAATACCTCCATCAAACCTCCCCTTAACCTCTCATCTACAGTTTTCAATGTGACCAGTTATTTTTCTTATTTATCCTCCAAATAATGAAACAGGAAAGATAATTAAGGTAGTCATTTTTAGATTCTTCTCAAGGACAAATAGAAATTTTTAAAATTACTTTTACATAGAACTTGCCCCAATCTTTACACTGGTCAAAACTCCCAGACAATGGACATTACAGACTGACTTCATATGAAGTGTCATCATGGCTAGTCACCCTTTCAGTACAGAGTATGTTTCACTTTTTTATTTTCACTATCAGATCTTCCTTGTGTATACTCATCCTAAGGCAGAAGATAGACTGTCTTGTAATGAGAGCATTGTTCAATCATATAATGCATTTTTTTATACAATAGAAATATTTGTCTTGATAGCTCTTGCCTAAAAGATGGGAGGGGATTGCTTGATGAAAACCATCCAATAAATAAACCTCCAACACTTGAAGCATTGATGCTATTTGCATCAGTAATGTGTTGCCATTACTGTCAGAAAATGCCTTTTAGAAGGCAGTACAGCATGTCAAGCTTTTAGGAATGAGGCAATTGTATGATTTCAGAAATTCAGCAATAACTTAAAATCCCTCTCTGACTCAAACTAATGTGCACCTAAAACATCCTGCAATTTGATCCTTCAAGCAAAAAATATTAACTTTTCTGTTCATGACTTGAGAGTCACATAATACCTATGTCTGTAGATTGCTTCATGTATAACACACTATCTGTGTAAAAGACAGAGTATCCGTCATTTCCCAGCAGGAGAGGATGGTGGACTTGTATGATAAATCCAGTGTTCTGTGGCCAACCATCATAATGATTAAGATCCATTGACTTATCAAATTGTTTTCCTACAACAAAAACAATCTGCACATTATAAATCAAGCATAGGGCACAACATATTTACCATTATAAATTGCCATCTCAGCATTTCCAATTCAATACCTGCCATGTCAACTTAAGTGCTGGGTCCAGCTACCAGATACCTCCAAGGAACATGTTTCTGAAATCTCGCTCAACTCTGCTGCCATTTTCATTATCAAGTAAATATTTAAATGGGTAATTTGGTGTGTTAACTTTAATATACATTGCATTGGACAGTTGGATTATCCTAACAGTCAAAGATGTAATTGTCCACTGTCAGCTCTTTAAGTTGCTGCAATGATTCACAATGTTCCACAACTTAGAGCACTCTTTAAAACTGAAATGGTCAAAATCTATAAAATTTCATAATGGTCAATTTAAAGTCAGTGGATATGCTTTAGTCATTTGTTTTCTACAATTGCCATAGCTATCACGGCACACCTTTTCTGCCAAACTTTAACAGTTTAGTAAGCTGTGATTTTCCTGTTGTTTAGTCTAATTTCTGACTGGAAGAATAGAGCATAATGTGGAATGAGCAATGCAGGAATTAACCAATATACAGAATCTGCAACAATTCTTTTAATAATTTCTGAAGTTGTAAAGCAAATTTAAAACTAACTAGTAGCAAGAATGCCACCAGCTTTCATAGCAAGTGCAATTCTAATCACCCTCCCAGGTATTGAATAGGTTTGTTACAATATGGAATATTGGAGTACAACCCAAATCAGAGACATTAATATCATAAAACCTTTAGCACAATGCTCAATATTGTGTGATAGCATTAAAACTCCAGTTTTATGTTATTCCATTAAACACCAAAAACATTTTACTTAAATGAGTAAAAAAATGGATACTTTCCTGGGAAAGTGGCGCTTCTTTATAGGAGCGTACTCCGACTCGGGCAATTTTCTAAGATCCACTGTGCCCAGCTGATCTAGTGCATGTAGGCACAGACTGAGGAAAATCCCATGAAAAGTCTGGAGGGGAGCACTTTTCAAAGCACTCCCAGCCTTCTATCTCAATAAGGTTGATTTTCTAAGTTTACATTACCCAATAGCTGCGCATATCAGGAAATTGCTGATAATGGAGGGAACATAACTGCAATGCTCCCATGATTTCAATATGCAAGGTTAACAGATGAAGATCCCCACAACAGCACTAACTTAGACTTGTTTTCTAGTTAATTTTTTAGCTTTTAGAAACTAATAAAGTGAAATATTAGAGAGCCATTCCAGTGACCTATGTTATTTACAGCTTGGAAGGCTTCAGTAACTTTAATGAGGCAATATTTTGGACTGAAAAATCGACTCAGCTCATGATACTGCATACTTTCCAGAGTTAGATGGTTCTGGGTTGGTACCCCTTATCACTTTAAAGCACTTAATTCCATAGCAGCCAGCAGAACATATGAGGACATACATAGGCTTGTATCATCAGAGCAAGTTGGAGAAATGCCCAGAGATGTGAAAAATTGGCCTGGAGGTCAGTGTGTGTGTGAAAACTTAGGAGCAAGAAAAAATCCCCAACACCTTTATATGGGGAACTGTCACTGGGGACAAAAAACAAAATTAAAATGGTGCAATACGGCAATGTCAAATTGACATTGTTTTGGACATGAAAACACCAACAAATCATTTTTGCTACTAAATATACACAATTGCTATATTATCATCATACAGTTAATATTATTAGAACTGTGCAATTTTTAAAAGTTTGTATAGAATATAAAGTTAAATCACATACAACAGTAATTTCTATTCACCAAAAGATAATCTTTCCCATGTAAAAATTTGGCTTTAGCTGATTATGCATATGTAGCTTTGGGATTTTATGATTTGCATATGCGCTACCCATTTAAGTTGCTTATGAAAATGAGTATTCTTCCTTAGGAAATCACAACAAATCTCTATTAATCAGTACTTTTTAATTTGAAGAAGTTCACCACAGCATTAGCAGGATCTATGTTTATCTGGAGGTCTTTCTTCAGCAAATATAAATCACTAAAGTATGTAATTTATCTTCAAATCATAAACAAATTTAAAAGAGAATGTAAAATACTAGGGTTAAAGACACTATTACAACCATGTTTTATGTATGTATAAAGATAACAAAGGCTGGTATTAGATCATCTAAGAGGCTAATGGAAAAATATTGTAGACAATTGCAGAAGCAATAGGAGAAGATTAAATGAGTCAGAGAACTGCCAAAAACTATTGGGCCATTGAAGGATGCTCCAAGACAGGTTATGGGTGTGTCAGAAATATTAAATGAGTAATTTGCATTGGATGAGAGGTCTTGTGCTGTAGTGGGTAGCATCCCCTGCTTCAGAGCCAGAAAGTTCAAGTCCCACCCTAGAACCTTTTGGCCAAGAAAGGTGTGTTCGTTATGTGGCCAAACAGGTTGATTATCAACTTGCAATTCCTTCCAATGTATGCCAATAGCAAGTGGTGAGAGATTGCCATATGATTGAAAGGAAGTTGGAAACTCTACCATCACAATCCATAGCTCCAGACTACAGCATGCATGTAAAAGTACATGTTGCCACAGCAACTCAGACTTCCTGAGTGAATGTTAACACACCACCACTTTGCATCAGTCATGCTCAACTAACAGAATTTAATGATGATAAAGCTAGTAATATTAACATAGGTGAACATAGTATTTTAAATAGAATTAAGAACATGAAAATAGATAGAGTAGATAGAGGATATTCTCAGGGAGATGGGAAGCATGCTGTATGATCAGCTTGCTGTATGATCAGCTTGCCTGTATTTTTAATAGCTTACTGCACTCTTGAACAGCTCCCATAGGCTGGAAGGAGGTTAATGTAGTCACCACCTTTGAAAAAAGGACCTGAGTAACCATAGGTTCATTTGTTTGATATCAGTCATAGGAAAGATGCTTGAGGGAAACATTAGGGATGGAATATATTTACTTGGATAGAGGAGGACATATTAGGGACACCTAACATGGCTTCAAAAGAGGTCAAATGTTACAAATTTGATTGTTTCTTTGAAGAAGTCACTAAGATGGTGGATGAGAAAAGCCCAGTAGACATTGCCCACTTACACTTTCAAAATGACTTTGACAAGATCCGGCACAGAAGGCTGTATTATTGGCAATATATTGAGCATTGACAACTGGATGGAAGAACATAAGTATGAAGTAGTTATAGGTGGATTTAGATATGTTTGGAGACCAGTCACCAGGACAGTTGACTATAAGATAAAACATACTATTTTACCTTGTGCAAGATCTTGGTCAGGACTCGGTTGGAAAACTGTGTCCAGTTTTGGTCTCCTCAAATTATAGGTGATATTAAGGCTTTGAAAAAGTTGCAGAAGAGGGTCAATGGACTAGTTTCCAGTTTAAAACATCTAGTAAGATAGCCTGAAAGATTAAACTCTACAGTTTAGAGAAGTGTGGACTTGAGGGTGATCTGAAAGAGGTTTGTAAGATGAAGGAGATGATGATTATAGTTGCCTGTTAGTACAGAACTTGAGTATTGCTGAAAAAAGAGACATGCTATCAAAGCTTTTCATGCAACTGTCTTGATGAATACAAGATGTAAAGCTTCAACAGCATGTCTCTTTTTCAGAGATGATAATTGTGTTTGAATTGATATTTTGTTCTAATTAAATAGGTTAAGGAGGACCAGGGTTCACAATTTCAGGTTATACAAGGCTAGGCTTAGGTTAGATGTCAGGAGGTGGTTCTTTTCCGAGAGAAAAGTGGACCTTTGAAATTGGCTGCCAGATCGTGTGCAGATGTGATTTGTTGAATTCCTTCTTGTCAGGGTCAGTGTGATTTTCTGGACTAGTTTTGATTGTGTGGACAAGCTGGATGGACCAGAGTCTTTTCCTGTCCAACATTGTATAGTTTATTTATATGTATTGCTCATCTTGACTGTTGGGAGATACAATGTTATTAGATCAGAATCCACCATTGCATTCTATTTTTCACTATATTAATTATGTATGGCACTTTCAAATACTTCTCCCTTACACTGTCATAAATGTACTTTCAAGCCCTGCCTTGAATTTCTATTATGCAACCCAATTTTCACTTTGAGGTATTCCTTGCACTCAGCCCAAAAGAATCCTCCTAATGCAGCCAAATGTTGCAGGTATGTTATCATAAGTAATGTGGTGTTTATGATGTTTTTGCATTTCTATTTTAGTCCAAAGGAAGGAAACTCAATAACACAAACACGTTTACAGAATGAACCATTAAGATTATTTTATCCTTTTTTTTAAGAGGAAATCCTAATAAAGGGAACTCACAGAGGGTGCTGGAGATGAGGAAGCAGAACTATCGCCAGTTTAGAGTTTCTGATAATCCTCTGTTGTTCTACTTTCTCATCCTATTTGCTCATTAACCTATTAGCAACAAAGTATATACTTCAGCCACTTTACAAGTTTCACTCCTTCCACTGACACCAGGTGTGAAGGTTTTGCATGGACACCATTGTATCCATTTTTTCTCTAGGAAGTCGAGCTAGAGCTCAATGTGATGGGGCACGTGAGTATTTTACAACACCTAGTATCACTCAATCTGTACTGCTCAAGCACCAATGCAGATATATGCACAGTCATTAGAAAATGCACCCACCCATTTCTAACAAGACCAGATACTTGATGTTAGAAATACCACAAAAGTATCTTCAGATAGGTTAATATTTCAAAGGCCTGAAAGCCATTATCTCCAGATAAATAGCTATTTGGTAGTACAGAACTTCAGTGTTGCTGAAAAAATAGACATGCTGTCGAAACTTTTCATCTTGCACTCATCAGGAGAGATGCAAGAATACCAATTGTAAAGGGAACAACAATTTACACTGCATGAGAAGAGAGTGCTGATTGGTTGGCAAGTGGGCTCTGATTGGTAGAGGCGTTGCCATGTAGAATGCACCAGGGAACATAAATTGTTCCTTTTACAATTTGTATTCTTGTGACTGCCCTAATAAACTTCAACAGCATGTCTTTTTTTCTCAGCAATATCCTGAGGAGGTCTATCCTTGTATCAAACTGAGCTGGAAATTTCGCTTGGACCTGGGTGCCGAGACTTCTGGGCTATTGTAATGACCCATGTGTTGGGAAAAGCCTTTACTTTCTTTTGTGCGATGTCCTTTTAAGACCAAAGTGGGCTGGGGAGTATTTTGAGAGAGGGTTAATTGGTTTCCTGATTATAACATCATTAGGTTCCAAGAATATCCCATGTGACCTGGGGCTACCAAGGGGATGAACAGCTAAGAAGCAAGAGTGAATCGAAAGCTAATTGCAGTGGGGCTGGGTCAGCTTGTGTTTTCAGTTTGACAGTTCAGAACACACTGACAATTCATGTAAAGAGGAACAAGCAAGGTTCTCTCTGAATTGAACAGTTTTCTTTTTGGCAGTTTTCAAACAGATTCTGGTGTTGAAGCAGGTCTCTTGAGAGTTGGAAAGAGCAGAGAGGTGAAGACAGGAAGGGCAACAGATTGTGGATCGGACAAGCTGCTGTTTCAGTGTTGCCAGAGCCTACAAGACCAACTAAAGGGAACAGGGAAGGGAGCCTCTAAGATTCTGTGCCATCAGGACTGTCATGACCCAAGTAAGAGAGGGTTTGTAGAAATGCGCCTTGTCGGTAGGGACTTGGGATGGAATATGGCTGTTGGTGAATGTGATTGAAGGGCCAAAACAATTGAGTGGGAAGTGAGAGACCCTACATAGTGGAGGTCGAGTTAAAAAGGCTGTGAGATTACATGTCCCACATTTGAGCTGGAAGTAATGCGAGCGCTTGTAACTATGCGAGGCGTACCTTTGTTGTATCGCCTATTTAAAGTGAAATTTACCTTTGTTTGAAATATCCTTTGCTTGTTAATTAATGTTTCAGTTATGCTGATCTTAGTTGGTTTGTTACAGTAAAATCTTTAAAAATGAAATCTTGTCAAGCAGCTTTCATTCTGTTGGCATCATCTTTTTAAAAAGTTATCGGTCCATACAGGGATTATGGCCACAGGCACGATGGTTGAAAATTCTTGAGTATATGAGACAAAAAGATAGGGCAGAATTTTCCGTGCCCATTGGCATCGGGTGTGTTTGATGGTGTCAGTGGACAATATGGTGAGATGGCCAAAAATCGGTTTCATGACGTCCACTCTGCCCATCAATGACGGGCCATGTTTCCTGCTATCAGACATCGGGAACCTCATTGTAATACATCTGCATAACATTATAAGCTAAACCTGTCGGAATCATCCCCCCCATGCTGAATCATCCAAGCATGTCGGTAGGCACTTGGTAGGCTGCACTTTGCTCGGGACTTCAGGGTTTGTTTGCCTACCTTGCTTTGGGCAGCACTCAAAGTCATCAGCACCAGGCTTCACAGGCAGCACCACATCACTTTTAAGGGGGGGCCCACGGGCAGGTCTCTACCTACCAGACCAGCCATAAGGCGTGGGTGGCTTTTCAACGGCTGCAAGGTGTGGGGAAGGGGGAGACATGGCCTCAGGCAAGGGAAGAGGCTGCAGGGCGAGGGCTGTACTGGGGAAGGAGGGTATCCCAGGGTGCATGTAAGGGCACATGTTGATCTGTGCAAGTGCCCTCAAGATGGTGAGGGCTGATGAGGCAGTCTTCAGAGGAGATGAAGCCAGATGGACATGTGAGGGTATGTGTAGAGAATGGGTGGTGATGTCCCTTGAGCTGGCAGTGAGTGAGATGACAGTGAATGTGTGATGGGCTTGAGTGTGTGAGTTTAGATGGTTGCCTTACCCAGGCAGCATGGATGAGATCATTCATCCTCTATCTGCATTGGATGGCCAACCTCTTCTGTGAAGCACTGCCACTGATCACCACTGCCACTGCCTACCAAGCCAGAGTGGTAATGTAGCTGTCCCTCCTGCGGCCACAGTGTGGGGGTAGAGGACATCACAGCGGGCCTCCACGCCATCCAAAAGGCGCTTGAGGAATGCATCACTAAACCTCGGCTGCAGCCTTTTTGCCTTTTGAGGCCGTGCCTACTTTGCAGTAGTCCTGGGCTGGAAGCACTGAGAGGTGTGTGTGCAGCTGCACTTTAAATGTGATGCCCAGCGTGATGAAGCGGCAAGGTGACGGCGTGGTGCAAAATTGGGAGCCCACCTGCCATTGAAACAGCATGTTTCCAGGGAATGCATAATTAATGTGGCGGTCTTGTGGGACGATACAACGTGAGAAGCCTCCATTGCTGGCAGCCGGTAAAATATCGTTTTCTCCACCCTCTGCCGCACTTAGTACAAATCTGGGATGATTCCACCCATATGTGCATCATTGGGGGTTATTTTCACCGTGCTACTGTGGAACAATATGTGGAGTACACCTGGGCAACGTCTGTCATGTGACAATCAGACAAACAAGGAACTATATCTTTGGAGAAATTCTTTGGATGGGAACGAGATGTTTCACGAGAGCTGTTGTTTTCACTCTGCTCCTGTAGAACAATAATACTCAATGTATTGTGATGGAATTAGAAAACATACCAACAATTATTGGATAACAGTATCAGAACTGAAGAAAGCCATGTTATCTGCTTTTTATAATAATTTAATGGCTAACTGTATAAGTTAATGGCACTGTTTGGGATATTTTTTCCATTTGCTGAGGGGGATATGATGTTTTTGACAGGGTGAAAGGGTAATATTTATGAGGTACTTTCATGTTCATTTTGACCATTGCAACCAAGGTTCATTAGTCCGTGAACTCAAACCATGCAGGATGAACACCTGTTCAGCTGATTGTTTTGAGAGACTTAGGAGCATGGGAAAAATTTCCTTGGTGTTGCTCCATCAATCACAGTTTAAATAACAACCGCAAATTCCAGGTTAATGGAAAATTAAGCAAAGAAAAAATACCTTTGAAGAAAATTACTTAGAAAAGAAGTGGCTTAAGGAGGAAGGAATAAAATAACGTACATCTTAAGAAAATGCTGCAATTCCACCATGGAGTTAGAGCAAAAATAAAGATAAATAAATAACTGAGAATGGGCAGTGCTTAATAAAGATAACTGCATTTTAAATTTGTAATTTGATATGTAAATAATGTTACAAGAAGCTCTGGGATGCCCGTTAGCGTATTTGGCAGCATGAGCAGACAATATAGCAAGAAGGCCAAAAATTGGTTTCATGACATCGTGAAACCAGTTTGCAAGTGTCCATTCTGCCCATCAACGGCGGCTGCATTTCCCATGGTCGGACGTCAGGAACCTTATTGTAATACATCTGCATATCATTATAAGCCCAGCTCACTGTAATCATCCTCCCACACTGGATCATCCAAGCACATCGGTGTGTTTCGCAGCAGCATACTGTCATGACCAGGGATCCTAACCCCGAATTACTCATGGACATATTGAACTTTTAAGTAAGATATGTATTTTCAAAAAAAGGACATACAATCAAAAGCTGGCTGAGACCGTAAGGTAACCACTTGCTGGAAAATTCCTATGTGGATTATTTGACCAACTTGTTCAGAGAAAACAGAATGTCACACCACATGACCTACTTCAGACAGAGGCACATCAAAGGAAAAGATATAATGCAAACTATAAGACCATAAGACATAGGAGCAGAAATTAGGCCATTCGGCCCATTGAGTCTGCTCCGCCATTCAATCATGGCTGATAAGTTTTTCAACCCCATTCTCCCGCCTTCTCCCCGTAACCTTTGATCCCCTTACCAATCAAGAACCTATCTATCTCGTTCTTAAATACACTCGATGACCTGGCCTCCACAGCCTTCTGTGACAATGAATTCCATAGATTCACCACTCTCTGGCTAAAGAAGTTTCTCCTCATCTCTGTTCTAAAAGGTCTTCCCTTTACTCTGAGGCTGTGACCTCGGGTCCTAGTCTCTCCTACTAAAGGAAACATCTTCCCCACGTCCACTCTATCCAGGCCTTTCAGTATTGTGTAAGTTTCAATCAGATCCCCCCTCATCCTTCTAAATCCATCAGGTATAGACCCAGAGTCCTCAAACGTTCCTCATATGTTAAGCCTTTCATTCCTGGGATCGTTCTTGTGAACCTCCTCTGGACCCTCTCCAGGGCCAGAACATCCTTCCTGAGATACGGGGCACAAAATTGCTCACAATATTCTAAATGTGGTCTGACCAGAGCCTTATAAAGCCACAGCAGCACATCCCTGCTTTTATATTCTAGTCCTCTCAAAATAAATGCCAACATTGCATTTGCCTTCCTAACTACCGACTCAACCTGCAAGTTAACCTTAAGAGAATCCTGGACTAGGACTCCCAAGTCCCACTTGCACTCCAGATTTCTGAATTCTCTTCCCATTTAGAAAATAGTCCATGCCTCTATTCTTCCTACCAAAGTGCATGACCTCACACTCCCCACGTTGTATTCCAACTGCCACTTCTTTGCCCATTCTCCTAACCTGTCCAAATCCTTCTGCAGCCTCTCTGCCTCCTCAATACTACCTGTCCCTCCACCTATCTTTGTATCATCTGCAAACTTAGCCAGGATGCCCTCAGTTCCTTCATCTAGATCGTTAATGTATAAAGTGAAAAGTTGTGGTCCCAACACTGACCCCTGCGGAACTCCACTAGTCACCGGCCGCCATCCTGAGAAGGACCCCCTTATCCCCACTATCTGCCTCCTGCCAGACAGCCAATCTTCTATCCATGCTAGTACCTTGCCTCTAACACCATGGGCTCTTATCTTACTGAGCAGCCTCCTGTGCGGCACCTTGTCAAAGGCCTTCTGGAAATCCAAGTAGATAACATCCATTGGCTCTCCTTTTTCTAACCTACCTGTTACCTCCTCAAAGAATTCTAACAGATTTGTCAGGCATGACCTCCCCTTGATGAAACCATGCTGACTTTGCCCTATTTTACCACGCACTTCCAAGTATTCTGAAATCTCATCCTTAATAATGGACTCTAAAATCTTACCAACAACCAAGGTCAGGCTAATCGGCCTGTAATTTCCTGTCTTTTGCCTCACTCCCTTCTTAAACAGGGGGGTTACATTAGCAATTTTCCAGTCCTCTGGGAGCCTCCCTGACTCCTGAAAGATCACCACTAACGCCTCCACTATCTCTTCAGCTATCTCCTTCAGAACTCTGGGGTGTAATCCGTCTGGTCCAGGTGATTTATCCACCTTCAGACCTTTCAGTTTTCCTAGCACCTTCTCCTTGGTAATGGCCACCATACTCACCTCTGCCCTCCGACTCTCTTGAACTTTGGGGATGTTACTCATGTCTTCCACCATGAAGACTGACGCAAAGTTCCTATTCAGTTCCTCCGCCATTTCTTTGTTCCCCACTACTACTTCTCCAGCGTCATTTTCCAGTGGCCCAATGTCCACTTTTGCCTCTCTCTTACCCTTTATATATCTAAAAAAACTCTTGCAATCTTCTTTTATATTACTGGTTAGTTTACCCTCATATTTAATCTTCTCCCTCCTTATTTCTTTTTTAGTTGTCCTCTGTTGGTCTTTGTAGGCTTCCCAATCCCCTGGTTTCCCACTGCTCTTCGCCGCATTGTATGCTTTCTCTTTAGCTTTTATGCTGTCCCTGACTTCCCTTGTCAGCCATGATTGCCTCGTCCTCTCTTTAGTATGCTTCTTCTTCCTCGGGATGAATTTTTGCTGTGTCTCCCAAATTACTCCCAGAAACTCCTGCCATTGCTGTTCCACTGTCTTTCCTGCTAGGCTCATCTCCCAGTCAATTCTGGCCAGCTCCTCCCTCATGCCTCTGTAGTTGCCTTTATTCAACTGTAATACCGTTACATCTGATTCCAGCTTTTTCCTCTCAAATTGCAGGGTAAATTCTACCATATTATAGTCACTTCCCCCTAAGGGTTCCTTCACCTTAAGCTCCCTTATCAAATCTGCCTCACTACACATCACTAAATCTAGAATTGCCTGTTCCCTAGTGGGCTCCACCACAAGCTGCTCCAAAAAGCCACCTCGTAGACATTCCACAAATTCCTTTTCTTGGGATCCACTACCAACCTGATTTTCCCAGTCTACCTGCATATTGAAATCCCCCATGATCACTGCCTTTCTTACACGCCTTTCCTATCTCCTGGTGTATCTTGTGCCCCACATCCTGACTACTGTTTGGAGGCCTGTACATATCTCCCATTATGGTTTTTTTTACCTTTGCGGTTCCTCAACTCTATCCACACAGATTCTACATCATCTGACCCTAAGTCATTTCTTGCTATCGATTTAATTTAATTTCTTACTAACAAAGCAACCCCACCCCCTCTGCCAACCTGCCTATCTTTTCGATAGGATGTATATCCTTGGATATTTAGCTCCCAGTCCTGATCCCCTTGCAGCCATGTCTCCGTGATGCCCACCACATCATACCTGCCAATTTCAATCTGCGCCACAAGCTCATTTACCTTATTTCGTATTCTGCGTGCATTCAGATACAACACCTTCAGTCCTGTATTTCGCGTCCCCTTTCTCATTGCCATCCCTTTATCTGATGTGCTTGAAGTTAGATTCCTAGCCCTTCCCAAACACTCTGTCCTATTTTGTGTTCTGGAGAATTTAATAGCCTCTCCTGGGCTCTCCTTTCTTCTCCATTTTTTCATAATTTTCCATGAAGTTGAATCCACCCCCCGACACGCTAACCTGCTGCTTTGTTTCCCATTAGTCATACAGAGTTTTACCCTTCCCTTCCCCCCCACTTTCTAGTATAAAGTCCTGTTGACCACCCTATTTACCCTTTTCGCTAGAAAATTGCTCCCAGATCTGTTCAGGTGGAGACCGTCCCAACGGTACAGATCCCTCCTGTTCCAATACTGATGCCAGTGCCCCACGAAATGGAACCCCTCTTTTCCGCACCATTCCTTTAGCCACGTGTTTACTTCCCTTATTCTCACGTGCCTATGCCAATTTGCACATGGCTCGGGTAGTAATCCGGAGATTATAGCCCTTGAGGACCTGTTCTTTAATTTAGTTCCTAGTTCCTGATAATCCCCAAACAGTTCCTCTTTCCTAATCTTACCTATGTTATTTGTCCCGACATGGACCACAACAACTGGATCCTCCCCCTCCCTCTCCGATATCCTTTCAAGCCGGTCAGAGATGTCCCTCACCCTGGCACCGGGCAGGCAACATACCATGCGAGACTCTCGATCCTGCTTACAAAGGATACTATCAATTCCCTTAATTATAGAATCCCCTACAACTACCACTTGTCTTTTTGCTCCCCACTCTTGATATGGCCTCCTGTGCCATGGTGCCATGGTCAGCTGGCTCATCTTCCCTACAGCCCTGTTCCTCATCCACACAGGGAGCAAGTACCTCATACCTGTTGGACAAGGTCAAGGGCTGAGGCTCCTCTGTTCCTGAACACAGGATCCCTCTACCTGCCTCACTTGCAGTCACACCCTGCTGACCCTGACCACTGACCGAACTTGAGGTACTTAATCTACCGGGTGTGACCACCTCCTGAAACAAAGCATCCAGGTAACTTTCCCGCTCCCGGATGTGCCACAGCGTCCGGAACTCGGACCCCAGCTCATCAATTCTGAGCCGGAGTTCCTCCAGCAACCAACACTTGCTGCAGATGTGGTCACTGCGGCTCGCAATGGGATCTGCCAGCTCCCACATCATACAGCTACAGCACATCACCTGCCCAGCCATCTCGATTTAGATAATTAATTTATTAATTAGCTTTGCAGTGTTTTTTTTTCAAATTTGGTGCAGATTTCCTACCAACCAATCAGGTCACAGCTTTCCTGTGATGTCACTTTTTCAGTTTTGGCTTCAGTTACTCTGTGCCCCGAGGTCACCGCTCCAGTGCTCCTCCCTCCGACTCTGCTCCCTGGAGACAAGGCCGCGACTCCCCGAGGTAAGCTAGATTTATACTCATCGCTCCGGTGCTCCACCCTCCGAGTCTGCTCCCAGGATTTACTCACCAATCAGCTGCTTTTTCTTTAAAATCCACTTTCAGAAGAGTGTCCCTCACAGGTCTGGTGCACTACTGAAGGCACTGCCTCTTCCTCTTTTTAGGTTTGAGGAGGAGGGAGGGATGGAAACACTACAGCAATGTAATGTTTGGGGCTATTCCATTCTTTGACAGTGGGCCCTCCTCAATTCCCTCCTGAGTAGCGGTGACTTCTCCCAGAATACTTCAGTCACTTCTCACCAGCGCCCTCTGTTGGAACTGAACTGTAATCTCCTGTGGTTGTGGAGGTAATGGAAAATAATTACCATGTCAGTCGAAACCACCTCCTGTTGAGTTATATCCCAGACTGTGAACATGAACGGAGTTGAAATGAAAACAGATCTGGGTGAAAGGTATGTTTGTTTTTCCCTTCCAGGAATACACAAGGAAAGGCGTTTTTTAAAAAAACAATTGCAACCCTAGTTCTGTGTGCTAGTCTGGTGTCTGTTCTGGTGTGTGTGTGCTGTGAAGGTCACAGCTGAAGAACATCAACTGAGCATCCCTGCACTTGCAGGTAAAAAGGTCCCCTCTCTCTGATTACTGGAAGCAAGTCACAAGTCAGCAAAGCCACAGTTGAAAAGTAAACAGGACAACTCATGTTAGCTAACCTGCAGATCCAAGAATCTCCAAACCAACTGCTCAACCTCCAAAGTCAGTGCTACTGGAATCACCCCAACTTAACAGCCGCAACGTTTCACCATCTACTCCTCACAGACGAGTCAAAGCACTGACTTGTATATCTTTTTACCTTTTATTTTTGGACTCAATTTCTTATTTCTCAACTGTGTGTATGTGTGTTGCATTTTTATTATTTTTTCTTGTGCTTTAGTAACTAAAAAACTCACTCTTTCTTTGACTCAAGACAGCCTGGTTAAATTGGCTCTTTTAAAACATAAATATATTTGGACTGGGGAAAGGTATCCACGAGGGAAGGGATCCTTTTTAAATTAACCTTGTGCGACCAACCAGGGGCGTCGAATAAAAGGGAGCCAGTTCATCCCTCCTCACCAGGGAGCATAACAAATTGGGGTACCTCATCCAGGATCATAACAAATTGAGGGAACCTTGCCCGGGGACCATTCGGAAGAAATTGGCTTGGTGCTGGAATTGTTCCCACAAACGAATTCAAGTGGGGAAAGTAAATTGTTCTTTTGAAACTCATTTTAAAAACTGCAAAAAGGCTTTCTTGAGACTGTACGATTAAAGTATAAAAATGTCCACACTTGATGCCAGTCCTTTTCTAGGAGAATTAGGGGAAGTTACTTTTGAGGATATAAAAGTTCTGTCCCTCGAATGATTAAAGGATTTAGCAAAGCATTTAGGATTAGAATTTTGCCCGAAAGCCAGTAAACCTGAAATTTTAAAAGGGGTAGCCAACAGTCTACTGGTGGAAATTGAGGACGATGAAACAGCTAGAGTAGCAGTAACAAGATTAAAATTGGAGCAGCGGGAATTAGAATTTCAGGAAAGAGAAAGAGGAAAGACGGGAAAGGGCATGGAGAGAAGAGAGAGAATTTCAGGACCGAGAAAGAAAGGGATTTTAAGCTAAAACAGCTCGAACCAAGGGGCAGGGATTCTACTATGTCCCTTGAAGACACCTCTAGCTCAAACTTAAGGGCTGAGGCACCCCAGTTTGCTCATTTAATCCTCAAGTTTGATGAAGCAGATGTGGAAGCCTTCTTTATCTTTTTTGAGCAGTTAGCACAGCAGTTAAGTGGCTAGTCCAACAGCTGTCCTTATTATTGCAAAGTAAACTTTCAGGGATAGCTCACGAGGTTTACTCTCTCTTGCCTAAGGAAGGTGCCACTGACTATGCCACAAAAAGGGCTACTTAAAGTGCGTACCAGTTAGTGCCAGAGGCATACCGTCAGAAATTCCGTATCTTTAGGAAAAGACCTGACCAGATGTACATTGAATTTAAAATGTGATTGAGGTGAGTTGGGGGGGTTCAAGGGCTGCACTGCATTGAGGTGAGTTGCGGGGGGCAAAGGCTGCACTGCAGTTGAGGTGAGTTGTGGGGGGCAAGGGCTGCACTGTGGTTGATGGTAGTTGCACAAGCACGTGCAGGGTGGTGTGGGGGGATCCTTGTATAAAGTGACCATTCCTCTGCAGCTGACAGTTCAGATGTAGCCACATTAACATAATTGGGGTCAGGCCTCTGACTTATCTGACTACTCAAGCAATGCAGAGGCATGAAATTGCCACCAAATGCTCCTGAACTTTTCACCACTTGGGCACAGACTGCAAACTAATGAGCGTTTTAGTAGACTGCAGAACAATTGGACAACTGAGCATGTTGCACAATCTCCTTGCTAAAGCTGACCATGGAGCAGTTTCTGGTGCAGGTGCTCACTGCCCCTTGCAATGTCATCATTCAGGTTTGGACCAGTCTCCCCAGTGGTTCAAGCTAACAGTGCAGCCTCGCAGTGCGGGTTAGGAGAATGCCTGAGCTGAGAGTACAACATGCAGTTCAGTGAGCATAGCTGCCACCAATCAGTCAGGTGGCGGAGGTGGTTGGGGTCTCGGGCAGCCATGCAGTGCACTAAACTCTGGCCATCCAAGTGGTAGCCAGTAACACCCAAGCTAACCCATGCAGGAGAGGTAAATCTGCCAGCTGTTGCAGTATTTGGCACCATGGGGCCCACTGCCCGTGGTCTTGAAAACGACTGCGGCGTTCAATTTTTACGCCAGTGGCTCCTTTCAAGGTTCCACAGGTGACCTCTGTGGGATACCTCAAGCCTCCAACCACAAATGCATTCAGGAGGTCACGGATGCTATCTTCACGAAGGCACACAATTTTGTGCATTTCACCCGGGACCAGGGAAGCCAAGAAGCAAGAGCCATGGGATTCACCCAGGTCTCAGGTTTCCCATAGGTGCAGGGTGCCATCGACTGCACTCACGTGGCACTCAGATCTCAGTCGCAACAAGCAGTCAGCTATGTCAACTGCAAGGGCTTCCATTTGCTGAATTGTCAGCTGATGTGCGACCACCACAAATGCATCTTGCAGGTCTGCACACGGTTCCCAGGGAGTGTCCACAACTCCTACATTCTCAGCCGGCCTCAGATCCCTGACATTTTCCAGGGTCCACTGAGGCTGCAGGGATGGCTCCTTGGGGACAAGGGCTACCTGCAGAGAATATGGCTGATGACACCCATGCGGCAGCCTCAGGCTGCAGCAGAGTGAAGGTATAAGGAGGCACATGCTGCAACTTGCACCTTGGTGGAGCAAACCATCGGGATGCTGAAAATGAGGTACCAGTGCTTGGAACGCTCTGGTGGAACCCTGCAAAATAGTCCATAGAGGGTGTCATGCATAATCGTCACCTACTGCACCCTTTACACCCTGGTGCTGCAATGGGGAGAGAAGCTGGCTGATGAGAAGATGGAGGAGCTGGGCATTTCCTCCGATGAGGAGGACATCAACGGAGATGAGGGTGAGGAGGTCCTCGGAGGCAACGATGACGGCAATAGCACTGGCCAGACAAGGCACATGCGCTCGGGAGGCCCTCATAACTGCTAGATTTGTGGAGGATGAGGAAGACATGCAGTGAGGAGGTACCCTAGATCCTCACATTGCATCTGTGAATGTTTGACTCCTGACTGGCTGATGGCAGTGCACATAGCCTCTGTGATAAGGCTCCTGTCATGGAGTTGCAGTGGAGGCCTAATAGCCGCTCAATTCCAGGAGGATGATGATGACATACAGTGAGGACACTCCATAGATCTTCACATAGCCTCTGTGAATGTCTGAGTCCTGTCTGGCCAAGGGCTTGCGCTCTGTGATCAGGGTCATATCATGGAAACACAGCTGTAAAACTTTAAATACGCCTGATTCATTGTCAGTCTTCAGCACCTGATCCCTTTAGGAGCACAGCGTCACCGGTCACAGATGCTGACAAGATGGGGCCCAGCCTCACCTTAAAGGTGCTGAGAGCACACACAGAGAATGACAGAACTCTGTGTTGCCTGCCCACAACATTCTGGCAGCAATGACAAGCACCGCTGAGGTGCAGGCATCAATAATATGTCCAGGGAGTGTGAGACCGGACCATCATTTTGGTCCAAAGGCTGCACAAAGCACAGGGAAGAGGCCCTGGACCGAGACACCTGCCTTTATCTTGTGCAGGAACCAAGGTTTCACATCTGAGTGACATGAACACTGCTCAGCAGAACATAGGCAAGGAGACATTCTTGGGAGTTTAGTTACAATAGTGAACATTACGCACAAGCGATTAACATCCATGCCCAGGTTGTGCAACTACATCCTTTTAACCACCCGGTGCGGAAGGGGGTCGCGAAGGAGGACCACCTCCTCGTGAACCTGCTCCTGGGCCTGGCCAAGCTGGCCATCAACAGGTCCAGGCAGCGGGCGATCGACGGGGGAGTCCCGCCCGATTGTTTGTCCCTCTTCCGCGGCTACGTTCGCGGCCGGATGTCCCTGGAGAGGGAGCACGCGGTGTCTGCCGGCACCATCGAGGCCTTCCGTGCCCGGTGGGCACCGCGGGGACTGGGGTGTTTTGTTGACCCCTTTAATCACATCTTAGTTTGATGTTTGTAAGGTTCCTTTAAAGTTTTTCCTTGATTTTACAGCTGACCTGACTCATGGGCTGTGCTTGATTTCTCCCTTGTTTTTGTTAATTTAGTTTATTGTTTTGACTCAAAAGAGTTACATCCTTTTAACCACCCGGTGTGGAAGGGGGTCGGGAAGGAGGAAGACCTCCTCGGGAACCTGCTCCTGGGCCTGGCCAAGTTGGCCATCAACAGGTCCAGGCAGCAGGCGATCGAGGGGGGAGTCCCGCCCGATTGTTTGTCCCTCTTACGCGGCTACGTTCGCGGCCGGGTGTCCCTGAAAAGGGAGCACACGGTGTCTGCCGGCATCATCGAGGCCTTCCGTGCCTGGTGGGCACCGCGGGGACTGGGGTGGTTTGTTGACCCCTCTAATCACATCTTGGTTTGATGTTTGTAAGGTTCCTTTAAAGTTTTTCCTTGATTTTACAGCTGACCTGAATTAGGGGCTGTGCTTGATTTATCCCTTGTTATTGTTAATTTAGTTAATTGTTTTGACTAGAAAAGAGTTACATCCTTTTAACCACCCGGTGCGGAAGGGGGTCGGGAAGGAGGAGGACCTCCTCGTGAACCTGCTCCTGGGCCTGGCCAAGTTGGCCATCAACAGGTCCAGGCAGCGGGCGATCGAGGGGGGAGTCCCGCCCGATTGTTTGTCCCTCTTCCACGGCTACGTTCGCGGCCGGGTGTCCCTGGAGAGGGAGCACGCGGTATCTGCCGGCACTCTCGAGGCCTTCCGTGCCCGGGGACTGGGGTGGTTTGTTGACCCCTTTAATCACATTTTGGTTTAATGTTTGTAAGTTTCCTTTAAACTTTGTCCATGGTTTTACAGCTGACCTGACTTAGGGGCTGTGCCTGATTTATCCCTTAATGTGTTAATTTAGTTAATTGTTTTAACTCTGAAAGAGTTACATCCTTTTAACCACCCGGTGCGGAAGGGGGTCGGGAAGGAGGAGGACTCCTCGTGAACCTGCTCCTGGGCCTGGCCAGGTTGGCCATTAACAGGTCCAGGCAGCGGGCGATCGAGGGGGGAGTCCCGCCCGATTGTTTGTCCCTTTTCCGCGGCTACGTTCGCGGCCGGGTGTCTCTGGAGAGGGAGCACGCGGTGTCTGCCGGCACCATCGAGGCCTTCTGTGCCCGTTGGGCACCGCGGGGACTGGGGTGTTTTGTTGACCCCTTTAATCACATTTTGGTTTAATGTTTATAAGGTTCCTTTAAAGTTTTTCCTTGATTTTACAGCTGATCTGACTTAGGGGCTGTGCTTGATTTATCCCTTATTGTGTTAATTTAGTTTATTGTTTTAACTCTGAAAGAGTTACATCCTTTTAACCTTCCTAACCCTGCCGCTATGTCTTGGTGCTCCCTGGATATCCACAGTGGAGGTGGAGGCACCCTGCTGACTGCTACGCCCTGTCTGTGATGACCTTGGTGGGCATCCTCTGGAGGGCTGAGGCCTGGAGGGCCCCGACCTGCTTCCCAAGGCCCTGACGTCTGGCAGTGGCGCCCTCCTCAGCCTGTGGAGCTGGATTTGCTGGGGTCACAGGAAGAGGGGATTCGGATGGGCCACACACTCCTTGAGTCACCTGGATGGATGATCCTGGGGTGTGCACCTGCTGATCCTTCAATCTATTGGTGCCCAAAGTGCTCTGGCTGACTCCTTGGGAAGGCAAGATCGAGTTGCCCCACACCTCTCTCATGTACACACTGTTGTAGTCCAAGTATGGCATCAGTGATGGAGTTCAGCCTGCGCAGCACTGCAGGACCTATGTCCTGGACCAAGTCCTCCAGGGCGGCCACCATCCTACCAGTGTTGAACTTGGTGTGTCGGCATGCCGGCACTATCACCTCAGCCTGAAGGCAAACGGACTCTTCCATTGTGCCTTGCAATCTGTGGAATGCAGTGGACATCCCTTCCTGATGTTCCCGATCTTGCCTTTGCAGCTCCAGCAACTGAGACATGACCGAGTCCAGAGCCTCGTCATCTGACTCAGACTCAGCAGATTTCTGGCCTCCAGCAGTCCTTCGAATGCCGGAGACCTGAGAAGACCCTACCGCTGCCTGCTGTGGATGAGACAGTGCGATGTGCTCAGCAGATTGCAATCCTGAGGCTACTCTAAAGCCATGTCCCACCAAGGTTTGTGTCTCTGCATTGGTGCAGGGTGTGCTTGAGCGCTGTGATGGGTCTTCAATGGGTGTCTTCAGAGGCTTCTTTGGGGCCTGATTGGAGGCCCTAGATTATGGGCTATGTCAGCTGTTTCCCTGATGTGCCTGCCTATGAAATCAAGGAGAGATAATTAGTGCATGGCAGGGTACTACGGAACAGGACACATCACTCACCGTCAGCACAGTTGTCTAATGGGTGTTGCACTTCTGGATCCTCACTTGGTAGTGCACTGCTGACCTCACTGTCAACACAAGAATGGTCCAGATTTTCACTGGCCAGCTGGATTACTCTATTTAAAGTGTGTTAAAACCTTGATGTCAGGCATTCCTCCACCAGTCTGTGAGCTCTCCCTCTTTATACATGTCAGCTTGTCCTGCATGAATAGAGATGGAGAGAGTGTAAGCAGGACTCTTGCCAGGCCAGATGATAAGTACGCCTGGCATGTGTGGGTGGTGAGTGGCCCCATGGATGAGATGAGGACAATGAAGGT
Source organism: Cetorhinus maximus (assembly GCF_964194155.1). NCBI lineage: Eukaryota > Metazoa > Chordata > Chondrichthyes > Lamniformes > Cetorhinidae > Cetorhinus > Cetorhinus maximus. The sequence continues at coordinate 98,785,956 of NC_135884.1, forward strand.
GTGTGGGAGAGAGTGAATGGTGATGTCCCTTGAACGAGCAATTAGTGAGGGCCCTGTGAATGTCTGATGGGTTTGTGAGTTGAGAGTAATGAGAAGAGTGACTTACCCTGGCAGAACAGAGGAGATCATTTATTCACTTTCTGCTCTGGGTGACTGTCCTCTTTTGCAGGGTCAGTTTGCACTGACCACCATTGCCACCACTTCCGATGCTGGATTGGTGATGTAGCTGCTCCTCCAGCAGCTAGAGTGGGGGTAGAGGACATCACTGTGAGCCTCCACTGCGTCTAAAAGGCACTTGAGGAACGCGTCATTAAATCGGGGGGCTGCAGTCTTCTGGTCTTTCAGGGCCATGTCTTCTTTGCAGCAATTGTGGGCTGGAAGCACTGAGAGGTGTTTGTGTGGCTACACTTTAAATATGGTACCCAGTGAGGTGATGGCATGGCAGGCGAATGACAGCCTGCCCACCATCGAAACAGCGTGTTTCCCAGGAATGTATTATTAATGAGGCAGAATTGGGATGATACGGCGTGAAAAGTCGCCACTGCGGCAGGCGGGTAAAACGTCCTTTTTTCCGCCCACAAACGCACTTAGTGCAAATCTGAGACAATTCCGCCCTCTGTATCTTTTAGTTCCAAATAGGTGTATAATATTTTTACAGTCGCTCACAAAATAGTGCTTACAATACTGGGCAAACCACTCTCATTTCTTCTTGATAGGTACCTTGATGTTAATGATTGATCATATGCAACTTAAATAGGTTTCTCAGAAAGCAAAGAATGAACAACAAAATCATATTCCTAATGTGTTATCAGTAACACCAGCAGAACTACTTTAATCCACTTCAATTTTTTTCATATCTCTGTAGTATTAAATCTGACAAATGATCAAAAATAAATCTTAATAAATTCACTATGTTGTTTCTGATATAAATAATTTAGACATTAAATCAGATGCTGAATAATACTAAACAAAGTTTCTTCTGTAATTGAACAAAACTTGAATTTGTAATCTGAACATTTTGCACCTCCTTTTGCACACAGATTTTTTATACATTTCTTTACAATCATGGATACAATGTTGTTCAATAATGCATAATAAAATGGTAATAAACATCTGTAAAGATTATGACAGGGAAGCATATTGTTGATATTGTCTTATTATTCTTAACCATTTGCCAGATTGAATTGGTTTTCACTAGAATTAAGTAAACATTCAGCATTAAACTGGTACCCAAATATTCTGTTTCTTATCTGAACTGGAAGATCTAATGTTTCCCATCATGTCATTCCTTTTCAATGGAAGATCAGAAGTTAATTGTGCTATTAAATGTGGCTGATGTGCTTTACCTTTAGATCCAGTACTTGGAAAAAATCCAACTTTCTCCATGTTGTTATTCTTCCATCCCTTAACCAGTGAAATTAACTTGCCCACTGATGTCATTATTTCAGTCTGTCCATTATGATGTGGTTTGACTGTTTTTTTTCTGGGTGGACTCTCTGAATCATCAAAACATACATCATTGCTTGAAGCATAAGAATCCTCAGCAACTTGCCTCCCTCCAACAAAAAATGTGTTTAATTTACTTTTTCTCGCTTTATGAGGTGAAAGAGTTGTACTGTAGTTTCTAGGAGCGGAACTCATGGTCATGTTTCGTGTCTGAGGAGCTGTCTTATTATCCCAGTTCCAACTGTTCATTCTGCATGGATCTACTTCAGTAATGGCACTGTTTGTATGTTCCTGGGAGACAAGAGTTAGTTAGTTTAGTCATTTTTGGCAAGAAAAATTGCACTTAAGTGCATATAGTTGTGTTGTAATGTGGAGGCATATTACAGTTCACTCATGGAGCCTGAGTTGCTGTGACAACATGCACTTGCATGTTGTAGTCTGGAGTTATGGGTAGTGATGGAAGAGGATCTGGCTTTCTTTCCATCACGTGGCTGACCAGGAATCTCTGCCACTCTTACCACCTGCCATTAACATGTGTTGGAACCATTTGCAGGTTGATGTTCAACCGGTTTGGCCATGTTAGGCACACACCTTCCTCAGCTACCTAGTCCTAGGATGGGACTTGCACCCACAGCTTCTGGCTCAGAGCAGGGACACTATCCACTGCGCCACAAGACCTCCTCATGTGCAATAATGTAGCTAAAGTAACATAACTAAACAAAGAGGTTTGGTAGTTTCAAACTGAAAAGTGAAAGTGGCTGCCTGTATCGTTACACTTTGCAACGCAATAAGTGAATGTATCTTATGTCTAAAAGCAACATTCACTGGCAGTAGAACTTAATTAATAATCTGCAATTAAAAATATCAAACAAAAACAAAAATTGCTGGAAAAGCTCAGCAGATCTGACAGCATCTGTGGAGAGAAAGACAGAGTTAACGTTTCGAGTCCATATGACTTGAAAAATGTCACTAGTTCTCAGCCAGACTGTGAGAAGAGCACTCTGTAGAATCAGTGTTCAGTCCAAAAGCTCCCCAAAAAGAACAAGATAAGAACAATGAGTTGCATATATGATGACTGGAAACTTTAATTTCATTCTAATTGACTTTGACTTTCACAAAAATAAAACATGATTGGCATAGGTTCCTAAAGTATGTAAACTGAACGTTATTAAAATTAAGACAATGCAAAGGAAGTATTTTAGCAGCAATGTAACTTAATTATTTCACAGAAGATTCATGGCTACATTTATATCTCATTTCTAGTACAGTGAAAATAATGACATTCCTCATGTCCAAGCAAAAGGGTCTTTTTATTGTTTTTCAAACAAGTGAAATATATAGTAGACAATGTCCTACTCATTAGTAGCAGATGATTTAGTAGAACACAAAATTTCAATCTAAATTGCCAAAAATATTCCTTTAAAATTGTAACACTAGTACATTAGGTTTATGTTGGCTTAGAATAAGAAATATTTTCTAACAAAATACTTCTCTGTGCCATGTAAACGGTAAATGTGAATAATTAGTAAAAACAAATGCCTGAATGGGGAGTTTTCCATATTAGTGCCAGCAGATGGCACCATTCTCAAATGGAACCTCCCCAATTCTATTACACCTCAATTTAAAGCCACATCCCAAACAAATAATGAAACTTAAAAACTAAGAGAAGTCTTGTAAGATCAGCAACTGAATAACATTGACAGGCAACAGGAAAAATAAGTAAAATGTTTTTGAGCAAGCTGTCACATTGGGAGACTTTGCTCATGCTGAAAATAAGAATTTAAACCAGTAAATGGGTTATACCTTTTGTGCAGCATGATTTAACACATTTTCCTTTTCCTCAAAACTAGTGTGTAACTCCACAGAAGAAACTGAAGTAATAGCTTCCGCAGTGACGTCAACTGTCTCTGCACTAACGGTCTCTGCCTCATTTTCTGCACACCATATTCTAAGTAAAAATAAAAATCTAACATTATTATTTTAACAAAATGTTATCCACTGGAAAACAAGATACAGTAAATGTGCTTTCTAGCTATTCGAAATGATCACTAGATTACCATTCTTCAGTATGGACACCAAAGGAATCACAGAATTGTTATAGCTCAGAAAGAGGCCATTTGGTCCAACATGTTTACACCAGCTCTCCAAATGAGCATTACACCTACTGCCATTCTCCTGCTTTCTACCCGTAACCCTGCAGATTGTTTCTTTTCAAATAATCATCTAATTACCTCTTGAATGCCTTGAATGAACCTGCCTCCATCACACTCTCAGGCAGCGCATTCCAGACACTAACCACTTGCTGCGTGAAAGTTTTTTCTCATACTGCTTTTGCTTCTTTTGCCAATTACTTTAAATCTGTGCCCTCTTGTTCTCGATCCTTTTGCGAGTGGGAACAGTTTTTCCCTATCTACTCTGTCCAGAACCCTCATGATTTTGAAAGCAAACCAGTTGCAGCTTTACAGTAATCTCCTAAGCAGCAAACATTTGTTATTAGCATTATTTGTACAGTAACTACTCTTAAGATAGTAGGTTAGTTTTTAATTCCAGATTTATTAATAAAATGCATCACTATTGACAGAATATCACATGTACGTGAGCTTGAAAGTATTGTATCAAAAGGATATAAAGTACCTGTTTATTCATGTAACAAATAATTATAATCGGAAATGTCCTTTTCATGACTGAACCAGTATAAATCCACATACTGCACTCTTATGAAACAATGCTCTAAATATGTTTTTTCAAATTGTTCTCATGATATGAATAATGCATGCAAGGCTGCATTTACTGCCCATCCTTGTCTGGCTTAAGCACTTGCTTTATAATTGACTGGTTTCCTATTACATTTCACAGGGTATTGAGTGGGCCAGAGTTTTGCCAAACCAGGTGGAAGTGAAAGGATCCCTTCCCTGAAGGATACTGATGAACCAGATGGGTTTTTATGACAGCTGGTGGCTTTCATCTCTGGTGTCAGCCCGCATATTGTCGGATTTATTGCATCATGACTTACCATGGTAGAATTTTAATTCACAATCCCTGAATTGCTAGACCAGTACCAAAACCACTGCACTACCTTACCTAGTTCTGAAACTCTATAAATTATTTTTCCTGTAAAAACATCATTATATCAATTTGAACTGATTTTAAGATAACTTGCTGCTTTTCTGTTTCAGAAAAAATGTGTTATGTTCTGTTTCCTACATTACAACACTGACTATGCTTCAATCATACTACATTACCTGTAAAGCACTTTGAGGAATCCGGCGGTCATGAAAAGTGCGATGTAAATGCAAATCTATCTTTTTTTCAGAAACCAATTACAACAACAACTTACACATATATAATGCCTTTAACATAGTAAGATGTCACAGAAGCATTAGCAGACAGAATTTGATACTGAGCCACAAAATATGGTTTCAAGCTGCATCTTTAAGGCTGGGAGAGAGGCAGAGAGACTTAGGATGAGAATGCCATAGCTTAGGGTCTGGGGCAACTGAAAGCGTGCAATCACCCACCCCTCACTCTTTGTCTGCCAATTACCTGTTGGAGTGTTAGACTAAGCAAGCATTCTGACCTCCAATCCTGCCCACCAGCTCTTGCCATCTTCACATCATTACACCATGGCCTGGTGTTTACAGTCAGCAATGATGATGGCACCTTCCAGTGACCTTAAAGAAAGCTTCCCACTAATCTCCAATGATCCTTGTGGTAAAAACTTAGATTCATAGAATGGTTACAATACAGAAGAAGGTCATTTGACCCATCATGTCAATGCTGGCTCTGTGCAAGAGCAAGTTAGTTAGTCCCACTCCCCATCCCTTTCCCTGAAGCCCTGGAAATGAAAAAGATGAAAATTTTCTACACAGCATCCCATGGAGCTCAGAGGTGTTCCTTTAATGTGCTTGCAAATATCAGATCACGTACAGCAATCAAGGCAAGACATGCCCACAAAATCTGGCAGGCGGATAGGGCAAACTCACAAATTCAGTCAAAACCAACAAGAGAAGTGAGATGTGTTTCAAATTCATTTAAAACTTATGTTAATTATAGAGAAACCTTTCAAAACTTTTATAGACGTTCAAAAACTTTTAATAAAATGACAAAGTAAAATGGACAGTTGTGAAAAGTTGAGTAAAGTCAAATTATCAGCTTTTAAAAGGTGTGCAAACTAATTAACTGATGTTAAAAAGCTATGGACCTATTTACAGAAAAAGGTGGCAGCGGAAAAGATAGACGAGAAGAAGCAGTGACACAATATTAGTGACAAAGACCTCAACACGGTCCTCAAGGGCATGGAGACGAATTGTCGGCAGCTTCTTAACAAGAAGCGTAGGATACGACGAACACTGTGTCTCCTGCCAACGCAATGTGGCCGTCTACACATGCATACTGGTCCGAGCAGATGTCACTCTGCTGCATCCAAAACCTAGGTTTGGTATGCAAGTCTCAATAGCTGCACTCTCACCACGTGTTGTCATTGGTAATTTATATTATGTAATGACTATTATAATTGATTTTCTTGCTGCTGTACTTAACTCTTAGTCTGAAGTCATTTTTAAACTGTTTAAATTTTTTAATCAAACATTTTAACATTGTAATTGTTTGCAAATTAGCAAATAGTTGTTAACTTGATTTGTATTTAAAGTCTTGCATTAAGGGCTCATGTTTATGTAAAGTTTAGCAGTAACTACTTTTCCTACACTTCAAAAGTACTTCATTGGCTGGTAGCTTTGGAACATCCTAAGATCGTGGAAGGCACCAGTTAAATGCAAGTCTTTGCTTTTCAAAGGTCTTGTGATGAGCATTTGCTACTTCAATAAATGTTCACTTATACACTTTCAATCTTGCTGTTCATTTGTGTGCCTTCCAAACGAAAGTTGCAGCTCTTCACTCTCTCATTACTGCCCAAATGCATAAGCCACCAGCTGCTCACTATGCCCTGCTCATTGCTGCATTGGCTTCCTTAGGTGGGTCATGAAGCATGATCAAAGCGACATTCATGGTGGGATCCTCTATGTCATTCTTTCCACTCGAATTTCATTTGCTAGATTAAGGGTCACGTGGAGTGACTCGAATTACTGAAGACTGGCATCGTTTTACAAAAAAGGTAATTAAGTAGTTTTAAAGAAGCTGGAAGCCTCTTGACCCTGGTGGACTCTGTTCCAGAGGGGTGAGGAAAGCAAACATAGTTGAGGGGACTCTGCTCCAGAGGGATGAGGAAAGTGGGCATAGTTGAGGGGACTCGCTCTAGAGGGGCGAGGAAAGCAGGCGTAGTTGAGGTAGTAGCACAGCATTTGAAATTGAAAGGGATACAAGAGGGACCATATCTTCCAGGAGGTGAGTCAATTTAGTTAGCTAGGATTCAGTTGCAAATGAAGCAGCTTGAATATGAAACGTGACTGAAAAAACTTGAATTGGAGGCAATAGAAACCTCTGGAGGAGGATGAGATGGATCATCCACTCAGTATTTTGGGCTGAAAATGGCTTCAAATGCCTCAGCCTTGTCTTTTGCACTGAAATGCTTGGCACCCCCATCAGTGATGTTACGACCGGGATGGGAGGAATGCTGGTATTCCCTTTCTCATTCCTTCTCTCACTCCTCCCTTTCTAACTTCTCTCTCTGGAGGTCAAGCTTACGCATTTCTAATTCTCTTTCTTTCTCTTTTTCAAGTTGTCTCATCTTTCTCTTTTGCCTCAAATTCAAGATTTCTCAGTTCTTTTTCTTGTTCAAGGTGCTTCATTTGCAACTGAATCCTAGCTAACTCGATTGACTCACCCCCTGGAGGATGTGGTCTCTCTTGTATCCCTTTCAATTTCAAATGCTACTCTATTACCTCAATTATGTAACTATGTCTTTCCTCACCCCCTGCCGTTAATTGTAACTGTAACTTATCCACCAATTCTATTAGCTTCATCTTGGTTACTTTATGTAAATCAGTCAGGGTTAAGTCTTCCATTTCTAGAAAAGTCTTAGCAACTTCCAAAACCACTTGGGTTTACCTGGTTTCTGTCCTTTGATCTTTTTTTTTAACAAATTATTATTATTCCACGTCCAAACACCTGTCATCTGCGTTTCAAATCCCACAAGAGCCCGCAATCTATGTTACGACCTGGATGGGAGCGCACAGTTGATCTAGCCCCACTACTCCACAGGTCGCACGATTAGTTTAAAAGCTTGATTCACTCACCAAAATGGCCAATCATTTACTTTCGCTATTGTTACCCAGAATAAAAGAGACTTTTAACCAGGCTTCTTTCAAAAAACAACAAACTTATTAGTTTATTATAAAACCAATCTTGTCAAATAGAAAGGTAAAGCATATTGACATATGGTATGGAATATGAAGGTATGCTAATTACTCTTTCGCGATACCTACACACATACATCCCAAAAAATAAACAAAGTAAAAATAGAGGAACTTTGCCAAAGGTTAAAAGTCAATGGTTCAAGGGAAAAGGAAAAATGCTGGAGTCCTTGAAATGGCGCCCTGGTTGTACTGTTGGTCTCTCGGTGCTGATCTGCGAAACAGTCGAATACTCTTGCACTGCTTTTCGGCAGACTTGAGGAACACCTGCAGATACTCTATTCCAGCACATAGCAACTTAGGAGCAGCTTATATTCACTTCTGGCTGTGGAAAGGCTACTGTCTTCCTTTCACAAGCAGTTGCTCCTTTCTCTTCTCAAAGCAAAACCAGAACCAACTTTTAAACAGTTTTTCCAGGCATAGTTTTTTTCAGTCATAAACTACCATGTGACCCCTTTTGTTCACAGTGCACCAAGGTCAGAAGGCTTCCAACTTCTTTAAAACTGCTTGATTACCTTTTCTTGTAATACAAAGTTTTTTTTTCCCAGGAGTAGCAATCAGAGTTGTGCCTTAACACTTCAAGGAGCAGTGTCTTTTAAAACACAAATTATTCCAGGATGTCCTTAGTCCTTGAAGATGAACTATTTCCTGTGATTAAAGTGTTCATGATATTGAGGATAGGGATATTTTTGGAGCCTCCTCCTCCAGTTAGTTGTTTAATTGTCCATCACCATTTGTGACTGGATGTGGCAGGACTGCAGAGCTTAGATCTGATCCATTGATTGTGAAATCATCTCACTCTGTTTATTGCATGCTACTTCCGCTCTTTGGCAGCTCCAGTGTTGGAGCTTTACTAGGTTGATACTTCATTTTTAGGTACGCCTGGTGCTGCTCCTGGCATGCCCTCCTGATTGAACCAGGGTTGATCCCCCAGCTTGATGGTAATGGTAGGGTGGGGGATATGTCAAGCTATGGGATTACAGATTGTGGTTGTATGCAAACCTGCTGCTGCTATCCACAGCGCCTCATGGATGCCTAGTTTTGAGTTGCTAGATCTGTTTGAAATCTATCCCATTTAGCACAGTGGCAATGCCACACAACACGCAATGTGGAGACAGGACTTCATCTCTACATGGACTGTGTGGCGGTCACTCCTACCAATACTGTCATGCACAAATGCATCTGTGACAGGTCAATTCACGAGGACAAGGTCAAATAAGTTTTTCCCTCTTGTTGGTTCAGTCACCACCTGCCAAAGACCCAGTCTAGCAGTTATGTCCTTTAGGACTCAGCCAGCTCAGTCAGTAATGGTGCTACTGAACCACTCTTGGTGATGGACATTGAAGTCCCCCACCCAGAGTACATTATGACTTTCCACCCTCAGTGCTTCCTCCAAGAGGAGTTCAACATGGAGGAGTACTAATTTATCAGCTGAGGGGGGATGATAGGTGGTAATCAGTAGGAGGTTTCCTTGCCCATGTTTGACCTGATGCCATGAGATTCCATGGGGTCTAGAGTCAATGTAGAGGACTCCCAGGGCAACTCCCTCCCAAGCATATGCAAATGTGTGCCACATCTGGGATGGTGATGGTGGTGTCTGGGGCATGGTCTGTAAAGTGTGATCCCGTGAATATGACTACGTCAGGCTGTTGCTTGATTAGTCTGTGGGACAGCTCTCCCAATTTTGGCACAAGCCCCCAGATGCTAGTGGCCCATCCAGTTTAATTTCTTTTAGGCTTTGTAGCAGCTTGATATAACTAAGTGGCTTTCTAGGCCAATTCAGAGTCAACCACATTGCTGTGGGTCTGGAGTCATATGTAGGCCAGACCAAGTAAGGCCAGCAGATTTCCATGTAGCAGATGGGCATTTTTTGTTTTACGACAATGGCTTTGCGGTCCATTAGACCAGTTTTTAAATTCCAGATTTATTAATTGCATTCAAATTCCACCAGCTGTTGAGGTGGGGTGGGACTTCAATCCGTGTCCTCAGAGTATTAGCCCGGGCCTCTGAATTACTAACCCAGTGACATTACCACTCTGCCACTGCCTTCCCTTAAAATTAAGTTTAAGCATCTAACAGGCGCAGTTTTTTGCTTTTATCATAGAAGTAGGGAAGTTTTACTGCAGCTGTACAGGGCCTTGGTGAGATCACATCTGGAAAACTGTGTTCAGTTTTGGTCTCCTTATTTGATAAGAAGATATAGGGCAGAATTTTGCCCTTGACGGGCGGGCCCACCGAGGGCAGTCAGGAAGCCAACCGCTGCCTGCGATCGGCACCACAACGCGATTTCACGCTGGTGGGCCAATTAAGGCCTACCCAGCGTGAAACAGGAGCAGCAACGCTGAGTGCTGCCTGTGCGGGTGGAGGGAGGAGGGCGAGTGGGCCTAGCGCGAACTTCGCGCATGCGTGCATGTGCGTACTTGATAATCTCCCTGAGGCACAGAACTGCCCCAGAGAGATGAAGAGATATTTTAAAAATTAAAATGTAATGAAACATGTCCCTGCTGAAGGAGGGACATGTTATTAATGAAAAATTAAAGTTTTTATTTTATTTTTATTCACTTTTGAAAGCCTCATCCCGCCTGTCAGCCTGCCGGCTCTGGCGCGCGTCCGCCAACCGAACTATTGCGCGACTGCGCATTGACATCGGAACGCTCGGCCAATGTCAACGCACCAACATTTCACGTTCGAGTGGGTTGGGTGCGCACCCGTCCGCCGAGCGAAAATTTCTGCCCATAATTGCATTGGAAGCAGTACGGAGAAGTTCACTTGACTCATTCCTGAGATGAGGGGGCTATCTTATGGAGGAAGGTTGAATAGATTGGGCCTATACTCATTGGAGTTTAGAAAAATGAGACGTGATCTTATTGAAACATATACGATCCTGAGGGGATTTGATAGGGTAGATACCGGGGGGTTGTTTCCACTTGTGGGAGATACTGGAACCGGGGACACAGTTTAAGAATAAGAGGTCTACCGTTTAAGACAGAGATAAGGAGAAGTTTCTCTTGCCCAGAAAGCCGTGGAGGCTGGGTCATTGAATTTATTTAAGACAGAGTTAGATAGATTTTCGATAGACAAGGGAGTCAAGGGTTATGGAGGGCAATGGCAAAGTGTAGTTGAGACCACAACCAGATCAGCCATGATCGTATTGAATGGCAGAGTAGGCTTGAAGAGCTGAATGACCTGTTTTCCTATGATCAAGTTCAATGTAGTGTTTGAAAAGGAGAAATGCAGAACAGCTAAACAGATTCTAGATTTAGCTTCAATGCAACAAGACATATTGCTCACAATAAAACTAGGCAAATCTGTTAATAGGTAAGGGGGGTTGTTCAAAGAAAAATGTCATGTGATACAGAAACAGTTTATGCTCCTTGGTGGCAAGAGCTCTACTTGTCACAAAACCAGCAATGGATGACTAAAGGGCAAACAGACAACATTAAACTAAAAGAAAAAGCTTACAAAAATGTAAACAATAGCACGGATCCTGGTGAATGGGAGAAAAACAAAGAACAGCAAAGGGGAATAAAACAAACAGCTATAAAAAGGGAGTATGAAGAAAAAGTTGCAAGGGAATTCAAAGTAAGCACAAATTTTTTTTTTACAAATTATTTGAAGAAAAAAAGAGGATGATCAGGTGAAATGTGAACCCCTTGAAAACTGATAAGTGATATTGTCAATGAAAAAAGATGTAGTAGAACATGTTAATTAATTACTTTCTGTCAGTATGCACACTACAGAAAGAGTAGCTGTTAAAACCATATCTTCAAGAACTATATTTTCTTTCAAAATTTGGAAGGACATTGCATAATTTGGACACTTGGGAATGGAACTGGGTTTTTTTAAAAAGGGTCATAAGTTCACCTTGGACTGTGGGCAAGCATGCCTTTTCTAAGAAATCACATGCCATCAGCTGAATGACCAGCAAAATGTTTTAAAGGCAAAGACCTTAGTGATTTACTGGATGTCACCTGACAGAGATATGTTTTGAACTTGTTTTTTGAACTCAGTTGGGAATGAACTGAGAAGGGAAAAAGCTGCCTAGCTCACGCTCTCCTTGCCTCACTTGAAACATAATATGGCTATCGATATATAGCTAGGAATCCTCATCTCAGGGAAACTTGTCTGTATTTGGAAACCCGAGAGGCTGAGAAAAGAAGGATTGATCCAGCTCTATTCTCCTTCACGCTGAAGCTCCATTGCTGAGAACCTCCAGACATCTACTGGGACTAGCAACTCATCCTCACACAAGGGAGCACCAGATCAACAGCGTCAAAATCCTGCAAACTTTATCCTTTTTATAAAGTTTTTTTCTTCAACTGCCCATCTCTGTAGAGGCCATATTTGTTTGTGTGTGTATATGTGTGTGTGCTGGGGAACTTTAAAAAGGATAAATAGTTACACTTCCAGATTACAAATTGTGTGTTAACCAGTTCTTGCAACTTGTTTTAAAAAAGAAGTTTCATTTCATAATAAATCAATCTTTCTGAGTTTATTGGAAGAAGCCTGTTAGATTCTCTTTTATTCCAACAGTATTGAAGGTAAATGATTGGCCATTGAACACTACTAATGGGCTAGATAGCTGCACAGTCCTCCCATCTAGGGAGGATCAGGGGCTTTTTGTATTCATGGGATGGGGGTTTTACTGGCTAGGCCAGCATTTATTGCCCTTGAGAACTGAGTGGCCTGCTAGGCCATTTCAGAGTCAACCACATTGTTGTAGGTCTGGAGTCACATGTAGGCCAGACCACGTAAGGACAGCAGATTTCCTTCCCTAAAGGGCAGTAGTTTTTAAGACAATTGATAATTTCATGGTCATCATTAGACTTATTCCAGGTTTTTTTTTTATTGAATTCAAATTTCACCATCTGCTGTGGTGGGATTCAAACCCAGGTCCCCAAAGCATTACCCTGGGTCCCTGGTCCATTGACAATACCACTACGCCATTGCCTCCCCTTGTGGTATTTCAAAACATGGACAACAGGTGACTGAACGCGGAATAATAATAACTGGCAAAGGATAAAAGAACAGATACCAGGTTTCTTATACATTAGTAAATCAACATGGCTTTGCAAGTTGCTAAGACTTTTCTAGAGATGGAAGATTTAATCCTGAGTGGTTTACAAAAAGTAACCAAGGCTAAGCTAACGGACTTGGCAGATGAGTTGAAGTGAGCATTAACCATAGGGGTGAGAAAAACAGACATAGTTGAGATAATAGTGCAGCATTTGAAATTAGAAGGGATACAGGAGAGACCATGTTCTCCAGGGGGTGAGTCAATTGAGTTAGCTAGGATTCGGTTGCAAATGAAGCAGCTTGAACACAAAAAATAACTTGAATTGGAGGCAAAAGAGAAATGAGAAGTAAAAAGATTTGAATTAGGAAAAGAAAGAGAAGTGAAAAGGCTTGAACTTGACCTCCAAAAATAGAAGTTAGCAAGGGAGAAAAGGAATACCAGCTTAAAAGGCTGGAATTAAAAAGAGGCCTCAGATGCTGGGAAAATTCTGATCATGAAAAAAACCAACCCCAACCCGAAGCCCAGTGGGGAGATGTTTAAATTTGTACAAGCCCTTCCAAATTTGAGGGAAGGGATGTAGAGGCATTTTTTATTTCGTCTGAGAAAGTAAGCAAATGAAGTGGCCAAAACAAACCTGGGGGTGAATTTTTCCAATGGAGCCTATCAGCTGCGCGCCGCCATTTTACACGGGCGGGCCAATTAAAGCCTGCCCAGAGCCAGGCACGGCCAATAGCACTCAGCGCTACTTGTGCGGGCGGGGGCTGCGCTCTTTCGCCCTTACGCGTGAAAGAACGCAGCAATCTCCCTGAGGCATGGAGCTGCCTCAGGGAGATTGAATGGATTATAAAACTTTTCAATAAATGAAGTAAAAATATATTTAAACATGTCCCCTCGTGTGACAGTGTCAAATGAGCTGGGACATATTTGTGAAGTATGGAAAATATATTTATTTATTTTATAAAACCTTCAGGAAATCTCATCCCGCCTGTGGATGAGGTTTCCTGAAAAACACAAAGGCCGCTTGTGCTCTTCGCCTGCCCGCCAACCTTAAGGTTGGACGGGCAGAGTTCTCAACTAGTTTAATTACTTTTTTAATGGCCTTAATAGGCTGTTGACAGTTCGGCGGGCGCGCAGTCACCTCTGGCACGTGCCCACTGAACGAAATATCAAAATGACACGCAATGATGTCGGGATGCATGCCTGACGTCATTGTGCATCACTTTATGCATCGGCGTGTCGGGCCCAGACCCGCACGCCAAAGGCAATATTCTGCCCCTTTGCTCCTACAGAGTAGGTTGGTGAGTAGAGCTCGTGAGGTTTGTGTATAACTTTCAGAAGAAGTTTCTCTAGATTATGATGTAGTAAAAAAGTCTTTCTTAGTGCGCATGAGTTGGTCCCTGAGACATACAGGCAGCAATTTTGAAACATAAGGAAACAGCCTCAGCAGACCTTAATTGAATTTGAGAGGCTAAAACAAAGTAATTTTAACCATTAGATACGGGCATTAAAGATAGATGCAACGTATGAAGATCTTCGGGAAATAATTCTCCTGGAAGAATTTAAGAATTTCCTCCAATAGTTAGAACCCAATTTGAAGACCACAGGGTTGCAACAGCTAGACAGGCAGCGGATTTAGCTGACAATTATGAACTGGCCCATAAATGCAAGCCCTTTTGCCGTTACTCCAAAAAACCCAAGAAGGATAGAAGGTGGGAAGGTGAAAGGGAGGCAAGTAGCCAGGGAAGAGAAGGGACAGCTGGGAATGCCCCAGAAACACCTCCTCAGACCAGAAAAGAAGGTGCTGAGGGTGGAAGTGATACTTGGAGGCCTTTCCATTGTAATAAGCTGGGATATGTTCGTGTAGATTGCTGGAAGTTGCGTGGGAAATCCATGGGATTTATTGGAGTACATCAGGGCGATTCAGGAAAAGGAGCCCTGACTGAAAGTACAACAGATCAAGTTATAGCGTTAACTACAACTGTGAAACTGAGTGTGAACACTGCTGTGAGTTCAGGAGAGGTGAATAAGATACATGAGAGTTATTAAGAATTTTTGTCCAGGGGAAAAGTAACCCCTTATCCCTGAAATGAGACAGCTAAACCAATAATTATACGGCAGCCACTCAAACATTTTTGCTGGGGAAAGGCATAACTTTTCCCCCAGAAATTGCATTGAAAGCCAAAATTTTAATAAATGATATTTACGGGGAGTATATAACCGTACCTTTGCACCAGGCGCGCTTGGAGTGTGTCCTAATGTCTGGGACAGTGATGGTGGGGGTTGTCCAGAAGTTACTCATAGGTAGAATTGACATACACCTGGGAAATGATTTAGCCAGAGTGAAGGTACTAGCTTCTCCCATAGTTATGGAAAGCCCAAGTGAGGTTAACAGACGGAGCAGTTACAGGAAAAGGTTCCAGGATTTTGCCTTCGTGTATGATGATCGGAGCAATGGCTAAACAAAGTCAATCATCGGAGGTCAAAGTGATACCACAAACAGATATTTGGTTAGCTAAAACTTTCTTTAATGACTTAGATAATCTGAAAGAGATGTTTAGTAAACCTTCTCTAGTTGAGGCTCAACGAGCCGATCCAGAGTTAGTTAAGATAACACAATCAGCCTGAACTGATGCTGAAGCTGAGGAAGTTCCAGAATGTTATTATATTAAAAATGGGATACTAATGAGGAAGTGGTGACCTCCTCACAGACCTGCAGATGAAGAGTGGACAGTTGTTCATTAGATAGCAGTACCACCCAAATATCGTAAAGAGATATTAAGGACACCACATGAAATTCCTATGACTGGACATATAGGGATACGGAAAACTCAAGCGGGGACAAACCAACAGTTTTACTTGTCGGGTCTTCTTAAGGACGTGGTGTAGCTTTGTACAATGTTCCATATGTGCCAGATGGTGGGAAAACCGCAAACTCTAATCAAACCGGCACCCTTAATTCCCATTCCAGTTTTTGAGGAACCATTTAGTTGTGTGTCAGTAGACTGTGTGGGACCGTTACCAAAAACAAAAGCAGGACACCAGTACATCCTTACTATTATGGATATCAAAACTCGATTTCCAGAGGCCATTCCATTAAGAACAATTATAGCTAAAGTAATAGTACTGAAGTTAACTCAAATTTTTAGTCAATATTGATTACTGATGGAGATCCAGTCGGACCAAGGTTCAAATTTTATGCCAAAAATTTTTCAAAAGATAATGAGTAATTTGGGTATAAAACAGTTAAAATCCACAACATATCATCCAAAGACACAGGGTATTTTAGAGAGGTACCATCAAACTCTCAAAACAATGATTAAGCATATGGTCATGAATATCCCCATGATTGGGACAAAGGACTGGACTTTCTTTTATTTGCTACCCGAGATTAACTGAATGAATCTACCAGT
Organism: Cetorhinus maximus; assembly: GCF_964194155.1. Lineage (NCBI taxonomy): Eukaryota > Metazoa > Chordata > Chondrichthyes > Lamniformes > Cetorhinidae > Cetorhinus > Cetorhinus maximus. Next base: position 98,802,137 of record NC_135884.1, read on the forward strand.
TTTAATCCTTTTTAATTTATGGACATGAGATAAGAGGTCCTCTGAAGTTAATCAAAGAAACGTTTTTAACGAAAGAGGGATGAATCCTCCAAAGTGGCTCAAGAACATCTTCACACTTCTCAAACAAAGATGAAGGACTGGGCAGATAAGCAAGCTGCGGCCCAAAATTACAACCAGGGGATGAAGTGTTAGTGTTATTATCTTTACAGTGGGAACCTCAGAAAGCATGGTTCAGTGGCCCATTGCAAGGTAATTAAAAGGGTTAGTGAAGTAAATTATTCGATAGACACCCCAGATCACAGGAAAAAGAATCGGCTGTGTCATATCAATATGTTAAAAAAGTACCATCGTAGGAAGGAGGATAAGAAGGAGCAGGCATGTCAGGTTGTAAGCACAGTGGAGGACAGTGAGATTGAGGCAGGAGACCTAGACAATTCACCAATTGAACCTCCTACTATCCAGTTAGCTGAAATATTAGAACCATAGAAATGTTACAGTGCAGAAAGAGGCCATTCAGCCCATCATGTCTGCGCCAGCCAAAAAAGAGAAAAAAGAAACTAGCCGCTTACTTTAATTCCACTTTCCAGCACCTGGTCCATAGCCTTGTAGGTTACAGCACTTCAGATGCAGATCCAGGAACCTTTTAAATGAGTTGAGAATTTCATCCTCAATCACCAACTTAGGCAGTGAATTCCAGACCCTCTGGGTGAAAAAGTTTTACTTCATGTCCCCTCTAATCCTTCTACCAATCACCTTAAATCTATGCCCCCTGGCAACTGACCCCTCAGCTAGGGGAAACAAGTCTTCCTTGTCAAACCTATTTAGGCCCCTCACAATTTTGTGCATCTCAATTAGGTCACGCCTTAGTTTCTTCTGTTCCACGAAAAACAACCCTAGCTTATTCAATCTCTCCTCATAGCAGCAGATTTCAAGCCATGGCAACATTCTTGTAAATCTCCTCTGCACTCTCTCAAGAGCAATCATGTCCTTCCTGTAATGTGGTGTACACAAAGTTCCAGCTGTGGCCTAACTAGTATTTTATACAGTTCCACCATTACATCCCTGTTTTTGTATTCAATACCTTGCCCAATGAAGGAAAGCGTTCCATATGCTTCCTTCACCACCTTGTCCTGCCACCTTCAAAGACCTGTGGACATGCACTCCAAGGTCTCTGACTTCCTCAGCCCCTCTCAATAACTTCCTGTTTTTTGAGTATTCCCTTGCTTTGTTTGCCCTCCCCAAATGCATTACCTTGCACTTTTCTGGATTGAATTCCATTTGCCACTTCTCCACCCACTCAGTCAAACCATTGATATCATTCTGGAGTCGACAGCTGTCCTCTTCACTATCAACTACATGGCCAATTTTTGTGTAATCTGCAAATTTCCCAATCATGCCTCCCACATTTTAAGTCTAAATCATTAATATGTACAACAAACAGCAAGGGCCCCAACACTGAGCCCTGTGGAAAACCACTGGAAACCGTTTGCCATTTGCAAAAAATCCTTCAACCAATACCCTTTGTTTCCTGTCACTGAGCCAATTTTGGATCCAACCTGCCATCTTCCCTTGTATTGCATGAGATCTCACTTTCCTGACTAGTCTGCCATATGGGACCTTGTCAAATTTCTTACTGAAATCTATGTAGACAACATCTACTGCACTAGCCTCATCAATCGTCCTTGTTACTTCCTCAAAAAATTCTACTAAGCTAGTAAGACACGATCTTCCCCTAACAAAACCATGCTGGCTATCCCTGATCAATCTGTGCCTTTCTAAGTGGCAGTTTATCCTTTCTCTCAGAATTGTTTCCAATCATTTGCCCACCATCGAAGTCAGACTGACCGACCTATAATTTTCTGGCCTATCCCTCGTGCCCTTTTTAAATAATGGTACAACTTTTGCGGACCTCCAATCCTCTGGAACCTCACCTGTATCTAGTAATGATTGGAAAATGATCCTCAGAGTTCTGCTATTTCCTCCCTGGCTTCCTTCAACAGCCTGGGATACAATCCATCTGGCCCTGGTGATTTATTCACCTTCAAGGATGCCAGTTCCTCCAGTACTTCCTCTCTCACTATACTTATCATATCTAATATTTCACACTCCTCCTCTTTAACTAGAATGTTTGCATCATCCCTCTCCTTAGTGAAGAGAGAGACAAAGTACTCATTGAGAACCCTGCCCACATCTTCTGCATCAACCCACAAATTACCATGTACACCATTGATAGGCCCTACCTTTTCCTTAGTTATTCTCCAGCTCTTAATATACTGGTAAAACATCTTAGGATTTTCTTTGATTTTACCTGCCAACATTTTTTCATAGCCTTTCTTTGCTTTCCTAATTTCCAAGTTTACTTCACCCCTGTACTTTCTATACTCCTCTAGGCTTTCTATAGTGTTAAGTATTTTGTGACTGTTATAAACTTGCTTTTTCTGCTTTATCTTGGCCTATATGCTTCTAGATAATCAGGGGGCTCAAGAGTTGGCAATACCACCTTTTTCTTTGTGGGGACATGTCTACACTGCAGAATCTCACCTTTGAATGTCTCCCATTGATTTGACACAGTTTTTCCTTCTAAAGCTTCATCCAGTCCATTCTCACCAGCTCACCTCTCAGCTTTGTAAAATTTATCTTCTCCCAATTTAGAACTTTTACTCCTGTTTTATCTTTGTCCTTTTCTCCTTTTCCATATTGATGCTAAATCTAACTATATTATGATTACTATCTCCAAAATGGTCACCTACTGCTACTTCATCTACTTGCCCAGCCTCATTTCGTAATACTTAATCTAAAATTGCACTCCCTCCCGTTGGGCTCGTTACGTGCCAGCTAAAAAAGTTCTCTTGAATGCAGTTCAAGAATTTTGCAACCTCTGTGCCCTTCACACTGTTCGTATTCCAATTGATATTAGGGTAGTTGAAGGCCTAACAATTACTGCCCTATTGTTTTTGCACTCAAAAATCTATCTACATATTTGCTCTTCTAACTCTGTTCCACTATTTGGGGGTCTACAGTACACTCCTAAGAGTGTGGCTGCCCCTTTTTTATTTCTGAGCTCAACCCATATGGCCTCATTGATGCTTCATTTAGTATAGAATCCCTCCTCATAGCTGTAATTGATTCTTTAACCAATAATTTTACACCCCCACCTTTTTTATCCCTCTCCATATCCTGCCTGAAAACTATATCCAGGGATGTTGAGCTGCTATTTTAGCCCCTCCTTAAGTCAAATTTCCATGATAGAATGATATCATGCTGCCATTATTAGGACAGTTAGACACCATATTTTTGTTCATAGAGGCAGGATAACGAGAAGATCTAGTGTGGTTACTTACAGAATTTAAAGGAATCTGTAGGGATAAACCAGGGTGTATAACTTTAGCCATGCATGATGTGGGTGTAGGGAAATCTTCTCCTATAAAACAACATCCTTATCATTTAAGTCCAGGTCAACAAGCTCAAGTGAAAGCAGAAATTCAATATATGTTAGAAAATTACCTAGCTGAACCTAGTCAAAGCAGTTGGAGTTCTCCCATTGCGCTAGTGCCTAAACTGGTCAACCAGTTTCTGCATAGGTTATAGAAAGGTTAATTCAGTAACAAAAACGGATTCCAACAAAATCCCTCATTTAGAAGAAAGTACTGACAGGGTTGGCAGTGCCACGTTCCTTACTAAGGTAGATTTATTGAAACTGGCAAGTACCTTTAATGTTGCGAACTAAGGAGGTATCAGCTTTTGTCACACCAAACGAGCTATACTAATGCCGAGTAATGCCATTCAGGCTAAAAAATGCTCCAGTCACTTTCCAAAGATAAATTAATCAATATGTAAGTAGTGTCCCTACCTATGTAGTTTACTTTGATGCTGTATTGATTTACAGCAACACTGGAAAGATCATTTCAAACAACTGGAAGCCCTATTTAAACAATTACAGTTGGCACATGTAGTAATAAACCTTGCCAAAATGAGTTTACAAAAGCATGAGTAACTTACCTAGGACATATCGTAGGTCAAGGACAAGCATTGCCAAGAACAGTGAAAGTACAGGCTTTGATGGAATTCCCTGTCCTTAAAACTAAACAGGAAATCATGAGATCTTTAGGAATGTGCGGCTTCTATGTAAGTTTGTGCCAAATTGTACACAATAGCTACTCCACTGATGTATTTATTGCAAAAGTGCAAAAGAAGGCAAAGGTGGTATGGTCAAGAGAGTGCCAGACAACTTTTGAAAAGTTGAAGGCTATCCTAACTAATGAACTGGTGTTGACCAACCCTAACTTCACCAAACCCTTCAAAGTGACAATCAATACTAGTGACTTGGGGGTGGGTGTGGTCGCATTGCAAGACGATGAATCAGGCATAGAGAAGCCAGTGGGGTGTTTTTCGAAAAAAATTAAATCGGCATCAAGAGATACTCTACAGTGGAAAATGAAACCCTGGGATTGTGACAGGCTCTTAAACATTTTGAGGTATACAACCATCACGACTGTAAAGAAACACCAATATATACTGACCATAATCCCTTGGCCTTTGTGGAAAAATTTGAGACTCAGAATGACAGACTGTTCCGATGGAGCTTGTTAATATAGCCTTATAACTTAAAGGTTGTTCATATTGCTGGGAAGGATAATATAATTGCTGCTGCATTATCAAGAATGTAACTTTTCCAGAATTATCTGGAAATCAAGAAAATCAGAGGAAACTGTACAGATTCTGTACTGTATAAGGAGTGCATGTTTAAGTTTGTTTTATATATTGTATATATCTCTTTCTGTACACTTTGTAAGGAAACACATATAAAAATTGGTGTTTCATTTCTTAAGGGCGGAGGCATGTTAGAACCATATCTTCAAGAACTATATTTTCTTTCAAAATTTGGAAGGACATTGCACTGTTTGGACACTTGGGGGAGAATTTTCTCCCCATCAGGCAGGCTGGGCGCACAGCCGATCGCCTCCTGCAATCAGCTGCGTGCCGCCATTTTAAGTGGGCGGGCCAATTAAGGCCCACCCAGCATGGCATGCACCCGGAAGCACTGAGCGCTCCCTGTGCAGGTGGGGGGGGAGGAGCGAGCATCAGGGCCTGCGCTCTTTCACCCATGCACGTGAAAGAGCGCAGAAATCTACCTGAGGCATGGAGCTTCCCCAGGGGGATTATTTTGTTTATGAAAAATTGAAATAAAGAAAAAAAAAATTATTCAAGCATGTCCCCTCATATGACAGTGTCACTTGAGCTGGGACATGTCAATGAAGTTTAATTAAAATTTTTATTACATTTATAAACGCTTCATAAAACCTCATCCTGCCTGTGGATGAGGTTCCATGAAAAATGCAAAGGCCACCTGGGCTCTTCGCCTGCCCGCCAACCTTAAGGTTGGACGGGCAGCCCTGTTAATTATTTCAATTGCTATTTCAATGGCCTTAATAGACCTTTGACAGTTCGGTGAGCACGCAGCCGACTCTGGTGCCCGCCCGCCGAACTGAAGATCGGAATGATATGCAGTGACGTCAGGACACATGCCCGAAGTCACCGCGCTTCATTTTAAACGTCAGTGAGCAGGGCCCGCCTCTGCATGCCAGCCAGAAGATTCAGGCCATGGAAACTGACCTGGGTTTATTTTTAATTGTCATAAGCTCACCTCGGACAGTGGGCAAGCATGCCTTTTCTAAGAAATCATATGATGTCAAGTAAATGAACAACATGGCAATTTGGAAGAGAGCTATTTGTTTATTTAATTGCTGGAAAACAATGTTTTAAAGGTAAAAGCCTTAGAGATTCACTGGAAGTCACCTGACAGAGGTGAGTTATGTTTTGAACTTGTTTATTGAACTCAGTTGAGAGTGAAATGAGAAGAGGAAAAGTTATCCAGCTTGCACACTCCTTGCCTCGCTTGAAATATAGTGCAGTAATCAGTATACAGCTAGGAATCCTCATCTCAGGGGAAATTGTCTGTATTGGGAAACCTGAGAGGCTGAGGCAAGAAGGATTGGTCCAGCTCTATATTCCTCCATGCTGAAGATCCATTGCTGAGAACATCCAGACAACCATTAGGACTAGTGTCCCATCCTCGCATGAGGGAGCACCAGATCAACAGGGTCAAAACCCTGCAAACCTAATCCTTTTTATAAAGCTTTTTTCTTCAACCGCCCATCTCTGCAGAGACTCTATTTGTTTGTAATTTATTTGTCCTTTGTTTGTGCGTGTGCACGCAGTTACAAATTGTGTGTTAACCAGTTCTTGCAATTTGTTTTAAAAATGAAGTTTAGTTTTTATAATAAATCAATCATTCTGAGTTTATTGAAAGAAGCCTGGTTAAAGTCTCTTTTATTCTGGGTCTAACAATAGCAATGATAAATAATTGGCCATTTTGGTAAGTGAATCAAACATTTACGCTAATGGTATGACCTGTGGGGTAGTGGGGCTAGATGAACTGGGCACTTCCTCTATCCTAGTCAGAACACAGCTATTCCAAGGAAACTAATATTGAATCGGGGCAGGGACACGCCAAAATTAATGTAAGCAAAATAACAGTAAAGAAGAAATTAATGACACTAAAGAGTGGCAACTCCTCAGGATCAGATAGTTTCCATCCCAGGGATTTTTAAAAAAGCAGATTCCTTAACTTCCAAGGTTTTGTTAATTCGGAAGCCACTCCTTTAGATTGAAAAGTTGCCAGTTTGCTATTAATGAAAGATGAGAGGGAAACCAGGGACAGAATTTTAAAGTACCTTGCCGGTAGGTTGCCCATAAAATTCCCCGGCGTCCTTCTCACCACCCTCCCTGCTTGCCCTCGACCTGTCCACAATTTTATATGGGACGGGCGAAACCAAGGGCAGCGTTCCCGCCCTTGCCCCAACGGAGGCCTTTAGGTGCCAATTATTGGCCACTACTTGCCTGGCCTCATTTTTGGGACTGGCAGGACAAGCTCAGGAGCAGGTGGTAAGTGAGGCAGGTCACCCTGCTCGGGCCTTGGTAGGAAGAGAGGTCACCTCCCTCAAAGGGACCCTTTCCACATCACATCATTTTACGTCCCGGCGTGTCGGGCCCGCCCCCGCACGCTGACTGAAAAATCCTGGCCCAGGACTTAGAATATGGGTACTGCTTGTAATCCCAGTCCTGACCACTGCTGCCACAGTTGCTGTACGGATGACAGAAGCTGCAGGCTAATCTAACTGGCCACCAGATCTCTGAGGTAGGGCTTCTGCCCGAGTGAGGGGTGCAAGTACTGTCTCCAGCCAATTAATGCTCCCTGGAGCGTTAAATGGCTGTGGGGCTGTTGTGATTGGCAGGGCTGCATTCCCTGCCAACTCTTCGGGTGGCAGGATGGGAAACACCGCTTTCTGAAACTTCCTGTCCAGTGCATTATAGATTCGTTAATCTAACATCTCTGTTGGGGAATTATTAGAATCTATAATTCAGGATAGAGTGAATGAACACTTTGAAAATTTTCAGCTGATCTGAGAGAGTCAGCATGCATTTATACAAGGTAGATCATGCCTGACAAAACTGATTACATTTTTTGAACAGGTGATTAAAGTAGTGGACAGGGGGATACCTTTAGATGTTATTTATATGGACTTCCTGAAGGTATTTGATAAAGTTTGTCATAAGAGACTGTTTTAGCTAAAGTTGAAGCTCATGGAATTGAAGTTATGTAGTTCAATATGTTATTGACTTTGTTGAATTCTGCTCTGCATTGAGTGGGTGTTGAGCTGTTTACAAAAAACCTACTATGCCTTTCAGTTTCTTTCCATAGTTATTTCGGCACCTTTTATGTTGCCCATTTTTCATTTCTTTTGAAGCACTTATCTCCATTAAGAATAGTCCCTCAAGCCCTATCTCAATTACTGTATGCAGTAACTTTGACCATCATTGACAGTCATTATTCCTTGAGTCTTTTTGTGTAGTTTTAGTCTTCAATGCAGTACAAAGAACCAGAATACATTTCATGATCTAAAGCATAGCATTAGTTGTGAAATATGCTTATTCATCTGCAATATATAGAGTGCTGCAGACTTTACTGATTTTCTGTATTTTTAAAAAGTAATTTTATATTACTCCACAATAACTTTTAGAATGTGATTAAAATTGCTTTTACTATTTATACCTGTAGAGCTCACATTGGCGCAAGGCTTCAGAAAGTGCAGGAATTTTACATTCTTCTATTTCCTGGCAAAGTAATGGCCATTCTCTGCAATGTGTAAATGGATATAAATAAAGAACAATTAGAGGATTGTTATGACTTGTGAGCTTATGATCAGTCTTTTAATTAATGCAAGTAATGCAATATTTAGAACATTGTTTCATAACAAAGTAATAGCACTAGTTTTGTCATTTTATTAACCCTATATAAAGCATATTAGATATTTTCCAAATTAGACTGTAAGAAATTGTTTCTTAAAATTGCATTGCATCATTTCAAACATTAATCAAAAAGAACATTACGCTGCAATCAAGATGCTAATATATTGAACATTTACTCAGACTGCCTTCTTCTGTTGCTCCATATTCTAATTTCAGACAGAATTTTTGAATCATGATGGATGTGGGACTAGAGGCAGTAGGGCCAGAAAATTAGCACTGGGGTGGGTGCACTTTGCCGGCATGTTTGTGTCCCTAGCAGATATTGACAAAGGTGGATTCGGTGGTGACAGCAACCCATCCACAAGCAGCAGGTTTATTAAGGCAATTAAAAGGTCTGTTAAGGCCAATGTAAGGCCGACTGGAATTTTCCAAGCCAATGCATGGAGGTGGCGTCTCAGATGCAGGCCAAGGGGCCAGCACGACAGCATCATTTACAACTGCTCCCCTTGCAGCTAATGTACTGAGATGGCCACAGCTGTGGATGAAGGCCACCCTATGGGTGGGATCGCCCTCCACAATGGTGGCAACACAGCTGTGACAATTTTTGTTTTTAAGGTTGTTAAAAAGTCTTCAGCAGGTGCTTCCATCTTGAAGCACCCTCTCTTTCACCTGCCTACATTAGCAGCTCTCACCTCTGACAGTGGAGTTGCTGACATATCAGTGCTGTAAGGCGACCACTAAATTGGCCACCTCCTCAAAAATCGCCCTCTGGACCCCGCCACCTTATCCGCATTTCGCCCAACTGTAGGACTGGGACCCAAAAACAAAAATTAAGCCCAACATTCCTGTATTTATTGCTGTTATTGCAAAGCTGAATGAGGAAAAAGGGACAACAGATAACTGAGCATTTAAATCCTTCAAAAACTAAGTAAAAATAGCTAATGAAAAGTGAAAAACTTCCTACAGCAAAACTTTATCTCATAAACTCATGCAATGTTCTACAGACAAATCAAAAAATTAGTATTTTGTTTTAGATCAGGTTATAAATTAGTGAGTTAAATGAAGGGGAAGATTTGCAACCATCACCGCAATGAAACAAATGAATGGCACAAAGGAAATTTTTGACAAATGGCTGTTGGCTGATATGTTGCAATGCAGCAGGAGCAGAGGACAACTCAGGAGCAGAGAGGTTACAGGAAGTGTATGATTTGCAGCAGGTACTACTTTATGGTCAATAATGATCTGCTGGAATGGTCAGCCATTTTCCATACATACCAGTTGTGATAGTCACTACTGCTCCCATTAGTATACTATGGGGAAATCAAGGGCATTCACTCAAATCAGTCACTTTGATATTTAAACAAAATATTCATTTTGAATAAAGAAAAATGGCAGATTGTAAGATGCAATGAAGTGAATTAATTTTATTGTGCTCAGTGAAATTTGTGTATTCAATATGCATGCCTGCCACATTTTTCCCCTTGTCGTGAAATTCTCCGTGTTAAAAACGAATGCATCCTTCTACTAATTGCTCCCCTAAAACAGGGTGTATGGCTAGCACATCGCATATAGTTGGTTGTGTTCTTGCTTTTTTATCACAAGGTTTCAGGTTCAAGTTCCAGTCCAGGGCTTAAACACAAAATAAAATCAGGCTGACACTCCAGTGCTGTACTGAATCAGAGGTACCATCTTTTGGATGAGACATTAAGCTAAAGCCCCATCTGGATTCTCAGGCGGATGAAAAAGATCCCATGGGGCTACTTCGAAGAATAGCAGGGGAGTTATCCCCGTGCCCTGGCCAATATTTATCCGTTAATCAAAATCACATAAAACAGATTATCTGGTCATTATCACATTGCAATTTGTGGGAGATTACTGTGTGCAAATTGGCTGTGGCACGTCCTACATCACAACAGTGACTGTACTTCAAAAGTACTTCATTGGTTGTTAGGTGCTTTGATACATCTGGTGGTCTAGAAAAGTGCTATATAAATGCAAGTCTTCCTTTTCATGTCTGCATGAGCAGAAGAAAATAACATAAGTCCTATGATGATGATTATAATTATAAAGAACAGCAAAGAATGACCAAAAGATTAATAAGGAGGGAAAATTTAGAGTATGAGAGAAGGCTAGCTAGTAATATAAAGACAGATAGTAAGAGTTTTGATAGATACTTAAATAAGAAAAGAGTTAACAAAGTGAGACAGTGCATCTGGGGAATTGATAATGGAAAGTAGGGAGATGGCGGAAGTATATAGGTGATTTGCTTCGGTCTTCACTATAGAGGACACAAGTAACATCCCAGAAATGGCTGTAACTCAAGAAATGGGAGAGGGAGGAACTCGGGAAAATTACAATCACTAGGGAAGTGCTATTGAACAAATTGTTGGGGCTGTGGGCTGACAAATCTCCAAGTCCGGATGGAATTCACCCTAAGGTCTTGAAAGTATTGGCTAGTGAAATAGTTGATGCGTTGGTTTAAATTTTCCAAAATTCCCTAGATTTGGGGAAGGTTCCATTAGATTGGAAAATAGCAAATATAACTCCTTTATTCAAAAAGAGAGGGAGACAGAAAGCAGGAAACTATAGGCCAGTTAATCTAACATCTGTCATAAGGAAAATGTTAGAAGGTATTATTAAAGATATTATAGGGCACTTAGAACAATTCAAGACAATCAGGCAGAGTCAACATTGTTTTGTAAAAGGGAAAGCGTGTTTAACCAATTTAGGAGTTCTTTGAAGGAGTCACATGTGATGTGGATAAAGGGGAACCGGTGGATGTACTGTACTTAGATTTCCAGAAGGCATTTGATAAAGTGCCACATCAAAGGTTATTGCAGAAAATAAAAGCTCATGGTGTAAGGGGTAACATATTGGCATGGATAGAAGATTGGCTAGCTAACATGAAGCAGAGAATTGGCATAAGTGTCTTTGGAACCCTCTTTCTCAAAAGGAGGTGGAAGCAGAGTCTTTGAATATTTTTAAGGCAGAGCTAGATAGATTATTGATTAACAAGGGGGTGAAACGTTATCAGGGGTAGGCAGGAATGTGGGGTTGAGGTTACATTCAGATCAGCCATGATCTTATTGAATGGTGGAGCAGGCTTGAGGGGCTGAGTGGCCTATTCCTTCTCATAATTCATATGTTCGTATGATTGATCCTGATGAACTTGCTTCAGTATTTTACATGTTCATGCAATGTGGGCATCACTAGCAGGCCAGTATTTACAGTTCATCCCTAATTACCCTTGAGAACTTGAATCGCTGTAGTTTGTGTGGTGTTAGTACACCCATCCACATTGCTGTTAGGTAGGAAGATGAAGATTTTGATCCAATGACAATGCGGAATGGCTATATATTTCCAAGTCAGGATGGTGGGCGACTTAGAGGGAAACTTGGAGGTGGTGATGCTCCCATGCGGCTGCTGCCTTTTTTCTCCTGTCAGAAATCATGGAAAGTCCTGTCGAAGAAGCCTTGGCAACTTGCTGCAGTGCACCCTACAGATGATACACAAAGGTGCATCAGTGGTGGAGGGAATATAGTGCATGGTTCGCCAGTCAAACAGGCAGCTTTATCTTGAATGGTGTTGAGTTTCTTGAATGGTGTTGCAGGTGCACTCATTTAGGGAAGTCCACCATCACATTCCTGACTTGTGCCTTGTGGGCAGTGGACAAATTTTGGGAATATAAGAGGTGAGTTACTCACCAGAGTTCCCAGCCTCTGACCTGCTCTTGTAGGCACAATATTTCTGGTACAGTTAAGTTTCTGGTCAATGGTAACCCCCAGGATGTTGATGGTGGGGAAGGCAGCAATGGTAATGAGGTTGGATGTCAAGCAGGTTGGTTAACTTCTCTCTTGTAGGCGGTCACTGCCTGGCACTTGTGCGGCATGAATGTTACATGACACTGAGCAGCTCAAACCTGAATGTTAACCAGGTCTTGCTGCAATGTGGGCAGACTTCTTCATTATCTAACCAGTTGCAAACGGTACTGAACACTGTGCAATCATCAGTGAACATCTCCACTTCTGACCTTTCATGGTGGAAAGGTCATTATGAAGCAACTGGAGGCATAGGATACTACCCTGAGGAACTGCTGTGTTGATGTCCTTGGGTGGAGATGAATGGTCCCCAACAAACACAACCATCTTCCTTTGTAGTAAGTGTAACTCCAACCACTGGAGAATTTCCCTGCCCACCCCAATTCCCAGTGACTTCAACTTTTCTAGGGCTCTTTGATTCCCACACTCGATGAAATGCTGCCTTAATGTAAAGGACCATTAAACTCACCTCACCTCTGGAATTCATCTCTTTTGTCCATGTTTGGACCAAGGCCACATGCCATCAGCAGAAACCAAAATGAGCAGATTCTTGCTGAAGTAAGTGTCACTTGATAGCACTGCCATGACACCTTCCATCACTTTTCTGAAGACCAAGAATAGACTGTTGGCATTATTACAACTGCAAGATGATGGGAATGCAGCCTCAGAAACTTGGCGAGGTCAGGTAAGATCATTTGCTGCATTTCTGGCGGCTAAACATGCCGATTCTAGAAAGACAAAGGTTGGAAATTTTCTGGCTCCGTTGGCGCAGTGTGATGGCAGGTGGTGGGGGATGGGGGGTGTGGCACAGTATGGCAAGAAGGCCAAAAATCGGTTTTATGCTGTCATGAAACCAGTTTGTGATCGTCTGGTCAACCCGTCAATGGCAGGCCACATTTCCTGCCATCACACATCAGGAACGTAATTTTAATAGGTTTGCAGCTGATTAAAAGCCCTGCTCACCAGAATCATCCCATGTCAAATTTACCGCCCATGTTGGCATGACTTCAGAATAGCGTGCTTCACAACTGCCTTTTAAAAAGCATGTACCTAGCTACCTGAACTTCAAGGGGAGTGCACACAACCTTGCACAGTGTTCCTGAGCATTGCCCGTGGGACATCAAGGAAGAGGTGCCATGCATTTACAGCGGGGGGGGCACGTGCAAGTCTCTTTTTCCCGGCTGGCTTTCAGTGCGTTGCTGCGGCAAAGGCTCCAGTGCGGGTCAGCCCGGGGGTTGGAGTGTTGGGGGGGGTTCAAGGCAGCATAGGCTGAAGGAAATACTCGAGCACATGCCCGGGAGGTGGCAGGGAGTGGGGTTGAGGAAAGTGGCCAGGCACTGGGAAAATCTTGTCAAAAATTAGCATTTTTCCACAGCTGAGACCGTTCAACTGCAGCTCCATTGACATGCTTAGAGTCGGGCCTCTGAAGCTTTTCTGCCCACTCAAGCAATGCAGAAGCATGAAGGTGCCACCAAATGCTCCAGAGCCTTTCACCCCTTGGGTGCTGGCACACGAACAGGAGAGCACATCCTGAGAGGGGCACAGCCAGAGTGGGTATTCGGAATTTGGTGCAAAGCGAGAATTCGGTGCATAGGGGACGAGGTGCTCTTTGCATTTTTTCCCTGCTATCCAACTTCTTAAATCTTCAGAATGTGCTGCAGCAGGAGAGGCTACAAGGGAAAGGAATCACTGGTAAACAGTGGGTAAGGTATTTACTACTTTAACCGCTTATAGTTTAAGGTCTTTTTGTGATTTACAGTTTGTATATTCTACAGTAACGAGGATCAGGAAAGAAGGGCCCCTAGAGCAATTGACTTAAAAGGTTTAATTTAAAGGGATGTTATGGCAGGAGCGCTCAAAGCTGTGGTGTGCTCCTTGTGCTCCATGTGGGAAGCCAGGGACATTTCCAGTGCCCGGGACCAGCATGTGTGTAGGACGTGTGTCCAGCTGCAGCTCCTGGAAGCTCGGGTTTCAGAGCTGGAACGGTGGCTGGGGACACTGTGGAGCATCCACGAGTCTGAGAGCATCGTGGATAGCACGTTTAGAGAGGTGGTCACACCACAGATGAAGGGACTTGAGGAAGGAAGGGAATGGGTGACCACCAGGCAGTCCAAGAGAAACAGGCAGATAGTTCAGGAGACCCCTGGGGTCCCGCTCGCAAATCGGTATTCCGTTTTGGTGGCTGATGAGGGCGCGGGTTCCTCCAGGGCGTGCGGACAAAGCCAAGCTTCTGGAACCACAAGCAGCCTGTCTGTACAGGAGAGGAGGAAGAGCAATAGTAATAGGGGATTCTATAGTCAGGGGAACAGATAGGCGCTACTGTGGCCATCAACGTGACTCCAGGATGGTATGTTGCCTCCCTGGTGCCAGGGTCCGGGATGTCACTGAACAGCTGCAGGGCATCCTGAAGGGGGAGGGTGATAAGGCAGAGGTCATGGTACATATCAGTACCAATGACATAGGTAGAAAGAGGGATGAGCTGTTACATCAAGAATTCAGGGAGTTAGGCAGAAGACTAAAAAGCAAGACCTCTCGGGTTGTAACCTCTGGATTGCTCCCAATGCCAAGTGCTAGCGAGCTCAGAAATAGGAGAATAGCACAGATGAATACGTGGCTTAAGAGTTGGTGCAGGAGGGAGGGTTTTAGATTCCTGGATCACTGGGACCGTTTCTGGGGAAGGTGGGACCTCTACAAGCGGGACAGTCTACATCTGAACCAGAGCGGGACTAACATCCTTGCGGGCGGGTTTGCTAGTGCTGTTGGGAGGAGTTTAAACTAATTCGGCAGGGGGAGGGGACACAGAATGTTAGCAGAATAGGGACACATCATAATACAGTAAAACAATCAAGTCAGTGGGAGTACAGCTGCAATAAGCTTCAAGGGAGTAAGGCAAGGCTGGATGGCCTCTACTTTAATGCCTGGAGTATTACAGGTAAAACGGATGAGTTAAGGGTGAGGAATGACATGTGGAATTGTGATATAGTAGCCATCACTGAGACGTGGTTGAGGGAGGGGCAGGATTGGCAGCTCAACATTCCAGGATATATAACTTTCAGGCGAGACAGGGGAGGGGCTAAAAGAGGAGGCGTTGCATTATTAGTTAAGGAGTCAGTTACTGCAGTAAGAAGAGATGATATCTTGGAGGGGGCATCGAATGAAGCTTTGTGGGTAGAGCTTAGGAATAAAAAATGGGCAACCACATTATTAGGTGTTTATTATAGACCCCCAGATAGTCAGCGGGAAATTGAGGAGCAAATATGTGCACAATTTGTGGACGTGTGTAAAAACAATAACAATAGGTTAATTATATTAGGTGATTTCAACTTTCCCAACATTAATTGGGATAAACATAGTGTTAAGGGCTTGGATGGAGTGGATTTCTTGAAATGTGCACAGAAGAACTTTTTAGCTCAATATGTAGAGGGTCCAACAAGGGATGGTGCATTGCTGGACCTAATTCTGGGGAATGAAGCCGGACAGGTGGCTGAGGTGGTGGTAGGCGAGCATTTTAGCAATAGCGACCACAACATGGTACAGTTTAAGTTTGTTATGAACAGAGAAATTGACAAGTTGCAAAAAAATGTTTTGGATTGGGGGAGAGTGGATTTTAGTAAAATAAGGCAGGATCTGTCCAAGGTAGATTGGGAACAGTTACTTGTGGGGAAATCTGCAGAGGAACGGTGGGGGGGTGGGGGGGAGGGGGGTGTTCAAAAAGGAAATGGGGAGGGTACAGGCTCAACATGTTCCCTCTAGGGTGATAGGAAGGAGTTACAAGCCCAGAGAACCATGGATGACCAGATATATTCAGGTTACGATGAGAAGGAAAAGAGAGGCTTTTAGCAGGTACAAGGGGAGCAAATCAGCAGAGGAGGACAGACAGTGCAGGGTGGAGCTTAAGAAAGCAATTAGGAGAGCAAAGAGGGGATATGAGAAAGCTCTGGCTGGTAAAAGTAGGGAAAATCCCAAGATATTCTATAAGAATATCAATGGGAAGAGGATAACCAGGGAAAGAGTAGGGTCCATAAGGGACCAATGGGGCAATCTATGGGTGGAGCCAGTGGACATCGCTAGTGTGATGAATGAATACTTCACGTCTGTCTTCACCCAAGAGAATGAGGATGAAAGTACTGAACTCAAGGAGAGCGACTGCGAGGTTCTTAAGCAAATTGATATGGGAGTGACAAGGTATTAGAGATGTTGGCAGGCTTAAAAGTGGACAAATCTCCAGGTCCAGATGATTTGTGTCCCAGACTGCTGAGGGAGGCAAGGGAGGAGATCGCAGTGGCTCTGACCCAAATTTTTAATTCCTCTCTGGCCATGGGGGAGGTGCCAGAGGACAGGAGGACAGCTAATGTGGTTCCACTGTTTAAGAAGGGTTCTAGAGATAAGCCAGGGGACTACAGGCCCGTGAGTCTCACGTCAGTGGTAGGGAAACTATTGGAGAAAGTTCTGAAGGAGAATATCTATCTCCACTTGGAGAGGCAAGGTTTGATGAAGGATAGTCAGCATGGCTTTGTCAGAGGGAGGTCATGCCTAACAAATTTGATTGAATTTTTTGAGGTAACCAGGTGTGTAGATGAGGGTAGTGCAGTTGATGTAGTTTATATGGATTTCGGCAAAGCCTTTGACAAGGTCCCACATGGGAGACTTATAAAGAAGGCAAAGGCACATGGGATACAGGGTAATTTAATAAGATGGATTCAAAATTGGCTCAGTTGTCGGAGGCAGAGGGTGATGACAGAAGGATGCTTTAGTGACTGGAAGCCAGTGTCCAGTGGCGTACCACAGGGTTCTGTGCTCAGTCCTCTATTTGTCATTTATATAAACGACATAGATGACTATGTGCTGGGTAGCATTACTAAGTTTGGGGATGACACAAAGATTGGCCGGGCGGTTAACAGTGAGGTTGAATGTCTTGAGCTACAGGAAGATATAGACGGAATGGTCAAATGGGAAGATAAGTGGCAGATGGAATTTAACCCTGAAAAGTGTAAGGTGATGCACTTTGGAAGGAGTAATTTGACAAGGAAGTACTCAATGAACGGCATGGCGCTAGGAAGTTCTCCACATTGGAGAGACCAAACACAGACTGGGTGACTGTTTTGCAGAACACCTTCGGTCTGTCCGCAAGCATTACCCAGACCTCCCTGTCGCTTGCCATTTCAACACTCCACCCTGCTCTCATGCCCACATGTCCGTCCTTGGCTTGCTGCATTGTTCCAGTGAAACTCAACGCAAACTGGAGGAACAGCACCTCATCTTCCGACTAGGTACTTTACAGTCTTCCGGACTGAATATTGAGTTCAATAATTTTAGATCATGAACTCTCTCCTCCATCCCCACCCCCTTTCCGATTTTCCCCCTTTCTGTTTTTTCCAATAATTTATATAGATTTTTCTTTTCCCACCTATTCCATTATTTTTAAATGTATTTCCATCCATTGTTTTATCTCTTTTAGCCTTTTTCGATTCCTTCACCCCAACCCACCCCCTCTAGGGCTATCTGTACCTTGCTCGTCCTGCTTTCTACCCTTAATTAGCACATTCCTTTAGATAATATCACCATCTTCAACACCTCTTTGTCCTTTTGTCTGTGACATCTTTTGGTCATCTCCACCTATCACTGGTCCTCTATCCAGCTCTTCTTGTCCCACCCCCCGCCCACCCCCTTAAACCAGCTTATATTTCACCCCTTTATTTTTCCTTAGTTCTGCTGAACAGTCATGCGGACTCGAAACGTTAACTGTGCTCCTCTCCACAGATGCTGCCAGACCTGCTGAGTTTTTCCAGGTACTTTTGTTTTTGTTCTGGATAGACTTGGGTTGTTTTCGTTGGAGCAGAGAAGACTGAGGGGTGACCTGATCGAGGTATACAAAATTATGAGGGGCATTGACAGGGTGGATAGCGAGCAGCTGTTCCCCTTAGTTGAAGGGTCAGTCACAAGGGGGCATAAGTTCAAGGTGAGGGGCAGGAGGTTTAGGGGGGGATGTGAGGAAAAACTTTTTTACCCAGAGGGTGGTGACGGTCTGGAATGCACTGCCTGGGAGGGTGGTGGAGGCGGGTTGCCTCACATCCTTTAAAAGGTACCTGGATGAGCACTTGGCACGTCATAACATTCAATGCTATGGGCCAAGTGCTGGTAAATGGGATTAGGTAGGTTGATCAGGTGTTTCTCACGTGTCGGTGCAGAATCGATGACCGAAGGGCCTCTTCTGCACTGTGATTCTGTGCAGGCGGCAAATTATGTGCATTTTAGGGGGCAGCAGAGCAATTGGACAACTGGGCAACTTGTATGAACTCCTTGCGAAAGTTGGCCATGGCACAGTCACTGGTGGAGGTGTTCACAGCCCCTTGCAATGTCTTAATTAAGGTTTGGACCAGTATCCATTATGGTTCAAACTAACAGTGCAGCCTTGCAGTGCGGGTTAGGAAAATGCCCGCACCTGAGCTGAGAGCACAGCATGCAGTCCAGTGGGCAAAGCTACCACCAATTGGTCAAATGGAGTGCGGCAGTGGTGGGTTGGGTGTTGGACAGCCAATGATCGCACTACACACTGACTAACAAAGTGCTGGCCAGCACTATCCTGCATGTGTGAAGGGGCCTTCAGACTGAACCAACAGAGGTTCTTAGTGCACGTATGCTAACCCATGTGTCTCTCTCTCTCTTTAATCCTGCAGGAGAAGAACATCAGGATCATGGAACCTAGTGATTTAGCAGTCTGCCCCATGGCTTACAGAGGCCAGGGAAGAGGAGTGGTGGAGGCGCCTAGCTCAGCAAAGGAGGAACACTTCCCTAAAGATGAAGGGCCTTCGGCACACGCAGCTGAAGATCCACAAAGAGCCATCGCTCATAGGTGCCTCACTAGACCCGGGGTCTATAGGCAGCACCTGTCATTCTTTCAGATGACCGAGGACCAGTGTCACCGAAGACTGCGCATGTCTAGGAACTGGCCAGTCACATTAGCCACTTGCTGCAGAAATTGGCAACTGGGAATGTGGAGGGCATCCACTGCTAATGGCCGTGAAAGTGACTGCGGTGCTCAATTTTTATGCAGTGGCTCCTTCCAGAGCTCCGCAGGTGACCTGTGCAGGATCTCACAAGCCTCCACGCACATGTATCCAGGAGGTCATGGACATCATCTTCTCAAATGCACAGAACTTTGTGCATTTCGCCCAGGATCAGGAAAGCCAGGAAACAAGAGCAGTGGGATTTGCACGGATCTCTGGTTTTCCACAGGTGCAGGGTGCCATCTAAGTGCATTCACGTGGCATTTAGATCTCTGTGGCAACAAGCAGTGTACTACATCAACTTCAAGGGCTTCCACTCGCTGAATCTTCAGCTGGTCTGCGACCACCACAAACGCATCCCACAGGTCTGCACATGATTCCTGGGAGCATCCACGACTCCTACATCCTTAGTAGGTCTCAGATCCCTGACATCTTCCAGAGTCCAGGGAGGCTGCAAGGTTGATTACTCGAGGACAAGGGCTACCCACCAAGGACACGGCTGATGACACCCGTGTGGCAGCCTCAGACTGCAACAGACTGACAGTATAACGAGGCTTATGCCGCTACCCGGACTTTAGTGGAGCAACCAATAGGAATTTAGAAGTTCAGTTTCCGGTGCCTCGACAGATCTGGTGGATTAGTGCAACGCAGTCCCCAAAGTGTCAGGCATCACTGTCGCTTGCTATGTGTTCCACAATCTGCTGCAACAGGGGGAGGACCTGGCTGAAGAGGAGATGGAAGAGCTGCATGTTTCCTCTGATGAGGAGGACATCAAAGGGGATGATGATGAGGTCCTCAAAGGCAAGATATCGGTGATGAGGCCATCGCACTGGCCAGACGAGACAGGCACGCTGGAGAAGACCTCATAGCCGCAAGGTTCGTGGAGGATGATGACGAGATGCAGTGAGGACAGTCCTGACATCCTCATCTTGCATCTGTGAATATTTGACTCCTGTGTGGCTGATGGCAGGGCACATACCCTCAGTGTTCAGGGTCATGTCATGGAGATGCAGCGGAGGCCCTAAGAGTCGTTAGATTCCAGGATGATGACCACAAGCAGTGAGGACACTCCATAAATCTTCACATAGCCTCTATGAATGTCTGACTCCTGTCTGACTGAGTGCAGCTTGCTTGCGCTCTGTGATCAGGGTCATATCATGGAGACACAAACATGAAATTTTAAATGCACCTGATCCTTTGTCAGCTTTCAGTACCTATTCTGATCAGGAGCACAGCATCACCGGTCACAGATGCTCAAGAGATGGAGGAGCTAGCCCCACCTCTAAGGTGCTGAGAGCACACAGAGAGAATGACAGAACGCTGTGATGCAGTGACCCATGACTCTGTGGCCCACAACATTTGGGCAGCAATAACAAACACCACCAGGGTGCAGGCATCACAACTTGGTCCAGTGAGTGTGAAACCAGACCATCATTTTGGTGTGAAGGTTACACACTGAATAGGGAAGAGGGCCTGGACTGAGACACTTGCCTCTATCCTGTGTAGGAACCAAGGTTGCACACCTGAGTGACACGAACATTGCTCATCATAACAAGGAGCCATAGGCAAGGAGACATTCTTGGAAGTTTACTTACAATAGAGAACATTATGTACAAATGATTAACACCCATGCCCAGGCTGTGCAACTACTTCTTCTTAACCTTCCTGTCTACGTCTTGGTGCTTCTGGGACATCCACAGCAGAGGTGGAGGCAGCTGCTTACTGCTACGCCCTGTCTGTGATGAGCTTGGTGGGCGTCCTCTGGAGGGCCACAGCCTGCTTTTGGGGTCCTGCTGTGTGTGGCAGTGGCACCCTCCACGACCTGTGGAGTTGGAGCTGCTGGGTCACAGGAAGAGGGGATTCAGACGGGCCAGAGACTCCCAGAGTCACCTGGGTGGCTGGTCCCAGGGTGTGCTCCTGCTGATCGTCCTCCCTGAGGGTGCTCGAGGACCTCTGGCTGACTCAGGGGAAGACGGAATGAGATCAAGCTACCCCTCTCACATTGACACTATTGGAGGCCAACTATGGCGTAAGCGATTGAGTTCAGCCTGCACAGCAGTGCAGGACTGATGTCCGGACCAAGGTCTCCATGGTGGCTGCCATCCACCAGTGTTGACCTCGGTACATTGGTGTGCCAGCACTATCCCCTCAGCCTGAAGGCAGACGGATTCCTCCATCATGCCTTGCATCCTGAGGAGTGCGGCAGACATCCCTTCCTGATGTTCCCGAGATTGCCTTTGCAGCTCCAGCAACTGAGGTATGACCAAGAGGCTCCTCATCTGACTTGGATTCAGTAGATTTCTGGCCTCTAGCAGTCCTCCGAGTTCCGGAAACCTGGGAAGTCCCTGCTGCCGCCTGCTATGGATTAGAAAGTGCAATGTGCTCAACAGATTGTGACCCCCAAGGCTGCTCTAAAACTAGGTCCTACCAAGGTGTGTGTCTCCGCGCTGCTGGAGGGTGTGGACGAGCACTGTGACAGATCTTCAATTAGGGTGTCATCATATTCTTCTTCCAAGGTGTCTTCAGGACTTGAGTCAAGGACCTGGCTCGTGGACCCCCTGGACTGCTTCCCAGATGTGCCTGCAAAAGCATGGGGAGATAATTAGTGTGTGGCAGGGGACTGCGGAACATGGGAACTCACTCACAGCATGATTGTCTGGTGGATGCTGCACTGCTGGATCTTCACTTGTTTGAGCGCTGTCGTCCTCATCATCAGCACAGGAACAGTCTAGATCGTTGGTGGCCAGCTAGATGACTCTATTTTCAAAGTCTGTGAGGATCTTGATGTCCAGCGTTCCTCCACCAATCTGCAACCTTTCCCTTTTGTTGTGTACCAGCTTGTCCTGCATGAATACAGGTGGAGACTATGTAAGCAGGTCACCTGCCAGACCAAATGAGAAGGATGCCTGGCACGTGTGGGTAGTAAACGGTGCCATGGACGGGATGACGACACAATCCACAGGGCAGGTGAATGTGTGTGTGTGTGAGAGACTGAATGGTAATGTCCATTGAACTGGCAGTGAATGAGATCACTGTGGATGTGTGATGTGTTTGTGATTGTGTGTGTTGAGTGTGATGAGAAGAGTGACTTACCCTGGCAGAATGGAGGAGATCACTCATCCTCTTTTGGCACTGGATGGCTGTCCTCTTTTGCAGGGTGTTGGTGCTGATCACTGCTGCCACCACCTCCCATGCTGAATTGCTGACCTTGCTTGTTGGCCTTCGCCCAGAGCAGGGGTAGAGAACTTCACGGTGGGCCTCCACTGCCTCCAAGGGAGGTGGCACTAAATTTGGGGGCAGCATGTTTCCTCCCTTTGGCAGCCATAACTTTGCAGCAGCTTCCGATCCCTTGGAGAGTGCTAGCTCTGTTCCGGGGGCACCCTTTAAATATGGCACCCATAATTCTGAAGGCCTGAGGTGACAGCGGGGCTGATGAATCAGAGGCCGCCCCGCCAGCGATCCAGTGTGCTTCCCGAGAATGTGTTATTAATGAGGCAGGACATACCGGGAATGGGACGATACTGCGTGAAAAGCTGCCATTGCGGCTGACGGGTAAAATGTTCTTTTTCCCACTCACCACTGCAGTTTGGCAAATCTGGGACGATTCCACCCAAAGTCTGCCACAAGTGCCAAATATGAGTTGTCGCTTGTCAGTTGTGTAGATGATCTCTGCTGATACCATGTTTTCAGGGCTGGGTGTCTACTTTGGAGCTTCTATAACCACATGTTGTCGTGGTGGCCAATTCTTGTCCACAGCTGGTATTGTCATTTGCATCAATTATCAGCTATAATTCCCACTTGTCTCAATTAATGTTGATATCTTTTGATGGTATCCTTGAATTGGAATTTTGGCCGCTCTGCTTGTCTCTTGGCATAGGCTACCTCCCGGTAGAGAATATCCTTGCAAATGCGGCCAACTTCCGTCCTGTGCACATGCCCAAGCCATCAAAGCCTTCTTTGCTTGATTAATGCTAGTATGCTTGGCATATTTGCCCTAGGAAGGACTGCTTCATTACTGATTTTGCTTTTCCATGAGATGCCAAGGATGTATTGTAGACACGGGAGATGGAAGCTATTGATCCTTTTCTCTTGGTAAAGTTGACCAGGCCTCTGCCATACAGCAATGTACTCATGATACAGGCCTCATAGATAAGCACTTTGGTCCCATGGGTCAGTTTGCTGTTTTTTCATGCTTGATCGAAGCTCGTGGCTACCTTTCTAATGCATGTGCTGAACGATTCACCAAGACACAGGTAATTGGCCAGATTGCATGTGTCCTTACTTTTTGTGGACAGGACATAGCTGGGGAATTTCCCACAATTTCCAGATGCCAGTGTTGTAGTTTTACTAAAACAGCTTGACTAAGGGCAAAGCTAGTTCTAGAGCTCAAATCTTCAGTACTATAGCAGGAATGTTATCAAGGCCTGTAGCCTTTGCTGTATCCACTGCTTTCAGCTTACTCAAGGTAAAGATTGGTCAATGAGAGGACATGTTCTTATCCATCTCCCTTTCTGTCATGCTTCATCTAATGATAGCCCTTTGTAAATCACTATGGATCTGTGAGGAGGCAGACAGTTATGCCCACTAAGGAACATGTAGCCCGCCACTAAGGTCCTCTCAAGCCCCCAGTCATTGCCTCCTGTAAAAAGAGCCCAAGATCTAAAGAGCAACAGACATGGGTTTGTTAAGCAAGACTGATTCTATGCTTATCTCTCTGTCCCCCTGAACTCTCCTGTAGGTGATCAAAGAATTGTTATTTTCTTTGAAGGCTGCTGAATCCCTTTGCATGCTTTCAGGATGTTGAATGATACTCCTAAATATCATCTGAATTTCAGGTGTGGCATCCTAAGGATTTTCAAAAAATCACATGAAGAGCTTCTACTGATTAATAAATTCAACTAGGCATGCAGGCCCTAAAGTGTAGGATTATTAGGGGAAAATTTTCCCCCCATCAGGGGGGTTATGCAGGGGCGGGCACGGACCCAATCAGTGTCCCCGATCGGGTCCACACCGCCATTTTATGTGAGCGGGCCAATTAAGGCCCACCCACAGAGGTGCCTCAAGGAAATTAGTTTAAGTTTTAAAAATTTAAATAAAGAAAAAATTTTAAGACATGTCCCAGCTCATGTGAGTATCACATGAGCTGGGACATGTCAATGAATTTTTATATAAATTTTTATTCAATTTATAAACACTTCATGAAACCTCATCCCGCCCGTGGATGAGGTTCCATGAAAAATGCGAAGGTCGCCTGGGCTCTTAAGGTTGGACAGGCAGCTCAGTTTATTAGTTTAATTGATATTTAAATGGCCTTAATAGGCCTTTGACAGTTCCGTGGGCGTGCAGCCAAGCCGGCTGCGCGCTGGCCGAACTGAAAATCTAAATGACGTGCGATGCCGTTGGGACGCCCGCCTGACGTCACCGGGGGTCATTTTACGTGTCAGCGAGTGGGCCTCGCCCCCACTTGCCAACCCAAAAATTCTGGCCTTAGGTTACAAACAGAATACTAATTGTTAAAATCTAAATTTCGTATAAAAAATTAACATCTAACTTTGTAAAAAACTTAACATGACTTTATTAGACACTCTTATTTGTAGAATAATGAAGTGGGAAACTTAGAAGTAGGGCACAATATAGAAAATATGCCAAGGTGGAGTGATTCTGGGAGTTTATGTCAAAATTTACTGCTTACTGTACCAAAAAGCTGAGACCTCAAGGGCGTCTGTCAGTAACAGCTGGAATGTCGATGTCTCTCTCTAACAGATAAGAAACCATGGGAGGTAAAAGCTTAGAGCTACAGTGGTACATACAAAGGGTGTTACATAAAAATGAAGGGTTAGCAACAGCCACATAAGCTAAAAACAAAAAACTGCGGATGCTGGAAATCCAAAACAAAAACAGAATTACCTGGAAAAACTCAGCAGGTCTGGCAGCATCGGCGGAGAAGAAAAAAGTTGACGTTTCGAGTCCTCACGACCCTTCAACAGAACTGAGTAATATCAGGAGAGGGGTGAAATATAAGCTGGTTTAAGGTGGGGGTGGGGTGGGGGGAGAGAAGTGGGGGGTGGCGGGGTGGGGTGTGGTTGTAGGGACAAGCAAGCAGTGATAGGAGCAGATAATCAAAAGATGTCACAGACAAAAGAACAAAGAGATGTTGAAGGTGGTGATATTATCTAAACGAATGTGCTAATTAAGAATGGATGGCAGGACACACAAGGTACAGCTCTAGTGGGGGTGGGGTGGAAAGACTAATAGGGCATAAAAGGTTTGGATTTAAAAATAATGGAAATAGGTGGGAAAAGAAAAATCTGTATAAATTATTGGAAAAAACAAAAGGAAGGGGGAAGAAACGGAAAGGGGGTGGGGATGGAGGAGGGAGTTCAAGATCTAAAGTTGTTGAATTCAATATTCAGCCCGGAAGGCTGTAAAGTGCCCAGTCGGAAGATGAGGTGCTGTTCCTCCAGTTTGCATTGGGCTTCACTGGAACAATGCAGCAAGCCAAGGACAGACATGTGGGCAAGAGAGCAGGGTGGAGTGTTAAAATTGCAAACGACAGGGAGGTTTGGGTCTTTCTTGCGGACAGACCACAGGAGTTCTGCAAATCGGTCGCCCAGTTTGCGTTTGGTCTCTCCAATGTAGAGGAGGCCGCATTGGGAGCAACGAATGCAGTAGACTAAGTTGGGGTAAATGCAAGTGAAAGGTTGCTTCACTTGAAAGGAGTGTTTGGGCCCTTGGACGGTGAGGAGAGAGGAAGTGAAGGGGACAGGTGTTGCATCTTTTGCATTTGCATGGGGAGGTGCCGTAGGTGGGGGTTGGGGAGTAGGGGGTGATGGAGGAGTGGACCAGGGTGTCCCGGAGGGAACGATCCCTACGGAATGCCGCCAGGGGGGGTGAAGGGAAGATGTGTTTGGTGGTGGCATCATGCTGGAGTTGGCGGAAATGGCGAAGGATGATCCTTTGAATGCGGAGGCTGGTGGGGTAATAAGTGAGGACAAGGGGGACCCTATCATGTTTCTGGAAGGGAGGAGAAGGCGTAAGGGCGGATGCGCAGGAGATGGGCCGGACACGGTTGAGGGCCCTGTCCACGACGGTGGGCGGAAAACCTCGGTTAAGGAAGGAGGAGGACATGTCAGAGGAACTGTTTTTG
This sequence comes from Cetorhinus maximus, assembly GCF_964194155.1. NCBI lineage: Eukaryota > Metazoa > Chordata > Chondrichthyes > Lamniformes > Cetorhinidae > Cetorhinus > Cetorhinus maximus. The sequence goes on from NC_135884.1 coordinate 98,828,419, forward strand.
AAGGTAGCATCATCATAACAGATGTGACGGAGGCAAAGGAACTGAGAGAATGGGATGGAGTCCTTACAGGAAGCGGGGTGTGAGGAGCTGTAGTCGAGGTAGCTGTGGGAGTCGGTAGGCTTGTAATGGATATTGGTGGACAGTCTATCACCAGAAATTGAGACAGAGAGGTCAAGGAAGGGAAGGGAAGTGTCAGAGATGGACCATGTGAAAATGATGGAGGGGTGGAGATTGGAAGCAAAATTAATAAATTTTTCCAGGTCCAGACAAGAGCATGAAGCAGCACCGAAGTAATCATCGATGTACCGGAGAAAGAGTTGTGGGAGGGGGCCGGAGTAGGACTGGAACAAGGAATGTTCCAATACCCCATAAAGAGACAGGCATAGCTGGGGCCCATGCGGGTACCCATAGCCACACCTTTTATTTGGAGGAAGTGAGAGGAGTTAAAGGAGAAATTGTTCAGTGTGAGAACAAGTTTAGCCAGACGGAGGAGAGTAGTGGTGGATGGGGATTGTTCGGGCCTCTGTTCGAGGAAGAAGCTAAGGGCCCTCAGACCATCCTGGTGGGTGATGGAGGTGTAGAGGGATTGGACGTCCATGATGAAGAGGAGGCGGTTGGGGCCAGGGAACTGGAAATTGTTGATGTGACGTAAGGTGTCAGAGGAATCACGGATGTAGGTGGGAAGGGACTGGACAAGGGGAGAGAGAAGGGAGTCAAGATAACGAGAAATGAGTTCCGTGGGGCAGGAACAGGCTGACACAATCGGTCTGGCGGTACAGTCCTGTTTGTGGATTTTGGGTAGGATGTAGAAGCGGGCCATCCGAGGTTGGGCGACTATCAGGTTGGAAGCCGTGGGAGGAAGATCTCCAGAGATGAGGTCAGTGACAGTCCTGGAAACAATGGCTTGATGTTCTGTGGTGGGGTCATGGTCCAGGGAGAGGTAGGAGGAAGTGTCTGCGAGTTGACGCTCAGCCTCCGCGAGGTAGAGGTCAGTGCGCCAGACAACAACAGCACCACCCTTGTCAGAGGGTTTGATGACAATGTTGGGGTTGGACCTGAGAGAACGGAGTGCAGTAAGTTCAGAGAGAGACAGATTAGAATGCTTTCTCTCAAGTGCTAAGGAACGCAAGCTCCAACAACTCATCGACACCAACACCCATCTAGGACCCTCCACCCCTGCCTGTCCCTCCGTCCCCACCCCATCTTCCAATCCCAGCCCCGGCCGTGTATTCACTATACCCCCTGACCTTCCCCTCCCCGACGCTGAACGTTCAGTGCTCAGCAAAGGACTTAGTTTCATACCCTTACGCCCTCATCTCAATGAATTTCGGGCTCGGCACGATGCTGAACTCTTCTTCCACCGTCTTCGTCTCCGTGCTCACTTCTTTGGGCAGGAGTCCTCTCCCCGTTCAATGGGTCCTTTTACCCACCTCCAATGTTCTCCCTCCACCTGGACCCCTCCCTCTGGATTCTTACCTTCTCCTGATCTTTTCATTGAGAACTGTCGGCATGACATTAGTCGCCTTAATTTCTCTGCTCCTCTCACCCATTCTAATCTGTCTCTCTCTGAACTTACTGCACTCCGTTCTCTCAGGTAACCCCAACATTGTCATCAAACCCGCTGACAAGTCAGGAAAGTATGCTTGGGGAAAGGGAGTGATTAATTGGATAAAAGGGAAAACCAGGATAAAAGAAAACCTCACACTGTCTTTGCGCAGCAGACAGAAGCCATCCAGAGACAAACGAGACATGATATGAGAGAGGGAGAGGCTTGAAGACCAAAAGACCAAAGCTGCAAAACAAGCCATTCGTATGCTCTGTCGTCCAGATCTTGGCACAGGTAGTATAATCTGTAGTAAACTGTAAATCAACTGTAAATGTGTCCTGACTTTGTCACACTAAGCAAATCACAATAAAGCTCTGCTGCCAAGTCTGTTCCTGTCTTAAAGGGGTGTAAGGCTCCCAAATCCTTACAATAGGTTTGAATCCATGCATCCCACAGCAGCCTTCCATTTAGTCACAGCCCTTTATTCGTCTAGTTGATACTTGTTACAGCAATTCCATTTGCTTCTTCCCATTGGTGCTCAATGGGACTTTCTACTGAGTCCCACCAACTGATACCCCCAAAATAGCTCTATCTGAATGGCGCTTGCTGGAATGTTTTACGGGAACCTACATAATGGGGCTGCTTCTTGCTATTATCTGGTGCCAGATGCAACTTGAGGATAACTTATGTGAGATGTTAGCAATGCCGGCAAAGTTCTTACTAACTTATCTTCCACCTGTGAACAAATGAATACAGAGCATGCACATATTTTGAGGAGCATAATAACTTGGTGAGCTTCACATAAAATCTGCAGTGTTTTGAGAGGCAAAGAAACCTTTGTCTGGCCCTAATTAGGAATTCCAACTTCTCTGACAAGGCAGTGAGGACTGTTAGGATGCCAAGGTTAGAGTCAGTGCTTTGCAGGTTCCATTACTGATGTCTTGGGCTGAGTACTTGATTCATGTAAAGTGCAGGTGTGTAACATCTACAAATTGTACTGCAACAACTTGCCAAGCTTTCCTCAACAGCACCTTCCAAACCCAAGACATTTGCCAGCTGGAAGCACAAGGGCAGCACACGTATGGGAACATCACAATCTGCAAGTTCCCCTCCTAGTCACACACCATCCAAAGTTGGAAATCTATTGCTGCTCCTTCACTGTTGCTGGGTCAAAATCTTAGGCCTCCCTCCCTAAAAGCACCGTGGGTATACATACATCACATGGAGCAGTTCAAGACGACAACTTCTCAGGGGTAATTAGGGATGGGAAATAAATGCTGACTTTGCAATGCTAACATCTCACAAATGACGAAAAAAAGATATTCATGCCATTGAGTGGGCACCCTTTATTCATACCTAGCTTGACACTCTTGCTCAGTCCTATAAACTTCTTGTACATTACTCCCCCAACCTATGGATTTGGGAGGCTGTGCTGATCATCTCTGCTGTCAGCACCTACTCTCAGTAAAGAAGCTTTTACAAAATATATAGACAAGACTACATAGTGTTAAACACCTTCTACACCACTCCAACATATTCCCCACCAGCTTCTCCAGCTGATACCAGCAATTACTAAATTGAAGCAGCTTTGTACTTTGTGCCGTGGACTGAGACTTTATACAAGTTGTTGTTGTTTCCAAACTTATAACCATCAGATAAAACTTTCATAACATTAGGCTAGTTAGATTAAAAACTCTAACCTGGAGTGCTAGATAAGTGTTTAAAATACTTAAACACCTGATTATCATGCTGATCTGTTACTTGACATTCAATGGCTAAAACATTAAGTAATGCTCTCACTTGAATCCTGATGGTATATGCAGTTTGTCGAACCGCAGAAAGTTGATAATATGCCTGAACATCTGACCATCTCCAATAATGAAAAGTGTCTTGCCATATGCAATCCATTGTGCTTTGCTGCGATTACACAGTAGTTCTGGGTACTAATAGGCAAAAGTTACATCATTTGGTCATAGTCCAATTAACAAACTATAAATGTTTTCATTATAAATTTAAAAGAAATTTGTGTATCATTAGATTAAGGTTAGCAACTACTTCAAAAATTATCAAATTAGTGCAAGACCATTCCAAACATTGAGCCTATGTCCACTGGGAACTTATACCAGAAAATCACTCTTCTTCTGCACAGAGAAGCACATAGAATTTAAAGCACATAAACAGGCCAATTAGCCAATGCATAAGGCTGTGCACAAGCCTCATTCCATTGTCCCCCGTTTCAACATTATCTTCTATTCCTTTCTCCCTCGTGTACTTATCTAGCTTCCTTTAAATACATCTCTATCATTTGCTTCAACCACTCCTGGTGATAGCAAATTCACCACTAAGTAAATTACGAGACACTTCCAGTAGTAGTCTCCTCAGGGACTCCTCAAGGTACCATGCCCTAAGAGGGTGTTGGTGACCATGGACTTCCATTGGATTGGTCCATGATTACACTTGGAAAAGTACTGCAGTGGTTTGCCATTGCCTTCTGCAGTAAGGCTGACAAGGAAACTCTCCCCATCTTGAATGCCTGCCATTATTGGAAGGGTTTATAATCTGCCTATTTGGCCCCAGGGGTGGGAGTTGAACACAGAGCTTCTGGTCCAGAGGTAGGGATGCTACCACTGCGCCACAGGACCTCCCTCCTCAGGGGCTACACATTCATAAAGCTGACCTTACAAGTTTTACAAAGCATTCCTACACAATTCTGATTATATTCCAACTTTATGTATTAATTTATCAAAAAGTAACATCAATAAAAAAGGCATTAGATGCACTAGGTTATGTGATTTTGAGCCACACAGGCCAAGAAATTTGCAGTTTGGTCCCTATTATCTGCTGAATGACCCAATACAATCAATAGTGGCTATTGATAGTGGCCTGCGATCGGCTCCGCGCCGTCATTTTACGCGGGGACCAATAAGGTCTGCCCAGCGTAAAACGCGAGCTGTAGCGCTCAGCACTACTTGCGCGGGTGGGGGGAGGAGGGAGAGTTGGGGCCAGCGCTATTTCGCTGCGTCATGAGATGGGACATGTTTTTATATGCAGCAAATTTTAAAAATTTATTTAATAAAAGCTTTAGGAAACCTCATCCCGCTCGTGGATGAGGTTTCCTAAAAAACACAAGGCCGCTTGGCCTTTTCGCCTGCCCGCCAACCTTAAGGTTGGATGGGCAGCGTTAACAATTACAATAATTACTTTGTTAATGGCCTCAATAGGCTGTTTACATTTCGGCAGGTGCACAGCTGGCTCTGGCGCGTGCCCACCGAACGAGATATTGCAGGACTGCATGATGACGTTGGAACACACGCCCGATGTCATCCTGTGTCAGCGTGTCAGGCCCGGCCCTGCACGCCGACTGAAAAATCCTGCCCCTTAAGTTGGCATAGGGAACCAACCCCACTACTAATAACTATTTATTGCCTCCTGGAACAGGGGACATTGATGAGAACACAATTGGGCTCATCTATAATGTCCCACTATTTTAAATAAATTTTATCATACCATTCTCAGGCTCACAAGTAAAGGTCTAGGATTGACACCAGGGTGTAGGTTGCCAACTTTGGTTTAACAAACTCTTGGCGACCACATGATGCAGTAGGGATGAAATTAGTTTTCAGCAATAACACAAAAGAGGCAATAGTGAACTAGCAGCCACTTTCGCACCCTTCCCAATTTTCTTGAAGTTAATGGGAAAGAAAATTGTGAGAGTGTAAAACAGGTTGTCAAGTCATTTTTGTCCAATTTGCACAGAATTACATATAATGTACAGCACAGAAACAGACCACTCCGCCTAACTCGAGCCTCCTCCCATTCTCCCAGGATGAACTTAGCAGTGTCCAGAATAGTTATCTTTAATTCCTAGCCAAGGACCTATCCACCGCTGCTTTAAAGATATTCAAAGACCCTGGGCGGAATTTTCCGCGCCCACTTGCGTCAGGCATGTTTGGCGGCGTGAGCGGACAATATGGCAAGAAGGTCAAAATGCAGTTTCACGACGTCGTGAAACAGATTTGCAATCGTTTGCCCGCCCATCAATGGCAGGCCGTGTTTCCCACTGTCAGGCGTCGGGAACCTCATTGTAATAAATCTGCATATCATTATAAGGCCAGTCCACCAGAATCATCCCCCCCATGCTGGACCATGCACCCATGTCGGCGGGAAAACGCCCAGGTGCAGAACACGTCTTGACAAGTATGACGTGCAGAAGTCGGGAGTTACCACCAGGGCCTTGCTCACATTGCGGACATCCGAGAAGCAGAAGATGCTGGAGCCCTGGAAGAACGTTCATGGAATGCTGGGTGAATTCTCATGGACATCGCTCCGTCACGAAGCAGCTCACAGAAGGTGGAAAGTCACCACTGAGGGTCTGCTCACAACAGATGATGGTCAAGGGAGGAAGGTCCAGCTGTGTTTGGGAGAGGAAGATGTACCAGGGGGTGGGAGAGGAAGATCCAGGATCGACTGGGAGAGGAAAAGGTGTTGGGGGTGGGGGTGAGGTTGGGGGGGGGAATTAAGGTGTCGGGGTGTGAGGTTGGGAGTGGGGGAAGGGACTACAGGGTAATGGGGAGAAGACAGCATCTAGGGAGGTAGGTATAAGGGGGGAGGAAGGTGTAAGGGAATGAGTTTGGAGGGAGGAAGGAGTGCAGAAAGGGGAAGGAGTCCAGGTGGAGGAAGTAGTCTGGGGGAGGAAGGAGTGCGGAGAGGGGAAGGAGTGCGGAGAGGGGAAGGAGTCCAGGTGGAGGAAGGAGTCCAGGGTTGGAAGGAGTGTGGAGAGGGGAAGGAGTCTGGGGGGAGGAAGGAGTAAGGGTGGAGGAAGAAGTCAAGAAGGGGGAAGGATTGAGGCAGGGGGGTGGGGGGTGGGAGAAGGAGTTCCAAGGGGGGGAAAAGAGTCTGGAGGGGGAAATGTCCAGCTGAACGTGCAAGGGAGGGGTCTGTTGTGTCCATAACAGCCTCCTGAGGAGCGAACTGAGACTAGGCGTGGTATAAGGGAATGGCGAAAATGACCGAGGGCAGAGTGAGGCGGTAGGGTGAGAGGGCTAGGGTGCGACAGTATTGATAGATACTGAGGGTGGTTGGTGGGGGCTCGGAGGCAGACGTGGATCCTAGGGGTGGGAAGGAGGTGTTCAGGGAGGTTAATGTGAATGGGGTTGGGATTTTCGGAAAGGAATGGGATGTGCATGTTCATCAGGACATTCCCAAAAGAAAAGGGTTGTGGCTGTCAGCTCATGGAGGGGAGGTGGAAGGTGATGCCAGAGGTGTCAACAGTGATGGCGGTGGGGGGGGAGGAAATGAGTGACTGGGTGAAGGGAAAGGGTGGGGGAGCGCAGGAAAAAGTGTAGCACGACCATGCTTGTCAAATCGAAAGTGAAATGAGAGTCATGGTGGGCGGCATCAGGTGCTGCATGGGAGTGTGGTCAGTGGGTGGGTGGAGATGCAGGTCAGCTCAGAGGGTCAAATGAAAGCAAACTCCAGCAGGCAGCATTGAAAATGCTCAGGACATTGAGATAAGTGTGATGCGAGAAGGATCCGTGAGCGTGGGAGAGTGCTTGCACGAATGTCCGAAAGGCTCTGTCACACACACTTGTCCCTCCAGAATCACTCTGCGCGCAGCTGAACTGATATTGGGGGTGGGGGGGGAGATGCAGTGGGAGGACTCGCAAAGCCTGTCAATGAAGGTGAAAGACACCATTACACATTATTCAGTGAAAGTGAATATGTTTTCAGATTGTAAAGTGACAAAATGGGTTCATCCATGCAACCAACTGTGATCAGAATTTCGTAACTTTTAAATGCCTTGGACTTCTAGTTGCTGCCCTAACATCCACAGCAGGGGTGGAGACAGCCTGTGCACTGGTTGGTCTTGTTGCTTCTGATGCCTTCAGCGATGCTCCTCTGGAGAGCCGAGGTCTTGGGGGCCCTGGCTTGCTTTGACTGTCCTTCTGTGGGCCAGCTGCTCCCTCTGCAGTGAAAGAGGATGAGGTTGAGGGGGTCATGGGCAAAGAGGAGGGAGGGAGCAGATAGCCTCTAAGATTCCTGAGTGGATGACCCAGGGGTGTCCAGCTGCCATTCCTCCTCCCTTCGGGTGCACCTGGGAGGATGTCAAGGTGCCCCGTTTCTCTCGCGTCGCCATTGCAGGAACTCACCAATGGCTACCGCGATGGAGTGCAGGTCTTCTCCGTGTTCTGCTAGACCAGGATCTCAAAGGCGCCGCCATCGACCCTGTAGAGACCTCCAAACATGCACATCAGCACCACTTCATCAGAGAGCAGACTGATGCACTCCTCCGACTCACGTGCCACTCTGCTGGGGGCTTCCAACAGCTCTGCATGATGTTCCCCTGCCTTCTGCTGACTCTCCACGATGAGTTGGAAGGCTGAATCCAGAGGCTCATCATTTGACTTAGACCTCACAGATGCCTCTTCCCCAACAGTCCTCCAAATGCCAGGTAACTCGGCTGAACCCACCTCCTACTGCTGCGATGATCACCAGATTGCGAATCCGAGCCTGCTCTACATCTAGGTTCCACCAAGGCGTGCGTCTCTGCACTGGTGGAGGGTGTGGGTAAGCGCTGTGACAGCTCATCCAGGCTGCTTACTTCCAGCTCTTCAAATGGAGGAGTCCTCTTGGCTGGAGGTGAAGACGTGGATGGAGCTGAGGGACTGGCTGGCTGAGGGTGTTGGTCGCATGGCAGAGCTCCCTGTGAACCAAAGTAGAGATAATGGGTGGAATTTTCCCAGAATTGCGCTAAGTGCGGTAACGGGTGGGTAAAACGGAGTCCTACCCGCCAACGAAAATGGCAGGTTTTCACGCCGTATCGTCCCGAGCCTGCCTCATTATTTATTCACTCCCGCGAAACACGAGGTTTCCATGGTGGCCGGACTCTCATTCGCCCGCCCGCCATCACACCATTGTTGCATCACGTCGGCCACCATGTTTAAAAGGCAGCTGCCAGCACAGCACTCATCGCCACCAGCTCACCACCGCTGTCCGGAACACATGGCCTGCAAAGGAAAAAAGACTCCACCCAACACTTCAACGATGGGTTCCTTGAGCGACTGCTGGATGCCATGGAGGCCCGTCAGGATGTGCTTAACCTCCGCTCTGGTCGCAGGATGGGCAACAAAATCACCACCCCGGCTTGAGAAGCGGTGGCAGCAGTGGTCAGCGCAAACGCCTTACAGATAAGGACAGCCACCAAGTACCACAAAAGGATGAATGATTTCCTCTGTTCCGCCAGGGTAAGTCACCCTTTCCATCACTTGTACACTCACAAACCCATCACACATCCACAGGGCCCTCACTCACTGCCAGTGCAAGGGACATCACCATTCACTCTTTCATACACACCTGCATTGTCCTCAGCCCATCCATGGGATCACTCACTGCCTACACAGGCCAGGCATACTTATCATCTGGCCTGGCAGGCATCCTGATACACTCTCATCTCTATCCATGCAGGACAAACTGGCAAACAACAGAAGGGAAAGGTCGCAGACAGTGGGGGGATGCCGAAGATCAAAGTTCTGACAGAATTCGAAAACAGAGCCATCCAGCTGGCCGGCAATGACCGGGACCGGTCCTGTGTTGACAGGGAGGTTGGCGCTGCTCTACCAAGTGAGGAAGCAGAAGTGCAACATCCATCAGACAACCATGCCATGAGTGATTTGTCCTCTTTCACAGGCCACCACCATGTAATAATTATCTCCCCTTGCTTTCGCAGACACATCTACCAAACAGACGACAGAGTCCATGACCCAGGGCCTCCGATCAAGCCCTGAAGAAACCTATGAAAGGGAATCTGAAAGCAGCCTCCCTGATGTCCCGTCACACTGCTCACCCATATCTTCCACCAGCACGGAGACAGACGCCTTGGTGGGACCTAGCTTTAGAGTAGCCTTGGGATCACAATCTGGTGAGCACATTGCACTTTCTGATCCACGGCAGGCAAAGGCAGAGATTTCCCAGGTCCCCAGCACTAGGAGGACTGCTGGAGGCCGGAACATTGCTGAGACCGAGTCAGATGATGAGCCTCTGGGCTCGGTCATGTCACAGTTTCTGGAGCTGCAAAGGCAAGCTAGGGAACATCAGGAAGGGATGCCCACTGCAGTCCTCAGATTGCAAGGCACGACGGAGGAGTCTGTCCGTCTTCAGGCTGAGGTGATAGCGCCGGCATTGCAACATACCGAGGTCAACTCTGGCAGGATGGCGGCTGCCATGGAGACCTTGGTCCAGGACATCACTCCTGCACTGCTGCGTGGGCTTAAATCCATCGCTGATGCCGTAGTTGGCCTAGTGTGTACGCGAGAGGGGTGTTGGGCAGTTCGATCTCACTCCAGCTACCTCTTCCACTCAGAGTCAGCCAGGGGCCCTCGGGCACCCACAGGGAGCAGGGCCAGCAGGTGCACACTCCAGGGCCATCAACCCAGGTGACCCAGAGTGACCGGCCCATCCAAATTCCCTCTTCTCGTGACCTCCGCAGCTCCAGCTCAAGAAGGGTGCCACTGCCACACAGCAGGATCCCAAAAGCAGGCTAGGGCTCACCAAGTCTCGGCTCTCCAGAGGACGCCTGCCAGTCATCACAGGCAAGGCAACACAGTCAGCAGAGTGCCTCCATCTCTGCTGTGGGTGTCTGGGGTGTACCAAGATGTAGCGGCAGGGTTAGGAAAATTAAGTAAAAGTATTTGCACAGCCTGGGCACGGCTGTTGATCACTTGTACATACTGCTCACTATTGTCAATAAACTCCCAAGAATGTCTCCCTGCCTGTGGCTCCTTGTTCTGATGAGCAGTGTTCTTATACTCAGATGTGAAACCTTTCTGCACAAGATAAAAAGGCAGGTGTCTCAGTCTTTTCCCTGTGCTCTGTGTAGCCTTCAGATCACAGTGATGGTCCAGTCTCTCACTCCCTGGAAATATTACTAATGCCTGCACCTCGGCAGTGTTGGTCATTGCTGCCAGAATGTAGTGGGCAGGTGCCATAGAGTTTTATCATTCTCTCTGTGTGCTCTCAGCACCTTCAAAGGTGGGGCTGGCCCCCATCACACAAGCATCTGCGACCAGTGATGCTGTGCACCAGCTCCTCAAGGGCTGAGGTGTTGAAGGCAGACACAGTATCAGATGCGTCTAAAGTTTCATGGTTGCGTCTCTGAGATGGCCCTGGTCATGGAGCGCAAGCAACCTGCCCTTGCCCAGACAGGAGTCAGACATTCTCAGAGGCTATGTGAAGATCTATGGAGTGTGCTTGCTGCATGTTGTCATCATCCTCCTGCGATCGAGTGACTATTAGTGACTCCATTGCATCTCCATGACAGAGGCATTCTCATAGAGGGTACTGATGCTGCCATAAGCCAGACTGGAGTCAAATGTTCACAACTGCGATGTGAGGGTCTATGGGGACACCTCACTGCATGTCGTCATCATCCTCCACAAATCTGGCAGCTATGAAGGCTTCCCAAATGCGCCTGCCTCATCTAGCCGTGCGACAGCCTCATCCCCCGTCATCATCACCACTGAGGACCCCGTCACCCTCATCAGCATCCTCCTCATCCGAAAAGACCCCCAACTCCTTCATCTCCTCCTCTCCCCATTGGAGTGCCAGGTTGTAACGGGCACAGCAGACGACGACGATGCATGACACCCTCTGTAGACTGTATTGCAGGGCTCCACTAGACCCGTCCAGGCACCGGAACTGCATCTTCAGCATCCCGATAGTCTACTCCACCAAGTTGCGAGCTGTTGCATGAGCCCCATTATAACATCACTCTGCTGTTGTCTGAAGCCGCCGCACGGGTGTCATCAGCCACGGCCTCTGTGGGTAGCACTTCTCCCCAAGGAGCCAACCTTGCAGCCTCTGTGGACCCTGGAAGACTGCAGGGATCTGCAAGAGACTCAGGATGTAGGCGCCGTGCACACTCCCTGGAAATCGTGCACACACCTGAAGGGTGCATTTCTAATGGTCACATACGAGCTTCAGGTTCAGTGAGTGGAAACCCTTGCGGTTGATGAAGTCCACTAAGTGTAGCGATGGAGACCTGAGCGCCATATGAGTGCAGTCAGTCGCACCCTGCATCTGTGGGAACCCCGAGATCAGGGCGAATCCAATGCCCCTTGTAACCTGGCTGTTCCGGTCCCGGGCGAAATGCACAAAGTTGGATGCCATGGAGAAGACGGCATCCGTGACCTCATGGATGCATTTGTGGGTGGTGGATTGTGAAATCCCACAGAAGACACCTGTGGAGCCCTGAAAGGATGTACTGGCATAGAAATTCAGTGCTGCGGTCACTCACGGCCACTGGTAGTGAATGCCCTCTATGTCCCCTTGGCAACAAGTCCTGTAGTGAGTGGCAGATGTAAGCCACCAGGTCCCTAGACATGCGCAGACATCAACAACACTGGTTCTCAGTCATCTGCGGGAATGGCAGGCGGCGTCTATAAACCTTGGGTGTCGCTAGGCGCCAACCAGCCACGGCTCGCTGTCACACCTGGGCAGCATGTACGGGAGCCCCTGCTGCCCCTTCTTCATAAGGTTGCTGCTCCTCCCTTTGCGCAGCCAGGAGCCTCAGTCACTCTCTCCTCAGTCTTCTATGGTCTCTATAGGCCATCAGGCATACAGCTAGGTCACCAGGATCCATAATCCTGACATGGTCCTCCTGCAACAGGAAAGAAGGACAGAGACATAGTTATCTTGGCTGTACTAAGCACCTTTCTTGGCCCTGTGTGGCCACCCCTTCCCTGAGAGTACTGGTCACCCCTCAGATAGCCAGAGATGAGTGCACTGCATGGCTGCCCTGTCAACCTGCGACATGGGGGAAGACAGGTCCCAACCGGGATGCTGAGATTGCAAGGGGCTATGAGCGCCTCCAGGAGAGCCTGTTACATGGCCAGCGCTGGTGAGGAGATTGTACGTGTGCAGTCCAACTGCTCCGCAGTCCAATAAAGTGGTGTTGGACTCGAAGTCTGTGCCGGGGGTGGGGGGAGCGGAGGGGTGGGGGCTGGAGGGCGGGTTAGTTACAGAGTGCTTGGTGGCCTTTTGGTGTCTCCGCATTGCTTGCGTGGGCGGGAAGGCACGGAACCCGATCCCAATCATATCACTGTGGCTGCGTTTGATCTGTCTCAGTTGCAGAGGCATGGTCAGTTTATAGAGGTGACACTAATGCTTCCCTCGCTTACCCTGGTCCCCACCTCAATTGCCAATGCACGGGAAGCAGCACCAGGGCAGCACTTAACCCCCCACCCCACCGACAACGGTTCCCTCTGAGGCTGGCCAGCACTTGCACCCAGGCACCATCTGCATGCTGTTGTGAAACACGTCAGCATGCTTTCCCACCGACATGGACGGACAATACGGCAGGGCTCCAAGAGCTTGGCGGGATGGCCTTTTAATTATATGTTGATGTATGACAATTAGCTCCCTGCCAACCGATGGCAGGAAACATGGCGCACTGTCGGTGGCCTGAGCGGATGATTGTGACCTGGTTTCATGCTTTCGTGAAGCAGGTCACGCCATTATTCTGCGCACATCACCTATCACGCCCGCCACCGGCGGGCTCAGAAAATTCGGCCCAATTAGTGCATAACAGCAAAGTCAGAAGCAGGATAGAGAGCACGAGAGAGGGATGATGAGTTGCAGGATCCTCACAAGGGTGTTCACCGCCGACCTCACCATCGCCGCAGGCACGGTCCACATCCTCACCAGTCAGCGCGATGAAACACTCCTTAAAGTGAGTAAGGTGCCTAATGTGGGCCACTCCACTCCCAGTCTGAGACCTCTCTCTGCTGTTGTGAGCCAGCTTCTCCTGTATGAAAACAGATGGCATGTGAGCAGGACACATGGCACTGCATGGGATGTTTGTGTGGGGAGTGGAGGCATGGCCGGGATGAGGGCCTGAACTCGAAAGGATATAAGCCTGATGGAGATGTGAGGGTGTGTGTGAGATTTAGTGGTGTTGTCCCTTGAGGTGAGAGATCCCTGTGGATGTGTGATGGGTGAGAGAGTTGAGAGTGATGAGAAGAATGACTTACCCTGGGAGAATGGATGAGACCATTCATCCTGTTGTAGCACTGACCTCTTTTGCAGGGCATTAAGTGCTGACCACTGCCTCCCATGCTGGATTGGTGATGCTGCTGCCCCTCCTGCAGCCAGAGCGGGGGTACAGGACATTGCGACAGGCCTCCATGGCGTCCAAAATACACTCGAGGGACGTGTCATTAAACCGTGGGGCTAGTCTTCTTTCTTTTCGGGGCCATGTCTTCTGTGTTGCAGTCCTGGGCTGGTAGCACTGAGAGGTGACTGCACAGCTGAACTTTAAATATGGCACCCGGTGTGAGGAAGCGGCAAGGTGATGGCATGGTGAGCAAATGAGAGCCCACCCACCCTCCAAGCAGCGTGTTTCCTGGGAATGCATGATTAATGAGGCGGAATTGGGATGATAAGGCGTGAAAATCTGCCATTGCGGCTGAGGGGAAAAATGTTCTTTTCCCACCCGCTACTGCATTTAATGCAAATCTGGAACAATTCTGCCCTTTCCTTCAACCACCTTTGAGGTAGAGAATTCCAAAGTCTCACAATCTTTTGGAAGAAAAAAATTTTCCTCGTCTCTGTCTTAAATGGACAACCCCTTATTTTTAATAGTTCTAGATTCTCCTACAAGAAGAAACATCCTTTCCACATCCAGCTGTCAAATCCCCTCAGGATCTTATATGTTTCAACCGGTTTGCCTCTTATTTCTCTAAACTCCAGCGGATACAAGCCTAGCCTGTCGAGCCTTTCCTCATAAGACAACCCACCCATTCCAGGTATTAATCTAATAAGCCTTCTCTGAAATGCTTCTAACACTTTTACATCTTTCCTCAAATAAGGAGACCAAAACTGTGCACAGTACTCCAGATGTGGCCTCATCTCGGACACCTAGATCCCTCTGCATCTCAGAGCTCTGCAATCTCTTACCATTTAGATACTATGTTTCTTTTTTATTCGTCCTGCCAAAATGGACAACCTCACATTTTCCCGTATTATACTCCATATTTCTACTCACCTAAACTATCCATATCCTTTTGTAGCCTCATGTCCTCTTCACAACTTACTTTCCTACCTATCTTTATATCATCAGCAAATTTAGCACCATACCTTCAGTCCCTTCATCCTAATCATTTATATAAATTGTAAAGAGTTGAGGCCCCAGCACTGATCTCTGTGGCACAACACCTGTCACATCCTGCCAACCAGAAAATGACCCTTTCATGCCTACTGTTTTCTGTTAGCTAGCCAATCTTCTATTCATGCCAATATGTTACCTCCTACACCATGAGCTTTTATTTTCCACAATAACCTTTGATGTGGCACCTTATCACATGCCTTTTGAAAATCTGAGTACAGTACATCCACCAGTTTGTCTTTATCCAAAGCACATTTTACTTCTTCAAAGAACTCCAATAAATTGGTTAAACATGATGTCCCTTTCACAAAATCATGTTGACTCTGCCTGATTATCTTGAATTTATCTAAGTGCCCTGCTATAACGTCTTTAATAATAGCTTCTAACGTTTTCCCTATGACAGGTGTTAAGCTAACTGGCCTATAGTTTCCTGCTTTCTGTCTCCCTCCCTTTCTGAATAAAGGAGTTACATTAGCTACTTTCCAATCTAATGGAACCTACCCCAAATCTAGTGAATTTTAGAAAATTAAAACCAACGCATCAACTTTCTCACTAGCCACTTTTTTTAAGACCCTAGGATGAAATCCATCAGGGCCTGGGGACTGTCAACCTGCAGTTCCAACAATTTGCCAAGTACCACTTTCCTGGTGGTTGCAATTTTCTTGAGTTCCTCCCTCCCTTCCAACTCCTGATTTACAGCTATTTCTGGGATGTTACTTGTGTACTCTATAGTGAAGACCAATGCAAAATGAATCTGCCATCTCTGTATTTTCCATTATTAATTCCCCAGACTCACTTTCTATCGGACCAACACTCACTTAGTTAACCCTTTTCTTTTTGAAAAACCTAGAAAAACTCTTACTATTTGTCTTTATATTTCTAGCTAACTTTCTCTTACTCTAATATTTCCTTCCTTATTAATCTTTTTGTCATTCTTTGCTGTTTCTTATATTCTGTCCAATCTTCTGACCTGCCACTGATCTTTGCACAATTATATGTTTTTTCTTTAAGTTTGATACTTTAACTTTTTTAGTTAACCATGGATGGTGGGTCCTCCCCTTGGAATTTTTCTTTCTCATTGGAATGTATCTGTTCTATGTATTCTAAAATATCCCCTTAAATGCCTGCCACTGCATCTCTATTAACCTATCCCTTAACCTAAATTGCCAGTTCATTTTCACTAGCTCTGCTTTCATGCCCTCATAATTGCCCTTATTTAATGTTTAAAATACTAGTCTTAGACCCACTCTTCTCTCCCTCAAACTGAATGTAAAATTCAATCATATTATTGTCACTGCTACCTAGGGGCACCTTCATTCTGAGGTGGTTTATTAATTCTATCTCATTGCACAATACAAGGTCGAGTATAGCCTGCTCCCTGGTTGGCTCCAAAACGTGCTGATCTAAGAAACTATCCCGAAAGCATTCTATGAATCCGGCATCTAGGCTACCCTTGTCCATCTAATTTTTCCAGTTTATATGTAGATTAAAATCCCCCATGATAATAGCCACGCTTTTCTGACAAGCTCCCACTATTTCTTCTTTGATACCCCGTCTTTGATACCCTGTGTGATTACTGTTAGGGCCTGTATACCACAAGTGACTTCTTGCCTTTATCATTCTTCATCTCTACCCAAACCACTTCTATATCCTGCTCTCCTGAACTTAGGTCATCCCTCTCTATTGTGCTAATGCCATCTTCATTTAACAGAGCCACGCCTCCACCTTTTCCTGACTTCCTATCCTTCCTAAATGTCACATACCCTTCAATATTCAGGTCCAAATCTATGCCTCCCTGCAGTTCTGTGTAGCCACTGTTAGTCTGGCAGAAAATATATGGGTAACTTTAGAAAAATTGTCTAAACATTCAGAGAGCTTTTACAAGAAAGATCTAAAAGATTTAGAGGTTGATTCTGAAATCGGTTGCAATCTCAGGGCGGTTAGCCCACGCCAAGGAATCTATTCGGAAATCCTTTCTATTGAAAGGATTTGAAGTAATACGCAGTTTCAATAAGAATTACAATCCTTGGTTGTCCTTTTCTTTAACTAAATTTCATGTAATTGATCTACTTAATGATTATGTAACAAAATGAATTTGGACTATTTGCCTTAGTTCTTAAACACAAAAGCAGTACAATGATTTGGTACAGTTTTTAAAATATTTAGTCAATTTTCCGCCCTTTGCTCCCACAGAACATACAGTTCCCTGGCATAAAATTCAGGAGAAAGAGATAGAGGCAAATAGTGATGTTCAACCCTTTAATGGCTGGCATACTAATCACTCTGGTCCGTTATTTCTTATACGGGACAAAACCTAGCAGACCTGGGCTCTGTCCCTAATTATAGCTCCATCTAACAGAAGCGCAGAATCATGCTACTTTGATTCTCGGAATTTCAGAGTTAATATATCAAAATGAATCAACTTTGAAAAAGCCAATCATGAAAACAATGACCAGCTTGGATATCTGAATAACATAGCACATTTTTTTCTGTTTCAGCTTTGGCAATAATGCTCGTGCTAAACTGATTATTACTCCAAAAAGCATCAATGTTTGTTACATAAATATTTATTATTTGATAATACAATGATAACAGGGTTAGGATGTGTGCCAGACAGATAGTAGAAAAGTGGGCTAACATACCTTTAAGAAGGTATTCAGATAAGTGGCATACCAATAGTTTCCCACATAAACTTTCACAATTTGATGAAGAGTATGACTATCTACATCAGCAGTCCAACTGTCATCCAATGAACCTTAAAAATACACCATCAATTTAAAGGTTATGAATCATTGTAGTTAGGAAGTTGTATTTATTTAACTAAGTACGTAAACAGCAACATTAGCCTGCTTCACTATCACTGTTGTACTGTAAGAGATAGTAATATTTTAATTGAAATGTGCGGTTAAGACTTGTGAGGCTATCCAACTCAGGAACATGTTCAAATGAAATAGAGAATGCTGCTGGCTATATGCAGGTGTACAGAAACTGACCGAATCTGACTAGCATGCATTGCATAATCGGTTAACACAATCTGTTAACAGCTGCTCACTGTTTCATTACAGATAAACAAGAACCACTGGTTTAAAAAAAAACCCTTTAGGGCTACGGAATGTTTAGCAAAAGGCACAAAGGTCATGAAATCAGGTTGAAACTAATAGAGACTTAGTTCAAAGCTATATTTTACTTTGATGCCAAGTTAGAACTTTGGAAAGGCTTCATGTACACAAAAAACATGATGGCTGGAAACAACGATAAGAGATTGGCATGACTGATGTCATAAAGCTATTAATGTATACATTATTGGGAAATATGTTTCTTTTAAAATAGAGGTTTAGTCTGTGGGTGTGTCTTAATTGGATTAAAGCCAGCTAGTCTGGGTGCTTTGATATGTACTAGTTTTGAGATGTAAACAGGGAGGTAGAGTGCATTTGCATTTTTTGAATAGAGTATTCAAGAAGTGGGGTGAAAACTGATGCCTATCTAGCAGATAACAAACAATATGTTTATATTACTAATAAAATTGGTACTATGAAGGTGTTCCATTGTTAGAGAAGTTTAGTTCAGAGGTTGGTGATACAATGAGAATTTACATTCAATGGGGACGGTAGGTATAACTTTAGCAGCTTTCAGGTGTGCAGAGCAGAGGCAATGTGAGATCAAAAGGCTGCTGTAAGCCACAGGAACCAAAGTGAAAAGAACCTTATTTTTTAATTCGTACGGTGAAAATGCTTTGTCGGGTATCTGGTTAAGTCTATGGGTTGCTGTTGCCTTAATGGAGATTAGTTTGGGGATTTGTTAAAAGTTATGCTAGTAGTAATTTGAAGCCATGTGTGTATATATTTTAACCTGTGTATATTAACAAAATGTTTCATTTAGTTTAATGTAAAGCCTCAAGAACTGATGGTCTGATTCCTGAATTTAGAGTCGCATCTCAAACATAACACAAGTATAGGTTATGCCAGTTGCTTTACGTTTCTCTCCGGGAATTTTAAATAACTCAGCTTTACAAACTGCATTGATCATAACACTGAATATAATTTAAAAGATGCTAATTCATCTGTCTTAAGTGATCCAAAGTGTTTTTAAAGCTGCATAAGAGTGGCGCTAACTGACACTGATTGATGATGCTAGAGTTTGCCTTCTTTTGAAATGCAGAAGTCTTTTTTTAATTTCTTTATCAGATAAACTCGGTCTTTCATTCTCTGAGCAACAATTTTAAAGAAGTTAGTAATTTAAGGGACTTGGTTGTTACATTGTTATGTAGTTTTGAAATCTGAGAGAGACCAGGAAAGGAAGTTGTTGTTAGATTTACAGATCTTGCACCCACCTGCAACATCCACAAGTGATATTATTATACATTTAAGTTTAAACAGATGCTCATCATCAATGTTGTCTCTAGTATTGTAATTTAAACAAAGAACAACTGTAGCTTAAGGTAGATTTTGAAGACAGTATGATCTTATCAATGAAACATCCCGCCCACCTTAGAAAGGTATAAAAATCATTGCAAAGACTTATTCAGTACTTAAGTTGAGCAATTTGGTTAGTTGCTGAAGGGTATGCTCGGTGGAGGTCACCGCTTGCTGGATGATCATATGTATGATTCCTTGTAACATATTTGCAACTAACAGCCATATTGCTAATGGATGTATTGTATTGTTAATTAGTATTCCTACCAAACTTAGTAGTTATTAGTACTTAAGTTGAGCTTTTGAGTGGTGGCACCTTATTTCTCTTAATTCTCATGTTCGAACTATATGTAGAGTAACCTGTCATGGGTTACATTTTACATTATGAAAGAAGCATTGCATATTAAATCAACTTACTTATGTTAAAGCTTGATTCAATTGTCTTTCTTTTTCTTTTCTGTAGGTAGAGTTGCAGGGCATCTTTTACAGGCTGGTACAGGTTATCATGTCGATCCAAAAATACACAAACTGCACACATCTGAGATACGTCTTCAGTCAACGGTAGGCGGCATGTCCCTAACCAGCTTCTGAAGACATAAATAATGTCAAACTCTTCCAGTTAGGTCAACAAACTTAAGTAAAAGCAAATAAGAAAGAAAACAGCGACAATTTAAATATCTAATTTATAAACACAACACTCCAAACTGTAATTGAGGATGAATCAATCAATCATTTTGGTTTTGCAATGGCCATAGTACATTACCACAAAAAGTTTAAAAACTTAAAAGTTTAGAAAAATAGGTGGAAAAGTTCTGGAAATTTATAATCTGCTAATAAAATTACAGGGGTATATGAAGTCTTGAACCGTCCACTTCTGAAAATGTAATCTTGTTTAATTAATCATTTAAAGAATGTTATAATTGTGGTTAAAACATTAGCCTAGAAATTTGAATGCACTCAAAGTGGGGTATGATCCAGGTGCACCACATATTACACACACCTAATGAGGACCACCATGTAGCTGGCTGCATTTGGCCAATTTATGGTGGAGTCAGCCCTCCAGTCTCCACATTAAGTAAAATATTAAAACTTCCCTCTCTGGTGGTAGCCTTTAGCAGTCTCTTTAAGGATTACTGGTTTGGCTGCTAAGCACCTGAAGAAATGGGCCATGGAGTGCATGGTGCAAGCTGCGTCACTCACAAATTTCACAAAGGCATTCCCTGGTTTTCATATGCAAATAGCTCAACATCACTTTAAGGTGCAGATTGAGCAGGCTCATGTGGTCTGGTACATTGGGCCCTTAGATACCCATTTTAATTGGTAAATTTCTAGGCCATTTTTTTCTCTTTCATATTTAAGGATAAATGCCAAGATATCGTTAAAATATATATTTCAGTTGTATTTTTGACTGGATCTCTGAGTAGAGATTAGTTACTTCAGATGCGTTGTGACGGAGTACTTTTCCTGGTTGCCCTCTACCTGTACTCTCCCAAGCACCTTGGCCAGGGTCCAAATCGGTAGATCTTTTTGCGCTGCTGCGACTAGTAAGCTGGCTCTGAAGCTGCAATTGATAACGAGTGACCCCACCAAACCAATCTGTTGTGGTCCTGCTACCGTCCTCATTAGGTGTGTGCAGTAGGCACTGCACTGACATCATGCCCCAATTAGAGTGTGATCAAATTTCTAGACCAATACCTTAACCACAATTTGAACATTCCATAAGTGATGAATGTAAAAGATCTTCATGATGGCTGTTAGAGTAATTGAAGAATAAAGTATACCCTTTTTCTAAACCAACATATCTAACCATCCGTCTGTACACGAAGCAAAGTGAAAAAAGTGTATAAACCTAAATACTTAGGGAAAATTTTTCACCTTCACCTCTGGTAATCTGGCACATTCTTATAGAAACTACTAGATTTTCATTCCATTGATTTCAATCTATAATGTATGTGTAATTCGTCCTATGGTTGAGATGTTAAAAACCTATCCTGTATGTGCCCATCAAATAAGCTCTCCACGAATAAATTCCATTGGGCTAAAGTGTTCATTTAATTTATTCTTAGGGATGTTTCCTCACTCTTTTTCTTCATTCATTTATGGAGTGTGGGCATCGCTGGCTAGGCCAGCATTTATTATCTATCTCTAACTAACCCTGAGAAGGTGTTGGTGAGCCACCTTCTGAACTGCTAAAGTTCAGATGGTGCAGTGACTCCCATTATGCTGTTAGGGAGTGAGTTCCAAGATCTTTACCCAGCAACAGTGAAGCAGTAACAAAATATTTTTGAGCTAGGATGGTGTGTGACTTGAAGGGGACTTGCAAGTGATGCTGTTCCCCTGTGTCTACTGCGCTTGTTTTCTAGGTAGTAGAGGCTGCGAGTTTAGAATATGGAGTTGAAGGAGCCTTGGCAAATTGCTGTAGTACATCTTTTAGATGGTACAAACTGCTGCCAGTATGCGTCGAGAGAGTGAATATTTAAGATGGTGAGTGGAGTGCCGAGGTAAAGGGCAGCTTTGTCCTGGATGTTGTTGAGCGTCTTCAGTATCGTTGGAGCTGCACTCATCCAGACAAGTGGCGGGTATTCTATCACAATCCTGACTTCTGCCTTATAGATGGTGCACAGGCTTTGGGGAGTCAGGGAATGAGTTACTGACTGCTGAATTCCCAGCCTCTGACCTGCTCTTGTAGCCACAGTACTTATACATCTTTACCAGTTGAGTTTCTGGTCAATAATAACCTATCTAAATGTTGATGCTGGGGGACTGGTAATGCCATTGAATATCAAGATCAGATGATTAGATTCTCTCTGATTGGAGATGATCATTGTCTGACAATTGTGTGGTGCAAATGTTACTTGTCACTTATCAACCCAAGCCTGAATGTAGTCCAGGTCCTGCTGCATATGGGCACGACTGCTTCAGTATCTGAGGAGTCGCGAATGGTAGTGAACATTGTCAGCAAACGTCCCCATTTCTGATGTTATTTTGGAGAAAAGATCATTGACAAAGCAGCTAATGATCGTTGAGCCAAGGAAAATATCTTGAGGAACTCCTGCTGCGATGTCCTGGAACTGAGATGATTGGCCTCCAACAATCACAACCATCTTCCTTGTACTAGATATGATTCTGACCAATGGAGGGTTCCTCCCCACAACCGCACCGATTCCCACTGTCTTAAATTATGCTCGGGCTCCTTGATGTCACACTCAGTCAAATGCTGTCTTGAGGCAAAGGTAGTCACTCTCACCTCGCCTCTGGAATTCAGCTCTTTTGTCCAAGTTTTGACCAATTCTGTAATGAGGTCTAAAGCTAGGTGGCCCCGGCAGAACCCAAACTGAGCATCAATGAGGTTATTGCTGGGTAAGTGCTGCTTAACATCACTGTCAATGACATGTTCAATCACTTTGCTGATGATTGGTAGCACCACTACTGACTGAGCTGGCTGAGTCCTGAAGAATATACCTGCCAGACTGACAATTGGGAGCAGACTTTACCAGGCTGGCATCTCATTTTTGGGTATGTCTGGTGCTGCTTCTGGCATTCTCTTCTACACTGTTCAATGAACCATGGTTGGTCATTTAGCTTGATGGTAATGGTAGAGTAAGGGGTATGCCAGACCAGGAGGTTACAGATTGTGGTTGAATATAATTTTGCTACTGATAATGCCCCACAGTGCATCTGAGCTGCTAAATCAGTTCTGAATCCATTCCATTTAGTATGGTGATAGTGCACACATGTTGGAGGGTGTCCTCAACATGAAGATGTGACTTCTACTTCACAAAGACTGTACAGTAGTCACTCTTACCAATACTGTCATGGACAGATGCATCTGCAACAGGTAGATTGGTGAAGACAAGAGCAAATAAGTTTTTCCCTTTTGTTGGTTCTCTCACCACCTGCCGCAGGCTCAATCTGGCAGCTTTTTAAAAATTCATTCACGGGATGTGGGCTTCGCTGGCTGGGCTAGCATTTATTGCCCATCCCTAGTTGCCCTTGAGAATGTGGTGGCGAGCTGTCTTCTTGAACTGCTGCAGTCCATGTGGTGTAAGTGCACACACAGTGCTGTTAGGAAGGGAGTTCCAGGGTTTCGACCCAGCTACAGTGACTCAGCCAGCTCAGTCAGTAGTAGCACTACCAAGCAACATTTGATGATAGATATTGAACTCAACCACCCAGAGTACATTCTGTTTCCTTGCTAACTCAGTGCTTCCTCCAAGGGGTTTTCAACATGGAGGAGTACTGATTCATCACTTGAAGGGAGGCAGTCAGCACACGGTTTTGTTGCCCATGTTTGACCTTATGCCATGAAGCTTCAAGGGATCCAAAGTCAATGCTGAGGACTCCCAGAGCCACTCTTTCCAGATGAAAACCATTGTGCTGCTACTTCTGGTGGGTTTGTCCTGCTGGTGGGACAGGACATAACCAGGGATGGTGATGAAGGAGTCTGGAACATTAGCTGCAAGTTATGATTCAATGTGTATAATTATGTCAAGCTGTTGATTGACTAGTCTGCGGGGCAGCACTCCCAATTTTGGCATAAGTCCCAGATGTTACTGAAGAGGATTTTGCAAGGTTGACTGGGCAGGGTATGCCTTTGCCTTTCTCAGAATGGCAGTATTTGTCCTCTCCTCATTTCAATTTTTCCCTTGCTGTTGCCTCTCAACCATCCATCCCAGACTGCTGCCACCCATGCCAAGATGGTGTAGTCCAAAGCCAGGTTTCCTAGAACCAGAGTTGCTCAAGGTCTTCCTGCAAAGCCATCTGCAATCTTCCCCGCTGAAAGTCAGCAGCCTCCCACAATCATGCTGCAGCTACTAGAACTGGCAAAGGTACACAGAAGAATATCAATAAGGAATGCACAAGGGTGGTTAAACGGCTTGATGGTGGATAGGTAATAGCTAATATTTAAGGAACGAATGTAGGCATTGCAACAGTTATACATTCCTTTCTGGCACAAAAACACAACAGGAAAAGTGGCCCAACCATGGTTAACAAAAGAAATTAAGAATATTATCAGATCCAAAATGTTGCTAGAAAAAGTAGCAAGTCCAAGGATTGGGAGTAGCTTAGAATTCAGCAAAGGAGGTCAAAGAGGTTGATTAAGAGGGGAAAAATAGAATATGAGAATAAACTTGCAAGGAACATAAAAGCAGGCTGCATGCAGAAGACCACCACCAGTCTTGATAAATGCTCTCCCGGGCCACTGCAGAGCAATGCAAGCAACAGAAACATTTCAGAATCCCAGTGATCTCATTTATCACATTTCATGTGGCAGCATGGCTATCTTTCTATGCATGCTTCCCATGTGTGTGTGGGTTGCACACCTGGGTCATGAGCCATGTCATCAATGGATAGCCCTTGTCACCTGGTAACTACTCTCCAGTTTGTTGTGGTGGCACAAATGCACATGGCACAGCAGGCTTCTGCAGAATGAAGACAGCATGACTGCTGCCAGGATAACAGGCAGTGACCTGCAATAAACGCTATGTGCGGTCACATATCAACGGACATCAAAGGAATGGAATTGCTTTTAGTTGCAGCACATCTCAAGAGCTATCACATGGCACCTGTAGAGTTATGTGCATGCAATCAATAGCACATTGAGCAAAGTCACATGAACATTCCACCTGCTTCTCTCTGGCAAGAGAGATGGTCTGTTCAGCTCATTTGGAATACAGAGCATCAATGTTCTCTCTTAGGTAGCACAAAGTCCACTTTGATGGAGAATTGTACTGCTAGATAGAGTACTTAACCCAGGGACAAAAACAGAAAATGCTGAAAAAACTCAGCAGGTCTGACAGCATCTGTGGAGGGAAAAAAACAAAGTTAATGTTTCGAGTCCGTATGACCCTTCTTCAGAGCTCTGATGGACACCAGTGTGATTCACAGCAACCACATTTAATTCACACTAAGTGTCCAGCAGCTCAAGGTACTTTAGCTCAGAATTAGTAAGCCTGAGTCCAAGCTTGGATACTGCAATGCATCAGGGGAGGGGAAAGTTACCTGGACACTGCATTCCAGGAATCTTAGGCTAGGTACTTCAGATTTGGTTCCTGGTCAGGAACAGGGTGGTGTGACTATGAGTAAGGCAGGTACAGGGATCCTAAAGATAACAATGGAGAAGCCACAGCCCTTGCAGTTGTCCAACAGGTTTGACATTCTTGCAGCCTATGTGGATGAGAGAAAGGCCAGTAGTGAGGATAAGCAAACTGACCACAGCACCATGGTACAGGGGTCCATTCAACTAGCAGGAGTAAAAATAAATGTAAAGGTACTAAGGGACAGTATAGTTAGGGGGATAGATACTGTTCTCTGCAGCCAAGAGTATGAGTCCCAAGTGCCTGCCCGGTGCCAGGGTTAAGGGCATCTCCTCAGGGCTGGTGAGGTGCTTGGGTGGGAGGGGAGGATCCAGTTGACATGGTCCAAGTAGGTGCCAACAACATAGGTAAGACCAAGGAAGAGGTTCTGCTGAGTTGTGTATAAGCAGCTAGATGCAAAATTAAAAGGCAGTACCAGAAAGGTTCACCACCTTCTGCGGCAGAGATCCAAAGTCGCACAATCCTCTGAGGGAAAAAATTCTCCTCATCTCTGTCCTAAAAGGGCAACCCCTAATTGTAAAACAATCTTTGTATTACTACCTCAGCCATGCTCAATCTGGCATAGAGTAAATAAAATCGAGAGTTGAATCCATAGCTCAAAGATTGGTGTGGGAGAAATGGGTTTCAATTCATGGGGCGTAGGCATCTGCGCAGGTGAAAGAGGGAGCTGTACCATTGGGACAGCCATCGCTTGAAATCCACAGGAACCAGTGTGCTGGCAGATCATATGACTACAGAGGGCTGAAGAGAGGGCTTAAAAATAAATAGTTGGGGGTGGGGGAGATGTTCACATGATGGGAGATTTAGGAAGTTAACAAGAAAGGACAACACAATACTGCAGGGTAACAAAACAAGGAGTGAGTACTAGATGGTGATAGGAAGGGACAGAACGTACAGGCATAAGAGTGCACCAGTAAAGAGGGTCAGGATAGAGAAAAATGGTAAAAAGACAAAATTAACGGCTCTCATAAGAACGTAAGAAATAGGAACAGGAGTAGGTCATTCGGCCCCTCGAACTTGCTCCACCATTCAATAAGATCATGGCTGATCTTCTTCTGTTTCGATTTCCACATTCCTATCTTTGATTCCCTTGCCTAACAAGGATCTATCTACCTCAAAAATATTCAATGACCCTGCCTGCACCACCTTCTGCGGCAGAGATCCAAACTCACACAATCCTCTGAGGGAAAACAATTCTCTTCATCTCTGTCCTAAAAGGGCAACCCCTAATTGTAAAACAATGCCCCCTAGTTCTGGACTCACCGACAAGAGGAAACATCCATTCAATGTCTACCTTGGCAAGGCCGTTCAGGATCTTGTATACTTCAATCAAATCACCCCTCACTCTTGTAAACTCCAGTGGAAACAAGCCCAGTCTATCCAACCTTTCCTCAAAAGACAATCCACTCATTCCAGGTATCAATCTAGTAAACCTCCTTTGAATCGCCTCCAATACATTTACATCCTTCCTTAAATAAGGAGGCCAAAACTGCATACAGTACTCGAGGTGTGGTCTCACCAATGCCCTATATAGCTGAAGCATAACATCCTTACTTTTATGTTCAATCTCTCTCCTATAAAGATTAGCATTCCATTAACCTTAATTACTTGCTGTACCTGCATACTAACTTCTTGTGGTTCATATACTAGAACAGCTTGATCCCTCTGCTCAAGGGCTACAGTCTTCTCGCCTTTCAGGGCCATGTCTTCTTTGCTGCAGTCCTGGGCTAGAAGCACTGAGCACAGCTGTACTTTAAATGTGGTGCCTGGCGTGATGAAGCAGCAAGGTGACGGCGTGGCAGGCAAGTTGGAGCCCGCTCACCATTGAAACGGCGTGTATTCCAGGAATGCATAATTAATGCAATGAAAAGCCGCCATTGCGCTCACTACCGCACTTAGTGCAAATCTGGGATGATTCTGCCCTTGGTTGCAGGGTGACCAAGGCTGGGTATTAAATATTCAAGGATTTTTGACAATTTGGAAAGATAGGAAGAAAGGAAAAGGAGGTGGGGTAATTTTGTTATTAAAGGATGAGATCAGCACAGTAATGAGAAATGATCTTGACTAGAAAGATCAACATGTAGAATCAGTTTGCGTGGAAGTAGAAATCAATCAGCAACTAGCCTGAAAGTAGTTGATGATCCTTTTAAATAGTACTGTGGGGGGAGAAGGGTTTATTCCTTCTGCTGAATGCACATTCAGCTGTGTTGTTTTTAAAAGATGGCATTAGCTAGAGAGTCAAGCTCCAAAATGGCACGACCAGCATCAAACAACGTGCCTATTCTGCATATTTCCAGGAGACACTCCCTGTGTGCACCAAACACCCTCGCTAAAAGGCATCTGGCATGCCTTGCACCAGGAGTTTGCGAGCGTACTGCATACACTATCACAAGGTATTCATAATACCAAAAGACCAGGCACTAAGGAGTCGAATTTTGTTGCCAAGGATCACAAGGTTTTTTTAAAAAAAGTGAATTGGCTTCTTTCCACACACCAAATAAGCTTGATTTCAGTAGTAAACTGGCAGAAGGAGCAAGATGGATAAAGTGACTTGAACACTAAATTTCATTCAGGCTTAGATAAGAGAGATAAGACTGAATCATATATATATGATAGATTCAGTAGGTGAAGGAACAGTAGAGATTTTGTGTTCTGCACAAGCATTTGAAAATTAAGCAAGTATTTTGAAACATTAGTAATTCAAAGGCTCCTTCATCAGCATTTTATAAACCCACAACCTCTACCACCTAGAAAAATCGAGGGCAGACGCATGGGAACATCACCATCCGCAAATTTCCCTCCAAGTCACACACTACCCCGACTTGGAAATATATAATTCCTTCACTGTTGCTGGGTCAAAGTCGTGGAACTCCCACCCTAACAACACTGCCGGTGTACTTACACCACATGGAATGTGGCAGTTCAAGAAGGCGGCTCACCATCACCTTCTCATTTGCAATTAGGGATGGGCAACAAATGCTGGCCTTGCCAGTGATACTCTCAGCCCATGAATGAATAAAAAAAAAATCTAGCCCAAGAAAAACTTATTTGGATTCAACGGGGGTGAAATTGGTCTATGTCAATGCAGCGTGGAATGAGCCAAAAGGGAATCGGCAACTGATATTTCACACAGCAGTTCATATTGCCAAGATTTTAAATTCCAAATCAAGTAATAGATACCGGGAGATTAGGAAACAAGTCTCCAAGTAGAAAGTTTGAACAATCATTCTGTGAACACAGTGGAAAGAATATTGACTGCAAAGTTGGTTACCAATTCACTACGATCCTGTTTTGCACTACTGCCATAGGCCACTTTACCCCTAATTTGTTCAAATCTTTCAGAATTTTTAGAATTTCTAAAATATTCCTTTTCAGTCTTCTCTTTTTCTCATACATCATTCCCTTCAGCTCTGGAATGAAACACGCTGCCCTTCTGTGTACCTCTCCCAGTAACTGAATATTCTTTTTGAATTAAGGAGGACAAAATTGCACACAGTACTCCAGATGTGGTCTCACCAGAGCCAATGCAGTTTTAAATTACCTCTGGGTTTTATATGTTATACCCTTCCCTGGATTGTATTTTTTCCTTGATGGTGGTATCTTGTTAGAAAATGTTATGTTAGGTCATTTTCTTGCATTCTCTGGCCCTCCAGCATACTTGCAACATTATGCTGATAAGCAGTTAAAAGGAAACATATCTCTTTCTTTTTCATGATTACAAGGTATTAAGGGAACAGTGAATTGCAGCAAGGGAAGGTTAAAAGAAGCCAGAAAAATGATGTAAAGCAGTACAGTCAATCAGGTGAATCCAAAATAGCATTTGATGTTCTGACCTAATCAAGTACTTAAATCTACATTTCATCTGAAAGACAGCACCTCTAGCAGTGTGGCATTCCCTCAGTACTGCAATGGAACATCTGCCTTGATGTTTGTGCTCAAGTCCCAGGGTGGGATTTGAAGCAAGAACCATCTGAATCAGGGACAAGAATGCCACCAACTGAGATGTCACGGATTTGTTTTTCCATCCACCCTTGAAAATGCATGAATTTAAAGTGCACAATTTGCCAGAATCCATCCAGCGAGGTGGAAGGACTTGTTGAAAGGTCACCAAGATTGCATGTGGTCCTTCAGTCATGCATATCTTGGGACTCAATGCAAGTATTGCAGTATTCATGCTCCTATGTTTCAATCCCTTAACCACTAGCAAAACTGTACATCAAGATTTTGCTGGGTCTATAAATCTGCTACCCTCTAGTTCTTTTGCCAATTACCTTGAATCTCTGTCCTCTGGTTACTGATCCTTCTGCCACCAGGAAGTTTCTCCTTATTTACCTAATCAATATCCTTCATGGTTTTGAACATCTCAATTAAATTTACCCTTAACCTTCTCTGCTTTAAGGAGAACAATCCCATTTCTCTCATCTCCTCACTTAACTGAGGTTTCTGATCCCCGATACCATTATAAATGTGGCTATAAAAAATTCCAATGCAAAAAGTTGACAGGACATACACAGAGAAGGATGATAGATATATAACCATTCTACTGGGTAAAGGCACTGTTCGGTTTATTATTATACCAATGCAAACCTGAAGGCCCCAGGTCCAAATCCTGATCTCTACTGTTAGCTGGTCTAAACCAGGACAGCAGCTTGTGCTGTACTGCTTTCCTCAGCATCATTAAATGTGCAGGGAAAAAAGGAATGGTGTTAACACCTGCTCAAAAGTGTGCACCGGTTATAATAGGACAGGGTCTGACTATAGTGTCAAACAGTCTGCCAACACTCACTGTGCAAGCCTGCATATGAAGAATGGCAACTCAGAAAAGGGACAGAAGGAATGCCAGTATCCATGGCACCAGGCCTCAGCATGAATTAGTACCTTCAGGAGAGAAATTAGAAAAATTGGGAAACAAAAACTATATAATAATTTACTTAGGTTTTAAAACTCTTTGAAAAGTCGAGTGAAAAATAAGTTGAAATTTTAAAATCCCAGTGTATATACTTGGAAAACCATAATGCAAACCAAAACTGCAGTAATCAAGTAATCTTGAATGTACACTTACCTTGTGCTATTCACAGTGCTCCTCCACGTGCGCTTGCCTCCTCTAACTTGTTAGCTGCACTCCTCGGGAAATGCCCTTATCTAGCCACAGATCATTGGTCAACTTACCTTCAACTACTTCTGGGACCTATGTAACGGCCATGGTCTAGATCAGAAGATCCTGCGGACCTGATGTGGCTCACAAGTCATAGTTTGCTTACTCCTGTTCCAGGTGGTAGAGGTCACGCATTTGGAAGGTGCTATTGAAGGAGCCTTAGTGAGTTGCTGCAATGCATCTCGTAGATGGTACACACTGCTCCCACTGTGTGCCAGTGATGGAGGGAGTGAATGTTCAAGGTGGTAGATGGGTGTCAATCAAACAGGCTGCTTTGGCTTGGATGGTGGCAAACTTCATGAGCGTTTCTGAAGCGGAATTCCTCCAGGCAAGCGGAGAGTATTCCATCACACTTCCAACTTATGTCTTTGAAAGTCAGGAGGTGAGTCACTCACTGCAGAATTCCCAGCTTCTAGCCTGCTCTTGTAGCCATAGTATTTATATGGCTGGTCCTGTTAAGTTTCTGATCAATTATCACCCCCAGGATGTTGATGGTGGGGGATTCAGTGACGGTAATGTTGAACATCAAAGGGAAATGGTTAGATTCTCTTTTATTACAGATGATCATTGTCCTGCGCTTGCATGCCATGAATGTTATCTGTTACTTATCAGCCTAAGCCTGAATGTTGTCTAGGTCATGCTTTCAGGTGAACCAAATGTCCTCTCCTACCTGAAGCTGAAAATTTATTAATTCCAAAATTGGACAGCGTAAATGTAAGCATTGAGAAAATCAAGGATTTTTTTTTGCAATGTGTTCAGGACTGTTCATAACTACCGGAAGGAAAGCATACTGTTATGTGCACTTAATGAATATATGATAGCACCATTTGATCTTCGATTATAGCAGTGAATATGAGATTAAAGTTCGGTTGAAAAATGTCTTACTTTTATAAAAATAACTTTGGTATGTGATAAATATTGCACAAACATGATTTTAGACAGCAAATGCATTTGGCACCTACAGGCAATTAGAATGAAATTTAATTAACAATAAACCTAATATAAGCACCTGACATGTTTAAAAAGAACTCCATTGCCAAAAATATATAGCTTCATCCCATCAAGGCTGCTTTCAATGGAAAGCTGTCCTAGTGCTGAATCTGGGTATTTCACTAACAATTCCAGGACAAGGACATATAACGGTTTATCTGTCATTTCACATACAGAGTTACAACCCCCTTCAGAATGATGTATAGAACTGACAGGGATAGAGACATCTTTGGAACTACCACCTATAATAAAAGAGAGGTGAAAATTAATTCACATAACTAATGACTGCAAGTGGCCACAAAACATACAAGGGTAGATTTTCAACTTTCCGCCCAAGCGTAAAATTGCCATTGTAAATCAGCACCCAAATTTTGTTCCTATTTTGATTTTTTAAATGCTCATTTAGCCAGTTCAAAATCTACTCCACTAACTTATTTTTAACCCTTATCTCCCAAAATTCATGGTAACCATTACATTGTAATGGTTCCTATATTACAACAGTAACTATGCTTCAAAAGTGCTTCATTAGCTATGAAGTGCCTTGGGATGTCCTGAGATTGTGAAAGGCACGATATAAATGCAAGCCTTTTTTAAATGAACATTAATAGCAGCTTAGATGCTGTACAGGATTTTATTTACAACATTAGCAGTATCCTTTGAAAGTGTTAGCTTCAAAAAAAATAACTGTGGCTAAACTCACCCATTATAAATATTGGGCAGAATTTTCTGCCTGCCAGGCGGGTGGGCGGGCCCGACCCAATCTCCAGCGGGCGGAGAGCCAATCCCCGCCGGAGAAGCGGGCTCCGCCGCCATTTTATGTGGGCCAGCCAATTAAGGCCTGCCCAGTGTGACATCCGCTGGGAAGTGCTATGCGCT
The DNA here is from genome assembly GCF_964194155.1 of Cetorhinus maximus. Classification (NCBI taxonomy): domain Eukaryota; kingdom Metazoa; phylum Chordata; class Chondrichthyes; order Lamniformes; family Cetorhinidae; genus Cetorhinus; species Cetorhinus maximus. Next base: position 98,860,655 of record NC_135884.1, read on the forward strand.
TCCTGTGCAGGCGGGGGGGGGATTCCCCAAAAGCGAGAGTGCGCTCTTTCGCGCATGCGCACGAAAGAGCGCACATCTCCCTGAGGCTAAGTGCTGCCTCAGGGAGATTGCTGACAGTCTTAAAAACGTTAAAATTAGAAAAAAAAAATCCTTAACATGTCCCCCTCATGTGACAATGTCACATGAGATGGGGCATGTTCATAAATTACACTAAAACTTTATTAAACTTTTTAAATCCCTACATGAAACCTCATCCTGCCAGTGGACGAGGTTTCATCTTTTTTCTATAAGGTTAGAAGGGCAGGTCCTTTAATTGTTTCAATGTCAGTGGCCTCAATTAGCCATCGACAGGTTGGCGGGCCCACAGCTGATTTTGCTGCTAACCGACGGCAAAATGCAGCCCATTAGGTTTGAAACTATGAGCAACATATTTTGGTTAACACAAAAAAATCAATCTGAACCAGTGAACTAATGTGGTTATAGTTCTTTAAAATTAGTGCAATAGAGAATAATATAACATCATTGCTTAGTCACTGCAGCACCAACATCAGATTGCTAAAGCCTACTCTTTTCATATTGACTCACCTATGTCCATCCTATATGATTTCACAGCTTTTATGAGCTCTGGAATTTGAAGCATCTCCATCTCAGTCACAAGAACATCTATTTCTGAAAACTTTTCAGGTACAAGAAGTTTCCCCGTCTGAAGAAAATTTGCTAAAAAATTGAATTTTAAAACAAGTTTGTCATGTTAACTCAATTCTGATTCACTTGCCATCAACACTAATCAAATAACTTTTTATATAAATGCTATTATACAATTTGCATTTACATAGCACCTTTAATGTAGAAAATACCCCACAGGACTTTACAGGGAGAAAAATAAAGGTAGCAGGTGATAAGCCATGGTAGAAGAGCTAGATCAAGTTATTGTATTCCAAAAAGCCAGGTGGTGAAGGATAGGATTGGAGCTAATCTTTGCCCATGCACCTCTTAACCCAACAACCACTGTTTCAGTCTGTTCCTTTTTATAGGGACACAAGTGCATCCCCAGTTAATGTCCGCTACCTGCATACAATTAAACACAATTAATATACAATTGACACATGACTTAAAAAAAGGGGAACATTCAGACACTATTCTGCTGGTGACAGTATAGATTGTGGGCATTAAAACCCAAATTTGTATTGAACAGGACACCATGGCTTGACTCAGCCTCAATGAAAGGCAGGGGAAAGAGACAGAAACAGTAGTAAAAGAATGGAGTTTATGGTGGGGTTCAATAGGAAAAAATCTTGACAATAAAAAGTAGGTTGGGGGAAGAATGGAGAATTAGAGCTGGCTGATGTTAGCATACTGATTAATATTGACCTGGAGCCTGCATTACTGAAAAACAATACGAGGATGAGGAAAAGAGAAACAAGGTAGATCTCTGGTGGCATCTGAGTGGGTGGAAGAACAGAAAAGTTGCTGGAAGTGCACTGACTGCATTGAGACAACCAAGAGTGGAATCACACAAAATTGGCCCACAATTTTAGACAATTGACAACAGGGTAGTGTGATCTATCATACTGAACGCCACAGAAAGATTAAGAGCAAGGAAGAATAACTGATGTAGCAGTGACAGACGATGTCACTTACAATTTTGACTAGGAAGTCTCAGGTTAGCAAGGCAGAAGCCAGACTGAAAGGATTCAGACAGAGAGTTTTGAAAGAGAGGTACACGGAATTAGTGATGGCAGATTCAAATACCTTAGTAAAGGGAGGTTAGGAATGGACAGTATTTGGAGAAGAGGAATGGGCCAAAGGAAAGGATGTTCCCTATATAGCCAGTGATTAGCAATGTTGGTATGAAAAAGGGCCAGGAAAGGTAATTAGTCATCAAGATTTGGGTAAGGAGGGGGTTAAAGGAGCAACAGATGGGACATACGAGAGATTAGGTTGCAGAGAATCGATGATGTAGATAAGAGTGGAACTGGAAAGTGACAAGATATTTGAGATTAGCTGAGTGGGGAGCTGAAACAGTGGTCATAAGCAGAGCAGCAGAGAAGAAGGTAAGAGCAGAGGTGAGCTCTTTGCAATAGATTTTATGGATGAGGCTAAAAAACAGGGCATTGAGAAGCTGGTTCACCTTGAGAAAAAGAGCCGTGGATTGATTGTCCTTGGCCTCCAGGATAATCCTGGAGTAATAAGATTTCACTGAGGACAGCGAGGTTTGGTAGAATGTAATGTAAACAAAAAGAAAAAAAAATTACAGGGCAATGGGGAAAAAAAGGAAAGTGGGATTAATTGGAAAGCTCTTTCAAAGAACTGGCATGGATATGATAGGTCAAATGGCCTTCTTCTGTATGGTTCAATAATTTGCCACAGTTCTATAGGTTAGGAAAGAAAAAACTGCCAGGATACAGTTAATGATCATTTATATGGCAGTGCCTGCTGGAAGTGCATATATCTTGATATCAGAGAGAATAGTTGGACTCACCTATGATGTCCTCCTTTCAGAAAGGCTGGCAATGCTCATAGTTAAGCCTCAGGCATGATTAATGATGAATAACTAAGAGAATGCAGCTGCTGATGCTGTTGTCATAATCTAATAAGAAAGCCAACATCTTCAAAAAAGGAAGGGAACAGGGGAGAAAAAAGGGCATCGAAAAATTTGGAGAGAAAATTCAGAAATCAAGAATAAGATATCTACTTTGGTGCTAACTTATTAAGGAGTGAGGTTTCTAAATACATCATTTGTTTATCTGACATCAAAAGGAAGATGAACAGAAATTAGATAGTTTTCCCTTCCCTCAATAGCTGTTAATAAGGGTAGAACTGAATCACACAAACCAACAAGATCCTAGATAATCCTTGGTCTCAAGTGAAGTATGCCGATGTAAGATTAGCCTCAACATCCCTAAACTAAAGAATGGCAAACTCGTTTGAGGTTTATGTTGCTTTATTCAGTGACCATAGTCATATTTGTGAATGCCAGGAGAGCTATTTTTGGCTCTGATGTCCCCCATGATAAAATAGCCAAATTGACAGGGAGTTTAGGATTGCACACATTAAAAATAGACATTTCAGCAGGGTGTCAGGAGGGATCACCAATCTTTAGAATTATCCCAGGATCAGTGAACCTTTTTTAGGACAGAAAGGGTAAGGAGGGAAAATCAGATGGAAAATTGGTAAAGGAAAAAACATCATGAAAAATAGCAGGTTGATCATAGATTTTTAACAATATTAGAGAGTAATGTAATTGGTGAACATAAATACAAGCCAGGAACAAAAGAACTGATGTCAGCAATGAAGGTGCATCCTCACTTCACTACAGATGGATCATACAAGGAGAGCAATCAGGAATTTTCAAACATATGAAAATGATGGACAAGAATAGATCAGTTGATCTTTTGAGCCTGTCCTATACAGTCATGTTGGAATTAAGTATCCTGACCCCCCAAAGGGTTGCAATCTCTCAGATCCATGCCCGTCTCTCCCACAACTTCATTTGAATCCCATTCTATTCCCAACCAAAGAAACAAATAACATTCTGAGGCTGTACCCATTATGTATTGTTCTTCGTTAAAATCTCTGCAGCCTCTGACATGGCTGGCCACACCATCCTTGTCTATGTTTTTCCTGCAGCCAGCTCCATGGGTTCCACTTACTTAATTCTACTTGCCTATCCGATTGTAGTCAGAACATTTCTACCTAATGGCTTTTCTTCCCACCCCCATACATCACCTGAGGAGTTTCCCAAGGATCCATACAGAGTCCCTTTCCACATTACATGCTACCTCTTCAACAGAAATGAGGTCAGCTTCCACAGACGTGCCAACATCACCCAGCCCTACCTCTGCAACACCTCTCTCAATCCCTCATTGTCTCTGTGCAGTCAGACTTCTTGCCCAATATCCAATCTTGAATAACCTGCATTTTCCTCCAGGTCAACATTAGGAAAACTGAAGACATTGTCTTTGGTCCCTACCACAAACTTTAAACCCTCAGAACCAATTACTTTCCCCTCCCTGGCCACTGTCTCGGGTTGAACTAGGCTCCACAATATCAAGATCTTGTCTGACCCTGAATCAAGCTTCCACTTCCATATTATCTCCTTCACACTGCCCATCTGCTGCTGAAATCCTTATTGATGCTCAACATGCAAATCAACATGCCTCTCAAGATAGGTAAGAAATTAGCAGATCTTCCCCACAGAATAATTTTCTTTTTTATTCTTTGATGAGATGTGGGCATCACTGGCAAGGGCAGCATTTGTGCCCATCCCTAATTGTCCTTGAAATGAGTGGCTTGCTAGGCCATTTCAGAGAACAGTTAAGAGTCAACCACATTGCTGTGGATCTGTGGTGATGCAGGCCAGACTGGGTAAGGATGGCAGATTTCCTTCCCTAAAGGGTATTAGCAAACCAGAGGGGTTTTTAACAACAATCAATGATAGTTTTGGTCACCATTACTGAGACTAGCTTTCAATTCTAGATTTTATTAATTAAATGTAAATTCTACTAGTTACCCTGGTGAGATTTAAACCCATATTCCCATAGCATTAGTCTGAAGTATTAGTCTAGAGACATTACCACTACGCCACCATCTCCCCCTAAATGGTTAGATATCCCCTGTTAAACTCAATCAACACAGAATTTCAGTAACAGCAAATATTAGGTAAAAGAGAAAATATTTACAAGTTTTTTTTGCTTATAATATGGCATCAGTATATCACAGATTAAACTACCTATATATCGGAAATTACTCCATCCAATTTCTATGAGCACAACTCCTTCACACAGCCACAGCAGATTATCATCATTGATTAAAGTAGGGTATTTCTTCACTAGGTCTAAAGGAAGAAAATACCAGTGCACCTCTTCTTCAGTATCCAGCAGTGGCGTGTCTATCAATCCTAATGGAGCTTTATCAGGTAAACCTGAAACAAAGCAAAAAAATGATCTTAATTCACCTGAAACAAAAATGTATTTCCTGATGGTACTTACCACATTTCAAAATATTTATGAACTTTATCAAACAGCTTCCCTAGGAGTTAAATGGTTGAATGCGCCACAGGGATGTGGTATGGAGCAAAAAGGCTATCGTGGATCCCTTGTTGTGTTGAATTTGTTGATTTAAGCTATTGATTTGCTTACTCCTTGTAAAGCCAGCAAGATAATTCTAAGCAAACTGATTTGCTGAATGAAGGCTCTGCCAGCAAAACAGTAAGTTGATAGCATAACAACGGATTAGCATGGATAAAGGATTGGTCAATCGACAGGGAGCTGAGGGTAGGCATAAATGGAGCATTTTCAAGTTAGAAGGCTGTGATTAGTGGAGTGCCACAACAATCAGTGCTGGGCCTCAGTGGGCCATAACCTCCAAACTCCAGGACGACGCAACTGGGGGGGTACCTAAAGATGCGCTGGGGAAACCCCCCGGAGGTTCCTAGGTAAGGCTTGCACGCCAAGGTCTGTTCCAACCACCTCCCACCACCCCCGAGGCCTGACCCAACCCGATGCTCCGCCCTGGCCCAACACCTGACCCCACGTCAATACTGATCCAAATGCGCCCCCACCCCAACCCAGAGGATTGGCCCACCCCAAGGCCCGACCCGATCTCCCCCCACAGACACAGAGGCCCGACCTGACCCTACCTCCCTCCCCCAACCCCCAAGGCCCGATCTGACACGAGATCCCTCCCTCAGCCCCGAAGTCCAACCCAACCAGCATCCCCGGATCCCGAGGCCCGAACTGACCACCCTCATCCTATCCCGAGGCCTGATCTCCCCTGACCCCGAGACCTGACCGACCTCCCCTAGGTTCACTAGATTGGTCCCTGGGATGAGAGGGTTGAGTAAATTGGGTTGATATTCTCTGGCATTTGGAAGAATGAGAGGCAATCTCATTCAAACATTCAATATTCTGAAAGGGCATGACAGGGTAGACAAAGGGGTTGTTTCTCCTGGCTGGGGAACCTAGAATCAGTGTCAGGATATGTGTACATCATTTAGGACTGAGACGAGGAGGAAATTCTTCACTCAAATGATTGTGAACCTTTGCAATTCTTCACCATAGAGGGTTGTTGATGCTCCATTCTTGAATATATTTAATGCCCAAATAAACAGATTTTTTGTCTCAGTGAATCAAGGAGTGTGGGGAGTGGGCAGCAAAGTGGAATTAAAGCCAAAGATCAGCCATGATCGTAATGAGTGGCAGAGCAGGCTCGGCAGGCTGTACGGACTACTCCAGCTACTATTTCTTATGTTCTTACAACAAAAGTGACTGCATTTCAAAGTAATTTACCTGAAGCATTTTAAGTCAAGCTAATTGTCCTAAGATATTGTATGAATACAAGATCTTTCTTTACTATCACCAGAAATAAACTACCTATTTTGTTGTTTAAAAGACTGCTGTGATTGATGACAATAAAAATGTCCACAAATAAGTATCTTTATGAAGGCTTTAACTACCTGTGAATGCTGGACTTTTAATTTGGAACTCTGAAGGTTTACTGTTACATCTTGTTCTCCAATAATTCCTGCTTGCTCTTTTAGTGACTGGTACATCTTCAGGTCGTATACGCAAATGATGCTTACTTTCTTTCATGTTATCCAAAGCCTATTAAAATAAAGTATGAATCAGTACATCTTATAAAAGTTGTTCATCACAAAACACATTCCTGCATAATTTCATAAAATAGTTTTACCAATAATCTCTTGTAATTTAACAGTACCTTTTTCCCCTCCTCACATCTTTCATCCACACCATCGTAGCTTTCCAGAACTGAAGTCAAGCAAATGTTCTGCTATCAAATCTGTCACTGCTGCTCACTAATCAGTAAAAACTATGCAAGTAGCTCAAAGCAATTCAGTTAACAACCTCTTCAGTAAAAACCCTAAAATCCAGACAAGGTTGGAAACTTGATGAGTGGGAAATCACAGATGGAAAGCCATGCCCTACTATTGCATTGTGCTTCAATACCATTATACAGCCTAATGTTTGTGGTTTTCTTTGTAAAATACTGTGCTTAATGGAGATGAAACATTCAGGGTAACTTTGTGTACATGCTGGTGGCAGGGAGCCATAGCCCCTGTAACATATATCGTTGACATCAATAAATGGAAAACTGCAAACTTGTGTCCTCAATTTTCCAATGCATGCTACCAGTGTGTGAGATCCCCTGTCACCAGCACATACTTGAAAAATGATTCCCATTGGGTGCAATGAGAAAACGGAGGTACCATAGTCTAATAACTTGATTGTGCTTTTGATCAGTTAACAGAGGACGGTGAGGGTAATTCACTTGATGAGGTGTACACGGACTTCCAAAAGACGTTCGATTAAAGTGCCTGATAATCAACTTGGCAAAGCTGAAGCTCATGGAATAAAAGTGTGGCAGCATGGATACAAAGTTGGCTGCGTGACAGGAAACAAAAGAGTAGTGATGAACAGTTGGTTTTCAGACTGGGGGAAATATACACTAGGCTTCCCCAGGGGTCTGTACTAGGACCACTGCTATTCTTGATCTATATTAATGAATTAGACCTGGATGCACAGGGCACAATTTCAAAATTTCCATATGACAAAACTTGAAAGTACTGTGAGCGAGATAGTGATAAGACTTCAAGTGGACACAGAGGGGCTAGTAGAATGGGCAGACACATAGCAGATGGAATTTAATGCAGAGAATTGTGAAGTGATATATATTGGTAAGAAGAACAAGGAAAAGGGAATATAAAACAAGTGTGCAATTCAAAAGGAGCTGCAGGAACAAAGAGACTGGAGGTGGAGGTGGAGGCGGTGGTAGCGGGGCCGCAGGTGGGGGGGCTGGTATATGTGCACAAAGCAGTCTATGTCCAAATGCAGCAAGACCTGGACACTATCCAGGCTCGGGCTGACGAGTGGCTAGTAACATTCACACCACACAAGTGGCAGGCAATGACCATCTCCAACAAAAGAGAATTTAACCAACACCCCTTGACATTCAATGGCATTATCATTGCTGAATCCTCCACTATCAACATCTCAGGGATACCGTTGACCAGAACTGAACTGGACTAGCCATATAAATACTGTGACTACAAGAGTAGGTCAGAGGCTTGGAATCCTGCGAGTAACTCACCACCTGACTCCCCAAAGCCTGTCCACCACTACAAGGCACAGGCCAGGGGTGTGACGGAAAACTCTCCACATGCTTTGCTGAGTGCAGCTCCAGCAACACTCAAGAAGCTTGACAGCATCCAGGACAAAGCAGCCTGCTTGATCGGCATCCAATCCACAAACATTCACTCCCTCCACCACCAGCGCACAGTGGCAGCAGAGTGTACCATCTACAAAATGCACTGCAGGAACTCACCAAGGCTCCTCAGACAGCACCTTCCAAACTCACGACTGCTGCCACCTAGAAGGACAAGGGCAGCAGACACATGGGAACACCACCACCTGCAATTTGCCCTCCAAGCCACTCACCACTCTGACTTGGAAATATATCGCCGTTCCTTCTGTGTCGCTGGGTCAAAATCCTGGAACTTCCTCCCTAACAGCACTGTGGGTGTACCTACACCACATGGACTGCAGCAGTTCAAGAAGACAGCTCAACGCCACCTTCTCAAGGGCAATTAGGGATGCCAATAAATGCTGTCCTAGCCAGCGATGCCCACATCCCATGAAAGAATAAAAAGGAACCATTAAAGGCCATAAGACACAGGAGCAGAAGCAAGCCATTCTGCCCACCGAGTCTACTCCGCCATTCAATGAGATCATGGCTGATCTGATAATTCTCAATTCCATTTTCCTGCCTTTTCCCCATAACCCTTGATCCACTTACTGATTAAAAATCTATCTCAGCCTTGAGTATGCTTAATGACCCAACCTCTACAGTGCTCTGAGGTAAAGAATTCCACAGATTCACTAACCTCAGAGAAGAAATTCCTCCTTATCTCTGATTTAAATGGTTGACCTCTTACTCTGAGATTATGCCCTCTGGTCATAGACTCTCCCACAAGGGGAAACATCCTCTCGGCATCTACCCTGTCAAGCCCCCTGAGACTCTTATATGTTTCAATAAGGTCGCCCCTCATTCTCCTAAGTTCCAATGCATACAGGCCCAACCTACTCAACCTCTCCTCAAAAGAAAATCCCTCCATAGCTGGGATCAACCTAGTGAACCTTCTCTGGACTGCCAAAGGTTGCAGTGCAGGTTGAGAAAGTGGTTAAAAAGGCGAACAAGATCCTGTGAAGAATTTTTCCCCCCATTGGTGGGGGGTGTGTGTGTGTGTGTGTGTGTGTGTATATGTGTGGAGCGGGGGGGGGGGGAGAGAGTGCAGGAGCGGGTGCGTGTAAGCGCGCCTCTGATTGGTGCCCCTGATTGGTAGCATGCCACCATTTTACATGGGCAGGCCAATTAAGGCCCACCCAGTGTGATGTCCACCAGGAAGCGCTATGCGCTCCCTGTGCAGGCAGGGGGGGAGGATTCTCTAAGACAGGAGTGCGCTCTTTCGCGTATGCGCGCAAAAGAGCGCACTCATCTCCCTGAGGCTAAGTGCTGCCTCAGGGAGATCGGCACCAAATTCAAAAATGGTCAATGCACAAACATAAAATTTCCCTGACATGTCCCCTCATGTGGCACTGTCACATGAGTTAGGACATGTCCATCACTTTTATTCAAACTTTTATTAAATTTTTAAAAACCTTGATGAAACGTCATCCTACCCGTGGATGAGGTTTCATGTTTTTTCTGAAGCCCGCCAGGGCTCCCGGCCTGCCTGCCAACATTAAGGTTGGACGGGCAGGTCCATTAACTACTTGAATTATTTTTTAAATGGCCTCAATTGGCCGTTGACAGGTCGGCGGGCGCACAGCTGATTCGGCTGCACCCCCGCCAACCTGAAAATGGAAATGACGTGGGGTGACATCAGGAGTTCTGCCTGACGTCATTCCGCCTCATTTTACGCGTCGGCTAGTGGGCCCCACCACCCGCTTGCCGACCTCAATATCCTGGCCCCTGCGTTTTAAAACAAATAGTACAGACATTGTACTAATCAGAGACATGCATTTTTCCACTAAAGAAAATAGAGGGAAGACATAAGTCTTCAAATAATAAATGATAGATGAGGGATTTCCCCTTGGACAACAAATGTAAATTGTAATTTACAGCAAGCCTATTCTACTTTAAATCTCATTAATCTGAGTCAGCATTTGAGAGTATAACACTTTAATACCTCTCATCATATCATTTAGAAGCAGCTCATCTCTCTTCAGGAGGTAACCAATCTTACTTCTGAAAATTACTTAACCGGAGGAGCTAGTGAATTGAACAAAATGTCTCAGCACTAAATAGCATTTGACTTACCACTGACTTACAAAGTTTGTATAATTGTTTAACTCAAACATTTATCAATAAAAATCAATTGATACTATTTGTTGAAATTTACTGCTGGGTGTTGCAGTAGCACTCAAAAGCATTGGGTAAGGAAATTATGTAGCAGTAAACTTAATAAATTCTTATTTTTTTTAAATTGTACTGAAAAATTTAAACTTATGGAAAAACAAGTTTTCTTTAAAAAACTGAGCACTGTTAAAGTGGATCTTAGTTTTCAGTAGTAGAAATGCACTGTTGCATAGCAGACCAGAAATCTCGTTTTGATCTCTTTCATATATGACCAGTAATATTAATTAGACAGTATTCCTGTGTTTACAAACAATATTTTCTAACAAAATAAGTTTGCTAATCTAGCCAACAGTAAAGTTACATCTAGATAGCTGAATAAAGACTTAAGTTTTCATGGCAGATGCTTCAATTTTGAATTCACTTTCTTCTATACATAAATGTCAAAGAGCACACATTTATAAACCGTATGTTGAGAAAACACCTTAGACAATAAATACATGAAAAATATTTTTTGTTGGAAAACAGCAAAAATCATAAAAGTAGTTGCTGCAGATTTCATCCTGCTGTAATGATACATTAATTCCACATTTACAGTATTCCAGATGTATGACATATCCTACCTTAAGGCAAAATAGAATATCCAGATCTTTTGCACTATTTAAAGTATAGTATTTGCTGGTTCTAGCTGAGTGATATACATGCCGGGATTCGCCATTCAGTGTAACATTGTTTATTCACAATGTATTTAAGTTATGAACAGATGGGGAGAGAACAAAAGTATGGAAAAGCAGACCTGTGAGCCTTTATAATCTACTTCCTTGTTCAAGTCGATTTTATGTCAACCATACAATGCTGCTTTTTATCTTAATCCTCCGGTCTTGTCATAAACATATTTAACACTAATCTATAAAAATCATGTGGTGTACCATTTGTCATAGGAATCTGGAAGAGCCAATGAACTCAAAGACTACAGCACAAAAACAACAGGTATCTCTGCTGCAAAACAAAAATAACACATTTTTAAAAAAGGGAATGAGTTGGTGCCTACAAACAAGCACAATTTCCAAACACAGGATCAATGTCAAAACAATCTTAGCCATTTTAATTAAAAGTGTGCAGTATCCATTATAAATAATATATAAAATGAAATGATTTCAACACTGCAATCTAACCTCTGAAAACAATAAGATTTTGAACGTTTTCAGATCCAATTTAAAGTGTATTCTGAATTATCAGATTACTCCTCAACAATTTCCTAACTCACAGCTATGCTAAACCAGCAGAAATCTGCCTGGAATTTACTTGCTCAAACTTTCCATTTTAATGACCAGTACTTTTAGCAATTATTGAGACTTAAAATTCAGGGTTGAATACGTTTCAATATAAGTCCCACAATTAATAGTCCAATTAACCTTTTTAAATTCATTTTGCATTTCCTCTAAGAATGCTTGTTCAAAGTCCAAGTTTTGGGTCACATTTGCAGACTTAAATTCTAATGATCACTGCATTTTAGATGCTCTCCATGTTGGTGAGCATGTTAGATGCTTGTTAGACAGTATATGGTACATTTAAGTACTTGTCTCTACTTTCAGTGTTTTCTTTTGATCATCTCTTATGCAAAGCACTGGACAAAGTATTGAAAAGTCATTCACCAGGGGGAAGCAACCACATTATAATTAGATGCCAAATTAGATCACATCCTTGTAATCATGCCCTGCTCTACATATTATCCATGGCCAATACCTGTTGCAAAGATGTCAGACACATTGCTGTTGCTTGTTCATACAACAAACTAATTTCTGAGAGGCAGGAAAAAGACAGCTTTGATGTGTGCAAATAATAGTGAACATGTCGGAAAGTATATCCATCGCGGTCAATAAAAAGTCTGGCATCTTCAGAATGAACAAGGCTGGAAGCTTCTTGCCATAGCACTGAGTCGCGGAACTGTAAAAGTTTTGACTTTGGAACTGAAAAGAACCAGCCTCCTACATTGAAACAAAAAGGATCCTCTTCTTGGTAGTCTTCTGATGCCATTATATTTCATCCCTTTTACGGAACAGCTTAAATTTAAAAAAATATTGTTATTCTTCTGAGGTGCAGTACAATTGACTCTTAAGTACACACAATTTATAATTTATTTTATTTGGAATAGCTTGCACCAAATAAATTCTTCATTATACAGACAGAACAATAATAGATTACTCACTGTTGATCAAAGAAGTTTTCCTCCTCTCAATGAAGTAAAATGTTCACATACAAACAAGCTAGTTCCCACATGCTTGCAGAGACAGACCTCCATCCTTTAAAACCTCCATCACATTTGGTGACTCTCTCCCCCGTTTGAGAGATATCAACACTTAATAAGCAGTACAGCAGATATTCGGTGAGCAAACCTTTGGCTTAGTACTCCCGCTGAGTCAGAAGGTGCAGGGTTTAAACCCCAGTCCAGTCAGTCCTGATGAGTGCAGACAGCTCTGGTTCTGAATTGCGTGTGGGCATCCAGCAGGATGCCCCTGCATGATAGATATGGTTGGTTCCCCATTGTTATATGGGTTGTGGAACTCAATAAATCCGTCTGCAACCACCTTACGAGTTTGTAAAAAGATGGTATTGCCCATGGAAAGAGCAATCATATCACAGCCTGTCAGGCTGCTAAACAGCCTGTGAATCCCTCCACTGTTTCACACTGCTCTCCAAGGGGGGAGTGTGAAGATACAGCATTTGTTCATTTTTATTTTATTATTTCATTAAAGAGTTGAGGAATGTGTGTGCTGGGGAAAAAAAGAACTCTTCCTATTTCAGAGCTCCATTTTGAGCATTAAGCATTTCCAGCAAGATGCAAAATAAAACTCCCTCTGCTCTACCCCCAAAAAAGTTTCCTCCCAATCTTAGATGAGCACACTCCAAAAGAGTACCGATATGCCATATATGTCACTTAGCATGTCAGCCACCTCTTTGAATGAGGTTACCAATTAGTTCTAAATTAAGGACAATTTTGTGCTGTAGGACATGCATACTGGATACATAGGATCCCAGAGATTTTCATTCCATCAATCCAGACTGACATTAGACTAAGGCTCAGAGGTGAAAGACTATTGCACCATCCAGGTCTTCATTTGTATTTAATTTTTAAGTAACATTTCCATCCACATCAACTCAGGTGCTAAAGAAGCTTTCTGTGGAGACTACTTTATTGAGCAAATTAAGTCCTTCACCTTTAAGAAATAATCTGTTATTTGTTTCCATTAATCAATGTACAAAGTACACCAGCATAGGTAGAGACGAATCTCCAATTGTAAGACCAATGATGTTTGAGACATGTAACATAAACACCCAGAGCTGGCAACTTGCAAAAAGTCATTTTTTTAATAAAGATGGGTAAAGCACATTTTTTATTTGGGTAACTATCAACACCCCAGCTGTTCTGCATCCATGATGACACTGCTATGACAATTGATACCTCTGAGTAGGGTTAGAATTGAAGTTTAGGGTTAGAATTAGCAGTTAGAGGGTTTAGGGTTTCAGAGATAATGTGGATTGTTAACACAGTACATTGTGTGTGATCTAAGGTGACGCCTGTACACTTATCTCTGTGCTTACTACATACACTGTTACTGACTTTTTTGCCAAGCTAAACAAATGTGTACATTTTCTTAGAGAAAAGGTATAGCAAAATGCAACTTGCCTTCCAAAGAAAGCATCTTCTATAAGCTGTTGAGACAGAAAACCTGAATCTAACTAGTTCACTGCAAATCATCTATAATACCTTAGTGTACCACTTTGCAATGTCTATGAAATACTTTCTGATATATTCTTTTATCAAACTTTCCAGCAGCAATGAAAATTATTAGAAGTAACTTTCTACTCCAAAACAGCATCCATGCTGGTGTAACTTTGTGAGGTGGAGTGGGGTAAGTTGCACGGAGCTTGTTCTACTGCACTTGTTGCACCGCTCATTTTGTTTAGTCCTTTAATGCCTGAGGAACAGACACCTGTCTGATCTGGATGGGGTGCTGCCTGGATTTCGGCGGGCTATGCCCCTGCCTGGGAGTTGGCTGTCACCTGCAAAAATGCAGCAACTCATGCTGTCCACCATCACGTACAAAATAACATCGATAAAATATTTGTAATTTTGACAAACAGAGTGCAGCTGAGGAAACTGAGTGCAGACTTGGAGTTTGGTGAGAGGGGCAGTTCGGTGAAGGGGGGGGAAGGAGGTGTTCATTTCCTTTTTCTATCTTTCTCACCCTGTAGGAATTGGTTCTTGCTCTACTACAGGGAAATGAGCTACCTGTTTGGTGAGTATCTAGTGAGTGGCTAAGGTCTATTCTATTCCTAAGGTTCAAAATAGTGTACAAATTGGTGGTAAAGTTAATAAAATATATAAAATTCAACATAAATAAATGAATAATATAATTAGGTAATTATTCAAAAACATTAAGGATGTGTCAAGGCTGCAGCATGTGGGGGCTCCTGGAAAACATTATGATCCAGGGCAAACACATCTGTAGTAAGTGTTTGCAGTCGAAGAGCTCCGGCTCAGAGTCATTAAGCTGGAGGCTGAACTGCAGACTCTTTGACACATCAGAGAGGGGGAAAGTTACCTGTATGCTTTTTAACCAGGAGGCAGTCACACCACTTAGGATAGGGTCTTCTGATTTGGTCAAGGACAGGAGGTTGTGACTGCAGGTGAGGCAGTTAAGAGGACCCAGAGGGCGGGAGTTCAGGGGTGTGAGCGTCTGCAATTATCCAACAGGTTTGTGGTTCTCTCAGCTTGTTTGGATGAAAACGGAGCTGCAGGCTGGATGAGCAAACTGATCATGGCACCATGGTGCAGGAAGCCATTCAAGTTGGGGGAGCAAAAAGCAATCTAGTTTTTAAAAATTCATTCAGGGGATATGGGCTTTGCTGGCTGGCCCAGCATTTATTGCCCATCCCCAGTTGCCCTTGAGAAGGCAGTGGTGAGCTGCCTTCTTGAACCCCTGTAGTCCACATGGAGTAAGTACACCCATAGTGCTGTTAGGGAGGGAGCTCCAGGACTTTGACCCAGTGAGTGAGGAGTGGCGATATATTTCCAAGCTAGGATGGTGAGTGACTTGGAGGGGAACTTCCAGGTGATGGTGTTCCCATCTATCTGCTGCCATTGTCCTTCTAGATGGTAGCGGTCGTGGGTTTGGAAGGTGCTGTCAAAGGAGGCTTGGTGAATTCATGTAGTGCATCTTGTAGATGGCACACACTGCTGCTATTGTGCGTCAGTGGTGGAGGGAGTGAATATTTGTGAATGTGGTGCCAATTAAGCGGGCTGCTTTGCCCTGGACCGTGTCAAGCTTTTTGAGTGTTGTGGGAGTTACACTCATCCAGGCAAGTGGGGAGTATTCCATCACACTCCTGGCTTATGCCTTGTATTAGGTGGACAGGCTTTGGGAGTCAGGAGGTGAGTTACTCGTCACTGGATTCCTAGTCTCTGACCTGCTCTTGTAGCCACAATATTTATATGGCTATTCCAGTTCAGTTTCTGGTCAATGGTAACCCCCTCAGAATGTTGATAATGAGGGAGTCAGTGATGGTAATGCCACTGAATATCAAGGGGCGATGGTTAGATTCTCTCATGTTGGAGATGGTCATTGCCTGGCACTTGTGTGGCGCAAATGTTACTTGCCACTTGTCAGCCCAAGCCTGGATATTGTCCTGGTCTTTCTGCAGTTAGACATGGACTGCTCCAGTATCAGAGGAGTAGTGAATGGTGCTGAAACTTGTGCAACCACCAGCGAACATCCCTACTTCTGACCTTATGATGGAAGGAAGATCTTTGATGAAGCAGCTGAAGATGGTTAGGCCTAGGATGCTACCTTGTGGAACTTCTGCAGTGAAGTCCTGGAGCTGAGATGACTGCCCTCCAACAACTACAACTATCTTCCTTTGTGCTAAGTATGACTTCAACCAGTGGAGAGTTTTCCCCCTCATTCACATTGGCTCCAGTTCTGCTAGGGCTCCTTTTGTAGAGCCCTAGTGGTAGCAGGAAACAGTATAGCAAGGGGGAGTGACACTGTTCTCTGCAGCAAAGAGCGAGGGTCCAGACAGCTGTGTTGCCTGCCTTGTGCCAGGGTTCGGGACATCTGTTCAGGGCGGGAGAGTAACTTGTAGTGGGAGGGGGAGGATCCGTTGTCATAGTCCAACAATATAGATAACAACAATATAGGTAGAACTACTAGAGAGTATGAGGAGCTCGGTACTAAATTGAAAAGCAGAACCTCAAAGGTTAAAAACTCTGGGTTATTACCTGAGCCGCATGCAAATTGGTATAGGGTACATAAAATTAGAGAGATGAACACGTGGCTCAAAGTGTGGGAGAAGTGGGTTCTGGTTTGTGGGGCACTGGCACCAGTACTAGGAAAAGTGGGGACTGTAGCTTTGGGACCATCTATACCTGAACCGTGCTGGGACCAGTGTTCTTGCGAACCACATAACTAGGGAAGTGGAGAGGGTTTTAAACTAAATAGTGGGGGCAAGGGATCAATTGTGGAAATATGTGGTATATCAAAGAGCAGAGACAGGGAAGACAGGAGAATAGTAATATGGGAAATGAGGGTCAGAGAAGGACAGGACAAAAAAACCTAAGAATGCACCAAGGATCAAGGCCCACAAAGATAACAAAAAGACAAAACTAAAGACTTTGTATCTGAACGTGCGTAGCATTCATAACAAAGTAAACAAATTGATAGCAGGCATTGAGGTAAATAAATATGCTCTCATAGCCATTACTGAGACGTGGTTGCAGGATAACAAGGATTGGGTCCTGAATACTGAGGGGTATATGGCCTTCAAGAAGAATAGGAATCTACATAAAGGTGGAGGGGTAGCACTGTTAATCAAGGATGGCATTTGTGCAATAGTAAAAGATGACCTTGGTTCAAGAGATCAGTATGTAGAATCAGTTTGGGTGGAGATGAGGAATAGCAGGGGGAGAATGTCACAAGTGGGAATGGTCTACAGGCCCCCTAACAGTAACCACAATGTTGGAGAAAGTATACAAGAAGAAATATTGGGTGTTTTTGATAAAGGGACGACAATATTCATGGTTGACTTTAATCTACATACCAACTGGAAAAATAAGATTGGCATTAGTAGCCTGGATGAGGAGTTCATAGAATGCATAGTTACTTAGAGCAGCATGCTCTGGAACCAACCAGAGAACAGGTTATATTAGTCTTGGTTTTGTATAAGGTGACAGGATTAATTAATGACCTCAAGATAAAGGCATCCTTAGGTAGCAGTGGCCACAACATGATTGAAGTTTACATCCAGTGTGAAAGGGAGAAGAGTGGGTCTCAGACTAGTATTTTAAAAACTTAAATAAGGGCAACTATGTGGGCATGAAAGCTGAGCTAGCAGAAGTTAACTGGGACACTAGGGGATAGATCAATAGAAAAGCAGTGGCAGACATTTAAGGGGATTTTTCAGAATACTCAGAATAAGTATATTCCTGCTATAAAGAAAAATTCTAAGGGGAGGACCCACCATCCGTGGTTAACTAACTAAGTTAAGGAAAGCACTGCACAAAGATGAGTGGCAGGTCAGATGATTGGTCAGGGTATAAAGAATGGCAGAGATTGACTAAAGGATTAATCAGGAGAAAGAAATTAGAGAATGAGGGGAAGCTAGCTAGAAATGTAAAAGTGAATAGAAAGAGTTCTACAAGTATTTAAACAGGAAAAGAGTAGGTAAAATGAATGTTAGTCCTCTAGAGGGTGAGAATGGGGAGTTAATAGTAGCTAATAAGGGAATGGCAGATGAAATGAACAAATATTTTGCCTCAGTCTTCACTATAGAGGATATGAAAAACATTCCAGTAATAGCTATGGATCAGTGGGTGGAGGGGAGAGAGGAACTTGGAAAAATTACAATCATTAGGGAAGCGGTACTGAGCAAACTGATAGAGCTGTGGGCTGACAAACCTCTGGGTCCAGATGGACACCATCCCAGGGTCTCAAAGGAGGTGGCTAATGAGGTAGTAGATGCATTGGTGTTAATTTTCCAAAATTCACAAGATCCTTGAAAGGTACATTCGGACTGGAAAGTAGCAAATATAACCCCTCTATTCAAGGGAAGGAGGCAGAAAACAGGCAACTATGGCAAGTTAGATTGATGTCTGTCGTGGGGAAGGTGTTAGAGTTGATCTTTAAAGAGGTTATAGCTGGGCACTTAGAAAAGCTCAAGGTAATCGGGGAGAGCCAGCATGGTTTGCAAAAGGGAAATCATATTTAACCAATTTATTACAGTTCTTTGAAGGCATAACATGTGCTGTGGATAAAGGGGAGTCTGTAGACGTGCTGCACTTAACAAGTGCCTTTGGGAAATCCAAGTACCACATCATAGTTATTGTGGAAAATAAAAGCTCATGATGCAGGGGGTAACATATTAGTCTGGATATGGGATTGGCTGTCTGGCAGAAAACAAAGAGAATGCATATATGGGTCTTTCTCTGATTGGCAGGAAGTGACTAGTGGGGTCCCACAGGGGTCTGTGATGGGGCCTCAACTTTTTTACAGTTTCCATTAATGACTTAGATGAGCGGAGCGAAGGCATGGTAGCTAAATTTGCAGATGAGACAAAGACAGGTAGGAAAGTATGTTGTGGAGAAGACATAAGGGGGTTGCGGACAGATATAGTTAAGCTGAGTGAGTGGGCAAAAATACAGCAGATGGAGTATAATGTGGAAAAATGTTAAGCTGTTCACTTTGGCAGGAAGAATAAAAAAGCAGAGAATTTCTTCAATGGAGAACAACTGCAGAATTCAGAGGTACAGAGGGACCTAGGTGTTCTCATGCATGAGGCATAAAAAGTTAACATGCAAGTAATTAAGAAGGCTAATGGAATGATATCCTTTACTACGAGAGGTATTGAACATAAAAGTAAGGATGTTCTGCTTCACTTATACGGGGCATTGGTGAGACCGCACCTCCAAAACTGTGTGCAGTTTTGGTCTCCTTATTTAAGGAGGGGTATAAATGCATTGGAGGCGGTTCAGAGGAGGTTTACTAGATTGATACCTGGAATGAGTGGGTTGTCTTATGAGGAAAGGTTGGACAGACTGGGCTTGTTTCCACTGGAGTTTAGAAGAGTGAGGTGTGACTTGATTGAAGTATATAAGATCCGGAACGGCCTTGACAAGGTGGACGTGGAAAGGATGTTTCCTCTTGTGGGTGAGTCCAAAACTAGTGGGCACAGTTTTAAAATCAGCCCTTTTAGGACAGAGATGAGGAGAATTTTTTTCTCTGAAGGTTGTGCAACTTTGGAACTCTCTGCCTCCGAAGGCGGTGGAGGCGGGATCATTGAATATTTTTAAGGCAGAGGTAGATATTCTTGTTAGGCAAGGGAATCAAAGGTTGTCCGGGGTAGATGGGAACGTGGAATGCAAAACACAAACAAATCAGCCATCCTATTGAATGGCGGAGCTGGTTCAAGGGGCCGAATGGCAGACTCCTGCTCCTATTTCGTATGTTAATAAAACATTCAATCCACTGTATAATTTTTGTGACATGTTTAACTCATCGATTCGTGCCGTTGAATTTAGCGCACTGCATTTACCTCAATCTCCTAATGGTTTCTCGGTCCCAGTTACGGTGCCTGCAACCGGTATTTTCTTCAGTGATATTGTCGGTTTGGGTTCTTTGTTCCTCTCTCCTCCCGAGACCCCTCTAAACATTTTGAACAAAACCGTCCACGGAGCCTCGTGCACCTTAGCAGCCACGCACATGCACCACCTTCAAACGCCATCCTCCCGCGCATGCACATCCTCGGAACCGCCCCGCCGGCTCCAGCCTGCGCGCAAGCGCACTCCTGGCGCTGCCTCAGCCGCCTCAGATGCACACCCGATGCAATCTTCTTCATTCAAGCATGAGTCGGCAATCCTGACTGCTTGCTTCCAGTTTGTTGAGTTAGATTATCAAATAATCTGGATTGTTTTTAGCCTTGAAGTCGGTCCTCGGGGAAGGTTGTTTTTCTCTTTCTCGTCAAAACCAGGTTCTTAGTAGCTAGGAACAGAGATAATTGCCAAGGAAGATATCGAGATCCCATGATACTCTTCCTGTTACAGGCCTCCATCTAGACATTCCTTAGTAGATAAGATGGAGCCTTGTACTGTCTTACCTAGACATATGTCTGGCAGGAGTTAGCAAATGGCACCCACCACAAGATAAGCTCAAGGCAGGGGGAGGTTTTACCTTGGTAACCTGCTCCTTGGTGATTGGATAAATGGGACTGAACAAGTGACTGAAAGAGAATAGCCACCAGCCCTTAGAGATAAGATATATAAACAGGTGCTTGGGAGTCAAGTGTTCACCATTCTTCAGGTGGAAGAAGACCAGGGAGAGCTATGCCACACTTCAGTAAGCTTACGGAGAAAAAAAAAAGTAGCATATTGTCTAAATGGTGAGATTGCAGAGCTCTGAGATGTAGAGGGATCCGGGTGGCCTAATGCACGAATCACTGAAGGTTAGTATGCTGGTGCAGCAAGTAATTAGGAAAGCAAATAGCATGTTATTTTTATTGCGAGGGGAATTGAATGCAAAAGAAGAGAGATTATGCTTCAGTTATACAAGGCATTGGTGAGGCCACATCTGGAGTACTATGTGCAGTACTGGTCTCCTTATTTAAGAAAGGATGTAAATGCATTGGAAGCAGTTCAGAGAAGGTTTACTAGACTAATACGTGGAATGGGTGGCTTATCTTATGAGGAAAGGCTGGACAGGCTAGGTTTGTATCTGCTAGAGTTCAGAGGAGTAGTAAGAAGCAACTTGATTGAAACATAAAGATCCTGAAGGGATTCGACAGGGTGAATGTGGAAAGGATGTTTCCTCTTGTGAGAGAATCTAGAACTAGAGGTCACTAAAAAAAGGGGTCGCCCATTTAAGACCGAGATGAGGAGAATTTTTTTCTTTGAAAGGACTCTTTGGAACTCTCTTCCTCAAAAGGTGGTGGAGGCAGAGTCTTTGAATATTTTTAAAGCTGAGGTAGATAGATTCTTGATAAGCAAGGATGTGAAAGGTTATTGGGGGTAGGCAGGAATGTGGAGTTGAGGTTAAAATCAGATCAGCCATGATCTTATTGAATGGCGGACCAGGCTCGAAGGGCCGAGTGGCCTACTCCTCCTAATTCGTATGATTGTATGTTAAGAGGCTGAGAGCAGAAAATACTGCCACCTCCAGCAATAGAAATCAACTTCATCTGTCCGTTCATCCATTGGGACCAAGTGAGTGCTGAAAGGATGTTTCCCCTTGTGGGAGAGACTAGAACTAGGGGACATAGTTTAAAAGGGATCTCCCATTTAAGATGGAGATGAGGAGACTTTTTTCTCTGAGGAACATTAGTCTGTGGAATTTTCTTCCCAGAGAGCAGTGGAGGCAGGGTCATTGAATATTTTTAAGGCTGAGTTAGATTGACTCCCTTGTCAATCAAGAATCTAAGAGTATAGGGGGTAAACAGAAAAGTAGAGTTGAGGCCACAATCAGATCAGCTATGATCTTATCAAATGTGGAGTAAGTTTGAGGGGCCGAATGGCCTACTCCTCCTAATTTGTATGGGACTGGTAAACCATTCTCACCTGTCATCTGTTGTAAGTTTTATCTATCAACTTATGCATCTTATTTAAACTGTTGCTTCTTAATAAATTCCTTTAAAATCACTAATGAGTTCAACCTCCTTTTTCTGGGTAATTGTGACTTGCAGCCCCAAACTAGTATGATTGTGGAACAAAGCCATCTGAAATACTGGATAAGCATTTTATTGCAATATATGTGAAGTGTTAAGTAAAAAAAGCCAAGCCTTTTGTTATTCTAATAATTAGGATTGCATACCTGCCAACAGCCCCAGTGATTGATGAATTTATAACTCACTGAAGAATATGCAAGCAACGAAGGCAGGAGATTTATTTTCAGTAAGGATCTAGAGGAATGACTCTGCAACACCCCTGCATCCCCCACCAACATATGGAGGTTGGTGGGTTTGAAGGTGAAGACAAGGGATCTCCTCATATTTTGGAAAGGAGGGGGATTGGGTGAGATTGTTTCAGCCTGGTCCTCCTTTATTGAACTCATTTCTTCCTATCTGGACTTTTTATTTTCTCCCCTTGTTCAGTCCCTTCCCACCCACATCCATTATACTTAAGATGCCGTCCATCACCTTTAATGATTTCCAGTTTCCTGACTGTCTCCTTTTCACCGTGGATGTCCAACATTCACCAACATTCCCCACCAACATTCCCCACTAGGATGATCTGAGGGCTGCTTCCCAGCCAGAGGTCCAACCAGTCCCAATCCACCATCACTCTTACCCTAACAGGGCAGACCTCTTTGCGGATCTTGGGAAGGAGGTAAAAGTGGGCTGTTTGCGTTTGGAAGACTGAGATTGGGGATGAGGTCAGTGACAGGGCCCTTGACCGTAGCCATTCCATTTCTTACACTTCTGCTCTCACCCATTTTCTGCTTTTCAGATTTCCAGCATTGAGTATTTTGCTTTTGTTCCTTTGTGAAATGCTTTGCTGCCTGAATTTACTCCCAATACTACTGCCATAGGAGACGTTCTGTGCCACTAAGGAATAAACTCCACCTCTGCTTCAGGAAGTGAGTATCCCTGATCAACCATTACCTTGGCTCAGTTAGTAAAATTCTCACCTCTATGCCATCGGGTTTTGGGTTAAAGCTCCAATTTAGGATTAGGATTTAGACATTTCATATTGGCTGATAAAATGGTAACCTTCAACAATACACCATCCTTCAGGTGAACTGTTAATTTAAACCTGTTCTTGTGGTTGTTAAAGATCCTGTAACCCTAATTGAAGGAGAGCTAGGAGTTTCCAGGGGTTCTGGATAACATTCTTCCCTCAACCAACATCACCAAAATTGTAATCTTTCATTCACAACATTGCTGTTTGTGGGACAATACTGGTGCAGAATAGCTGTTGCATTTGCCTACACACCAATTACATGACTGTAATCACAAACAGATCAATTAGGGTTTTTTTGGAGTCTGCAGCTGATGGGACCCTTGTTCATTGTAAGTTCAAATCATAAATTCAGGTGTACACTGCCTAGGAATGTCTGACAATTCTGCAGGACGGACAGATGTCAGATAAAGCTCAATGCAATGAAATGTGAAGTGATTCATTTTGGTAGGAAGAACCTGGAGAGACAATACAAAATAAAGTGCGTAGTTCAAAAGGTGGTGCAGGAGCAGAGGGGTCTGGATGTATATGTGCATAAGTCAGTGAAGGTGGCAGGACAGGTTGAGAGAGTGGTTAATAAAACATACAGTATCCTAAGCTTTATTAATAGGGGCATGAAGTACAAGAGCAAAGAGGTTATGTTGCACTTGTATAGGACACTAGTTCGGCCTCAGCTGGAGTATTGCAATCAGTTCTGGGTGCTGCACTTTAGGAAGGATGTGAAGGCAGTGGAGAATGGTTCCAGGGCTGAGGAACTTCAGTTATGAAGATAGATTGGAGAAGTTAGGACTGTTTTTGTTGGAGAAAAGGCTAGAGGAGATCTGATAGAGATATTCAAAATCATGAGGGATCTGGACAAAGTAGATGGGGAGAAATTGTTCCCACTCATGAAAGGATCGAGAATGAGAGGGCACAGACTTAAAGTAATTGGTAAAGGAAGCAAACTTCTTCACTCAGGGATCGGTTAAGACCTGGAATGCACTACCTGAGTGTGTGGTGGAGGCAGATTCAATTGAAGTATTCAAAAGGGATTACATGTTATCTATAAAGGAAGAATTTGTAGGGTTATGGGGAGAAGGCACGAGAATAGCACTAAGTGAATTGCTCATTCAGAGAGCCGGTGCAGACATGATGGGCCAAATGGCCTCCTTCTGCACTGTAACAATTCAGTGATTCTGAATGGTTGTGAGAATGCGCTAAATAAATGAGCATCTTTCAAGATAGTATCTTGCTTTGAATTTTTTCTCCAACCTAACTGTCCCTCTCCTCTCCAGACTGTTATTGGGGTTTCATTATTACAGGCTCCAACCACCCTATAGTATCCCGCCTCAGTAATCATTCATCATGCATGGCCCTTAAATGAGATTGTCTGCAGGCTATTTGATATTAGAGAACAGAACATCTCAATTTTGTCCTCAAAGCCATCCACACTCTCAAACCTTCCCACAAGATTAGGGGTGGAATTTTTCAAAATTTGCACAATGTGGTAGCAGGTGGGCAAAATGGCATTCCACGCACCAACGGCACTAGCGGGTTTTCATGCAGCGTGTGGCTGGGGCTCATCGGTTGGACCACGGCTATACTGCAGAACGGCCTGAACCAGTGGCCGGCACTCAAAGCTGGTGTGCATCGGCAGCTTCTTTATGTTACTGTGCGATGGTTTCTTGGCTATTATCTCACCAAAGTGGAAAATTACAAGACTTCCCCCCATCGTGAAACAGATCGTGCCATATTGTCCACGCACGCCACCTATCATGCCCGCCGCCAGCAGACACCGAAAACTCTGCCCTAGGAGTAGGAAACCTTGTTTTTGGACACGGAGGTCAATTAATCACTGAGAGTGGGATCAGGTGACTCAGCGAGAGAAGAAAAATCAACCTGTGTAGTACTAGACTGAATGAGGTATTTACCAGCTCAGTTACAGGGGCACAACTCTATTTCATCAGGTCATTCAGTGCTTATGCCAAAGAAGTCAGGAACTCTGACCTGGTAGGCACCACGTCATCTCTCACTTTTCTCAAGCGGCCTAAGGATTGAAAATCGAGACTATTAGACTCTATTGGTGGCACAGGTTCAGAACACAGAACAGAAAGAACTGGATACACGAGAATTAAAGCTCAACTTGGTTTTATCTCAAGTTCTTAGTGATGGGATTTAGAATCATAAATCTATTTTTGTAAGCCTGCTGCCACCCCCACCTCATGACATCATAGTCTAATGCACATGAAAAGAGATTATAGGGAAATCTGAATCTATATCCTGTTCATTTATTCTTCCTTTGCAAAAAGAGCAACATCTTTTTTATTTAAAACCAATTAATTGATAACATTTTGGGTCAAAGTCCTGACACTCCCTCCCTAATAGCACTGTGGTGTACCTACATCACCTGGTCTGCAGCAGTTCAAGAAGGCAGCTCATCACCACCTTCAAGGGCAACAAGGGATGGTCAATAAATGCTGGCTTAGCCAGCGACACCCACATCCCATGAATGAATTTTTTAAAACCTTAAAATTGGTTAAGTTTGCAATCTCTCCAAACAGTCCAAAGTTGGATTTTTCTTTTAAGTCAAGCAGTAGAATGATTTTCAACCTCTGCTAACTGGGGAACACTGCTGTTTAGATTCCTGTAAGACAAGCAATAGGAAATTTATTAAAGATTCAAAAACATTAATTTATGGTCAAGATAAACAACTTAAAAACAAGCTTCAT
This sequence comes from Cetorhinus maximus, assembly GCF_964194155.1. Classification (NCBI taxonomy): domain Eukaryota; kingdom Metazoa; phylum Chordata; class Chondrichthyes; order Lamniformes; family Cetorhinidae; genus Cetorhinus; species Cetorhinus maximus. Next base: position 98,886,461 of record NC_135884.1, read on the forward strand.
TATCAATTTTGTGGGATATGATGACCATCTAAATCAGATTTTGGAATTATCAGTAATCATATGAACCTGAGGTGTACAAGAGGGGTACAAAACAAACAAACATCTTAGAAAATATTTTATTGCAAAATATCTTGAAATCTACAAAGGCATTTAAATTTTTTTGTCATTACTTAAGACAGTGTTAATAAATTATATCTCAAATTACAATGCACAGGAAATTCACAATATATAATTAAAATATATTTACATCTATTGCACAAGTGTACAGTACTTTAAATATTTCATACTTAAACATTTTAATATGATTAAACAGCACAATTAAAACACATTTGAAACTGGGAACAATGTTCAAGTGTAAAATTGACCTAATGGAATTAAAATCTCTGCCAGCTAAGAGCATGAGGCAGTTTCCAGTCAGTTCCCAAGGCATTTGAACACAGCAAAAAACACTCCTCATTTGGCAAAATTGGCACTTCACTCATTCAGGTAACAGGATGGGTGGTATGGAAAGTGCCAGCTGCTACAACTGGAGATGTTCTTTTAATATTTGGCTTAAGGCACATTCTTGATACAGAGAAGAGGGATCATTACTCTGCACGATCCAGTTGACTTTGGAGTGCTTGATGCTGACATCGCCATTTCTCAGCGCTAATGGTCCTCACATTAATGAATGCAAAATTGACCGACAAGAAAATTACGTGATCTCCATTGAACTACAAATCAAAAGGTACACGAGGGAAAAGAAAAACGAAATTATATCTTCAGACTAACTCGAATAACCTCAAGTTCATTCTGACTCGTGTTTATTATTTTAGTTTACCTTAATCCAATAATTATATCCTATCATGGTCTGTACGAGTATCGTAGAGACATGCCTCTTAGTTGCAGGATGATGAGATGAAAAATATAACTGGACTGTCTGAAAATACTTCAATTATTAAAATATTTTGAATAGCTTACTCCGCACTAAAGTAAAGGAACAGGTATCCAGTGTTCTGAGACATTCATGCTATGAAAACTAGCACTGTAACAGCCCTACAATATGCAGAACAGCCAGTGGTACAAGGACAAATAAAATAACAAAGGGACATTTTGTTTCAATGCAATGCAAAAACTGAGATTAGGCTCAAAAATATTGAGCTTTTTCTGCAGTATTCAATTTAGAGTATGATCAATATGCTATGAAACAAATAGAAGGGGGTATGAATGCAAGTACATAAATGATAGAAACATATCTTTATCCAAAACAGTATCTTGCAACCATAGCTATTTCACCAAACGGATTAATAAATGAAATGCAAATTCATCGCAATGCATAATGTTCCAAACACTCAATTGTCATCTTGGACGTGAACCCAAGCTCAAATAATATATAAAAATATATATACTGTTAAAAGGTAGAATGTAAAGCAGACTGAACATGATTAACACTTCTGCTAAATAGGCAGGCACACAAGAATTACAAAAAGCAAAATACTGCAGATACTAGAAATCTGAAATAAAAGAACAGAAAATGCTGGAAACATCCAGCAGGTCAGGCAGTATCTGTAGCAAGATGAAGTTATGGTTAATGTTTCAGGCCATTGATCCTACCTTCCTCTTGCCACAAGTGCTGGCTGATCTACCCAGTGTTCCTAGCATTTTCTGATTTTATTTCAATCAATAATTGTTGTGGTTTGCACAACAAATGTGCCGCCATCACTTGTAAGGTTCCACTGATATTAGTTTTTAAATCCATAGACTGTTGAACAAAATGTGAGGATTACAATTAAGTGTAAATCACCACCTGTTCAATATTGCAATGCATTATAAAGCACTTGAAACAATTGGTAACAAACTTACAGATTTGTCCATAAGTAATGGTGTATTACAAATGGCTTTTTTGCAAACCAGGTGAAAGTATTCCACAATTATTGCAATGCTGAAATTTAACTGCAAATTGCTACCGATCACCGACAGATTTGAACCTAAAATAGAGTTTTCAGACATTAGCGGTTTAAAGATCATTAAATTAACTTATTTTCATGACACTCTAACATATAACTGCAAATAACTTCCAGACTTGGCACAGCTTTCATTATCCTTTCATTTCCATTTTGTTGCAAGTAACTGAAATTGGTTACAAATAGCTCAAGCAATAAATTTAGCTGAAATAAAAATATTGAGATTGTTGCAGAAGAAAGCCATTCACTATTATGAATTTTAAAAAATGCTACCCAGTGTTTATGTTTTGAACATGCACAGTTCATAAACTAAATGCATCAATTGTGATCATTTCAAACCATAACAATGCATTACAAAGCTACCCTTGCAAAGATACCACTACTGTACAGATTATTTATTTCGAAGTAGTCGAGCATATTTATGAACATAGCATTTTTTTTACAGATCAATTTCAAATTTTGTCTAAATGAGGCACTCCATGGACTAAAAAAACACAAGATTAGCTCATGTACAATTTCCAACAGACACTAATTTAATTAGAATTAGGCATTTTGATTTTAGTTACTGTATTATACAGCATTTTTATTACAGTATATCTGAGTTACTGTGATGGCCACGCTTGGATGACAAGGGCAATTCTGTGATTCCTGAAGGTGGGAGTTTACTCCATGCTTTTGTCCAGTGAGAACCATAATACGTTGTGTCATTGTTTTGACCAGCACCATTTATGTTCAGCTGCTGCTGTAGGTAATTATTGGTAGATACCAGAGATCTAGGAACAAGACAACAATTAGCTGTTTACCAAAGCAGAAATAATCTTACACTTCATTAATATTAGAAAGTTTACAAACTTCTTCCTCCCAAAATGAAATGTATTTAAATTACAACTGAAAGTTAAAAACACATCAACAAAAGCAGAGTAAAGATGCCATCATTCTTTTTTGCCTGTTGATACTATATTATAACATTAAAATATTACTCGGTTTTCCTGACAGCTCAGTAAGTTTATCCAGTTAAGCAGTGGAGTCACAAAAGAGGAAGATCACATATATATGATATATATAGCCCTCATTTAGTCAAGTGATTTCAACCCCTTGGACAAAAGTAGAAATAATGTAATGAGCTTCAGAGCCCTTGGGTTGAGGAGGAGAAAAAAAATCAGTCAGAGCTGATCCTGTTCAATATCCAGAAATCCTTGTTGGAAGTGCACATGTATGAATACTGGGTGAAGACAAAACTGAGTTTATCCCACGAATAGCTTGTTGATATTCTTCAACAAATATGACACTTAAGTAGTAGCCACTTGAAAATGTGGGACGATACCCTGCCCCAATGGAATTGAAACACACTCTGGTGGAACTGTAGCCCACCAAGGAGTCCTGCTTTCAGAAAAAGAGAAAGGAGGTAAACAAGAAAAAAAAATCTGAGATTTTAAAAGCAGTAGTAACTTTATACCATTAACTTCCTATTCAATTTGACTTCTTTTCTACAGGCATTATTAGAAAGTTGTACTTTTTCAAAACATATGGTGAAAAATTTATCTTTTTTTATTTCTTATTTTAAGTCATCTCTCTTGAATAATCATTTCCAATTGTACCCTTTTCCATCTCCAGTTGTCAGGTAACCTCCCAGGCCAGTGCCTTGTGCCATCAATGACCAACTGCTAGGAGGCGAGGAAGTGAACAAGTGCAGTCTGCAGCAAATCCCCATTCACTTTTTTTTCTCCATTTGGGGAAGCCCTGCTCATCAGTGCATTATAAAAGAACCGAGGTCAGCAATATTCTGTGTGGGGAAACTGCAGGTAACAACATGCATCCTACCATTCTATGGTATAATGTGTTGATATCATGAAGCCATCTCCCTTCTAACAATTCCTTCCAAACAATAAGAATGCTGAAAACAAACTCAGTGTAAGTGACTTTCTGTTGCAAGAACCGATACATTACATGTAGATGAACGAACGGTAATCAAGGTGAATAGCCAGAAAAATAGGTGACCAGCAATGATGAAACAAGAGACCTTTTCCCAAGCATCTTTCATTTGTGCAATTTATATTAACATCTTTACATACGTCAATAACACACTTCAATTATGGAATGGTATTCAATATGCAATGGTTTTCTACTAAATTGTAAAATATATTCCTTTAAGTACTTTCACAGTATAATAGATCAAAGGAGAAAAAGTTACCAAAAATGATAAAATATCATAATTTTGTTTCAGTAGTTTTAAGCTGCATCCATGATATTTATTTAAGTGGCAGCTATATAAGAAAGAAGTTACTATAATTAAAACTTTGAATTATCTTCCCACAGTCAAGTTATTCTTATTGCAGTGTCACATTCTATTTCTAAATTGTAACAGGTATTATGGCAGATGTTTGTTACCAATTTTAACACCTCAGATACTGTAGAAAGATATCACAGTTTTTCCATATTTTTTTCCATATTTACATGAGTTAGTTGATATAAGTGCCAAAATTTATCATAAAATTGTTCAAGTTTTTATTACCTGTGGCTCTCCTGTAACATAGTGACAGTTTCTTGTAATTTGTTGTATTGCTTAATTTGTTGATTCAGGTATTCCACCTCCAAATTTAGTCTCTCATTGTCTTTCTGCAAGTCCTCTTGAAAAAACACAACAGAACAGCAGCAAAAATTTCAAACAAAATATTTTTTTACAGAACATTTTCCAACAAAGTTTATATTTAGGTCATAGTTCTGCAAAACAAGTAATATTTGTTATTTGGTAGATAAAATTAATATAACAGTTGCTCTGAACAAGTTTTTAAAATTAAAATATGCACCTTTCTAGAGCTATTAGTTGTAAAATTTCAATCTTTTACAAATTTCCTGAATGTTCACTCTGCGAAGTAGACTGGTGGTTAAGAAAGCATATGGGATTTTTGGCTTTGTAAACTGGGGCACTCAAAACAAAAACAAGTCACGTTAAACCTTTATAAATTACCAGTTAGGCCTCAGCTGAAGTAGTGTCTACAATTCCAGGCACCACATTTTAGAAAGGTTGTCAACTCCTTAGAGAGAAAGAGAAAGAGAGAGTATAGAGGAGATCTACCAGGATGATACAAGGGATGAGGGACTTCAGCTATGTGGAGACTGAGAAACTTGGGATTGTTATCCTTAGAGCAGGGAAGGTTAAAGAGACACCCAACAGAGTTGCTAAAAACTATGAGGAGTTTTGATAGAGCAAGTTAGGATAAACTGTTTCTTCTGGCAATAGGGTCGATAATCAGAGGTCATAGATTTAAAATAATTAATGAAAAAGACTAAAGAAATGACGTGGTACTTTTTCACATAGAGTTAAATCTAGAGCACGTTACCAGAAAGAGTGGTGGATGCAGATTCCATGGAACCAACAAAAAGCAGCTGAACATGTACTTGAAGAGGACAAATTTCCAGGGCTATGTGGGGAAAAAAATTGGGCATTGGAACTAAACAGCTCTTTTAAAGAACCAGCAAAGGAAAGAAGAAGCAAGTGGCTTCACTCTGTGCTGTAACATTCTATGACACTACAAATACACAGAAGGATTTTTTTCCCTAAGGAAACAATGGGATATTAAACTGGCCCTAGCATTCTTGGACTAAAAGAGGTAGAATAAAAAAGGAAATCGATCTTAGCTCTTTCTCCCAATTCCCATTCAGCATTCCCTATTGGAAACGCAAAAACGCCAAGCCATGAGGGTCCAGTAATTGAATAGCTTAATAGCTCTTCGGTTAAGAATGGCCACTTGGGTATAATGCCATGTGGAGTATGGGTATACTGTTTGTTTTACCATATGAGAGTCACGGTCTTCAAAAAAGTCTGGTTAAGGAACACTGGTGGAGAAAAAATGAATAATAAAATATAAATAAAATACATTAATAGGCACGAAGGGGTTGGTTATGGCAAGCAGATACCAAGAATATTTTTTCTGCTGCTCAAAATATTGGACTCAGGCAGTATACCCATACCTTACCATGGTATTGTAACCATGTGGCTATTCTTGCACATCAGGAAAGGTCAATAATCTACTAAAATGCTTCAAATGAATTTTTTCTGTAAAGTCACTTTAACTTAATTCAGTGAACTAAAAATTGAGATTATATGAGCTAATCTGCCAACTGGATTATATCTCATTATAACTGCAAAAATCTTTAAATGTAAAAATAAAAGTGGCTTACTGTTCTGTAGTTGATTTCCAGCACAATTAACAAGTTCCAAACTTGTTAGTTGAGAACGCAGCTTATTGTTTTCATCCAGGACTTTTGCTAGCCTTCCTTTTAAACTTTCCTTCAAAGACATTGAAGCAAAATGTTACCTTAATTTCAGTCATCACTTGATTTAAATTTCTCTTACTACAGCACAACATACTACCAAAGCTAAAAGCAAAAAACTGCGGATGCTGGAAATTCAAAACAAAAACAAAAATACCTGGAAAAACTCAGCAGGTCTGGCAGCATCTGCAGAGAGGAGCACAGTTAACGTTTCGGACTCGAAACGTTAACTGTGCTCCTCTCCTCAGAAGCTGCCAGACCTGCTGAGTTTTTCCAGGTATTTTTGTTTTTGTTTTATACTACCAAAGCATTAGGTAGAAGGTTTTCCTCCTATTTCTTTACTTCCTTATACGATTGTCTGGCATCCACTTACATATCAAAGGGAACAAATTGTTATTGTTGTGCAGATTTGTCACCATGCACATTTTAGAAGGTCACTATTTCATAAGTGCAACATGAGGATAGTGACATCAGTTGACAGAGTCTGCTGGCCAATCAGAGGCCAGCAGCTCTGCATTACAGGAGCACTACCAGTAGTGGTGGCTGCTGCTGGTAATGTTCTGAAGCCTTCACCAGGGATCATCACTGGATCTCTGGAGAGGGGTGAGTACATTGTTAAGATTTCTTACAGCTAGGCAGTGAAGGAGACCACCAAAAGTCAATCCTTAATTAGCTTTACATTTATTCACAAAGTGAGACATTACAAATGTACACCTCTTTACTCTCCAACCCGACTATCAGCCCAACTATCAGTGTCAATAAGTGTCTCTATGTGCTCTCAAGTCATTACCTAATGAGTGTCCCCCTTGTATATACGGAACTTAATTTTGATTCAATTAACATGGCACAGATTGGGGGTCACGGGGAGGGGCCAGATGCAAGGGCAGAGGGTGGCTCTCAGTGGGCACCCCTCCTTACCAAAGCCAGGGCCCTCAATCAGGCACCGTATGTCTTTGAAAAAGGGGTCCTCCTAGGAGGCTACTGGCAAACCTGACAGGGTTTGCTGGCAGCCTTCAAATGGCACAGGAGACCTGTGTGAGTCCAGGAAAATCCCTGAGCCACCACTAAATCCTGGTTGACTGGGGGATAATGGCCTTTAAGTGGCTCAATGATTCTAATAAGCTAGTGGGAGGGTTTCCAATGTTGGCCCATTCGGCCACTGACTAAATGGGGGTCAGCTTTAATGTGCTGTGAGGCTTCCCCCGCGATTATGCGGGCCCTCCCACCGCCTATTCCGCTCAGGGAGCCTCCATTAAGTCCCAGCCCATGTATTAATTCATACATTGATTAATTTATTGCTATGCTAACTCTTTTACAGATTTAATTTCAAAGAATATAAACTTACCATTTTTTTTCTTATATAGTATAGCTGCATGGTGCAATACTCCAAAAGATTGGACTGGTAGAATTTGCACTATATTTTTTATAGTTAAATTCTGCGTTCCAAACTAATCTTCGGATGACTTGGATAGAATTACGGATGTGTATATAAGTTTAAAACACTTTTGGTTATTCAGCAATACTGAAGCTTGGTGGTTCTACTTACTTCATCAGAACTAACATTTAAAAAATGAATTTGTATAATATTTTGAGCGCACGAAAAATTGGGTTCTTAGGCAACTAAAATGACTCATTATCTATCCAGAAATTACTGGAATCTGGGATATTTATGGTCACTTGGCCTATTGAAGGATTACAATTTTTGACAATTAAGCTTTTGTCCTTTTTTGTTGGTGCTACCAGAAAAATGTAAAATGGAGCTAAGTATTACTTAGTATTTAGTTAGTATTTACTTAGTATTACTAAGTATTAGTACTTAGTAACTCAACTTGTATGGAGGAAAATAATTGATTGTCCAGTTCTTCACTATTTGACCTATTGGACATTTATTTGAAAGAATGCTTTTCATATGGCCAGATAAGGACTTCCTGGAGTTTCAACTCAAATTTTCAAACAGTGTCAAACTGTTTCAGACAAGATCTGTAATAAACAAGTTTAAAATGCTACTTACCAGATCATCCTGTTTCTGAGTTAATTGATGCTTTACACGCTGCAATTCTGCAGTGTCCAAGCCAAAGCCTGTTCTGGTCAGCAAAGATTTGTTTTCTTCAGTCAATGCTTTAACCTTTTTCTCAAGGCTTTGAACTTTTGGTATGGACACGGAGTTAACCAGATTGGACAGCATTTCATGAGCTGGAGCTATAGTAAAGTATAGGGTGTTAATGAGGAATGGTAGCCTATTTAAAACATTACATCATTGAACAAGTATAATGGATGGAATTTTAAAAAATAAAATCTAATATATCTTTATATTTTGGAAACAATAACATGGCACTGCAACTTTCATTGAACATAAGTGTTTATAAGGTGATGTGTAAGCTTCAGAAAAATAGCAAATGGAAAGATGTAATTATGTTGTAAAACTGCAGCAATATAAATAAAACTTACGCCAACGAATTTATGCTGAAAACAGTTTTGCAACAACTAATAAAACGTTAGATTATCTATTATAGAATATCATATGTCATTAAAAGATGTTTAACTTCTAATCATCTTATGGGAGGAAAATATATTACCTAGGAACATTGTCATTTTATAATGGACAATTGTCACCTCACTTCGCTATTTCCTTAGTTCTGATGAAGAGTAATATGGACTCGAAACGTCAACTGTATTCCTTTCCGCAGATGCTGTCAGACCTGCTGAGTTTTTCCAGGTATTTTTGTTTTTGTTTCAGATTTCCAGCATCCGCAGTATTTTGCTTTTAACTGTCTTAATCAGTTGTCCTTCCCCCACTGGTTCATTTAATATATTGTTTGGACTGCATCTTTAGTTCTTTGGCTGAAAAAGACAGCTTTGAGAAGCGATGCAACAAAGTTGAACGCTAAGCAAATCACAGTAAAAACAGAGCAGCTCCAAACTACACCCAGATGATGAGGGGCTAGGAGAGAATTGTGAAGAGTCCAAACTACTTCTAAACATACGAACTAGGAGCAGGAGTAGGCCATTCGGTCCCTTGAGCCTATTTCACCATTCAGTAAGACCACAGTTGATCTGATTGTGGCCTCAACTCCACATTCCACCTACCCCTGATCTTTCTAAAGAAAGATCATACTTATTGTGTACCAACCTTCATTAATTAAACCTCCACATACAGAATATAAAAGACTACATGTTAACTTCGATTGAGGAAGGCTATTCATTCTATCTTCTTTGACCAGTAAAGGTTGAAAATGTTGCCTTCACCAGAATACTGTATTTCATGATATGAAAGCAAATAGCCGAGTGGTAAAGTATACAAGAGAGTTTTTTGGCACGAGATCTATGGGGTCCGCTACCTCCTGTACACTACACTCCGTCTTGAAACCTACAACAGAAATTTTGCTTCCGGTAGCTTGGAAGGTCTATGTAAGAAAGCTCCCTTGTCAAAAATGAGATGAGCCAACTGCAGGTGTGTGTTTTCATTTTACCTCTGTTGAGATCTTTGCTGCCAGTTTTTCCACTTGGAAGATGCTAAGTATGTATGTCTCAGATTCAATTAAGACCTGAGTCAAATCCGCATAATCTCTCAATAAAGGCAGATGATAGAATCACCCTTCCTGATTATGGAAGCACCAATTTAAGATAATGGTGTCAGTTCACAGCCTGTATGTACATGGATGATACTGTTCATGACATGGGCCTTTTGGTGCCAGGAGTGGTATGAGGACTGCTTGTGGCACAAAATTCTTAGTTTTCCTTAATAATATCAAGTAACTTGGTAGCTAATGGTTCTCTTTCCTTCAAATCTGTTGTCATCACCTCTCCTCTCAAAAATCAATGCTTGACCCTTCCATCCTCACAAACTCCATCTCAGTTTCCTCTTAATTCCTTGAACATGCTGTTACTTCCCAAGTCTGCTCTTATCTTTCCCAGAACTTCATGTTTGAATCCCTCCAATCAGGTTTCCACACTGCCACAGCACCAAAACAGCTCTCATCAAAGTCACAGATTACATTATATGCAATTGAGACAAAGGTAAAATATCCTTCCTCGGCCTTGTTTACTCGTCTGCAGCCTTTGTCACAGCTGACCACATCATCCTACTCCACACTTCTTCCACTGTCATCCAGCTGTGTGGACTGCACTCACCTGGTTCCATTCTTAGCTATCCACTCACAGCCAGATGGCTTCACTTCATGCTCCCAAGTCAATACTCTAGAGTCCCCCAGGAATCTATTCTTGGCCCACTCCTATTTCTCATCCATGTGCTGCCCCTCAGTGACACATTCCGAAAATACAGCATCATTTTCCACTTGTATGCTGACAACACCCAGTTCTACATCACCATCACCTCGCTCAACCTCTCCACTGTCTCTAAATTATCAGACTGCCTGTCCAATGTACAGTACTGGATGAGCAGGAATTTCCAACTAAATGTTAGGAAGACAGAAGCTATTGTCCCTGCCACAAACTCTGTTCTCTTGCGACCAACTCAATTCCTCTCCGTCGCAACTGAGGCTGAACTAAACTGCTTGCAACCATGGTGTCATATTTGACCCCGAGATGAGCTTCCCACCATCCATTAGCACATCACTAAAACCATTGGTTTCCACCTCCATAACATCACAAGACTCTGCCACTGCTTCAGCTCAAATGCTGCTGAAACTTTCATTCACACCTTTGTTACCTCTAGACTTGACTATTGCAATGCATTCTTGGCCGGCCTCCCACCTCCTACCCTTTGTGAACTTGAGTTTATACCAAAACACTGTCCGTGACCTGACTCACATCAAGTCCTATTTCACCAAATACCCCATCCTCACTAACCTACACTGGCTTTTGGTTAAGCAATACCTGAATATTGAAATTCTCATCTTTGTTTTCAAATCCCTCCATGGCCTCTCCCCTCATGATCCAGTCCAACAATCTCCAATATCTGCGTTCCTCCAATTCTGACCTGGGCGTTCCCAATTTTAATCACTCAACCATTGATGGCCATGTCTTCAACTGCCAAGGCCCCAAGCTCTGGAATTCACTCCATAAACTTCCCTTCCTCTCTTTCTTCTTTTAGGACACTCCTTAAAACCTACCTTTTTGACTAAACTTTTGGTCATCTGTCTTAATATCTTCTTATTTGGCTGTGTCAAATTTTGTTTGATAACTGTCATGAAGAGATATTAAAGTATATAATGTTACTGGAAATTATTTTAAATTGGACAGGGTCTGTGTCTGTGGATGTGTGTGTGTGTGTTTTAATTGGATTAAAGCCAGCTAGTCTGGGTGCTTTGATGTATAGTAATTTTGAGATGGGTGTATTTGTATTTTGTTGAATAAACCATTCAAAGACTGGGGGTGAAATCTTGCACCTAGCCAGGAGACACCAAACAATGGGTAGAATCTTGCCCTTGGATGGCGGGCGGGCCCCACCGGCTCGGCGGCAGGCAGGCAGCCAACCCCCGCCACTGAAACAGGGCCCACCACCATTTTAAGTGGGTGGGCCAATTAAGGCCCGCTCAGCGGCATCCCCGACGGGAAGCGCTATGCGCTTCCTGTGCGGGTGGGAAGGGATTCCCCAACTGTCAAAGTGCGCTCTTTCGCGCATGTGTGCGTAAGAGCGCACTTCTCCCTGAGGCAAAGTCCTGTCTCTGGGAGAATACTGACAGTGTCAAAAACATTAAAAATAGAAACATTAAAAAATTAACATGTTCCCTCATGTGACAATGTCACACAAGATGGGACATGTTAATAAAGACCACATAAACTTTATTAATTTTTCACAATATGGACATGAAACTTCATCCCGCCAGTAGATGAAGTTTCATCAATAATCTGGAGCCCGCTGGGGCTCCTGGCCTGCCTGCCAGCCTTAAGGTTGGACAGGCAGGTCTTTAATTACTTTAACTAGCTTGTCAATTACCTCAATTGCCCATTGACAGGTCGGCGGGCGGACAGCTGATTTCACTGTCTGCCCGCTTTCCTAAAAATTTAAATGGCCCGGGATGACGTTGGGGATTCCTCCCGACGTCATTTTCCCCTCGGCGACCGGGCCCCGCCCCCAAATTGCCAAGGGGAAAATCCTGGCCAATATGTTTATATTAGTAATAAAATTGGTATTATGAAAGGGGTTTTATCGTTAGAAGAAGTGGAGTTCATAGAGCCTGGTGATACAATGAGAGTTACATTCAAAGGGAAGGCTAGGTATATACAGAAGAGTTTTATGTGTGGAAGTCAGAGGCATGTAATATCTAAGCAGCCTATAAGCCCTACCTGCGAAGGAGCCAAATTGAAAGGAACCTCATTTTGAATTCGTAAGATAAAATGTGCTTTGCCTGTTGTCTGTTTAAGTCTATGGGTTATTGTTGCCTTGGGGAAGATTACCTGGGAGTGATTCATTTGGGGATTTATTTAATAGTTATTATGGTAGTAATTTGTAGACGTGTATATGTGTTTAAGTTCTTATTAAAAATAAAAAAATTAAAATTAATAAATGTTTAATCTAATTTATATAAAAATTCTCTGGAGGCTTGGCGGTTTTATTTCTGAATTCAAAGTTGCATCTCAAACGTACCAATTGAAAATATAGGTTATGACAGTTGTTTCCCTCAAGGATTTTAAATAACTCAGCCTTTACCAGCTGCTGTGTCATAACAATAACATTCCTGTGAAGCACCTTGGGACATTTTACTAAGGTAAAGGCACTCCATAAGTATAAGTTGTTGCTTGTTTTCATTTAATGAGACATTGTCCCTAGAAGAATTATCTCATCATTAGGGATCAGATCCTTTTAAGATCATAATATAGGATAAGAATTCTGCTAGGTGTTACAAGGTTGGTTTTAAATTAGCTATGCATTATGATGGAAATATTCTTAGCTTATATTTTAAGAATGTTGATACTTAAGTATTTGTGCAAAACTTGTGACTGACACAGCATAATGATAAAATTATCCTAAAAACAAGCGCTACAAATTTCAGCGTCATAGGTGCCATGTCCCTTACGATCAGTTTGCCTTTACTGCCCACAATGTAGTCATAAACTAGTACGATCATCAATCAACGAAACCTCCTTTTATATACACTGGATAATAATCTGACCAGGTGCATTTCTCTAATCTTCAAAAAGGCAAGGTTTGATTAACATTTTAGTGAAATAAGGTTGAATGTAAAACAACAAATTAGTTTATTTCAGAACCAATATGCCAATAAACAGATCTACAGTAAACCTCACAATACTTCAACTTAATTTCAGTTTTACTCCTTTAAATAAAGAAAATAACAAAATATGCCACACCATCACCGTTAATGAGCTCCTGAGTGGGCGGGCTACAAAGCATCTCCTGCTGTGATTAATAAGATCATCCCAGCAATAATGGTCTTTGAATGTCTAATCAAAATTCTATTATCTCCAGAAATTTGGGAAGATGCTTCATCTAAATTCTAATTCCTCAGTATTTTTCAATACTGCTAATCTGTGAATATAACTTTTTCAGAGCTACATTTCACAAATTTAATATAAATCATAACAAATTTCTTCTGTATCCAAAAGCCCAAAATCCCAAAGTTTATGCATCACCTCTACATTATATAACACTAAAAAATTCTGTATATTCTAATAATCAACAACAGGTAATTTAGTGCCATTTTCCACTAAAACATATTTTCAGGAAAATAAATTAATATTAAAAAGCACAATGTAGTTCAAACTATTTTGCTAATTGAACTTTGGGACCACATGAGTACATATAGCAAAAAGGAATCATGGTAGATAACTTACTAAGAAACCTCTGGTTTGACTGAAGAGATCTTGAACCATTCCAATATTGGTCCACTAGATCAAGTAGATTCAGCAAGAGGGAGGAAACACTTGTGGAGACACTAGAGCTGAGCCCAGTTGGAGTTCGAGGACGATAATCGCCACATTCTTCTACTTCAAGTAATTTATCCAGAGTTGTTTGCTAGTAAAGGGGGAAAAGAAAGAAATGCACAATTTACAATTTGTGTTAACATTTGCATTTATCACCTTCAGACTGAGAGCACATTTAAAACTGCCATTCTAATTTTGGATAGACGATGATTTGGGCATCTGAAATATAAACACTGGGCAGACTTGCCTCCTAAAGCAGCAGCAGCTTACCAATTCAAATCCAAATTCAAAACAATTGCATGGTCAAAATAAAACATCTGCTCAAATTTGAAAGATAAATTCAGGTTGCCATTTTTATTTGAACATATCAATTTCAAAACACAGTGGGCCAGAATTTACTACAGCCAGTGAAGGTGCCCTGTTAGTTAGATTTGACCTTGCCCATTTAATTTCTACATGATCTTGTACTGTAAGTTGCTGTAAGTGGGAGATGGAAAAGGTAGGACATCGGAGATCTGTTTGAACAGGACAAGCAACAGTGTATCTTCTCAAGTCAGATTGAAGAATTGTAAAATGAACAGTGAAGTCTGAAACGGGAAGTGAAAGTTAGAAGAGTAAATTCAATGTTAAATGAGGTACAGAGAGAGGAATAAAACGGAGAAAGGGAAAGAAAAATTCAGTTCAGAAAGAGAGAAAAATAAATTAAAAAGTACAATTTTATTGAATTTAAAAAAAACTCCAATAATAATAAGTATTGCTGAAAAAAGAAATGTTATCAAAGTTTTTCAACTTAACTCACGAAGACAGAATCGCAAGAATACAAAATTTCAAAGGGAACAAATTTATGCTGCATGAGGAAAGGGGTTCTGATTGGCTGGCAAGTGAACTCTGGTCGTGGAGTTGCCACGGAGAATGCACCAGAGAACAGTTATCCTCCAAGCTTTTGTTTAAGTTCAAACCAGGAAAGTCGACTCTGATTGGCTGAGGCATTGCCCTGGAGAATGTACCAGGGAAGTTATTCCACAAGCTTTAGTTTAGTTGAACAAGGCGCAAGCCGGGACACATTCTTTTTGTTTGCAGAGGACAGGACCCTGCTTATGAATATATGTAGCTTCTAGCAAGCTTAAGTGAGCCACATCGCGAGCCCAACTGATGATCTTCAATTGGCTGTTGGTGTAATTCTTAACACAATTGGGATTTTGTGTGTCCAATCACGGAACCACATCTAATATTGGAAACTTATGTTCTGAGTTTTGCAAGCATGAACTAATTGAGTACGGTCAGTAATCTGCTTGTTGCGAACAGTCGAAGGGATGTGCTGTTTGATACGATCCACCAGTCGCTGGGATGTATGGCCTACATACCTGGCATCATACTGGCACTGAAATTCATATACTACATTACTCATTTGTGTGGTAGACAGAACATCTTTTGGCTTGACAGTAGCATCCTGTCAGTGGAGAATACCACCCGTGTTGTACTGCATAGTAGCAGCATGAAACGGCTAGCTCCAACTGTTGCTCAAATTTTTGAGACACCTTACCCTTCCAGAAAATCTGAGGTACACTGGGCACTTTTCAGGACCAAACGTGGTACCTTCGGCCCATTCATGAGTTTGCGTGATACACAGTGAGCAATGATCTGATCAGGATCGTCATTATCCCACAGAATAGCTTTGATGCGCCCTATTTCGGTATCAAGCTTGCACAGTGAACAAATGGCTGAGCCCTATTTATGAGGTTGCCAATAAGGCCAATCTTATAGCGTGGAGCTGTAGGAATCCCAATGTGTATACTGACCAGTGAAGGTGGGCTTGCAGTAGAGAGTAGTGGAAAATACATTAGCAGATTTTTCAACTAGCATGTTAGGGAAAGGGAGCTCATTAGACGGCTCTATTTCAAAGGTGAATTTGAGCGCAGGGTCTTTTTTTATTCGTTCATGGGATGTGGACGTCGTTGGCTAGGCTGGCATTTATTGCCCATCCCTAATTGCCCTTGAGAAGGTGGTGGTGAACTGCCTTCTTGAACCACTGCAGTCATGGATGGAGCCCATTGAGGTGTGTAAGGAAATTCTTACACAGCTGCAGATTCAAATATAGCAAATGTATCACCTATATGTCGGAAATATGCAAGGGGTAGGGGGATTAAGGGTCATTCCATCGAAGACCTGTTTCTTGTGGAAACTAACAAAAATGTTAATGAAAGTTGGGCCTGGAGAGGATCCCATGGCAACACCATCTATTTGGGCATACATGCTCATTAAAGCATATCGTTAAAGCAGAACTCAACTGCGCAGGTTTCCAAGTTCGTAAGTTCAACGAATACAGATTCAGACAATGACAGCACATCAAGATTGCCATGTGATGCAGCACAAGTGTCTATGGTTTCCTTGAGTAGGCTAGCAATGTTGAACAAGCACATGGACATGGATATGCAAGTCTTGTACATTCTTTGCGAAGATGAACGAATCCTTCACCATGTACATGGAAAGCTCACTCAGAATTGGTTCTAGCAACTCACTCAACCATTTGGCCAATTCATGTCATGCAGAACCAGTCATAGATAAGATAGGGCATAAAGGGACATCACTTTTGTGTGTCTTGGGCAGCCCATACACACATGGACACAGTGAACCATGAGAATGAAAACATACACCACTCCTTATGGATGCTGACCAACCTGCGCTGAGGTCTTTCAACATTTTCTGTTTTTCGCATATATAGCAAACAGTCTAAGGAAGTTAATTTAAACAGAGAGAATTTACATTCATATAACACTTATCATAACCTCAAAACATGCCAAAGCATTTCATAGTTAATGAATTATTTTGAGGAGTAGTCACTGCTGCAATTTAGGGAAACCACTAGAATTAATTTGACCTGAGGATTGGGCCGTACACTTTACACAGGTTCCCATTCTTCTGGTGGCAAAATTTCCAAGTTATAGCAAAGTCAATGATGAGAAATATGGTGGTGGTAGGCATTGTGGTTTGAGGTTTATGAACAAAGTTAACTAATATTTTGAATGTTTCAAGTCTACATAACCCTATATTGATCCTCTAATACTGGAAAAAACGTGTCTGTATACATTAGAGACAAATGCTTCCTGGAAAAAATAATTTTGAGGCTAATAAGCAGAGTTTATTACCTTTCTATCATAACTCAGCTGCGTGCATGATAGTGAACTTAAGCTGCTTGTTTTCTTCGGTTCTAATTTAGACTCAAAGTTTTCCACATTGGCTGTAGTTAGTTGCGATCTTCTCTCCGAGTTCTTGTTGGCTGTAAATTCTAAATTCATATGCTCAGTAAAGCCCCTCTTTGAACTATTGGAATAAAGGGATGTAAAAGAGCTGGCAGGTGATATCAAACTTTGCCGATCGAGTAAGTGGTCAAAAGATGAAGTTCCATGACGTGGTAATAAGCCACTAGAAGTAATTTTTGATCTTTGACTGTTAGCACCATCATCTACATGGCTATTTTTTCTGCTTCCAAATGTACTATTTGTTTTCAAGTCTGGGCAGATTAAGAAAAAAAATGAGGGAAAATCATTACCAGATTTCTTCATCTCAATTCATTTTATAGCTCAATAGACACACTGGGATATTCAGTTTACCCTAAAAAAAACACTATGCCCCCCATTTTTCTTTCTTAAATATGAATTTAATGGGACAATGCAACACCTTAATGCATTGAGTATTAGAATCTCTGTTACCACAAGCATACTTGAGGCACTTCGACTTTTGCTTAATCATTTTTCAATCAATGCAAAACACAGAATTCAGTTGAGATACTTTTCCAATGTTGGTGCTACTGATGTGGTATATTAAAGAACAATCATCCGCACCTTCTCCCACCCCCACAAAGAGCATCATGTTGCATCAAGCGAAGAAAAACAAAAAAACCCTAGATTACTGTCAGATGTAGAAAAATTCTTACATCTACGTTTGGAATAAAGTCTTCACTTTCACCAATATGTTGTGCGAATGTCAACCTTGTTAATATTTGAGTTAATTTTTTTTTTAAAAAGATCACTAACTGTACAGTAGCATTCCAACGCACTTTCTCCATGGTAGATTTTGACTTATTTTGCCTTATCTTATCTCATCTTGATTACTGGCAAGAGCATTGGATAGGCATGGGCAGTTTCACAATCGGATCGGAGAAAGACAATTTCAGATGAGCTGCTCAGGTTGACTCTGTATACTCTCCACTCAAAAAAGAAATTCTGAACAAAAAGCCTGCTTAGGCTAAAGTTGGTAATATTTCTTCTTACAAATAATCATAGCTTAACTGTAAATATCAGTATAGTAATAGAAACTATAGAAATACATAAAGTTTATTAAAATACTATTGATGTATTAAAATAAAGTAAACTGAAGGAAAAGTAAAAACAGCACAACAATCAATGGGCCAGTAAAGGAGTAAAACTAAAATGTTAGCATTAGTACTACCTGAATTCAATTTAAACAATCTATCGTTGTTCATTCCAATGCTTGCTTTATCTGTCTGATAGTTTAAATAAGAACTCTGAGGCTCCTGGGTGGACTGATAAGTCTTTGTATCTGTGTACGGTTGCTTGTGATAATCATGTGATAATATACTGTTTGTGTCAATATTTGTAGAAGAATCTTTCATTATGGAAGTATCTGTGTAGTTTGTAAGGTTTCTTTCCCTGGTCTGAAGCAAGCTTTCCTTATTATACCCTGAAGAATGATCATATTGTAAATCTGAATTAATAGAATTTTTCTGGGTATTGGTCTCATCTGTACACGAATCCAGTATTTTATCTGAAAATGTTACTCTGAATCCTTCCCTGGGTCGATTACAAACACTTTTCCCAATAGAACGTAGAGAGGAACGGGATGGCGAATGATAAGTTTTATCACCATCTGAAAGACAAATGCATTACAATAAAACCTTTAATCTTTCTACAACTAAAATTGTCCTTAAAGTATTACCATTATATTTTTAGAATGCATTGCTGAAGTCTTAACCTTAGACTGTCAATAGCTTTAGGAAAACTGAATTCCGAGATGACTGATTTTATTATTTTTTAAAAAATCATGACGATACTGAGAAAAAACACCACTATCATAATTAAGTTACACAAACACAAGGAATGGTTAGTCCAAAAGTAAAACTAAACACTTGTGAAATTTTAAATAATAAAAATATTGAAATGACTATTTCTGCTTCCCCTGATACTTTTTTACTTGCCATTCTCTAGCCGTTTAAAATGTTAACTTTTAACATTACATCTAATTACAGCAGTAAGGAGGGATGACATCTTAGAAGGCTCCTCAAATGAAGCCATATGGGTAGAACTGAAAAACAAAAAAGGAGCAATCACATTGCTGGGTGTGTACTATAGGCCCCCAAACAGTCAGAGGGAAATAGAAGGGCAGATGTGTAGGCAAATTTCAGAGAAGTGTAAAAATAATAGGGTAGTAATAGTGGGGAATTTCAACTTCCCCAACATTAACTGGGTTAGTCATAGTGTGATAGGTTTAGAGGGAGCGGAATTCTTAAAATGCATCCAGGAGAGCTTTTTAAACCAGTATGTAGAAGGTCCTACAAGAGAGGGGGCGGTCCTGGACTTAATTTTAGGGAATGAAGCCGGGCAAGTGGTAGAGGTATCAGTGGGGAAGCATTTTGCAGAAAGTGATCATAACTCCGTTAGATTCAAGGCTCTAATGGAACAGGACAAGGACGGGCCAGAAATGAGAGTTCTAAATTGGGGAAAGGCCAATTTTAATAGGATCAGATATAATTTGAACAGAGTGGACTGGGAGCAGCTACTTGTAGGTAAATCTGCATCAGAGCAGTGGGGCTCATTCAAGAAGGAAATAGGGAGAGTACAGGGCCAACATATTTCAGTAAAGACAAAGGGTGGGACCAACAAATCCAAGGAACCCTGGATGTCAAGGGATATACAGGATTGGATAAAGAGAAAAAGGGAGGCTTATAGCAGATACCGAGGGCTCAAAACAGCGGAAACCCTAGAGGAGTATAGAATGTGTAGGGGGAAACCTAAAAAGGAAATTAGGAGAGCAAAAAGGGGGTATGATAAAACATTGGCAGGTACAATAAAGGAAAATCCAAAGTTATTTTACAAGTACATTAAGAGTAAGAGAATAACTAGGGAAAGAGTAGGGCCCATTAAGGACCATAGTGGTAATTTGTGTGTGGAGCCAGAAGATGTAGTTAAGGTTCTAAATGAATACTTTGTGTCTGTGTTCACAAGTGAGAGGGATGACATGGGTATGGAAATCAGGCAGAAGGACTGTGATATAATTAAATAAATTAGCATAGAAAGGGAGGAGGTTCTAAGTGCTCTGGCAGGCTTAAAAGTAGACATATCTCCAGGCCCGGGTGAAATGTATCCCAGACTGTTGAGTGAGGCAAGGGACGAGATAGCAGGGGCGCTGGCAATAATTTTCAATACCTCTCTGGCCACAGGAAAGGTGCTAGAGGACTGGAGGACAGCCAATGTGGTACCATTATTCAAGAAGGGAGGAAGGGATAAACCAGGGAACTACAGGCCAGTCAGTCTAACCTCAGTGGTGGCGAATCTATTGGAAGCAATTCTGAGGCATAGAATTGATCTACATTTGGAGAGGCAGGGATTAATCAAGGACAGTCAGCATGGTTTTGTTAAGGGGAGGTCATGTCTGACCAATTTGATTGAACTTTTCAAAGAGGTGACCAGGTGTAGAGATGAGGGCAACGCATTTGGCGTAGTCTACTTGGACTTCAGCAAGGCTTTTGATAAGGTCCCACATGGGAGACTGACAATGAAGGTAAGAGCCCATGGGACCCAAGGCAATTTGGCAAATTGGATCCAGAATCGGCTGAGTGGCAGGAAGCAGAGGGTAATGGTCAAGGGGTGTTTTTGTGAATGGATGCCTGTGTCCAGTGGGGTTCCACACTGTTGGGTCCCTTGCTGTTTGTGGTATATATAAACGATTTAGACTTGAATGTAGGAGGGTTGATGAGTAAGTTCGCAGATGACACGAAAATTGGTGGGGCAGTGAGGAAGATTACAGGAGGATATAGACGGGCTGATCAGTGGCAAATGGAATTTAATCCAGATAAGTGTGAGGTGAAGCACTGGGGCAGGACAAACAAGGCACGGGAATACACGATGAATGGCAGGACCCTGGGAAGTACCAAGGATCAGAGGGACCTTAGTGTGCATGTCCACCGGTCGCTTAAGGTAGCGGGACAGATAGATAAGGTGGTTAAGAAGGCATATGGGATACTTGCCTTTATAGCCAAGGCATAGAATATAAGAGCAGGGAGGTTATGCTGGAACTGTATAAAATGCTGGTTAGGACACAGCTAGAGTATTGTGTGCAGTTCTGGAATCTACATTATAGGAAAGATGTGATTGCAGTAGAGAGAGTGCAGAGGAGATTTACCAGTATGTTGCCTGGGCTGGAGAGTTTTAGTTATGAGGAGAGATTGGATAGACTGGGGTTATTTTCCCTGGAACAGAGGAGATTGAGCGGGGACATGATTGAGGTGTATAAAATTATGAGGGGCATAGATAGGGTAGACAGGAAGGAACTTTTCCCCTTGGTGGAGGGATCAATAACCAGGGGGCATAGATTTAAGGTAAGGGGCAGGAGGTTTAATGGGGATGTGAGGAAGAATTTTTTCACCCAGAGGGTGGTGGGAATTTGGAACTCACTGCCTGAAAGGGTGTTAGAGGCATAAACTCTCATAACATTTAAGAAGTATTTGGATGTGCACTTGCGATGCCATGGTATACAAGGCTATGGGCCTAGTGTTGGAAAATAGGATTAGAATAGTTAGATACTTGTTTGACCGGCGCAGACTCGATGGGCCAAAGGGCCTTTTTCCATGCTGTAGACCTCTATGACTTTAGCCAAATGCTCAGTATTGTGCATTTTATAATCTTTTACCTTACCTTTATCCCACTTTAATTATTTTTCCACTTTACTGCTTGAAACCTAATTTTCCTCTCCCACTCCCCATTTTAAAGTGGGATAAATGTTATGGTAATTTGATTGGCTAAAAAGATTCCTAAAGGCATTTCAGTATCAAAATCATGAAAAAGCTGCCAGTGTAAACACTCTGATGGCCATCACCTTGACAGTGCCAGAAAAGTAAACTTGTACTTAGTATTTAATAAATTTAAGTTGAATGTTTGCCCTATGAAAATAAACACATTTGTTTGGGTTGGTTTCAGTATTTAACAGGGCATACAATTCTTCATTTGTTTAAAAAGTTATCTGAACTGTGCAAGAGTATTTCTGTTATTGTTTTGTTAAAAGTTTCAATTAACAAAAGCTATCCACAAGTCCCATTCATGAGGCAGGTAGTAAAACCGCCAATCAGCAATAAGTAAACATCACAAATATACCCCAAATTAAAAGCAAAATACTGCAGATGCTGGTGATCTGAAATAAAAACAAAAATTGTTGGAAAAACTCAGCAGGAACAGTTCCGAAGACGAGTCATGTTAGACTTGAAACATTAACTCGGTTTGTCACTCCACAAATGCTGCCAGGCCTGCTGAGATTTTCCAACACTTTTTGTGGTAGTAATTTGAAACCAGCATAAATCAAAAAGGAAACTTCACAATTAATATCTTCATGCTATTTTCACTCAATGTATTATTACAGTTAATGTGTGCAGCTAAAATTAATATTAAATATTATACAATTTTAGGGGGGTAATCACAAAACTTATCCATAAAATGTGGCACTTAATGTCTAAAGAATGTTTCCAGTGTTTAGTGTGGATGTTAAAGATCCCATATCACTTTATAATTCGGGAGGTTTCCTGATGTTCTGACCAATATTGCCCCAACAATCAATATCACAAAGAACAGATATGAGACCTTGCTGTGCACAAATTGGGTATCATACCTTACATTCCAGTCACTGCACTTCACACCTAGTTGTATATTAAATGTGATAAAATATTATATAAAAGCAAGTTTTTTATGCCATTAAATTAAAACGAAGAGCTAATGGCGTTTTAGATGATTTTTGTGCATAATAATGTTTGCACTGAAGTTTGGGGGCAAATACTTTTAAGCAGCTTTGATGCTGTGCTTGGACACAGCAACCAGAGTCGACCTATAAATACTGGATAATAAAAGAAAAATACTGCTGATGCTGGAGATGTGAAATAAAAACAGAAAATGCTGGAAAAACTCAGCAGGTCTGGCAACATCTGTGGAGAAAGAAACAGAGTTAACGTTTCGAGTCCAATTTGACTTCTTCATGACTGAAGATGCTGCCAGTCCCGCTGAGTTTTTCCAGCACTTTCTATCAATACTGGATCATTGATTGTAGAAATATTTCCCTGGTACAATGTTGCAATGATAGCAGCTTCAGCAAAAATTATCATCCACAAGAAGTAAGGAAACAAAAATAGAAATAAAATTTAGAACCATATAACTGCAATGAAGGAGGAAAGATTTTAAACAAAGAAAAACTAAATAATGTTATTGAACCTTTAGAAAATACTGAAAATCCGTAAAGGAGGAAGACCATTAAAATATATAATAAAAAATAACAGAACAAGTAGTCTTTGGAGGCTCATGAGGACCAAAATTAATTGCTTAAGAAAAAAGAACAATTAAAAATAATTATAAATATCATATCTGTGAATCCTTGTATCTTTCTGTATGGGTCATGTGATATATTTCTATATTGCAGTGGCGAGCAAAGCACTATTGTGCTTTCTAATGTTTAGGGCCTGCTACATACAATCCAAGCACACCATGGGCCCTGTACTACCTGTAAGCAACACCATAGGAGATGTGCTAGTATGTTTAAGTATATATACTGCTCTATGAAACAGCAGAGAGGTGCAGCAGTTCTCCACAGGCATGAGATTCATGAATTCAAGATTGTCAATTCTTGAATTTAAACCCACGGACACAAATGTGCACTTCTTGCCTTGAATAAACAAATATGGTGTCAACAAATGTATAAACCTACACTTTTAAGAGTTTTTATTACCAGTAAATAAATAACGAAGCTTACATCCAAACACTACATTTCAGCAAAGCTTTACCTTCATCGAGATAACTGTGATATTGTCCACTTCTTGATTGTTCAATCTCCTATGAAAAATAGTTTTTTTGGTTCAGGTATAGCAGGTTTAAATGATCATTCTTCAACTTTGTGTTATCATTACAGATCCATCTTTATGTGTACACAGATAAACAAATTTAATCTGCACATTGTTCTAAACTGTTCAAGTGCATTTCAGGTCAGCTAAAAGCAAAGGATAAGAACATGAAAAATCATTTTTTTCCTTTTTTTGCTCTTTCAGAAGTTAGCAGAACTAATGCTGGAGAGAGAACAGTAAATAAGATACCATCCTCTATTGGACTGATTCAGCATTCATAGGCCTCGAAGTCTTTCCTCACTACTTTTTCCACTTGTAAAATTTTTTGAGATGGTTACTTTGTTGCCTTAAGATTACTTGTACTCCATCCCAGTAAGGAATAATGAACACATCAATCAACTAAGCAACTCAGTATTGGCATTTACTACGCCATAACTGAAATTATTTTCAATGTAATTTGAATCATGTTACTAAAAATGCTACAAACATTAAAGTATCACTTGCACTCCTCAGGTACACTGCCACTGTTACATGCAACCCATAACTAACACTTTACAAAATCAAGTGTCTTGCCATGTACTTAAATAAAGAGAGCAGAACAAATCAAAAGTCCCAATACTATGGAAATCAACAGGACTGTTTCGTGTTGAATCTAATCTTTTAATATATAATTTTAAAAACATAAAAAATTAGCTGTTTGCTCTGGTCCTAATTATTTAATAACGACTGTTGTAGGTAAGGTAGGGTTGCAAGGACTGCTTTGGGTCTCACTGTAGGAAAAGAATGCTATTCCCACTGATGAAATCCATGGCTGGTGTTTACTAAGCAAGTCCAAGTATCATGAAATGTCATGGTCCACTGAGCCTTAAATTAGTGAAGAATTCCTCCAATTTGAGAACCCTATTTGGTCACTATTTTTTCCATTAAATCCTTGTCAAATTAGAAATAGATTCAAATCTGAGTGTTCCACATACAGTCATACAACTCAGCAGTCTGTTCCATTAGACTTTGCAGCAACAGTAGCATTCTGGCTTCATGCCCTGAATCTTCTGGTCAGTGTGTGGGGGTGGGCCCTGCTCGCTGACGCGTAAAATGACGCGCGGTGACGTCGGGCGTGCGTCCTGACGTCACCACGCGTCATTCAGATCTCTAATTCGCTGGGTGCGCACCGGAGTCGGCTGCGAGCCCACTGAACTGTCAAAGGCCTATTAAGGCTATCTAAATATCAATTAAAACAATTAACAGGGCTGCCCATCTGACTTTAAGGTTGACAGGCAGGTGAAGAGCCCAGGCGACCTTCGCATTTTTCATGAAACCTCATCGACAGGCGGGATGTGGTTTCATGAAGGTTTTTAAAACTTTAATAAAAAGTTTCAATAAAATTTATAGACATGTCCCAGCTCATGTGACACTGTCACATGAGGGGACATGTCCGGATAATTTTTTGAAATCTTTTATTCACCTTTTTACAATGAAATTAAACTCCCTGAGGCAGCTCCGTGCCTCGGGGAGATTTCTGCGCTCTTTCGTGCTCTTACCTAATAACTCCTGGAAACTATAATACTGACCCCCATGCCCCCAACCCTCAAAACGGAGACTCACCACTGAACCCCCTGAAAACCAACCCCCACCCCTCCGAGAACCCCCCCCAACTAACCCCCCAACCCCCAACCACCCACCGACTACCACCCCACCCCGACCACCCTCCCAACATCCTGACTACCTACGGACCACCCCGACTACCCTCTGGATTCCATACCCCGACCACCCCACTCTACTCTCCCGACACCCCAACACTCAAATGACACCACCCTCTGACCACACCCCTGCAGTGATTGCCACACCTCGGAAGTTCTGGCCAAGAGAAATCTTTCAAACAGAAGTCTCAAAATGGAAATAATAACATGCTAACCCACTGACTCATGTTCACCTAAAAATCTAATAAATCTACAATAAATCTATTGTGGTCTAGATTGAATGGAATTATCCAAGTCCCTGTACACATCTATTCTGATAAATAATCACAAGTTTCGATGCATTTCTATACTAGGTCTTCTATTCTTTTGGCTTGTCTTTCATACACTGGGCAGATTTTTGTAATGAGTTATACACACACACACACACACACACACACACACAACACACACTACAAGCTGAAAAAACTGACAAAAATCACAAAATTCAATAACTTTTGAAAGGTGACAAAATACTCATGGAATACCAGAGTTGGAAATTCATGGTGATAATTGTACATTTATTTAACTGTCTGTTTAGAAAGATTACTACTTTAAATTGGACAGTTAAAGAACTATTGTAAATGATGTTTTCTTGTCGGTATTTAAAAAATAAACCTACCATCGTGTCTATGCTCATCTTGCTCGATGTTTCATTTTCTCTCACCTCCTTCATGTCCCTGGTAGAATAAAGAGATGGTAATGGAGGCCGACTGCACAAAGATTCTTGACGCTCACTCATCTGCTGGAAGTCATGAGGTGCCCATCGTTCCTTCAAATCTAGAAAAAACATTTTTTTTAAATTATCAGAATTTCAGTGGTATAAGCAATTTTAAATATTACTCAGGCTATTGCACTAGACCTAGTGGATGGAGTTTCATGAAACCTCTTTAACAACATATGACTGGCAGATAAATGTATATTTGAGTGACAGAGAATGGATTGTGGAACACTCTACTTGGAATGTATAATGTAAATTTAAAGCTCTTCCTATCAAATATCTTAAATCAAAGTACCATGAATTACTGAATGAACTGTTGAATAACCAACCTGAAATTTTTTTTCAAATTTATCAGTCCAGAAATACATTGTGTATGATTTTTGACAGAAATCTAACAGTAATTTTTAAACATACTGGTTTGCAACAGAACTAATTCTTCTTTGCCAAGTAATAGTGCAGCATTTTAAAAAACAACCTAGTAATGTCTGATATTTAATACACAAATTGGGATAGATTTTTCGACTTCTTGCCAGGATCCTGGAAATGCACTGGTGCTGATGAACTTGAATTTTTGTCTTTATTTCCCAGCCAGCAGCAAGTCAGGATGGAGCTGTAAGGCCTGCAGAACAAGGCCACAGCCAGAGGGAGAGATTGCAGTGGTGGGGAGCAGGAAGGTGGGGTAAAGTCGATGTTGGGCTCATCAGATACAAGACAATAGTGGAGATGGGGAATTGGGGAAATCATGTATGATGAGGGGGAAGAGATAATCGAGGTTGGAGGGAAGTTGAGAAGGGTGATTATTAGGCCATAGGGTCACAGGGAGGCAGGCAGGTTAATTACCGGGAGGAAGACTGTGGCAGGTTTGCTCAGGGGTGAGAGAGAATGCACTCTTTCTCCTCCTGGCCCACAAGCAATGCAAGAAAAGCGCTTACCTGCTGAAATATCACCATTCTTGCCTCCCTTCAGCTGCCGGGTTTCCCGAGCGCTGGAAAATCAGCCCCGCGAGCAATAAAAGTAAAAATAGTAAAATTTGAGGCACACAATCTTATTAAAACATTTAACCTACTGACCTGCCTCTCAAGAGCATGTTAGGATCAAGTTTCAGTTTTTTGAAATTATAACCCACCACCTCACGACTCCACTTATCCTGGGTGGTTAAAACTCCTCCTCCACCACTCCTCAAGGGCAGACTTTCCCCACAGACTTCAAGACCCCACAGTCAGACTCAAATAGGGGTCAGAAGCCTGCACTGTGTGGGAAACAGTCACTCATTTGTGATTTTCCCCGAGTTGACCAATTAACGGCCAGAGGGTGGACTGACAGTGCAATCAAGGATGGCTGATGAGTTCTTGAAGCTCGAGGGCCAATAGGCAGCCCTCCAGCTGGGAAGCTGAGGCAGGCTGCCTTTCCAGGTAAGGAAGCGGGAGGGTGCCCCAAGACGGAGGCACTCTCTCACCAACAAATTCAAATTAAAGAATGGCATCAGCAGCTGGGCCACTATTGTCAGCGGTGAATCCTTCTACAAGGTGGCCTACAGCTGTAGCTGAAGCCAGGCAGGGGTAACGCTAATCCTGCTTGCAATGCTGCTGCCACCACCACCACCCACCCTGCTGGGAGAGTGCGTTACTGTTCCCTGTTGCTTTCTGAAACCTAGAGGCAGACTAGAAAATTGCAGTCAGCCTCTGAAAATAGACCTTAATAGGCCCTTAACTAGTTGAATTGGCTACCCCACACCCACTCCCACCTTGCAGGCAAGTCACCCTGCCACTCTTTTACCCCCACTTCCCCAACCATCCTGCCTCTGGGAAAATGGCCCAGGCTGGGATGGAGCCAGGGAACTGGCACACCAGCTGGCAGAACAGATTTTCACGTGGTAACCACTGTAACCACGCCCATCGCAGCCTAAAAATTTCTGTCCTATGTTTATGTTAACTTTGATCTGGACTTTGAAGTTTAATATTCCTGTTTAATTTTGTAATGGAGTATTCATTATTATAATTATTAGGAGGGACAGTGGCATAGTGGCAATGTCACTGGAATAGTAATCCAGAGGCCAAGGTTCAAATCCAACCACTGCTGGTGGAATTTGAATTCAATTAATAAATCTGGAATTTAAAGCTAGTCTCAGTGATGGTGACCATGGCAACTTTCACTGATTGTTGTAAAGATCCATCTGGTTCACTAACATCCTTTATGAAAGGAAATCTGCCATCCTTATCTGGTCTGGCCTACATGTGATTCCAGACCTATAGCACAGTGGTTGACTCTAATTGCCCTCTGAAATGGCCTAGCAAACCACTCAGTTCAAGAGGTGAAAGGGTTTAGTGACTAAAAGGCAAATAAATGTTGCAAAGACATGCACATATGCACATTCCAAAGGCCTCATCAAAAATATCATAACGTACTTACCTCTGATCCCTCTGGCAACATGTTTATTTATTATTAGCCTGCCAAGCAACTAAAGCAGACACTACCACAACCGCACAGTGATTTCTGTACTGGCCTAAGGAACCTTGGTATCATCAAGTTGTTTAAATTTCCTTTGCTGAATATATTTTCCTGTGCCTCTAGCAGATGTACATCGATTCACTGAAGGAGGCAGCACAAAGGGTCGCTACCCATGCAGCATTAATCATTGACATTGTCGAAGAAAGCCTCGTGCGTGGCACAGGTAGCAACCTGCAAAGTTTTCTACCCCAGTGAATCAACTTCGCCCCCAAAAGTTATCCTTAGATCACTTCAACACATCTGGCTTGCAGGGTTACGGGGCTGAAGTACAGGAATATGTTATCTACCAGTCCTCTCAGCCACAACAGGGGCTCAGCCTAGAAGAAAGGCTTAGGTATAGTTTGTCCTACCATTGTAATAATGTTGTTTCATTTGGTCTCAATTGTACAGAGGTGCAGTCTAATCAACACACTGTCCAGCACACCCAAATATGGAACAGACAGTAGACTAGGATGGATAACTGAACAATAGAATTTTCAATATGAAATTACAATTTATAGTTAGAAATATGTTACATCATGCTGAAGCAACTGCAACTGATTAAAATAATGAGTAAAACAACGTAATTATACTCCGTGTAACAACAATCCTGTATTACACTAGGTGTTCTAAAAATGCAGAAAATGAATCTAAACACTGAATGGACTGTAAGGATAGAATTGAGATGGTCATGTTTGATGGTCAGATATGCAGCACTGTGGCTTAGTGTAAAAGACTACACCTTATTACCAGTTTTAAGATCTGATGTAGCATCCCACTTGTATTTCACTGATGAACGTACAGAGTTCTGCTCATCTTTGTCATATGCAAAGTTCTTCTTTACATGGATCCTGAAATTAGCAGCGAGACAGACATAAAGAAACAAAATGAAATTGGCCACATTCTGGTTCCAGCTATAATAAACAAACATTCAACCATCCACTGTGGAGGCATTTAAAAATCATGAAAATGTCAGTGGGCTCAAATGGTAGCTTCATAAATTAAAATGTTAAAAAAGATGTAAATGGTGGAAATCTGAAATAAATGCAGAAAAAATGATGCAAATGCACAGCAGCTGAAAGAAAAAGATTTACAGTTCATGAGAGCTTTTTCATCAAGACTTCTTTGGTGAAAGATTAGACCTGAAAACATTGAGCTCTCTCTTTTTCATGTGTGAAGACCACTTAATAATTCACAAATAAAGCTACAAATTGGAATAAAACTGTGTTTTCCATTAATCCCCATTCTCTTTATAAAACAAGTTTAAAATTAAATATTTTATAAAATAAAAATTTAGTCTTAAAAGATGATTTATTACAGCTGTTGCTTTAATACTCCTGTTATTTGAGAGTGTCACTCTCCAGACATGATTGACTACCACCTTCAATAGAGATGGCAATACAGTATTTGCTGGGAGCACAGGCCCCCAAATATTATATCACCAGTCCCCTCCAGTACTCTTACGAGCACTAGCAATCCTTGCATACATTTCACTATGTTTTTTCTTTGGAACACGTTATCATGTTAAAGGCCCTGTATAAATGGAAGTTGTTGCTAAAGCATACATTGATATTGCGATCACTGATTTATTCTACCACAGATTGCATTACAATTGAGGCCAATGTAGTCCTCACTCGCTGTTCACACCTGGGTGCTTTTCAGCAAGGATCACAGGACAGTGATCAAAGTGGTGAACTTCAGTGCCTCAACTGTTACAATTATTCTGCATAGACGATCTGGGTGGGTGCCAATGTTTTGGGATTTTTTAAATAATTTTTCCATAGAAAAATTTGGAAAAGAGTAACATTTATCTGGCGGGTTCTTAAAGCAAAGTGCATTCACACACATTTATTTTTGAAAGCATTGGGACAAAAAGTAGTTAAAAAGTCAATGGGTTTTGCATTAAAATTTGTTTGCCAAAGGCTGTAAATCGTAAGCAATTCATTAGCCTCTCAGTAATTGCAAAACATATCACATATTAAGAGCTCTCTGGTTCTGAACACTTTTCTATCTGTATATTCTACTCCTCATTTAAAAAAGATATTTAAATGTATTCAATATTAACTATATTGCAGCATTTTGCTCAGTGGAATTATAATTAGTTACAATGTGCTGCACTGACTGAATATTTCAGCTGTTTGGATAATAGATAAAATTTTCAATTATTATTCAGGTATATTATGACCATTGGAAAAATACAATCTAGTTAAATGCATGCTCTGTATCTCTTGAAATCAATGGTTACTATCATAGTGACTGATTCCCAGATCATTCAGATTAACTTTCTTTCTTTTGCAAAATGTAAAAATACAGCTATAATAACTTACCCATCCAGATATATTCCTGGATAAATGTACATACATATATTTAGAGAGAAGAATTTCTCCCTACCTCTCTTCTTCTCTATCTAGGTCTGATGTCTCTTTTTGCTCCCTTGAACTGAATTGAATTTGAGCAGCTTTTCGCTCACTGTCCCGCACAGGTCTGTCATCTGTTGATGACAAATAACATCTAGATATTTTTCAATTAATAAATACAGTCCAAAAAAAACAACAGGAACTGAAAGGAACCCCGCTGATTCTGAGTCCATCAAAATTTAAGAACTCTGGGGTACAATTAGTGGTGCATACTGATTACTCACAAGGTAACCATAGCAACAGCTACTATAACAAGTCAAATTACAAGCCATGTATAACTTGGCAGCTTGCAAGTACTACATCATAAATCGCCCATCTCTCAGCCAATCCATGTAGAATGCTTTGGTAGTCATTCAGAATGTCTGCCTAAACAACATCAGTGATCACATATCTGCAAATAGTAAGCTAAACATAGAAAACTACCAACATTATTTATTAGCCAAGCTGTGGGGGATTAATCTCAATAAACAGAAAATAACAGAAAACTATTTACTCAGTGAGATTAATTTATACTGGTATGTTTATTGTGGATGCAAGCCAAAAGAAAAAAATCTAGAAGGTCGTGTTTGAATTTGAAAAGGGCTCAACTCTTGCCACCGCAGATCGTGAGCTACTCAAAGCTGATGTAACAATATAATTGATGTACTTAACAGATTTCTACGATATATCACCCACCCACCTCCGGCCCCAACTCGGTACTGCAACTTTACCCGGTATTGTACATACATGAAC
Organism: Cetorhinus maximus; assembly: GCF_964194155.1. Lineage (NCBI taxonomy): Eukaryota > Metazoa > Chordata > Chondrichthyes > Lamniformes > Cetorhinidae > Cetorhinus > Cetorhinus maximus. The sequence goes on from NC_135884.1 coordinate 98,918,725, forward strand.
TGGTTAACCCATTAGTTAACTCTCCCACTGGAGTCAATGGGAATCGGGGGAAAACTCTCCACTAGTTGGAGTCATACCTAGCACAAAGGAAGATGGTTGTGGTTGTTGGAGGTTAATCCCCTCAGTCCAGGGTATCACTGCAGGAGCTCCTCAGGGTAGTATGGTAGGCCCAAGCATCTTCAGCTGCTTCATCAATGACCTTCCCTCCATCATAAGATCAGAAATGCGGATATTCACTGATGATTGATTGCACAATGTTCAGCACCATTCGTGAGTCCTCAGATACTGAAGCAGTCCATGCCCATATGCAGCAAGACATGGATAACATTCAGACTTGGAATGATAAGTGGCAAGTAACATTTGCACCTCACAAGTGCCAGGCAATGACCATCTCTAACAGGAGAGAATTCAACCAACTCCCCTCGACATTCAATGGCATTGCCATCGCTGAATCCCCCACTATCAACATCCTGGGGGTTCCGAACATACGAAATAGGAGAAATAGGTCTTTCGGCTCCTCAAGCCTGCTCCACCATTCAATAAGATCATGACTGATCTGTTTGTGTTTTGAATTCCACATTCCCATCTAACCCAATAATCTTTGATTCCCTTGCCTAACATACTATCTACCTCTGCCTTAAAAATATTCAATGATCTCACCTCCACCGCCTTCGGAGCCAGAGAGTTCCAAAGTCACACAGCCCTGAGAGAAAAAGTTTCTCCTCATCTCTGTCCTAAAAGGGCAGCCCCTAATTTCAAAACAATGCCTCCTAGTTTTGGACTCACCCATCAGAGGAAACATTCTTTTCAGGATCTTATATACTTCAATCAAGTCACCCCTCACTCTTTTAAACTCCAGTGGAAACAAGCCGAGTCTGCCTAACCTTTCCTCAGAAGACAACCCACTCATTCCAGGTACCAATCTAGTAAACCTCCTCTGAAGCGCCTCCAACGCATTTACATCCTTCCTTAAATAAAGAGATGTTATGGCACAGCTGATGGTAAATGCTGAGTTGTTCAAATCCCAGAGGGAAACTTGAGACAACTGCCACATCTATTCTTTTTGCAATTTGTATGTTTCAAGATGCGGGCTTTGAATTCAGTAGTAATAAGACCATTGAGCCTTATAAGTTTTTACAAAACTAGATTAAACATTTATTAATAAGAGAAATGATTTTAAGCACATACATATATCGACAAATTACTATTATAACTTCGAAAGCCCCTAATTAATCTGACTCCCAGTTACATCTCCATTAAGATAACAGTAAAACACAGATTTTAAAAGACCCAGGCAAAGAAACATGATACCCTGAACATTTCAATTCAGTAAGTTTTCTTAACTTCAGTTCGTTGTAGACAGCAGCTTGAGACCTAGATGCTGAAGGCTTTTCACACTTGTTAGATCTTAGAATGTCTACCCTTAACACACCACCTTCGCTCCTTTATACGTATTTTCCTTTTGAATGCAAATTCCCATTGTTTCACTTTGTCTTTGGACTTTACCTCCCTGACATAAAAAATCATAGTAGCAATTTTACCAGTAATCTTTGGGGAAAAAAAAGCACTGGGCTGCATCTTCCGGTTGGTAAGCGGGGGGCGGGGCTCACTCGCCGACACGTAAAATGATGTGGGGTGATATCGTGCGTGCGTCCCGACGTCACCCCGTGTCATTTAGATTTTCAGTTTGGCAGGCATGCAGCCGAATTGGCTGCACACCCGCCAAACTGTCAAAGGCTTATTAAGGCCATTAAAAAATTAAACTGATTAATGGACCTGCCCGTCCAACCTTAAAGTTGGCGGACAGGCGAAGTGCTTAGGCGGCCTTCAGAAAAAACATGAAATCTCATCCACAAGCGGGATGAGATTTCATGGGGGTATTAAAATTTGTATGACATGTCTAAATAAATGAAATTGACATGTCCCAGCTCATGTGACAGTGTCACATGAGGGGACGTCAGGAATATTTTTCTCTGCCTTAGATGAAATTTTGAACCTTGAGCCGATCTCCCTGAGGCAGCACTTTGCCTCAGGGAGATCTGTGCACTCTTTCAGCACACTCCCAGCTCAGGGAATCCCCCGCCCGCCCGCACAGGGAGCCCCCACGGGGGGAAAATGCTGCCCACTGTTTCTGAACTTCACCTGGCTACGTGACACATTTCACCCCTCCTTTGAAAATAATCTAGTCTGGTTTATTTAAAATGCAAATGTGCTTTTACACCTTACATTCTAAACTTACCCCATGTTTACCTACTTAACATTTCAAATCTAGCTCATCTTTTAATACAACACATGCGTGCGCACACACGCTCACACACAAACCACTAGTTTCCCATAAATTCCTTTAACATTATTATATCTTCCTGACAGGAGACCAAAACTGCACACAATATTCAAGATGTGGTCTCACCAATGCCCTGTTAAACTGAAGCATAACATCCTCACTCTTATATTCAATTCCTCTCTTAGTAAAGGGTAGCATTCCATTAGCCATCTTAATTATTTGCTGCACCAGCATACTAACTTTTTGCGACTCATGCACTGGAACACCCAGCTCCCTCTGCACCTCAGAATTCCGCAGCTGTTCTCTGCTTAAGTAACAATCTGCTTTTTTATTCCCACATTACACTCCATCTGCCAAATTTTGGCCACTCATTCAACCTATCTATATCCATCTGCAACCTTCTTATATCCTCTTAACAACATACTTTCCTACCTACCTTTGTGTCAGCTGCAAATTTAGCCACCATGACTTCACTTCCCTCATCTCAGTCATTGATATAAATTATAAAAAATTGCGGCCCCAGCACAGACACCTGCGGGACTCCACTCAACACATCCTGTCAATCAGAAAAACACCCATTTATGCATGCTCTGTTTTCTGCCAGCCAGCCAATCTTCCATCCATGGTAATATGTTACCCTCTACACCATGAGCTTTAATTTTCCGCAATAACCCTTGATTTGGCACTTTATCATATGCCTTCTAGACATCCAAGTACAGCACGTCTACAGGCTCCCCTTTATCCACAGCGCATATTACTCCATCAAAGAACTCCAATAAAATGGTTAAACGTGATTTCCTTTTCACAAAATCATTAAACTCTTTCTGATTACCTCAAGTTTCTCAAAGTGCGCAGCTATAACCTCCTTAATGATTGATTCTAACACCTTCCCCATAACAGGCGTCAAGCTAACTGACCAATAATTTCCTGTTTTCTGCCTCCCTCCCTTCTTGAATAGAGGGTTTATATTTGCTACTTTCCAGAAACAAGTGAATTTTGGAAAATCAACACCAATGCATCTACTACCTCATTAGCCACCTCTTTTAAGATGCTAGGATGAAGTCCATCAGGACCCGGAGACTTGTCAGCCCGCAGCTCCATCAGTTTGCTCAGTACTGCTTCCCTAGTGATTGCAATTTCACCAAGTTTCCTCTCCCTTCCACCTTCTGATTTACAGCAATTACTGGAATGTTTTTTGTATCCTCTATAGTGAAGACAGAAGCAAAACATTTGTTTGTTTCATCCACCATTTCCTTATTATCTACTAGTAACTCCCCACTGTCACTCTCTAAAGGACTAACACTATTTTATTTACTCTTTTTCTTTTTACATACCTGTAGGAGCTCTTACTATCTATTTTTACATTTCTAGCTAGCTTCCTCTCCTACTCTAATTTCTTACTACTGATTAACTATTCTTTATATTCTGACAAATCATCTGACCTGCCACTCATCTTTGCAGAGTTATATGCTTTTTCCTTAAGTTTGATGCTCTCCTTAATATATCTAGTTAATCACAGATCCTCCCCTTAGAATTTTTCTTCATTGTAGGAATATACTCATTCTGAGTATTCTGAAAAATCCCCTTGAATGTCTACCACTGCTTCTCTATTGATCTATCCTCTAGCCTAGCATCCAAGTTCACTTCTGCTAGCTCAGCTTTCATGTCCACATAGTTTCCCTTACTTAAGTTTAAAATACCAGTCTTAGACCCACGCTTCTCTCTTTCAAACTGGATATAAAATTCAATCATATTGTTGTCGCTGCTACCTAGGTGTGCATTCAATCTGAGATGATTAATTAATCCTGTCACATTACACAATACCAAGTCTAATATAACCTGCTCTCTGATTGGTTCCAGAATGTGCTGCTCTAAGAAATTCTCTCAAAAGCATCCTATGAACTCCTCATCCAGGCTACTATTACCAATCTGATTTTTCCAGTTTATATGTAGATTAAAATCACCTATGATTATTGCTGTCCCATTATCACAAGCACCCAATATTTCTTCTTGTATGCTTTGTCCTACATCGTGGTTACTGTTAGGGGGCTGGTAAACCACTTCCCACTAGCGGCTTCTTTTCCCTACTGTTCCTCATCTCCACCCAAACTGATTCTACATCCGAATCTCCTGAAGCAAGGTCATCTCTAACTATTGCACCAATGACATCCTTGATCAACAGTGCTACCCCTCCACCTTTACCTAGCTTCCTATTCTTCTTAAATATCATATACCCCTCAATATTCAGGACCCAACCCTTGTCATCCTGCAGCCACATCTCTGTAATGGCTATCAAATCACATTTATTTACTTCAACGTGTGCTATCAATTCGTTTACTTTGTTATGAATGCTACGTGTATTCAGATACAAAGCCTTTAGTTTTGTCTTTCTGTTATCTTTGTAACATCTAGTCTTGACTATTGATGTATTCTTAGGTTTTATCTCTCTATCCCTTCCTGCTATTCTATGACCCTCATTTCCCATACTGCTATTATGGTCTCCTGCTTTGAATCTACCCCTTGATTGCCACATCTACCCAAGCTTGATCCCTCAACCCCCTTGTTTAGTTTAAAGCCCTCTCTACTTCCCTAATTATACGATTCACAAGAATACACGTCCCAGCATGGTTCAAGTAGAGACCGTCCCAACAATACAGCCCCCACTTTGCCCAGTACTGGTGCCAGTGCCCCACGAACCTGAACCCACTTCTCCCACACCAGCCTTTGGGCCATGCATTCATTTCTCTAATCTTATTTGCTCTATGCTAATTTGCACGAGCCTGAGATAATAATCCGAAGATTATTACCTTTGAGGTCCTGCTTCTTAATTTGGTACTTATCTTATCATACTGACCATGCAGAACCTCCTTCCTTGTCCTGCCTATGTTGTTGGTACTTACATGGACCACAACCACTGGATCCTCCCCCTCCCACTGCAAGCTCCTCTCTACCCCTGAGCAGATGTTCCGAACCCTGGCACTGGGCTGACAACGCAGCCTTCTGGACTCTCACTCTTTGCTGCAAAGAAGAGTGTCAATCCCCCTCACTATACTGTCCCCTACTACCACTACATTCCTGTTTGTTGCCCCCACTTGAACAGCTTCCTGTATCATGGTGCCATAGCCAGCCTACTCATCCACCTTGCAGATCTCGCTTTCATCCACACAGGTTGTGAGCACCTTAAACCTGGTTTGACAATTGCAAACTCCATTAGTGGAGGCTCATCCACTGATGTCTGCTTGGTCCCTTTACCTGCCTCACTGACAGTCACATCCTCCTGTCCCTCACTGCTGACCAAAACAGCTGCTTGGACCTAGTGCCTTGCGGCTTGAGGGCTACGACTTGGAAGTGCTCTGCCAGATGTTCCTCAGCTGGGGTTGAGCAGGCTGCAATGGCACTGCATGTACAGAGTGGACTAATCAATGCCCCGCTGTTGTTTTAGGAGAAGACTGCCCACAACAATATAGAAAGATCGCGGACTGACGGAGGCCCCATTAGCCTCCAATCCTTTCGAGGTATGAGCGAGATGCCCTGGAGCTTGAGAGCTGGCACGCCCCACATGCAGCCAGGCGTGGAGAGGCAGGGGCGCCAGATGAAGGTAGGAGTGCAGTGCCCAGAGGTGAGAATTTCGGCTTGTGCAACCATTCTAGAGTAGTCCCTTCATTGATGTGAGCCTCGAACTTGGAGTCCCCATTGATCATTGGAAGATGAGAGCACCATGATGCAGATCTCCGTTGTCTCACCAGGGTGCCTGGCATGCACAGTGACAGTGTGATGACTTTAACTAATGACATGTCCTTCTTCTCCCTTTTAGGTTCACCAGCAGGCATTCGATCTCCAGACCCCAAAGGGCCACTCTTGATACCGGAAAACCATGCGTCATGTGCACCTGCGTCTCACACACACTCTGAGGCATGCACCAGTGCAGATACCAGCACCTGAGTGGGCATTAAAACGGCTAGTGGTGAGGGCACTTCACAATCACTTGAGGTGCAGGCGGAAACAGAGAGTGCCCAGGGCGATGGCAGTCAGAGGGCTGCTGGGGACCAGGACGACGCTTAGTCAAAGGCTGATGGTGAGTCTCTGGAGTCATCCATTAGGTGGCAGATGCTGGAGATGTGAGGGGGTATCTGGCGGAGATCCACGAGGGTCTGCGTGCCATGGTCTCCATGATGGAGGAGTCCATGTGGAGCATGAACACTGCATTGACCATCATGGCCGAGTGCACAGCCTCCTTCCATTGCGAGCGTGGCGATTCTCATGGAAAGGCAGCTCCAGGGACAGAACAAGGGGTTCATGGGGTTGCGCTTGGACCTGGAAGCCCTCGCATAGGCACAGACCTCAGGTGGTCAGTGTCTTTGTGGAAGATGGATGAGGCAACCAGTATCCCAGCTAGATGCCTGCCCATCAACGGTGTGCAGGGAGGTCCACAGCGATCTCACATTCGCGCACGAGCTGCCTGTTGTCTGTGGGCTCTTCTCAGGGTGCTCTGGATGATGGCAGCAGCTCCTCCGCCCCTCCTCCAGTGACCGTGGCATGTGATGAGGCTGTGGTGACTGGGAAATGCTGGCCATGGCACCAGCTCCTTCCCAGGCGGGGCCAACACACGGTCCACTGGCCAGAGGACGACCGCCAAGGTCATCAAAGCCAGCAAGACAGCAGAGTCAGCAGGCTGTCACCAATGCCAGTGGCAGCGAGGGGGGAATACATTTGCAAGTGCCACGTCTAGGTAAGTTAAAGGCACCATGAGGCCAAAAGGGACAGGTCATGGGTGATTTTATGTTCACTTTTGTTAACTTTATGTATATTGATGTTGAATACCAGAAACATTTCTGTTAAGATTACTGAATTGTCAGAATGACATAAATTGAAATGGCCTGAGGATGCTTCACCTTTTTATTCCGTTGGTGCGAGTGAACACCAGTATGTAATGCTGGACGTAGGTGACTCGGAACTTTGTGTTCTTTGTGTTCAAATGAAAGGGTCCTCTCACGCATCCAGGACGGAGGCGGCAGCCCTGGCATGCATTTGAAGCTGATCTTTGGTAACCTAGCTGAAGGAGCATTGGATCAAGTCGTCCCCGGTGTCCCGGCCTCCCTGGAGGTTACCGGGGCCTGGCTCCACGCCCTCAGTGCTCTCCTCACCGTGTTCATCTTCGGACTCACTACTGGACTCATCACCTGTGGCCTGTGCAGCTACCTCAAGATCCTCTTCCTCCAGTGGGTCCTCCTTTGCCAGTGCCAGATTGTGGACAGCGCAGCATGCAACCACGATAAGTGACACCCACTCTGGGTGGTATTGTAGTGCACCCCCTGAACGGTCCAGGCATCAGAAGTGCATCTTGAGAAGACCTATAGTCCTCTCTACCACCGCCCTTGTGGAGGCATGACTCGTATTGTAATGCTTCTCTGCCTCTGTTCTTGTGTGGTGGAGAGATGTCATGAGCCACCTCTTCAATGGTTAGCCCTCATCACCCAGCAGCCTTCCATCGAGTCGGGCTGGAGCACTGAAGAGCCTCGGCACCTGGGAGTGTCTGAGGATGTAAGTGTCATGGAAGCTGCCAGGGTATCTTGCATAGACTTGCAGAATCTGCATCCTGTGGTCACACACTATCTGCACGTTCATGGAGTGGAATCCGTTCCTGCTGACGAAGGCACCTTGATCTGCTGGCGCCTTGATGGTCACATGTGCACAGTCAATAGCACTCTGGACGCGGGGGAACACAGCAATCACTGCAAAGCCTCTGGCTCGCTCAGCCTGGCTGGCCTCATCCATACGGTAAAGAATGAAGGTCAGTACCCACCTGAACAGAGCTTCTGTCACCAGCATGACAACTGTGGACAGCTGATTGGGAGACTCCACGCAGATCTCCCACTGAGCCCTGGAAATAGCCAGAGACATAGAAGTTGAGGGCCACTGTGACCTTCAGAGCCACTGGCATGGGGTATCCACCTACACAGTCGGAGCTTATCTCACACCCAATCATCTGGCAAATGGAGGTCACGCTCTCCCTTGAGAGGCGGAGGCTCCATCGGTATTGCAACTCAGACATATTGAGGTAACTGCATCGCCGCCTGTAAACCCTGGCTGCAGGATAGTGGTGTCTTCTGTGGCCCCTTCCACCTTGGACTACCTGCTGGCCCTGCGCCCCTTGGGCCTGCGACTCTCCTCCCACAGATCCCTTCCTTGGAAGCTGCATTGGGACACCTGGCCTCCTCTTCCTTCTGCCCCTCTCTTCCTCCTCAGAGGAGGAGGTGCCTCCAGCAGAGAGCAGAATCCCATTACCAGGGTAAGGGAAGGCTGTCTGATACCTGGAAGGGTCCACACTGTCTGAATCCTCTGGAGGCCTGGCAGACAGCCTGGAAATGCTAAGAATGAAGCCCCGAATAGAGATGAAGCTGACAAGTACCACTAAGCAACCAGCTGCAAACTATCTCCAAAACTCCTCACTACTCACACTGGCAATGATGCTGACCCTTTTTATCCTGCCCTCGGATGAGGTTTGTGAAAATGTCAGCTGACCGCCTGCCCGTTTTGCCCATGCAACGAGCAGAAAATTACAAAAGCAAGTAAAAATCACAGTCAATTGGACTGTTAAGGGCTTTAAGTGGCCGCTTAATTAATGGTGGGTGCCGTTCCAGCACCCACACATGCTCGCTGAGCGAAATTTCACGCAAGTGTGCGATGACGTCGGGACGCTCACCTGACGTCATTGCACATTATTCTATTCCCATTCGGGTTGGGTGCACGCCCGCCCCCGGGGTGAAAAATTCTTCACATGTTTATGAAAATATTCTGTTCTTAGGTCCAAACTGGATGACCTGACACTACCCCACATTGAATTCCATCAGTGACAATTTTTCACATTCACTTAATCTAGCAATGCCTCTTTGTATTTTCTGCTCTCATCTACACTATTCACTGTGCGATCTAATGCAGTGTCATCAGTAAATCTGGATATACAGCTCTTTAATCCTTCATTTAAATCACTGATAAATATACCGAAACACTGAGGCCTGAGTCTCGATCACTGGGGGACACAATTAGTCACATCCCACAAAGTTGGAGCACATATCCATTATCCCCACTCCATCTCCTATCTGCTAACTAATTCCCTACCTCTGTCAATAGACTGCTGAAAATTTCATGCACTCTCATTTTTGCTAGGTCTTCTTTGTGGAATCTTATTGAATGCATTTTGCACATCTATATAAATAACATCTGTGGACACTCCCTTTGTAACAGATTAGTAACCTCAAAAAATTCAACTAGGTTAAATTCAGATCTAGTCTGCTGCACCTAATTCCTCACAGGTATATCCAAAACCGTAGTTTAACTGTGATGTTATTAGGGATGGCAGTATTTCAGAAGTTTCAGTCTCTTTTGTTCTATTCATTAATCAATCTGATGTTGAATAATGTGCTTACCCAACTTCTTCAAATTTGGTAGCAGCTGTATTACATACAGTCTGTAGTTCTCCTCGTTCCTGGTAACTGGATTCAGACGCAAGTCAAGTTCTTTCAAGTTGATTAAGTGATGCAAGCTGGAAATCTCCTTTGAAGATGGCACATTATTATAATACAAGTTTAATTTTTCCAACGAATGCAAACCTTCCAAACCCTACAAAATCAAAAATAAATACATAAGACAAAGTAGTCATTCATAAAATAACTGATGCCTTATACCCTAACACTATACTTCTACAAGTTTTCCCCCAAACGAAAATCAGGTACACCCTTGTCAACATGTGAGATTGACTACAACAGAAAAGGTTATGACAGCTTCTATTTCCAAGTCCTTGAGCCTGGTTCTTCTTTCCTTTTCTGTTAATTCGGTACCTGAGGAAACTGAGAAATTATACACTTTCCTCTTCTGAGAAATTATACACTTTCCTCTTCTGAGAAATTATACACTTTCCTCTTCTGAGAAATTATACACTTTCCTCTTCTGAGAAATTATACACTTTCCTCTTCTGAGAAATTATACACTTTCCTCTTCTGAGAAATTATACACTTTCCTCTTCTGGGAAATTATACACTTTCCTCTTCTGGGAAATTATACACTTTCCTCTTCTGGGAAATTATACACTTTCCTCTTCTGGGAAATTATACACTTTCCTCTTCTGGGAAATTATACACTTTCCTCTTCTGGGAAATTATACACTTTCCTCTTCTGGGAATTTATACACTTTCCTCTTCTGGGAATTTCAACAAATCAATTACCCACTCACCTTCGTCACATACCCCATGCTGTGCTCACATGAATGAAATGTTCCTGACCACAATGGGTGTGAATATTTGTTGGCACCCCCCTTGTTAGAAACTGCTTAATGTCTCTGAACGAAAGTAATATACTGCGGATGCTGGAAAAGTGAAATAAAAGCAGGTCAGAGGGAATATTTTCACTATCCCCTCTGACCCAGAAAAATCAGTCCTCAGAAAAGGTGTCAAGTTCAACCTCTTACATACCACTTCAATTAATTTTGAGCTCAACATGACTGAGTCCTTTTTCCACTGTCTTTGCCTCCACATCCAGTTCTTTGGCCGGGAGTCTTCCCTCTGGACAGTAGATCCTTTCTCCCATCTTCAGAACTTCTGTTCCAACTGGACCCCTCCCTCTGCCCTCTTAACTCCTCTTGATGTTTTCATTGAGAACTGACATTGTGACATCAGCTGCCTCAAATTCTCTGCTCCTGTTACTCACTCTGAACTTGGAGTACTGTTTTCTCAGGTCCAACCATAACATTGCTGACATGGGTGATGCTGTTATTGTTTAGCCTACCAATTTCTACTTTATAGAGGCAGAATGTTAACATCTGACACTTCATTTTACCATTCCGTGGATGCATGGAATATCAAGACAGCATTTCCAATGCTGACATTATCTCCTCTGCAAATCTTCTTTCTGCAGCATGAAGCAGTCCATGTCCAAATGCAGCAAGACCTGGACAATATCCAGGTTTCGACTGACAAGTGGCAAGTAACATTCGCACCACACAAGTGGCAGGTAATGATGGCCATCTCCAACGAGAGAGAATCTAACCATCACTCCTGACATTCAATGGCATTAACATCACTGAGTCCCCCATTATCAACATACTGGGGGATACCATTGGCCAGAAACTGAACTGGACTAGCCATATAAATACTGTGGCTATAACAGCAGGTCAGAGACTAGGAATCCTGCAGTGAGTAACTCACTTCCTGACTCCCCAAAGCCTGTCCACCATCTACATGGCACAAGTCAGGAGTGTGATGGAATATTCTCCACTTGCCTGGATGAGTGCACCACATGGTCTGCAGCAGGTCAAGAAGACAGCTCACCACCACCTTCTCAAGGGCAATTAGGAGTGGGCAATAAATGCTGACCTGGTCAACGACACCACATCCCATGAATGAATATATAGGAAAAAAAGCCTCCAACCTCACGATTCTCCCCATCAACCCCACAAAGCTCGCTTCAAGCTCCTTCCCAAGTTCTACAAACAGGGCTACCCTGGCAGACCCATCATTTCAGCCTGCCTTTGCCCAACAGAATTGATTTATTTCTATCTCCACTCTATTTTTTCTCCCATTGCCATCAGTACCTGCATGAGTCCTAGCTGTGCCTGGCCATTTTGAATGAAGTGCAACATTCGTTGTTCCATGTCTACTCAGGTCCATTACCTTGCCTCATTTTCCAGTACACTGACGACTGTATCAGTATTGTTTCCTGTTCTCAGTCCAAATGGAAAATGTTATCAATTATGCTTCCAATTTCCAATCTTCCCATGCCTTTACATGGTCCTTCTCTGACTTTTCACTTCCCTTCTTAGACCGCCATGGGAGAATTTTTCCTATGGTGGGCAGGCTGGGCAGGGGCAGGCGCAGAGCCGATCGCCACCTTCAATCGGCTGTGTGCCGCCATTTTATGCGGGCGAGCCAATTAAGGCCCACCCAGCGTAATGCATCGCCGGTACCGCTCAGTGCTACCTGTGCAGGCAGGGGGAGGAGGGAGAGTTGGGGCCTGCGCTCTTTCGCGCATGCACGCAAAAGAGCGCAGCAATCTCCCTGAGGCACAGAGCTGCCTCGGGAAAATTGAATGGTTGTGAAAACTTTTTAATAAATAAAGTGAAAATTTATATAAACATGTCCCCTCATGTGACAGTGTCATATGAGCTGGGACATGTTTGTGAAGTAAGTAAAATTTATTTATTTATTTTATAAAACCTTCAGGAAACCTCATCCCACCCATGGATGAGATTTCCTGAAAAACACGAAGGCCGCTTCAGCTCTTTGCCTGCCTGCCAACCTTAAGGTTGGACGGGCAGCATTCTAAACTAGTTTTATTACTTTTTTAATGGCCTTAATAGGCCGTTGATAGTTCAGCAGTTGTGCAGCTGCCTCTGGTGCGTGCCCACCAAATGAAATATCGACCGCACTCCCAATGTCATCGTGCATCATTTTACACGTCAGCGTGTCGGGCCTGCTACCGCATGCCAACCAGAAGATTCAGCCCCATGTTTCACAACTTTCTAGTCTTTGGATGTCCACTTTTCTGAAGGTCCATGTTTCAGCCCCATACTTCAGGATATTCCTAATCACAGTCTTGATAGTATTTTAAGATCTCTAATTATTCTTACACTGAGCAATTTTTTATGTTTGGAGAACACATTCGTTGCCATTGCTATTCTAACCCTGACTTCTTTATGGCAGTAACCATCTTCTGACAAAATGCTTCCCAGCTACTTAAGTTATGATACCTGTTCAAGCTGTTGACTATTTATTTTGACCTCAGCTTTCCCACCATTATTTCTTCCAATCTTCATAACTTTCATCTTTTTTACATTCATTTACATTCCGTAAGCTTTCACCACTTCATTCATTCTATCCATTACTATCTGTAGATCTTCTGCTGTGCTAACCACTAGGGCCTGGTTGCCTGCAAATTTCTTTACCTTTATCAATTTACCTCCTACTTTGACAGCTTTCCTGTATTTCATCTAATGATTTTTTTAAAAAATCATGGCTTCTGCATGGATGTTAAAGAGCAAAGATGGGCGAGAGAAGAAAGTGGAAGAACAGAAACAGAAATGAAGGTAAATGAATGTGTAGAAAAGTAAACAGTGAGCTAAGAAGACAGACTGACTAATCAAGAAAGATGGTGGGGTCAGCAGTGCTGTCAGAAAATAAAGGAATTAGCTGGAGGATGGAGTGGTAAGCAAGCATAAAGAGGAATTGATAGTAGATATTCTACGCTGCTTATAGAGCCTGAAGAAGTAAATAGATGGAAAGAGCACATCAAAGACCTGTATGACAAAGATAGCATGTCAACAGAACTAGGACCAGAGAAAGAAGACAACAACCTGATCTTCTAGTGTGTGAAATATTTAGAGCTAAAAAGAACTAAAGCCAGGAAAAAGAGGATGTAATGAGTCCTTGAAGAACTGATAAAAAGGCTTAGAGATAAGGCAACAACTTGTGTAAGGTGACATATATAAAGGGAGAATGGTTGGAAGGCTTTCTGATGAGCACAATGGTCCATTGGAGAAGGCAGCAAATCCCACAACCTGTGAAGAGCATTCCATCACAACTTTGATTACACATGCATCAAAAGTAACATCAAAGATCCTAGCAAAGAGTTAAGAAGCCAAAGCAAACCATTACATCAGATGTGATCAATTCGGTTTTAGGAAGGTGTTGTGGAACTAGGGAGGCTATAGCAGTGATGAGAATGTGTAGCAAAAGAAGCACTGAATACCAGCAAGAAGTGTACACCTGTTTTGTGAATTATGAAAAAGCTTTTGACCAGCTGAACTGGCAAAAGATGTTGAAAGTTCTAGAGATTATCAGACTTGACTGGAGAGATAAAAGAACGATTGTAGCTCTGCACATGGTGCGCTGATACAATCAGGGTGGTATTTGGTGAAACCAAACCTGGTATAATTGGGCGTGTTGCTGAGACAAGGCTTTCAACTTTCACTATTGCTCTTTAGCATCTATGCAGAAGCCATGATAAAACATGTTCATTAATTCTGGAATATCCACAATAAATCTGACAAATCAGGAATTTCTATTCAAAGGTTTGTTTTCTCAAGCTACCTCCAAATAACAACTTCCAAATATAGATCACGACAACACAAACCATCAGAAATTCCACTAAGAGTATAAATTTTTAATTAAATCTTGGGATGTGGGCAATGCTGCCAAGGCCAAATTTATTGCCAATCCTTAGCTTCCCTATGAAGTTGGCGGTAGGGCTTCTTTTTTATCTCTATATTAAAGGTTGAGATACTTCAGTGGAATTAATTATCCCCTAATATTGTTTTGCCTGTATCTTGGACATTAACATGATGCTACTAAACTAAATAGAATATTGATCTGCCCTCAAACTATTCAAATTCTACATAATGTTTGCTACTGAGCTCCATTCATAATTATGAAGATCTTTTAAGAATATAACTTCTGAATAATCCACATATCAAAATATGAAATGGAAGTCCCTACCTACTAAGAATGAATAGGATACTCACCTCCAGGCTGACAATGGAATTTCTCGACAAATCCAGAGACTTCAGTTTCTTGAAGCTCAAAAAAGCATGCCCAAGAGAGACAATTTTGTCACTGTAGGTTCCTTGCAGTGAGAGAAACTCCACTTCATCTAAAAAGGCAAAAAACTCAAATGCAATACTCTTTTATTCACTTAACAATTATTCATTTCTGTGTTACAATATGGACTGTTTACTCCATCTCTGTATAAACACCATTATTGCAATTTAGTCACCGCAAACTCCAAAGTGGAAGTTACCCAATATATTCAGAAAATCAGCATGTGTGGGAAAGATAATGGGCTCAAACGTTCTGAAAAAGTAACGATGTGAATAAATGTGCCATCGTAAATGTGCTAATCAGCTAGCAACTTGCAATGAGGAAGAGGTACCCCATGAATGCAAATCACCATAAGTTGATTACTCCATGGTTAACATTGGGAAAACAGCATCTCACCTATAGCCTCGGTAACTCAAATGCCATAACTTGGCAATATCATAATCTTTGTCTTTTGATTAACAATCTTTCTTGAAGGCTGAGCAGTTTAACAGTGATAAAGCAGCCGCTGGTACAAGCCACCTTCAAAGCTTAGAGCAATTTGCCATTGGAAATTACAAAGTGAAATTGAGATGCGCAAAGGAAGCATCAACTAAGGAAAACATGAATGGCTCTAGGTTTATATCAACAACATTAAGATGAAATGATAATGAATCACATTCTGCTATGTAAAAATATACAAGTCAATCACATTCTTCCCCATTGTAATCACAATGGAAAGGAGTCAATTATAGTAATGTATTTTATGGACACAAAAATGGGCTCATTTCCATGTTAAAAAATTGATCCCCAATGATATTCTTTTCGTGTCCTTGGCTGAATTAGTTTCTCTAGCATAAATGTGATGGTGCAATCCTGTTCATAAAAACATAGAAATTACAAATGTATAAGGAAGCCTTGCAGCCAAACACACCTGTGCTAGTACTAGCTCTTCAACTAAAAGTATCTACTCTAATTCCATGTCCTTGCTCTGTCCCTATGCTATTTAATATTTTTTCAACTCTTACCATATTCCCAGTTAAATGTGTAAAATTTCTGCCTCAAAAGTCACTGTGGTAAGATGCAGACCAGCTGAGTCCAGGTTTTTTAAAATGCAAATCAAATCCAAAACATGTCATTTTGTTCCCCCACTTTCTTCTGTGTCTCAAGTGTATTTCTCATCAGTAGAGTAATTTTCAGAGTTCAAGTGTCTATTCAATTTGAGAATAGGTGGGTATTTAATATGTCATAGAGAGGGGCTCCATGATAAGCAGTGTAACCCAAAAACTCTCTTTTCAACAGGGAAATAATGTACTGCAGCAAATATCTGTGATACAGTTAATCACATAATAAAATTTTAAAAGTTAAAAATTTTTTTAAATTAAGAGGAATAATCTGTTGTATGATCATATCACCTATTCCTTATTGTTAATTTGGTAAAAGGAACAAAAAGACTTGCATTACAGCACCTTTCATGACCACAGGACCTTCAAAAGTGTCTTAAAGTTAATGACGTACTTTGAAGCATAGTCACTATTGTAATGTAGGAAATGCAGCAGCCAATTTGTGCACAGCAAACTCCCACAATAAGCAATGTGATAATGACCAGATAATCTTGACTGAGGGCTAAATTTTGACCAGAGCACGAAGGATAATACCCCTGCTCCTCTTCAAAATAATGCAGTGGGATCTTTTGCATCAACCTTAGAAGGTCAAAAGGGTCTCCGTTTAATGTCTCATCCAAAAGACGACGCCTCTGACAATACAGCACTGCCTAACTACTGCAATGGAGTGTCAGCCTTAATTTTTGTGCTTAAGTCCCGGAGTGGAACTTGAACCCATAACTCTCTGATAACTGAGCCATGACTGCCACTGTAAACCAACTCCCTTACTGTTTCCACCTCCAGCTCCACCTGTTGTACTGAAAAGATGAAAGCTGGTGCCTGATCCCAGTTGCGAGATCTTAACTGGGAAGATGATGAGAAGAAAATGATCTAGATGAAGGAACTGAGGGCATCCTGGCTAAGTTTGCACATGATACAAAGATAGGTGGAGGGACAGGTAGTATTGAGGAGGCGGGGAAGCTGCAGAAGGATTTGGACAGGTTAGGAGAATGGGCAAAGAAATGGCAGATGGAATACAAATTGGGGAAGTGTGAGGTCATGCACTTTGGTAGGAAGAATAGAGGCATAGACTATTTTCTAAATGGGGAGAGAATTCAGAAATCTGGAGTGCAAAGGGACTTAGAAGTCCTAGTCCAGGATTCTCTTAAGGTTAACTTGCAGGTTGAGTCAGTAGTTAGGAAGGCAAATGCAATGTTGGCATTTATTTCGAGAGGACTAGAATATAAAAGCAGGGATGTGCTGCTGAGGCTTTATAAGGCTCTAGTCAGACCACATTTAGAATATTGTGAACAATTTTGGGCCCGTATCTCAAGAAGGATGTGCTGGCCCTGGAGAGGGTCCAGAGGAGGTTCACGAGAACAATCCCAGGAATGAAAGGCTTAACATATGAAGAATGTTTGAGGACTCTGGGTCTATACGCGATGGAGTTTAGAAGGATGAGGGGGGGGTCTGATTGAAAGTTACAGAATACTGAAAGGCCTGGATAGAGTGGATGTGGGGAAGATGTTTCCATTAGTAGGAGAGACTAGGGCCCGAGGGCACAGGCTCAGAATAAAGTGAAGATCTTTTAGAACAGAGATGAGGAGAAACTTCTTTAGCCAGTGACTGGTGAATCTATGGAATTCATTGCCACTGAAGGCTGTGGAGGCCAGGTCATTGAGTGTATTTAAGACCAAGATAGATAGGTTCTTGATTGGTATGGGGATCAAAGGTTACGGGGAGAAAGCAGGAGAATGGGGTTGAGAAACTTATCAGCCATGATTGAATGGCGGAGCAGACTCGATGGGCCAAATGGCTTAATTTCTGCTCCTATGCCTCATGGTCTTATGGTGGGGAACCAAAAACAAAAAGGTGGCCAGGTGAGTTGGGATAACAGTGGTTGCCATGGAGGAGTAACAATTCCAACTTACTCTCTGAACCTCACCCACGGATCTCCAATCTGAAAGCCACCAGCATCAACAAGTTTCCGAATTTCCAACTCTTACCTAGTCTCTGGTTGCTCAGTTGGGCCTTGTCCCTGATCCATTCTTCAGTTGCCTCCAACTCCATCGCCGCCATTTTTCCTTTCTCTAACCCTCCCCTCTATTATTTTGTGTTTGTTTCCTTCCGTCTCTCTCAGACACACACACGCACACTTCTTTCCTGATTCGTTTTCCTCCAAACAATCGCGCTCAAACCGGGTCCTGAGCTGCCGACTCAGACATCCCCAGAGCCTCCCCGGCTTGGCAATGCCAATTGCAATGGAAGCTCCTGTGGTCCTGCTCGGTTGCTGGGGCAATCAGCAGGCGTCTGAGGGAGCGAGCTCGCCGCGCCCTCTGGAGGTGGGCCGGAGAAGTGAAACACGAAGCAATGAGGAGGAGGAGGAGGAGAGGCTCCGCAGCGACAGTCCCGGGCCACCAGCGGGAGGCGCACTGACGCCAGCCTGCTGCACTTTGACTGAATCAGCGTGATATTATGACGCCAATAATGCAGAAAAAAATTATACAGTTAGACACTGCAAAACAATGCCCCAAACGCAGTTGCCCGCTGGGGTGCCAGCCCTGCCTTAAATGAAGAGCACAGGTATTGCATTAAGAAACATTGGGATTTGAAAGCCACGTAGATGTTAACACGATGTAATCCTGTTAACTCTGGGCGCTACTTTTAACTATAGAGACGATCTTTTTGGCAGAAGATAATGTCTGTAATAGCGCCCCTGCCTGCATCCCTGCTTTTGTTGCCTCCAGACTTGTCTGTTCAAAGTGCCTCCTATCTTCCATCCTATGTCTTGAGCTAGGATTGTAAAATCTCCTGCAGGAAATGAGGATTTCTCGCCAGGACACTGCTCCGAGAAACCAGGGAGAAAAATAATAAGGGCATTAAAAGAATGTTATCTTCTTTCAACGCTTGCGCTGATTAGGGACAAAAAACTATTTGACCCAGACTTAAGAATTATCTAACCGAGTAAGGAAGAGTTTGTTTATTTCCCAATGGAGACAACGTTCTGTGAGATTGGATATGTTGAGTGACTGATGGGGATGGGGTGGGGGATGGGATGGGGATGGGGTGGGGGCGGGGCGGGGATGGGATGGGGTGGGGGCGGGGAGGGTGCACCATCAGAATCTTCACATCACATGATGAAACCTCTAGAAATACGTCCAATTAGAATTGACAATCCTAACTTCAGCTCATCCAAAACTCTGCTGCTGGTACCCTAACCCATGCCAAGTCTCATTCACCCATTACTCCGTGCTTGCTGACCTACATTCACTCCAATTTTAAAATTCTCATCCTTGTGCTCAAATCCTTCCAATGGTCTCACCATGTAAATCTCTGCATTCGTCCAACTCTATCCTCTTGTCCATCTACCCACTTCCTCCTCCCCATGATTGACAGCTGCGCCTTCAGCCCTCTAAGCCCTAAGCTCCATAATTCCCTCGTTAAATGTGTCTCTCTCTTCACCTCTCCTCTTTTAAGGTATTTCTTAAAGCCTACCTCTCTGACCAAGCTTTTCTCAGGCATTTCACAGGATCAGACAAAAATAGCACCATGCTACAGAAGGTGCTATAAACATACAAGTTGTTATTTGTTCTGCAGGGGGCAGGAACCCTTTACAAAGGTTTGGCTTGGGAGTACTTATATTTACTAGATAATTATCAATATCACTTTTTCTCACTTATCAGTAGAACCGCTGCATGCCCTAACGCCCTGGTAAATAACAAACTCAAGATTACCGAATTACTGAACTTTGGCTTGCCAAGTGGGTTGCCAACTCTGAGAAGATGTATTCCTGAAAATTTCAGCAAATGACCTCACTGTCTGTTTGAAACACACAGTTTTCACCATCTACAATATTTTTATGACTAATGAACAGAAGTGTTCAAATGACATGATGTTTTTATTGCCCTTATTTACTAATCGCAGCAGTGTCCAGGATATTAACCTTAAATTCCTGGAGACTCCAGGACTATCCTGGATGGTTGACAACCTTAGATTGCCTTTGGGGGTGGGGAAATGGGTGACAAAAAATGGTCTCTATTTTACTAAATAATGATTCTAAATGCTTATACCTATCACTGGATCTGCTTGGGGTTCACAACTGATTTGAGGCCCAGGACTGACCCTGAGATTTGTGCAATTGCACAGTCCTAATGCTGCCCCTGCGCCCATCAAATAGAATGTCAAAAAATCTAAATTTTGAGGAAGCACAAGCTTAAAACCCCTTCCCTTCTTGAAAATAAATCTAATCCCTTCAACCTGCATCTCCTTTCAGGTTGCATGTACATAGTGTGAAGGAATGTTTAGTACAGCTACAACAACCACACTTTGCATTTATATAGCACTTCTAACATAGTAAAACATTCCAAGACACTTCAGAGGAGCACTATCAAACAAAATTTGACACTGAGCCACATAAAGAGATGTTAGGACAGGGGAACAAAAGCTTGGTTAAAGTCAAAGATTTTAAGAAGTGTCTTTGTTATGACATGACAGATGATGTGTGCCAGGCGGACCAATCCACAAGGGAAACTTGGTCGCGCTATATCAATGGTTTTGCACTTTGTATTTAGTAAGAGATGTGTGAACTGAATATGGAAGTAATAAGTCCACCAAGACCTTTAGAGATTTTTTAAAATTGAGTTAAAATATTTAATAACAAAATATAAAAGATTTCAAGTACATACACAAGACTACAATTACTACTATAATAATTCATAAAATTCCTAATTAACCTAAACCCCAGTTACACCCCTTTAAGGCAACAGTCCAAAATAGATTATAGATTTAAAACAGAATCAGCAATACCCACTTGGAATTCCAAATGGCATTTCCCCAACTTCAGTTTTGTTACATAACAGACTTATGCACAAATGCTGGAGGCTTCATTAAGACTATTTCACACACTCCTGTTAGGTCTTACATGGCCTTCTGACACATAGCCTTTCATTCTCCGTTTTATATGTTTCTTTCTTTTCAATATGTAAACTCTATTGTTCCATATGCCTTTGAAAGTGTATCATCCTTGTAATATAAAAACTTTCATATTGCCAATATCTTGTCAGTAACCTTTGAGAAAAATAAACATATTCCTTAGCCTTGCTTATCTGGCTAGTTGTGAACAAACTAGGACCACTTTGAAATCCAAATATCCCTTCATTTATCTAAAAATACAAATTCCCTTCACACCTTACATGCTAAGCCAGCATCCATGTTTACTCATTAGCATGTCAAGCACCTAGCTTCTTTTGATGATTTCAAACTTGCAGCCTACTTGGCTCCAAATGTAACTAAATCACACATAGACGCAACTATACTTAACCCTCATAAACCCACTTCACAATAAACCAGAAAAATGTTATGAGAATTATTAAACTTTCATCACAGTCTTAAAGGACTAGGGGGCAGCAGAAAGATTTAGGGAGGGAATTCCAGAACTTAGGACCCTACTCAGCTGAAGGCACAGCTGTCAATGGTGGGGCAAAGGAAACCTGTGATGTGCAAGAGACGTTACAATGATAGTTACAATCCTGTGTCTCACTGCTGTTTCATGGGCCAGAATTTTAAGGAGCTTGAGCAGGCCTACGCCCAACCCGAACTCACATGAAATTGTGCAAGAAGATGTCAGGCGCGTGTCTCAATGACATGACTCCTTGCGCAACATTACGATTGGTGGGCGTGTTCAGGAGTCCAGAGCACGCCCGCTGACAATGTAAAAGGGCAATTAAGCCCATTAAACATGAAATTGTCCCGGATATTCTCATGGCCCATGCGCTTTTACACTTGGTGCATGGGCCAATCGGTCAGGCAGTGTTCACGTTTTTTCACCTTTCTCGATCCAGGGCGGAAGAAAAGGCCCGAATATGTTTGAGGTTTGATGACTCATGAGTATTGCTGTCAGTTGTTGGCTGTGTCTTTGGTGATACTTTGGGGTGTTTTTTGTGTGCTGATATCCCTCCAACAATTTTGCAGCTCCCTGAGGCGTCTTCACAGTAGCCTTCAGGGAGCTCCTGTGATACAACTCGCCCACACCCTCACTTGCCTTGGTGCCTGTCCTTCACCACCCACCAAACCGCCCACCAAACCACCACCCCCCTCCCACCACACCACCGAGCACGTTTCATGCTGGTTGGCAGGTAATTGGCCAGCCAGCATGAAATTGCTGTCGGGAGCCAATGGAGAATTGGAACGGATTTCACATCCACTTCCGGTCCCGCCGATCACGCTCCCGGGCCAAGCATAAGAGTCAGGTCACGAAACTAAACATTAATGTTTCATTTTCTGCTTCAGTCCTTACATTCTACACTGATATCAACAACTATAGCTTAACAACGTATTCCTGGTCATCAACATCTATCCATTTTGAGCAAAAGCGCTTTGAAATAATGATGGCACTGTTGCCTGAAGCAGAATAAGTGCATCTTGGCATTTTCCAGGGTATTCACCTGTACGCTGTAGTTCCAATACATGTTGATAGAAGGTAGGCCCTTCCTATTCGTATATGTGACTGCATTCATGAAAGGAGTCCATATGACCACACGGGTTCCCTTAATGTGTCTTTGCATCTTTAGGAAGACAGTTGTTCTTGCCGCTGAAGAAGTCCTTCACTTTGGCCAATTATGCATCGGTGCACTATAGACTGGCCGATCTGATAGACCTTACCCAAGGCAGTTAGAGAGGAGAATAGAAATTCAAGGCAGCAAGGCACCAAATTTCTCCACCATGGAGAAGAGTCTCAGAAGTCTGACTACAGGAGATAGATAAGACAGTGGCGAGACTGAGTCTCAGGTCAAGTATAAATACCAAAGACAAATCCTCTTCTACCTGTTCAAGTAATTGTGCCCTTGACTGTACGCCTGACTACTTGGGTAGGGTTGCACTTGTTATGGATGCATGATGTTTTGCATTGCCCCTCTGACTTCTCCTCCCGCATCCACCTCGGCCACCATTACATATTTGACTCCTGCTTTATGGATCCCTGGTTGCTCTTTGGTATCTTTTTGTTTCTTATCTTCTCATTCCTTGGGTCAAGCCCTGGCAATGAGTAAATTGATCCTGTCCTGAGCCACATATGTAAGAGTCTACTGGATAGCACAAGAGACTGTATTTTCTCTTCCCCAGCACACGGTGCTGAAGCTAAGTGTAGCATGCATACCCATACAGCTGAGATCAAATTCAACACAGACTAGGGGCAGAATCCTGTTAACCTAGTACCTGCTGGAAAGGTGGGATCATTTTTGGCTCAGGAATCCAACTAATTTGTGCGCCTTGCCATTGCTTTTCCCCAGAGCAATCACCCCACCTCCGGGTTCCCGGACCAAACAGGAAAACCCAGTGGGCAGGATGACGCACCTAACCAAGCAATGAAGGATCTTTATTTAAAAAGACCTTGGCAGGACTCACAATGGCAGCAGGGATTGCAACGTACAATCCAGTGGGAGGGCAGAAAGCCCTGTGGAATGGATGGAAGAGGTGGGAAAGCTGCCACTAGATTCATGGACTCAACCCTGAAAATGATGTTTGTTGCAGTGAGGGTACGGAGAGAGGTCTTCTTCCTGAAGGATGGCAGGAAGAGGCCAGCCAGCCTTATCAAGCAGGAGTGACTCTCAGTAGCCGCTGTGGTACCAGAGACCTGGATATAGTGCCGGAAAATGTTTAATTGCCTTATCCAGCAAGGTCAGTGTCCTGCCACTCTCAGCAGGCAACCATCACTCTCTCATCTCCCTAGCATTCTGCTGCATAGCACTCTGACCTATACACCTTGCTGTCATGCACAATCTTTTCTCTCCAGCCTCCTCTTCAACTCTGCATCTCAACAGACAACACTCAGACTCACCGTCATCCTACTGCCCTCTTGCGCCCATTCCTCTCAGTCCCCTTCCTGAAATGTCAGCCTTCCATCCTCAGCAATCAGTTCACTTCTCACAATCCCCACTCTCTGCCTTTTCTCATTGGAAGAGAAGAGAGCCCACAACTCAAGGGAGAGGCAGAGAATCATGGATAGAGCTGCCACGCTGACCTTGATTGAGGAGGAAGCCCTGGAGCTCAGTAGAGTGGCAGCAGTACAGGATGTTACTGATGGAGAGAAGGGGTGGCGAGGAGACCTGGTGACAGCATTAGATATCACACTGTCACTTGGCACTTCACTATCACTCATGTTGAATCAATAGCATTGATACAGTAAATGTTGTGATCTGTACAATGCAAACTTGGAACTCTATTTCACCTACTTCACCACTAATTCATGTCTTTATTCTCCCACAGGTACATCAAAGGTGCAGACGGAGGAAAGGAGAGATGAATATGAGTCCTCCAAGTGTCACATGATCCTGCACACACTCCTGCAGTGCAGATACACTCACCTTGGTGGGCCCAACTTCTCAGGGAGATAGGATGGTACATGGTGAGGAGCACATCACATGTGAGCAGGTGCAGGTTCTGGAGACAGGGACAGCAATGGAGAGTCCCCATCGGGGGCACAGACACTACAAGCTGTGCTCAGCTGGACACAAGTGTTGAGCCTCAGGGGTCACACACTAAACAGGTACTTGTGGAGCAGCAATGGGTAATAAGCGTGCTTCAGTCAGAATTTCCAGAGGCAGTGTAGAGTGCACATAGATCTTGATGGGAAACTTGCAAAGCTGCCAGCACACTCACTTAGCGCACCTAGATGATTCTCTGGCAAGCAGGTCTGCAGCTGCAGGCACTTAAAGGATGCTCATCCTCTTCATGCTCATCCTCCTCCTCCAATGATGCTGGGCTTTCTCAACATTCCTCTGGTGCCAGCTCCAGTCCTCTCTGCTGTGCTATGTTGTGCGATGTAATGAATATTTTGATTCTGTCTTCATAAAAGAGGGGTCAATGCAGACATTGTAGTTGAGGAGGAATATGAATTGTAAACATTTTGAGAGAAGAAATATTAAGGTATTTAGCATTTTTGAAAGTAGGTCCAGATGAAATGTATCCCAGCCTGTTAAGAGAGCAAGGGACGAAATAGTGGGTGCTCTAACCATTACTTTCTTTTCTCTCTGGCTACATGCTGCTAGAGGACTGCTAATGCGCTGTTGTTTAAAAAGTCAGAAACAGCCAGACCAAGTAATTACAGGCCAGTCAGCCTAAGCTCAGTGAGGGGCAAATTGGAAAATATTTTTGTTTGATGTAGCCTACATGGATTTCAACAAGGTTTTTGACAAAAGTTCCGCATGGTAGACTGGTCAGAAATGTAAAACCCATGGGATTCAAAGGAAATGGGGAAGTTGAATCCAAAATTGGCTCAGTGGCAGACAGCAAAGTGTATTAGTTGACAAGTGTTTTTATTGCTGGAAAGTTGTTTCCAGTGGGGTTCTGTGAGGCTCAATACTTTTTTTTATTCATTCATGGGATGTGGGCTTCACTGGCTGGGCTAGCATTTGTTGCCCATCCCTAGTTGTCCTTGAGAAGGTGGTGGTGAGCTGCCTTCTTGAACTGCTGCAGTCCATGTGGTGTAGGTACACCCACAGTGCTGTTAGGAAGGGAGTTCCAGGATTTTGACCCAGCGACAGTCAAGGAATGGTGATATATTTCCAAGCCAGGATGTTGAGTGACTTGGAGGGAACTTTCAGGTGGTGGTGTTCCCATCTAACTGCTGTCCTTGTCCTTCTAGATGGTAGTGGTTGTGGGTTTGGAAGGTGCTGTCGAAGTAGCCTTTGTGAATTCCTGCAGTGTATCTTGTAGATGGTACACACTGCTGCCACTGTGCATTAGTGGCGGAGGGAGTGAATGTTTGTGCATGTGGCGCCAATCAAGCGGGCTGTTTTGTCCTGGATGGTGTCAAGCTTTTTGAGTATTGCGGGAGCTGCATTCCTCCAGGCAAGTGGGGAGTATTCCATCACACTCCTGACTTGTGCATTGTAGATGGTGGACAGGCTTTGGGGGGTCAGGAGATAAGATACTTGTCACATGATTCCTAGCCTCTGACCTGCTCTTGTAGCCACAGTATTTATATGGCTAGTTCAGTTCAGTTTCTGGTCAATGGAAACCCCCAGGATGTTGATAGTGTGGGATTCAGTGATGGTAATGCCTTTGAACATCAAGGGGCGATGGTTGGATTCTCTCTTATTGGAAATGGTCACTGCCTGACACTTGTGTGGCACAAATGTTACTTATCACTTGTCAGCCCAAGCCTGGATATTGTCCAGGTCTTGCTGCATTTGGACATGGACTGCTTCAGTGTTTGAGGAGTTGCGAACGATGCTGAAAATTGTGCAATCATCAGCGAACATCCCCACTTCTGACCTTATGATGGAAGGAAGATCATTGACAAGGCAGCTGAAGATGGTTGGGCCTAAGACACTACCCTGAGGAACTCCTGCAATGATGTCCTGGAACTGAGATGACTGACCTCCAACAACCACAACCATCTTCCTTTGTGCTAGGTATGACTCAAACCAGTGGAGAGTTTTCCCCTTGATTCCCATTGACTCCAGTTTTGCTACGGCTCCTTGATGCTCATTGTTTGAAAGGGTAATAGGGGCAGAAACACCCATTGTATTTTAAAAAGTACGTGGATATGCACTTGAATTACTGTAACCTACGAGGTTTTGAGTCAAGAATTGGCAAGTGGGATTAGGCTAGACAGCACTTTTTCAACCAGCAAAGAAACTATGGACCAAATGGCCTTCTTCTATGTCATAACTTTCTTTTATTCTATGAATACTTTAAAACTATGATGGCAATGCAATGAGAATCCACCAAATGCACACATGCAGCACTTTGAAATAATCATCCCGGAACAATATTGGTCAGCTTCTTAACAGTTAATGATAAAGTCAAGATTCTCTACTTGAAGGACGGACTTGAGCAACATGATAAGCATTATGATTTTTCTGATCTCACTCTCAGTCTACAACGTATAAAAGTGAATCTGGTTGATTGACATTAAAGCTATCAATATTTATGGGGCAATTGGCAACACTGATTTTTAGCACATGGGACTAAGAAATGATCATTTGACCTTTTGTTATGACCTCAGCAGATGTTAATTGCTGAGCAAACCAAACCCTAGAGGGAAACTTGGCTTATGGGCCATACCCTTTTTTTTGTATTCTGAAAATGAGAAGAAAGTATACAGATCTCAGCAGCAAGATGTCCAGTATTACTTTTGGGATTTTTAAAAATTAAAAGTAAAAGTTTTATTAACAAGAAGAAAAGAAAACTTAAACATACAAGATTACAGTTACAGAGTTAAAATTAGTCTTATAAAACATTCCCCTAAAACACTCCCTACTTAGTCAGTCCCACAAGTAAACATCTTGTAGGCAACATTCTCTTATAGATGTTTAACTATAAGAATCCAGCAATATTACCCAAGGCAAACTGCTGAGCTTTACTAAAGGCATACCGCACAGCCTCTTAAACTCTGTTCCACTCTGCGGTGGAAATCCAAGACTTCAGAACAAGACTGTTTTTTGCAGCCCAAGACTTTTCTGGCTTAACTGGATGACTAATTCAAACTGCATCTTCTCCCAGCCTGGAACTGTTTCCAGGAGATCTGCCTTACATGCCAACAGCTAACAGCCAACCCCTAAGCTCTCCACAATAAGTCTAAAATACCTTTTTCCCCCTTTCATCTCAAGTTGCATTGTTTTCACATCTCTTTGAAACTTAAATCCTTCCAAATATAAAATCTTTCATGGTTCTATTTTGTCTCTGCTTTCAATGCTCAATAATTTGATAATATACCTTCTTCGATAATGTACGATATTCGATAATATACCCACTTCTGCTTACCCATGGAACTCCTGTAAGATGCAAAAATGTTTCTTGTTACCTCTGACTTCCCTTCGATATTCAAATGAACTCTCAGCTTATCTTAAATTGCAAATGTTAGATCCAACCTATTTATTTGTACCTAAAACCACCATAATATCTCATTACAAACGCACAAACCTACCACCTCTATTCTTTCATGTCTTAAACCTCCCAGACAACCTGTCTCTAGTAACCTTTCCCCAGCTCAATTAAATCATTGACACACAGACACACAGCCTTCTTCACAGAATAACACAATATTCCCCAAAAATATTTTTAAAAATAACATCCACTCTCACACTTTCAAGCACAATTCCTCCACATGCAGGCTATGTGCAATTTTCCTTGTCTTATATACTTATAATTCACTTCAAGGATATTATGCTTATGTTATGACAATATAATCCTTTGCTTTCAATCCTCAGCCCCTTCAAACTAGGCTGTCGCAAGGTGTGTGGTAGGACTGCAGACCTAGACTTTTAACCCTCAAAAGAAGATAACCAACCAGATGAAAAGTATCAAGAAGTAAAAACTGTGTGAAATTCCATTTCCTAACTATATCCCTCTGCTCCCATAGGTAATCAGGCAAATTTCCAGATATTAAACAAGCTTATATTTGTAGCTCTGATTGATGACATTCCACAACTGACACATCCATAGTCCTAACGGTTCTCCTTGCAGTTTTCGATTGTCCTTCATTGTTAGAGCATGTAATTCTTTTCTTTCCCCGAACTTACCCAGCTATTTTTTGCAAACTTAATTCATCAAAAAGCGCTAACATAGGTTGTGGGTGATTCATATATACACTATTCGTCAGAGAAATAAAATTTCTAGTGGTCCTTATTGTTTAATGCTAATTTAATTTTTAGATCTTCTCATTCCATGATGAAATTCTATTAAATTCTATTAAGGAGGAGATAGACAGATTTTTAATTAGTAATGGGTTGAAAGGTTATGGGGAGAGGGCGGGAAATTGGAGCTGAGGCCGAAATGAGATCAGCCATGATCGTATCGAATGGTGGGGCAGGCTTGAGGGGCTGAATTGCCTACTCCTGCTCCTAGTTCTTATGTTCTTAAATAACCTGCTTACCTCTACATTATCCATGCATCTCATTGTCATAAAGACTTGAATAACGTTCAGTCATTGCTTTTCCAATAAAACAAATTTAATGGATGGGCAATTAATGCTGGCATAGCCAGGGAAGCCCACATCAGTTGAATGAATAAAAAAAATCTTTAAATGTCTCTTCATAACTTATAAGGCCTAAGACCCAAAACCATCTTCATTATTCTTCTTTGGTGCTTCCAAGATAAAGATGAAGATAAAATTTGGAAGTAATGCACAATATTCCATGTGGTGAACCTATAATTAAAATACATTTAGCGTGAGGACAGAGCAAGAGTTCCAGCAAGAAATGGTGCTTTCATAAAAACCGGCATGAGGACAGAGCGAGAGTTCCAGTGAGAATCGGGGCTTTGAAAAAAAATAACCGGTGTGAGGACAGAGTGAGAGTTCCAGCGAGAGTCATGGATTTAAAAAATAACTGGCACGAGGACAGAGTGAGAGTTAATTAACATTTTATTGTATCGTAAATAAATAATTCGAGGCATGGCAGGGCTGCTCATACTTGTTGAGTGCACACCCTGTACCATGTGGGGATTCCAGGGCGTTACCCATGTCCTGGACAACTACATGTGCAGAAAGTGCCGTATCTTGGAACTCGAGGAGCAGCTGGTTTCAATGAGGAGCATTCGCGAGGATGAGAGTTACATGGATAGCACATTTCAGAAGGTAGTCATTCCGCAGCTTAAGAAAGATCAGGCAGAGAGGGACTGGGTAATTGTCAGACAGACAAGAAAGACAAGGCAAGTAGTGCAGCAGACCCCTGAGGACATCCCACTTTCTGACAGTTCTGAATACCAATGGGGGAGAGAGTTCCTCTGGAGAGAGCAGCGAGAGTCATGACCAGAGCACCATAGGTGGCTCAGCTGCGCAGGGAGGGAGGAGAAAAGACAGGAGAGCAATAGTGGTAGGGCATTCTATAGTTGGGGGAACAGACAGATGCTTCTGTGGTCACAGACATGATTCTTGGTATGTTTCCTCCCTGGTGCAAGGGTCATGGATACCACCTAGCGGCTTCAAAGCATTCTGGGGGGGTGAGGGTGCACAGCCAGAGGCCATGGTTCACATTGGTGCCAACGATATAGATAGAAAAAGGGATGAGGTCCTTCAGGCTGAGTTCAGAGAATTAGGAAAGAGATTAGCAAGTATGTCCTTGAAGTAATCACCGGGGTAAATCACTGGGAACACTGACCCTCATCTTTGTGACTTCCTGGAGACTCACTACTTGGATGAGCAAGTGAAGATGATCAAGAAGCTTGGAGATCATAGGAGAATGCACCATGTGAATGCATGGCTGGAGAGATAGTGCAAGAGGGAGGTTTCAGATTTCTGGGGCATTATGACTAGTTCTGGGGAAGGTGGGATCTGTACAAGCCAGATGGTCTACACCTAAATAGGACCGGGGCAAATGCCCTTGCAGGGAGATTTACTTGTGTTGTTGGGGAGGATTTAAACTAGATTGGCAGGGGGATGGGAACATGAGGGCGGATTCAAATAGGAAAAATTCAGAGCAGGGAGCGGGAGACAGAAAATTAGCGGTGACCCTGAAAGACAGAGGAAGCAAAGGTTAAAAGATTTATAGCACACAAATTTGTCAATGTTAAAAGGTATCTATTTAAATACAATGAGTATTACAAACAAAGCCAACGAGCTGAGGGCACAGATATGCCATAATAGAAACTTGGTTTAAAGCAGGGCTAAAATGGCAGCTTAACATCCCTGGATATAGGGTTTTCAGGCAGGATAGAGACGGGGCTAAAAAAGGTGGGGGCATAGCATTATTGGTTAAAGAATCAATTACAGCTAAAAGGAGGGATGATATACTAAATGAAGCATCAAATGAGGCTATATGGGTTGAGCTCAGAAATAAAAAGGGGACAGTCACACTATTAGGAGTGCACTGCAGACCCCCAAATAGTGAGAGGGAGAAAAGAGCAAATATGCAGGCAAATTCCTGAGTGCAAAAACAATAGGGCAACTATAGTTGGGGGCTTCAACTACCCCATTAACAACTGGGATATGAACAGTGTAATAGGCACAAATGGCACAAAATTCTTGAACTACATTCAAGAGAATTTTTTTAGCCAGCACGTAACAAGCCAAGGTGAAGGAGTGCAATTCTAGATTTAGTCTTAAGAAATGAAGCTGGGCAAGTGGATGAAGTAGCAGTAAGTGACCATTTTGAAGATCATAAAACAGTTAGATTTAGCAAAATTATGGAAAAGGATAAAGAAATAACAGGAGTAAAAGTTCTAAATTGGGGAAAGACAAATTTTACAAAGCTGAGAAGCGATCTGGTGAAAGTGGACTGGTTACAACTACTTGAAGGGAAATCGGTGACAGACCAGTGGGAGGCATTCAAAAGTAAGATTCTATGGGCACAGTGTAGACATGTCCCCACAAAGAAAAAGGGTGGTACTGCCAAATCTAGAGCCCCCTGGTTATCCAGAGCATACAAGGTAAGATAAAGCAGAAAAAAAAGCTGATGACAGTCTTTTCTTCTTTCTACTCTACACTAAATTCTTAAACTGACAGGGAATATCAGTGATTTTTGTTTTTACTGTCTAGAAAAATTATTCTGCGTTTGTTAATTGGAGCTTTTCCTTCTGGTTATAACTCCAATATTCATATAATTAGCTTAAGTTTTGTTCCCAGGTTTGGGTTCCAACATCAACGGGTCCCTACCCTGCGTCGCATCAGAGTCAGACATCTGACACAATTTTTGAAGGGATGGCCAATTAGTGGCCAGGGAGCACACTTGCCATTCAACTAAGGAATGCAGGCGGGCCCCCTAGGCTGGAGATCCAATAGGAGTTTGTCACACGCACACTGTGAACTCCAAAGCAGGTTCAGAAAACCGAACGTTTGGGTTTCCGGTGTGTAATCAGGCCTCCCCTCTGTCCTGATGGGTCAAAAAGCTAATATTCCACCTCCATAAATTCTGCTTGATGACGTGTAACTCCCTCTTTTAATAATTCTTCCAAGTTTGTGTAACTAGATGTGAAACCATTCTTGTCTGTTTTAAAAATCTTGTCCTCCTATTTCCAGTTGGCATAAACACTGTATAGTCAGGGTTACCAACTCTTCTGAAGTAAAATAAGGGACACTTCGACCCTGATACTCGAGGGAGCCTGCTGGAGAAAGTGGTCGGAAGGGGAGGGGGGGGGGGTTGCTGGTGAGAGTGAGGGGGTGGGGGAGAGCAAGAATCCAAGGAATAGAAAAGTTTTGTTGAATTCAAACCTGCATCTTCAAGTTCAGCTGCTCTCCGGCTACACCACCACCTTGTGGCCAATGGTGGAAGTGTAGTGCACAACTCACAAGGACACAGCAAGTTGCTGCAAGAGGAGGCTCCCGGCTCTGCAAGACTGCTAGCCAATCAAAGCTGTAGAAATATAGGGCAAATGGTGACACAAAAGCCAAAAACAGGATGTGGGATAATTGTAGAAATTAGGGGACAATCCCGTAAAAACAGAATTGTTGGTCACCCTGATTAGTCCCCATGAACTACAGTAAATGGGTAGCATGATGATATTGAATACAATGGAAATCATTGCATACACAACCAGAACAACCTAACTCTCTTAGTTTGTTCCCTTATATTTAAACTTACCCACTTGCAAGTCATACAGGCCCAAAAATTCTTTTGGCCATTTGCACGTGGTCAAAATCTGCATTATCAAACAGAAATTTCAAATTGCACATTAATGTTCATATTAACATTAATGTCACCCAAAATT
Organism: Cetorhinus maximus; assembly: GCF_964194155.1. Lineage (NCBI taxonomy): Eukaryota > Metazoa > Chordata > Chondrichthyes > Lamniformes > Cetorhinidae > Cetorhinus > Cetorhinus maximus. The sequence goes on from NC_135884.1 coordinate 98,951,322, forward strand.
GCTTCCCCGCCATAGATGCTGCCATTGTTACTAAGATGCAATACAGCTTTATTTACGCCTTGCTTAGTGCCAAGTAAGGTAACAGATGAGTGTGGATATTACTTAGCTTGTGATGCACACACTTTCAATGCCTATCAAGCCAATTTAAAGTAGATGTAACAGCAGTATAGCCAATGGAGTTGTTTAGCAGCAGTCAAGCTACTTAAATTTAGGAACAAATAACTCGCCAGCAACATGAATCCTGTACGCAGTGCTGAAGTAATGGGCCTATACAAGCTTTTGCTGTTGTGAATGTTGGAGCCATATATATGTTCTGAATGTCTGTTGTTTTTTTCCCATAAGACCATAAGACATAGGAGCAGAAATTAGGCCATTCGGCCCATCGAGTCTGCTCCGCCATTCAATCATGGCTGATAAGTTTCTCAACCCCATTCTCCCACCTTCTCCCCGTAACCTTTGATCCCCTTACCAATCAAGAACCTATCTATCTCGGTCTTAAATACACTCAATGACCTGGCCCCTACAGCCTTCTATGGCAATGAATTCCATAGATTCACCACTCTTTGGCTAAAGAACTTTCTCCTCATCTCTGTTCTAAAAGGTCTTCCCTTTACTCTAAGGCTGTGCCCTCAGGTCCTAGTCTCTCCTACTAATGGAAACATCTTCCCCACGTCCACTCTATCCAGCCCTTTCAGTATTCTGTAACTTTCAATCAGATCCCCCCTCATCCTTCTAAACTCCATCGAATATAGACCCAGAGTCCTCAAACGTTCCTCATATGTTAAGCCTTTCATTCCTGGGATCGTTCTCGTGAACCTCCTCTGGACCCTCTCCAGGGCCAGAACATCTTTCCTGAGATACGGGGCCCAAAATTGCTCACAATATTCTAAATGTGGTCTGACCAGAGCCTTATAAAGCTTCAGCAGCACATCCCTGCTTTTATATTCTAGTCCTCTCGAAATAAATGCCAACATTGCATTTGCCTTCCTAACTACTGACGCAACCTGCAAGTTAACCTTAAGAGAATCCTGGACTAGGACTTCTAAGTCCCTTTGCACTCCAGATTTCTGAATTCTCTCCCCATTTAGAAAATAGTCTATGCCTCTATTCTTCCTACCAAAGTGCATGACCTCACACTTCCCCACATTGTATTCCATCTGCCACTTCTTTGCCCATTCTCCTAACCTGTCCAAATCCTTCTGCAGCCTCCCCGCCTCCTCAATATTACCTGTCCCTCCACCTATCTTTGTATCATCTGCAAACTTAGCCAGGATGCCCTCAGTTCCTTCATCTAGATCGTTAATGTATAAAGTGAAAAGTTGTGGTCCCAACACTGACCCCTGCGGAACTCCACTAGTCACCGGCCGCCATCCTGAGAAGGACCCCCTTATCCCCACTCTCTGCCTCCTGCCAGACAGCCAATCTTCTATCCATGCTAGTACCTTGCCTCTAACACCATGGGCTCTTATCTTACTGAGCAGCCTCCTGTGCGGCACCTTGTCAAAGGCCTTCTGGAAGGCCAAGTAGATAACGTCCATTGGCTCTCCTTTGTCTAACCTACTCGTTACCTCCTCAAAGAATTCTAACAGATTTGTCAGGCATGACCTCCCCTTGATGAAACCATGCTGACTTTGCCCTATTTTACAATGCACTTCCAAGTATTCTGAAATCTCATCCTTAATAATGGACTCTAAAATCTTACCAACGACCGAGGTCAGGCTAATCGGCCTGTAATTTCCCGTCTTTTGCCTCACTCCCTTCTTAAACAGGGGGGTTACAATAGCGATTTTCCAGTCCTCTGGGACCCTCCCTGACTCCAGTGATTCCTGAAAGATCACCACTAATGCCTCCACTATCTCTTCAGCTATCTCCTTCAGAACTCTGGGGTGTAATCCATCTGGTCCAGGTGATTTATCTACCTTCAGACCTTTCAGTTTTCCTAGCACCTTCTCCTTGGTAATGGCCACCATACTCACCTCTGGCCCCCGACTCTCTTGAACTTTGGGGATGTTACTCGTGTCTTCCACCATGAAGACTGACGCAAAGTACCTATTCAGTTCCTCCGCCATTTCTTTGTTCCCCACTACTACTTCTCCAGCGTCATTTTCCAGTGGCCCAATGTCCACTTTTACCTCTCTCTTACCCTTTATATATCTAAAAAAACTCTTGCAATCTTCTTTTATATTACTGGCTAGTTTACCCTCATGTTTAATCTTCTCCCTCATTTCTTTTTTAGTTGTCCTCTGTTGGTCTTTGTAGGCTTCCCAATCCCCTGGATTCCCACTGCTCTTCGCCGCATTGTATGCTTTCTCTTTAGCTTTTATGCTGTTCCTGACTTCTCTTGTCAGCCATGGTTGCCTCGTCCTCCTCTTAGCATGCTTCTTCTTCCTAGGGATGAATTTTTGCTGTGTCTCCCAAATTACTCCCAGAAACTGCTGCCATTGCTGTTCCACTGTCTTTCCTGCTAGGCTCATCTCCCAGTCAATTCTGGCCAGCTCCTCCCTCATGCCTCTGTAGTTGCCTTTATTCAACTGTAATACCGTTACATCTGATTCCAGCTTTTTCCTCTCAAATTGCAGGGTAAATTCTATCATATTATGGTCACTTCCTCCTAAGGGTTCCTTCACCTTAAGCTCCTTTATCTAATCTGCCTCATTACACATCACTAAATCTAGAATTGCCGGTTCCCTAGTGGGCTCCACCACAAGCTGCTCCAAAAAGCCATCTCGTAGACATTCCACAAAATCCTTTTCTTGGAATCCACTACCAACCTGATTTTCCCAGTCTACCTGCATATTGAAATCCCCCATGATCACTGTAACCTTGCCTTTCTTACACGCCTTTCCTATCTCCTGGTGTATCTTGTACCCAACATCCAGACTACTGTTCGGAGGCCTGTACATAACTCCCATTATGGTTTTTTTACCTTTGCGTTTCCTCAACTCTATCCACACAGATTCTACATCATCTGACCCTACGTCATTTCTTGCTATCGATTTAATTTTATTGCTTACTAACAAAGCAACCCCACCCCGTCTGCCAACCTGCCTATCTTTTCGATAGGATGTATATCCTTGGATATTTAGCTCCCAGTCCTGATCCCCTTGCAGCCATGTCTCCGTGATGCCCACCACATCATACCTGCCAATTTCAATCTGCGCCACAAGCTCATTTACCTTATTTCGTATACTGCGTGCATTCAGATACACCTTCAGTCCTGTATTTTCCGTCCCCTTTCTCATTGTCGTCCCTTTATCTGATGTGCTTGAAGTTAGATTCCTAGCCCTTTCCAAACACTCTGTCCTCTTTTGTGTTCTGGAGACTTTAATAGCCTCTCCTGGGCTCTCCTTTCTTTTCAGTTTTTTCATAATTTTCCATGAAGTTGAATCCACCCCCCAACACGCTAACCTGCTGCTTTGTTTCCCATTAGCCATACTTCTTGGAGTCTTACCCTTCCCTCCCCTCCCCCACTTTCTAGTTTAAAGTCCTGTTGACCACCCTATTTACCCTTTTCGCTAGAACATTGGTCCCAGATCTGTTCAGGTGGAGACCGTCCCAACGGTACAGATCCCTCCTGTTCCAATACTGATGCCAATTCCAGTGCCCCACGAAATGGAACCCCTCTTTCCCTCACCACTCCTTTAGCCACGTGTTTACTTCCCTTATTCTCGCGTCCCTAATGCCAATTTGTACGTGGCTTGGGTAGTAATCTGGAGATTATAGCCCTTGAGGACCTGTTCTTTAATTTAGTTCCTAGTTCCTGATAATCCCCAAACAGGTCCTCTTTCCTAGTCTTACCTATGTTATTTGTCCCGACATGGACCACAACAACTGGATCCTCCCCCTCCCTCTCCGATATCCTTTCAAGCTGGTCAGAGATGTCCCTCACCCTGGCACCGGGCAGGCAACATACCATGCGGGACTGTCGATCCTGCTTACAAAGGATGCTATCAATTCCCCTAATTATAGAATCCCCTACAACTACCACTTGTCTTTTTGCTCCCCCCTCTTGAATGGCCTCCTGTGCCACGGTGCCGTGGTCAGCTTGCTCATCCTCCCTACAGCCCTGTTCCTCATCCACACTGGGAGTAAGTACCTTGTACCTGTAGGACAAGGTCAAGAGCTGAGGCTTCTCTGTTCCTGAACACAGGATCCCTCCATCTGCCTCACTTGCAGTCACACCCTGCTGACCCTGACCACTGACTGGACTTGAGGTACTTAATCTACCGGGTGTGACCGCCTCCTGAAACAAAGCATCCAGGTAACTTTCCCGCTCCCGGATGTGCCGCAGCGTCCGGAGCTCGGACCCCAGCTCATCAATTCTGAGCCGGAGTTCCTCCAGCAACCAACACTTGCTGCAGATGTGGTCACTGCGGCTCGCAATGGGATCTGCCAGCTCCCACATCATACAGCTACAGCACATCACCTGCCCAGCCATCTCGACTTAGTTAATTAATTTATTAATTAGCTTTGCAGTGTTTTTTTTTCAAATTTGGTGCAGATTTCCTACCAACCAATCAGGTCACAGCTTTCCTGTGATGTCACTTTTTCAGTTTTGGCTTCAGTTACTCTGTGCCCCGAGGTCACCGCTCCGGTGCTCCTCCCTCCGAGTCTGCTCCCTGGAGACAAGGCCGCGAATCCCCGAGGTAAGCTAGATTTATACTCACCGCTCCGATGCTCCTCCCTCTGAGTCTGCTCTGAGAATTTACTCACCAATCAGCAGCTTTTTCTTTAAAATCCACTTTCAAAAGAGTGTCCCTCGCAGGTCTAGTGCACTCCTGAAGGCACTACCTCTTCCTCTCTCTTATTTTTTTTAGGTTTGAGGAGGAGGGAGGGATGGAAACACTACAGCAATGTAATGTTTGAGGCTATTCCGTTCTTTGACAGTGGGTCCTCCTCAATTCCCTCCTGAGTCACAGTGGCTGCAGTGACTTCTCCCAGAATGCTTCAGTCACTTCTCACCAGCGCCCTCTGTTGGAGGCTTGAGGCTTTTCACACTTGTTAAACCTTGGAATTCCTTCCCTTTACACATAACCTCAACTCCTTTATACACATTTCTCCCTTTTCAATGCAAATTCCATTGTTCCATTATGTCTTTGCAACTTTATTTTTTCCATAATATAAATCTTTCATAGTACCCATATTATCAGTAACCTTTGGGAAAAATAAACACACTGTTTCGCTTAGCCTCTTATGGCTAGGTGTAACACCTTACCATCTCTTTGAAGTTAACTATTCTGGTTTATCCAAAAATGCAAATGTTCCTCACACCTCACATTCTAAAACTTCAGCCATATTTACGTATTTAGCATTTCAAACCTAGCTTCCCATCTGATCACTCAAAAGCTCCAGGCTAGCTCTCTGCAATTCAATTAAATCCCTCACACACACACATACACACAGAGAATCTTATCCAAACCCCACTATTAACCTACCTTTACAATAAATCACAATATTATGAAAATTATTATATTTTCATGACACTCTCCAAAGGAGTACCCTGGCTATCCAAACAAATCCACCAAGTTCAGACCTGCTCTTACCTAGTCTAATTTGCACACTCCAGATTTACGCTCCTGGCCTACCAAAATCCCAATCCAGTGAAGCCAGCTGGTGATTTAAATGACCAGCTGTTGATGTGAACCATGCATATGTGAACCCTGGCCCAGCTCCCACCCCCACGCCATGTTCAGGGGCAGGACTTAGAATTTCCAGCCATTTCTGGGATTTTCTCCATCTTGGCGAAAATATGGGCCCAAGTTTCCATTGATTTTCATACCTCAAGTTACTGCTATTGGCATATCTTGGTGTTTGAATTTAGGATGCATCCACGTGTGAGGCAACAATTTTTTTCCATACCTCCAAAATTCAAACAGGATAAATCTGCAAATAGGATTGAGTTTCCCAAGCTTTGAAAGTTTGATGGCTATGACTTGGGGCCAGATGTTACCCTTGGGCTGCAGGTTGGATCCTCTAACCCCACTAATTTACCTTAAAAAAGGAGGACCAGCCAGGCTTATAGCAAACCTTGATTTGAGTCAGTGAAAGGGGTAACCAAAAGAAAGTGTTACGAGGAGAGGCTGAAATTAAGTTAGAGATGAGATTTGCTGCAATGATTCCTCCAGGTGTTCAATTGCCGACTGTAAAATAAAGCAGGGTAATAATTTGCATCTGACCTCATCTCACTAAAGTGTTGATCCATCCACCTTTCAGAAGATTGGAGATGTGCACATGAGGCACAGGCAAGGAGCATGATATTCAGTCCATATTACAAGGGAGCCTCATTGTTATTCCCCTGACTAACACTATTGTATAAGCAGATTTTGGACAGTACAGGCAAACCCCTGAATGGGAGGGATCCAGTGTGTTGTACAGGAGAGGTAGTTGATATTGTATGTACAGTAGAGCTGAAATTTTTACCAGTCAGATTTCTTCTTCCTAGTCTGTTCCAGTGACTCGCAGATACATATAACTACATTGACTGCTTGGCTATTTCTTTCCATGCTGCCATAACTTTGAAGGCAGCGATGTGAAGTCTTGCTTTACTTTTTCTGTCTTACCCCACATTTCCACACAGATTTTCTTACACAGTAGCTTGACTAAGAAATGTTGCTTTATTTAAAGTAGGTAAGTGGATAGTTTGCTGATTTGGAAGTGCCTGAACTGTGTTATCATAGCTGTAATCCAGCTCGAAGATTATACTTTCAAAATTGTCCACTGAATAAATGTGAGCAAAACTGTATGTTACACTTCACATACAATGGACCATAACTAATGAAAGCAACGCACTTTTAACACACTGAAGAATTTGTAGGTGATAATTAATTCATACGAAGGACCAGAAACATGATTCTTCATTGGCTTAATAAAATACTGGTTTGTTTGTCAAACCGGAGTCTAAAGAATGATCAAATGGGCTTGGAAACGCAAAATTTGAGTTGACTGAAGCTTTTTGTCTTGCCTGTCAAATCACAGTCTTCTGCCAAGTGCACTGGATTGAGCATAGATGCGATGATTACATCTGGATAGAAGCTATTCTTTTAGAAAATAAATGCGGTAGTGAAAATATGCTTGAGTGTGGACTGTGCCTGTGAAAGCCCTTTGTTTGAAAATGTTGATGTGTATCTCCATGGAAATATGGGTAAACACATTAACTGCCATCTCTTGTCAGAGTCTGTTGCTGAATGTGACTGCTCTTTCATTGAGGCGGATCGCAAAGAATCAGCGAAGCAGACTCTCAGGGCCAAATGGGCATATTTCTTATGTTCTTAGTTTCTGTGTTATTGCATTCAGCTTTACAACTTTACTACGAAAAGCTTCATAAATGCTATGAGTTTCTGGTGGTGTCAGAGAGAGTTATTGATCAAGATTAAGTTAATGTTAACTATGAAGAAATTTGTATCTACAAGGTATTGGGGTCACTGTGCAAATAGCATTCAGCCAATACGTGGAATAGATTGTAGACACGTCAAGCCCCCAGTGTAACCGCCCTCACAAATCAAACAGCACGAAAGAAAGCCATTCAGCCCATCGTGACCATGCTAGCTCTTTGAAAGGGCTATCCAATTAGTCCCACTTCCCTGCTGTTTCCCATAACTCTACAACTGTTTCCATAATTTAGAAGCTTAATGAACATCTTTTTTATGCTCAGTTTTATTTTTCCCTCTGGTTTTCTCCCCTGTCCCATCCCTCCTGAGACAGTGACATGTTTTGGATCATGTTTCTGTGAGTCCTGGTGTCTTCCTACTACGTGGCTTAAATGCTATTCTTACTATGAAGGTCTGGGCAGAGAGTGTCAGGAACCTATTTTACTACAGAGGGAATCACACTAAAAATCGACCTTACCCTCAACAAACATCAAACACATGCGCCTCCAGCTACGACCATTGATAATCAGGAGTAACTCTGACACATTTTACTCTTCTCCCTGTCCTGAAATTGATGAACTCCAGCATCCTCAGTGTCAGCTGGCTGAGATAATCTATTTTAGAATAAACCTGGAAATTTTCTTGGTTTATGTAGCTCGGCAATCCACCTCGTAGATTATTTAACATTTAGGCCATCGGGGAATCTAATCATATCATTCTTACATTTGGCATTAGAATGGGCATAAAATACAGGTAAGAGAGAGAGTAGACAATGGTAATGCAGTAGCTTTAATTTATCTGGATTTTCAATAGGCCTTTGTTAGGGTGCTCCATAATAGGTTAATGAATAAGGTCAGAGAATGTAGAGTCAAGGGACAAGTGACAGAATGGATTGCTAGAACACAAGAATTAGGAGCAGGAGTAGGCCATTCAGTCCCTGGTTCTTGCTCTGCCATTCGACAAGATCAAGGTTGATCTGATCGTGGCCTCAACTCCGCCTTCCTGTCTGCCCCTCATAACTCTCGACTCCCTTGTAGATCAAAAATCTATCTAACTCAGCCTTGAATATATTCAATGATTTCATTGAGATGTGCAAAATTGAGAGGGGCCTGGATAGAATGGATGGGAAGGGCCTATTTACTTTAGCAGAGAGGTCAATGACTAGGGATATAGATTTACAGTGATTGGTAGAAAGATTAAAGGAGAGATGAGGAAAAGGTTTTTCACCCAGAGGATTGTGAGGATCTGGAACTCACTGCCTAAAGGGTAGCAGAGGCAGAAACACTCAGCTCATTTAAAAGTTGTCTGGATATGCACCTCAAGTGCCATAACCTGCAGGGCTACGAACCAAAAGCTGGAAAGTGGGATTAGGCCGGGTGGCTCGTCTCCTGGCTGGCGCAGACATGATGGGCCAAGTGGCCTCTTTCTGTGCCGTAAACTTTCTATGATTCCATGACCCAGCCTCCTCTGGGGAAGAGAATTCCACGGAGTAACGACCCTCTGAGAGAAAAAAAATTCTCATCTCGGTCTTAATGGGAGACCCCTAATTTTTAAACTGTGTCCCTAGTTCTAGACTCTCCCCCACAAGGGGAATCATCCTCTCAGCATCCACCCTGTCAAGTCCCCTCAGGATGTTATATGTTTCAGTAAGATTACCTCTCATTCTTCTAAATTCTTATGGGTGTAGGCCCAACCTGCTCAACCTTTCCTCATACGATAACCCCTTTTCATCACAGGAATCTGCCAAGTGAACCTTCTCTGAACTGCTTCTAAAGCAATTATATCCTTTCTTAAGTAAGGAGAGAAAAATTGTACACAGTACTCCACTAATATCCCGTAAAGCTGTAGTAGCACTTCCCTACTTTTATACTCCATTCCCTTTGCGATAAATGCCAACATTCCATTTGCCTCCCTAATCACCTGCTGTCCCTGTATACTAACATTTTCTGATTCATGTACCACGACATCCAGATCCCATAGAGTTCTGCAGGCTCCCTCCATTTAAATAATATACTGCTTTTCTATTCTTCCTGCCAAAGTGGACAAGTTCACTTTTTCCAACATTACACTGCATCGGCCAAATTTTTTGCCCACTCACTTAACCTATCTAAACCCCTTTGTCGGCTCTTTATGTCCTCTTGACAACTTACTTTCCTACCTATCTTTGTGGCATCAGCAAATTTAGGTACCGTACATTCAATCCCTTCTTCCAAGTCGTTAATATAGATCATAAATAGTTGAGCCCCCAGCATTGATCCCTGTGGCACTCCACAGTAATTACACGCTAATTACAGTTTGCCAACCCAAAAATTACCCATTTATCCTTACTCTTTGATTCCTGTTAGCTAACCATGCAAATATGTTCCCATGAGCTTTTATTTTGTGAAGTAACCTTTGATGTGGTACCTTATAGAATGCCTTTTGGAAATCCAAGTACACCATGACCACAGGATCCCCTTTACCTAACTTGCTTGTTACTTCCTCAAAGAACTCTAATAAATTAGTAAAACATGATTTGCCTTTCACAAAACCAGGTTGACTCTGTCTGATTGATTAACGGGAAAGAATTTTCGGGTCAGCAAGCGGGGGCGGGGGCGGGGCCTGCTTGCCGACACATAAAATGATGCATGGTGACATTGGGCGTGCGTCCCAATGTCACCATGTGTCATTTAGATTGTCAGTTCGGCGGGCACGCAGCTGAGTCGGCTGCATGCCAGCCGAACTGTCAAAGGCCTATTAAAGCCATTAAGAGAGTAATTAAAGTTGTTAAGAATGCTCCCCATCCAACCTTAAGGTTGGCGGGCAGGCGAAGAGCCCAGGCAGCCTTCACGTTTTTCATGAAACCTCATTCACGGGTGGGATGAGGTTTCATGAAGGGTTTATTAATTAAATAAAAAATTTTGAAAAAATTAATGGACATGTCCCAGCTCACATGACAGTTTCACATGAGGGGACATGTCCTTAAATTGTTTTTTTTACCTTTCTTCAATGTTTCATAAGTGAAAGTAATCTCCCTAAAGCACCTCTGTGCCTCAGGGAGATTTCTGCGTTCTTTCGCGCGCATGTGTAAAAGAGCGCAGACCCTGGCTCAGGGAATCCCCCCACCCACACAGGGAGCACACAGCGCTTCTAGGTGTGCACCACGCTGGGTGGGCCTTAATTGGCCCACCCACGTAAAATGGCAGCCAGGCCCCGATTAGGGGCGCCGACTGGGTTCGTGCCCACCCCCGCACAACCCCCCCAACGGAGGGAAGTTTCTGCCCGTGATTTTCGAAATGTCCTGCTACTAGCTCCTTAATAATGGATTCTAGCATTTTCCCTATGGCAGGCTAACTGGCCTATATTTCCTGCTTTCTGTCTCCCTCCTTTCTTGAATAGAGGTGCCACATTTGCAATTTTTCAATCTGCTGAGACCTTTCCAGAATCGAGGGAATTTTGGAAGATCAGAACCAATGCTTCTACTATCTCTTCCGTCACTTCTTTTAAGCCTCTAGGATGCAGGCCTCAGGTCCAGGGAATGTGTTAGCCTTTTGTTCCAGTAGTTTTACTAGTACTTTTTCCCTAGTGATTGTGATTGTTTTAAGTTCTTCTCTCCCTTTCGCCTCTTGATTTTCAAGTATTCTTGGGATGTTTTTGTGTGTTCTACAGTGAAGACAGACCCAAAATACTTGTTCAACGCTTCTGCGATTTCCTTGTTTCCTATTATTATTTCCCCAGTCTCACCCTCTAAGGGACCAATGCTCACTTTAGCTACTCTTTTCCTTTTTAAGGACTTGTAAACACTCTTACTATCTGTTTTTATATTTCTAGCTAACTTTCTCTCGTACTCTAATTTCTCAAGACAGAAAGCAGATTGTGGGAATAAAGGGTAGTTACTCACAATGGCAGAAGGCGAGAAGCTGTGTTCCACAAGGATCAGTGCTGGGACCACTGCTGTTCACCATTTACATTAAAGATTTAGACTTTGAAATCAAAAACACAATTTCTAAATTTATGGATGACACCAAATTGGGTGGGTGGGGGAATAGTCAACACTGAGGAGGACAGCAACAGATTTTAGCAGAACATTGATAAACATGTAGCAAATGAAGTTCAACACAGATAAATGTGAGGTAGTACATTTTGGTGGGAAGAATAGGAGAAAGAATTACTTGGAAAGTGCAAGTCTAGTTGGGGTAGAGGAACAAAGGCATCTCGAGTACAAATACATCACACTAAATGTTGTGCCCTAGGTTAGAAAAGCCATGAAGAAAAAGCAAATCATGCACTAGATTTTATTTCTAGAGGGATGGAATTGAAAAGTAAGAGTTATGCTAAACCTGTACTGAACTTTGGTTAGACCACACTTGGAGTACTGCATGCATGTGTTATTAAAAGGATATAGAGGCACTGGAGAGGGTACAGAGAAGATTTACAAGGATGATACCAGAAACACATGGGTATGGACATCAGGAAGGGATAGACAGGCTGGATATCCTCTCACTTGAAAAATGAAAGCTGAGGGATGAATTAATAGAGATCTTTAAAATTATGAATGGTTTTGATAGAGTGGATACAGAGAGAATGTTTCTGCTTGTGGGGAGGAGCATAACAAGAGGCCCATCAGTATAAGATAGTCACCAAGAAATCTAATAGGGAATTCAGGAGAAACCTCTTTACAGTAAGAGTGGTGAAAATATGGAACTCGCTACCACAGGGACCATATTTTCTTTTTATTCTTTCATTGAATGTGTGCATCACTGGAAAGGCCAGCATTTGTTGCTTATCTGTAATTGCTATTGAGAAGGTGGTGGTCAGCCGCCTTCTTGTACCACTGCAGCCCATCAAATGAATCGTATAGATGCATTTAAGGGGAAATTGGACAAAATCTCCTGAGGGAGAAAGAAATAGATGGTTACGATGGTAGATTTAGATGAGAAAAGATAGGAGGAGGCTTGACTGGAGCATAAACACTGTTGTGGACTGGTTCAGCCAAATAGCCTGTTTCTGTGCTGTCTATCTTTTGTAATCTGATGCACAGCAATGATGTGGAGCATAAAATATAACACTGGGACACCAAACCAGACACAAAAGATCAAATAAACCTGTATTGCCCAATCCCAGACAATACAAAGAGACATCTTTGAGAAACTTGTCCCTGGTGTGTCGAAATAAAGGAATGCAAGACTTGCATTTGTATAGCACCCTTCATGACCTCAGGACACCCCAAAGCATTTTATAGTCAAAATTTAGTCACAGTTATAATGTAAGAAATGTGGCAGGCAATTTGCACACACGTCAAAGTCTGCTAAATGACAACGTGGTAATGACTATATGATTGTTTTTTGTGATATTGGTTGAGGGATAAATATCGGTAAAAAGACTGGGAGGGCTTCTCTGGTTTAATTCAAAATAGTGCTGTAGGATCTTTACATCTGGCTTAACGTCTCATCCAAAAACAGCACCTCTTACAGCACAGTATTCCCTAAATATGGCACTAGGGTGTCAGCCTAGATTTTGTGCTGAAACCTTTGGTGTGGAACTTGAACTCATATCTTTCTGACTCATTGGCAAGTGATATCACAAATCAAGTTAAATTGATTTGTTTTTAAATTCTTTCACAGGGCGTGGGATGCATTGCCCATCCCTTATAGCCCTTGAGAAGGTGCTGGAGCTGCCTTCTTGAACTGCTGGAGTCCATGTGGTGTAGGTACACCCACAGTGCTGTAGAGGAGGGAGTTCCAGGATTTTGATCTAGTGACAGTGAAGGAACCATAGTTCCAAGTCAGGATGGTGTGTGACTTGGAGGGGAACTTGTAGGTGTCTGTATTCCCATGCATCTGTTCAATTAAAGTTAAGCAAGCTCAGAAGGGTCTTTGTGGGTGATTGATATGGTTCTATCCATCTAAGTTTGATGAAGGGGGTTAAAAACAATATGAACATTACCCCTGAATGCCAATATCTGAACCTACAGTTTACAGAATATTTTGGGCAAAGGAGCAATTTTCAGTTCGTATGAGAATTTCTATCCCACTAATTAATGCAAAAGTGTGAGAAAAACTTCACAAGAGGAAATAATATTCTGTAGACAGGAAGTGTATTTCACAGCAAGATTTCAATCCAATTACTGTGCTATACCAGACCTGGAAATGTTTTGTGCTGCTACTGGATTTGTAAACTGGAAAGTGCTCCATAATATTCCCTTACGAACATTAAATAAAAACTGCTGTCAAAGTTAAATTTGCGTTTTCTATGATAATGTGTGCACTCAGAGCAGTTTACATTTTAACACTCTGTATATAAATTGCTTGAGGCTAGAACCTTACAACAGAATGGTTTCTGTAGATAAAGAAGAGCGAATCGGGCATCATCTTATAAAGTTTGTAAATTATCACAACAAAATTATCCTCATTTCAGTTTTTTCTGTTCTGCATCAATCGAAAAATACAGAGTGTGAGGAAGCTTTGCGCCACTGTCACCTTTCCGGCAATTGCTGTTCACAATTACGGCTTTAGATTGCGCTTATTACCCAGAAAATAGTTTGTTAAAAGTAAAAATACAGATGTAATTTTATTGTTTTATTGAAAACGCCAGAGGATCTTGAGCAAATTAACAAAGGGTGATTGAGTCCTTTAATGGAAATGCCTCTCAGGCAGCATTATGTTCTTTATTTTCTCACTTTATCGTCGTAAGTTCCAGCTCCTTTGTAATTCCCCACATAACCTGTATTTGCTATTAAGTCCTCCCTGCCAGTTAGCCCTTTGCCTTTGCCACTTTCATCAAAGCGTTCCTTGTGGGATCCAGTGTACTTAGAGGTGTCTGTTAGTCTCTCAACACCACCTCCTTTATGTGCAACCTAAAAGAAGAAATGGCGTACTTTGTTAGACTTGAAGATAAAGATAATAGATATCTGGTCTACTTACAAAACTTGCAGTCAGTCATTTTTATAATAATATGTTGTGCTCTTATAAGATGTTATGGATTCAACCGTTTAATAACTACAAAGCATATCAAGAAGGAAAATAAATGATTGGAGCAACCATATGTGGCAGAAAGACAAGGAGCCTGGGATAGTGAGCTAGCGGGCATTTGAGGAAAAGGATGCAGAAGAGATCAGGACCAAGATCTGTGTTGGTAGTCTGCATTGGGGTAAACAACATGGAAAGAAATAAACATAGAGGCCTTAAAGGGACATATGTGAGGATTGTTTCATATCTTCTGGTACACTTACACTGTTTGAAAATAAAGTAGAGGATATAAATAAATGGCTGGCAACCTGAGATTGCAACACGTTACCTTCATAAATAGCCAGGAGTTCTATCAGAATAAAAAGCATTGACACAGAATGGATAGGGTTAATTTTAGTTGAACAGGAACAGAAAGAGTGGCAAGTAACATTAAGGCAATATTGGAAATCCATTTCAACTAGAGACCTCAAGCCAGGTCTGGGAGATAACCAGGTCCCCAGGCTGGAGGGATCACAGAGGAGAGATAACCTACAGGTGGGTTCAGACATTGTAGCCCTGAGAGACAGACAGCATGGAAGCCCAAGAACAGGCTGACACTGCAGAACATGAAAGTAGGCAAATTTACACTGAGATGCTTCTATATGAATGCAAGAAGCTTTTAAAATAAGATGACAGAACTGGTGCTGTGGTGTGGTGGGGAATTTTATTTTATTTTTGTTCATTTACAGGATGTGGGCTTCGCTGGCTAGGCCAGCATTTATTGCCCGCCACTAATTGCACTTGAAAAGATGGTGGTGAGCTGCCTTCTTGAACAGCTGCAGTCCTCGTGGTGTAGGTACACCCACAGTGCTGTTAGGGAGGGAGTTCCAGGATTTTGACCCAGCGACAGTGAAGGAACGGCAATATATTTCCAAGTCAGGATGGTGAATGGCTTCGAGGGGAACTTCCAGGTGGTGGTGTTCCCGTCTATCTGCTGCCCTTGTCCTTCTAGATGGTAGAGCTTGTGGGTTTGGAAGTTGCAGTCTAAAGAGCCTTGGTGAGTTCCTGCAGTGCATCTTGTAGATGGTACACACTGTTGCCACTGTTCATCGGTGGTAGGGGAATGAATGTTTGTGGATGTGGTGCCAATCAAGCGGGCTGCTTTGTCCTGGATGATTTCAAGCTTCTTGAGTGTTGTTGGAGCTGCACTCATCCAGGCAAGTGGGGATTATTCCATCACACTTCTGACTTGTGCCTTGTAGATGGTGGACAGGTTTTGGGGAGTCAGGAGGTGAGTTACTCACCACTGAATTCCTAGCCTGCTCTTGTCGCCACAGTATTTATGTGGCTAGTTCAGTTCAGTTTCTAGTCAATGGTAACCCCCAGGATGTTGATAGTGGGGGATTCTGTGATGGTAATACCATTGAATGTCAAGGGGCAATGGTTAGATTCTGCTTTGTTAGAGATGGTCGTTGTCTGACACTTGTGTGGCATGACTGTTACTTGCCACTTGTCATCCCAAGCCAGGATATTGTCCAGGTCTTGCTGCATTTGCACATGGACTGCTTCAGTAACTGAGGAGTTGCAAATGGTGCTGAACATTGTGCAATCATCAGCGGACATCCCCACTGCTGACTCCTTACATTACTTTACTGATGATCAAGTGTAGATTGATGGGGCGGTATTTGGCCAGGTTGGAATTATCCTGCCTTCTGTGTACAAGGCATACCCGGGCAATTTTCCACATTGCTGAGTAGATGTCAGTGTTGTAGCTGTACTGGAACAGCTTGGCTAGGGGCGCGGCAAGTTCTGGAGTACAAGTCTTCAGTGCAGTTGCTGGAATATTGTCAGGCCATTAGCCTTTACAGTATCCATAGCCTTCAGCTGTTTCTAGACATCATGTGGAGTGAATCGAATTGGCTGAAGACTGGCATCTGTGATGCTCCGGAGGAGGTCGAGATGGATCATCCACTTGACACTTCTGGCGGAAGATCGTTGTGAATGCTTCAGCCTTATCTTTTGCACTGATGTGCTGGGCTCCCCCATCATTGAGGATGGGGATATTGGGGAGCCTCTCCTCCAATGAGTCGTTTAATTGTCCACCACTATTCACTACTGGATGTGACAGGACTGCAGAGGTTAGATCTGACCCATTGGTAGTGGGGTCGCTTAGCTCTGTCTATCACTTTGTGCTTATGCTGTTTGGCATGCAAGTAGTCCTGTGTTGTAACTTCACCAGGTTGACACCTCATTCTTAGGTATGCCTGGTGCTGCTTCGGGCATGCCTTCCTGCACTCTTCATTGAACCAGGATTGATCCCCTGTCTTGGTGGTAATGGTAGAGTGGGGGATATGCTGGGCCATGGGATGACAGGATGTGGTCGAGTACAATTCTGCTGCTGCTGGTGGCCCACAGCACTTCATGGTTGCCTAATTTTGAGTTGCTAGATCTGTTCAAAATCTATCCCATTTAGCATGGCGGTAGTGCCACACAACACAAACACAATGGAGGGTACCCTCAATGTGAAGATGGGACTTGGTCTCCACAAGGTGGTCACTCCTACTGATACTGACATGGACAGGTGCATCTGCGGCAGGCAGATTGGTGAGGTTGAGGTCAATTTTGTTTTTTCCCCTTGTTGGTTCCCTCACCACCTGCCACAGACCCAGTCTAGCAGCTGTGTCATTTAGGACTCAGCCAGCTGGGCCTGTAGTGGTGCTACAGAGCCACTTTTGGTGATGGACATTGAAGTTCCCCACCCAGAGTACATTCTGCCCCCTTGCCACCCTCAGTGCTTCTTGGTGTTCAACATGGAGGAGCACTGATTCATCAGCTGAGGGGAGGGGCGTGCAGGACATGGGAATCAACAGGAGGTTTCCTTGCCCATGATGCCATGTTATGGGGTCCGGAGACAATGTTGAGGACTCCTAGGGCAATTCCCTCCCGACTGTATATCACTGTGCCACCACTTCTGCTGGGTCTGTCCTGCCAGTGGGACAGGACATACCCAGGGATGGTGATGGTGGTGCCTGGAACATCATCTGTAAGATATGATGCCATGAATATGACTATGTCAGGCTGTTGCTTAAATAGTCTGTGAGACAGCTCTCCCAGTTTTGACACAAGCCCCCCAGATGTTAGTAAGGAGGACTTTGCAGGGTTGACAGGGCTGGGTTTGCCATTGTCGTTTCCAGTGCCTAGGTAGAAACCAGGTGGCCTGTCCAGTTTCATTCCTTTTCAGCGGTTGGATACAACTGAATGGCTTGCTAGGGGAGTATTTAAGAGCCAACCACATTGCTGTGGGTCTGGTGTCACATGTAAGCCGGACGAGGTAAGGACCGCAGATCTTCCCTAAAGAGCATTAATGAAGCAGATGGGTGTTTTTTTGACAATCAACAATGGTTTCATGGTCATCACTAGACTTTTAATTCCAGATTTTTATTGAATTCAAATTCCACCATCTGCCATAGTGGGATTCAAACCCAGGTCCCCGGAGCGTTATCCTGGGTCGCTGGATTACTAGTCCAGTGACAATACCACTATGCCACCATCTCTCCTATCAGAAATATAGCCAAATCCAGACATCTGATTTTTATTGAGGAAATGGTGTCACGATCCCAGCTGTTGTTAATACTGGACAAGTCAGATCCCAGAGTGAAACCTGGCTTGATAGATTTTAATCTTTTTTAAGAAACCACGGAGGTAAGTTACTGAACAAATTCACAGGAGTCTGCTGATGAACTTTTAACACAAGGAATGAAATATTTATTAAACATGAAAAATAAGCTATATTGCACTAGACAAATAGGTTGGAAAGATCTCAATACAAACACAATAAAATGATTCAAACATTCACTATTCCTTCACTCCAACTATATCTTTGCAGACACATACAAATTCAGAATGATAAAACTATTTACAATATCTATCTTATACTCTAATATTCAAGGTACATATGCAGTACATGTGAATTAACTGGTGAACTATGGTCAGACACACCACACTCCAAAATAAATGACAGATGCAACCAAAGCAATTTCCATGGATTTCTCAACCACCCACCCAGACATTTGTCACATTGTAAGCCAACCAGTTTCACTGAAACTTTGTCTTTCTCACGAAGGTTTCCAATCTCCACATTTAAAGAACTTGCCTTGATATTCTCTTCAAACGTCACTACCACTCGGATGGCTGCAATAATGACCCACCTCGCAGGGTTTCAATCTCGTCTTCCGAGATTCCTTTCTCTGGACCTCTGAGTACACTCAAATTTCACCTTCTAAGCACAATTTCAGATCATCGACTGTGCCAAGCTGAACACCACTGCTCCAAAAAGCAAGCAGTAAGAAGTCACCAATCTTCAGCTGCCCCCTCGGATCTTCAGGGCTTCTCTCAAGCCTGCTTCGCTTCAAGTCTGCTCCTTGCAGCTCTCTCTTTAACTCAGCACCTATTGCTCTGTTCCTTTCATCTAACTTGACTCTGCGACTGTTTTCTGACCCCTATCTTTGCCCCTACCTGGGACTTTCTTCTTAGACCTCTCCCTGTCCCCCTCCCATGTCCTACTCCCAGGGACACACTCAGCACCATGATGCACCATTATCAGATCATCTGACCTGTGTTTCATGCTGTACACTCCTTTTCCTCCAAGCAGGCTTGCAGTGCTGGTTCCCAGCCTAAAGAACGTAAAAGACATGAACTGCGCATGTGTGGCCATTTCCCAGCCAGCACATGCGCAGAAGGCCCAAGGCCCGACAGGAACTGGAGTTCCCAAACTCCAAAGCTACGTATTTGAGTTTATTACAATGACAACACAAAATGACCATGGTAAACTTATAACTGCACCTTCAAATGGAATCTGATAAAATTTTGAAAGATGTGCAAATTCAGGGAAATACTTGGAGGGGAAGGTAACATTGTGATAATGTTACTGGGCTTGTAATCCAGAGTTCAACTGTAATTAATTAATTAATTTGGAATAAAAAGCTAGACTTTATAATGATCATGAAACTATCTTATTGTCATAAAAATCCACCTGGTTCGCTAATGTCCTTCTTTACCCAATCTGGCCTACATGTGACTCCAGACCCACAACAATGTGGTTGCAACAGGACAAATCCAATTCGGCCAATTGCTGCCCCATCAGTCTACCCTCAATCATCTGTGATGGAAGGTGTCATTTACAATGCTATCGAGTGCCACTTACTCAGCAATGACCAGTTCACCAAAGCTCAGTTTGGGTTCCATCAGGGCCACACAGCTCCAGACCTCGTTACAGCATTGGTCTGAACATGGACAAAAAAAATATGAATTCCAGAGGTGAGGTGAAAGTGACTGACCTTGACATCAAGGCAGCATTTGATCAAGTGTGGCATCAAGGAGTCCTAGCAGAATTGAAGTCAATGGGAATCAAGGGGGAAATCTCTCCACTGGTTGTGGTCATAAGTCACACAAAGGAAGATGTTTGTGGTTGTTGGAGGCCAAACTTTTTAGCCCCTTGACATCACTGCAAGAGTTCTCTGGAGTAGTGTCCCAGGCCCAGTCATCTTCAGCTGCCTCATAAATGACTTTCCCTCCCTCATAAAGTCAGAAATGGGATCCTTCACTGATAATTGAACAGTGTCCAGCTCCATTTGCAACTCCTAAGATACAGAAGCAGTCCATGCCCACATATAGCAAGAACGGGACAACGTGCAGGCTTGGTCTGATGAGTGACAAGGAACATTCACACCACACTGTGCCAGTCAATGACCATCTCCTACAAAGGAGAATCTAAACATCTCCCATTGAATTCAATGGCATTACCACTGCTGATTCCTCCAACATCCTGGGAGTTGAAATTGACCAGAAACTAAACTGGACCAGCCATATAAATACTGTGGCTCCAAGAACAGATCAGAGGCTGGGAACTCTGTCTGCTGCATCAACAACACTCATGAAGCTTGATACCATTTAGCACAAAGCAGCCGCTTGATCAGCAATCCATCCAGCACTTAAACATTCACTCCCTCCACTACCAAAGCACAGTGGCAGTTGTGTGTATCATCTACATGATACATTTCTCAAGCTGGCAGGTAAGTATGCCCACACTTTTCCTATCTTTGTTATCTTGCACACAATGTGTGTTAATAGCTCTTCTTTGAGCGCTTGGTTTAATATCACCAAGGATCAATGCATAACAATCTGCCTATTGTTTACCTACTTTTCAAATATACAGATTGGCCCATGTTTTTGTGCAGCATTCTATTTTGCTGTTGTGTCAATGTATTTGGCCTGTGTACCATCTGCTAGGGCTCCTTGATGCCACACTTGATCAATGCTGCCTTGATGTCAAGGGCTGTTGTGCCAATGTATTTGGCCTGTGTACCATTAAATATGGCAACCTAAAGAGCACCAATCATGTCAAGGTGTGTGCTTGCAGCATATTCTGGGATTCACGTTATGTAGTTGCTAGGGCTGGATACTGGGTGACACATACCTTGTCTCATATTCATCATTCCAACATAAGTACTTTTTAAAATTAACCTGCAGGACAAGGCCGTCCATAACAGGCGGCTACGAATGCAGACTGGAGGGAGTTCACTTGACCTAAGATTTCTGAATCTTTATGAGGAGAGGGCCCTTGAAATTCTGAGCATATACACAATGAAGGAAATGAGCTGGGGGGGCGGGGGTAGTGGAGGTGAAGTCAGGAGACTCCCCAAACTCATACTCATGTCATCCTTTGATTTTTTTCTCTAATTACATTATCTACTTACTCATTTTCAATGTCTCACAAAGGCATACATGGCATCTTAGCATAACACACGGGAATACCTTGCCATTTAAACTCTGCTTCAAGGGTTGTCTTGTTGGCAACATTCTAGAATACATTCTTTGAATCCCTAGGTTGCCAAACAAAAGGATTTGGCAGAGCCCATAGTCTGTACCAAACATCTCATGGCACCCTGAATCTCATACTTCCACAGCAGCAAAACACTCCAGAGGATTCAGTGATAAGGCAGGAGCATTTGGTGAATCATTGCACACTGCACAGGAGCAAATGGAGGTTGGAGGGTATCTCAAATTTATCATGGGCTATAGTGTTATTTTCCAGAAAGCCAGTTGGTAAAGAAAAATACTGGAACCAGTCGTTGCTCAGTCTGACACTTATTTACAGAGTTAAACATTACAAGCGTACGTCTCCTAACAATCACATCACAGTTTCAATAAATGTTTCTTTATGGTGCTCACATGAAACCCCAGTTAACGCCCACCACTTGCATACAATTAAACCCAATTAATATACAATTAACGCACAGACAATAGTTAGCTTTGCTCTTCTAGTAGCTTATCCATCAAGCTTTTCTGCTTGTGAAATAATGATGGCACTATTGATTGCTATAAACTAAAGGAATCTTGAAGCTGTGCAGGTAGCAGGCATTAGCTTATATGGATCTGTACCCATGATCATGTCCCAGCTGTGTGACTGTTCCAGATCCGTGGTCAGACCAGTTGTACCTGCCTGATCTCTGATGGATGAAAGTACCATGTACCAGGTTCCATGAAGGTCTGGAGCTGAGACATTAGCCAGGATTTTACGATCCCGCCAGCGGCACGCATCATCGCGGATGGGATGGCAAAATTTGGAGAGCGGTTGAAAGTCATTTGGCTTTTGGCTGCCCTCCAAATTTTCTCATTCTGCCCACAATGATGCCTGCCACTGGTGGGATTGGAAAGTCCCGCCCCATGTGTGAGACTGAATATGTGTGAGAGTGCTGTGTTTGTGTGCGTTTATCTGCATAAGGATGAGTGTGAGTGTGTTGTGTGTGTGTATATGTTTAGTGCATGTTTGTGTATGTCTGAGTTTGTTTATGCATATGTTGCGAGACAATACAATGAGATAATCGATGGGATGGCTGCAGCACTTCCTCAGTCTGACTGTGATGTACAAGAATTTGCCTTGTTCGGTTTGGCTCCAATCAGGACAAGACATTTGGAGTTTAGGAATTTTAAAATAAAGTTTAGCGGCTCAATACAACTGGTGATACAGACAGGAAACTGATGGAATCTTAATGAAAATGGATTCCAGAGCTAAGGTTTGGATTCAGGTTCAACATGCTTACCGTCACTCCAGCATTAGTTGGATCTCTTCCGGCAATAAGAGCATAAATTGATGAGACTGCCTCCTCGTGACTTTTGCCTTTAAACCTCTTTGGAGCAAGTTCCACCAGAGCCATTTTAAACTCTTCGAAGGTGATTACTCGAGCTGACTTGGATCTGAAATTAAAACATGATTAAACCCCTCTATTCAGTTTCTAAATAATATACCCATGGATAGCTTTATTTTTTCCACCAGCACTCGACCTGTGGCACATTTTAGGTTTCCTGGATTTTAGCTTGGCAGAATGTTCCATGCTCGGATGCTGTTTTGAGATTTGGGAATTCCCGAATTATGGGTTTCCTGAACATCCTGTAGATTTTAACTGCAGGGTGTCTTTCTTTTTTTTCTCTCAGTTTTCAGGCCACAAGTAGGCTGAACAGGGTCCAGTGGGCAGGAAATCCTACAAGCACAAGGCTGCACCTGAGCCTAGTTAAGAGCAAGTGGGTCTAGTTGTGATAGATTATGGGGAAGGGTCCAAGAATTCCAATCATGGGGCTTGGGGCCTGATGGTGAGGAAAGAGCAGGCAGATTGCAGAGGGCTTTCATTGATACCTTGTTGGGCCTGGAGGAATCCCTTCTGTTCCTCCTGGCCCACAAGCAGTGCTGTAAAGGCATTACAAATGTTTCTCACTTTCTTTTTGAAATATTTCCTTATGTTACTCCTAAAATTACCTTTAATTAGTCAGAACCTGTCACCCCTTGTTCTACCCCCACAGTTTAATATAAAGTATTAATCAAGTTAATCCTTTTGACTTGCTATTTTATACATTTTATTGTGACCAGTTTAGGAGGGGTGAGCTGACTCCTCTTAGTCCCACTCCTGGGTTGGTTATAACAGAATTCATATTTAAAAGAAATTTGATATTGCCAATTCAATATGTACTTAACTGTGTGTAGCCCAGTGTAAGAATTAAGCTGGCCAGATTCCGTGAGTTAACAAGTAAGGAGTTAGTTTTGTTACTAAAACTCACTCGGGTAATAATACAGAATTTATTAACAAAAAGGTTTAAAATGTACAAACATGTCCAATTTCCCACCAATGCAAAAAAAACCACACACAACATCCCCAGGTATGCACAAAAAGAAATAAAAACTTTACAGAATATCAGATGTTAAAACTTGGCCAAGTGTAGAAGGTAAAGTCAGAAAGATTATCCAGGGATTGTCCGAATGCTTGTTCACAGCTGGAGAGTCACTTTCCTCGTTGGCTGCTGTTTTTAAAAAAAATGTTGTGGAATGTGGGCGTCGATGAGAAGGCCAGCATTTGTTGCCCATCGCTCATTGTCCATCTCTTTTCGCCTTTGAACTGAGTGGCATGCTCAGCAATTTCAGAGGGCAGTTAAAAGTCAACCACATTGCTGTGGGTCTGGAGTCACATGCGAGCCAGACCAGGTGAGGATGGCAGATTTCCTTCCCTGGAGGACATTAGTAAACCAGGTGTGTTTTTACAACAATTAACAATAGTTTCCTGGCCACCATTACTGACAGTAGCTTTTTAATTCCAGATTTTTATTAATTGAACTTAAATTCTACTGGTTGCTATGGTGGGACTTGAACCTGTGTGCTCAGAGTAATAGCTTGGGCTGTTGGGTTGCTAGTTCAGCAACACCCCCCCCACCCCCCTCCCACTTTGCTACTTTGGTTTCTCACTGAAGCAGTCGCCCTGCAGTTGTGGTTGATTCTGTTTTCTCTTAAAGACAGTGGTGTTGTGCTCGAATCATCCTTTGAGAACTTTTGGTTTGCAGCAATGAGGTCTTCTGGTGGGTTTTCAAACCACAAACAGGGCTCAGCTTTGTTGAGAGAGGTTCCAGAGAAGGAGAGAGAGGCGCAGCGGTGGGGGGTGGGTGGGTAAGGCTATTGCCCTATTGTCCTTATGGCAGTTCAAATTGAGTATATTTTACACCCAAGAGGTAGGTCATGTGACCTCCCTCTGGTTTCAATCTGGGGCTTATTTTAGCCATTGGGTGGCATCATCCCAGATTTGCACTAAGTGTGGTAGCGGGCGGGTAAAATGCCGTCAAAACATCGGTAAAGTGGCAATGGCGGCTTCTCACACCGTATCCTCCCAAACCCACCGCATTAATTATGCATTCCCGGGAAACACAGCATTTCCATGGTGGGCAGGCTCTCATTCGCCTGCCATGCCATCACCTCGGCGCTTCATCACACCGGGCGCCACATTTAAAGTGCAATCGCTCCCAGCCCAAGACTGCTGCACGGAAGTCATGGCCCGGAAAGGCAAAATGACTGCAGCCCTCAGGTTCAATGATGTATCCCTCTAGTGCCTTTGGATGCTGTGGAGGCCTGCTGTGATGTCTTCTACCCTTGCCCTGGCCTCAGGATAGGCAGCAACATCACCAATCTGGCTTGGGAGGCAGTGGCAGTGGTCAGCACCAATGCCCTGCAAAAGAGGACAACCATCCAATGCCGTAAGAGGGTGAATGATCTCTTTGTTCTGCCAGGGTAAGCCATTCTCAACTCACACATTCACAAGCCCATCACACATTCACAGGGCCCTCACTCACTGTCAGTTCACTGGACATCACTATTCATTCTCTTATACACACCTTCATTGTCCTCATCCCATCCATGGGACCACTCATCACCCACACATGCCAGGCATATTTATCATCTGGTCTGGCAGGCATGCTGCTTATACTCTCTCCATCTTTTTTCATGCAAGACAAGCTGGCACACAACAAGAGGAAAAGGTCACAGACTGGTGGAGGAATGCCTGAAATCAATGTCCTCACGGACTTTGAAAACAGAGCCATCCAGCTGGCCGGCAAGGATCTGGACCGTTTCTGTGCTGACAGTGAGGTCGGTGGTGCTCTACCAAGTGAGGATCCAGCAGTGCAACATCCATCAGACAACCATGCTGTGAGTGATGTGTCCGGATTCACAGGCCACTGCTTCTACAGGCACATCTGCCAAACAGCCAATGGAGTCCATGACCCAGGGCCTCCAATCAAGACCCGAAGAAACCTCTGAAGAGGAATCCGAAGGCACCCTCCTTGAAGTCCCATAACAGCGCTCACCCACACCCTCCACCAGCGCAGAGGCACACACCTCGGTGGGACCTAGCTTTAGAGTAACCCCGGGATCACAATCTGGTGAGCACACCGTACTGTCTGATCCACAGCAGGTGGAGGTAGGGACGTCCTAGGTGTCCTTGGAGAACTGCTGGAGTCCAGAAATCTGCTGAGTCCGAGTCAGATGATGAGCCTCTGGACTCGGTCATGCCACAGATGCTGGAGCTGCGAATGCAAGCTTGGGAACATCAGGAAGGGATGTCCGCTGCACTCCTCAGATTGCAAGGCACAATGGAGGAGTCTGTCCGCCTTCAGTCTAAGGTGATAGCGCCGGCATGCCAACACACTGAGGCCAGCACTGGTAGGATGGCGTCCGCCATGGAGACCATGGTCCAGGATGTCGCTCCTGCACTGCTGCGTGGACGGAACTCCATTGCTGACGCCATAGTTGGCCTCCAACAGTGTGTACATGAGCGGGGTGCAGGACAGCCTGATCTCACTCCAGCTACCCCTTCTCCTCAAGGAGTCAGCCAGGGGCCCTCAGGCACCCATAGGGAGGAATGTCAGCAGGTAGCAATCCCTGGGACCATCCGTCTAGGTGACTCTGGGAATATCTGCCCCATCCCAATCCCCTCTTCCTGTGACCTCAGTAGCTCCAGCTCCACAGGCCGAGGAGGGTGCCACTGCTATACAGCAGGACCCCGAATGCAGGCAGGGGCTCTCCAAGTCTTGGCCCTTCAGAGGACACCCGCCAAGGTCATCACAGACAGGGCATCACAGTCAGGTTGCCTCCACCTCTGCTGTGGATGTCTGGGGGACATCAAGACGTAGCAGCAGAGTTAGGAAAGTTAAGAAGATGTATGGAAGTTAATCATTTGTACATACAGTTCACTATTGTCAATAAACTCCGGAGAATGTCTCTGCCTATGGCTCCTTGTTCTGACGAGCAATGTTTGTGTCACTCAGATGTGAAACCTTGGTTCCTGCAGGTGTCACATTCCAGGGCCTCTTCCCTTTGTTTTGTGCAGCCTTCAGACCAAAGTGATGGCTGGCCTCACACTCCCTGGACACATTAATGATGCCTGCATCTCGATGATGCTGCTCTTGTTGCCAGAATGTCGTGGGCAGGCGTCACAGAGTTCCATCATTCTCTCTGTGTGCTCTCAGCACCTTTAAGGTGGGGCCGGCCCCCCATCTCTTCAGCATCTGCAGCCAGTGATGCTGTGCTTCTGAAGGAGTCAGGTGCTGAAGGTGGACAAAAGATCAGATGCTCCTAGAGTTTCATGGCTGCACCTCTGTGATATGACCCTGATCACAGATTGCAAGTGAACTGCCCTCAGCCCGACAGGAGTCAGACATTCTCAGAGGCTATGTGAAGATCTATGGAATGTCCTCACTGCATGTCATCATCCTCCTGGAATCTAGCAACTATTGGGGCCTCCAGTGCGTCTCCATGACAGGGGCATTATCACAGAGGGTATATACACTGCTATAAGCCAGACTGAAGTCAAACATTCATAGATGTAGCGTGAGGATCCATGGTGTCTCCTGACTGCATGTCGTCATCATCCTCCTCAAATCTAGCACCGATGAGGACCTCCCGAGTGCACCTGCCTTCTCTGGCCAGTGTGAGGGCTTCATCACTGTCATTGTCTCCTTCAAGGACCTCCTCACCCTCATCCCTGTCGACGTGCTCGTCATTGGAGGAAACCTCCAGCTCCTGCATCTCCTCACCCTGTTGCAGCGCCAGGCTGTAAAGGGCACAATGGCGACAACGAGGTGTGACGCCCTCTGTAGACTATATTACAGGACTCCACCAGACCGGTCCAGGCAATGGAACCTCATTTTCAGCATCCTGGTGGTTTGCTCCACCAAACTGTGAGCTGTTGCCTGGGCCTCGTTATACCTTCACTCTGCTGCAGTCTGAGGCCACCGCACAGGTATCATCATCCACGTCCTCTGCGGATAACCCCTGTCCCTGAGGAGCCAACCCTGCAGCCTCCGTGGACCCTGGAAGACATCAGGGATCTGTGACCAACTGAAAATGTAGGAGTCATGGACACTCCCTGGACACCGTGTGCAGATCTGCAGGATGCGTTTGTGGTGATCACACACCAGCTGCACATTCAGCGAATGGAATCCCTTGCTATTGACATCGTTGACCCCTTGTTGCAACGGACATCTGAACACCACACAAGCACAGTTGATGGCACCCTGCAGCTGTGGAAACCCCGAGATCTAGGCAAACCCAATTGCTCTTGCCTCCTGGCTCTCCTGGTCCCAGGCATAATACACAAAGTTGTGTGCCCTCGCCAAGGTGGCATCCATGACCTCATGGATGTATTTGTGGGTGGAGGTTTATAATATCCCACAGAGGTCACCTGTGGATCCCTGAAAGGAGCCACTGGCATAAAAATTGAGCGCTGCAGACACTTTCACAGCCATGGACAATGGATGCCCTCCTGCAGCAGCTGGCAGATGTGACCGACCAGTTCCCTAGACATGTGCAGTCTTCGGCCACACTGGTTCTCAGTCATCTGCAGGAATGAAAGGTGGCGACTATAGACCCTAGGTCTAGCTAGGCGCCGACCAATGTCGGCTCGCTGTGGCTCTTCAGTAGTGCACACGGGAGCCCCATCCACCCCTTCTTCCTGAGGGTGTTGCTCCTCCCCCTGCGCAGCCAGGCATCTCTGTTGCTCTCTCCTCCATCGTCTCTGCTCTCTGTACGCCATGAGGCATACAGTTAGTTCACCAGGCTCCATGCTCCTGATGTAATCCTTCTGCAGGATGAAAGAGAGAACGCAATGGGTTAGCTTGGATATAATAAGAATCTCTCTTGATTAAGTCTGAAGGCCCCTTAATGTATCCTGGAGAGTGCTGGCCACCACTTGGATGGCCAGTGTTTAGTGTGCTGCATGGCTTGAAACCCCACTCACCTCCGCTCCACTCCACCTGACCGATTGGCAGCAGCTTCGGCCACTGGACTGCTTGCTATGCTCTCAGCTTAGGCGCAGGCATTTCCCTAACCCACACTGTGAGGCTGCGCTGTTAGCTTGAACCATGGGGGACACTGGTCCAAACCGGGATGATGACATTGCAAGGGGCTGTGAGCACCTCCACCAGTGACTACACCACGGCCAGCTTTAGCAAGGAACTTGTACAATGTGTCCAGTCGTCCAACTGTCCTGCTGTCCACTAAAACGCTCATTAGTTTGCAGCCTGTGCCTGAGAAGTGAAAAGCCCTGGAACACTCGGTGGCAATTTCATGCCTCTGCATTGCTTGAATGGGCAGATAAGCTAGAGGCCTGACTCCACGCATGTCAATGTGGCTGTGTCTGAATTGTCTCAGCTGCAGAAAAATGGCCACTTTATACAAGGTTTCCCCAATGATTGGCTGCTTCCCTCACCCCTACTCTGTACTACCTTCAACTGCAGGGCAGTCCTTGCCCCCACCCCCAAGTCGCCCCAACCGCAGGGCAGCTCTTGCCCTCCCCCACTTCAACGCGCCTCAACCTTGAAGTCCAACAGGCGACACGGGTGAGTGCTGCACAACGTTACTGTGCCCTCACCTCCGAGTTCCCCTCAAAGTGCAGCCTGCCAATTGCACGCCTTATATATGCTGTTGTGAAACAGCATATATAAGGTGGACTATCCAGCATGGGGGATGATTCCGGCAGGCTGGCCTTATAATGATATGCAGATGTATTACAGGGAGCTTCCCGACGTCCGATTTCAGGAAATACGGCCCGCCATTGACAGGCTGAATGGATGATCGCAAACTGGTTTCATGACGTCATGAAAGCGATTTCTGGCCTTTTTGCCATATTGTCTGCTTATGCCGCCGAACACGCCTGACGCTAGTGGGCACGGAAAATTCCACCCATTGTCTCAGAGCTCTGTAGACCCTGTGTCTCCCTAAAGAGCCTTGTGGCCTTTTAGAAATGCAACTTAGTAGCTGCTATAGGCCAGTGTCCTTTGTTTAGCACAAAATATTCTTGTCAAAAAGTTCTATATATATATATATCCAGCAGATGACATTACAAATTAATATTTTATATAGCACATCTTTGTAACAAGTTCTATTAATAATCCTTTTGGATGCTTCCTTATGCTTCTTTTCCAAGCTGAAAAGCCCATCTCCCCCATTTGTCTTCACAACCCAGACCCCTAATATCATTGATCACCCCCCGGCTTTACTCTGTACTACCCCCAACATTTCAATGTCTCCTCTTGATTCTTGGTGGTCAGACCTAAATGATAAATACCCCTGTACCAAAATAGTTACATGACATTTCCTAACACCTCAGAGGTAAAATCATGAAAGCGGAGAATCATCAAAATGTAAAACACAGGAAGCCATTTGGCCCATCATGTTTATGCTCGCTGAAAGAGCAGTTATGCTAAGTTTCACATCCTTTCTTATTGTCCATAACTCTGAAAGTGACATCCTTAAGTACCTATCCAGTTTCTTTTAAAATGATTTAAGGAATCAGCTTCCACCACCATTTCAGGTAGAAAATTCCAGATCCTGACAACCCCGAGTGACGATCTTCTCCTATCTCTAATGGGACATGGGCATCGCTAGCAAGGCCACATTTATTGCCCATCCCTAATTGTCCTTGAAAAGGTGGTGGTGAGCTGCCTTCTTGAACCACTGCAGTTTATGTGTTATAGGTACACTCACAGTGCTGTTAGGGAGAGAGTTCCATGATTTTGACCTAACGACAGTGAAGGAACGGTGATGTATTTCCAAGTCAGGATGGTGAGTGACTTGGAGGGGAAATTCCAGGTGGTGGTGTTCCCATGTGTTTGCTGCCCTTGTCCTTCTAGATGGTAGTGATTGTGGGTTTGGAAGGTGCTGTCTAAGGAGCCTTGGTGAATTCCTGCAGTGCATCTTGTAGATGGTACACAGTGCTGCCACTGTGCGTCGGTGGTGGAGGGAGTGAATGTTTGTGGATGTGTTGCCAATCAAACAGGCTGCTGTGTCTTGGATGGTATCAAGCTCCTTGAGTGTTGGCTGGAGCTTCACTCATCCAGGCAAGTGGAGCGTATTCCATCACATCTCTAGATGTTTTGCCATTGATTTTGAATCTGAAACCTATAATTACTGACCCATTCACAGAGGGAATATTTTTTTCTCTAGCTACTCTATGAAACCCTCTCATCTTCTTGTAAATTAGGTCACCTCTTAACCTTCTCTGTTCCAAAGAGAATAGTCCTAACTTTTCTAACCTGTCATCATAACTGAAGTCCCCCATCCCTGGTAAAATCTGATAAATCTCCTCTCTACCTTTCCAAGGCTTTTACGTATTTCCTGTGGCACCCAGAATTGTCCACAATACATCAGCTGAGGCCTAACCAGTGATTTATCAAATTCTAGCATAATCTTTTTGTGTTTATATTCTATTCCCCTATTTAAAAACCCAAGTAACCCATATGCTTTCTTTACAAACATAACAACTTGCTTTGCCACCTTTAAGGTTTTGTGTATATGGACACCAAGATCTCTCTGCTCATCTATACTTTTCAAAGTCATGCCATTTATAGAATACTGTCTTTCCATATTAGTCCTCCCAAAGTGAATCACTTCACACTTGTCTGCACTGAACTCTATCTGCCATGCCCCTCCCATTTCATCATCCTGTCTATGTCATCCTGAAGCCTACAATTTTCCTCATCACTACCTACCATTTGGC
This sequence comes from Cetorhinus maximus, assembly GCF_964194155.1. Classification (NCBI taxonomy): domain Eukaryota; kingdom Metazoa; phylum Chordata; class Chondrichthyes; order Lamniformes; family Cetorhinidae; genus Cetorhinus; species Cetorhinus maximus. The sequence continues at coordinate 98,982,483 of NC_135884.1, forward strand.
CAAGTTTTGTATTATCTTCAAACTTTACAATGCTGCTTCCTATAACTGAGTTTAGTCATTTTTAAAAATTGAAAAGGGTAACGGACCTAAAACTGACCCTTGAGGAACACCACTTCAAATAACCTCCCAGTCTGAAAAACATCCATCTAACAATACGATTAGTTTCCTATCACTGAGACAATTTTGTATCCATACTGCCATTTTCCCCATAATTCCATCGGTTTCCATCTTCTTAATAAACTTCCTATGTGACACATTAAGAAATGCCTTTTGAAAGTCCATGTATACACCTACTGCACAACCTTAAACAACCTTCCCTGTTACCTCATCAAAAAATTTTATCATAAGAAATAGGAGCAGGAGTAGACCATTTAGCCCTTCGAGCCCACTTCACCATTCAATATGGTCATAGCTGATCTGACTGTGGTCTTAACTCGACCTTCCTGCCAGCCATTCATAACCCTTGACTCCCTTGACAAACAAAAATCTAATTCAGCCTCAAATATATTCAATAATCCAGCCTCCATTGCTCTCTGGAGAAGTTAATTCCAAAGACTAACAACTCTCTGAGAGAAGAAATTTCTCTTTGTCTCAGTCTTATATGTCTCAGTCTTAGATCCCTAACTTTGAAACTGTGGCCCCTAGTTCTAGATTCCCCCACCATGGGAAATATTCTCTTAGCATCTACCTGATCAAGCCCCCACCCCCCCTATCCCCCCAGATTCTTGTATGTTTCAACAAGACGACCTCTCATTTTTCTAAACTCCAATATACATAGGCCCAACCTGCTCAACCTTTGCTTATAAGACGCCCCTTCATCCCAGGAATCAGCCTAGTGAACCTTCTCTGAACTGCTTCCAATGCAAGTTGTTATGGTCCCAGGTGATACTACTACCGGACAAGTCAGATCCCGGGGTAGAACCTGTCTTGATAGGTCCTAACTTTACTTTTTGTTTAGAAATGTGGAGGGCGGCTACTGAACGGAGTCTGCTGATGTACTTTTAACAGAAGAATAAAACATTTATTAAACAAGGAAAAGTTAAACTATATTACACTTTTCCTTTATCCACAACTGTACCTTTACAGATATATACAGATTTGTAAGGATAACACAAGTTACAAAAAATCTATCTTATACTCTAATGTTCACAACAAGTATACAGTCCATGTAAATCAATAGGTGACCTGTGGTCAGGCACACCACACTCTGAAACCAAGTGATGGATGCCATCTCAAACAGATGCTATGGATCTCTCAACAACTCCCCTAGGCATTTGTCATACCGTGAGCCAACTGGTCTCATGGAACTCCATCTTTCACACAAGGGTTTCCAATCTCCACTCTCAAAGTACTCGCCTTGGAATTTTCTACCAAGCTATGCTTTCACTTGGTCATCTTCAACAAGGGTCCACCTCCAGGGTTTCAACCTCTCTTTCTGATGTTCCTTTCCCCTGGATCATATATATTCAATATTGAATACCTATGAATACCATATGTATTCAAGCTTTGCCTTCCACACACTCTCTCAGATACTCAGCCATGCCAACAGAACAGCACTTCCTCACAGGCCTGTGGTAAGGTGTCACCCAACTTTGGCTATCTCCTCAGATCTCTGGCTTCTCACAAGCATATTTTGCTTCGTCTGCTTCTTGCAGCTTTCTCTCTTTAATTCAGAGCCTTTCCCTCTGCTCCCTACTTTCACTTCCACTGAACAGGAACTGCTCCTGATTCCTGTTCTTGTTCCTTGACTTAACTGTTTTCTTTGGACTTTCTTTTGTTCTCACTCCCTAGTTTCTGGGATTTTCTTCTGTTCTTTTGGGAAATCTGCTCTCTGCTATTCCCTCTCGTGTCCAGCTTCCTCACCCTGTGGTATCCACAGACCAACTGAACTCAAACTGCTTTTCTGCTTCCCTCTATCTCTCTGTAGGTCTCCTGTTACTAGGCAACAGCACAGCTTTTCCTACTTTGCTTTAACTTCCATAAACCACTAACCCCCCTTGAAACACAGCTCTCCACTTCAAGAGTCGTAAAATCTCATTAAAATGCAATCCACAAACAAACCCACAGACTTGCAGGCAACATTCTAAAGTGAAATGAAAACCCAGGTTTTTCCCCTTTCTTAACACATACATATGAAATATAAATTAAACTTAAACTTAAAGCTAAAGCTTAAACTTAAAGCTATAGCTTATTCCTAACACCCACAAATACAAATATAAATTACTTAAAATGATCTTTAGTCCCTACCGAAGTATATCCCTCCTTTAAATATGGAGACCAAAACTGTACAAAGTACTCAGATGCAGTCTCACCAATGCCCTCTACAGTTGTAGCAAGACTTCGCTAGTTATATACCCAACAATAAAGACCCACATTCCATTTGATAATTTCCTAATTACTTGATGTACCTGCATGATAACTTTTTGTAATTAATATACAGGGACACCAAGATTCCTCTGTAATGTAGTATTCTGCAGTCTTTCTCCATTTAAACAATATTCTGCTTTTCTATTCCTCCTGCCAAAGTGGACAACCTCATTAACTTTGGTGCATTAACTTTGGCTCTGCTAACCTTTTCCCTTCAAAGGGATCTGCTTAATTTGTATCTCAACTATCTCTTCTCAGAAAGCCTTCTATTGCACTAGTCCTGCTTTACCCTGCAATCACCTTTTCCAGCCTACTTGTATTTGGTACCTTGTTAGCTCTTTCCCAGTTGAACATTTTCACCTTCAATATTTTCTGATCTCTTTCCATTATTACTTAAAACTGAATTATGTTGTGGTCACTGTTAACTAAATGATCTCCTACTTGCGCACTCCACTTGTCCTACTTCATTTCTTAGAACCAGACCCAATACCATTTCCTACCTTGTTAGACTGGAGACAGATTGAACAAGAAAGCTCTCCTGTAGGCATATCAGAAATTCCTCTCCTTCCTTACCTTCAGCACTTTGTTTTTCCCAGTCTATATTAGGGTAATTAAAATATCACTACAGGTTGAGTATCCTTTATCCAAAACCCTTGGAGCTGATTGTGTTTTGGTATTTAGATACTTTTGGTTTTCGGATTGAGTAGTGTATTGAGTATTATTAGGATGAATAAGTAGTGACTTGTGGAAATCTAGCTAGTAATGAGGAGTTGGAGAATAGGTTTTCTGTCCCTCAGTGGTACTTTAAGCAGTTTGCAAAGCAAGGGAAAACAGCCTCTGGCAGACTGGACTTGACACTTATACCTGTACCTCCAAAGACTTGCTGATTCCATTTAGATCAGATATCGTTACTTTCCCGAGGGGCAGCATTTTCTTGGTTGAACCAAGTTGGCATGATAGGGTTTGGGTCAGAAGCAGCTGGGCACAAGGTAAGACAAATAACAAGATTTCCCGTGATAAAGGCTGGTGCGGTACGTGTCAGCCCAGGTTGTGTCGGCTCGGGTCAGGGACTTCCCGTGCTAAAGGTCGATAATATTCAAAAAATATGTGATTTTTCGATGTGTTCAGTTTTCTGATTTATGGATAAAGGACACTCAACCTTTACTCAATTTGCCAACAAATTTGCTCATCCATCTCGCTGTTTAGAGCTCTATAAAAATCCCCCTACAGTGTAAAAGCTACCCCCCCCACCCCCTCAACGCCATCCATATATTGTCCTTAATAAATGCTGCCAAGCCCCTTTTTTGCCTTCTCTATCAGTCCTGATTACTTGGAACCAGGAATATAAAGAACCCACTCCTGCTTTTGTTTGAGCCATCTCTCTGTTAATGCAAAGATTTCATAATCCCATGTAGCAATTTGTGCAACTCACCAACATAATAATTATACTACATAGACATGCACAATTTAATGCCTCCTTCATCACGTTTACTATTATCCAGGTTCCTGCAAATTTTGGGGGATTTAAAATTTTACTGTAATTTAATAACCCTCTGTCCTCTGATTTCATTTCTGCTCCTTTCCACTATTTCAGATTCCCCACCCCCTGCCAAATTAGTTTTAACCCTCCCCAGTAGTACTTGGATAACCTCTCGGCAATTTGTCATCCAAAGTTTGCCATCATTTGACCCCTTCAACCAAAAGGCCCAACCAGGCCACTGGCAGCTGGTTCACCTACTGAGCTGGCACAGAGGAGCTTGGCAAGCAATGCTGTGCCAGCCAATACTGAAATAATGCATTTCCAACGACACTCAATTATCCCCATATTCTGCACTTGATAACATTCTTTCTCTAACATGTTTCTGAAACATTTATTTGTTGCAATAATCTTGCTCAATTTCATTGCTATTTGGGTACAGCCACCTGCAAAACAATAAACAGACAGATTGAGAGAGCTAAGAAATCCCACAACCAACAGATCAGATCTAAACTCTGCAGTCCTGCCACATCCAGTCATGAATAGTGGTGGACAATTAAACAACTAACAGGAGGAGGAGGCTCCATAAATATCCCCATCCTCAATGATGGGGGAGCCAAGCACATCAGTGCAAAAGTCAAGGCTGATACATTTGAACATCTTCAGCCAGAAGTGCCAAGTGGAAGATCCAACTTGGCCTTCTCTTGAGGTGCCTAGCATCACAGATGCCAGCCTTCAACCAATTCAATTCACTCCATATGTTATCAAAAAATGGCTGAAGACACTGGAAACTGCAAAGGCAATGGGCCCTGACAGCTTCCAGATAATAGTACTGAAGGCTGGTGCTCCAGAACTAGCTGCACCCCTAACCAAGCTGTTTCAGTACAGCTACAACGCTAGCATCTAGCTGGCAATGTGAAAAATTGTCTAGGTATGTCCCGTCCACTAAAAGCAAGTTAAATCCAATCTGGCCAATTGCTGCCCCATCAGTCTACTCTTGATCACCAGTAAAATGATGGAAAATGTCATTGACAGTGCTATCAAGTGGCACTTACTCAGCAACAACCTGCTCCCTGAAGTGCGCCAGGTCACTCAGCTCAGGTATTCTGCAGCAAGTGGCTCATCTCCTGACTTCCCAAAGTCTTTCCACCATCTATGAGGCACAAATCAGGAGTGTGATGGAATACTCTCCACTTGTTTAGGCGACTGCAGCTTCAACAACACTCAATAAGCCCGACACCGTCCAGGAAAAGGCAGCCCACTTGATTGGCACTTTAAATATTCACTCCCTCCATCACTGCTGCACTCTAAAGTGTGTACTATAGACAAGATGCACTGCAGTAACTCACCAAGGCTCCTTCTACAGTACTTCCTAAACTCACGACCACTACCACCTAGAAGGACAAGGGCAGAAGAAACATGGGAACATCTGCAAGTTTCCCTCTAAGTCACACACCATTCTGACTTGGCAATATATTGCCATTCCTTCATCATCACTGGAACAAAATCCTGGAACTTCCTATGAAATAGCACTGTGCCAGTACCTTCACCACATGCAGTTCAAGAAGGCAGCTTGCCATCATCATCTCAAGGGCAATTAGGGATGGAAAATGAATACTGACTTTGTCAGCAACGCCCACATCTCTTGAAAGAATTTTTAAAAATGATGGTACATAACTCCTGTGAATTAGATTGCTACTGTACTCCTTTCATCAATATGCTCTCTGATCTGGATGAGGATAGAACAGTAATCATTATCTTCCCGATAGCCTTGCTGAGATTGGGAATTTGCAGTGTGAAAAATCATGATTCTGTAATACCATTTCATGGCCGGTGCCTAGCTACATCAATGACCTGGATCACTGAACTGGCTCACAACATTTTTTTTTTGAAGGCATAAATTAGAGAAAATCATATAGCTGGTCAATACCTGGTACCTACTTTACTTTTGAAAAGAGAATGTCCACGTCAGTTGAAGTGACTGTTTTGCCATCAATGACTTTGCAATCTTTGCAGATTTTGGACCAGTTCTTCCCAGTCATTTCGTTGCCACTTGAGCTGGTGTCCCCATGCATTGCAAACTTTTTAAATGAATCATGCAGAAATCCCATATCATTTGATGTTCCTGCCATTTTTGAGGTCCCACAGCTTGTTTAAGTTATCCTGTGTAGAATAGGAAGAGAGGATTTAATGTTTAGGCAATGAGCTCAATTATAAACTGGGGAGAAGGGATTACATATAGTGATTGAAGGTGGTGAGAAATAGTTATGGCTAGTACATTAACACAGCATTAGTGTTTGGTTTAGTTGTATGATAGTGCTCTCATCTCTAATTCAGAAGGTTGTAGGCTGAAGCCCCATTCTGGATGCTTGTGGACATAATCTAGTCTGGCACTTCTGCACAATACTGTGGGAGTGCTGTACTGTTGGAAGTACTGTCTTTCAGATGAGACATTAAACTAAGGCCTTGTCTGCTCTCTGAGGTGGATGCATACCTTTGTGGAAAAATTGGGGACTTCTCCCTTTGTTCTAACCGACATTTATCCACTAACATCTGCAGCAAATGACCTGGCCATTTATTTAATTGCTGTTTGTGGGACCTTGCTCAATGTGAATATACTACCATGTTCCCTGCATTACAACAGTGACTACACATCAAAAATACTCCATGGGCTGTAAAGCGATTTGGAGCATCCTGAGACCAAGAAAGGTGCTATATACGAGTGCAAGTATTTCTTTTTTCCCCTTTAGAATAATTAATTAATTATTAATTCAGATAATAATGACACCTGGAGAGGGTTGTCACTAATAGAAGTAGAACTGACAGGGGCCTGTTATGTGTGGTGCATATCAATTTCGTCACAGACTTAATCAAAACCATGGACAGAAGAGCTGAATATCAAAGAAATGTTGAGAGTAGCTGGCCTTGATATGGAGTCAACGCTCACCTGAGCATGGCACCAAGCAACCCTGGCTGAGGACAGTGAAGATCAGTGCGAAAATTCCCCAGTTGCTGGAGTGAGACCTAACACACACAAAAATTATTGTGTTTGTTAGAGTTCGGACATGGCTGCTGGAATTCCCCATGTCTCTGGACCATTAGTCCAGGTGTCTGCATTACTGGTCCAATAACACAAACACAGTGATACCATACTCCTTATTCATAAATGTGTTTTTAAAAAAAGCATTGTATTGGGAAATAAAACCCACTCCTACATAAATGTGGCTTCTTTACTTTTGATCGCTTATAGTTCTGTGTTCTAATAGGAATTCTCAAACACAATCAAACTAAGGGTTGAAATATCTATAACTTAAAATTTTAATTTTAAAACAGATAAACCTGAATCATTCTTTGTTTTAACCGCTCTGAGGTGGCTCACCTAATGTCCTAAAGCGTCGACAGAAAGGGCAGCATTCATGTTAAAAGTACCAGCGTGGCCATGGCAACACCTAATATGACATCAAAGCAGTGTAATAAATAAAAATGTCTACTGTCATCATTAAATTATATCAAATTTCAGTCCTGAAAGCTGATTTGCTGTAAGGCATTTCCATAAATATGATGATGCGATTTTCACACAATAATCTTCCACACTGCATGATTTTGACATCAACATAATGGAAACAACTAAGCAGCTAATTTATTAATATTTTAATATTGATGTGCTCCAGTCATGCCATTAAACCCGCTCACTCAGCAGCTGTGAGAAGCCAAATGCACTGAAGCAGGCATTATTGTAAATAAGACGGAGGGTGGAATATTCCATGCCCGCTGGCATTGGCGTGTTCTGCAGCATGAGTGGACAATATGACGGGGAGGCCAAAAATCTGCTTCACAACATCGTGAAAGCAGTTTGCAATCGTCCGGTGTATCCGTCAATGGCAGGCCATGTTTCCCGCTGTCGGATGTCGGGAATTTCATTGTAATACATCTGTGAATCATTATAAGCCCAGCCCGCCGGAATCATCCCCCCAATACTGGATCATCAGAGCACGTCAGCGTGATCGCATGCCAATGTGTTTCACAACTGTACATAAACGACGTGCTCCTGCGAGATTCACTTCGCTCGGGAGTTCTAGGTTTGTTTGCCTACCTTGCTTTAGGCAGCACTCACAGTCATCAGCATCAAGCTTCTCAGACAGCACCACATCACTTTTAGGAGGGGTGCTCTGGGGTTGGTCTCTACCTACCAGACCAGCCGTAAGAGGGTGGCTTTTCAATGGCTGCAGGGCTAGGGCTTGCTTTAGAAGGGGGAGAAGTGGTCTCAAGCAAGGGAAGAGGCTGCAGGGCGAGGGCTGTACTGGGGAAGGAGGGTATCCCAGGATGTGTAGGGGGCACAAGTTGATCAGTGCAAGTGACCTTGAGGATGAGGGCTGAGGAGGCAGTCTCCAGAGGAGATGGGGCCATATGGAGATGTGAGGGTGTGTGTGAGAAAGTGAGTGGTGATGTTCCTTGAACTGGCAGTGAGTGAGATATCAGTGAATGTATGATAGGCTTGTGAGTGTGTGAATTTAGAGTGATGAGATGGTTGCCTTTGAAGAGGAGAAGCTACAGTCTCCGATCCCACAATGACCACACGAGACTCAGGCTTCCTTTTAACCGGTTTTATTCAAGCATATGCAAAGGAGTCGTAATCATTCCTAAGAATGAAGACCCAGCTCCCTGATTGATTACATTTCATTACTTTTGTACTTTTTCTTATCATAACACATTTGAGTACATTTGAATACATCCAATTGGTAACCGACACACTGGTTCCATGCTATCTCTATCCTATTGAGTACATAAACATGTGATTTTGCTATGCAATTATTCTAAAGCATGTATACCTAATTATACTATCCAATCAGGATTAAGGCATGTATACATGAACCTTGATTCTTGCAACTCAAGACTGTTTGTGTTTCATCAAAGCCCCTTCTTTGTCCATTGTTCATCTTCCCATATCTAAGCTAAAACCATCTGCCCCTTCCCTATCTGAGAGAGGAGTACACTTAATCTAATTTATGTCATACTTTTGTCTCCAGTCTGACCCTCAAGGCTGTGCAATGTTCATCTGGTAATCTTCAACTCTTAATATGTTTAGCAGCCATGTCTGCCTGGAGATTTTAGGGGTTTTTAAGTAGATTCTTACTGTATTCTCTTTTAGCATTTTTAATTTCCCCCTAACACCTTACCCTGGTGTCACAGATGAGATGTTTCATTCTCTATCTGCATTGGACAGCCAACCTCTTCTGTGCAGCATCGGCACTGATCACCACTGCCCTCGCCTACCAAGCTGGAGTGATAACATTGCTGTCCCTCCTGCAGACAGAGCTGGGGTAGACGACATCACAGCGGTCCTCCATGGCGCCAAAAGGCGCTCGAGGGATGCGTCACTAAACCGGGGACTGCATTCATCTTGCCTTTTGGGGCCACATCTTCTTTGCAGCAGTCCTGGGCTGGAAGCACTGAGAGGTGTCTGCGCGGCTACACTTTAAATGTCGTGCCTGATGTGATGTAGCGGCGAGTTGACAGCCATCGAAATGACGTGTTTCCCGGGAATGCATGATTAATGAGGCAGGATTGGGACAATACAGCGTGAAAAGCCGCTGGCGGATAAAAGGTCCATTTTCCCACCTGCTACCGCACTTAGTACAAATCTGGGACACTTCCACTCTAAGCCTTTTGTTTAATTGACTTTCAAGAGTAATGCTACCTGGTTTAGCTAATAAATGCATATCCAATGCAGAACAAGAAGCTAATAAGTTCGATGAGGAAAGGGTGAACAGGCTGGGTGTATTTGTCTTGAAAAGAAAAGGCTAAAGGATGGAGGTCTTTAAAATTATGTAAAATTCTGACACAGTAGACACAGCAGGGGGAGAAATTTGATTAGGCCCAATATTGGGTGGGGGTGTGGTGGTGGGGCATGTTGTGATGCGTGACTGCCCTGTGGCCTGGCCCCTTTGAGGAAGGTAACATGCAAACTTCATGCTGCCTGCTTATCTGCATGATTGTATCATGCAGCCCAGGGTGGGACGACCGCTAACTGGCTGCATACTCTGCAGCACGCCTAGCTGCGTGTATGGCTAGCATCACGTACAGCTAGCCTGGTCCTCTTAAAGGCAGTGTGCCCCTTTCAAGCAGGAGCTGCAGTTGTGCTACAACAGCAATTTGAAAAGTCTCATGCAAGTTTTGGTAGAAGTTAGAGACAGAAAATGGAGCAAGAAGCCAGAGAGAGAGTGCCCAGGTTTTGGATGCAGCTTTAGAGGCCTTAATGATGGATTGTGAAAGGAGCAGACACATTTTCATGTCAATCATGTTTCCACAGGGGGCCAGGAGGCCCTGAGGATATACCCTGAAAAGGGAGTGGGGGTGGGTTTTCAGGAAGGTCAATTCCTGGAGTCTGACCCCAAGGATCTGGTTGCAATGCCTATAGAAGTTCAATGACCTCACACCGGTAATCAAGGTCAGTGAATGTACCTTCTAGGACATCTCATATTTTCACCAAACCACCTACGTCTTACAACACTCCATACATCACAGCACCATCACTCACCCATCATCAATCAGTACTCATGGCTGTTGTTATGATCCCCATAGAGACCAATAACTTTTTAAATTAAGATGAATTTCCCAGCAACAAACAGAAAGAATCACAGGACAAGTTTTCATGTTTTAAGACATTAATTGTAACAAACAAACTAAAACCAACATAGATCAAACATTATATAGCAGGTAACAAATATATCAACTTAAAGAAAAGGTACTTCTTCATTAACTAATTCACTCAATTGAAATATGCAATATGAGATGTTGTTGCTTTACCCCACACTTCTGGCAGATGGATAACAAAACAAGATTAAGTCTCAAGGCACTTCCAGCTTCTGGCAGGCTCACTTCTTCCTACCAATCAGGTTGAATCTTCTGGTGTCCTTTGGAAATTGGCCCACTCAGATTGAGTATTCCAGAGCAGACTTTCCACCAGCAAGGCCCCACCTTACCGAGTCGCTGTTTCATAACTCTCCAAATCCTGGCTCTTTGAATAGAGAACCAGTCTCACCAGCATCCTGCTTGATTGCTAACACAAAAACAATCTTTTTTCCTCTGCTCTTCACAGCAGCAGCTGTTTCTAGTCTCTCTCTCTCTCTCTCTCTCCCTATGTCTGTCTGTTTTCAGATGTGCGCCCTGTCATTTGATTTTCAATAGGTTTTGGTTACAGATCACATGGATTTGTTACCAGGCAAGTTTTTATGATCAGCATCCTTCTCTTCAGAGCTCTCTATTTCATCTTAAATTAAAGGAGACAGTTTAAAACATATCCATCTGATGAAGTTCAGGTTCTCCATTTCGCCGTCACAAGCTTACCAATGCTACTAGCCACACGTCTATATCTCGCTGCTTCCACATACTTCCAGCTATTCTTCCATGTCAGGCACATCACTCAAACGCATTGCAACACACTCACTGACACTCATACCTTTCCCTTGTTGCACATAGCAGCAGGTAGTTATAGGAAATCAGGGATCAAGCATGCCTACATCCCCTGAGTCCCTGGAGTGAGACGGTGCACTGCATCATGGGGCCTGCTATGACTGAGGCTGTTGCATCTGGCATCGCCAAGAACATTGAAGGTGATGATATGTTTTTGCCTTATGCCCCTTTTCAAATCCCACTTTACCTTCATCCTGCTTTCTGACTTGGAGTGCAAGCTGCAGTGGTGTGACCGTGCATTTTCGCTTTCAGATACCCAATAACATTCGCCTCCTAAAGGAGGTGAACAACAGCAGATGGCTGAAGAATAAGCACTATCATTTGATCTGACACTTGCAGCCATTAGCTCAGATGCTGGCACTGTGTTTTGCTGACCTTTGACCTTGAAGCTGTGAGCTAAGAAAAAATTGTAATTTATTTAAAATGCCCTTATATAATAAAAAGCACCAGTCCATGTAACTTGGTGATCCTTGACCCAGAAGCAGTGCCAGCAGGAAGGAATAAGAAAAAAACTGGCAGATACAAAGGAGAGCTACAGCCAAAGGATAGCTACAAAGAGAGGAACTAAAGAGTGAAGGTGATCAGTGTACTGATGCAGACACAAAGAGAAAGCAGACAGGGATTGAAAGAGGAAAACAGACAATTCTTGTGAGGAGAAGAAACAAATCAATCTTAGGAAAAGGTTAGTTTTTCTGATTGGCCAAAAAGGAGACAGGAGCTTTTGGAGGTACTGTGTGAGCTGGCTAAAAAAGGTCTAAAACCGGAAAGCTCGGAGAAGCTAAAGAGCTTGGTATTTTCCCAGAAGTGGCCAAATTGTGATCTGTTTTTGGTTGGTCAGTTGAAAAGGAACTTTGGAAAGCTATACCATCAGGACTTCATGATACGAAGGAGAGAGGGTTTGTAGAAGAGTGCCATAGGGATGATAATCATACCCATGAAACTCAAAGGTGAAAGCTGTTGTCAGATAGGACTCCTGACCTACTCTGCGTAAATAAAGAACAGCTCATTGTGGAATCATGTAGCTACATAGTGACACATTTGTGTGGGGAGTGATCCAAATGCTTGTGGTCGCATAAGATGCATCTTTGTGGTATTGACTATTTAAAGTGAAATTTACCTTTTTATTTGAAATATCATTTGCCTGTTAATTCATGTGAAATTTGTATTGGTTCCGATTCGTGTTGAAGTAAAGCTAAAAATGTGAAATCTTGATGGTAATTTCTTCACTGGGGGTTGTTCAGTAAATTTGGTTACTTTAGAGAGTAGAAGAGTTGGGACCAGCATATGGTGAGTCACCAAGCATGAATGGGCTGAAGCCAGGCCAGGGGGAATGGTATGCTAGCACACTGGAGAGCCAGGTTGCAGACAGGTTTCGCTGCATGGGACTTGGCCCAGGGCTTCATGCAGAGCTTGAAGCACATCCTTGGCAAAGTGGAAATGGTGACCAACTCCATGACAACAATTATGGACCCACCCATGATGCAGTATTTTGTGACTGATGTCTCAGCTTCCACTACAGCACAGGTAGAAACCATTCAACGCCTGAGTACTGCAACGGAAGCTCAGACAGAGATCATGAGATCCATGCTTATTATGCCCAGCTTGGTGCCATGCAGGTTCAGACTGGTTCCATTTTGGCTGTGGATATTTGTGCTCAAAGGGGCTTGCAGGTTTCACAGCAGTCCAGCAATTGGTCCTCCAACATATTTCTAGGATTATTGAGATGCCGCCCTGGGGAATTGGCAGTGAGTCCGTGGATGACACCACTGACCACCTCCAGTGCCCTTGCTATTGCTGCTCAGCCGACCAGCCTATTCTGTACCCATGCCAAGATAGAGAAGTCTGAAAATGGGCTCTCAAGGCCCAGACCGGAGTTGCTCAAGTGCACCCTGCAAGGAGGCCTGAAATCTTCCTCAGTGAAAGTCAACAGCTTGTTATGATATGGCAGGTGGTATTTGCCAGGCTGACTAAACCCTAAAGGGAAACTTTGCCAAACTATCACAACGATTTTGCAATTTGTATTTATTACGAGAAGCTTTATGCACTGAAGTCAGAAGTAAAGAGTCCACTACCATTTTTGAAAATTCAAAATATTAAACTAAAATATTTATTAACAAACGAAAAGAAAACGTAAAAACACAAGGGGCAAGATGTTCTGCCTGTTGGGCGAGCTGTGCGGGAGTGTGTGAGAGTGGGCGTGGGCCTGATCGCTACCTGCAATCGGCTCCGCGCCGCTATTTTACACGGGCGGCCAATAAAGGCCCATCCAGCATGAATCACGGCTCCCGAGGACAGCAGGAGTGGGCAGATGATGGCAGGACTGCAATGACCGCCGGGCCCAATGGTGACCCGGCGGCCTGTTTAAAAAGCTGCTGCAGTCTTTCAAAGGCTGTGAATCACGGCCAGTGGAAGGGCTCCCCAGAGCGCTGCTGGTGAGCAGGCTGGGCAGGAGGGTAGGGCAGGGGGGCTCTGTGCCCCTCGTTTATCTGATGATTACCTTGCTGCCCTCCTCGAGGAGGTGGCAGCATGGCGGGAGGTGCTTGTACCTCAGGACGGGAGAAGGAGGCCCCTCCACGTAACCAAACATGCCTGGGAGGAGGTGGCGGAAGTGGTGAGATCCTGTGACATGGTGCAGTGCACCTGGACCCAGTGTCGCAAGCGCTTCAACGACCTGTTGCGCTTTGCTGCCCTCTGCGCTCCACGTGCTTGCGCCTCCTTGTTATTAGACCGTGTGGTGCCTGATTTGACGTAGGCAGCATTTGGCCAAGGGTTGGGGGGGTGGTGGGCGGGGGGGAGGCCTAGCATCTTTGTGTGAGTGTTCGGCAGCAGCGAGGTGAGGAGGCACTGGAGCCCTGATATGTCCCACTCTGATTGGGGTGGGCCGTCTGTGAAGAGATTCTAGGTACAAGTTGCACTAATCAATGCTCTTCTCTCCTTTTCAGGAGAAGAATGCACATAATGCTGCAAAGCGTGTGAGGACTGGCGGCGGACCGGCCCAGTTGGTGATTCTCATCCACTTCGAGCAGGAGGCCCTAGATTTGGAGAGGCGCCATGCGCCCAGGTCCACCGGTGCCAATGAGGTATGTATGGGGCAGGTATGTATGCCCAGCAGTGAGGTCACCATTGTTCTCCCAACAGCCATGGCAGTGCTGAATGTTCAGTGATTGAGGTTTGCAACATGGCTTGACCATTGCTTATGGAAGGATGAGCGCAAAATGATCCGGGGGACAGGGATGCACTTTGTAATTGTCTCCACGTTAACAGATCCAATGTTCTTGTTCTTCCTTTCAGCGTCATCGGAGCAGGGCCGGGAGGAGGAGCAGCAGACGCCCCCTCTCACACCTGAGGACCCTGAAGTCATGGACTCACCAGCGTCACACCGTCTCTGCCAGGCAGGCACCAGAGCAGATACTAGCACCTCGGTGGGAATTAGAACATCAGCTAGTGCCCGGGGCACAGTGGTGAAGGCACTTCACAGTCGCTGGAGGAGCTGGCAGAGACAGAGAGTGCCCGTGGCGGCAGCAGTCGGTGGTTGATGATGTGCCTCTGGAGTCGTCCGCGACGCAGCAAATGCAGGAAATGCCGGGTGTGCGGGAGCATCTGGTGGAGATACATGAGGCTGTGCTTGGCTTGGGCTCCGTGGTGGAGGAGTCTACGTGGACGATTGCCGAAGCAATGAGCCTCATGGACGAGTGCCATGCAACTTCAATGGAGAGTGGCGACTCTCGTGGAGAGGCTCCTCCAGGAGACCAATCAGGGCTTACTGTGGATGCGGTCTGACCAGCAAGCCCTCACATCGGCATTGACCTCAGCTGGTCAGTACCAGCGTGGGTATTGGTCTGGGCACCATGTTTCCCAGCTCGGTGCCCATCCATCCACGGTGAGCAGGGAGGTCCAAAGCCATCTCATACAGCGCAGCAACAGCCTGTCATCTCTGCGGGCTCCTCTCAGGGTGCAGCAGATGAGGGCGGCAGCTTCTCCGCCCCTCTCCCAGTGAGCGTAGCATCCGGTGAGGCTGCGATGACTGAGGAGATGCCAGCTGTGGAACTGGCAGATCCCTCCCAGGCGGGGCCAGCGCAGGCTCCACGGACCAGAGGACGGCCGCCAAGGTCATCGAGGCCAACAGGACAGCAGAGTCAGCAGCTGTCTCAGAAGCCACTCCCAGCGAGGGGGCAGCACCAAGATGTAGCACCCAAAAATGTAACCATAAGCCACCTTAGGCACAACATGGGTTTATCAATGGTGCTTTTGTGTTGGCCCACAATGAGGTCTTTATGAGTTGGTGTGATTTTTAACACCTTTGTAATTTTCTTTTCTTAAGTTCCTTTGGTTGCAATATTAAATTCAGATATGTCATCGTGGCTGAGAGTGCCTCTTTTCTTTTGTAGGTGGATGGTTTCCAAAAATGTAATGAGTGCTTTGTGGGACATTCAGCTTTATTAACAAGGCCCTTAGTTAATGTTCCTATCCAGGCAGATTTTGCACTTAGGTATTGAGTATGGAGCCTACAGCCCATGCTTGTCCTTGAGGTCCATATGTGGTGGACTAGCTGAAGGTATGTTAGATTAAAGCCTCCAGGGTGTCCCTGCCTCCCTGGAGTTTGCCCAGGTCAGCGTCTACCCCTTCAGCATTTCCCTGTGTGTGCTCATCCTCGGACTCACTGCTGGCCTCATCGTGTACAGTCGCAGCCATTGCATCTACATCTTCATCGTCCACAGCGTTCCCGCTTTTCAGTGCAAGATTGTGGAGAACGCAGCATGCAACCATTATCAGCAACACACGATCTGGGGAGTACTGGAGTGAGCCCCCTGAACAGTCCAGGTATTGGAAGCGCATCTTGAGAAGACCAATGGTTCTCTCCACCACAGCCCATGTGGAGGCATGGCTCCTATTGTACCGCTGCTCAGCTTCTGTTCTTGGATGGCGGAGAGGCGTCATGAGCCACCTTCTGAGGGGATAGCCCTTGTCACCATCAAGCCAGGCTGGAGCACTGAAGAGCCCTGGCACCTGGGAGTGTCTGAGGATGTAGGCGTCGTGGGAGCTGCCTGGGTACCTTGCACAGACTTGTAGAATCTGCATCCTGTGATCACACACTATTTGCACGTTCATGGAGTGGAAGCCCTTACTGTTGATGAAGGCACCGGGCTCACCCACTGGCTCCTTGATGGCCACATGTGTGCAGTCTATTGCACCCTGGACGCGGGGGAAGCCAGCAATGGCCGCGAAGCCTCTGGCTCGCTATGTCTGGCTTGCCTGGTCCCAGAGGTAGTGGATGAAGGTCAATGCACGTCTGAACAGAGCGTCTGTGACCTGCTTGACACAAGTCTGGACAGCTGATTGGGAGACACCGCAAAGATCACCCACCGTGCCCTGGAAGGAGCCAGAGGCATAGAAGTTGAGGGCAGCTGTGACCTTTAGAGCCACTGGCATGGGGTGTCCACCCACACAGTTCGCGGAGATCTCAGGCCCAATCATCTGACAGATATAGTTGACTGTCTACCTCGAGAGACAGGCCTCCTTCGACAATGCGCCTTAGACATATTGAGGTAGCTGCTTCGCCGCCTGTATACCCTGGCAGCAGGATAGTGGTGTCTTCTGCGGCCCCTTCCGCCTTGGACTCCCTCTTGGCCCTGAACCCCTTGTGCCTGTGCCTCTCCTCCCAAAGGTGGCTCCCCTGGAGGCTGAATGTGCACTCCTGACCTCCTCCCCTTTCTAACCCTCCCCTCCTCCTCAGAGGAAGTGCCTCTAGTGGACACTTCAGCTCCCATTCCCAGGCTACGGGTAGGCTTCCTGAAACCTGCAGGTGCAAAAAAGATTCCTCATTGCAGAGTGCTGACCTGAAGTTTGAGAGTCCAGACCAAGCAGCTGGTGTGCGTTTTGAAATACAGGCAAGTATCAGAAACTTTGAAAAAACAATATTTGACAGAGAACACTCGTGAGCCCACTGAGCCCTCTTATCCCACCCATGGATGTTTATACACATGTGTCCTAACCGCCTGCCTGTTGCGCCCATGCGCTGATCCGAAGATTGCACGAGCGCCAAAAAATTGCTGTTGATTGGCGCTTCAAGGGCCTTAAGTGCCCTATTAATTAATCGCGGGCACGCATCGGATATCATTGTGTGCCCGCCCAATGAAATATCGCGATGGCACGTGGTGATGCCGGGACACTCGCCCGATGTCACTGCGCGTCATTTTACGTGTGGGCGTACGGGGCCCACCCCCATAAGCCAACGGGAAAATTCTGCCCAAGGTTGCAGTTACACAGTTAAATTTCGTCTTACAGCATTTCCCAAAAGATTCCTACTTAGCTAGACTCTCAAATAAACATCCTTTTCAGGCAACGGTCCAAATGGATACTTGATATATAAAGCATCCAGTAATATTAGCACAAGGAACCCACCGTTGCTATGAGGAAGGTATTTCACAGCTTCTCTCTTCTTCTCACTCGACAATGGAATTCCAAGGCTTTTATCAAAATCTTGCTTTCTGGAACAAGCAAGCCCTTCTCTGGGGTGGCTAGAGGCTGCTTCTTCACAAGTCTGTCTTCACACAGTCTACCTTTCAAGATCTCACATGGCCGCTCACCATACAGCTTTCAATCTTTCCTTAAATATATTTCTCCATTTTGATCTGTAAATCCCATTGTTTCACCCTTGCTTTGGAAGTTACTTTTCCCAGAATATAAAAATTTTTCATGTTGTCCTTATGGCCAGCACTTTTGGGAAAAATAAACTTAATAACTTTGCCTTATTTATCTATGATTTTGCCAGTTGTAAAACATCTTATCATGCTCCTTTGAAATTCAAACAGCTCTCAACTTATCTACAAGTGCAAGTGTTAGCTCTAACCCATTTACTTGTCTTACTTAGCTTGTCCATTTCCATTTCAAAGTGCCTGCTTTTATACTTAATTCCTTTGGTGATTCAAACTTTGCAATCTGAATGTCTTCAGTTTAATTAAGTTAGTCACACACACACATAAGCATAGACACACAAGCCAGCTTCAGTATCCCACAGTAATATCAGGAGAAAAATGATATTTCCTTTACCAGCCTATCACCAACCCTGCTGTAATTACTGGGGTAGCACCACGTGGGAGCACAAGGATAGGCAAAGGCACCTGCAAGACAGGCATTAAGGGAATGCACAATGACTAATAGTTCAGTGTTGTATATATTATTGTTGGATAAGGTTGCTATGCAAAGCCTTTTTAGTGGTGGTTTTATTTTAATCAAGAGGATGTTGTGATAATCTGTAGCAGAGGGAATAAATGGTGGAAAATTGTGAAGCAACTGGGAGATGGGGATGAGATCTCAGGTGAACCAGAGCCTGGGTACCTGCTTATGGACAACTCATCTTGAGGCAAAATGTCTAATTTGCCTCTTCCTCTTGTTATGATCCTTGGCCAGACCCCCGGTCATGGTAGGGGGATCTGGTTAGGGACCAATAACGTTTTGTTTAAAGTAGAAAAAGTTTGAGATTCAAGATGCTTACTAAGTGAATAAAGCCACAAGATTCCATGGGTTTGGAACAGAGAAAGATAAACTTTACTATACAAGTTCAGAAAAATAAAACAGTTTAAAGTATCTATCTTAAACTTGAATATTCAAAGTAAATATGAGGTACATGTGAATTACAGGAAAAGTGGTGGCCGAACACACCACACCACACAATAGATGACAGATGTAACCAAAACAGATTCCATGGATTTCTCTACAGCCCATCCAGACATTTGTCACACTGTGAGCCTACCAACCTCACTGAAACTTCATCTTTGTCATGAGGGTTTCCAACCTCCACCTTTGACGATCTTGCCTCGGAATTCTCTCTAAAAGTCGCTCCCGCTTAGACAGCTTCAACAATGATCTACCTCACAGTGTTTCAATCTCACCTTCCGAGATTCTTTTCCCCTGGATCTCTGATCTCTTAATACGCTCAAGCTTCACCTTCCACGCACACTTTCAGATCTTCGGCCATGCCAAGCAGAATGCCACTCTCCAAAGGGGTACCTTTGCCTCAACAGCCAGCAGCACGGAGTCGCCATCCTTTGGCTGCCTTCTCGGATCTCCAGGGCTTCTCTCATGCCCACTTTGCAAAAGGTCTGCTCCCTGCAGCTCTTTCTTTAACCTGGAGCCTATTTCTCAGCTCCTTTCTTTTAATGTAGCTTAACAGGACCTATTTCTGAGACCTGTTTTTAATCCCTTGCCCAGAACTTCTTTTTGGGATCTCTCCCTATCCCCTTTCCTTGTTTGGGATCTCTCCCTGTCACCCTCCCATGTCAGGTCACCTGACCAACATTTTCGCACTGTTCTTCTTTTCTTCTGTACAGGTGTGCATGGCTGGTCCTCAGCCTGAAGAGTGTAAAATAACCGAACAGCACATGAGCAGCCATTTCCCGGCTGGTGCATGCGCGGAAGGCCCAAGGTTCATTGGGAATTGGAGTTCCCAACCTCTGAGGGTAAGTATAGGTTTCTTAACGCCTTTTCCCTTGGAAGAAAGAAAGCTTCACTACTGTCAAAGTTTCTTTACAACGGCTTTACACCTTCTTTACAAGAATTTAACATCAAAAACTTCTAATAAATAGCTTATGGCATGCTACACAAATAAACTTTTCACTTTTTTCACAATTACACATGTTATACAATTGCAAAGGTTTAACCAAAACAAAAGCCAATACATGTAATAAGTAGGAGTAGCAGAATTTGCAATCATAAAATTATCATAACTCAATGCTTGCATTTCTTTTTCCTCTTATCCCCAGGCTTGGCAAAGAAGGTTTCGCTTAAGTCCACAGCCCAATCGTTATCCTTTTCATTAGCTGTAATGAAGTTCATTTTCGGAACACAAACATGGTAAATTCTCATTTTGAGACAATAAGGTCAAAATGACATCTTTATGCATTCACAACTCCTTTCTCCCCTGATCAAAATCTCTTTTAGCCATTTCAAGGATGTTATTGGGATGCTTTTTATATTCACACCAAAGTGTTTCAAACTCCTTCTTGGTTTGATCTTAGAACATTTTAAGATCTTGTAGTTTCTCCTGGTCCTATCCCAAATGGGTCATATCTGAGTAATTCTCTTTGAGTAACATCAACCATTTCCTCACTTTGGATTTTTATGGTTTGTTCCAATATTTCAACTCTTTTACACTCTTTCATCCCCTCCTCTGCAGGCTTTAAGTGGTCTTTTATGAACTGTCCACTTGCCTGGATTCCTGCTGCTGTACCCTGTGTGTCAACACTGGGAAGCACTTGTCATTCAGTGTCTTACTAATGAATAAAGCCACAAGACTCCATGGGTTTGGAACAAACAAAAATACACTTTACTATACAAGTTCAGAAAGATAAAACAGTTTGCAATATATATCTTATATACTGAGTACAGTTTGGTGTCCTTATTTGAAAAAGGATATAATGACTTTAGATGCGGTTCAGAGAAGGTTTACTCGACTTGGTCCTGGGATGAAAAGATTATCTTATGAAGAAAGGTTGAATATGTATCCATTGGAGTTTAGAAGAATGAGAGATGATCTTATTGAAACATATAAGATCTTGAGCAGACTTGTTAGGTTGGATATCGGAGTATGTTTCCTCCTGTTGGGGGAGAATAAAACCAGGGATCACGTTTTAAAAATAAGAGATCTCCAATTTAAGATAGAGATGAGGAGGATTTTTTTCTCTCTCAGAGGGTACCTTAAATTTGTGGAATTGTTTCCCCCAGAAAGCAGTGCATGCTGGGTCATTGAATTTGTTCAAGATTTATTTGGGCAGATTTTTGATAGACAAGGTTATAGGGGTGGGGAGGGGCATGGACAGACAGGAAAGTGGAGTGAGGCCCCAGCCAGATCAGCTATAATCTTATCAAATGGTACAAGTTTGAAGGGTGGAATGGTTTCCTCCTGCCTATAAGTCCTATGTTCCTTTGTACCAGGTGAAGACGGCAGATTTCCTTCCTGAAAGGGAAATTAGTGAACCAGATGTGTTTTCAGCAGAATCCAGTAGTTTCATGGTTTACAGCACTGATGTTAACTTTTTATTACAGGCTGATTTTAACCGTCCCTCTCCACAGCCCCGCCCACACACCCCGTGCATCAGGTTTGCAAGCGAGGATCTGGAACATTCTGTGGATGGTATTTTCAGGGGCTGTGTACAGAGTTTTGAACTGTGTCCTTTATAGGGTCAGTATATATCACTCACTGCACACAATGCGACCTTTATCATTCTCCAGTGTGTCTGACTTCACCAAGAGCTACAGCTTCTTCCACCCGCCCACCCAACCCCATATTCGGTCTCGCCTCTAATCCCAATTGCCTTCCCACTCCGGTGCTTCCTGCCCTCCCAAAAATTCCTCCATGTTTCCTCACTCACCCACATTGCTACCAATCCCCTCTTCCCAGGAGCCCTATCCCCAATGCTTCCTCACTGTCTTCTAGCTGCAAGGACTCGATGGGCTGAGTGGTTTCCTGTGGCGTAATAACTCTATGGTCAGAATATTGCCTTTGTCATGCGGGGGCAGGCCTGACACGCCGCGCGCAAAATGACGCGTGATGATGTCGGGCGTGCGTTCCGATGTCATCGTGTGTCATTTAGATATTTTGTTCGGCGGGCGCGCACTGGAGGTGGCTGCTCGCCCGCCGAACTGTCAATGGCTTATTTAGGCTATTAAATAACCAATTAAGCTTGTTAGCAATGCTGCCCGTCCAACCTTAATGTTGGTGGGCAGGCGAAGAGCCCAAGCGGCCTTCGTGTTTTTCAGGAAACCTTTCCACAGGCAGGATGAGGTTTCCTGAAGGTTTAATTAAATAATTAAACAAATTTTGCGAGATGCACAAACATGTCCCAGCTCATGTGACACTGTCACATGATGGGACATGTTTAAATAATTTTTTAGATTATTTATTCAAAATTTTCATTACCAACTTAATCTCCCTGAGGCACGGAGCTGCCTCAGGGAGATTGTCCAGGCCCCGACTCTCCCTCCTCCCCCCGCCCACACAGATAGCGCTGAGCGCTACCGACCGTGCATCACGCTGGGCGGGCGTTAATTGGCCCGCACATGTAAAATGCGGTGCACAGCCGATCGTGGGCGGCGATCGGCTCCATGCCTGCCCCTGCCCGCTCGCGCCCAGCCCACCCGGCATAGGTAAGATGCAGCCCAATGACTCAACCTTTATTGGACCTTAAATTGTATGCCAGTGTTGGGCATTAAGTGGAGACTAAATTACACTCATGTATGCAGGAGCGGGATAAAAGTTTGGAGCTGTATGGAAAGCAGTGCATGAATAAAGAACTCCACACTGGCCATCTGATTTGTAACAAGCATTGGTAATTTTGAGCGGCTAAGTACTTGCCTGGAGCATGGAACTGACCTGCCAACAGTCGCCATGCTGTCTGACAGACTTAAACAAGGTGTGAGGACCTGGCAGTAATGAATCACCCCAGGAGAGGGTTCAGCTGCTCACTGCCTGTCTGTGAGGACAATACACAGGCTGTCAATCAACAACATATTGTGAAACATATGTTACCTGAATCCATATACCCATCATTAGCCCATAACCTTAATGGCCTTGGGTAACAGAAATCTATCAAATTTAGTGTTAAAAATGAGCAATTGATTTAGCACAAATTAAAGTTTAAAGAACAGAATTACAAATTTTAGCACCCTTTTTTACGCAGAAATGTTTCCTAAACTTACTAATAAATGGTCTGCCTCGTCTCATTAGACTATGTCCCACGGTCCTAGACTTCTCAACGAATGGAAAATTGTTTCACTATATCACCATTATCTGTTACCCTTAACACCTTGAACACATCAATCAAATCACTCTTTAACATTCTGAATTCCAGGGAATACAACCCTCATTTGTATAATATCTCCTAATAATTTTGTTCTTGCCATCCTGGTATCATTTCTGGTAAACCTGCACTGCACTCCCTCCACGCCCAACACTTCATGTTTGAGCAACTGGTCTGTAATTGCTCAGTTTCCCTCTCTCAACATTCTTAAATAGTGGAGCGACATGCAGAATTTGCCAGCCTAAAGGAATGGTTCCCGAATCAAGAGAACTTTAGAAATTTCTAGTTTGGGCATCTAGCAATTTCTCAACTATTTCCTTTAATCACTGAGTTGAAAACAACTTGGCCCTATGGATTTACTATTCATAAGTCCCATTATTTTCTCAATTTCTGTTCTTTTTCCTTGTGCTAGGTCTTTAATATTCCTGTCCATGTTTCATTTTTTCTTGAATGGACTGCCCATTTGAAATGTCTTCGGGATCAGTCGTTTAGGGGTTGCTGGATGAGTAATCCAGATGTTCGACAAAAATTCCAGAGAAATGACTCCAAATCCCAATGTGGCAGTAAGGGGAATTTAAATGTTACTCATTAATTAGATCAGGAATAAAAAGATAGGCCCAAATTTCGCAATGACCTTAAACGAAATGGCGCCAGAGCCCAGAATCCGGAAGTCCTGCCCCAAACCTGGCACCCGATATTATCGCTGGAGGTGGGGATGAGGAATGGGGGCGAGTTGTAGTTTGCACACAAGTGGTTCATGGAGACAGCAGCACAGTGGAAAATGTAGCTGCCTTCAAACAGATGCAATTTTGATTAGTGGGAGATCCAAAACACATTTGATTAAAAGATCTAAAGCTGCCATAGTTAGAGAGGTGTATTGAATTTTTTTTATGAATAAGATTTTATAATAGACACCTATGAATTTATTTTATTTCATCTCGCCATGGCTCCTGAATTATGCCCATGGTGAATATTGGCTGAGTTGGAATGGAGGGTGTAAAGGGCAAAGAGTGCTGGATGGGGACATGGGCTGGCATGAATTCTCAGTAGCTGTCACAGGGGGTTTAAACGGCCATGGGAATGAGTGAGGAGTCATGGTTTATCAAGGAGGGTATGAGGGGCCATAGAGTTGGTTAGGGTGACATAGTTTGGCAAGGGGGGGGTATGGCAGGCCAAGGTGGTGGCTAGATTGGCATGATATGGCATGAGTTGGCGTAGGAGCAGCATGAGGAGTGCGTGGGGTGAGGGTGTGTGAAGGGTGAGGACTAACGGGCTGTCTTTGGTTTTATTTCTTTTTTACACCTGGGACAATGCCCTGCAGCACCTTGGTGAACCTTTAAACAACCCATGCTGGAACTGGCAGACCCTTTGGCTGCATCCACACTGTTTCTGCAGCATCTTTACAGCTGTTAACATCCAAACCACCTGGAACAAAAATCTGGATATTTCAGGCATTCTTTCTCGAGTCAAATTTTCAGTCTGGAATTTTACCGATTCTGCATTCTCGAAAGGGGAGTGAAAATCCAGGCCATATTCTCAGAAATTGTCACCATGAAACTGCCAGATTGCCATCAGAACCCATTGCATTAACAAATTTAATTTAGGGAAGGAAATCTGCTGGCTTTCCCTGTTCATAGAGTTATTAGGGTACAGAAGAAGGTCTTTCGGCCCATAGGTTCCATGCCAGCTCTCTTTAGATAACCCAATTAGTCCCACTCCTTTCATCCTATCCCTGTAACCCTGCAAGTTTATTTTCTCAGATGTTCATCCAATTTCCTTTTGAAATGGTTGATCATCTTTGCTTCCACCATCGTTATAGACAGCGAGTTCCATGTCACTACCACTCGCTGCATTCAAAGCTTTCACAATCACCCTGCATATGCTAACCAAAACTTTAAATCGGTGTCCCTTAGTCCTTTCAGCATCAAGCAATGGGAAGAGCTTTTTCATTGTCTACCTCATTTAAAACTATCGTAATCTTGTACACCTCAATCAGATCTGCTCTCAATCTCCTTTGCTCAATGAATCTTTTCTAAACCCTCTATCATGCCTTCACATGCTTCCTAAAATGTGATAGCAAGAACTGAACACAGTACTGCAATTCAAACTGGAGCAGTGTTTTATGCAGGTTTATTATAACTTCCTTGCTTTTTGTACCCTATACCCCTATTGATAAAGTCTGGGATGAGGTATTATTTATTAACTGTTTTCTCAACCTGCCCTGCCACCTTCAACCTTTTATGCACATATAGGTCCAAGTCCGTCCCACACACCTTCCTTAAAGATCACATGTTGTTCCATTGAAGTTTTTCTTTTCAGTCTTTGCTTCCACATCACCCTGGCTCGATTGCACTTTATCCTATTGGCACCAGCCCTCTTCAAATTTTGATGTTCTACTTTTGATTGTTCCTCGCTGTTCTGCATTATTGGTCTAACCTTATGAAACTAAAATTACTCTTAGCCAAGTGCTCCCCACAGATTCTTGGTCCACTTGAAACACCTCACTCCCCAACATCAGATCCAGAAATGCCTCCTTTCTACTTAAAAGACAACATGCCAATCAAAGAATTCTCCTGGGCACATTTCAGAAATTCTTCCCCCTCCTTACCCTTTATTCTAATACTATCCCAACTGATGTTTGGGTATTTAAAATTCCCCAATATATCCTCTCTACATTTCTTGTACGCCTCTTTGATATCCCTGCAGGTTTGCCCCTCTATCGCTCTCTTACTATTTGGAGGCCTATAGAATACCCACAGTAGTGTGATGATACGCACTTTTCTTCTCAAATCTAAACTAATGAATTCATTCCTTTGTCCTCCCAAGTCTTTGCCAGCGAGGCTCACATCAAGAAACAAATTAAAATGATTTAGGAGATTAGCTTGATTGCTGGGCAGAATTTTCCGAGCCTCGTGGTGGGTGTGATGGGTGGGGTGCGAGAAAATGTGGCGTGACCTGCTTCACGACAGCGTGAAGGCAGGTCACAATCTTCTGCTCAGCCTGCCAACAGCGGGCTGCGTTTCCAGCCATCGGTCGATGAGGAACTAATTGCATTACACCAACATCAAAAGGCCATCCCGCCAGGCTCTTGGAACCCCGCCGTATTGTCCGTCCACGGCAGCGGGAAAGCACGCCGTTGTGTTTCACAACAGCAGACAGACGACATGCACTTGGCAGCCTTCACTTTGGGGGAACTGAGGTGAGTGAGCAGCAGCATTCTCCACAGCTCGCCTGTTGTTTACAGCCTCAGGGGCGCCGTTGGGGAGGGGGAAACTGATACCTGGCCCTGGAGGTGACTGCTGAGGTGGGGGGGATGGTGTCCAGGGGCAAGTGCTGGCCAGCCTCGGTGGCGACTGCTGGCCAGCCTCGGTGGCGACTGCTGAGGGGTGGGCGTGCCTGGGGGCAAGTGTTGGCCAGCCTCGGTGGCGACTGCTGAGGTGGGGGTGGGAGGCGGGTCAAGAACTGCCCTGGCGCTGCATCCCGCGCACAGGCAATCGAGGTGGGGGTCAGGGTAAGAGAGGGAAATGGCCCCGCATAGGGACACCTGTATAAACTGACCATGCCTCTGCAACTGAGACAGATCATGTGCAGCCACAGTGATATGATTGGGGTTAGGCTCCTAGCCTGCCCGCCCATGCAAGCAACGCGGAGGCACCAAAGGGCCACCAAGCATTCCATACCTCACCCCCGCCCACCCCAGCCCCCTGGCACAGACTTTGAGTCCACCACCACTTTATTGGATAGCGGAGCAGTTGGACTGCACACGCTGTTCAGACTCTTCACCAACACTGGCCATGTAGCAGTCACTGCTGGAGGCGCTCACAGCCCCTTGCAATCTCAGCATCCTGGTTTGGACCAGTGTCCCCCATGTTGCAGGTCGACAGGGCAGCCATGTAGTGCACTCATCTCTGGCCGTCCGAGGGGTGACCAGCACTCTCCGGGAAGCATTAAGGGGCGGTCACGCAGGGCCAGGAAAGGTGCTAAGTGCAGCACGTAATAACCACGTCTGTCTCTCTTTCATGCTGCAGGAGGACCACGTCAGAATCATGGATCCTGGTAACCTAGCTGTATGCCTGAAGGCCTACAGAGACCGTAGAAGGTGGAGAAGAGAGTGATTGAGGCTCCTGACTGCGCAAAGGCAGGAGCAGCAACCTCACGAAGAAGGGGCAGCAGGGGCTCCCGCACACGCTGCCCAGGATTGACAGCGAGCTGTGGCTGGTCGTCGCCTAGCGACATCCAGGGTCTATAGACACCGCCTGCCATCCCTGCAGATGACTGAGAACCAGTGTCGCCGATGACTGCGCATGTCCAGAGACCTGGTGTCTCACATTTGCCACTCACTGCAGGACTTGATGCCAAGGGGATATGGGAGGCATCCACTACCAGTGACTATGGAAGTGACTGGACACTCAATTTCTATGCCAGTGGCTCCGTTCAGGGCTCCACAGGTGACTTCTGTGGGATTTCACAATCTGCCACCCACAAATGCAACCATGAGGTCATGGATGCCATCTTCTCCATGGCACACAACTTTGTGCATTTCGCCCAGGGCTGAGACAGCCAGGATGCAAATGCCATTGGATTCCCCTTGATCTCGGGATTCCCACAGAGCAGGGTGCGATTGACTGCACGCATGTGGCGCTCAGAAATGCATCCTGCAGAAATGCACATGGTTTCCAGGGAGTGTGCACAACACCTACATCCTGAGTCGCTTGTAGATCCCTACAGTCTTCCAGGATCCACAGAGACTGCAGGGTTGGCTCCTCGAGGATAAGGGCTACCCTCAGAAGCCATGCCTGATGTGTGGCGGCCTCAGACTGCAGCAGAACAACGTTATAATGAGGCTCATGCTGCAGCTCGCAACTTGGTGGAGCTGAATCGGGGTGCTGAAGATGCGGTTCCTGTGCCTGGAATGGTCTGGTGGAGAGCTGCAATATAGTCCACAGAGGGTGTCAGGCATCGTCATCATCTCTGTGCCCTTTACAACCTGGCACCGCAACAGGGTGAGGAGCTGGCTGAGGAGGAGATGGAGGAGCTGCACGTCTCCTCCAATGGGGAGGACACTGATGGGGATATGGGTGAGGGGGTCCTCGGTGGTGATGGTGATGGAGATGAGGCTCTCGCACTGGCTAGATGAGGCAGGTGCATTTGGGAGGCCCTCATAGCTGCCAGATTTGTGGAGGATGATGACGACATGCAGTGAGGTGTCCCCGTAGATCCTCACATCACAGTTGTGAACGTTTGACTCCAGTCTGGCTTATGGCCGCAGCAATACCCCTGTGAGAATGCTCCTGTCATGGAGATGCAGTGGAGGCCCTAATAGTCACTCGATCGCAGGAGGATGATGACAATATGCAGTGAGGACACCCCATAGATCTTCACACAGCCTCTGTGAATGCCTGACTCCTGTCTGACTGAGTGCAGCTCACTTGCGCTCCATGATCACGGTCATCTCAGAGACGCAGCCATAAAACTGTGTTTGATGCATCTGATGCTGTGTCTGCCTTCAGCACCTCAGCCCTTCAGGAGCTGGTGCACAGCATCACTGGTCACAGACGCTGGTGTGATGGGGCCAGCCCCACCTTCAAGGTGCTGAGAGCACACAGGGTATGAAGGAACTCTGTGGCGCCTGCCCACTACATTCCAGCAGTATGACCAGCACTGCCGAGGTGCAGGCATCAGTAATGTTTCCAGGGAGTGTAAGGCTGGACCATCACTGTGGTCTGAAGGCTGCACAGAGCACAGGGAAGAGGCCCTGGACTGAGACACCTGCCTTTTATCTTGTGCAGAAAAGTTTCACATCTGAGTGACCAAGAACACTGCTCATTAGAACAAGGAGCCACAGGCAGGGAGACATTCTTGGGAGTTTATTGACAATAGTGAACATTTTGTACAAGTGATCAACACCCGTGGCCAGGCTGTGCAACTACTGTTACCTAACTTTCCTAACCCTGCCGCTACATCTTGTTGCTCCCCAGACATCCACAGCAGAGGTGGAGGCAGCCTGCTGACTGTGACGCCCTGTCTGTGATGATTTTGGTGGGCGTCCTCTGGAGGGCCGAGACTTGGAGGGCCCCGGCCTGCTTTCAGGGTCCTGCTGTGTGGCAGTAGCACCCTCCTTGGCCTGTGGAGCTGGAGCTGTGGAGGTCACAGGAAGAGGGGATTCGGATGGGCCGGTCACTCTCAGAGTCACCTGGGTGGATGACCCCGGAGTGTGCATCTGCTGATCCTCCTCCCTATGGGTGTCCGAGGGCCCCTGGCTGACTTCATGATTGGAAGGGGTGGCTGGAGTGAGATCGAGCTGCCCAGCACCCCTCTCGCATACACACAGTTGAAGGCCAACTATGGCATCAGTGACGGAGTTAAGCCCGCAGAGCAGTGCAGGAGTGAAGTCCTGGACCAAGGTCTCCATGGCAGCTGCCATCCTACCAGTGTTGACCTTGGTGCGTTGCAATGCCGGTGCTATCACCTCAGCCTGAAGATAGATGGACTTCTCCATTGTGCCTTGCAATCTGAGGGGTGCAGTGAACATCCCTTCCTGATGTTCCCAAGCTTGCCTTTGCAGCTCCAGCAACTGTGACATGACCAAGTCCAGAGGCTCATCATGTGACTCGGACTCAGCAACATTCTGGCCTCCAGCAGTCCTCCAAGTGCGGGGATCTGGGAAGTCCCTGCCTCTGCCTGCTGTGGATCAGAAAGTGCGATGTGCTCTCCAGATTGTGATCCTAAGGCTACTCTAAAGCTAGGTCCCACGAGGTGTGTGTCTCTGTGCTGGTGGAGGGTGTGGGTGAGCGCTGTGATGGGACTTCAGGGAGGGTGCCTTCAGATTCCCCTTCAGAGGTTTCTTCGGGGCTAGATTGGAGGCTCTGGGTCATGGACTCTGTTGGCTGTTTGGTAGATGTGCCTGTGGAAACAAGGGGAGATAATTAGTGCATGGCAGTGGCCTGTGAAAGAGGACACATCACTCACAGCATGGTTGTCTGATGGATGTTGCACTGCTGGATCCTCACTTGGTAGAGCAGCGCCGACCTCACCATTAGCACAGGACCAGTCCCGCTCATCGCTGGCCAGCTGGATGGCTCTGTTTCCGAATTCTGTTAGATCTTTGATCTCCGGCATCCCTCCACCTGTCTGCGACCTTTCCCTCCTGTTGTTTGCCAGTTTGTCCTGCATGGATAGAAATGGGGAGGGTGTATCAGGATGCCTGCTGGGCCAGATGATAAGTATGCCTGGCCTGTGTGGGTGGTGCGTGGTCCCATGGACAGGATGAGGACAATGATGGTGTGTGTGGAAGAGTGAATGGTGATGTCTCTTGCACTGGCAGCGAGTGAGGGTCCTTTGGATGTGTGATGGGTTTGTGAGTGTGTGAGTTGGGAGTGACGAAAAGTGACTTACCCTGGCGAACGGAGGAGATCATTCATCCTTTTGCGGCACTGGGTGGCTATTCTCCTCTGCATGGTGTTCAGGCTGACCATCGCTGCCACCCCCTCCCAAGCCGGGGTGGTGACTTTGCTGCCCACCCTGTGGCCAGAGCGGGGGTAGAGCACATCCCGGTGGGCCTCCACAGCGACCTGCCGTTGAAGCGGGGGGCTGCAGTCTTTTTTCCTTTGCTGGCCATGTCTCCCAGGCAGCGGTGGTGAGCTGGTGGTGATGAGCGCTGTGCTGGCAGCTGCCCTTTAAAGATGGTGGCCAGCGTGATGCAACAGTGGGGTGATGGCGAGCGGGCGAATGAGAGCCCGCCTGCCATGGAAACGGTGTGTTTCGCTGGAGTGAATATATAATGAGGCAGGCTCGGGAAGATACGGTGTAAAAACCCACCATTTTTGTCGACGGTTTGGACTCCATTTTACCCGCCCGTTACTGCACTTAGCGCAATTCTGGGAAAATTCCGCCTGTTGTGTTGGAGTTGCATTCTATCTATTATGTGAATCCTGGCCATCTGTGTTGTAACATGCATCACTCATTTTGAGTGGTTTATCAACCTGTTAAATATTTGCCTGTAACATGGAACTGACCGGCTGCCAGTTGCCATCCTGTCTAACAGCCTTGGGCAAGATGTGGGAGTCTGGCAGTAATGAATCATCCCAGGATATGATCCAGCAGCTCACTGCCCGCCTGTGTGGAGAATGCACAGGCTGTCCATGGCTGAGTGCCCAAATGTCTATAGTTTCAATCGATAAAAACTGTGGGATGGTGTTTGCTGAGGGGTGAAATCGGGCACTAAATAAGTGTTGTGCTCTTCAGAGAGGACTGTTTTGAATTTTGTACTTAGCACACAATTTAACATAATAATCAATAATAATTATCAGTTTGCTTATTCAACACCCAGTACTGGGAGAGCAAAAATTTCCTCTTTTTTGGGGGGAAGACTGAAACCATCGTGTTCAGTCTCCGCAATAAACTCCATCCCCAAGCTACTGACTCCAGTTGTCTACAGTGAACACAGTGAGTAAATTGAATACAGTTCCTGCACTGAACACAGCCCCCACACTGAACACAGACTCTACATTTAATTCAGTGCGTCCACTGAACACAGTTTGTACACTGAACAAATCTACTGTATTTATTTTAACCTCGACAATAATCATTTATGTGCACGTATGAATATGCGGGTGAATCAGTTTGTTTGCTTGAGCATGCTCAGCTCAGACATGGGGTGGAATTGTCCCAGGTTTGCAGTAAGTGCGGTAGCAGGTGGGGGAAAAAAAGCATTACCCGCCAGTCGCAATGGTGGCTTTCCACACCGTATCATTTCAATCCCGCCTTATTAATAATGCATTCCCAGAAAATACGCCGTTTCAATGGCGGGCGGGCTCTCATTTGCCCGCCATCACCTCACTGCTTCCTCACGCCAGGCGCCATATTTAAAGGGCAGCCATGTGCACACCTCTCAGCATTTCTAGCCTAGGACAGCTGCACAGAAGACATAGCCCCAAAAGACAAGAAGACTACAGCCCCTGATTGAGTGACAAATCCCTGGAACGCTTTTTGGATGCTGTGGAGGCCTGCTGTGATGTCCTGTACGCCCACCAAAGCCGCAGGAGGGGCAGCAACATCGCCAACCCGGCTTGGGAGGCGGTGGCAGCGGTGGTCAGTGTCAGCGCCCTGCAAAAGAGGACAGTCCCCCAATGCCGAAAGATGGTGAATGATCTCCTCCGTTCTGCCAGGGTAAGTCACTCTTCTCATCACTCTCAACTCACAAACCCATCACACATCCACAGGGATCTCACTCCTGCCAGTTCGTTGGACATCACCATTTATACTCTCACATGTACCTTTATTGTTCTCATCCATCCATGGGACCACTCAGCACCCATACATGCCAGGCATACTTATCATCTGGCCTGGTAGGCATCCTGCTTACATCCTTTCCATCTCTATTCATGCAGGGCAAGCTGCCGCACAACAAGAGGGAGAGGTCGCACACTGGTGGAGGAATGCCCGACATCAAGGTTCTAACAGGCTTTAAAAATAGAGTCATCCAGCTGGCCAGCGAAAATTGGACCCTTCTTGTGCTGACGGTGAGGTCCATGGTGCTCTACGAAGTGAGGATCCAGCATTGCAACATCCATTAGACAACCATGCTGTGAGTGATGTGTCCTGTTACACAAGCCACTGCCTTGCACTAATTATCTCTCCTTGCTTTCACAGGCACATCTGGGAAACAGCTGGCAAAGTCCACAACTTAAGCCCTTGACTCATCCCCAAGACACCTTGGAAGAGGAATCTGCTGCAACCCCAATTGAAGACCCATCACAGCGTTCACCCACACCCTCCACATACACAGAGACCTAGTTCCAGAGTAGCCTCAGGGTCAACATCTGGTGAGAACATCGCACTATCTGACCCACAGCAGGTGATGGTAGGGTCTTCCCAGGTTTCTGGAATTCGGAGGACTACTGGAGACCAGAAATCTGCTGAGTCCGAGTTGGATAAGGAGCCTTTGGGTTCAGTCATACCTTAGTTGCTGGAGCTGCAAAGACAAGCTCAGGAACATCAGGAAGGGATGTTTGCTGCACTCCTTAGATTGCAAGGCACGATGGAGGATTCTGTCCACCTTCAGTCTGAGGTGATAGTGGCAGCATTGAAACGCACTGAGGTCAACACTGGTAGGATGGCAGTCGCCATGGAGACCTTGGCCCAGGACATCAGTCCTGCACTGCTGTGTGGGCCGAACTCTGTCACTAACACCGTAGTTGGCCTCCAACAATGCCAATGTGAGAGGAGTGCGGGGCAGCTTGATCTTACTTCAGCTTCCCCTTCACCTCAAGGAGTCAGCCAAGAGCCCTCGGGTATCCATACGGAGGAGGATCAGTGGGATGAAACGGCATGAAACCCCACCATTTTCGTCGGCGCGTAGGACTCCATTTTATCCACCCACTACTGCACAGAGCAATTCTGGGAAAATTCCACCTTAGTGTTTTCATTGACTCTTGTATAGGAAACCTTCTGCTTTTAAACAGTGGAATGTTGTAGCTTCATTACTGTAGTAAAAAAGTAGGATTTTGGATTTTTTCTACTTTAACAAAAAGTTATTGGTCTCTACCAAGATCAGAACAAAACTTGAGGAAGAGCTATTTCATGCAGCGATAGGTTACGATCAGTGATGCACAGCCAGATAGTGTGGTGGAGACAGTTCTAATGGAGGCATCCAAGGGGAAATCGCAGTATTAGCTGAAAAGGAAGAATATACAGGACTGTGGGGAGAAGGCAGCACAGACACAAGAATGGCCTCCTTCTGTGGTTCTGCAATTCCCTGATTGTGCAGCGGACCATAAGATGTTCAAATTGGTAGGTGTTAAGGAGCAGCTTAAAGGAGGAGAGAGTGGCGGAGAGATTTCACAAGGGAATTCCAGAGTTTAGGGCCAAGGCTACTGAAAGGACATTCACCAATGGTGAAGCAAAGGAAATCCGCCACTGGCCCAATGGCCAGAATTAGAGGAGTGCAGAGATCTCGGTGAAGGAAGGGCCATAGAGGGTGGGTATTTGAAATTTCTATATTTGCTGTACCAAGGAGTCATTTGTTCAGAAACATGACAAACACAAACCGAGATAGTGTGTTGAGACACACACATACTGAATATGGATACTTCCTCCTGCTCTCCCTTGATGTTACTGTCATTATTTATTGACTTAATTGTGATTGTGGGATCATGCCATGCGTAATATAGCTGCTGCATTGTCCCATTATAACAGTGACTACATTTCAACAGTACTTAATTGGCTGCAAAGCTCTGTGGGACTTCCTGAGGCTGTGAAAGTTGCTTAAACAATGCAAAACTTTCTTTTATACTCTCTGTCTCTCTGCCTGTCTGTGTCTCGATTATTTGCTCTTGGGAAGTGTCCTCAGTGTGAAGACTGGACTTTGACTCCAATGGATTGTGTGGTTGCCCCTTCTACTGATACTATCATGGGCAGATGCATCTGCAACAGGTTGGTTGGTGAGGACAATGTTAAGTGGGTTTTGTTCCTTCCCTCAACAAATACCACAGGCCAAGGCTTTCAGCTATGCCCTTCAGGACTTGGGCAGCTTGTTCAACAGTCAAGTTACCAAGCCACTAATCAAGATGGACATTGATATACTCTACCCAGAGTACTCTCTGTATCATTACTATCCTTAGTACATCTACCAAATGGGGTTCAACATGAGGAGTATTGATTCAGCAGCCAAAGTAGGGCGGGAGATGATAACCTGCAGTAGGTTTCAATGGCTGTCTTTGCCTTCGTGTCATAAGACACTATGGGGACTGGATTAATTGTTGAGGACTCCCAGGGCTGCTCCCTCCTGACTGTATACCACTGTGCCACCAAAACTGGTGGGTCTGTCCTCCAGTGGGACAGGACATTTCCAGGGATGATGATGGAGGAGTCTGGGAAAATCACTGTAAGGTATGATACTGTGAGTATGACTATGTTGGAGCTACAAGATGTCAATGGGGTCCTGCTTTCTGACCTCCCCTCCGTCTCTGTCAATATGGTGACACACTGTCCCAAAAGAGAAATGAGACACAGACGAGAGGCGGTGACCAATTCAGAAAGTTTTATTCGCAAGATCCTTAGAGCAATGGAACAGTGGTCACACTGCTTCATCTCCTCTGTATTGGAGGTAAATTCTCCTTGCAGCAGCTATGGCCCTGGAAACATTTGTGAAGAATGAAGACCTCGTTACCCTTGCAGGCTTCTTCTCTGCAGCACCCACCAAAACTTTCACATCCAAACACCTGACATGTCACCAAGGAAAGAATATTTCAGTAGAGTCTATTTCTGGTTGGGGGTAATAGGGAGAGAACATCAGGGCATTAACAAGTCACAGCTGCCAGAATGACATAAGAACAGTAGTGAGGAAGAGTACTTGTCTCAGAAGACAAGACATTCTCAGTTTGGGTGGAGTTTGTTGTATTTCTATGTTTGTTAAATACAAACTTACCAATCTCACACAAAACTGGTAAACTAAACATGGGTTTGGTTTACTTGAAGATGTAGTACACCATTGCTTTAGCAGACAGATTTGCCTAAACAATTCAACAGCTATTGTTATCAGGAAAGTACAGCTGCTATTCCTTCACACCACAGGCAGCTAGCTAAACTGAAAGCTCCTTCAAGCAATATCTGCTGGTCACATGGTTTGCATCCTGGCTACTTACTAATTAGCATATTCTATTTTAAAGCGAGATCACAACATGCCCCTTTTTTCCAAGATAACATTGTGTACATTGCAACTGCCCTAAGGTAGTTTACTTGTAAAGACTACTTAACACACAAAAAACTCTGTTCAAGAATTTAAAGATTTAAGAGATTGAGAGTCTATATAACATATAGGTGGTTTAACAATATTCCCAGGCCTCGTAATGTTTTGACCTTCCTGAGGTCTAGACTTATCACTTGTGTGTTCTTGACTTGTGGGTATGTTAGTATCTTGTGCAACTGCTGACCCCAGAGAACATTGAGGAGCTCAAGAGGGATTACAAAGGTTGGAGAACCGTGAAACCCCTCTTTGAGTCCCTGACACACTGGTGGGAAGCGATCAAGGGAAACATCAAGAGGTTTTTCATCCTCAAAGGCACCCAGAAAGCTAGAAAGGAACAGAGGGAAATGTCCCGACTCCAGAAAAACATGCAGAATCTGCTCCGGCTGCAGTCGATGGGGGTCGATGTCAAGGAGGAGCTCCAAGAGGTGAAGAGCCAGCAAGCCTCGCACTTTGCCTCGGAGGCCTCCAAGATCATCTTCCGTTCCAGAGTCCGCTCCGTGGAGCAGGATGAGACGTGCTCACGTTTCTTCTTCCAAAAGGTACACAGAGAGAGCTCTGTGATCAGCAGCCTGAAGGAAGAAGACGGCTCAGTAAAGTCATCACGGTCCGACATTTTGAGGATCAGCAAATCCTTTTATGCCGGATTGTATGACGTGAAGCCCACGGACAGCACGGCCTCCCAGTCCTTCCTGTCCTCTATCACGGAGGTCTTAGACGACAGTACGTGGGAGAGCCTGGACAAACCGCTAACTCCTGATGAACTGACTAAGGCCCTTGAGTCCTTCGAGAAGAGTAAAACTCCCGGAAGCGACGGCTTGCCGGCGGAGTTGTATTCGGCTCTGTGGGACTTGATCGGCCCAGACCTGCTAGGAGTGTACGAGACTATGCTCCTGTCCGGTAGTATGTCAGGATCCATGAGGAAAGGCATCATCACCCTCATCTACAAGCACAAGGGGGAAAGGGAGGAAATTAGAAATTGGCGACCCATTTCACTGTTGAATGTGGACTATAAGATTCTGTCCAAGGTCATCGCCAATCGGGTCAAATCCGCTCTGGAATTGGTGATTCACCCTGACCAGACCTGCACTGTGCCGGGCAGGAAGATCTCTGACAGCCTCGCGCTGCTCAGGGATACGATTGCCTAGGTACAGGACAGGGGTGTGGATACCTGCCTCATCAGCTTGGATCAGGAGAAGGCCTTTGACAGAATATCGCACACCTACATGGTGGATGTGCTCTCCAAAATGGGGTTTGGGGAGGGAATTTGAAATTGGATCCAACTGCTCTATACTAACATCAGTAGCGCAGTCTCAATCAATGGGTAGGAAACAGATAGCTTTCTGATTAAATCTGGAGTCAGGCAGGGCTGTCCTCTCTCGCCTGTTCTTTTCGTGTGTTGCATAGAACCCTTTGCCGAGTCCATCAGGAAGGATCCGGGCATAAGAGGAGTGACGATCCCAGGCAGTGGAGGCACTCAGGTAAAAGCCTCCCTGTACATGGACGACGTCGCCGTCTTCTGCTCGGATCCGCTGTCGGTGCGCAGACTGATCCACATCTGCGACCAGTTCGAACTGGCCTCGGGAGCCAAGGTAAATCGTGGGAAGAGCGAGGCCATGTTCTTTGGGAACTGGGCTGACCGATCCTTTGTCCCCTTCACTGTCAGGGCTGACGGCCTGAAGGTGCTGGGGATATGGTTCGGAGGGACCAGGGCATGCGTTAGAAACTGGAAGGAGCGAGTGGCTATGGTGAAAAGGAAACTGGGCATATGGGAGCGACGCTCCATCTCCATTGCGGGTAAGAACCTGGTCATCAGGTGTGAGGCACTCTCGCTGTTGCTGTACGTGGCGCAGGTCTGGCCCATTCCACACTCCTGCGCGATGGCGATCACTCGAGCCATCTTCCGCTTTATCTGGAGGTCGAAAATGGATCGTGTCCGCAGGGACGCGATGTACAAGCCTCTAGATAAAGGGGGAAAAAATGTGCCCAACATCGCCCTCATACTGATGGCCACCTTTGTGTGTGGCTGCATCAAGCGGTGCGTAGACCCTCAGTACGCAAACACCAAGTGTAAAATGGCGCACGATGACATCGGGCGAGTGTCCCGACATCATCATGCACTCATGCGGTATTTCAGTCAGCGGGCATGCGTCAGAGTCGGCAGTGCACCTGCCGACAATTAAAAGGTCTATTAAGGCCATTAAAGTTATAATTGAAAATTTTTTTTCGCTACCCGTCCAACCTTATGGTTGGCGGGCAGGTGAAAAGGCCAAGCGGCCTTTACATTTTTTAGGAAACCATGGGCAGGATGAGGTTTCCAACAGCAAATGAAAATAAAATAAAAATTATTACATTTCATGAATAACATGTCCTTGCTCACGTGACAGAGTCACATGAGGGGACATGTTTTATAACATTTTTAAAATGTTTATTTTTAATATTTTAAACTCTTCATCTCCCTGAGGCAGCTCTGTGTCTCAGGGAGCTTTTCCAGTGCGCACCTGCACACGTGTGCAAACTTACGCTCTTGCCCTCCTCCCCTCCACACAGGCAACACTGAGCGCTGCTGCGCATGGTTCACACTGGCCAGGCATTAATTGGCCGACCAGCGTGAAATTGTGGTCCGGCCCTGATCACTTCCCAACTGCCCCTGCCCGCCCCCGCTGGGCCTGCCCGATGAGGGAAAAATCCTCCCCATAGATTTAATCAGACACCTGGCAAAGCACACCCTGGACAGTCGCATTCAAAATCAGTTTCTTTCAGCTCAGGGTCCTTGCAGACAGCAGCTTGAGGCTTCTCACACTTGTTGGATCTTAAAATGCCTCTAACTTACACACAATCTCCTTTCTCCTTTATGCATATCTTTCTCTTTGAATGTAAATTTTCCATTTTATCACTAGGCTTTTAATTTTACCCCTTCTAACAATAAGGTCCTTTCATCCCACCAATTTTATTAGTAAGCTGAAAAAAAATGAACACATTGCTTGCTGTCTTCTAGTTAGGTGTAAGATCTCATCCATTCTTTTGAATGGTTTTTTTAATTTAAAAATGGAAATTGCCTCCTTGACACCTCTGTTTCTAAACTTCCCCATGTTTATCTAATTACCATTTCAAACCTAATTCTTTCTATACATCAAAGCCTCTAGACCAGCTGGCTTTAATCCAATTAAGACACACACACACACACACACACACACATAGACACATACGCCACTAAACTCTGTTAAAAAATTATTTCCAATAACATTATAGATATTAATATCGCTTCATGACAGGGTGCATTGATGTGGCTGGTGTCTCTAGCATGCTTTACATATCCCCACTAACTTCTCGGCATTGTTGTTGACTCCTGTCCAATACAGAGTATACCTTGCCAGGCAACTTGTTCACTCTATGCCCACGTGCCCCTGTGTAACTGTGAAAATATGGCCTGGTGAAGAGCTTTGTGTACAAGCACCTGTTTTCCTTTGAAAATCATGCCTCTTGAATTACCTAGTTCGTATCTGTATGGTCGAAAACATCTGATGGTGTCTGACATTTCTTTTATCGTATCAGGAAAACCTTTGGAATTGACTCTCCATAGTTCCTTCAGTCAAGAATCATTTGTTGTTTCCTCCTGAAATTGGTTGCACTTGTGTGGACTAAAGCTCATAAGATCGATGTTGAGTGCCTCTTCTATGTCAATGTCTAGTGCTGTCTATATGTAGGTGTAACGAGACATCTGCAGTTTTTTTTTTCTTTCAGGATTGGGTAACCTGTTCAGTGTTTTTGAAATAACCAGTTTTCTATAAGGTTTCTAACAGATTCAAAATCATAGCCCTGTATCAGGGGTCATTGGAGTGTAGGTGGTGCACTTGCCAGTGGCTTGTGCCACATCATTTCCATTGAATCATTTGCAAAATAAGTATGAGTGAAACCTTGTCATACGGAGTACCAAAGTAAGTGTCTTGCTCTCTATGTTTGAATAATTGGATTGTGTTTGTGGCAGACTTTTCAAGTCAAATACAATAGGCTTGTCATCTTGCATAATGCATGTTCCTAACCACTTTTGAGATGTGTTGACTTTGAAGATTGTCTCCTTTCTTGGCTTGTAGTATTGTAGGACACATGTCTGCCCTGACAATGCCTGTTTATGTGACTCGAGCACGTGTTGATGGTCTCTTGCCATACATCTGGAACATCCTCCTTAAGAGCTCTCTAAATGATGATGCTCTATCGGCAAATTTGGATGTGTCTGGTGTTGAGAAGTCGAAGAAACCGAGTCGTCTCTGCAAGTCCTTTGACCTGTGGAATAGGCATGTCTCATACATCTTCGAGTTAGCCTGGATCAGGAAGGGTCCTGGAACTTGAATAGATAGACTGAGAAAGTTATTCTGAGCCACACTCACCTGGCTTTTCCTGCTGTGGGAAGACAAGTTCTTCACAACAAGCTGCTGCCATCAGTGAATGCATATTTCGGTCATTCTCACCTTCATCTCTGGTTTTCCTCAACACTGCAATTTCATCAGTGATGAATAGGCATCTGGGGATATTTTCTGTTATTCTGCCCATATGATCCTGACTGATGGTAAGCCAAAGGATAATCTCTGGAAAGAGTATCTTCTGAATGGTCTCGTGAAAGTAAGGGATTTTTTGAGATCTCTCTGCAAAGTGAACAGAGCGATATCCCTGTTTGGCGTCCAACGTGGAGAAAAGCCTTGATCCTGTGAATTTGGAATTCTATTCCTCTAATGTGGGAATCTTGTGTGGGCGCCTCTTTACAGCAACATTTAGATATCTAATGCTTGCAGGTACTGTCCAGCTACAATGGCTTCATATTTTTTGCCATCTTTTAGCAAGGGTCAAAATCGTGACCCTTCTTTTTCTCCAAAAGATCCTTTTGGAAGGAATTCAATTGGTGTTGAAGTTATAAATAGCTCCATTATACGTTCAGACAACTCGGTTTCCCAGAAATCACATCCTTGCCCTTATCACGGCACTTAACTGCCGGACTGATCGATTGATTCTTGTGGCTGCTGTCTGCAGACATCAGCTCCAAACAGTGAACTCTAAAGTACACTTTTACCCAAAGATGATCGTCCAGTATATTC
Organism: Cetorhinus maximus; assembly: GCF_964194155.1. NCBI lineage: Eukaryota > Metazoa > Chordata > Chondrichthyes > Lamniformes > Cetorhinidae > Cetorhinus > Cetorhinus maximus. The sequence goes on from NC_135884.1 coordinate 99,023,433, forward strand.
CATAGCTTAACTGAATTCTTCTGAATCCTTCTCAGTCAGACCCGAAGTGTTGATTCTGTGCAACTCCTGGTTTCCAATGGCTATATTGATTTTCACCCCTTTAGCATAGCTTTCATCCTCACTCTGAAGCCCCAACCTGCAGTGTTTATTGCTGGAAACTAGTGACATTTGGACACTCAACGGTGGACAGCCTGTGTATTGTCCACTTAGATGAGCACCGAGCTGCTGGATCCTATCCTGTGATGATTCATTACTGCCAGGTCCTCACGCCTTTGTTCAAGGCTGTCAGGCAGGATGGAAGTTGGTTGCAGGTCAAATATTGTTCCTGACAAATATTTAACAGACTGATAAACCATCAAAACGACCAATATTTTCTACAAGTGTCATGAAGAGATATTAATGTATATAATGTTATTGGAAATTATCTTTTAATTGGAATTGTAGTAGGGTCTGTGTCTATGTGTGTGTCTGTGTGTGGCTTAATTGGATTAAAGCCAGCTAGTCTGGGTGCTTTGATGTATAGTAGTTTTGAGATGTTAATTAGATAAATGTAAGGAGTTAGAAGGTAAAGAATACATTTGCATTGTTTATATTACTAATAAAATTGCTGGAATGAAAGGATTATTATTGGGAGAGGTAAAATTTTTAAAAACCTAGTAATACATTGGAAAATTTACATTCAAAAGGAAATCTAGGCATAAAGAAGTGCTCTGAAGAAGAGTCATGCGGACTCGAAATGTTAACTCTGTTTTTCTCTCCACAGATGCTGTCAGACCTGCTGAGTTTTTCCAGAATTTTCTGTTTTTGTTTCAGATTTTGAGCATCTGCAGTATTTTGCTTTTATCTTAGGTATAAATTGAAATGAGTTTGTGTGTGTAGGTCAGAGGCATTTAAGATCTAACCAGCCTGTAAGCCTACAACTGTCTGCAAAGGAACCAAATTGCAAGGGACCTCATTTTGAATTTGTAAGGTCAAATGTGCTTTGTCTGGAATCTGTTTAAAGCCTGTGGGTTACTGTTACCTTAGTGAAGATTTACCTGGGAGTGATTAATTTGGGGATTTGTTTATAAGTTAATATGGTAGTAATTTGTAGACATGTGTATATGTTTAATAAGTCATTAAATTAATAAATGTTTAATTTAGCTTTATATATAAATAGCTCATGAGGCTTGGTGGTTTTATTCCTGAATTCAGAGCTGCATCTCAAACATACCAGTTGAAAATATAGGTTATGACAGTTGTTCAAGTTTCCATCTGGGATTTAAACAACCCAGCATTTACCAACTGCTGTGTCATAACAAGAAGTCAGATGGCCAGCACGGAACCCTTTATACACACATTACATTCCGTACAGCTCCAACTTTTTATCCCACTCCTGTATACATGAATGTAGTTAAATTTCCAGATAATGTCCTCCACTGGGATACAATTAGTCGCAGTGCCGGTTGAGTCATAGAGTCATTATGATGCAGGAAGCCATTCAGCCCATTGGGTCGATGTAGGTAGAAGGCAGTGAGGGATCATTAGGGACAGGGTCTGTGGGAAAAGTGGCTGGATGGAGGTGTTGGGGAGTGAAGAAATAGGGAGTGCTTTTGAAGGGCATGAGAAACCAGAGTGGGGAGGCAAGAGGGATGTGGTGGGGGCTGGGGGGGGCGGGATTGGAGATAGGGGCTGGTGGGGTGAGAGGAGTCTTTATGTCTGGTTGAACTCAGTCACACTGGAGAAAGATAATGGTCTCAGTGTGCGCAGTGAGAGATACACCATCCCTACAAAGGACACATTGCCCTATGCAAAACACAGCACCAGGAATTTTGCAAGTGGAATTTTTTTACAGGTCCCTGACTGCAAACACACTGTTTGGGGATTGTGTGTAAAATTCTGTCCCTGTCATAAAAAAGCTAGTATCAGTGATGGTCTGTATGAAACTATTGGCAAAGACCAATCTGGTTCACTAATGTTCCTTGGGGAAGGAAATCTGAGACCTTTACCCAGTCTGACCTACATGAGACCGCAAACCACCAGAAATGTGGTTGACTCTTAACTGCCCCTCTGAAGCGGCCCAGCAAGTCACTCAGGTGTTGTCATTATGATGGCAAAGGGTAATTTGAGTAAAACTGAACGCATCATGGGGTGTTGAGTTGAGGATCAGATTCTGTCAAGACAAAGACACACTCAGCCTCCTTGTTCCCTGGTAATTCCACCTCATTATTATCTGAAGACTTGTTTCAAAATTAGGAGAGCTGTCCTACGGATTATTCAAGCAAATGTCTGACATAGTCATACTCACCTAGAGCGAATGTCCCAGACTTCTCCATTACCATCCTGGAGGCAGGGGCTTGAGAGTCCCTTTCAGAGTCTTGCTTAGGTTTGAAGCTGTACTCTGGACATAACAGGAATGAGTGACTATGACAAGTAATGTATTAAAATAACAATTTTATTGAATATTGAATAATAATTATAATAATAATGATCTGACAATTATAATTGATAATATACTAATATATGGAAAAAGAGAAAAATAAGTAAAAAGAAAGAAAGATAACTTTATTGGAAGGAGAAAGCACTTTATATATATATATATATATATATATATCAGAGGAAAAGAAGAAAGACAGATTTTTCTAAAGCAAAAAGAATAACCCCAATTTGGTCTGTTCCATGACAGCACTCTAAACTGGTACATACATTACCATCTCCTTGGTACATATATTACCAAGTCACTGAATAACCTATGGGTGGGTACTACGGTCAATCACTCTGTTCCTGGCCCTTCCTCACGTCTTCAGTGGTGACTATCCCACTACGGCTGCAGCAGTGAGTCCTCGAAGCAGCATCCCTTTAAGCCAAATCCCTGATTCCATTCCAGCCTTCCGAGGCCTGGTACAGGCCTTATTCAAAACAAGTTTCAATTCTTATCAATTTTCCTCACAGGCACTGCAAGGCCATGCAGGCTTTGCAACATCAAGTTGCTTACGCATCTTTTGATAGTGTCTTCCCATCTATCATCCTTCAAGTGTTATGTCCATCAATCAAACTTCATCTTCTGATGACCATACTCGGTGACCGCTATAAGATTACTCATCGCCCTGGCCTGTAGTCCAAGGATCACTGAATGCAGTAAAAAAAAAGGACTTCTGATAAACAAAAGACAACTTATTTTAGTATTCTAGCTTGAAAAATGAAAAACAAAGATGTGGTCTAAACACCAGCTGTGCTGGCCAGTATGAAAAAATAAAGTCTGGAAAAACAGATCATTAATGATTATTATTGATGAATTAATCAAAGCACAATCATAGCTGGGTTAAGATCAATGTCTACCAAGTAGGATTTAATACGAAATAACTTTAAATATTTACTATAGGCTTAAAATCAAGGGCAAAGCAGAAATAAATTAGTGGCTGCAGGCCTCAGGCCTACAATCCCCTGGGCATGGACTTCCCCAGCGGCAGGGCCAACTCACCAGAGGTGGCATCTTAGTGGTGTACAGTCAGGAGGGAGTGGTCCTGGGAGCACTCAACTTTGAATCTGGGTTCCCTTGAAGCCTCATGGCAGCGGGTCAAATACGGGGGAGGAAATCTCCACTGGTGCACAGTGGCAGCAGCGCTTAGCATCTGCAAAATGCACTATAGCAAATTGCAAAGGCACCTTCGACAGCATCTTCCAACCCCTCAATCTACACCAGCTAAAAGGACAACGGCAGCAGGTGCATGGGAATACAACCATTGCAAGTTCACGTCCAAGGCATACAGAATCACACTATTCAGAAGAGGCCCTTCAGCCCATTGAGTCTGCACCGACATTATATGTATTGGAACTATAACACCGTCCCTTCACTGTCCCTGAGTCAAAATCCTGGAACTCCCTCCTTACCAGCACTCTGGGTGTACCCACACCATATGGACTGAAGTGGCTAATCTCCATGTTCTCAAGGGGAGATTAGGGATGGACAACAAATGCTGGACTTGCCAGTGATGCTCACATCCCATAAATGGACAATAATCTATCCATCCATTTTGATGATCACAAACTTTAAGTGTATATTTGTTTGTGCATATATATTCTGCTCAGGAAACATCTGCACACAGTAATTCACAGTATTTTACTGAATTGTTGCAGCGCTGAAGGAAGCCATTTAGCCCATCGTGTCTGCAAAGGCTCTCCGAATGAGCAACTCACCTAGTGTCACTCCCCCGCCTTCTCGCCGTAACATTGCATATTCCTCCTTTTCAGATAACTAGAGAGGGGACAGAGAAGATTCACAAGTAGGGTGCCAGGGATGAGGAACTTCAGTTATGAAGATAGTTTGGAGAAGTTAGGACTGTTTTCCTTTAAGAAAATAAGGTTGAGAGGAGATTTGATAGAGGTATTCAAAATCATGAGGAGTATGGACAGAGTAGATAGGGAGAAACTGTTCCCACTTGTGAACAGAGCAAGAACCAGAGGTCACAGATTTAAAGTAATTGATAAAATAAGCAAAAGTGATATGAGGGGAGAAAAAAAAACACAGCTAGTAGTTAAGGTGTGGAATGCACTGCCTGAGAATGTGGTTGAGGAAGATTCAGTTAAAGCATTCAAAATGGAAATAGACTTGCCTTCACATCCCTCTGAAGAGCAGTGCCCAAAACTGGCCGCAATGCTCCAGCTGAGGCTGAACGAGTGCCTTAAGTTCAACATAACTTCCTTGCCCTCATACTCTATGCCCCTATTAATAAAACCTAGGATTCTGCATGCTTTAATAACCGCTCTCTCAACCTGTCCTGCACCTTCAATGACATTTTTCACATATACAACCAGGTCCCTCTGCTCCTGCATCAACCTTATAGTTGTACCCTTCATTTTATATTGTCACTCCATGTTCTTCCTACCAAAATAATCTCTTCACATTTCTCTGTATTGAAAACATTCTGCCGCCTGTCCTCCCATTCCCCCAACTTGTCTATGTTCTTTATGAGCTCTCCACATTCCTCCTCACAGTTTAAAATGCTTCCAAGTTTTGCATCATCCGCAATCTTTGACACACCAAGGTCTAGTTCATTAATATATATCAGGAAAAGCAAGGGTCCCAACACTTACCCTTGGGGAACTCCACTGTAAACTTTCCTCCAGTACGAAAAACATCCATTAGCCACTACACTCTGTATCCTGTCACACAGCCGGTTCTGCATCAATGCTGCTACTGTTCATTTTATTCCATGAGCTATAACTTTGCTCACAAGTCTACTGCACAGCACTTCATCAAATGCCTTCTGGAAGTCCATTTACACCACATCAATTGCATTGCCCTCATCAACCCTCTCTGGTGCCCCCTCAAAGAATTCTAGCGAGTTAGTTAAACATGATTTTCCCTTAAGAAATCCAGGCTGGTTTTCCTCAATTATCCATGTGACTATTAATTTTGTCCTGTATTATTGTTTCTAGAAGTCTCCCTATCAGCAAAGTTAAACAGTAGTCTGTAGTTTCTGGGATTATGTTGACAGACCTTTTCGAACAAGGGAGTAATGTTTGCAATTCTTCATTCCTCTGGGACCAGTGCTGAGCCTAAGGGAGACTGAAACTTCTGGCCAGTGCCCCTGCAATTTCCCCTCTCATTTCCCTCGGTATCGTTGGATGCATCTCATCCGGCCCCGGTGTCTTATCAACTTTAAGTGCAGATAACCTATTCAATATCTCCTCCTTTTCAATTTTAAACCCATCTAGTGTCTGAATTACCTCCTCTTTCACCATGGCCTGGGTAGCATATTCTTCCAGCATAAAGACAGATGCAAAGTATTTGTTTAATACCACAGCTTCTCTTCTGCCTCCATGTGTAAGTCCCTTTTTTTTTGTCCCAAGTAGGCCCAACTCCTCCTTTTACCATCCTTTTACTATTTATATGCCTACAGAAGACTGTGGAATTCCCTTTTATGTTAGATGCCAATCTCTTCTTGTACTCCCTCTTTGCTTCTCTTATCTGCTTCTTCACCTCTCCGCTGAACCTTCAATATTCAACTTAGCTCTCAATTGTGCTTTCTGCCTGACAGCTGTCATAATCACACTGTTTCTTCTTCATCTTAATGTCTATCTATTTTGTTATCCAGGGAGCTCTGGATTTGTTTGCCCTACTTTTCCCTTTCAAAGGAATATACCTTGACTGTGCCCGAATTATCTCTTCTGTGAAGGTCGCCCATTATTCAGCTACCATTTCTCCTTCCAACCTTTGACTCAAATTTATTTGGCCCAGGTCTATTCTTACCCCATTGAAGTTGGCTTTCCCCCAGTTAATTATATTTATCCTGGGTTCTTCTTTGCCCTTTTCCATTGTCAACCTAAACCTTATTATACAATTGTCACTGTCCACTAAATGTTCTTGTACTGACACTTGATCCACTTGGCCCACCTTATTTACAAGAACCAGATCTAGCAGTGTCTCCTTTCCCATTGGACTGGACGCATATTGCTGTAGTTCCTCTCCGCAGATGCCGTCAGTCCTGCTGAGTTTTTCAAGGTATTTTGTTTTTGCTGTAGACAACTTTCCCAAACACACTCTAGGAACTCTTGCCCCTCTCTGCCCTTTACACTACCACTATCCCAGTCTATATTTGTATAAATAAAGTCCCCAATTGAAACTATACTATTATTTGTATCTCTCTGTAATTTCCTTGCAAATTTGTTCCTCTACAGCTTTCCCACTATTTGGTGATGGAAAGACAACACCGAACAATGCAATTATACATTTTGTTTCCCTTAGTTCTGGCCAAAGAGATTGTGTCCTTGACCAATTTGGGACATCCACTTCCTGCAGCACTGTAACGCTCTCCTTAGTCAATATCGCCCCTTTTCTTCCTTTCCAATATTTCCTGAACACATTGGGCAGAATTTTTAGCTCGGCGTGCGGGCACGCACCCGACCTGCTTGAGCATAAAATAGCGCGTGATGACACCGGGTGAGCATCCTGATGTCATCCTGCACTCGTGCGATATTTCGGTCAGCGGGGGCGTGCACAAGTCGGAAGCACGCCCGCCGACAACTAAAAGGGCAATGAAGCCCATTAAAGCTCCAACTGACTTCGATTTTTTGTGGTCCATCCAACCCTATAGCTGGCGGACGGGCGAATCTGCTAGGCGGACTTTGCATTTTTGATGAATCCTCATCCAAGGGCGGGGTGAGGTTTCCGTTATTAAATTTAAAAAAATGTTTGGACAGAATTTTCATTATGTGTATGTTCAGGCGACTGATTCTGATGCGTGGACATTATTGATTGCTTTTAAAATCTTCGGCTCCCTGAGGCAGCTCTCTGCCTTCAGGGACCTTTCATTCCACGTTCCCCCGCACCCGCGCTTACGTCAGCGCCCGCCCTCCTCTCACCCCCCCACCCCGGCAGCGCTGAACATTTCAGCGTGTGCTTCACGCTGGCTGGCCATTAATTGGCCAGCCAGTGTGAAATCGCGGTCAGGGGCCGATCGCGGTTGGTGGTCCATTCCCCACTGCTCCTGGGCCTGCCGATCACACGTGCCCATCAGATCTAAAAATCCTGCCCCCTGTATCCAGGGATATGTAACACCCAGTCCTACTGTTCTTTGAGCCAGGTCTCTGTTAAAGCCACAACATCGTATTTCCACATGGCAATCTGTGTCTGCAACTCCCCAATCATATTTACCAGCGAGGTAAAGGTCTCACTGAGCAGGGTGAGTGATACAGTGCCCCTACAAAGGCACAGATTGCAACGCTGAGCACAGCCCCAGGAAGTGCTACCTGGAATATTATGAAGGCCCTGCCCGCAAATCCGCTTTTGGAGAGTGGGGAGGTGGACGTAAAATTCTGTCCATGGAATAAAAAAAAACATCCAGGGCAGAATTTAGCCCTTGTCGGGCAGGCTCGGTAGGGGCGGTCAGGAAGCCGGCCGCCTCCCGCGATCGGGGCCGGACTGCGATTTCACCCTGGCAGAATTTTACGTTCACCTCCCCATTCCCCAAAAGTGTGTTTGTGGGCAGGGCCTTCAAAATATTGTCAGTGGGCGCGCTGCTGATTCCCATGTGCACCCGCCGACTGAAATATCGTGTGACTGCACATTGATGTCAACTCACCCGACTGCTCACCCAACGTCAACGTGTGTTATTTTATGCTTGAGCGGGTCAGGCGCGGGCGTGCCCGCCGAGGTAAAAATTCTACCTCAATTGATGGTGAACATGAAACTACTGGATTGTGTGAAGACCCAACTAATTCAGTGAAGCGATTGTGGAGGGAAGTCAACTGTCTTTATCCTGTCTGAACTACATGTGATGCTAGAGGATAGCAACATGTTTGACTCTTAGCTGTTGCTCTGAGATGGCCTAGAAAATCACTCAGATATTGTCACTGTGATGGAAAAAGTTAATTAGAATAAAATTGGACAGACCACCGGCTACTGAGTTGCCGATCAGATTCAGACTTAACAAATAAGCACTCACATTCCTCCCTATTAACATTGGTGATCTTGTGCCAATATTGGGAGAGCTTCCTCACAGACTAATCAGTCAACTGCCTGACACGGTCATACTCACTGAATCATACCCTACAGCCGATGTCCCAGACTTCTCCATCATATCCCCAGGCATAACCTTCCCCAGTGGCAGGGAAGACTCACCAGAGATGGCAGCACAGTGGTATAATCAGAAGGCAGTGGTCCTGGGAGAACTCGACATTGAATTCACATCACATGAAGCCTCATGGCATCAAGTTAAAGATGGAAATGGAAATCCCTACTGGCTCACAGTGGCAGCAATGTGTACTATCTACAAGCTGCACAGTTGCAACCTGCCAAAGCTCCTTCAAAACATATGAATTAGGAGAAGGAGTAGGCCACTCAGCCTTTTGAGCCTGCTCTGCCATTCAAGAGGATCTTGGTAGATCTGATTGTGACCTCCTACCTACCCCAGATAACCTTTCAACCCCTGTTTATCATGAATTTATCTACCTCTGCCTTAAAAACATTCAAATACTCTGCTTCCACTGCCTTTTGAGGGAGTTCCAAAGACTCACGACCCACTGTGAGAAAAAAAAAATCTCCTTGTCTCTGTCTTAAATGGGTGACCCCTTATGATTAAACAATGACCCCTAGTTCTAGATTCTTCCACAAGAGGAAACATCCTCTCCACATCCACCCTGACAAGACCCCTCAGAATCTTATCTGTTTCAATCAAGTTGCCTCTTATTCTTCTAAACTCCAGCAGATACAAGCCTAACCTGTCCAACATTTCCTCATAAGACAACCTGCCCTTGGTATTAGTCTAGTAAATCTGTGAATGCCTTCTAATGCATTTATACCTTCCTTAAATAAGGAGACCAATACTGTACACAGTATTCCAGATGGGGTCTCACCAGTGTCCTGTGCCTCCCTACTTTAATATTCGATTCCCCTTGCAATAAACGATAACATTCTATTAGCTTTCCTAATTACCTGCTGTGCCTACATACTAACCTTTTGCGATTTATGCGCTAGGACGCCCAGATCCCTCTGAATCTCTCACCATTTAGATAATATGCTTCTTTTTTATTCTTCCTCCCAAAATAGACATTTTCACTTTTGCCCACATGATATTCCATTTGTTAGATCTTGCACACTCACTTAACCTATGTCCCTTTGTAGCCTCATTATGTACGAACATACGAAATAGGAGCAGAAGTAGTCCGTTTGGCCGCTTGTACCTGCTCTGCCATTCAATAAAATCATGGCTGATCAGTTTGTGTTTCGAATTCCACATGCCCATCTATCTCCGATAACCTTTGATTCCCTTGCCTAACAAAAATCTATCTGCCTCTGCCTTAGAAATATTGAACAACCCCACCTCCATCGCCTTTGGAGGCCGACAGCTCCAAAGTTGCACAGCCCTCTGAAAGGAAAAGTTTCTCATCATCTCTGTCCTAAAAGGGAAACGCCTAATTTTAAAACAGTGCCCCCTAGCTCTGGACTCACTCACAAGAGGAAACATCCTTTCCACGTCCACCTTATCAACACTGTTCAGGATCTTATATACTTCAATCAAGTCACCCCTCACTCTTCTAAACTCCAGTGGAAACAAGCCCAGTCTGTCCAACCTTTCCTCATAAGACAACCCGCTCATTGCAGGTATCAATCTAGTAAACCTCCTCTAAACCACGTCCAATGCATTTACATCCTTCCTTAAATAAGGAGACCAAAACTGCACATAATATTCGAGGTGCGGTCTCACCAATGCCCTGTATAACTGAAGCATAACATCCTTACTTTCATGTTCAATTCCTCTCATAATAAAGGATAGCATTCCATTAGCCTTCTTAGTTACTTGCTGTACCTGCACACTAAAAAATTTGAAAAATTAAAATCAATGCATCACTCTCTCACTAGCCACTTCTTTTAAGACCCTAGGAAGAAGTCCATCAGGACCCGGGGATTTGTCAGTCCAAAGATTTGCTCAGCACCACTTCACTGGTTATTGTAATTTTCTTGAGTTCCTCCCTCCCTTCCAATTCCTGATTTACAGCTACTCCTGGGATATTACTTGTTTCCTCTGCAGTGAGGACTGATCCAAAATACCTGTTCAACTCATCTGTCTTCTCCTTATTTTCCATTATTAATTCCCTATACTCGCTTTCTAAAGGACCAACACTCACTTTGTTAATGCTTCCCTTATTTAAATATCTATATTAAACCCTTGCTCCCCTCCACCTAGCCAGACAAGGGCAGCTGATGCATTGGAAGACGCTCATTGCAAGTTATCTTCTATAACTTTGCTGTTGGTAGGTCAAAATCCTGGAACTCCCTCCCTAACAGCACTGTGGCTGTACCTACACCACACAGAGTGTAGCGGTTCAAGAAGACAGCTCACCATCACCTTCTCAAGGGAAAATTATGGATGGGCAACAAATGCTTGCCTTGCCAGCAAAACTCACTTCATACAAATTAACAAAGATCTATGGATCCACTATAATGGTCACTAAGAAGTGGCAGATGGAATACAACGTGGGCAAGTGTGAGGTCATGCACTTCGGTAGGAAGAATAGAGGCATAGACTATTTTCTAAATGGGGAGAGAATTCAGAAATCTGGAGTGCAAAGGGACTTGGGAGTCCTAGTCCAGGATTCTCTTAAGGTTAACTTGCAGGTTGAGTCGGTAGTTAGGAAGGCAAATGCAATGTTGGCATTTATTTCGAGAGGACTAGAAAATAAAAGCAGGGATGTGCTGCTGAGGCTTTATAAGGCTCTGGTCAGACCACATTTAGAGTATTGTGAGCAATTTTGGGCCCCATATCTCAGGAAGGATGTTCTGGCCCTGGAGAGGATCCAGAGGAGGTTCACGAGAACGATCCCAGGAATGAAAGACTTAACATATGAGGAATGTTTGAGGATTCTGGGTCTATACTCGATGGAGTTTAGAAGGATGAGGGGGGATCTGTTTGAAACTTACAGAATACTGAAAGGCCTGGATAAAGTGGACTTGGGGAAGATGTTTCCATTAGTAGGAGAGACTAGGACCCGAGGGCACTGCCTCAGGGTAAAGGGAAGACCTTTTAGAACAGAGATGAGGAGAAACTTCTTTAGCCAGAGAGTGGTGAATCTGCGGAATTCATTGCCACAGAAGGCTGTGGAGGCCAGGTCATTGAGTGTATTTAAGACCAAGATAGATAGGTTCTTGATTGGTAAGGGGATCAAAGGTTACGGGGAGAAGGCGGGAGAATGGAGTTGAGAAACTTATCAGCCATGATTGAATGGTGGAGCAGACTCGATGGTCCGAATGGCCTAATTTCTGCGGCTATGTCTTATGGTCTTATGGTCACAGATTTTCTGTGTCTATATTTGTGTGTGTGCATACATTCTGCTCAGAAAACATTTACATGTATTTCAGGGTATTCAAATAATTAAAATAATGGTATTTGGACACTAAATAATTGAGAACTTGTGTATTGTCACCATAGACAGGCAGTGATCTGCTGACTCACATTCAGAGAGAGCTCATTCCTCACCTTGTTAAAGGGTGTCAGACAGAATGGTGACTAGTGACAAATCAGTTCCACTTCAGAGGCAAATATTTAATAAAGAAACAATGGATTACAGTCATAAAGCATTAATCATCTAGGCTGATTGATAAGACAGGATGAGAGAGAGACACATAGGGCCAAGACGAAAAGAAGACAGAGAAGGAGATGGGGGAAAGACAAGATACAAACTATGAATCAGAGCAACAGAGTGAGATAAATCAAGAGAAAAAAATAAATGAGCAATAGATAGGGAGAGATGAAGAGATGCAGTAGAAAGAGCGGGAGAAAGACTGAAAGAGAGAGAGGTAGTAATAAGAGAGAGGAAGAGAGGTACACATAGAAATAGAGGGAGAGAAAGAGGGTGATTGAGAGAGAGACATGGAAAGAGGCAGGGAAAGAGAGAGAGAGAAAGGGAAGGAGGCAGACAGAGAGAGAGCAGGAAGAGAGAGACAGATGGCAGGAAACGTTGTAAATAAAATGAAGACTACTTTTGCACCTTACGTAGTCACAGAACATCATGGAGTTCTGTACAGGCAATTAATTACTGTTGAAGTGTCGTCACTGATGCAATATAGGAAAAAATGAAAACCAATTCGTCCACAGCAAGTTCCCACCATCACTGATGAGACAATAACCGGATAATCTATTTTCCTAATACTGGTTGATGATTAAATATTGGTCCCTGGGCACCAGCGAGAACTCTCTAGCTTTTCTTCCAATGGTGGCAGTAGGATATGTTCAAGGGTGGGAGATTTGAAACTCATTAACAAGGTGTTGACTGACCAAATAACCAAATACAAGATGAGGAGAATCTATTTTTGCACAGTGGATTATTGTGATGTGCTATGAACTGCCTGAAATGAAAATCAAAACAGATTCAACAGCAATTTGTAAAAAGGGGATATCATAAATAATTGAAAGTGAAAAGAAAAGAAGAGCCAAGAGTAAAGAGAAGATTTTGAATAGACATATTTTGGTAGCTCTTTCAAAGAGCCAACAGGAACATGATGGGCCAAATGGCACTCTTCTCTGCAGAATGACACTTATTTTAAACACAGTGAAGATTTCCTTTAATCATTCACCAGGTTAAACATTACACAGGCTGGACTCTGTTGATTAACAAAAAAAAAAGGCTCAGGAGAAACATTTATTCCTTGATTCCAGTCACCGGTCATCTTAGTTAATGAATTTTTTATTTAACATGCTCATGGTGGAGTGATTATCACAGTTTGTGTGATTATTAACTACATAATAATCCACAAGTACATATATAGAACATTCATGCTCCACTCGTTACATTGTGACTCTTAGGAGATTAGTGGAAGATGAGGAAAGCACTGGTCTTGGTGCTTGGGTTCCTGGTGCTGCTACAGCCCATCACTGCTGATGGAGGAGTGAGTGCAAGGAGTTTATTCGGAGGTTAGTAAGTCTCTCAGTAAACAATCTATAGAGACATTTGGCGGAACCTGAGGAGCCCCTCAAGAATGTGCTGCCATTCGATTGGATCATGGCTGATATGTGTCTAAGCTCCATTAGCCCATTTTGGCTCCGTAACCCTTAAAAGCCTTTCCAACTAGAAAGCTATCAATTTCAGTTTTGAACCTTTTCAAAAAATTGAACATTTTATATTTTGTTAAATTAACCAGCCTCAACTAATTTCCGCCAAGGAACCATCTTCTGTCACCTCTGTTACCTATCTGCTGTCCCTCAGTGATTTCTTGATTTAATTGTATACCATGTTTTCGAAAACCTCCATGGCCTCGCCCCTCCCTATCTCTAATCTCTTCCAACCTGAAAACCCTTCACGATATCTGTGCTCCTCCAATTCTAGCCTCATTTGCATTCCAAGTGTGTTAGCAATCCACCATTCGCAGCCTTCAGTTGCCTAGGGCCAAAGCTGTGGAATTCCCTTTGCAATCCTATTCACCTTTCCTCTTCTCCTTAACACGATCTTTAAAATCAAACTCCTCGAGCAAGTTTTTGTTCCCATCTACCTAAAATCTGTTTATGTGGCTTGGTGTCAATTTGTTTTTAACATGCTCCTGTGAGCCACATTGAGACCTTTGCCTACCATCAAGGCGCAGTAAAAGTTGTGTCATTCTGTTTGTGCACAGTTTTGGTCTCCATATAACTTGGTTATACCACACCTGGAGCACTGTGCACATTTCCACTCTGCATATAACTTGGCTAAACACCACTTGGAGCAGTGCCCACCTTTCCAGTCTCCATTTTCCTCGGTTAGACCAAACTCAGACACTCGAAGGTCCTGGCTGGTGGCATCAATGAACTCTCTTTCTTTCTGTTTCTCAGGGTGTGATGGAAATAAAGGGGCCTGCAGACTTGGCCAATGTAAGAAAGGTGAAGATGAGATGCCTGGGAAATGTTTTTTACTTTTGAAGTGCTGCAAGTTTCGTCCAGTTGGAGAACCTTACTTTCTACCATTGTGAACCCTGTGCCTGAGACTCTGACTGAAGCTAACTGTAATTTCTGTAATTCAGGCTCTGTTTCATTGTGCAGATCCAGTGACGCCTGACCCACTGTTTTCTCAATCATCTGAATAAAACTCGCTGCATTGATCACCGCCTCATGTCCTTGTTTCATTTGGATCAGCGTGTCACCATATTGACAGGAAGGGAGGGGAGGTTAGAAAATGACAGTGTCGCACTGACACCTTCTAGCTCCAAAATTGTCATCCTCACAGAATCATACCTTACAGCCAATATACCACCAGGACAGACCACCAGAGGTGACAGTACAGTAGTACACAGTCGGAAGGGGCTTAGTCCTGGGAGGTCCTCAACATGGACTCCAAACTATATGATGTGTTAAGGCATCAGGGCAAACATGGGAAAACAAATTTCCTGCTGATTACCATCTAGCACCCACCCTCAGCTGATGAATCTGTACCTCTCCATGTTAAACACCACTTGGAATAAGCACTGAGGGCAGCAAGAGTGCAGAATGTAATCTGATTGGGGGACTTGAATGTACATCACCAAATGTGGCTCAGTAGCACCACTACTGACTGAGTTGCCCAAGCCCTGAAGGGCCTATCCGCAGGAATGGGCCTGCCTCAGGACTTGAGTGTACCAACAAAAGGGGAAAAAAAACCTACTTGACCTCGTTCTCACCAATCACAGATGCATTTGTCCATGACAATATTAGTAGGAGTGACCACCGCAGTTGTTGTGAAGAGACAGGGGCATTGAGGACAGCCTCTATCATGATGTGTGGCAGTACTGTTGTGTTAAATAGGATGGAGTCAGAACTGACCTAGAAGGAATGACTTGGATGAAGGGACCAGATGTATGGTAGCCAAATTTGCCAATGACAGCAAGACAGGTAGGAAGTACATTGTCAAGAGGAGACAAGGAGTCTATAAATGGATATAGACAGGTTTAGTGAGTGGGCAAAAAATTGGCAGATGGAATATAATGTGGGTAAATGTGAACTTTTTCCACTTATGCAGGAAGAATAGAAAAGCAGTATAATTTAAATGGAGAGAGATTTCAGAACTCAGTAATGCAGAGGTGTCCGGTTGTCCTGGTATATGCATCACAAAATTAGTCTGCAGGTACTGTATGCCATTAGGAATACCAATGGAATGTTGTTGTTTATTGATAGGGGAATGCAATATAAAAGCAGGGAAATTTTCCTCAGCTCTACAGGCCTTTTTGAGACCTCATCTGGCGTATTGTACAGATTTAGTCACCTACTTTGTTGGTTTCCTCCGACATGAAACAAAACCCTACACTGTACGTTCAAAACGTTATTCTTATTATTACTTTTTTTTCAAATTGGCTTTTTTGCTGAACCAAAAAAGATGGCTACTACAAGGCATATGACCACCAGGTTGGCCCTTTGCCTGGGAGTTACCCCCAGGAGTTTCAAGCACAAAATAATTATTTTCTCAGCTTCTGGAATCTTGCACATCATTGTACAGACCGCTTATAACCACAAAGGACCAGGATGCACATCCCATATTGTTATGCCTGGAGAGCTGCTAAAAACTCAAATCACACCTTGGACTGCCCAGACCCATTTCAAAGCGAGCTACAAGGACGTAATTTGCATTTGATAAGCTCACTTTACTAGTGGAGTCAGTGGGTCTGTCTAGACAATGGCTTCCCTAAACCTCACCCTCAATCTGAATGGTAACCCATTCAACAAATAATGACTGGGACATTATCAGTCTTGAAATCAAAGCCAATTCCAGACACTGGATTGAAGTAATTGCAGAGGAGGAAGGCCACATGACTATAGTGACCATTTTGAAGTCTCTATATGCTTTTGAGAACTGAGAAATAATCAGTTTGCTGTTTTAGATCCAACTGTGACCCAAGAAGCAGGCCCCTCAAGGCAGAACAACAGACTACCCATCAAGCCTGTCTCTGCTGGATGATTTCTTACCAGCACCTACAGAATTGACTCAGTCTCTGTCTACTTACTTCATCTTGTGGTATCAGCACCAACTGAAAAGTGAATACTACAACTCCAGTCTTCAGCCAGCTGACCTCGAACAACTATGTGAAAGAATTCCTCATTGGGCCCTGACTTTGGACTCTGGAATTCACATGAAACAATATTCACTTCTGTGGATCTTGTACTGTATTTTCCCCCTTTACTGACTGTGCGTGTGTGTAGAGTGGGATGTTGGTAACACTCCTTCCCTGGGTTTTTGAATGTGAAAATAAGCAAACCTTTTGAGTTAATTGTAACTCCAGTTTGCTGTGGATTATTAGTAAATTGGATCACAAAACAAAAGAGGGACTGGGAAAAACTCGCCACTGCCTATCTTTAAGAACAAAATACCTTTTGCTTATGGACAGGAGAAATGAGTGCAGTTTGCCTCTCACCTGTCCATAATGGAAATTTGGCTTTCGTCTGGAGTAGAAACAGTTGAGCCAAAAGCTGATCAAACAATAAAGTCTCACAAAAATTTGACCAGGGTCCAAATCTAAGACGCTAGCCAAATCTGATATTAAAAAGTTCACATTGGAAGCCAAGAGTGAAATATTCAGTGACTGGAATGATTTTTAAAACACAAGAAAATTACCACAGTTGGCATCAAGCGTTGTGGCTGGTGGGGGGGAACATGACAATATGCCAAGAAGGCCAAAAATTGGTTTCACGCTGTTGTGAAACCGGTTTGCAATTGTCTGTTTCACCTGTCAATGGTGGGCCGCAGCACATCGGGAACCTAATTTCAAGACTTTAGCATCTCATTGTAAGCCCTGCTCGCAGGAATCATCCTCCGGCGATGCTGGATCATCCGGGCACATCGGCACGTGTTTCACAGCTGTACAACCGGCAAGCTGCCTTCGCTCAGGACTTCAAGGTTTGTTTGCGACCTTGCTTCGGGCAGCACTCACAGTCATCAGTACCAGGCTTCGTAGGCAGCACCACATCACTTTTAAGGGGCTCACGGGCAGGTCTCTAACTAACAGACCAGCCGTAAGGTGGGGATAACTTTTCAATGGCTGCAGGGCTGGGGCTTGCTTGGGGAAGGGGGAGAAGTGGCCTCAGGCAAGGGAAGAGGCTGCAGGGGAAGGGCTGTACTGGGGAAGGGGGCTATCTCAGGGTATGTGTGGGGAGGCACATGTTGATCTGTGCAAGTGACCTCAAGATGATGAGGGCTGAGGAGGCTCCAGAAGAGATGAGGCCAGATGGAGATGTGAGGGTGTGTGTGAGAGAGTGAGTCCCTTGAGCTGGCAGTGAGGAGATGGGCAATGTGTTGGGCCTGTGAGTATGCAAGTTTAGAGTGATGAGATGGTTGCCTTACCCAGGTGGCACGGATGAGATCATTCATCCGTTTTCTGCACTAGATGGCTGAACGCTTGTGTGCAGCATTGGCACCTACCACCTCTCCCACTGCCTCCCAAGTCAGAGTGGTGAGACTGATGGGCCTCCTGCAGCCAGAGCAGAGATAGAGGACATCATGTTGGGCCTCCACGGCATCCAGAAGGTGTCCTAGGGATGCATCACTGAACTGAGGGCCGGACACTTCTTGGCTTTTGGGGCCATGTCTTCACTGGAGCAGTTCTGGGCTGCAAGCATTGAGAAGAGTGCACATGGCTGCAGTTTAAATATGGCACCCGGTGTGAGGAAGCGGCAAAGTAACGGTGTGGCAGGCAAATCAGAGGCCGCCCGTCAGTGAGATGGCGTGTTTTCTGTGGCTGCCTAATTAATGAGGCGGGAATGGGACGATATGGTGTGAAAACCTGCCATTACAGCCAGTGTGTAAAACAGCTTTTTTCCCACCCGCTACCGCACTTTGTACAAATCTGGGATGATTCAACTCTAAGAAAATGGCAACTTGCGATGCACAGATGTAGGTAAAGCAAGGAAATCTAAACGGTGAAAAATCAGCATCGCTAAGCACAGAACAACTGAACGCTGTAGCTAGAGAGGTACAATTGAAACTACCCAGTAAGGTAAAAAGAAATCAACTGATCCAGTTACTGGCCCAGCACTCGGACTTCACTTATCAAACAGAGCAGGTAGATGAGGAGTTCAACCCTGATCCCAAATCCCTTCCCCCAGCCAAATTTGTGGTGGAAAATCTCAGAATGCAGCTAGAGTTTCAGGAGAGAGAGAGAAAGAGAAGCGCAGGAAAAAGAGAGAGTGTACAAGAGAAAGGGGGAGAGAATTCCAGCTCAGAAATTTGGAAATGGAGTTAGCAGCTCAAAGGGAGGGAGTGACCAGGTAGCTGGAAGCTGGGAGGTAGAACCTCTCCACACCCGGTAACACCCCCTATCTTCCTATCCCTGAACCAATGTCTGCATGGGGCAGTTACGTATCCTAAATTCATTCCCAAATTTGAAGAGGGTGGCGTGAAGTCATTTTTCGTTACTTTTGAGGAAGTAACAGGACAGTCAAAATGGCCAGAAGATACTTGGATATTTTTAATTCAAGGGCAGGTGGCAGGCAAAGGTCTACTCCATGCTGACTCCTGACGTGTCCACAAATTACAAACAGACCAATGCTGCCATCCTCAGTGCCTATGAGTCAGTCCCGGAGGCATGTCACCAGCAATTCCAGAATGCTCGTAACAAACTTACGCAGACCAAATTGATTTCAAAGGGCTGAAACAAATTGCGTTCGACTGGTGGGTCTGTTCTTTAAAAACCCGGCGCATCTACAAGTGATTGTGTGTCTTGATATTGCTGGAGAAATTCACAAATTGCTTGCCCTCCAACCTAAGCACGCACTTGGAGGAGCAGAGAATCCTCACAGCTGTCACAGCAGACAGCTATGACCTTACCCACTCATAGGCCTGGAAACTCAAGTAGACCATTTCCAAACCGTTCCCATGACCAATGAAAAGATAAACAAGGCGCCTTGATAGGAAAGGCCCTCCTCTCAGAAAGGAAAAGACAAATGAGGGGCCCACCAAAGTCATCACATTCAACAGGACTTAGCAGCCAGCAGGCTGCCTCCACCTCAACTGTAGATGTTGGGGCTACACCTAGATGTAGTGGTTTCGAAGGCATTGGTGTACACCCTTGTATCTAGTTTTGTCACTTGTAAATATGTTCATTTGCACTGTTTGGAAGTGACCTGCATTCCACCTTGCTGCTCTTGCTTCAGCGGTCGCGGACATTTAAGGGTGTGGAATGTAGGCCATCATCAGATTCCAATATTGGACTCCTTTTGATTCACTTCTCCCACATTACAACCATAGTTCTTTCTCAATAATCCCACATGTGCATGATTAAGCATTGGCTATGAGTAGTGAGTGTGCAGCCTTGGACACGCATCGTATAAGTCAGTACTTGAAGCTCACTATGTTATGACCTCTGAAAATCCGCTAGCGAGGTCTCTGTGGCTCCTGCAGCTGTTGCCCTGATGTGAGTGGATGCAAGGAGTACTCAAGGGGAGTTAAACCTGTTCTGTGAGTGGCAGTAAACACTGGTAGATTCAGTTTCCTACATATGTATTCCAACATATTACAGCTTTCCCTTTCAAGTATGCACCCAGAATTGCAAGTTTCAGGCCATTCAAAAGCCCCATTGAGTGTCTTTTTTGTTTACATTACTGGCTCATCTCTCTGTGTTTGCTCAAATCTGCAAGTATCTGATTGCTGCTTGAAGGGTTTGAGAGTGCCTCACAGTCAGCCCGCTGTCCAAACTAAACTCCCAAATGCCACATCACGGCATTGGAATGGCCATTCCCTGAAAGTGGAAGGCGGCCAGGAGGGAGTCTAATCCCTTTGGGTTCCACAGTTCTTCACTACAAATATCTTAGCGTGATTTTTTTTTTAAATCACCAGCACAAAATGAGGCTATTTTGTGCTTATTCTCAGTGTTCCTCTCACCTCTTTCAGATCCTGACTGCTGCTATGTTTTCCTGTTAAATATGAATAAACTACAATGTGTGTTTGCAGCTGGTTCTCTTTCTGCTCTGTCACAGACCGAGGAATAATTAAATGAACAAAGGGTATTCAGCCCCTCAAGTTGTTTCACCATTCAGTTGCATCCTGGATCCCCTGTATCTTAACTCCAGGGGCCTGCCATGAATCCATTTTGGTACAAAATACGAATCTATCAACCTCATTGGAATTGCCAGTTGACCCTCAGGTTCACCCGTATTATTTTGCAGAATTCGTTCCAGATTCTCACTAATTTGTGTGAGGAATTGCTTCCCTGCATTGCGCATTAAAGGCCCAACTCTAATTTTATAGTTACACATTTTTGACCTGGAGCCATCCAACAAGGGAAATAGTTTCTCTCTATTTTGCACTTGTTTGTCAACAGCTCTGACCAAAATCCACATGGCAGAAGAGTAGCATTTCCCATGATCCTGTCCTTCTGTTTTGGATTTAGAGTCCATGCCTCTTCTCATGATGATTCTTTGCACCCAAGGTCTGTAATTGTGTTTGTTGTAGACAGTATTACTGTACATAGATGTCACAATATATTTGTTCACTTGACTGTTGTGTGCATTATGTTCATTTGTTGGGGCATCCACCTTTGGAGGGCATATTGTACTGTCACAATTCACGTTTGGCAGTCGCTGCTGAATGAAGGGGACTGAGGGGTCATCTCTCCTGCGTAGACAACAATGTGGCAGTGTTTGAGAGGTCTGTCCTAATTGGATAGTAATGTGTACGTCGTGATTTCTATTCTCAAGGCAATGGACAGCATTTGCTGGCCTTCCCAAAAATGACTTGCCACGGAGATTAGCCGAGGCCACTGACAAGCGCAAGAAGTGATGCGCTGCTGGTGCAACAATGGCATAGACAATTTTGGAAAGGGGTGTAGAGATGTCTCATGATAGCTTCATTGGATTGAGTGACAGTGCAAATCCAGTAATCCCGATGGAGTCATCTTTTTTGATCCCGTGTGACAACAGCCCACTCCCCTTGATCTTCTAGTGGGTGCAGGACGTGTATAGTGAGGTAGCTCCAGATGGAGGCTGGCAGAAATGGGCTCACAATCAGAGCAGGCAAAGGTTTGCAGGCGAGGTCAGGTAGGTTCACCACTCATTCTCAAAACAATTGAAGATGAGGTATCTTGGACTGCCCTGGCACATCATTGCATGGCCCTGGCATTTGGGAGAGCTGCCACAAGAACTCACTGCCTCTCCTCATATTCCTCCCCATCACCCTCATTTGAGGAGGTTAGCAGCTACCCCATGTCTTCGATTGGTGATTCTTCCTCCCTTTAGAATGTCACATTGTGCAAGGCACAGCAAAAGACAAATTCAGGTCATCTGTGGCACGTATTGTAAAGTTCCACTGGACTGGTCGAAGCAACGGCAGTGCATTTTGAGCCATCCTATGGTCTGCTCTATGTTTAGCCTTGTTGAACAATGTGCAGCATTGTAACGCTCCTCCTCAGGACTTTGGGGATGACACACTGGTTTCATGAGCCACATTCTGAGGAGATAGGCCTTCTCACCCAGGACCGAATCCTACATTTGGGCTGGGGCCTTAAATAGCTGTGGCAGCTGGAAGTTCCTTTAGATGTATGCGTCATGAGAGCTCCGTTAGGAAAGTCAAAGCACCTGCATAATTTTATTCCAGCTTTAACAGCCGACCTAAACGTTAAGGAAGAGGAAACCTTTCCGATTTACAAGTGCAGCTGACTGTTCACAAAGAGCCCTAATGGCCACATTTATGTAACTGATAACATCCTGTACCTATGGGAACCGTGAACTGGCCCAGAAGCCAACTATTGTAGTGGCCTATCAACATCTGTTGAGAATTTGGTGAATTAATTGGCACTTCCCAGGAGAAGAGAAGATGAAGAGGAGAGTTAATATAGGTGTTCAAAATAGTGAGGGGCCTCGACAGATTAAATGGGGAGGAACTGTTTCCATTGGTGGAAGGATCCTGAACCCATAGGACACAGATTTAAGATAATTGGCAAAATAAACAACTGCCACATGATGAAAAACTATTTCATGCAGAGAGTGGTTATGATATGAAATGCAATGCCTGAGAGTGTGCTGGGGCCAGTTTCAATCAAGGCTTTCGAGGGAGATGGAACATTATCTGAAGAGAAAAAAAACCGGGCTATAGGGAAAAGGCGAGTGGGGACTTGTTGATTTGCTCTTATAGAGACCCGGCACAGGCACAACAGATTGAATGGACTTCTTCTGTGCTGAAACTGTTCATAGAGTTTATGCTTGAAGTCAGTCCATACGGAATTTTGGTGTCAAATTTGACCCTGATATCAGCTTCCAAACTTGAATCGACACTGCTGCTATGACCACCTATTTTCAGCTCCATAATATTGCCAGACATCACCGCTTCCTCAGCTCATCTGATGCTGACATCTTTATTTGTGGCATTGTCGTCTCTAGACTGGGCTAGTCCAGCCCAATCCTGGCTGGTCTCCCACATTCTACCCTCCGTAAACTTAGGGCATGCAAAAATCTGCTGTCTGTGTATTAACTTGCGGCAAGCCATGTTCCCCTGTCACCGTTGTGTTCTCTGACGTACATTGGTTTGAGACAAGCAAAACCTTAATTTTCAAATTCTCATCTTTTTCTCACTACCTCAGTAATCTCCTCCTCCCCATGAACCCTCCGAGATATCTGAGCTCCTCTGATTCTTCCCTCTTGCGCAATCCAACTTTAATCACTCCACAATTGGTGGCTGCGCCTTCAGTTGGCTTGGTGCTAAATTCTGGAATGCCCCGCCACAACTCTGAGCCTCTCTAGCTTGCTTTCTGCCTTTAAGACGCTCCTTAAAACTTACATCTTTAACCAAGATTTTGAACCTCTGACCTAATATGCATCTCCGTGCCGGATTTTGTTGTATATAATGTTCCAGACTTGGGGTGTTTTACTACGTCAAAGGTGCTATGTAAATATAAGCTGTTATTGAAGAACTCACACCAGAATCCTCCATCGCACTGATCCTGATTGTGAGAAGGCAGAACATTTCCCAGTCCGTGAATGGATATTACAAAGGAGCTCTCCCATAACTATCATATCACCCGGCCGAGAAAGCAGATGTCCTCTGACATGTTCTATCACTGTAACAGGTTTAGGTCTTACCCATTAATGGCGCTAACTGAGGGATTGGTGACCAGAGGAGGAAAATGCAGACACTGTAGTAAGTTTGAACTTCCTGCCAAAAGGAACCTGGGGTGTTTGTTCAGAAATACAGGTGTGGGGCCTGTGGTCAAGATGGATGTCTACAACTGTTTGATTTGGTTTTCTCTCACTATTATTGTGAAATATGAGAACTTGGAGACAAAGGGTAATACGAGGGCTTCCAATGGTTTCATCGCTCAGAATTCCCTTTATAAAAAACTGCAAGGGAGTGTGATGTGTTCCCACATTGATCAGTCTTCCAGCAATAAGTTTTTCCTCCCGCAGGTATTGAAATATATATCCAGTAGAAAACCGAAACAAACAGGGCTATGCAGGCTGGTACATTTCAAGTTCCAGGACTACTAATTCTTGGAATTCAGCAGAATTTCAATGAGGAAAGGCCCCCGTCTAAGGTCTGTCAGCCATTGTATAGAGGAGGGCTGGAAACTGTGTGGAACCTCTCGTGCTGTATGACTGACATGCAATACGTATTGTAAATATCAAGAGTATTGCAAGTGTATTGAGGGACCTCAAAGTGGGACATCCTGTATGGAGAAAAGTTGAAAACTGTAGCACTTTCTGTACTATTCAATTTGAATGCTTTGGAATGTACTTTTACACATTTTACAGCTAAAGTATATTTTGAAATAAAAACAAATGGGGCAATGCAGCTTGGTCAGAACACGAACTAGATGAACATGAACACCCTTCCCGCGGGGTATCGGATCATATCCCAATCCATACCTACACTTCTCCCTGAGAGATTGAGCCCAGTGTTAACCACGTGTATCTTATGTGTTTATTCTTTCATGGGATAAGGGCATCGCTGATAATGCCAATGTTTATAGGCCATCCCTAATTAGCCCTTGAGAAGGTGGTATTGATCTGCCTTCTTGAACCGCTGCAGTCCATGTGGTGTAGGCACACCCAATGTGCTGTTAGGAAGGGAGTTCCAGGATTTTGATCCAAAAACGGCGATATATTTCCAAGTCAGGGTGGTGTGTGGCTTGGAGGGGAACTTCCAGCTGGTGCTGTTCACATGAATCTGCTGCCTTTGTCATTCTAGGTGGTAGAGATCACGGGTTGGAAGAAGCCAAAGGAGCCTAGATGAGATTCTGCAGTGCATCTTGTAGATGGTACACACTGCTGCTACTGTGTGTCCGTGGTGGAGGGATTGAATGTTGAAGATGGGAGATAGGGTGTCAATGAAGCAGGCTGCTTTGTCCTGGACGATGTTGAGCTTCTTGAGCCATGAAGGGCCATGAAGGCTCGAAACGTTAACTGATTTCTTCTCCGCCGATGCTGCCAGACCTGCTGAGTTTTTCCAGGTAATTCTGTTTTTGTTTTGAGCTTCTTGAGTGTTGTTGGAGCTGCACTTATCCAGGCAAGCGGATAGTATTCCATCACACTCCTGATCTTTATCTTGTGGGTGGTGGACAGGCTTTGAGGAGTCAAGAGGTGAGTTACTTGCCGCAAAATTCCCAGCATCTGACCTGCTGTTCTAGCCATGATATTTACATAGCTGGTCCATTTCAATTTCTGGTCTATGGTAACCCCCAGGGTGCTGATAGTGGGGGATTCAGTGTTGTTAATGCCATTGAATGTCAAGGGGAAATGGCTAGATTCCGTTATGTTGAAGATGGATATTATCTGGCACTTGTGTGAATGTTACTTGCCACTTATCAACTGAAGCCTGAATATTGTCCAGGTCTTGAACATGGACTGCTTCAGTATCTGAGGAGTTGTGAATGGTGCTGAACATTGTCCAATCATCAGTGAATATTCGAACCTAAGACTTTATGATGGAGGGGGCATCATTGATGAAGCAGCAGAAGATGTTTGGGCCCAGGACCCGTCCCTGGGGAACTCCTGGAGCAATGTCCCTGGGACTGAGATGATCGACCTCCAACAACCACAAGCATGTTAATTTGTGCTAAGTATGACTCCAACCGGTGTCCAGACTTCCCCCAATTCCCATTTACTTCAGTTTTGCCAAGGCTCCTTGACGCCACACTTGGTAAAATGCTGCATTAATATTAAGGTTAGTCACTCTCACCTCACCTCTATTCTTCTTATCCACTGTGCAATCAGTCCTTACCCCATGGGTATGTGTGCGTCCACTTGCAAGAATGAGCTATTCAAGTCCAACGGATACCCGAGACCCACTTGCATATCAGCTCCTCTGACAAAGTGTTTAATACCTCCATCCTCAACCTTGCTACTCAGACACTTCCAAACCCCCGTATATGTTAGTCAGTCCTGTTATGAGCCAGGGTGATTATTGCATCCGCCACAAGAACCATCACGGAGGTATAATTTACTTTAAAAAGAAACACTTGTTAGATGCGAGCGTTGCTGGAGGTGCCAATATTAGTTGCCCATCCTTAATTTTCCTCGAACCGAGTGCCTTGCTAAGACACTTTAGAGGCCAGTTAAGGGTTAACCACATTGCTGTGGGTCTGGAGTCACATGTAGGCCAGACCAGGTGGGGACGGAAGATTTCCTTCCCTAAAGTACACATTAGTGAACCAGATGTGATTTTATGTCACTGTATGATAGTTTCATGATCACTATCACTGAAACTGGATTCCCATCCAGATTAAGCAATTGAATTGAAATTCCACCAGCTGGGATTTCAACCTGTGTCCCCAAGACCCTCATCTGGGTCTCTGGGTTACCAATCCACTGACCTAACCACAATGCCACCGTATTTGCGACTGCGGTCAACCACCACTGGACATCAGGCCGACTGCCTCCTCGTGGGGATCAGCCTCCATCAGCCTCTTGCTCTGCGGCCATTATCATCGCTCCTTGACTATAAGCTTATACAAGCAATCAAACCTGGCCCTTCAGTCGTCCCCCCCCACCCCCCCCCCCCCACTCCCCGTAACCTCCCTCGTGTCTCTGCTCCTCTGACTTCCACCAGGGATCACCCCGTCTCGCTATGTAGTTTCTATGTAGCAACCCCCCCGGCCCCGCCCCCCTCCTTCTTTACTTCTAATGTATTCCTTCTCGTCCTGTGGGCACCTATGTACCGTCCCTATTTATCTTCACTCTGTATGTAAATTGTAGATAGAACCTCTCGTTAAGTAGCTCCCTGTCTAGATATTCTATTTATATTATTTATATTTACTCTGTATTTGTGCATAAGGCCATCTCTTAAATATTTCATATTCAATTGTGCTCCCCAGGAACAAGGCTAAGAAGCATAGTTAATATGGCACATCCGTGCTAGTCCTGGCCCTTGGCAGGGTCAGGGATAACACCGGAGACAATTTTGCGGGATGTCACGCAGATTCTGCGCTGAAACACTTGTTTCCAACCGTTGATCTGCCCTGTTGATGAATTTGAAACATTTTCTCCAATCCTGGTCGCCACAATTTCCAATAACATGATGGAAATGTTTGGGCTGAAACAGAAGACGTTAACTGATCCGCAATCAGAAGTAAAAAAAAAGCTACAAGAGACAGATTATCTGAGGAACCCCTCTGGAAAAGCTCTGTTGATGCGGTGACATATTCACTGGTATTCCTGGGCTGCAGGTGGACAGCCTCCAGGCGGAAGCACCAAGGAATGACCAAGCACTGAGATAAAAGCAAAATGCTGCAGGTGCTGGAAATCTGCAACAAAAACAAAAATTGCTGGAAAAATTCAGCAGGTCTGACAGCATCTGTGGACTTGAAACGTTAACTCTGTCTTTCTCTCCACAGATGCTGTCAGGCCTGCTGAGTTTTTCCAGCAATTTTTGTTTTTGCTATGACTAAACACTGGTTATGTTTCACTGTAAACAGTAGAGGCCGACTTCAGAACAAACTCAAGAAAGTTCTCTCCGTACAAGGATACATAGTCAGCGAGCCATCCCAGGCCATCCCATCCCATCCCAGGTCATCCCAGGTCAGGCCAGGCCAGAAAGTGCTGAATGCCCCAGTGAAACAAAGATTACAGCGGACCATCAACTGGTGGCATTTGGTCATCCCAAGGAACCCTCCAGGCCCCGAAGGCTGATGATCCACAATTCCAGCCTGGTACGATAAAATGTGACGATGTTGCATTTAACTTAATTCTGGCCAGTTAAAACTTGAAGCAATTTGCTCAGTGTGAGTGGATAGTGAGGACCCGTTGACTGACAGCAGCCTCTGCTCGACTGTACTGAACATGGTTCAACATCACTGAGGAGCACTAAGGAATTGCTAAGTAAGTTTTCTAGATAAATTTCAGGCAGCAGCAGCCTTTACTCCTCCCGTTTGCTGTAGCTATTTAGCCTTAGAACATCCACACAAGGCTCTAAAATTCCACTGATTGTTTTTTTTTGCCTTGAAGCAGCATAATTTCTGTAACCTCATCTAGCCCCTAAAAGCCTCCCTCTCTCCGTAGCCTTCTCTAGCTCTACAATCTTCATCTCTGTAATCTCTTCCAAAACCCATAAAACTCCCCATCACTGTGAGCTCTTCCAGTCCCTACAGCACTCTTTAATTCTGTACCTCCTTCAGCCCCTACAACCTTCCCCATCTCAGTTACCTCCTCCAGTCCTTGCAACTGTTCCTATCTCTGTAACCCCCTCCAGGCTCTGCAACCCCCTCCCCCCTCTCTGTAACTGCCTCCAGCCCCTTCAAACCTCCCTATGTCTATAACCCCTCCAGCCCCTACAAACCTCCCTATGTCTAAAACCTCCCTCCAGCCCCTACAAATCTCTCTATGTCTGTAACCTCCTCCAGCTCCTGCAATCCTCCCTATCCCTGCAACCTCCTCCAGTCCCTACATCACCCCCTATCTCTATTCACTCGCCAAGGCTTACAATTCTGAGTTCTCTTTGCTCTTCCAATTCTGGCCCTCCACATGTCCTCAGTTTCCATTGCTCTCGAATTGGGGGCTGTACATCAGCCACCTTGGATCTACTGTCTGAAAATCCTGTCCCAAACCTTTCCACCTGCCAACGTTTCTGTTCTCCATTATGACACTATAACAATGATCTCTTTGACCAAGCCTTTGGTCCTAATATCTCTCCTTTTGTGGCTCAATATTAAATTGTGTTTGATAATGTTTTTGTGAAGGACATTGATGTGTTTTCTATATAAAGGAGTTATTCCAGTGTCAGATGTTGTTGTCCGTATAAATATTAGAGTATACAATATTGAATGTGAACCTGAGTTCTTTTCCATTTTAAATCGATTTCTTTCCATTTGCAGAGTTTTCCCACTGCATGTTATAAATAGCGAATCAGAATTCAAGCTCCATCTTCAGAGATGCTGCAATTCCATTGTTGCAACTTCACTGAAAGTGGCCCCAATGATTTATGCATAATTATAGAAGTTTTCCCTGCGCTCCTGGTAAAGTTCCAGTTATGGAGTGGGAGTAATTGGGAAGAAGTTGTACATTCACTGCTGCTCATTCCCTATTCCTGACTGCTTGGTTGCTCATTTCATCTCCAGCTCTCTTGGTCTGCTCTTTATCCTTCGTTTCACCTCTAATTATTTCATTTTCCTTACCTCCCTTTTCTTCTCATTCTCTACCTGCTCAAATCATCCCTCTGGTTTCTTTGGTATCTCTCTCCCACTCTCTCCTCGCTCTCTCCTCCTTTTCTCTTTTTTTTAATGTGCCGGAGAATCTCATGATTGCACATTCTATTTTTTCTCTCCAGGAATCTCTTTCTGCTACATATCTTGATATTCTGCACACTGCCTTTACGAAGGTGACCATTGGCAAGATACCTCAACAGTGAAGTAGTGCATTTGTCCCATCATCCAGTTGATTCTTTCTGGGATCAGAGGTTCCTAAACTCTTCGACAGTTTAGATGTGGTTTTCCAGCTATGAGAAGTTTCCCCAAAGGCTACAATTGATCATTTTCTTATCTTTGAAGAAGGAACAAGCAACATGGATGAAGGGGAACCTATAGACGTGGTGAACCAGAATTTCAAAACAGTTATTTGATAATGTGCCTTAACAAAAGTTACTACACAAAATGAGAGCTCTTGGTGGAGGGGCCGGGGGGTGGGGGGTAACATTATCATGGATAGAGAATTGGTTAGCTAACAGGAAGCAGAGATTAGGGATAACTAGTCATTTTGTGATTGGTAAACTATAACTATTGGAGTGCCACAGGGATCAGTAATGGGTCCTGAACTATTTATGACATTAACTATTAGAATTGTAAGGATTTGGGTAGATTTTAGGATCTTAACCACTGCTTAACACAACAGGTACAGAAATTGATTTTTTTTTACCAGCAGCTCTAGTTGATTAAACTCAATTAATATACGCAACGTGATATATATCAACTGCAGAAGTTGTGACAGTGAACTCTGGTCCTTGATCTCCAAAGTCACTGGTGCATGTCTTCTGGGTTATGATATGTTGACCATCATCTAGTCTTCTCTAAAGGTATGCCAAAGATATCTAAGAGTCTCTCTCTTTTATCCTATCCAGAGACCCTTCTCCTGCCATATTAGGCTATAGTTGTCTCTGTTCAGCATGATTTGGTCAAGATTACCTCATTAGTTGAACGTGGTCTTGGCCTGGGTCAACACACAATCCCATCCGGATGTTTTCTATCTTCCCCTTTTTGCAGACAGTCAAAAGCTCACATATCTGCTGACATCAACCATTTTCTACAATTTTACACTTTTGAAAATTCTATTCATACCATTGTTGTTAACATAGAAGAGAAAAGCATATTTTCCTGCATTGACTCGGACAAACGTCAAGGTCCCTTCTTGAGCCTTGCATTATCAATTAAAGGTATATCTTATCATATTTATATATTCTAACACATAGATGCATATGTAGAATCAAAATATCAAAAAAGAAAGCACTTGACATGCATACAAACATATGAATTAGGAGCAGGAGTAGGCCACTCGGCCCTTCGATCCTGCTCCGCCATTCAAGGAGATCATAGCTGATCTGCATAGCTGATCTGATTGTAACCTCAACTCCATATTTCCACCTACCCCCAATAACCTTTCACCCCCTTGCTTATCAAGAATCTATCTTCATCTGCCTTAAAAATATTCAAGGACACTGCTTCCGCCAGATTTTGAGGAAGAGAGTACCAAAGATACTCAACCCCTAGAAAAGAAATTCTCTTCATATGTGCCCTAAAAGGGTGACCCCTTATTTTTAAACAGTGGCCCCTAGTACTAGATCCTCGTACAAGAGGAAACATCCTTTCCACATCCACCCTGTCAAGACCCCTCAGGATCTTGTATGTTTCAATCAAGTTGCCTTTTACTCTTCTAAACTCCAGCGGATACAAGCCTAACCTGCCAAACTTTTCCTCATAAGACA
The DNA here is from genome assembly GCF_964194155.1 of Cetorhinus maximus. NCBI lineage: Eukaryota > Metazoa > Chordata > Chondrichthyes > Lamniformes > Cetorhinidae > Cetorhinus > Cetorhinus maximus. The sequence continues at coordinate 99,054,237 of NC_135884.1, forward strand.
ACCCACCCAATTCAGGCATTAGTTTAGTAAATCTCCTTTGAACTTTTTCCAACACATTTACATCCTTCCTTCGATAAGGAGAGCAATACTGTACACAATATTCCAGATGTGGTTTCATTAGTGCCCTGTATAATTGAAACATAACCTCCCTACTTTTGTATTCAATTCCCCTCGCAATATTTGTAACATTTTATTAATTTTCTTAATTACTTGCTGTATCTGCATACTAGCCTTTTGTGATTCATGCACTAGGACCCCCTAGATCCCTCTGCATCTCAGAGCTCTGCAATCTCTCACTATTTAGATAATGTGCTTCTTTTTTATTTTTCCTGCCAAAATGGACTATTTCACATTTTCCCATATTATACTCCATTTGCTGGGTCTTTGTCCACTCACTTAACATATATATATCCCTTTGTAGCCTCCTTGTGCCCTCCTCACATCTTATTTTTCTCACGATCTTTGTGTCATCAGCAAATTTAGCTACCATTCCTTTGGTCCCTTCATCCAAGTCATTTATATAAATTGTAAAGAGTTGTGGTCCCAGAACTGATACATGCGGCACACCACTTATTACATCTTGCCAACCAGGAAAAGACGCATCTATGCCTACCCTTTGTTTACTGTTAGCTAGTCAATCTTCTATCCATGCCAATATGTTACCAACCAACTACACTATGAGCTGTTAATTTCCGCAATAACCTTTGATGTGGCACTGTCAAGAAAATATAATAATGTCTATAATGATATTGGAAATTATTTTAAAATAGAGTTCTAGTAGTGTCTGTGTCTATGTCTGTGCATGTGTGTGTGTCTTAATTGGATTAAAACCAGCTGGTCTAGAGGCTTTGATGTATAGAAGAGATGTAGGTTTGAAATGTTAATTAGGTGAACATGGGGAAGTTAGAAGGCAAAGTGTAAAGTGGGAAATTTGCATTTTTAAATAAACCATTCAAAAGAATGGGCAAAATATTACACCTAGCCAGAAGAAGATAAACAATGTGTTTATTTTTTCCAAAGTTTACTAATAAAATTGGTGTTTTGAAAGGGTTTTATTGCTAGAAGAGGTAAAGTTCAAAAAAACCTAGTGATACAATGAGAATTTGCATTCAAAGAGGAAAATATGTATAAAGGAAGAGAAGGCTGTTGGTAAAGGAGGAGGGATTCTAAGATCTAAAGCCTCCAGCCTGTAAGCCTCATGCTGCTATCCACAAGGACCCAGAGCTAAAAGAAACACATTTTGAATGCGACTGTTCAGAGTGTGCTTTGCCAGGGGTCTGTTGAAGTCTGTGCTTTACTGTTGTCTTAACGGAGGTGTAACTGGGAGTCAGATTAATTAGGGGATTTTTAGAAGTTATTACAGTAGTAATTTGTAGACATGTGTATGTGCTTACAATCTTTTGATCAATAAATGTTTAATTTAGTTCTATAAAAACCTCTTGAGACTCAGTGGTCCTGTTATAACTGAATTCAAAGCCTGCATCTCGAAATGTACAAATTGTAAAAATTGGTTATGACAGTTGTTTCAAGTTTCCCTCTGGGGTTTGAACAGTTCAGCATTTACCATCGGCTGTGTCATAATAGGCACATTATCAAGTGTCTTCTGGAAATTTAAATACAGTAGATCCACTGGTTCCTCCTTATCCTCTGCATATGTTACTTCTTCAAAGAATGCCAATAAATTGAATAAACATGATTTTCCTTTCACAAAACCATGTTGACTTTATCTGATTACTCTGCATTTTTCCAAGTGCCCTGCTGTAATGTCTTTAATAATTGCCTCTAACATTTTCCCTATGACAGATGTTAAGCTAACTGGCCTGTAGTTTTCTGCTTTCATTCACCCTCCCCTTTTCAATCTAATGGAACTTTCTCTGAATCTAGGGAATTTTGGAAAATTAAAACCAACACACCAACTATCTCACTAGTCACTTCTTTTAAGACCCTAGGATACTTCATCTTCACCTCAAGACCCAGGGACTTGTCAGCCCCCAGCTCCAACAATTTTCTCATTACCACTTTCCTGGTGACTGTAATTGTCCCAAGCTCCTCCACCCATTCCATTTCCCAATTCATAGCTGGGATGTTACTTGCATCCTCTGTAGTGAAGGCTGATGCAAATTACCAGTTCAATTCATCTGCTTTTTCTTTACTTTCCATTATTAATTCCCCAGACTCACTTTCTATAGGACCAACACTCACTTTGTTAACTTTTTTCTTTTTTAAATATCTATAGAAACTTTTACTATCTATTTTTATATTTCTAGCTAGCTTTCTCTCGGACTCTAATTTTTACTTCCTTATCAAACTTACCTCTGCCTCACATACAATCCAGGTTAGAAAACTCTAGTTCAGCTGTATAATCTCACTTCCCCCTCTACAACTGCTGAGCTGATTAATCGCTCTATAGCATGACTATAATCTTATTTTGTGAACAATCTTTACCATCATGCTTTGCTGCTTAGCTTTTAACCAAATAGATACACAAATGAGATTTGTGTAGTTCTTTATAAATCTGATTATCAGAAACATATGAATCCTACAGATTGGACTGACCACACTGGGGCCAAATTCGTATATGATACAAAGATAGGTTGTAAAGTGAGTTAGGGGGAGGTTACAAATAATCTGCTAAAGGATATAAACGGGTTACATGAGTGGGGAAAAGAATTGCAGATGAAGTTTAATGTGGGGGAGTATGAAAGTGTCCACCTTGGCAGGGAGAATAGAAAAGCACTATATTATTTAATTGAAGAGAGATTGCAGAACTCTGCAGTACAGAGAGATCTGGCTGCCCTGGTACATGAATCACAAAAAGTTAGTATGCAAGGTACAGAAAGTGATTCGGAAGGCAAATGGAATGTTGCAGATTATTGCAAGGGGGTTGGAATAGAAAAGCGGGGAAGTTTTGATACAGTTGTACAGGGCATTGCTAAGACCACATCTGGAGTACTGTGTACAGTTTTGGTCCTCTTGCTCAAGAAAGGGAATACTTGCTTTTGAAGCAGTTCAGAGAAGGTTCAGTCGACTAATTCTTGGGATGAAGGGAGTTATCTTATGAGGAAACATTGGACAGGCTGGGGCTGTATCTATCAGAGTTTAGAAGAATGAGAGGTGATCTTATCGGAACATATAAGACCCTGAGGGGAATTCACAGGGTGGATGTTGAAAGGATGTTTCACTTTATTGGAGAGACTAGAACTAGAGGACTCAGTTTTAAAATGAAGAGTTGCCCATTTAATGTGGTGATAAGAACATTTTTCTTTCCCTCAGAACGTCGTTAGCCTGTGGAATTTTCCTCCCAGAGAGCAGTGGAGGCAAGATCAATGATTATTTTTGATGCTGTCTTAGATTGATCCTTGATTGACGAGGGAGTCAAAGATTATAAGGGGTGGACAGCAAAGGGTAGTTGAGGTCACATTCAGGTTAGCTACGATCTTATAAAATGGCGGAGCAAGCTTAAGGGTCTGAATGGCCTACTCCTGGTCCTAACTCGTATGTTGGTATAAGAGGAGGTGTACCTGGTGAGGCCAGTGAATAATAAGAAATGGTTAAAGAATGGGTAACAGAGAGGAAACGGTCATCCCCCAGCTTGGGACTCTGATAACACCTGTTGCAGCAGAAGCTCCTCTGCTACATTGATCAGCTCTGGAACAAATCGGGCCCTTCATAAAATCAAACGTTGCAGTGCAAGAAAATTCCACCCATGTCTAAACAGAAAAATCTCTCAGAGCATGGTAACTGTAAAATGCCTTCCATGTTAAGGACCCTTCAAAACTCTTGAATTTTGTACTAAGGTGTTATTTCCACAATTGTTGGGCAGAGAAAGGAGAGGAAGTAAAATAATTGAATGAATTTCATGTTTGTTTTTCCAGATCAGAGTTTGTGTTTTCCCATTCACTGTAGGTCAAGTGGACCACGTTCATGCAAAGCTGAAATTGATACAAGCTTGCAGCCGGATCACTAAAGAAAAGCTTCCTGGAGATTGGAAAGCCTCAACCATCATCAGAGCAGTGCAGGGTGAGCTCAAAGCGGATAATGCAAGGTTAACAGGAAAAAGAGCATTCCACCAGCTCCGACTACAGGAATGACAGCAGAAATATAATGACTGATATCACATTTGCGGCTAAAAATTGAGGATCACTCATGACTTTAGCACTGATCTTGGGGTATCAGCATTAATCGGGGAAGATGTAAGTTCAATATTTGGAAGCTAAAATCTTGAGCCCATGCCAACAGCCACCAGAGCATGTTGAGGAATCTCTATATGATGTACTGGACTTGAACTCGGGCAAATATTGGAACATAGTAACTCCTGAAGGAAGAAAGTCCAAGGTCCATCTTTTTCAATTGTGTGAATTTGGTAGTCACATGATTGCGATAGCAGATGTATCGCCTAATCAAAGCATTCAATAACCATCAATTAGACTATAACAGACCTTGACATGAGACTAGGGACCCGCAGTGGTGGAAAGAATTGGGAGCCATCACTCAAATTCATAGGTAAATGTTATGCCCAAATGATAGATTTCCTACAGAAAGTATTTAATTTAAAGGTGAGTGAACCATCTTGCTAGGGACATTGTTCCATAGATTGCTTATTCACTCACTGAAATATTGTTACAGTAGATTAGTTTTGAACTTCACATTATGGCATAGGAGAAAAAAGACAAACCAGAAAATATTCTCTGATCATCAAATCTGTTTCATTCACCACCCCCACCCCCCCCCCGCCCCAGCCCCACCGTTGCTAGGCTGATTGCACTATCGTTACCGGATTTATTTCTCTCCTTTTTGGATTTGGAGTGGAATAGCTGCAATCTTCCAGGCTCTAGCAGCGCTTCCCTGTTCAAGCAGGATTGAAAGTTTGTGGACATAGCTTTCCCTCTTTCAACTCTTATTCCTTAAAGTAAGTTAGCATGCATCCCACCTCATCCTATCCGTTGAAGCGCTACAAAAAGAAAATGCACCTGAAAAAAGAGAAGTATTTAACTCATTTAGCATCTCTTCTACCCACCCCTTTATGGTGACTCTGGTAGCATTCTCCTCGTCAGAAATACCTATTGAGTGTCACAGCATTGAACTGGGCTACCACGTGGTGATCAGTTTTTCTTGTTGCTCACCTGCTACAGTTCCGTTTAACTATACATTTTTAATGTTTACATGTGTCCATTTATCTAATCTATTCTGTTTTCTCCTACATTTTCTTTGAGCTTGTTTATTCCCTTTCTCACTGCAATTTGTATTTCTACTCAAAGCTCTACTTCCTTATAAACATTAATGTATCATAAACTGCCGTATCCTGTTACATTTTACTACCTATCTTTAACATTGCTGAGAATTCTGCTGACAATTTGTGTACTGCACTCATCAGGACAAATGCAAGAATGCCAAATTTCAAACGATCACAGGAGAAAATGGGTGACAATTTGACTCTGATTGACCGAGGGTTGCCATGGAGAAAGCAGTGGGGAACTATAGGCTCCTCATACTTCCAGGAATAGCAAAAAGCTCAAGGGTTGTGTGTCAGGTTGGGAGGCTGTGATTGGTCGATCGAATTAAATCACATGTTCCTCCATCTGTTCGTAATAGGCAGAGTACAGAAAGTACTCGACCAGACCATGATTGCAAAACTCAAAATGCCTACTGTTAGGTCTGATTCCGCGATTGACAGCACTTGCTGAACAATCCTGAGTGTGCGAATGCTTACACTAACAGCCAGTTTAAGATAATCTGTCAAGTTTGTAATGTGGCTTATTTTGGCTTGCAGGAAGTCACCCAATTTATGTGAACAAACGGAATATGTTCAAGGATTTTGACTTTTTTGAATTATCTGGCATCATGGGGAGCATGATTGTGCTGCATGGACATTTTTTTGCAGCATTTTTGTGCTTTCTTTTATTAGTTGGAGGTCTGCAGCTCTGAGGCATCTGTCTGCCTTCAGGGAGCTCAGTGGAAGCACTCACTAGCATCTGTGGTGATGTTGACGCCTGCCCTCTTCCCACCTCCACCGGCAGTCCCGAGCCAAACTCCAGGCACGTTTCACGCTGGTTGGCTGTTAATTGGCTAGCCAATGTGAAATTGCAGTCGGAGGCCGATTTCGGTCGGGGGATGGTTTCCCGTCCGCTCCCGAGCCTGCCAATCGCATGCGCCCAACAAGCGCAGAATTCAGGCCCATGTAACTCACCAATCTTGCTTATCACACTGCACGCATTCACATACAGGCACAGCAACCCTAACTTAGACTTTTATTACTTTACCCCTTACTCAGAACCTACCTATTAATTTCAATATTTCATACTCTGTTATCTATCTTTCCCAGTATTCTGTGCACCTCAGTGTTCCAATCTTGTATTACCTCCTGGTCCGCAGCTTCTATGGAAGATAGCTTAACCCCTCTCCAATAGCAGCAGCAAATCGCCCTGCAAGGGATTTCATCCTGGCTCTGCTCAGGTGCAAACCCATCTGGCATGTACAGGTCCCATCTCCTCCAGACCTGGTCTCAAAGTCTCAGGAATCTTTAGTCCTCCAATGTGCACCTTCTCTGCAGCCACACATTCATCTGTTTTATCCTCCTATTTCTATACTCACACCCACGTGGTATTAGGGGTAATCCATAGATTAACACTTCTGAGGCCCCACTTGATAATATACTACCTAGCTCTCTAAATTCTGATTGAGGGACCTCATCCTTCGTTCCGCCTAGGTCGTTGATACAGATGTGGACCATAACTGCTGGGTTGCCTGGGACTTGGCTCTGGCTGCAGTCACCAGATGAACTGTTACTTCCAGCAGCATTCAGAACTGGATACTTTTTTGGAAAGTGTGATGCACACAGAGACTCCCAAACTATAAGCTTGTTTCTTCTTGTTTGCATGGTGTTCACCCATTCCCTCTGTCCCTGTATACCCTTAAGCTGTGTGATGTCCACATCTATAAATGTGCTATCTACAAAGCTCTCAACCTCATAAATACACCACAATGATACCAGCTACTCCTCACGCTCCAACAGCTGGAGCTCGAGCTGCTGCTGCAGCTGAAGGCACGTCCTACACAAATGGCTATCCAGGACACGGGAAGTGCCCTGGAGTTTGCACGTGGTACAGAATGTTCACTCGAGGTATCAGAATTACCCTGGCATTCCTCTATCAATCAGATAATAAACTTTCCTACAACTAATAAACATTGTTTTTACAAATTCGGGCGTACCCCATGTCCGCTCCAGCTTCCGAATCTCTCCACAGGTAAGAGATAGGCCCCAAACCAGAGCCTTAATTTATCCTCTCCCCGCTGCTCCAGTTTTCTTGAAGGTCCACTCAGTTCCTGAATTCTTTCCTCAGGTGCGTCCATTGTAGTGACTGATTATCAATATGATTAAACGGCCTGTAATGAACATAACTGTTCACTGCTTGAGCCTGTTCCTCAGTTGATTTGCATACCATTGCCAGTTCTTCATCCATTTTTTAATTGCATTAGCATAAATATGAATGGCCAGAATTTCTCCCTTGTCGGGTGGGCTCAGTGGGGGCAAGTGGGAGCGGTCGGGAAGCTGACCGATGCCTGTGATTGGGTTGCGACCGCGATTTCACGCTGGTGAAAGGTTAAGGCCCACCCAGTGTGAAACATATGCTGCAGTGCTGCCTGTGGAGGGGAGTGGGGGGGGAAGGAGGGCGAGCAGGGAACTTGGCGCATGTGCGCGGGTACGCGCAATGAAAGCTCCCTGAGGCACAGAACTGCCTCAGGGAGCTGAAGATTTCAAAATTCTTTATTTTTAATTTTTCAAATGTTAAAAAAATGCCCCCTCATGTGACTCTGTTACATGAGCAGGGACGTGTAATGAATGAAATTTAAACATTTTAATTTAATTTTTATTTGCTGTTGGAAACCTCATCCCACCCGTGGATGAGGTTTCCTGAAAAACCCAAAGGCCGCTTGGCCTTTTTGCCACTGCCAACCATAAGGTTGGACGGGCAGCAAAAATTTGAACTTAATTATTACTTTAATGGCCTTATTAGGTCTTTTAACTGTTGGCAGGTGTGCTGCTGACTCCCGCACCCGCCTGCCAACCAAAATATCGCGTGATTGTGCGATGACGTTGGGATGCATCATGCGTCATTTTATGCTTGTTCGGGTCGGGCGCATGCCCGCCTGATGAGTGAAAAATTCTGGCCAACGTTTTCGAATGGAACAATTTTGAAGCGTGGTACCCTTCCTTCAAAGATAAAGTATAATACCACATCAGAATCCCAGAATATCAGGACTTGCCCAGTCCACTTGCTGAAAAGTACAAAATTCCCACTTTTTCCCTCTGTTAATACCTTATCTTCATTGAGCTGATGCAATCAAATCAAATAAATGCAATAGTGCAACATTGGAAAGCATTTCTCTTTCATCTTCTGAGGCATATACACGTTCAGAAATCACCTGGGTACATTCAGTGTAATATTTGCACAACATTACAAACATCTTGACTCTGATTACTTATTTAACAGGGAATCTATACCTTTGCTATGTTCTGAGGTTCCTGTTTGCTCCAGCCAAGGTTACAACATCTAACTGATCGCCAGACTGAGTAACATGAAATAGTAAGCATTCTGTTTAAATAAAAGCCATGATTGTTATATAAGCTGCCAGCAATAGATGTAACATATTCAGTACACTAGTTTCATTTAACAACATGATTCCAAGATTTCAGACTAAACCATTAAATAACAGTTGCAGCCCTATCTCCCATCTGAGAACCCAGGTGAAGCTGGCACTGAAGAGGCCAGAAATATTCTGTTTTTGACCTTTTGAGAAGGTGGCGAGGAAGTGACCTCTTCAACCGTTGCACTCTTTGAGCTCTTACCACAGGAATGTTGAATAGACTGTTCCACAAATTTGACCAACGATGAGTATGAAATGATGAGATATGTTAATACCATCATAAATGTGTGACTTGCAGAGGAACATGGAGATTGTGATGTTAACATGTGCTTCCTGTCCTCGTCTGTCTAGATGCTAGCAGTTGTGGATTTGCAAGTTATTGTTTAAAAAGACTTCCCGAGACACTGCACACTGCTCCTACATACTGCTGCCACCTTGCAACAGTCGATGAAGCTTTCAATCTGCTCTGACTGCTGTGGATTAGGTGCCCATCCAGCAGTTTGTTTCTCATGGGCTTGGTTAGTTAGATAAAAACAAAAAGCTAAAAGCTACTGCGGATGCTGGAAATCCAAAACAAAAACAGAATTACCTGGAAAAACTCAGCAGGTCTGGCAGCATTGGTGGAGAAGAAAAGAGCTGACGTTTCGAGTCCTCATGACCCTTCAACAGAACTGAAGTATAGTTAGGAGAGAGGTGAAATATAAGCTGGTTTAAGGTGGGGGGTGGGGGGAGAGAGAAGTTGAGGGTGGGGTGGTTGTGGGGACAAGCAAGCAGTGATAGGAGCAGATAATCAAAAGATGTCACAGACAAAAGGATCAAGGAGGTGTTGAAGGTGGTGATATTATCTAAGAAAAGTGCTAATTAAGAATGGATGGCAGGATACTCAAGGTACAGCTCTAGTGGGGGTGGGGTGGAAAGACTAACAAGGTATTAGTTGTAGATTTAAAATAATGGAAATAGGTGGGAAAAGAAGAATCTATATAAATAAAAAATAAATAAATTTAAAAAAGGGGGGAGGGGGAAGAAACGGGATGGGGATGGGGGGAGGGGGAATTTAAGATCTAAAGTTGTTGAATTCAATATTCAGCCCGGAAGGCTGTAAAGTGCCTAGTCGGAAGATGAGGTGCTGTTCCTCCAGTTTGCGTTGGGCTTCACTGGAACAATGCAGCAAGCCAAGGACAGACATGTGGGCAAGAGAGCAGGGTGGGGTGTTAAAATGGCAAGTGACAGGGAGGTTTGGGTCTTTCTTGCGGACAGACCGCAGGTGTTCTGCAAAACGGTCGCCCAGTTTGTGTTTGGTCTCTCCAATGTAGAGGAGACCGCATTGGGAGCAACGAATGCAGTAGACTAAGTTGGAAATGCAAGTGAAATGCTGCTTCACTTGAAAGGAGTGTTTGGGCTCTTGGACGATGAGGAGAGAGGAAGTGAAGGGGCAGGTGTTGCATCTTCTGCGTGGGCATGGGGAGGTGCCATAGGTGGGGGTTGAGGAGTAGGGGGTGATGGAGGAGTGGACCAGGGTGTCCCGGAGGGAACGATCCCTACGGAATGCCGCCAGGGGGGGTGAAGGGAAGATGTGTTTGGTGGTGGCATCATGCTGGAGTTGGCGGAAATGGCGGAGGATGATCCTTTGAATGCGGAGGCTGGTGGGGTGATAAGTGAGGACAAGGGGACCCTATCTGGGTGAGTAAGATGCTCAGCTGTGTGAATTGGATGTTAGACTCGTTAAGCTGGACATTATGCTGTTGGAGCAGGATGGAGCGGGAGAGCGTTAGTAAGTTGGATTTTGGGCTGAGAGTTGGAGAAGTGGGATATACAGCTTGTTGAGGTGGGAGTTGTGATAATTGGGTGTGATGATTGGATGAGTTAAAATGTTCTGATGGGTGAGGTGGATTTTCAGATAGGCATGTTGATGATTTGACCAAGTGAGTTGGAGAATAGGCTGAATTGAGTTGGATGTTTAGAACAGGTGACTGTGATGATGGAATAAAAGCAAAATACTGCAGGTTCTGGAAATCCGAAATAAAAACAGAAAATGCTGGAAAGGTTCAACACGTCTGGCAGTGTCTGCGAGAGAGAAACAGAGTAAATGTTTTGAGTCTGTATGAAGGAGAATCAGATGGATTTGAAATGTTAAATTTGTTTCTCTCCCCATAGATGTTGTGATGATGAATCTTTGACCTACATAGTGGGCTGGATAAGTTGCATTTTGTGCTGGGAAAGTGGGCTCCTTGGATTTGGTAAGTTGTTTTTTTGGGCTGTGTGAGTACGATTGACGGGCTGTGTGAGTACATTTGACGGGCTGTGTGAGTACGATTGACGGGCTGTGTGAGTACATTTGACGGGCTGTGTGAGTACGATTGACGGGCTGTGTGAGTACGATTGACGGGCTGTGTGAGTACGATTGACGGGCTGTGTGAGTACGATTGACGGGCTGTGTGAGTACGATTGACGGGCTGTGTGAGTACGATTGACGGGCTGTGTGAGTACGATTGACGGGCTGTGTGAGTACGATTGACGGGTTGTGTGAGTACGATTGATGGGCTGTGTGAGTACGATGACTGGTTGTGTGAGTATGGTGTTGGGTTGGGTGACTTGGATATTGGCCTGGATGATTTGGTTGCTGGACTGGCTAAGTTGGAATTTGGACTGGCTAAGTTGGAATTTGGACTGGCTAAGTTGGAATTTGGACTGGGTGAGTTGGAATTTGGACTGGGTGAGTTGGATGTTGAATAAGGTGAGTTGTAGTTTGGGTTCGGTGCATTCATTTTGCCTTGTTAAGTGGGAAAATTGGATGAATTCGGATTTTGTGCTGTGTCATTCGGATTTGGGTTTTGTGAGATGATTGTTTGTCTGGGTAAGTTAAAGAATACATTGCATTGAGTGGGATGTATTGTTGGGTGAGTTAGATGTTAGGCATGATGAGTTGTATGATTTGGATTTGGGGCTGTGTGATTGGTCTCAAGGCTTGCAGGCTTGGATATTGGTCTGGGTGAGTTCCTGGAATAGTTGGATGAATTAGAATTTGGTTTGAGTGAGTTTGATGTGAGGTTGGGTGTATTGCAGGAAGGACGGAATGAGTTGGAGCTTGTGCTATGAGAGATGGATGTTGGTGCGAATGAGTTGCATGCTTGGGTTCGTAAATAGGATGTTGGGCTGGTGAGAAGGGTATTGGTTTGGGTAAGTTTTTAAATGAGGTAACTGAATGGGTTGATGAGGGGAATGTGCTTGATGTGATGCGAATAGACTTTCAAAAGGCTTTTGATAATTCCCACACGATAGATTGGTCAGCAAAGTTGAAGCTGATTGAAATAAAAATGACAATGACAGCACAGACACGAAGTTGACTAACTGATAGGAAACAGAGAGCAGTAACGAACAGTTGTTTATATTTTTCCAACCAGGGGTGGGTAAATAGTGGGGTCCCCCAGGACTCGGTTCTAGGACCACTGCTTTCCTTGGTCTATATTAACTAACTGGTCTTTGGTGTGCATTTGCACAATTAAAAAATTTGCAGATAAAATAAAACTTGGAAGTATTGTGAACTGTGAGGTGGATAGTGATAGATTTTGAGGAGACAGGGACAGGTTGTTGAACTAGGCGGAATAGTGGCAGACGAATTAATGCAACGAGGTGCAAGATGATACATTTTGGTAGGAAGAGGGAGGAGATGTAATTTGAAATAAAGGTTACAATTCTAAATGGGATGCAAGAGCAGAGGCAGCAGGTGGTGTATGTGGACACAGCATTGAAGGTGGCAGGGGAAGTTGAGAATGTGATCAATAAGGCATACGATATTGTGGGTTTTATAAATAGAGGCATAGTGTACAAAAGCTATTGAAACACATTATAAACGACTAGTTCCAGGGTTTGAGGATTTCAGTTCCCTCGATAGATTGGAGAACTGGGGTTGTTCTCCTTAATGAAGAAAATGCGGAGAGGAGATTTGGTGAAGATATCCAAAATCATGAAGGGCCCAAATAGGCTAGACAGAGACAAACTTTTCCCTTGGTGGAAGGATCGAGAACTCGAGACCCCGATTTAAGATGAGTGACAAAATAACCATTGGCAACATGAGGAAAAACTTTTCCATGCAGATTGTGGTTAGTATCTGGAATACAGTGTCTGAGATTGTGCCAGAAGCAGAGTGAATCATGGCTTTCAAAATAGAGAGGGATAATCATCTGAGGAGAAAAAAAAAATGCAGGGTTGGAGGGGATGAGGCAGGGGAGTGGGAATGTCTAAGTTGGCCTTGAAGAGAGACAGCGCAAACATGACAGGCTAGAGGGTTCCTTCTGTGCTGCAGCCATTCTATGACTCTATGGCTATGTCTCACAGTTCCTTGTGTAGTTTGTTAGACAGTTTCACATAACTTTGAATTTAGTTGACAGCAAGTAAGAATATTCAGCATCAGATCTTGGTAAGAAGTCCTTGCAAAGGGATGTGGGAGATGGCTGCAGCATTTTTTCACCTTTATTTGATATCCACATTGCAGTGCCATGACACATACAGTTGTATTCTTGTTTCCCTTTCTAGAGGTTTGATACCACTTGGTTTTAAAGTGAAGGATCAAGCACTTTGTAGTGGGTCCTGAATCACATACCAGGCAGATTGGTTAAGGACCACAGTTTGTTCTTCCCTAAATGACTACTGTTTTTTTGGTTTATGAGAATACGAAAGCTCCAGGTTCATAGTAGTGATGATCTTCACTGTGTGATAGCTTAAAACGGGTAATAGCGAGACAGCAACTAGAAATAATTTTAAAAAGCATAGATGATAATCGGACCACAAACCTACTTTCACAGATATTACACCTCTGTAAATCAGTATCTTTCTTTTGCACTGACACCAGCTTTTTAGTTTCACATTTGAAGTGAATTCAAATTCCTAAACTGCCAAGATATAAACTCAGGGTTCTGGATGACTTGGTAAGAAAACCATTATAACAATGTAATAGATGATCTATTGTTCTCCTGAACTTCTTACTGATATTTCAGAACTGCTGAAAAATTAGGAGCAGGAGTGGGCCCCTCGGTCCCGCAAGCCTGTTCTGCCATTCAATAAGATCGTGGCTGATCTGATTGTAACCTCAACTCCACATTCCCACCCGTCCTCACTAACCTTTCACCCCCTTGCTTTTATACTTTTACACTTTCTACCATATAAAATTATACTTAAGCTTTTTCTGTGTAAATTTGCTTTGTTGAAGAATTTTTATTGTCCAGATTAACTGGTTAGAGACTAGTGTCACAGGGAAACCATACATTAAGATGTGTTATTTTTTAAAATTGATTTGGCATTTTAAATTTCATTTAAATTCATTCGTGTAACATTGAAACATAGAAACTAGGAGCAGGAGTAGGCCATTCAGCCCTTCGAGCCTGCTCCGCCATTCATCATGATCATGGCTGATCATTCGACTCAATAGCCTGCTCCCGCTTTCTCCCCATATCCTTTGATCCCTTTCGCCCCAAGAGCTATATCTAACTCCTTCTTGAAAACATACAATGTTTTGGCCTCAACTACTTTGTGGTAGCGAATTCTACAGGCTCACCACTCTCTGGGTGAAGACATTTCTCCTCATCTCAGTCCTAAATGGTCTATCCCGTATCCTCAGACCGTGACCCCTGGTTCTGGGAACCATCGGGAACATCCTTCCTGCATCTATCCTGTCTAGTCCTGTTAGAATTTTATAGGTTTCTATAAGATACCCCCTTATTCTTCTGAACTCCAGCGAATATAATCCTAATAGACTCAATCTCTCCTCATATGTCAGTCCCGCCATCCCAGAATCACTCGGGTAAACCTTCGCTGCACTCCCTCTATAACAAGAACATCCTTCCTCAGATAAGGAGACTAAAACTGCACACAATATTCCAGATGTGGCCTCACCAAGGCCCTGTATAATTACAGCAAGACATCCCTGCTCCTGTACTCGAATCCTCTCGCTATGAAAGCCAACATACCATTTGCCTTCTTTACCGTCTGCTGCACCTGCATGCTTACCTTCAGCGACTGGTGTACGAGGACACCCAGGCCTCGTTGCATATTCCCCTCTCTCAATTTATAGCCATTCAGATAATAATCTGCCTTCCTGTTTTTGCTACCAAAGTGGATAACCTCACATTTATCCACATTATATTGCATCTGCCATGCATTTGCCCACTCACTCAGCTCATCCAAATCACCCTGAAGCATCTCTGCATCCTCCTCACAGTTCACCCTCCCACCCAGCTTTGTGTCATCTGCAAATTTGGAGATATTACATTTAGTTCCCTCATCTAAATCATTAATATATATTGTGAATAGCTGAGGTCCCAGCACCAATCCCTGCGGTATCCCACTAGTTACTACCTGCCATTCAGAAAAAGGCCCGTTTATTCATACTCTTTGTTTCCTGTCTGCCAACCAGTTTTCTATCCATCTCAATACACTACTCCCAATCCCATGTGCTTTAATTATACACGCTAATCTCTTACGTTAGACTTTGTCGAAAGCCTTCAGAAAGTCCAAATAAACCACATCCACTGGCTCCCCCTCATCAACTCTACTAGTTACATTCTCAAAAAATTCCAGTAGATTTGTCAAGCATGATTTCCCTTTCGTAAATCCATGCTGACCCTGTCCGATTCTGCCACTGTTTTCCAAATGCTCAGCTATTAAATCTTTTACAATGGACTCTAGGATTTTCCCCACTACTGACGTCAGGCTGACTGGTCTATAATTCCCTGTTTTCTCTCTACCTCCCTTTTTAAATAGAGGGGTAACATTAGCTACCCTCCAATCTGTAGGAACTGTTCCAGAGTCTATAGAATCTCAAAAGATGACCGCCAGCGCATCCACTATTTCGAGGGCCACTTCCTTAAGTACTCTGGGATGTAGATTTTCAGGCCCTGGGGATTTATTGGCCTTCAATCCCATCAATTTCCTCAACACCATTTCCCTACTAATGCTGATTTCTTTCAGTTCCTCCTTCTCACTAAACCCTGTGTTCCCCGATATTTCTGGTATGTTATTTGTGTCCTCCTTTGTGAAGACAGGACCAAAGTATGTATTTAGTTGGTCAGCCATTTCTTTGTTCCCCATTATAAATTCCCCTGTTTCTGACTGTAAGGGACCTACTTTTGTCTTCACCAATCTTTTTCTCTTCACATACCTATAGGAACTTTTACCGTCAGTTTTTATATTCGCCACAAGCTTACTATTTCCCCATTCTTAATCAATTACTTGGTCCTCCTTTGCTGAATTCTAAAGCGCTCCCAATCCTCAGGTCTGTTGTTTTTTCTGGCCAATTTGTGTGCCTCTTCCTTGCATCTAATACTATCTCTAATTTCCCTTGTAAGCCATGGTTTGGCCACCTTTCCTGTTTTACTTTTGCGCCAGACAGGAATAAACAATTGTTGCAGTTCACCCATGTGCTCTTTGAACGTTTGCCATTGCCTATTACATAATTACAGATGTTCTTATATTGCATGTATCTCTAATTTCCTGTTTAATGCCATTCCCAACATCACCACTACATTTTGGGGGTCTATATACAACCCCCACTAATGTTTTTTGCCCCTTAGTGTTTCTCAGCTCTACCCATACAGATTCCACATCGTTGGAGCTAATATCTTTCCTCGCTATTGTGTTAATTTCCTCTTTAACCAGCAAGGCAACTCCACCGCCTTTTCCTTTTTGTCTGTCCTTCCTAAATACTGAATACCCCTGGATGTTCAGTTCCCATCCCTGGTCACCCTGCAGCCATGTTTCCGTAATCCCGATGATATCATACCTGTTTACATCTATTTGGGCGGTTAATTCATCCACCTTATTACGAATGCTCCTCGCATTAAGGCACAAAGCCTTAAGGCTTGTCTTTTTAACATTATTTGTCCCGTCCCCACTATTTTTCAAAGAGGTCCTGTTTGATTCTTGCCCTTGATTTCTCTGCCTATAACTTTTCTTATTCCCCTTTCTGTCTTTTGTTCTTGTCCTTAATTCCCCCTCTTCTGACTCCTAGCATAGGTTCCCACCCCCGTGCTATTTTAGTTTAAACCCTCCCCAACCACTCTAGCAAATATTTCCCCTTGGACATCAGTCCCAGTCCTGCCCTGGTGTAACCCGTCCACTTTGTGCTGGTCCCACCTACCCCAGAACCGGTCCCAATGTCCCAGGAATCTGAAACCCTCCCCCTCACACCATCTCTTCAGTCATGTATTCATCCGATATATCCTGCTATTTCTACTCTGACTAGCACGTGGCACTGGTAGTAATCCTGAGATCACTACCTTTGAGGTCCTATTTTTCAACTTACTTCCTAACTCCCTATATTCTGCTTTTAGGACCTCATCCCTTTTTTTACTTATGTCGTTTGTACCAATGTGTACCATGACCACTGGCTGTTCACCCTCCCCTTTCAGAATGTCCTGTAGCCGCTCTGAGACATCCTTGACCCTAGCACCAGGGAGGCAACATACCATCCTGGAGTCTTGTTTGCGGCCACAGAAGCGCCTGTCTATTCCCCTTACAATTGAATCCCCTATAACTATTGCATTTCCATACTTTTTACTCCTCCCCTGTGCAGCAGAGCCAACCGTGGTGCAACAAATTTGGCTGTTGCTGCTTTCCCCTGAGAGGCCATTCCCCTCAACAGTATCCAATGTGGTATATCTGTTTTGCAGGGGAATAGCCACAGAAGATTCCTGGACTGCCTGCCTAGTCCTCTTGCTCTGCCTGGTGGTCACCCATTCCCTTCCTGCCTGTGGACTCTTAGCCTGCGGTGTGACCACCTCTCTATACCTGCTATCCACGATGCTCTCCACCTCGCGGATGCTCCACAGTGTCCCCAGCCACCGCTCCAGCTCCGAAACCGGGGCTTCCAGGCGCTGCAGCTGGAGACACTTCCTGCACACATGCTGGCCCCGGGCACTGGAAATGTTCCCAGCTTCCCACATAGAGCGGGAGGAGCACACCATGGCTTTGAGTTCTCCTGCCATGATTTAGCCCTTTAAATTAAATTAAACCTTTTGGAAGATACTTAATATCAAATAATATCAATTACTCTAGGGACCTTCTCCCCTGCTCCTCGTTGTTACAGGATATAGCCCTTACAAACAACGAACCACAAAATAAGACCTTAAAAACTATAAGCTATAAAAGTAGTAAATACTTACATGGCCGTACTCACGGTACTCAAAGGATCACCTCGTTCCCTCCTCACTGAACTCCCTCAGTCACCAACTCCAACTTAAGCACTCTACTGCAGCCCAAAGCAGCACTCCAGTGCAGACAAAGTTAACGCTGTAAGATGGCCTGTTTTTATACTGTCTCAGTCTAGCCTCTGAAAACCTGTTTAAGCCAGTTATCTATTTAACTAGTTGTAGCTGCAAGCAGAGCCTGTATAAACCCTGCTTTAAAGATGGCATAAAACTCACCTTCTTCCAACCCAAACAGCAACTTTTAGTTAATTACTAAATTAAAGAAAGACTAGGTTTTAGATAGAAATTAACCCTTAAATTCCCTCTGTCACGAAACTCCAACTTAAGCACTCGACTGCAGCCCACAGCAGCACTCCAGTAACCTTGACAGATCAACCAGCCGTTCTTTGTCAAATACAATACAATATCCCATCTGCAATTATACACCATTCTAAAGTCTCTGCTCTTGTATGGGGCAAAGACCATGATCAGTTTCCTACAGACTATAATATCACCCTGGGTGCATGTATAGTCTACCAGCCACTTGAGTTCCTCACACTGATAAAGACCATACTACACCTGAGCAACCAAAATACTATTGTTTACTTCTGTTCGAAGATGCGTGAGAACATGGGAATCCCTGATTTTTATGACATTTTTCTTCCAAGGCATTTTAACTCTGAAATTGTTCACAAAAGCGCAGATCGAAAAGTCAATGTATACAAAATGACCGAAAAGTGCTTGGACATTAATGGAATGGCGTTACAGAGAACGGTGTGCAAGTCGTTAAAGTCTCATAACAGAAATATGCTAAGAAAGGTCAGTGATGACAGTCCAGACTGAGCTACCTGAATAGTATAGGAGAACTTTGCAGAGAGAGAGAGAAAATGAGCAATTTTCTCTGATAGACCTAGTCTAATCAAACATTAGTCATAGTCTGCAGCCAAATACAAGTGTTCTTATTCCTACTAATATCCCTATAATTTGATTATAAAGGTAAATACATTGTGTTATGATTATGGCTGAAACACATTTCACAGTGTTAGACTCATTCTGTAGCTGACAAAATTAAACCATGAAGAACACAGCTCGCAACAACCAGAACTTTGCTCTCTCACTGCATTTATTCCAGAAACTATTGCTTTAACAAAAGCTCATTTGAATTGGACAATTTAAAGGTTACATCATGTTGGGCAGTGGAGAATATATTCACAGCCCAATAATAGGAACTCCCTGTCTAATAACATGGGTGAGGCAAAGGTTGCAATGGATCAAGCAGCGACCTTGCCAACACCTTATCAAGGGCAACTCGGTTTGGACAATATATACCAGTGACGCCCACACCTCAAGAATTAATTTAAATTGAATAAAATAAACAGGTGATATCCTCTTGTTTGATTTATTCCCTTTGCCACATTTTGCAGTGAACTTCAATGTATGAAGAACAAACACTCTTGCAGGATGAGTGATTGATTGCTGACGACTTGATTCAATCTAAGCAGATCCCAAGCTAGACATATGTAACTGAGATCTTCCTTTTGTTTTTACCCACCCACACCCCCCAGAACTCCACTCCCTAATTCGATTCCCTCATTCCAGTGGATCACTGGAGCACCTAGTTCCCCAACACGGCTGGATTTGAGCCCAGCTCATCTGCTCCTCAGTCTGAAGACCAGCTTACACTGATTTGGCACCTATACATAGTAAAACATGCCAAGGTTTTTCCACAGCAGCATAATCAGACAAAAATCTGACAGTAAGAGGCATTAGACCAGTTGAGGAAAGGCTTGTTCAAAGAACGGGGTTTTAAGGAATGCCTTTATGGAGGTTTAAGAGGCCTCTGGCACTTGAAAATGCGCACTATGAGGCCGAATTTCTCAACCAAAGTTAGATTATGCTTATAAATGGTTAGTTCCTAGGAATGCCTTAAATATGTAGTCAGTGCATAAAAAGATATAAAGTCACAGAGTCATTCAGGCACATACGGAGGCCATTGGACCAAGAAAGTTCATGCTAGCTCTCTTTAGAGCAATGCAGTCAGTCCCATTCCTCCACTCAATCCCAGCAGCCCCTCCTGTTCCCTATATCCCAAAGAAGAATAGCACAGTTATTAAACTGTTTGGTATGCAGATTGTGTTAGCATTGCCACAATGAGGAGTCAATGTGCAGCTCGCAGCCTGATGGTAGAATAATTTATATTATGCGCTCGTTGGATATTTAATTCAACAAAAACTGCAAAAATAAAGTACTAGAGTTTGGAGGAGCAATCAACATAATTCGAGAGAACTTTGAGTTATAGTGTGAGTTACATAAATAGCTGCAATTTTGCCCGATAATTTAATCGAGTTTCCTTTTTCACTTTCTGATCCCATTTACGTTATTTACTGTGTCACCAAACTTGATCACTACAACATCAGTCACATTGTAAACAAAGAACTAACTTAGTTAGACTTTATTATATTGCCCATTAATAAATGTTAATTAACTGTTAATAAAGCACTTTGCATACGACTAAAGGAACAGTAAAGTTCCTTCTGAAATCATTCACTTAAGGTGGAAGTATTCCTTCTTCTTTCATGGGATGTGGGCATCACTGACAAGGCCAGCATTTGTTGCCCATCACTAACTGACCCTGAACTGAGTGCCTTGCCATGCCATCTCCGAGGGTAGTGAAGGGTCAACCACATTGCTGTGGATCTGGAGTCACGTGTAGGCCAGACCAGGTAAGGATGGCAGATTTCCTTCCCTAAAGGACAGTAATGAACCAGATGGATTTTTTTTTTTGAAAAAACAACAATGGATTCCTGGTCACCTTTACTGAGACTAGATTTTCAATTCCATATTGCTACTTGAATTCAAGTTTCTCTAGCTGCCATGGGTGGGGGGGGGGGGGGGGGGGGGGAGGGGGGTGGATTTGAACCCTTGCACCCAAGACACAAGCCTGATACTGACAATAAGGATTGCTTGCTGGTTGGCATTACCATTAGGCCACCATCTCCCTCAGTAAGGGTACCAGCTGCCTCACAGGAATCATCCATGTTCTGTGGGATTGAAGAGATTAAATTCATTCAAGAATTAGACCCTTTGTGTGGAACAAGAAGCCTTCAAGGGCATGTGTCTTGGCCTCTGAGGAGCCCTGTTCTGGCTCATCACACACCTGATCCTATTGCTTTGCTCCTCAGCACATTGCGAGAAGCAAGGATGAGCAATTCCAGTGCATGCCTAAAGGCTGATGTGGCTCTCAGAGATCACCATTTGCAAGCTGCATCAGTAACCTGCTGGAGAGTGAAGGCAATGGGGCCAACTTTCTGCCAGCGAACTTTGTGAAGATACCATTCTCCCACAATAGTCACAAGTTCAGGGTTGCAGGTGGTCAAGGTTGGACATCTCAGCGCCTGCACACAAGTCTGCCATTGCTTCGTCAACTTAAGGTGGCAAGGTTCTCCGACTTTGAGCTGAGATCATCATATTGCAACTGAGAGCATCTGACGACTGTTTGGCTGAGGGCAACACACATAATCTCTGTGAAGAGGCTCATACATGGAGAGTCTACTGAGAGACAGCGGGCACATGAAGTTTCAGAGTACTCTGCAAGCCTTCTGCAAGCTTCATCACCTTAATCATCACACCTTCACCTCTCAAGGACACAGACGAGATAGGGGCACACCCCCCACCTCAGAGCCAACACAGAACATCGTGGGACCCTGAGACGCTTGGGTACGAGATTCTCGCAGCAACCACATTTTACATTAAGGTGCAGGCATTACTGATCTGGAGAGTAATGTTGAAACGGGACACTCACTGTGGTCAGAAGGTAACACACCGAACAGAAGAGAAGCCCAGGGTACCAACAATTGCCATTAGTGTGTGCAGGAACCAGGGTTTCACACATGATTAACATTAACACAGCTCATCATACGAAGGAGACATAGACTCAAGGAGACTTGAAATGATTGGGAGTCTATTTACATTTGTGAACATTATGTATAAGTGATTAACACCCATGCCCACATTGTGCAACTACATCTTCTTCACTTTCCTAACCCTACGTCTTGGCGCTCCCAGGACATCCATAGCAGAGATGGAGGCAGCCTGCTGACTGCTATGCCCTGTTGGTGATGACCTTGGTGGTCATCCTCTGGAGGGTCGAGGCTTGGAGGGCCCTGGCCTGCTTTGGGTGTCCTGCTGTGGGCCAGTTGTACCCTCCTCGACCTAAGGAGCTGGAGCTGTGGGGGTCACAGGACCAGGGTATTGGGATTGGCCACACACTCCTGGAGTCACGTGGGTGGATGGCCCCGAGGTGTGCACCTGCTGATCCTCCTCCCTGAGGGTACCCGAGGGCCCCTGGCTGACTCCATGAGGAGAAGTGGCAGCTGGAGTGAGATTGAGATGCTCCGTTCCCCTCTTGTGTTGACACTGATGGATGCCACCAAGGACCTCAGTGATGGAGTGCAGCTCATGCAGCCGTGCAGGACCAATGTCCTGGACCAAGGTCTCCACGGTGGCCCCCAGTGTTGACCTCGGTGTGTTGGCGTGCTGGTGCTGTCACCTCAGACTGAAGGCGGACGGACTCCTCAGATGTGCCTTGCAATCTGAGGGATGCAGTGGGTGTCTCTTCCGGTTATTCCCTTGACTGTCACTGAAGCTCCAGCAATTGATTTAGGACTGAGTCCGGAGGCTTGTCATCTGACTCGAACGCAGCAGATTCCTGACCTCCAGCAGTCCTCAGAGTGCCAGCAACCTGGGATGTCCCTGCCTCTGCATGCTGTGGAACAGATAGTACACTGTGTTCATCAAACCAACCTGTGCAGCATTAAGCAAAGCACTGAGGGTGCAGGCCCTGCACATGAACACATGCAGTGACAGCTACCTGCATTAAAGTTGGCACAGACCAAACAAACACAGGTGAGAGCTTCCACCCACTTCCCCTCTCCCTTCATTGTGATTCCCCCAACCTCCCTCACTCCCTTCACTGTGCTTTCCCCACCTCCCTCACTCCCTTCACTATGTTCCCCCTCCACCTCCCTCACTCCCTTCACTCTGCTCCCCTCCCACAACCACTTCCTTCGCCACTGATGTTGCGCCGCATGATGACATCATTGTGCACATGCACAGGCTGGACACTGCCAAACAAGGAAGCAGGCACGGCCCAATCTTTTGGAATGCTTTTTTTGGCCAATGGGAGATTGATGCGAATTCTGGTAGACTCCCAGCCATTCTGACAGGGGTGGCAACTCTAAGGAAAATTGTGTGAGGCTCCTCCATTTCACCAAGGAGGTGGTAATTGAATGGTGCCATCCCCTTCACCCAGACCTACAGCCACACAGTAGGGTGAGCCTGCTGACATTGCCAGTGGAAGTCAACATCACCATGGCCCTAAATTTCTATGCCAGTGGATCCTTCCAGGAGGCAACAGGCGACTTTGCCAACACTTCACAGTTCACCATGCATCACTGCATCATGGAGGCAACAGAGACCCTGTACAGGAGGAGAGGAGATTCCATCATGTTCTCACTTATCAGACAGAAACAGGAAGAGCGGGCACATGGCTTTGCCGGGACAGAGGGATTCCTGATGTGCAGGGTACCATGGATCACATGTACCTGGCTCTGTAGGCCCCACATGTTACCACAACTGCAAGCGCTACCACTCCATTAACTTGCAGTTGGTGTAAGAGTGGAAGGTGCTCTCAGTGAACGCCCTCTATGCTGACAGCAGCCACAACACATTCATCCTGCGCCAGTCAGCCATACCTGCCATTTTTGGGCCACTACAGAGAACCAGAAGTTGGCTGCTGTGCAACAATCATCTGGTTCATGACTCCCCTCCACCATCCGACTATGCGTGGACAGCACCTACAATGAGAGCCATGCAGCCACAGGACCATTCTGGTGCAAACCATTGGTGTCCTGAAACAATGGCTCCACTGCCTGGATGGCTCGGTGCGGGAGGGGAGCACCCTCAGCACTGGCCTGATGATAATTCCAAGTTCTTATTGGTTTGTTGCATCCTCCACAACCTTTCTCTCACAAGGGTACTGCCTTAGACACCAAGCATTCGGAAGCCACCTTGGGACGAGGAGGAGAAAGAGGAGGAGGAGGGGCAGGATGACAAAGAGGAAGGGTGTTAAGAAACCGCATTACCAACCTACCTTCGGAGGTTGAGAACACTGATTCCCGCTGAGCCTCAGGCCTTCCGTGCATGCACCGGTCGGGAAATGGCCACAGGTGCGCTGTTTGGTTATTTTTCACTCTCCAGGCCGAGAACCAGAAGAACAGCATGAAAATGCAGGTCAGATGACCTGATACGGAGCACCATCATTGAGTGAGTGTCCCAGGAAACAGGACATGGGAGGGGGACAGGGGCAGGTCCCAAAAGGAAGTCTCAGGTAAGGGATTAAAGACAGGGAACAGAAATAAGTCCCCTAAAGCGACATTTAGCGAAAGGAGCAGAGAAATAGGCTTCAGGTTAAAGAAAGAGCTGCAGGGAGCAGGCTTTTTATGAAGTGGGCCCGAGAGAAGCCCTGAAGATCCGAGAACGCAGGCAAAAGCTGGTGACTCCCTGTTGCAGGCTGTTGGGGCAAAGCCCCGTAAGAGCAGTGGCATTCTGTTTAGCAGCGCTGAAGATTTGAAAGTGTGCTTGGAAGGTGAAGCTTCAGTGTGCTCAGAGATCCAGGGGAAAAGAATCTCAGAAAGTGGGATTGAAATCCTGCAAGGTGGATCATTGCTGAAGTTGTCCGAGTGGGAGCGACTTTTAAAGAGAATTCCAAGGCGAGATCTTCAAAGGTGGAGGTTGGAAACCCTTGTGAGAAAGATGAAGTTTCAGTGAGACTGGTTGGCTCACAGTATGACAAATGTCTGGGTGGGTTGTAGAGAAATCCATGGAATCTGTTTTGGTGGCGTCTGTCATTTATTGTGCAGTGTGGTGTGTTCGACCACACTTTTCCTGCTAATTCACATGTACCTCATACTTACCCTGAATATTGGAGTATTAGATAGATATTTACTTGATAGTTTTCTATTTGAAAATAAACTATATGCATGCAGTAGTCACCTCGGAGACACTGAGGCACACCTGACCTCGGCTGCTGGTGCTTGTGGACTGAGTTTGTATCATGGGACCACTGCATCATATTCTGGCTTGGTGGTAGTGATTGACAGCTATTTAAGATTTGCGCCATTAAAGATACATATACAAACGTACATCATATTAAAGCAATTGAGGATGACATTTCGGATTCTAGATTTGTTCCGAAGCTAACCCGTTCAGCACAATGGTAGTGCCACACAACACAATAGAGTGTATTGTCTATGTGAAGACAGGACTTTGTCTTCACAAGGACTGTGAGGTGGTCAATCTAACCAATAATGCCATAGACAGTCGCATCAGCAACATGTATATTGGTGAGGATGAGTTTAAGTCAATTTTCCCTCACCATCTTCCGCACTCCCAGTCTGGCAGATATGTTTTTCAGGGCTCATCCAACTCTGTCATTGGTGGTGCTACCGAGGCAAGTTTTACAACCAGAATCAATTCTGGGTCCTGCTGCCTTCAGTGTTCCTTCCAAGTGGTGGTAACATGGGTGGGTACAGATTCATCAGCTGAGGGTGGTGGGAGGTGGGAATCAGGACATTTTCATTTCTGTGTTTGACCTGATGCCCTGAGGCATCAAAGGGTCTGGAGTCAATGTTAAGGACGCCCAAGTTCATTCCCTCCCCATTGTGTGCTACTGTTCCATTACTTCTTGGTGATTAATTCCTGGCAGAGCCACAGGACATTCCCAGGAATGCTGATCGACGAACCTGGGGCATTGGCTATAAGGTATGATTCTGTGGCTATGTTGGTGCTGTAAGATGTCAATGTGGCCCTGCCATTTTCTGATTATGGTAGTGGGATTTGAACTCACATCCCAAAGCACAAGCCTGGGTCTCTGGATTACTAGCCCACTAACATTACCATGGAGCCACAGTCTCCCCCATTGATTTCCCAGTGGTTATGGAACCTCCCACCCTCAAAAATGCCCATGGCCACTATTTGAAGAAGGGTTGGGGAGTTCTCAGTCATGCCCTGGGATCAATATTTATCCATCGACCAGTATCACTAAAACTAATTATCCGATCATTATCTCATTGATGATTGTTGGAGCTTGCAATATTGAAGACACTTCAAGAGTAACCCAATGTCTGTACAGAACTCTGGGATGACCTAAAGTCTCCACAGAAATTTCAATGCTTTAGTTTCTATTTTTACTGCCACCTTTCTCTCTGTTCGCTCCCTCCATGTATCTCTCTCTCTCCCCTTCCCTATCTCTGTATCTTTTCCTCTCTCTCATAAATCCCTCTCTCACTGTATCTCCTTTCTCTCCCATACATCCCTCTCCACCTTGCTCCCTATCCATTTCTCGATTATTTTCTCGTGCTCTATCTCGCTCTCTTCCTCTGTTTCATTTTGTGTCTGCTCCTCCCTCCCTCTCCTTTGCCATCTTCCTTTCATGCTATCCCTCTGTGTCTCTCTCACCCTTCCTTATGCAACAGCTCAGGCGGTTAATTATTTCTAATTTTAAGCTGTTGCCGGTTTGTTAAGTATTGGCCCCTGAAGCGGAACTGCCCTGTCACCAGTCGCCATCCTGTCTGACATTCTTTCACAAGTGCGAGGAATGAACTGTCCCTGAATATGAACCAACACCTCACTGTCTGTCTGTGGGAACAATGCACAAACTCTCAACTATTGATTGTCCAAATGTCATCATTTAATCATTTAAATACGATGAAATGCTGTGTGCAGGTATTTCATGGCCAGCCTAGATGTACACAAACAAATATACGCACTCAAAACCTGTGATCGTATTAGGGAACGTGTAGGTTTTTGTTCATTCTTGCAATGAGAGCGTCACAGACAAGGTCAACATTTATTGCCCATCCATAATCGCCTTTGAGAAGGTGAGCTGCCTTCTTGGACCACTGCCAGATGCTGCCAGACCTGCTGAGTTTTTCCAGCATTTTGTATTTTTATTTCAGATTTCCAGCTTTTGCAGTATTTTGCTTTCATCAGGAGCTGAGTGGCCCTGGCGGATCCCAAACTGAGCGTCAGTGAGCAGGTTATTGCTAAGTAAGTGCCTATTGTTAGCAATGTTGATGATCCCTTCCATCACTTTACTGATAATCGAGAGTAGGCTGATGGGGTGGTAATTGGCCGGGTTGGGTTTGTCCTGCTTTGTGTGTACAGGACAAGTTTGGGCGAGTTTCCACATTGCTGGGCAGACGCCAGTGTTGTAGCTGTACTGGGACATCTTGGCTAAGGGCGCGGCAAGTTCTGGAGCACAAGTCTTCAGTACTATTGTCGGAATATTGTCAGGGCCCATAGCCTTTGCAGTATCCAGTGCCTTCAGCCATTTCTTTATATCACGTGGAGTGAATCGAATTAGCTGAAGACTGGCATCTGTAATGCTGGGGACCTCCAAAGGGGGCCGAGATGGATCATGTGTTTGTGTACAACCTTCCCCGCTCCGCTCCCAGTGGAGTCCTTGCCCCATGGCCCCTTCCCTTTACTCAATGCTGCCTTGCCCCTTCCAGAATAGAGCCCTTGCCCTGAAGCACAGTAACAGCCAGCCACACTTCAACCTTCATGGTCTGGTTGCCATGCAGACTTGCCTAAGAGACCCCCATGAATCCGTGCTGGTCCTTACTTTAAAGCCTTGTGCTGATCCCCACGAGCGCTGCCCTAAGTTGTGTCAACTAACCTCGAGTTCCTAGCAACGTGCAGGTCGCCAGCTGCAGGTTGTTTAAATACTGTTGTAAAACTTGTCATTCTGTTGTCACGCTGTCATGGGATTTAAATTCAACGTGGGGAGATGATTCCAGCCAGTAGGCGTCATAACGAGGTGCAAATATATGCTAATGATGTTCACGACATTCAACGGTGCCAACGCACCCACCATTGACGGGAGGAAGTGTACAATCACTTCCTGCTTTTACGTCGTCAGAAATTGCTCCTCAGGCCTTCTCGCAAGATTTTGCAATCACGCCCGCCATAACGCTCCCGATCAGGAGCGCAAAATCCCGGCCAATGCGTTTATTTAGGAGGGTGTTTTCTGCCCAAGCTTTTCTCCAGGTTTCATTAGTGTTATGGAGCTGGAAATGTTCGATTTGTGTCTGGGGGGGGTTTCGTTGAGCCATGTGGTGAGCTTGAAGGTCACTGCGGATGGGGAGGTCCAGGTTGCAGTTATTTCCCTGTTTGTTGCTGCATCCTGTCAAATGGAGGGAGGGGCAATATTCAAGGGGACTGATAAGCACTGAACCGGAGTTAATCTCAGAGTTCCAAAAATTATCCTCATTACTAGGTGAAGTTTTATGTCAATATGTTTGGTGTGACAAAAGTCCTAATTAAGACTTGTGGGTGATGGGAGAGGTAATAGGTGAAGAATGGTAGGTCAGGGGTCTGCTCATCTTGGAAGGAAGCGGTGGGGGTAGGGGTGGGAGTGTCCAATCGTGGTGGGTAAAGGCTAACATTAGCATTAGCGGAGCTCTAAGTCACCCTAAGTCACAGAAGTTGCGTTCCCAGTTGCAGCCAAGACCAAGCTTGAAATTCTTCAAGTATTTTAATTTGGAGGTAGCTAAGTACATACCATTGAATGTGGTGGGATTATGAATCTGAAAGATGTTATAGACAGAGAAATATCACCTATGGGGCAGTCAAGCAGAACAAATATAAATATGGTGTACCAGCTCATCAATCAACACAAATCCTGGCCCAACAACTCTATGATATGGACAGGAGCCCAGCAGATTTTCTCTGGGAAAGTGAAGAACTGAAAATACAGTTAGGATGCCTACAATCAAGAAGGACTTGGCATTCCGAAACCTGTGCTATTACTAGGCAACCCATCTCAGGGATATTAAAGATTATCAACCAGAACCATTAGTTTTGTTTGCTCTGTTCACAGATGCTGCCTGACCTGCTGAGTGCTTCCGGCACTGTTTCTTATTTCAGGGATATTATGACTTGAAATACAGCCACATTGCAGAACCTATGATGGGGTACAGAGGCTGCAACCTTCCACCTTATCCATTCTAATCTGTTTTTTGACCATCGCGGGAGGAGGCTGAATGGGATAAACAAGCAGCTATAGTTATTACAAAATTATCGATCTAGCAGGTAGCAGGTATGTCCTGTGGCGCAGTAGGAGACAGAAGCTCTGGGTTTGAATCCCACCCCAGGGATTGAAGGCCAAGGAAGTTGTGTGCGTAATGCAGCCAAACAGGTTGAGTATCAACCTGCAAACCCTTCCAATGGCAGTCAGTAAGAGCGGGAGAAATTCCTGATAAGAAAGTTGGAGCTTCTACCATCACTATCCATAGCTGTAGACTGTAACATCACAGCAACTGGTCTCACTGAGTGGATGGTAACACACCACCATGTGCACACCTGAATGAACTGCTGGGTCTGTCAACCTGCCTCCTAGCCTGGTGCAAGAAAAAAACTCAAGACGTTAACCACAAATTGTCAAAGCCCTGGCAAGAAAATGGCCACCATCAGGCTCGGCCAGCTCCTTTGTTTGGTCAAACATCACTGAACAAGCTTGAAGGCAACAAACTCTCTGTCCTAAAATCAAAACTAACTGTGTAAATAGAGAATATAATGTTGAGCAGTGTCTGAAGTGAATACACTCATGTATCGATCATAGTTACCTCATGAATTTTGCACCTTTCACTTAGCTATTTAGATGAAATATTGTGCAATCCACAGCTAAGTTAACAAACTTAATGACTTACAGATCAGTCAAGCAGCTTATCAGATGTTTGAAAACTGTTATAAGTTGCATAATAGCTGGTTGTGTTTTCATGTTCCCAACAAAATTGCTTGTTGAAAAATAGTACATTTTTGTGGTTTCATTAGCCATTGCAAATTTTGAATGAAAATAGGCATTGCTCCACATATTTTTTGAAAAATTGCATCCTTAAATCAGATAGCAAGTAAAAACATTCAGTTGTCAAACTTGATTGTATAGTCGTGAACTCTAAGTCAATTAAGTGAATTCTGACCTTTACTATTGTCTATGAAGGCACAGCAACATTCTGTCTACAAACAACCATTACCTTGAAGCCATGGATGTAGGCTAGGTTTTAATTATATGCAGCTGTTTGATTGTTTGTACGGGTCTGTGGTTCCCATAGAGACACACACACACACACACACACACACAGACTGCCTTGCCAGAGTCATGACCTGGTTGTAGCTAAACTTCCATTTCATTTGAGTTCTTTTGGGTGAAGCTCCCAATGAATGCTATTCAGTTGAAGCCAGAAAACTTTATGAAGCCAGAAAACATAATACTTTGTCATTGATCAGTAATATTTTAAGATTATTTAAGGTTATTTTAACTTTGAAGAACACCCCAAGGCTGAAAGTTAGTACTGAGACTAAAAGCAGTTAGGTTCACTCTTTCCAGACTAAGGGCTGTGGTTACTGCCTTTTATCAGAATTCAGATGCGTTGCCAGGATCTCCCATAAAGTGCCTGCTCTGGGTAAAGTGCTGGCAGTGATGTTTGTGGTGGAAATTTTCACCATCGTGCAAATGCACCCGAATAGCAAACCTGCGTTAGTCACTTTTCTCTAATTGGAAAATAAAGGAGGGCAAATGTCACAAATCATTTAGTACAAAATAATTTATTGATGGCAACAGTTATTAATGGAAAGTTAAAAACATAATATATAGATACAAACTTGAATCATTGTAAATAGCACTGTGGTACTTTTGCACCATATTAATATTTGGTTACATTAATATCTTTACTTTTATCCAAAACATTATGGTTGAAGATTATGTTCAATAAACTGCCTGCCATTTTAGCCCATTTCTGTTCATGTTGGATGATGGATTTAGTGATTTAATTTGTAGTGTACACAGAGTTTTGGGAAGTCAAACAAAGTTGTATACTTCCTTAGCCAAATGATTTCCTTAAGGTGGGAAGAGTTTGTACAATCTATTAATTGAAAGAGTTTGGTCTTATTGTACTCTCACATCATAAGCTGGAAAAATTTTAATTGCTATGATAATTTTCAAAATAGCTACAATCAGCATATCTCCTTAATCTAAAAGTCACATTACGAGATGGGCGATGTGACGTTATGGTGGGCTCATGGATTCTATATATTAAGGCACATTTGTGAAGTTCCACTCTTGGTATTTTATTGTCATTCTTGGTGTTTATGCA
The DNA here is from genome assembly GCF_964194155.1 of Cetorhinus maximus. Classification (NCBI taxonomy): domain Eukaryota; kingdom Metazoa; phylum Chordata; class Chondrichthyes; order Lamniformes; family Cetorhinidae; genus Cetorhinus; species Cetorhinus maximus. The sequence continues at coordinate 99,085,276 of NC_135884.1, forward strand.
CCACACTAGGGTTGGAGCCTGAAAAGACAGTCACCGACATACGACCCGGGGGCCACAATCCAGCCTGCCATGCCTCTCTATCCAGCCCGGGGAACCAGTATTCAAAGTACAGGTAAGTGCAAGTTAAAGATTCAGTGAGGAGCTCCAGTGAGCCTCTCAGCAACAAATGCGGGAGAGAGACAATCTGTGATTGGAGGAGCGGCAAACAGTATAATTCATTCAGCTTGAGGCCTGGACACCAGCGGCTGTGAGTCTGCTGGGGAGGAAGAGAGGCTTTCAGGGAGTGGGGAGGAGGGGTGGGGAAGAGAGACACTGCTGCTGGGGTTGGGAGAGAGAGAGACAAGGCCCCCTACACGAGTCAAGATTGCGGAGATGACGGTTGCAGCAACAGTGGACCTGGTTGGGGAGAAAGAGACTTGGTATTTCAGCCATCCTCAACCACTCCTCAGCGTTTTAATCCCCAAATCATCTGGGCCCAGCACGTGTAAGTGAGTGAGAGGGGGAGAGTGAGCGTGAGTGAGAGGGAGAGAGAGTGGTGTGTGCACATGTGTGAGAGTGTGAATGAGTATGTGAGTATGAATGAGTGTGAGAGAGAGACTGAGTGAGTGTGTGCAAGAGAGAGTGTGTGTATGTGAGAGGGAGTGAGTGTGTGTGATAGAGTGCACGTGTGAATGTGAGCAAGAGTGTGTGTGTTTGTGAGAGAGAGGGCATGTGTGTGTGAGAGAGAGAGGGCGTGTGTGTGTATGTTTGTGTGTGTCTGTGAGTGAGTGTGTGTATGTGTACGAGTGAGAGCGAACGAGCGTGTGTGTATGTGAGTGTGAGAAAGTGTGTGTCTGTGTGAGGGTGAGTGAGTGAAGAGTGTGTATGTGTGTGAGAGAGTGTATGTATGAGAGAGAGAGTGTGAGAGAGAGTGAATGTGTGTGTGAGAGAGAAAGTGCGAGAGAATGTGAGAGACAGAGAGTGTGTGTGAGAGGGAGTGCGTGTGTGTGTGAGAGCGCACATGTGTGTGCATGCACGCTTGTGTGTATTTGTGTGGCTTATTCCCAGTCTCAGGATTCTCACTCACCCTCACATCCCCACAAACCAACACACACTCACACCCACTCAAGCAGTCAGTGAGTGAACTAGCCACATACACCTTCTCACAGTATAATGGTCATCTTTATTAGTGACTCATTAAAAAAAAAATAATCAATTTATTGCTTTGACTTTTTTTTCTCAGCAAGTTGTTTACTTTCTTCATACCTCAACATAAAAAAAAAATCAGGTTTATTGTTGATCCAAACCTTATCTTTCCGAAATTTGCTCATTTGCCCCTTGAGTGTGAAAAAAATTGAAATGTGGCCCTTCCCCCCAAGCGAAAAGATTGGACAAGCCCAATAAACATTATTTTGTCTGTTTTGGCACCCAATGATGTCTCATTATTTGTTTTTAACCTGAAGGAAAAGGATTGGAGGTATATAGGCATAAGGTGAGTGAATGGCACTATTTGTTCCTGTGGAGGGTAAACACCAACATGTACGGAATTAGCCGAATGTTGTGTTTCGATGTTTTTCCATGGGACTTTTGTATTGAGGAATTTTTTAAAGTACAGAGAAGAATCATTTCCTGGAACAACCTGCGCCAAAACTGACCTCAACATTGTTGTACTGGAGGGAAAGATTGAAATGCAATACACAACAGCTGCTTCAGCATGAACTCTGCAAATTGATCTTCAAACGTTAAAACTACTTTTTGTTCATAAACAATAAAAATTAATTACAGCAAAAAATAGCTAAGATTCTGATTACATCATTACTAAATTTTGCAACGTACCAAAAGCTCTAGTAATAATTATCTTTAACAAATGCCTCCGATGTGCACAGGGAATACACACAATGCAAAACTGCTCATTAAAGCTAACGCTTGCAATGTCACAGGCCGTGAATGAAGTTTTATGTGATAATGAGTTCCTGCCATATCAAGAGACTGCATCAGAAATTTTATCCTGTGATCTTATTCTTCTCATTCTATTCTTCTGGGCTAATTAAGACCTGTGTCATCTGAGGATGATGTTAAGGCAGCTGTTTTGTAAGGATTATGTTTAAAATTAGAAATATTATGTTCATACAATGTAAATAGTATGGAATGCTGCTTCCAATATCATAAGGTGCTTTGTTACTGACTTATATACAGTGTAATGAATGCTTTTATGGCTTATTTACTTCAGTGCTATACTTCTGCTTGTATTAAACCCATCTGTGTGTCTATTTTAAAACAAAGGTGTTAACCTATTTATTTTAAATTTAATAGCATCTACAGAAAAAATATGGTGATAGCATCTACACAAATATTTAGCATGATATGGTAGGAAAATATGTAATTTTATGTTAAAGTAATTATTCTGAAATTAAAATTTTAGGTTGTTAAGATGGATGACTTAATTCATATTTATATGCCTTCAGTAGAATAGCCAAAAAGTTATCCTTTGCTTACAACCAACCAAAGAAGCACTTTTTGACATTATTTCTCTTTTGCTTTCTCACTATAACGCCCAGCACCTTTGTAAGCTCCCACATAGCCTGTATTTTCTGTTGTATCTTCTCGACCAACCTTCCCTTTGCCTTTGCCACCTCGATCAAAGCGTTCTTTATGGGATCCTGTATATTTAGATGTGTCCGTTAGTCTGTCAACAGCACCAGCCTTTGTTACTTTCTAGGAAGGAAATATTATTTCATTATAAGACAGAAAGGTGCAGTTGATCCATGTGGCTATTTCTGACTGCAAGTCAGGCTCCAGACATGCACTCTTGCCACTGAGTTAAGTGATACATACAGACAACCCATTCACCTGCCAAATACAATATATATTTATATTGTTGGAGAAAAGTTAAAGAATAAGATGTGCAACCCTGCAGAAACTGCTATGAAAAGATGTAATAAACCTGTTTCATCGAATCAGATGATTCATGTGGACAAAAGAGATAAGCAATGATTGCCATGGCTTCAATGCTTTCATTTATTCATTCGTGGGATCTGGACATAGCAGAGGTGGTCAGTATTTCTTGCCTGTCCTGATCACCCTTGAGAAGGTGGCAGTGAGCAGCCTTCTTAAAATTGCTGCAGTCACACAGTGCTAATGATTTGTTGGGGAGGGAGTTCCAGCATTTTGACCAGGCAGCATTGAAGAAACAGCATTGTATTTCCAAGTCAGGGTATTGAGAAACTTGGAGGGGAACTTGGAGATGAGATGTTCCCATGCACCTATTACCCTTGTGCTTCTAGCTGGTAGAGGTTGCAGGTTTGGGAGGTACTGTTGAAGAAGCTTTGGTGAGTTGCTGCAGTGCATCTTGTCAATGTAACACGCCGCATTGTGCCTGTGGTGGAGTGAGTGAAGATTTAAGGTGGTGGGGTGCCACTTAAGCATGCTGCTTTGTTCTAGATTAGTGCTGAGCTTATTGAGTGATGTGGGTGCAATATAATAGGAGTTCCTAAGCACCATCTGGAAAGTATGTCAATTTTACTAAAGGTTGATGTCCTCTGCTGTGTAGCAATCATTGTTCTTTGTGAATAGGTGATACCTCATTAGTACAGAAATCAGTACCCTGTAAGGTTTAATCTTTCCATTCATTTCAGCATCAAAATTATTTATAATCGAGTGTCTCTCATTCTGAGTTATGTATTTAATATGAGGAACACTAACTAAAAAAAAACACAAAAGAACACCACAGATAACTTTCTAAAAATGAACCTGGGCTTTGTATTAAATCATATTGAAGTGAGTAATTATCTTGAAAAGGGAAGCTTTTTCCTGCACCTTTCAGTTTAAAACATTTTTGTCCTAAGTCGCTGGGAGTGTGAACTGATAACAGAGTGGCAAGGACAGTGGGATACCTGAGACCTTTGTGAATGATGAGACAAGCAGTGTATCTCCTATCAATGAGACTTAGAGATTGAGAAAGAAACAAGGGAACACTGGAGGAGGTGAATTAGAATGGGTGAATTCAATGTCAACCATTGTTACTTCAGTTATACTCGAGCAAAAATTACCTCCAGATATGGCAAAACAAAATATAACTCTCCTTTAGAGATATACTAACAACAAAAGGGTGAAGGGATTTGTGATTTTCTGTGGCATGCTCTACCCAGCGCAGTGCCGCTAACGGTGATTTTGATGGGTATTAACATCTGTGGTTGTTTTATTTAATAGTCTGTATATGATGTAGCAAATGCAAGCCTTCCAGTTATTTAATGAGTGACAGGGCAGTGTACTCTAGAGAAATGCAGACTCTAGTGAGATTTGATTGAGGTGTTTAAGATAATGAAGGGATCAAGACTATGTTTGTATAGATAAATTATTTCAAGCAGCTAGATTGTAAACATCAAGGATCATGCCTATAAATTACTCAAGGATAGAACAAGGTTGTATACTGGTAGAGTCTTTTCCAGTGGACCTTTTCCTGTCCTATCATTTTTGCATGTTGGTACACTCCCAACCCTCACCAACAATGCCCTGTGCCTGATAACCATGTGGTGTATGAAAACTGTCCAAGTATGTCCAAGCTCTTATCCTTGCCAGTGAATCTATGCTGATTCACTCACCGTTACGCCAACATTTGCCGGATCTTTTCCTGCAATCAGCTTGTAGGCTGCCTCAATCGCTTCCTCCTTACTTCTGCCTTTGAATCTTTTCGGAGCAAGCTCTGCCAAAGCATTCTTAAACTCTTCAAATGTGATTGCTCGAGCTGTCTTGGCTCTGTGCACAAATGTAATTAGAATGCTTCGTTTCTGATGAAACAATAGTTACAGTGAATTCTAAAGCTATCCAACATTTACAAAGTTGAATTACAAGCAGAAGAATTTCATGTTTAAATGCTGAATTACACCAGGAATAAAACGTTATGGAATGTGGCTGTGTTTAGCTTTCTGATCTATAATTTCCTATATTTGCAAGAAACTTCACTAATAAAGAAATTATTAACATTTTTACACATAATGTTCTTCACTTAAGACACTTATGGTATGCCATCGTAGAACTAATTATTACTGAAAATCATATCCATAAAGTCTAAAGGATTTTAATTTAATTTTTACATGAACAAATTTCTGAATTTGGTTGGGAAAAGACCAATGTCTTTGAACTGTGTTGTCTCTCTAGATCCATTTATTTGGCTTGTGTGTTCAGCCATTGTTACTTCAGTAATACTCGAGCAAAGTGAGATGACAGTGATAATTGCTGCTTTCTAATCGCCTAAGGGCCCATTTCCATGTGGCATTCTTCCTGCCTGGCAGGAAGTTCACCTGATTTGAACGCATGATGCGTTTAAGATAGAGGCTGTTTCAAAATTACAGCAATGTCCTTAATGAACCACTATACGAATGGGTTATTGTAGCACTCTGTAAAAGAAAATTGGATTTACTTATATATTAACCTGAGACTACAGATTAAATAAGGATAATGCATTGCAGCCATAGTGCACCGTGGGGTGGGGAACTGTGTGGAACCCCTCGGGCTGTGTACTTGATATTTACAATATGCATTCCGTGACGAGTATTGCAATTATATTGAGGCACCTCAGATTGGAACACACTGCATGGAGAAAAGTTGAATGTTATTGCATTATAATGTTCAATTTGAAATGTTTTGGAATGTACTTTGGTTTTTAAAACTTGCACATTCAAAGAATCTGAACAAAAAATAGAAAGTGCTGAAATGCATAGATCAGTCATTGCCTCAAAGAGGAAGACAGATTAATAGTCAGATTGTTCATCAGATAGCGATCTGGGAAGCTATATTTCACCTGAATGTATTAACTAATAGCATTTAGTGCCCAATCTGCATTTAGCCAAAAGGCAAAGATGCCATTTAAATTTGTTACTAAGTCTGCATAGCATTCATGATGTGACAAAGAAAGAAAAGTAGTTGTTGAACAGTGGGCAGTTCTTTGGGGCTGAGCTCACTGAATGTTGGATTGAAATAACTCACAGCATTTACTTAGACTCTTATAAGCTGAAAAGAGATGTGACAGAGTGCCCAATGGACCTTTTGTCCATCTCTTTGAACTAAATAGAAGTAGAGGTTTCAAAATTGAAAGGAAAGTGTTTTGTCCCATTCATACTCCACCACAATTTTAGCTATATCAACCATGAAGTTTACTTATATTTTCTGGACCTTGAATAATGACTTGGTGCCAAATTATTCAATACAAGATGCGCAATGTTTTTATGTTAAAATAAGTATCTTGTACCTACTTCACTTTTGAAAAGACAATGTCCACATCAGTTGAGGTGACTGCTTTGCCATCAATGATTTTACAGTCTTTGCATAGCTTGGCCCAGTTTTTCCCCGTCATTTCATTACCAGTCGCTTTGGTGTCTCCATAGGCTGCAAACTTTTTAAATGACTCCTGTAGAGTTTCCATGTTAACTGAGCCTCCTTCTGCCATCTTCCAGATTATAGCTGAATAATTGAAACGTAAACAAAAAGGGTAACCTACTGGCAAGTAGGTTTTGGGGTCAGTACCCACTAAGATTTAAAAACATGAATTGCCCGCTTTTCAACTACAAATCTAGGCCGGGTTTTTCCGACCCAGCTGTGGCGGGACCCGCTGCAGGGGTCGTGGCGGGACAACCAAAAGTCCACGGACTCTCGGTGGGACAGGACGATCCCGGCAAAATCCCGCCGCAGTCTGAATTTTAATTAAGTTCCTGCCAGAATGTCAAAAACTTATAAGTTTGCTCTGCTGTTCAATTAGTTGCATAATCAGCCCTGAGCTGCCCGTAGTAGGGAAATGAAGATGAACATTTTTAACCATCAAAGTGATATGGAAGGGATCCCGGTTAAAGGTGTGGGAGAAGATTTCCTCCATGCACTGTATCAGTGAATTGCTGATTTTATTCAACGTAAAATGCAAAGGAAATCTCCCTCCAATAGAGTTATATTTGTTTCATTTCTTTTTATGAACAAATACAAACAAAATACTTGCTTTTCATGACCACCGGACATCTCGCAGTGCTTTACAGCCAATGGAGTGCTTCATGAAGTGTAGTTACTGTTCTAACGTAGGAAGCGTAGCTGCCAATATGTGCACAACAAACTCCACTATAATAGCAATGTGAAAATGACCTGTTAATCTATTTTTGTGATGTTGATCAAAAGATAACTATTGGCCAGGATTATAGGGATAACTCCCCTACTCTTCTTTGGAAATAGTGCCATAGATCCACACAAGCAGGCATATAGGACCTTAGATTCACGCTTATTGAAAGACAGCACCTACGACTTTGCAGCACTCCCTCACTGTCTTTGTTTTTTTTGTACTAAAGCCCTGAAGTTGGACTTGAACCTGAACCTTGTGACTCAGAGGGCAAGAGTGCTACCAACTGAGCCATAGTGAACAGAATAAGCGATTGTCACTCCTAATGAACAATACTCAATGGGTCTAATGGTGCCACTAAACTGGAAATTTCCAACTGTATCAGTTCAATTAATTCTGTCATTCCAATGAGCTTAGATAGTACAACAGTGTTCAAGACAGCCATTTACAAAATTAAGTGGTCTATAAAGTAACTGCTACTTTAACTACAGTCCTTTAAGATCTTGGCTAGAGGAAATGTTATAAGAACAGACCTCTCCCTTTTAAAAACTAAAACAGCAGCAAACAGTTTGTGCTCTCTGCCAGTTGATTTGCTGAGTAAACACTGTGTCACTTTTCAAAGCGTTAACGGAAATTAAACAAGTAAAAACCAACTAGAATGGTTTTGCATATCTGTCCAGCCATTAAGACCCACTGGTGGGAGAATTTATAAAATGGTATGCACCCATATTAGGTTCAAAGTTGGACATGCCAAAATTATTGCAAAATCTCAACAACATGAGATTATATGACGTTTTAACATAGAATTCATCCTAAAGCACTGGTGTGGGCTGGGGTTACATTACGCATTTAAATAAGTGAAACAGATGAAACAAATAAAGGAGTGGGTAAAAGCAAAAAACTGCGGATGCTGGAAATTCAAAACAAAAACAAAAATACCAGGAAAAACTCAGCAGGTCTGGCAGAACATGCGGAGAGGAGCACAGTTAACGTTTCGAGTTCGAATGACCCTTCAACAGAACTAAGTAAAAATAGAAGAGAGGTGAAATATATCCTGCTTTAAGGGGGGGGGTGGGACAAGTAGAGCTGGATAGAGGGCCAGTGATAGGTAGAGATAACCAAAAGATGTCACAGACAAAAGGACAAAGAGGTGTTGAAGGTGGTGATATTATCTAAGGAATGTGCTAATTAAAAGTAGAAAACAGGACAAGCAAGGTACAGATAGCCCTAGTGGGGGTGGGTTGGGGTGAAGGAATCGAAAAAGGCTAAAAGGTAGAGATAAAACAATGGATGAAAATACATTTAAAAATAATGGAAATAGGTGGGAAAAGAAAAATCTATATAAATTATTGGGAAAAGAGGGGGGTGGGGTCGGAAAGGGGGTGGGGATGGAGGAGAGAGTTCATGATTTAAAATTGTTGAACTCAATATTCAGTCCGGAAGGCTGTAAAGTGCCTAGTCGGAAGATGAGGTGCTGTTCCTCCAGTTTGCGTTGAGCTTCACTGGAACAATGCAGCAGGCCAAGGATGGACTTGTGGGCATGAGAGCAGGGTGGAGTGTTGAAATGGCAAGCGACAGGGAGGTCTGGGTAATGCTTGCGGACAGACCGAAGGTGTTCTGCAAAGCGGTCACCCAGTCTGCGTTTGGTCTCTCCAATGTAGAGGAAACCGCATTGGGAGCAACGAATGCAATAGACTAAATTGAGGGAAGTGCAAGTGAAATGCTGCTTCTCATGAAAGGAGTGTTTGGGCCCTTGGACGGTGAGGAGAGGGGAAGTAAAGGGGCAGGTATTGCACCTTCTGCGGTTGTATGGGAAGGTGCCAAGGGAGGGGGTTGAGATGTAGGGGGTGATGGAGGAGTGGACTAGGGTGTCCCAGAGGGAACGATCCCTGCGGAATGCCACCAGGGGGGGTGAAGGGAAGATGTGTTTGGTGGCATCATGCTGGAGTTGGTGGAAATGGCATAGGATGATGCTTTGAATGCGGAGGCTGGTGGGGTGATAAGTCAAGACAAGGGGGACCTATCATGTTTCTGGGAGGGAGAGGAAGGTGCAAGGTCGGATGCAGGGGAGATGGGCTGGACATGGTTGAGGGCCCTGTCAACCACTGTGGGTGGAAAACCTCGGTTAAGGAAGAAGGAAGACATGTCAGAGGAGCTGTTTTTGAAAGTGGCATCATCAGAACAGATGCGATGGAGGTGAAGGAACTGAGAGAATGGGATGGAGTCCTTACAGGAAGTGGGGTTTGAGGAGCTGTAGTTGAGGTAGCTGTGGGAGTCGGTAGGCATGTAATGGATATTGGTGGACAGTCTATCACCAGAAATTGAGACAGAAAGGTCAAGGAAGGGAAGGGAAGTGTCAGAGATGGACCATGTGAAAATGATGGAGGGGTGGAAATTGGAAGCAAAATTAATAAATTTTTCCAGGTCCAGATGAGAGCATGAAGCAGCACCGAAGTAATTATCGATGTACCGGAGAAAGAGTTGTGGGAGGGGATGTTTTGTCATAGTGAAGAACACCCAGGGGCAATGACTCATTCTAGAGGAACTTAAACTTTTGAAAAGAATAGGAAACAAGGTAGGTTGAGGGGGGATGTGGAGCGTGGGTACGGTACCAGAGTTGGGGAAAGGTGAAAGGGAGCATGGCTAGAGGAGATGAAGATGAAAAGAAAGTGAAACAGAGCTTAGAAATGGCCAAAAGTGGGATTAGGAACTATCTGGCAGAGAGCTAGGGTTGAGCTAAAGAAATCAAATTTCCATCCAACCCTTGCCCACATATGGTCTATTTCTGACTCTTTCCTTCCCTCCCTTGACTTTTTCATCTCCATTTCTAGCAGTAGCTGTCAACCAATGTCTACTATAAATCCAATGACTCCCACACCAGTTCCTGTAAGGATCTGAACTGCATTCTCCTTGTTTCTCAATCCTCGTCACATCTGTTCCAATGATGCATTCTTCTAAACCACTCCTTCTGACATATCTTCCTTTTTCCTAAACCGAGGATTCTCCTCCACCGTGGTTGACAAGGTCTTCCATTGTATTCATTCTATTTACTGCACTTCCACTCTCACCCTGTTCCCTTCCTCCTAGAACCACAATAGGGTCACTTTGTGCTCATCTTCCACCCCACCAGTCTCCACATTCATTAGATCATCCTCGGATTTCTGCTACCTCCAGCACAATGCCACCACTGAACACATTTTTCATTCCCATCCTCCTTCTGTATTCCGAAGGGACCCTTCCCTTCCTGATACCATGGTCCATTCTTCCATCAACCCCGACATATGCTTCCCTTCCCATGCAAGCGCAGGAGATACAACACCTGTCCTCCTCACCACCCAAGTCCCCAAACACTCCATCCAGATAAAACAGTGACTTATTTGTACTTTTTCAATTTAGTACACTGCATTCATTGCTTACAATGCAGTCTCTACACTGGGAAGCCCTAACATGGAATAGGTGATTGCTTTGCTAACCACTTCCATTCAGTCCCCAAGCATAACCCTGAGCTCTGGTCCTTGTAATTATCCCTCCATGTGCCACTCTGACCTCTGCCCCCTAAACTGGTCCAACGAAGTTCAAGAGAAGCTCGAGGAACAGCATCTGATTAGGCATCTTACAACCTTTTGGACTCAACATCAAATGCAGCAATTTCAGGTCATAACACTACTTTCATTTTTTGGGACAGCAGGTTCTGATAATGTTTTATTAAAGTTAGAGCTCCTCTAGATGCATCTTTTGTTTCTTTACTTGTCCCATTACCCCTTTTGCCTCATACTGTAATCCCTTTCCTCATGTAATCTCTCCTACATTCCATCCAACCTTCTCTTTTGTTCTTTCCTCCACTCCCCCTTTCCCTGTCCCGGCAATTGCTTAAAACCAGTTACATCTATAACCTTTTCCAGTGCTGATGAGAGGACATCAATCTGAAAATCCGCTCTCTTCTTTTGACAGATGTTGCCTGAACTGTGAGCCTTTCCAGCAATTTCTGTTTTTTCTATTCTTTCATGGGATGTGGGCATCGCTGGTAAGGCCAGCATTTGTTGCTCATCCCTAATTGCCCTTGAGAAGCTGGTGGTGAGCTGCTGCAGTCCATGTGGTATAGATACACCCACAGTGCTGTTAGGGAGGGAATTCCAGGATTTTGACCCAGTGACATTGAAGGAACGGCAATATATTTCCAAGTCAGGACTGTGTGTGTGTGTGTGGGGGGCTTGGAGGGAAACTTGCAGGTGGTGGCGTTCCTAAGCATCTGCTGTCCTTGTCTTTCCAGGTGGTAGAGGCTGTGGGTTTGGAAGGTGCTGTCGAAGGAGGCTTGGCGAATTGCTGCAGCGCATCTTGTATATGGTGCACACTGCTGCCACAGTGCACCAGTGGTGGAGAGTGTGAATGCTTAAGGTGGTGGATGGGGTGCCTATCAACTGAGCTGCTTTATCTTGGATGGTGTCAAGTTTGAGTGTCGATGAACCACACTGATCCAGGCAAGTGGGGAGTATTTCATCACACTCCTGATTTGTGCCTTGTAGATGGTGGACAGGTTTTGGGAGTCAGGAGGTGAGTTATTCACCACAGAATTCCCAACCTCTGACCTGCTCTTGTAGCCACAGTATTTATATGACTGAGATAAAAGCAAAAAACTGCGGATGCTGGAAATCCAAAGCAAAAATAAAAATACCTGGAAAAACTCAGCAGGTCTGGCAGCATCTAAGTTTTTTCCTTAGTTCTGTTGAAGAGTCATACAGACTCGAAACGTTAACTGTGTTCCTCTCCGCAGATGCTGCCAGACCTGCTGAGTTTTTCCAGGTATTTTTATTTTTGTTTTGTATTTATATGACTGGTCCAGTTCAGTTTCTAGTCAATGATAACCCCCAGGGTGTTGATTGTGGGGAATTCAGTGATGGTAATGCCATTGAATGTCAAGGGGCGATGGTTGGATTCTCCCTTGTTGGGGATGGTCATTGCCTGTGACTTGTGTGGCATGAATGTTACTTGTCACTTGTCAGCCGAAGCCTGGATACTGTTCAGGTCTTGCTGCATTTGGACATGGACTGCTTCAGTATCTGAGGAGTTGGGAATATTGCTGAACATTGTGCAATCATCAACGAACATCCCCACTTCTGACCTGATGATGGAGGGAAGGTCATTGACGATACAGCTGAAAATGGTTGGGCCAAGGACATTGCATGAATTCCTCATGTAGCTCTGCCCTGGGACTGAGGTGTTTGACCTCCAACAACCACAACCATCTTCCTTTGTGCTCGGTGTGACTCCAACCAGTGGAGAGTTTCCCCCCCTGATCCCTATCGACTCCAGTTTTGCTAGGGCTCCTTGATGCCACACTCGGTCAAATGCTACCTTGATGTCAAGGGCAGTCACTCTCACCTCACCCCGGGAGTTTGGCTCTTCTGTTCATATTTGGACGGAGGCTATAATGAAGTTAGGAGCAGAGTGGCCATGGCTAAACCCAAGTTGAGCATCAGTGAACAGGTTATTGCTGTGTAAGTACCACTGTTGACGACACCTTCCATCACTTTGTTGGCTGTTAATATTAGACTGATGGGGCGGTAATTGGCCGGATTGGATTTTTCCTGCTTTTTGTGGACAGGACATACCTGGACAATTTTCCACATTGTCAGGTAGATGCCAATATTATGTAGCTGTAGTGAAACAGCTTGGCTAGGGGCATGCCTAGTTCTGGAGCACAAATCTTCAGTACTACTGCCGGAGATTGTCAGGGCCCATAGTCTTTGCAGTGTCCAGTGCCATCAGCCATTTCTTGATATCACATGGAGTGAATTAAATTGGCTGAAAATTGGCATTTGTGATGCTGGGAGCCTCAGGACGAAGCCAGGATGGATCATCCACTCAGCACTTCTGGCTGAAGTTGGTTGCAAATGCTTCACACTTGTCTTTTGCACTGATGTGCTGGGCTATCCCATCATTGAGGATGGGGGTATTTGTTGAGACTCCTCCTCATGTTAGTTGTTTAATTGTCCAACGCCATTCACAACAGGATGTGGCAGAACTGATCCGGTGTTTGTTGGATCGCTTAGTTCTGTCTATAACTTGCTGCTTATGTTGTTTAGCATGCAAGTAGTCCTGTGTTGCAGCTTCACCAGGTTGAATCTCATTTTTTGGTGTTCCTGGTGCTATTCCTGACAGGTCCTCCTTCACTCTTCATTGAACCAGGCTTAATCCCTTTGCTTGATTGTCATAGTGATTGGGGGATGTGCCAAGCCACGAGGTTTCTGATTGTGTTTGTATACAATTCTGCTGCTGCTGTTGGTCCACATCACCTCATAGATGCCCAGTCTTGAGTTCTAGATCTTTTCTCAATCGCTCCCATTTAGCTCGGTGGTGGTGCCACAAAACATGATGGAGGGTATCCTCAGTGTGAAATGGAACTTCACCTTCACAAGGACTGTGCAGTGTTCACTCCCACCAATACTCTCATTGACAGATGCATCTGCAACTGGTAGATTGGTGAGGACAAAGTCTAGTAGATTTTTCCCTCTTGTTAGTTCCCTCAGCACCTGTGGCAGACCCAGTCTAGCAGCTGTGTCATTCAGGACTCAGCCAGCTTGATCAGTAGTGGTACTACTGAATCACTTCAGTGGACATTGAAGTCCCCCACTTAGAGTACATTCTGTGCCCTTGCCACCCTCAGTGCTTCCTCCAAGTGGTGTTCAACATGGAGGATCACTGATTCATCAGCTGAGGGAGGGCGGTACATGATAATCAGCAGGAGGATTCCTTGCCCATGTTTGACTTGATGCCATGAGACTTCATGGGGTCCAGAGGCAATGTTGAGGACTCCCAGGGCAACTCCCTCCCGACTGTATATCACTGTACCACCACTTCTGCTGGGTCTGTCCTGCCAGTGGGACAGGACATACCCAGGGATGGTAATGATGGTGTCTGGGACATTATCTGTAAGGTATGATTCTGTGAGGATGGCTGTCAGGCTGTTGCTTAACTAGTCTGTGAGACAGCTCTCCCAATTTGGACACAAGCCCCTAGATGTTAGTAAGGAGGACTTTTCAGGGTCGACAGGGCTGGTGTTCTGTTCTCATTTGCTGTGCCTAGGTCTAGGCCGGCTGGTCTGTCCGGTTTTATTCCTATAGGCCAGACCAGGTAAGGATGGATTTTTTTCCCCAAAGGACATTAGTGAAGGACAATCAATGATAGTTTCATGGTTACCATTACTGAGAGTAGCTTTCAATTCTGGACTTCTGAATTGAAGCAAGTAACATTTGCGCCACACAAGTGCCAGGCAGTGACCATCTCCAATAAGAGAGAATCAAACCATTGCCCTTTGACATTCAGTGGCATTACCATTGTTGAATCCCCCACTATCAACATCCTGGGGGTTACCATTGACCAGAAACTGAACTGGACCAGCTATATAAATACTGTGGCTACAAGAACAGGCCAGAGGCTAGGAATCCTGTGGCGAGTAACTCACCTCCTGACTCCCCAAAGCCTGTCCACCATCTACAAGGCACAAGCCAGGAGTGTGATGGAATACTTTCCACTTGCCTGGATGAGTGCAGCTCCAACAACCCTCAAGAAGCTTGACACCATCCAAGAAAAAGCAGCCTGCTTGATTGGCACCATATCCACTAACATTCACTCCACCACTGACAAATATTGGCAGCAGCATGTACCATCTACGAGACGCACTGCAGAAACTCACCAAGGCTCCTTAGACAGCACCTTCCAAACCCACGATCCCTACCATCTAGAAGGACAAGGGCAGCAGATACATGGGAACACCACCACCTGCAAGTTCCCCTCCAAGCCACATACCATCCTGGCTTTGAAATATATCGCCGTACCTTCACTGTTGCTGGGTCAAAATCCTGGAACTCCCTTCCTAGCAGCACTGTGGGTGTACCTACACCACATGGACTGCAGCGGTTCAAGGAGGCAGCTCATCACCACCTTCTCAAGGGCAACTAGGGATGGGCATTGAATGCTGGCCTAGCCAACAATGTCCACATCCCATAAATACATTTTTAAAAATTAATTTATTAAATTTAAATTCCATCAGCTACTGTGGTGGGATTTGAAGCATTGACCTCCGCTCCTGGATTGCTAGTTCAGTGACATTACCACTATGGCATCTCCCCGTATAAGGACTTGTACTGAGGCAGATGTCTGCAGGCATGAGGCCACTTTGGACCTGTTTGGTTCAGAATAATTAAAGACTGGATTATGTGTCGGCAGAGGTAAGTTCAGGAGACAGAAAAGGAGCCAGAGAAATTGTTTAAGGAGCAAGGAAATTGATGTCAGGAACCAATGAAGGGGCTAAGATTGGTCCAGAGAAAATGAAGCGGAGTCTGATATAGAGATCAACAAAGTAACCAAGAAACCAGAAGCAGAGTTCAACCTAGGTCCTCATGGAAGAGTGAAGCTCAGCCTAGGAGATCAGCAGGGCAGAGATCACCGGCAATGAAGTTCAACTGTATTTTGATCAGTTTTAACATTCTTTCCTCTACTTCCCTGGTGAAAAATATTTGGAATAATCTGTTAAACAGGATGGTAGAAGCAGAACACTGTGGCTGTTCAAGATATAATCGGATTCCATAATGAGAGAAGTTAATGGAGTGGAGGGAGAAGCTTTGATGGACTGAATAACTTTTTCCTATTCCTCATTTTTCTGCTGTTTTTAAAATATTTTTAGTACCCCTCTGCACATTATGCATTCTACAACCTTGAAGCGCTCTCTCAACCCCAGTCAATTTTCTGAGCTTTGTCAATTTTTTTCAGAATCCCCTGATCTCTTTAAACCTGCAACTTCAATTACCCTCACTAGAGGGAGCTCATTCTTGTCTGTATCTACATTCAACAGAACAGTAACTGGTGCACATTTAGCATTAGTAACTGCTTAAAAAACATATACCTGTAGTTAAAGGACAGTGTTGTCAGTAACATGATGAGATGCTAAAGCATCAACGGTTTTTTCTGTATTCATGCTCCAAGCTATTTGGTCCCTCTACACACCATTTGTTTACTGGTGTTCGAGCTCACCATGTATAAACAAGTGTGTTCCTTTTGTGTCCGCTTCCTGAAGTATCAACCACACTCAGACAGTTACCAACAGTTGTCCATGTAAAGGGTAAGTTTGTTTCAGTTCCACACCCTTCCCCCCTTTTTAAACCTGAAACATTTCCGGGAGGGAATCTGTGCCACAACTGGAGTTGACAGTGTTAGGAAAAAATATTGCAACACCAGATTAATCTATTTTATAATAAAAGTGTTAACAATTAAACTTGTTTCAACATTGATTTACCGCAGAATAAAATATTCAACATTTGTTTAGCAGTACAGAACTGGAGTATTGCTGATAAAATAAAGAGACATGCTGTTGAAACTTTTCATCCTGCACTCATCAGGACAGCTCGAAAGAAATTACCAAACCGTAACAGGGGAGCAACAATTTATACTGCATGAGAAGAGAGTGCTGATTAGTTGGCAAGTGACGTTGACCTGCCCGGTTTCAGTTTGAACAAAGTGAACTTCTCCATGCTGCATTCTCCATGGCAATGATCCGCCAGTCAGAGTCTGCTTGCCAACCAATTTGGGCAACTGCTAAAATATGTCTGCATTGGTGCTCTGTAAGGACTGTAGCATGAACACATTTAAGGGGAAACTGGATAAATATGCGATGGAGAGAGAAATAAAATATGCTGTTACATCAAGTAGGGTGGGAGGAAGCTAATGACGAGTATAAATACAGGCATAGAACAGTTTAGCTGAATGGCCTGTTTCTGTTTTGGAATTTCTAGCTAATTCTATATGGAATGCTCTGGTCTAACCACTTGCCTCTGAAACTCCAGTAGATCAAACTTTTTTTGTTTTGCTGCTAGTGACATCGTTCAAAAGTAAGTAAAATGGAAAATAGTATAAAAGCCTGTCTTCACAGATACTAGATTCCACTGCCCCACGCCCAACCCACCCCTCATTTTCTATATTCATTTACTGAGCAATGCCAGGATCACCTTCCAAAACTGGGTTGCTCCAAAACTTCTCAAAGCCAGAGGAGGAGGAAGGTAGCAGCAGCTATGCTAATTTGCAGCTACAACCACACATAAAAGCTGCAAGTTTCTATATTGCTGGAAATTATGCATTTTCAAAATTGACAAAACAACAGACCTTTATCCTGAATTCTCTAAACTGGGCATGTTTACAGTGGCATGAGGGATGTGAATGATCCTTTTCAGCTTCCATTTCATGCTATAACCAAATATTTTACTGGACTGGTGAATTGAAGACCAACCTTAAACTGGCCCCTTATCAGCAGCATTATTTATATTGAACAAAAATCCTGATGGGCAGTTTCCCTGCTAGTCCACGAAACCACCCACCCCCAGCCCCATGTTGCCGGCCCTCCCTTGAATTTATGGCACCAAATGATTCTGGTGATATGCATCACAAATGAGGATAATGTGAAATTCACCAATGCAAAATAGGTCCTTTTCTCTTGCTATTACACACGCCTAAATGCTAATGTGAATATCTTGAATTCATTGAGAAAGAAATCATAAAAAAGGTACTTCAGCATTGGTTGAAAAATGGAATAAACACCGATCTTCTGAGATTTCTTCTCTGCTCATTTCCATCCCATAGGGATTTGTAAATTCTGCTCTTCTCTTGTAGTTAACCAATCAAGCTCCTCTGACTGTGAAAGTTATGGGTGGGGACTCAAGTGGCTGCATAGATTAAATGTGGAATTGTCTAACCTGGGCCAGGTTGGCTGAGGCATGTCTGTGAGCAGCTAATGCTAATTGTTCCCAAGATCAGGTTCCTGCCGATCATTGCTGTGATATAGTTTTAAGAGAGAATATGCCAATGAGTAAGTAGCCAGGATGTAAACCATGTGAGCAGCAGGCATTGTTCAGAGTAGCTTTCAGTTTAGCCAGCAGCATAGTGTGAAGGAGTTGCAGCTGTACTTTCCTGTTAACTTTAGCTGTTGAATCTTTATAGTAAATCTGTCTGCTGAGCAATCCTGTACGACATCTTCAAACAAACCAAACAAATGTTTAGTTTACCAGTTGTGTGTGAGATCAGTAAGGTTGTATTAAACAAGTATAGAAATACAACATGGAGAGCAGCAGTGATTCCTCTTAAACAAAATGATGAAGAGTTGATGATCACAGGAAAAGCTATAGACAAGATTTTGTGCTGTAAAAAGGCTGTATATGCATTAAAGATCCCAGGAAGCACAGTCCTGTTACAGAGTGTTTCACAGAGCAGTGAGCACCTGATTTGAGAGGTAGCCACATCGGTGATGGATTGGGCAGTCCATTTTTGGTCAGATAGTACAAGCTGCTGGACCATCACAATGTCCTCAGGTGCCAAAAGATAGAATGTGCACAAAACAGAAGAAGAAAACCTCAGCTCCAGCCAAAAAAGAGGGAGAAGGAAAAAGAAAAACACAGCTGCTGCATTGCTGAATCTCCCCACAGAGTAGAGAAACTACAAATCCCCTACACATCCACAGCATTTGTAAAAGACAGGAAACATCAGGAAGATGACCACCAAATTCCCCAGTATGAATTGGAAGAGACAGGTGTCCTATCCGAACTTAGCTTTTTAAGCAAATGATGGAGCTGTGCTTTTCAGATTTATCTGTCACAGAACTGGATAAACAAACGGTGAAAATAAAGATAGCCGTTGGAAATGAGGGGCTGCCAGAGTTGACACTTAGGGCCTGTCTGAGGAGGATCAGAAGGATCCTGCCAAGCTGTGGAACATGCTGGAGGAGCAACTTTGTGTAAAGGTGAACTTTAGAATACATCATTTAGAGCTGATGGTTTACATACAACAGCCACAAGCATCAATCGATCAGATCATCAGCGGGTGCAAGGACTGTGATTTCTCGGAACCTAACTGTCCGAATGAATAATGGAGCTGGTCATAGCTTCAACACCAATTGAAGCTTTCCAAAAAGATCTGTTGGAGAAAAAGAAAGGTCACGATATTGACCCACTGCTAAAAGATGGCAGAAAACATGAAGCCATTGCAGCTGGACAACAACGCCCGCAAGCATTAGGTGCAATTACCAGCATTGGCACAATAGCCAGGACTCAGTAAGGAAGTGCGATCAGCTACACCCACTGCAAAGCTGTCCTACGTCCCAAGATCTTTGTAAGTTATGCGGTGTAAAAGGACACTGGGCTCTCTTATGCAGGAAATCTGGTTCTGGAGGTACTACCGGAGGTAAGATGCAACCAAACAAAAAGTACATGCAGCATTCTGGCAACAACAGGGAGTACGCCAGAGACACACAAGCGCAAGCACGTACACGAGATTAGAGGCAGAACAGACCAGGGTGAAGATACAGAGCGGAAAGATTTTCAACTGGAAAACAAACAGGCTTTCCACATTGTGAACGTGACACAATGGGTGGGATTTTCCACCCCCGCCTGCCGCCAGGATCATCCGGCCCCACCGTAAGCCAGTGGACTTTTGGCTGGGCCACCGAATCTCCCGCAGTGGGTCCGGAAAACCTGGCCAATGTGTGGATGAAGTCAAACAGTTTATGGACATGTGCCACTATCAACATCATACGCCCAAAGAAAAGTGGCAAACACATGCTCAGCCGAATTCGACACAGGGGCGAGTGTGAATATCTTAGCAGTCAGAACCCTGAAGGATATGTATCTGGATTGGTTGAAGTCAATGATACAAACTACGACAGAGAAACTAACTGCGTACAATGGCTCACCCATTCATTCATGGAAATGCAGTGATGACAAGTCTGCATGGAAACCACAAGTATTCAACCTGGTAGACACGAGCGGACCAGCAGTAGGAGGGTTATCAGTGTATATGGAACTCAACATTGTGACTATACATGAGATCACCAAGATACCAATTGCAGAAGAGGCCAAGAATAATTGCGTTGAGCCAGTCCAGGACCTACAATAGATGCCAAGACAGATTCAACACCAGAGAAGATGCAATTCAACCAGTCGACCCTCCTAGAAAGTGCAGTGTGCACATTCAGGAAAAGCTAAAAAGTGAGTTGGATGATACGGAGCATAACGCTCCACATGTACGGCAGGAGGACCATCGACACGTGTTCGAGTCACTTAAACAGGCATTGTTAGCAGAGAAACAAAAACAGAAAATGCTGGATAAGCTCAGCAGGTCTAACAGCATCTGTGCAGAGACAAAAAAAAAATCCAGAGTTAACGTTTTGAGTCCGTATGGCTCTTCTTCAGAGCTAAAGAGAAGTAAAGATGTGATGAAATTTATACTGTTTAAGCGGGGGGAGGGGGTGGGGGTGGTGGAGCAGGTGAAGCTGGATAGAAGGCCAGAGATAGGTGGGGGCAAAAGAGAGATTGCCAGAGATGTCATGGACAAAAGGACAAAGGGGTGTTAATGGTAGTGGTACAGGCTAAAGGAGGTGCTGATGGTGGCATTAAGGTCAGAAAGCAGAATGTGATAATAGCAGGACAAGGGTAAGCACTCTGGAAGAACAAGATGAGCCCTTGTGGATGGTGGTGGGAAAAAATATTGAAAATAGGATAAAAGGTGGGGATAAAATAATGAATAAAAAAGAAAATAAATAAAAATAAAAATAAGTGGATAAAAAATAAAAATGAAAATGAATATTGAAAAGGGGGAGTAAAAAGGTGAGGATGGAGAAGAGAGTTCATGGTCTGAAGTTGTTGAACTCAATGTTAAGTCCGGAAGACTGTAAAGTACCTAATCGGAAGATGAGGTGCTGTTCCTCCAGTTTGCTTTGGGCTTCACTGGAACATTGCAGCAGGACAACAAGGACGGACACGTGGACATGAGAGCAGGGTGGTGTTTTTCTTTCAGGGAGACCGTGACCTCCATTTGCCAGATGATCGGGCCTGAGATCAGCTCCGACTGTGTGGGTGGACACTCCATGCCAATGGCTCTGAAGGTCACAGTGGCTCTCAACTCTATGCCTCCAGCTCTTTCCAGGGCTCAGTGGGGATCTGTGTGGAGTCTTCCAATCAGCTGTCCACAGTTGCGTCAAAC
Source organism: Cetorhinus maximus (assembly GCF_964194155.1). Taxonomy (NCBI): domain Eukaryota; kingdom Metazoa; phylum Chordata; class Chondrichthyes; order Lamniformes; family Cetorhinidae; genus Cetorhinus; species Cetorhinus maximus. The sequence goes on from NC_135884.1 coordinate 99,106,370, forward strand.
AGACCGATGCTCTGTTCAGGCGGGTATTGACTTTCCTTCATTTCCGTATGGACGAGGCCAGCCAGGCAAAGTGAGCCAGAGGCTTCGCAGCGATTGCTGGGTTCCCCCGTGTCCAGGGTGCAATAGACTGCACACATGTGACCATCAGCAGGTGAGCCCAGTGCCTTCGTCAACAGGAAAGGCTTCCACTCCATGAAGGTGCAGATAGTGTGTGATCACAGGATGCAGATTCTGCAAATCTGTTCAAGGTACCCAGGCAGCTCCCATGACGCGTACATCCTGAGACACTCCCAGGTGCCGAGACTTTTCAGTGCTCCAGCCCGAGTGGATGGATGACTTCTGGGTGACAAGGGCTATCCCTTGAAATGGTGGCTCATGACGCCTCTCCAGCAGTACAACAGGAGCCATGCCTCTACAAGGGTGGTGGTAGAGAGAACTATAGGTCTTCTGATGCGTTTCCGGTGCCTGGACTGTTTGGGGTGAGCACTACAATACCCCCCAGAGCGGGTGTCACTGATAGTGGTCGCATGTTGAGCTCTCCACAATCTGGCACTGGCAAGGGGGGACCCACTGGAGGAAGAGGATCTTGAAGCAGCTGCACAGGCCACAGAGGATGAATCCAGTAGTGAGTCAGAAGAGTAGCCCAGTGAGGAGAACGCTGAGGGCCTGGAGGCAGACCTCAGACCAGAGGAAGCAGGGACACCAGGGATGCCTTGATCCAACGCTCCTCCAGCGAGGCTGCCAAATAAGAACTATCACCTCATAACAGGACTGCCGCCTCCATCCTGGATCACAGAAATGTCCCTTTCCTTGGCCCCCAAGATACACTCAGTGCCTGTGCAATAAAGTTTCGAGTCACCCATGTCCAGCATTTCATACTGGCCTACCCTGCACCTACAAAATAAATGAAGCGTACTCAGGCCAATAACACAAAAGCAAATTTAATTTTATGCTGGAACTCACAGTCTAGAACAGAAAAAAAAAACCGGTGTTGGTAGTCACACCATTAAAAAAAACAAAATGGGGAACAAAAGATCACCTGTGACCAGTCCCTCTTGTGCTTAAGGTGTTTTAAACTTATGTTTGCAGGTGCTATGTCTAGGTGCTCTCCCCTCGCTGAACCAGCATTGGAGACAGCTTGCTCACTCTGCTGTCCTGTTGGCCTTGATGATCTTAGTGGTCCTCCTCTGGCCAATGGAGCCTGTCCTGGGCCCACCTGGGAGGGAGCAGCCAGTGCCGTGGCTGGCATCTCTCCACCCGCTGCAGCCTCATCAGATGCCACTGTCACTGGCAAAGGGGCGGAGGAGCTGCTGCCATCATCCGGAGCACCCTGAGAGGAGCATGTAGAGGTGACAGGCAGCTCGTGCACCAACGTGAGGTCGCTCTGGACCTCCCTATTCACCATTGATGGACGGGCACCTAGCTGGGAGACTGGGTGCCCCATCCATCTTACACATGGATGCTGACCAGCTGAGGTCAGTCCTGTGTGAGGGCTTGCAGTCCGAATGCAACCCCAGGAACCACTGATTCTGTTCTTGGAGCAGCCTCCCCATTAGAGTCGCCAGTCTCTCAATGGAGAAGGCATTGTGCTTAGCTATGAGGGTCAACGCAGTGCTCATGCTCCACGGGGACTCCTCCACAACGGAGAACATGGCACTCTTGGATCTCTGCCAGGTCCTTCCACACACTCCGCTGGATATCCAGCATCTGCTGCCTAATGGACGGTTCCAGAGGCCCATCATCAGCCTTCGACTGAGCCCTGGTCCCTGGCAGCTCTCCGAATGCCAGCGCCCTCTGCACTCTCTGCCTCCACCTGCGCCTCAAGCGAGCGTGAAGTGCCCTCACCAATGTGCACCGAGATACTATCCGCCGAACTAATGCCCACCGAGGTGCTGGTATCTGTGCTGGTGCCTGCTTCAGAGAGCGGGTGTGATGCAGGTGCTTGGGGAGTATGGTGGTCCTCCGGGGTCAGGGGTGGCCCTTCAGGGTCCTGAGAGTGAACGCCTGCTGGCGAACCTAAAAGGGAGAAGAAGGACATGTCATTAGTTAAAGCCATCACACTGTCACTGTGCCAGGCACCCTGGTGAGACAACGGAGATCTACATCATGGTGCCATCATCTTTCAATGACCAATGGGGACAACAGGTTTGAGGCTCACATCAACGCAGAGACTGCACTAGAAGGTTACACAAGCCGAAATTCTCACCTCAGTGCACTGCACTAACCTTCGTCTGACACCCCAGACTCACCACAGTCACTTGATCGAGGTGCATGGCGACTCTCAAGCTCCAAGGCCTCCTGCTTGTACTGGGAGAGGATGAGGTGGCGTGGGGGTCCATCGCCAGTCTGCAACCTCTCAGCATTGTTATGGGATGTCTTCTCCTGAAAGAGCAGAGGAGCATTGATTAGTCCACTCTCTACCTGCAGCGCCATTGCAGCCTGGCCAACCCCAGCTGAGGAGCACCTGGCAGGGCAGATCTGAGCCGTGGCCCTCGAGGCGCAAGGCACTCAGTCAAAGCAGCCAGGGCTCACCCCCTTGGCCAGCTCTGGCATGATTGACAGTTGGCACTCAGACTCTAGCACCCCTGAGAGCTACCGGGGGACAGCCAGCCCAAAACAATTGAACAGTGACCCATGCCAACATGGTACTCACCCGTCCTGAGCGCAGGTCATTAAAGCACTTCCGGCACTGCACCCAGGTGTGCCACACCACGTCATGGCTGCTCACCAGGGTTGCCACTTCCTCCCATGCCCTGTTGGTGAGGTCTGGTGGCCTCCTCCTCCCATCTCTGGGAACAAGGCGGTCCTTCCTGGCAGCCACCTCCTCCAGGAGAGCAGCAACGCACTTGTCGGAAAAACGGGGGGCCGGGTGGCCCCACCCGAGCTGCCCTCCCGCCTGGCATTTGCTGACACTCTGGTCTCCATCCTTACAGCGGCAGACAGACGTCCTTCCCTGGCAGCCTTTCAGGGGCTGCCTGGGCCATTTTTAAACAGGCCGCCGAGCCACCATTGGACCCAGCGGCTGACAGGCCCCCGCCCCCACTCGGCCCTTCCTGGCCAGTGACGAGCCATGTTTCATGCTGGGCTTCCTTAATTGGCCCACCAGTGTGAAATCGTGGTCAGGCCCCCAATTGCAGGCTGCGGTCAGATTTCCGAGCGCCCCCACCGAGCCTGCCTGGTGAGGGCAAAATTCTGCTCTAGGAATTGAGCACAAAAATCAAGGCTGACACTCCAGTGCAGTATTGATGGAATGCTGCAGCTTTGGAGCTGCTGCCTTTTGGGTGAGGCAATAAATTAATGCCTTGTTTGCCCTCTCAGGTGGACATAAAACATCCCATGGCACTATTCTGAAGAAAACCAAGGGAGTCATCCCAGTGTGCTGGCCAATATTTATCCCTCAATCAACAATACAAAAATAGATTATCTGGTTGTTATCAAATTATTGTTTGTGGGAGTTTGCTGTGCACAAATTGGCTGCACGATTTCCTATATTACAGTAGTGACTACACTTCAAAATACTTCATTTGTAAAGTGCTCCTATGGTCACGAAGGCACTATATATATATGCAAATATTTATTTTTAAGTGAATGCTTTACATTCAATCTGTATCGCCACTGTGTTTCTTTACTTGAAGACGTGGAAACTTTTCTCAAAAAATTCCTACCAGTTATGATTAAATTCAGGCCCATGTAATATTTCAATTTGTGTCAACTTGGCAACACTTCCATTTCTAAGTCAATAAGGCTGTGGGTTCAAGACCCATTACAACAATAACTTGCATTTATATAGCATCCTTAATGTAGTAAAATAGACATGAGCACACCAGCTAGGCTGCTATTTCAGCTCAGTACTCAGGCAGTGCTGCAATACCAGAGGTACTGTCTTTTGGAAGACTTCTTGAACTGGTTGATGTTATAGATCCTTTGGGACAATTTTAAGAGCAGGGTGTCTTGTCTCTGATGCTCAATGTGATCAACATTCCTCCATCAACCAACTGCACCAAAAGCAAATTATCTGATCATTCATTTGCTGTTTGTGGTTCCTTACTATGTTCAATTGGCTGTACAGTCGATGGACTTCAGAAATAATCCATTAATTTTGAAACATTTTTAAAGTTCTGAGTACATGGTAGGATACTATATAATGCAAGTTCTTTCTTCTAATTGAGTTAAAAGCTCTAATATAAACCTTCACTGAAATAACTAAGAAGAGCCCCTAGAAACAAATGACTGCAACTCCCGGAACATTTTAGTTTCAGCAAGCTATTGATGAAAGTAGGACAAGTGGGTTCTTTTGCTGGCTGGAAGATGCACATTACGAAGGTAACAACACAGTTCTTACAAAGAAGAGGTGAAAAATAATGCAAGTAGATCATAATCTGCATTAAACAACTTGAACTATTTTAGCATATTTAACAGTTCAGGATAATACACTCTAAATCTGGAAACAAGTGAATGCTGCTTATTTGTTCAATCTGTACAGATACTCCTCACCTATTACAGACAGATATTCAAACTTATCATGTTAAACCGGGAGGAATTAGTATTCTTACCTCTCTGAGCTCCCTCAGCTTCGTTCTAAAAGCCTCGTCACTAAGTCCTTCAATTCCTTTCCTGTAACAAAATGTTCCTTTAAAGAGCTGAAGAGATGTTATTTTCTGTTTTTCCTGTAGCCATAGTAACAAACTGTGTAACATCAGAAGGGCGTGATAAAATAGCACAATACAATAACGGGTCATTAATTATAGCTGTAGTTGCAACAAGTTTTGTTTCAATAATAGTTCATGTTGGTTTATAGAAGCTTGTTCAATAATTGTTAAATTCACTACATGAAGAATAGGTGCAACAATTGTTATAAATAGCACTGTGAAGGCACTTAACCTTTTTTTGAAAATATAAATTTAATGCACACTTTTATATTCAAGTTATCAGGGAATCTATCCTCCAATTCTGCTTATCCAGGGTTTATCCACCCTCTCTCACGATAGCTGGATTAACAAGTTTTTTTTTAAATATAGGTTTAATTGAGAAATCTATGCAGTGGACCAAGGGCCTAACTGCAGGAAACTACCAAAGTTGAAAAAGTACTGGAAATTGAAGCAAAACAGGAGTGGTGATTAAGTGATGCTAAACTTGGATTTTATAAGCCTTAAGGTTACAAGAGGGAGTAAAGAGTGAGGAAGGTGAGGAGCTGCATCGTTCTGAGATTCTGGGAGAGAATGAATAACAGAAGGAAACTATAAGATCAGTTTTCTTTTTACAGCATTATTACAAGTTGGACTTCTCCTGTTATTTTTTCCTCATGTATCAATAAAGAAACTCTCTCTCACAGGAAAGCCGGTGCTTCCTATAATCTAAAGCAAGGCCAATTTTTCATCCATCTCCAGCTCCTGCGCCAACCCCTACCCCGTGTTTCAGTGAAAGTACGGCAGTGACTTTTTTGTAAGCACCCATTGTGCCTTCCACTGAACCCTACTGCTCATTAAAGTTCAGCTATTTTAAATACTTACTGAGAGAGCACTGCCTCAGATTGGTGTGTTCTCCATTCAGATAGAAGGCTCTTTCATTTAAGTTGAATGTTGCTTGTTACAGTTTCAAATGACTGTATCAATCTTTCATTCGCAGGAAGGATACTAATTTCAAAATTGGTTCCTTAAGGGTCAGATGGAGAACAGATGTAAGCTGGCCCTCTGGATAGCATGTCCCACTCCGACTGCTATTCATTCATTCTCTGCTGCATCACTCAGGGTGCTGTCCTGTACCTCAATATCAAAAGCCCAGGACAGATTTACCTGAGCTGCTGCTTTGGATGTGGTATGCTGTGATTAATACTGGGCCCTAACTCTCCTTCCTCTAGAAAGAAAAGTTGAAGATATGCCATAATATAGTCTTCATTGAAACTGCTTTAGATGTAACTTTCAGCAGAATGAATAGTTTAGTATTACCTTCAGTGTACGCATTGGTGCCAGAGGTAGGTGATAAAGTAGGATAAGAAGGATCAGGGGTATAGTGTCAAATTTTGAAGTGCACGAGCTTTAAGAAAATGTGTTGGCCATTTCAGTTCTAAATCTACGATTACATTGTTTTCCTATGTATTAATCATCTGAGCTCCCAAAAGTCAGTAAAACAAAGCATTTTAAGTCAAAAATATGAATGCTGGTAGGCATTTTATTTTGAACCATGTGGTATTTTGCATAGCTAGAATTCCATTGTGCAACAGTTTAATTATTTAATTCAAGCTTACTAAAAACATGAATTACAGAAAAATTTACTTACTTCTGACTGGGGAATGGTATGAGTATTGTGTGCAGTTCTGGTCGCCTAACTACAGGAAGGATATCAGTAAGATTGAGAGAGTGCAGAGAAGATTTACTAGGTTGTTGCCGGGTCTTAAGGAGTTGAGTTACACGGAAAGATTAAACAGGTTAGGACTTTATTCCTTGGAGCGTAGAAGAATGAGGGATAGAAGTTTACAAAATTATGAGGGGTATATACAGAATAAATGCGAGTAGGTTCTTTCCACTTAGATTAGGAGAAATAAACACAAGAGGACATGGCTTTAGGGTGAAGGGGGAAAGGTTTAGGGGGAACATTAGGGGGAATTTCTTCACTCAGAGAGTGGTGAGAGTGTGGAACGAGCTACCATCTGACGTGGTAAATGCAGGCTCACTCTTAAGTTTTAAGAATAAATTAGATAGATGCATGGATGGGAGAGGTCTGGAGGGTTATGGACTAGGTGCAGGTCAATGGGACTAGCGGAATAATATTTTGGCACAGACTAGAAGGGCCGAATGGCCTGTTTTCTGTGCTGTAGTGTTCTATGGTTCTATGGTTCTAAGAGGAGAAACTGCTTTCCTTAATTTATATTAATAACCTAGACCTGGGTGCACAAAATTTGAAGATGATGCAAGACTTAGAAGTATTGTGAACTGTGAGGAGGATAGTGATAGACTTCAAGAGGATATAGACAAGCTGGTGGGATGGGCAGACACATGGCAGATGAAATTTAGTATAGAGAAGTGTGAAGTGATACATTTTGGTCAGAAGAATGAGGAGAGTTTATAAAATAAAGGGTGCAATTCTAAAGGAAATGTGGGAGCAAAGGGGCTTGGGTGTATATGTGCATGAATCATTGAAGGTGGCAGGGCAGGCTGAGAAAGCAGTTAATAAATTATACTAAATCCTGGGTTTTATAAATAGTACAAAAAACAGCGTACAAAGGATGCAAGTAAGTTATGAACCTTCATAAAACACTGATTCAGCCTCAATGGGAAAGATGTGAATGTTTTAGAAAAGGTGCAGGGAAGATTTACGAGAATAGTCCTGAGGATGAGAGACTTCAGTTATGTGGATACATTTACGAAGCTGGGGCCATTCTCCTTGGAGAAGAGAAGGTTTAGATTCGTTAGACGTGCTCAAAATCACGAGGGATTTCAATAGAGTAAATGTTCCCATCAGCAGAAAGTCGCAATCCCCAAGCTGATTAACTAAAGAACCAGAGATTACATAAGAGAAAACTTCTTTATGCAACGAGTGGTTTGGATCTGGAGTGCACTGCCTTAGTGTGTGGTGGAGACAGATTCAAATCCAGTTTTCAAATGGGAACTGGATAACTATCTGAAGAAAAAAGATTTTACTGGGCTACAGGGAAAAGGCAGAGGAGTGGGACTAGCTGAGTTGTTGTTGCGGAGAACTGACTCAGAGACAAGGTGCTGAATGGCCTCCTTCTGTGCTGTAACCATTCTATGATTCTAGTATAGAGACATTAAATAGCTTGATAAACACAGGAGGAAGAAAGAAGCTGAAGGTTACCCTGATAGTGTGATCAAGAAGAGTGGGTGGAGTCTTGTGTGGAATATAAACACCAACATAGATGAGGTGGGCCAAATGAACTGTTTCTGTGCTGTAAATTCCATGTAAAGCTGCCAGCAGGGTTTTTCTTAAAATCTTTGATGGGATATGGGCATCACAGGCAAGGCCAGAATTTGTTGCCCATCCCTAATTGACCTTTAACTGAGTGCCTTTCTAGGCCATTTCAGAGGGTAGTTAAGAGCCAACAACATTGCTGTGGGTCTGGAGTCACGTGTAGGCTAGACCAGATAAGGATGGCAGATTTCCTTCCTTAAAGGACATTTGTAAACCAGATGGGTTTTTACAACAATCAATGATAGTTTTATGGTCATCATTACTGAGACCAGTGTCTAATTCCAGATTCTATTAATTGAATTTAAATTCCACCAGCTGCTGTGGTGGGATTTGAACCCATATCCCCACGGCATTAGTCTGGGCCACTGGATTACTAGTCCAGTGATGTCACCGCTATCTCCCTCATCTTCCCAAGGACAAACACTGTACTGCGTCTCACATCCTCAGGCCATCACAGCCAAGGGATTAATACTCAGTGGGAAAACACAGCAGGGTGTTTGGGGATATTGATGCTGCTTTTGATCCTCAGGAACCTTGAGCTTCAAAGACTCTGAATTGCCTGTTTATGAGAAAGCCGTGTGCAGGGGGCTGTAAGATCTGTATTTTTTTTTACAGTCAGGGAGCTGTACAGGAGGGTTACTGCTGTTGCTGCTGCTGCACATTGACTTACAGACATTCAGCAACAGATGCGAGTCCAGGGACTCTGGGCCTGGCCTTCCCTCTGCCACCTCTTAACCTCCCCAGGCTCTGGACTCACAGCCACATTGAGAGCTCCGGGCATTCCAGACAACACTTACCATCCGGCCCGAACACAAACTCCAGGAACTTGTAGCCAAACTTGCCCTCTTGCTGCACTTAATAACCCAGGTAGAATTGACTTGGCATGGTCCCCGTGCTGGCTACCTCTATGTCACAGGTCACGCAGCCCCATGTGGTTGCGAGAGGATTTCCCTCCAATTCTGACTGTTGCCATCAATAAGCCAAATCCCCCTGCACGTGTCACTCCTGGAGACAAGTAGCTTCAATATTGGAGGCAGTGAGGATTAAAATCAACACCAATCTTACAGATTGAAAATACAGTCAGAAAATTAATGGAGTGGATTCCACTGAGAATCTCCCCCAAGCTCCCCCTCCACCTCAACTGCCTCTAGCCTCCTCCCACCCCTCTGCCCAACCTTCCCAACACATCACTCCCAAGCCCCCCACCCCCACCCACCCATATTCTCCCAATCTTCAGTCTAAAATTTGTCAATGTGAAATTTCCAATCTATTTCCTACATTTACAACAAGTGACCATACTCTTTAAGAACTTAATTGGCTGTTGATACTTTGGGACATCCTGAGATAGTGAACAGTGCTAATAGAAATGCATTGTTTTATATAGAGGCAACCTCTGGTATGCCCATAAAACCGAGAGAGGGCGAGGCTTGCTGTAATTCAGCCCCAGTCGAACTCAGTCACAGTGCTCTCACTCGTGAAATGTTGAAAACACGGAAATCAGTTCAATCCAACAAAACAGGCAGGTTTTAACATTTCTTACCATGATTCTGCTGAGAGCGACGGAGAAGAAACGCTGAAAGGAGAAAGGGCGAGTTTACAAATTGGCGATAGCAGGAGTCAGTGAGGAAGAGCCTGCCTCAGAAAAGCAGCAAAAGCTGGACTAACAGGTTTCCCAGTGAATGATCTGGATAAACCAGAGCTCAGTCTGTACCCTCCTCTCCCGGGCCCTGGGTGGAGGTGCCAGAGTGGCGCTCCAACAGCACTAACCCCTGAGAGGGATAGTATGAACCCTGATGAGACCTCCAAATTCCTCAGCCCATTTCTCTTTTAATATTAACCCTTTTGCTCCATCGATCTGAGACACAATTAGATTGCCCTGATTATAGATGTTTGAGTGGGCCTAATTGTAAATGCAGTGACTGGGAATTGGGGATGGATTGCACATGAATGGGAAAACAAAGTAGGAGCAATTTTTACATGGAGGTAGCTTTAATGAATGGAAAATGTAAAATCATTGAATTGCAAAGTCATTGAGTTTAGCCCCAGCAAGACTTCAAGCAGTTGAGGCAAATTGCATAGATGCATTTAAGGGAAAGTTGGATAACACACGAGGAAGGAAGAAATACAGACAGAAAAGTTGATGAGATGAGGTAAAGGGGGAGTGGAAGAAGGGTCTGTGTGGAGCATAAACACCGGCATGGACCAATTGAGCTGTTTCTGTGCTATAAAATACTATGTCACTACTATTAAGATCAAGTTAAAAGAGAGACCTCCTTTACATATAGTGTCAATATAGCTTAAATCAATTAAGTATAAATAACTGTTTCCATTGATTGCCTCCATGGCCAATAGCATAGGCCAATGGCCACGACCTGCTTCCAGCCCTCAAGTATGTTTTTCTGTAATAATTCATCAGTAGTTAGGCTTGGTAGTTTGCTTACTAACTTCCCCTTTCTTACTCACAGAGGAGAATATCGGTCCCAATTCAGAAAATCACTACATGAGCGATTATGACAGCTGTTCCAGTACTTACTGCTCTAAGCTGCGATGTGAATATTGTAATATGGTGCAGTGCTCCATCACCAGTAAACAGGCTTTTTAATAAATCAGTCTGTTCCTCAAACTTCATCTAACCTTTAAAAGAACCCTTATTTAATGAAATTGCTTAATTTGAATCAAGCAGTTTCTTTTCCAGTAAGAGACATGGATGTAACTCAGTATATACTTCAATATAAATCATAATCCTGGTACACCTGACTAGTTTGGCGCTTTCACTATTTTTGAAGTAAATTGAATTTTAAGAAGCTCAGTGAATGTTTATTTTCACATCAGGGACAGATGATGTTTAGAAATCACATTACAACAGTATACAGACTTTTTGATCGACCAGATAGTCTTTTTCCTGCTCTTAGTTTTTGTATTTGTGCTGTAAAATAGATGCATCAATATGGGCTATATTCAAGAGAATGTAATTTGTGGAACACAAAACTGCCATTTTATTTAAGATATCATTTACACTGATTGAATAAAAGCCTCCTTCAAGTGTTGACTGTAAAGGTCCTACAGAGGAATGAGATTAGGATCTCAATTCAGGCACTACAGTGGGCATAAGCCCACAGCACAAAATTGCCCATAATTCAGCATCAGTTAGCTGAAAATGGCAATCTCATTGAGAGAAATCATTTTATGGCTGAAGTAGGAAATAGAATTGGCAAATTGCATAGATGCATTTAAAGGGAAGTTGGATAAACATGGGAGGAAGAAATAGAAGAATATTTTGATGGGGTGAGATGAAAATTGGTGGGAGGGTCATGTGGAGTATTGACAACAGCATTTGAGCTGAATGATCTATTTCTGTGCTGTAAAATACTTCATCATGAAACTATTAAGACCAAATTAAGAGAGTTGGAAATGGGAAAAAAAGAAATGGATCACAATTGCAGTAAGGGCTACTCTTATCAGGCCGAAGCCAAGTCATGTTGTAGGCTAGAGAGAACTTCATTTTGCAAACCAATCCACGGTAGATGACCCAGAAGTGTTTATACTGGCAATTTTAAAAAGATATACTCTTTCATGGGATGTGGGGGTTACTGGCAAGGCCAGCATTTGTTGCCATGCTTAATTGCCCTTTTCTTTTCAGGGAGCAGTTAAGAGTCAACCACATTGCTATGGGTCTGGAGTCACATGCAGGCCAGACTTGGAAATCTTGGAATTCCAGATTTCCTTCTCTAAAGAACATTAGTGAACCAGATGAGTCTTTACAACAATCAATGATAGTTTCATGATTAGCTTCAATTGAATTTAAATTCCACCAGCTGCTGTGGTGGGATTTGAACTCGTGCCCCCAGAGCATTAGCCTCTGGATTACTAGTCCAGTGACACTACTGCTTGTCCACCGTCAACTCCATATAGATGCTTGAAATGAAAAGTGTGCCACACCAATATTCCTTACTGATGAATTCAAAGTTCGCAAATGAATAGGCTGCAGTGCTATTATTTCTCCTTATCTACGTGAATTCGGTAAATAGTGAACTCAGTAAATTTGCAGTCAAATGCACATGTCCAGGCAACATTAACTTCAAACTTAGCAATAAGTATCTATTTTATTCCTCAAACTGTTACTGGCAATCATTTGTTAACTGAAACATTTTCATACCTCTGTCCTACATATATAACGCAATAAAAGTCATGTTTGTTGGTACAATTAATCAAGTGCATCATTATATGCAATAAAACAGGATATATAAAAGTGTGTAGAAGACACACCAGCATATGGAAGAATGGTTAATATTTCAGGGGTGACCCACTGATGAAGTATGACACACAAAATGCCAGACCTCTCTTGACCTTTCAGATGCCGAACAGCCCACTTTGCATTTGTAGCAATTTCCTTTTCTTATATTTCAAGCTTCCACCATATGTAATTACTCTTTTTACTTAATTATACACAGCACCATCCATGCTAACAGGGTAACTTTGTATACCAGAACAACCAGTAGAGACACTATGTTTCAATTAATCAGTTAGTACTTTTAACTCCACAAAACAAACGTCAAAAAGTGCCCTTAAAGAAATGTGAAGGGTGCATTAATTTCTGAATTTATGCTAGTTTCAAACGTGATCTGCAATTAATTTTTTTAAAAATTCATTCGCGGGATGGGGGCTTCACTGGTGGGACCAGCATACATTGCCCATCCCTAATTGCCCTTAAGGTGGTGGTGGCCTTCTTGAACTGCTACAGTCCATGTGGTGGAGGTACACCCACAGTGCTGTTAGGAAGGGAGCTCCAGGATTTTGACCCAGCGACAGTGAAGGAACGGCGATATATTTCCAAGTCAGGATGGTGAGTGACTTGGAGGGGAACTTGGTGGTGGTGTTCCCATCTATCTGTTGTCCTTGTCCTTCTAGATGGTAGAGGTCGTGGGTTTGGTAGGTGCTGTCAAAGGAGCCTTGGTGAATTCCTGCAATGCATCTTGCAGATGGTACACACTGCTGCTACCGTGCGTCAGTGGTGGAGGGAATGAATATTTGTGGAAGGGGTGCCAATCAAGCGGGCTGCTTTGTCCTGTGAGGTGGCAAGCTTCTTGAGTGTTGTGGGGGCTGCACTCATTCAGGCAAGCGGGGGGTATTCCATCACACTCCTGATTGGTGCCTTGTAGATGGTGGATAGGCTTTGGAGAGTCAGGAGATGGGTTACTCATCACATGATTCCTAGTCTCTGACCTGCTCTTGTAGCCACAGTATTTATATGGCTAGTTCAGTTCAGTTTCTGGTCAATGGTAACCCCCCAGGATTTTAATAGTGGGGGATTCAGTGATGGTAATGCCATTGAACATCAAGGAGCGATGGTTGGATTCTCTCTTGTTGGAGATGGTCATTACTTAACACTTGTGTGGCACGAATGTTACTTGTCACTTGTCAGCCCAAGCCTGGATATTGTCCAGGTCTTGCTGCATTTGGATATGGACTGCTTCAGTATCTGAGGAGTCGTGAATGTGCTGAACATTGTGCAATCACCAGCGAACATCCCCCCTTCAGACCTGGTACAGTTTAAGATCCAAATGATGAATTAGTTGAATTTAGCTGTGGTGCTGCTTCCATGTATATAGTGCCAGAACTGGGTGGATGATCAAATAGATGCAGCAAAGAGTTCCCTCATGATCATAAGTATGGAATTGCTGCCAACAGCTCATGCATGAATCATGCAAGATTTAGAGCTTACATAATGTCTGTACTAAAAATGATACAGCCTTCTCCACTAGCAATTCAGACATATCATGAGATTGCTGACAGCTTTTGTTACCAAGGTAGCAGCAAGATGACTGCAGAAATAATGAGGACTTTATGACCTGATTACTCAACTTTATAACGATTACTAGAGACAGATCCATCAACTTAAAATGCAACATATAGATTTGTGTGTATTGTGGAGCTTTGTGGTGTTAGGTAGGAGGTGGTCAAAAGTATTGTGCTCTTCAAATGGAAATAATTTTTAACACTCGAGTTAGTAAATTATGTTTTTAAAAGCAAACGCAGATTATCTAGTGCTAAGAAATCAGTATCATTGAATTCCCACATTTCGCAACTGATTTTTAAAAGTAATCACAATAAAATATAGATACAGAAGTGTTCTTTCATGAATCAGAAAGTCTCAGGAATTAACAAGCATTGTTCTAGTGAGTCAGTGTGAAGAACCATCTTCCATGTGTTTGGTACCTATAGATTTGACTGCTGCAATGCATTCCTGGTAAGTATCTTATTTTTAACCCCCTGTACACTTGACATCAGCCAAAACTCTGCTACCCATTCACCCATCACCCTGCCGTCACTGAGCTACAATGGTGCCCAGTTGAGCAACGCCTTGACATTAAAATTATGTTTTCAAATCTCTCTTTAGCCTTGCCCCTTCCCCATCTCTAATCTCATGTCCCGCAACCCTCTGAGATACCTGCACCTCTCCAATTTTGGCCTCTTAAGCATCCTCAATTTTAATCGATGCACCATTGATTGCCTTCAGCTGTACAAATGTCTTGTTTTTACATGCGAAGGAATTTCTTCTCTCAGAGTGTAGTGAATGTCTGGAATTCTCTACCCGAGAGTTGTGGAGACTAGATCACTGAAAGTATTTAAAGGAGTAGATAGATTTTTGAAATATCAGGGAGTTGAGGGCTATGAGGAGCTGGCATGAAAGAGGAGTTGAGACCTGGGGCAGATCAGCCTCGATCTTATTGAATGGTGGGGCAGGCTTAAGGGCCGAATGGTCTATTCCTGCTTCTATTTCTTACGTTCTTATGAGAAACACCATGGCCAGAATATAAAGCTCATTGGGCATACGCACACCCGAGTGTAAAACGACGCACGATGACGTCGGGCGAGCGTTCCGACGTCATCGCGCACAATTTCAGTCGGGGGGCATGCACGGAAGTCGGCAGCACACCAGCCAACAATTAAAAGGCCTATTAAGGCCATTAAATTTATAATTGAAAGAAATTTTTCGCTATTTATCCAACCTTACAGTCGGCAGGCAGGCGAAAAGGCCAAGTGGCCTTTGCATTTTTTAGGAAACCTCATCCATGGGCCGGATGAAGTTTCCAACAGTAAATAAAAATAGAATATAAATTTTAACATTTAATTAATAACATGTCCCTGCTCATGTGAAGGGACATGTTTTATAACATTTTAAAAATCTTTATTTTTAATGTTCCAAACTCTTCATTTCGCTGAGGCAGCTCTGCCTCAGAAAGCTTTTCCAGCACGCACCCGTGAACTTGCGCTCTCGCTCTCCCCCCCCACCTCAACACATTCATTGGTCCGCCAGTGTGAAATCGCGGTGCAGTCCCGATTGCGGGCGGCTTCCCGACCGCTCCCGCCCACGCCAAGCCCACCCGATAAAGGAAAATTCCTCCCCCCATGAGATTTACTAGTAAAAGGGCTTGCATTTATATTACACCTTTCAGAGCATGTTAATGCACTTAACAGCCAATGAAGTTCTTTTGAGGGGTAGCCACTGTTGTCATGTAAGAAAATGTAGCAGTTACTTTGTGCACAGCAAGCTACCATGAACACCAATGAGATTATGATTAAATATACTTTTTGGTGGTTTTGGTTGAGGGATAGATATTGTGGTCCTTTGCTTTTCTTTGAATGGATCAAAAAGGGAGAGGAACATATAAGGGAGAAAAGTTTCATGCTTTTTCAGGGTTTCTGAAGAATAATCTGATCAACGCACTGAAGTTCTCCCCCCCCAAACAAAAATATCCAAATGGCCAGACATCAATGTGCTTTCTTCAGCAGGTTCAGGGTATCACTTTGCTGGCCAAATACAGATCTTGGGGCATCAACTGAATTTCCAGCCACACACAAAACCACATAGGTGCTCTCAGGCTTTAAACACTTAGCTCCAGCATAAAGATTCCAGGGTATCAAGATAACAAGGTCTAAACATAGGGCAGAATACTGGACTAATCGTTCTTTAATAGGCTCCAGAATAGCCCTAATTACAAAACCCCTGAATTTGCATCTATGCACCAGGTAAAATATTATCTAAATATTGACTAACCCTGAAAAAAGCTTAACTATGATATTAAAAAGGGCTGCAAAACAATAGTGGAGCAGGTACTTGCTTGGAAAATGTGTCACAAAAGAGGAGGGTGAAAGAGTAAAAGAATCTATTGAGGACGGGAGACTTTTTTTTGAGGGGAATGGTTGCAACGCCTCATCATTTCTTCCTATATCTGGCAGTTCTTGTGTTTATGTTCTGCCTTGAAGCAATAGCTGCAAGAGAAAACTTTGAACCTGAATTTTCAAATAATTCAATTGAGCAAAAGGAGTTGGTTGTCAGGTATGGCTCAGTGGGTAGCAGTCTCATCAGAGCCACAAGGTTCAATTCCTACTCCAGAGATATAAGCACAAAATCTAGTGCTGAGGGAGTGCTGCACTGTCGCAGATGCCATCAGTTGATCGAGACATCAAAGGAAAGCTGTTTGGCCTCAAAGATGTGGTGAAAAACATCCCATGGCACTATTCAGAGGCACAGGGGACACAAATTAACTGCCATGTTTCCTGCAAAAACTTCAGAAGTACTTCATTGGTTGTAAAGTATTTTGGGATGTCCTCAGGACATGAAAGGCACTAACATAAATGCAAGTCTTTCTAAATTTTGTTGACAGCTACAAATGAAACAAAATAAATCACCGTTCTTGCTGATTACAGGTCTTATTTAGCTGAGTATTTTATGGTAATTTTTTGCATTTCAAGTGAAATTTGCCTGAATTATTTGAAGAATGAACATCCAGTTCAGCTAAAAGTCTTTTAGAAAAAGCGAAAACCCTCATATCCTGACAGGATGAGGTGACACACCTTGCTACTTCAAATCAGAACTGACTTAACACATGCTGGGATATTCTACAAACTGCACATGCTCAGAATATACAGGTGCAGATCTAAGGTCTGCACACATTTTTTTCATGATTTTGAGACAGACTACAAAGACTACAAAGTATCCATGACAGATTAATTAATCAAATATTATTCCCACAAACCAACCACAGAGCTCAAAAAAATCTATTCTTCAAAAGTGCCACACACAGACCAGTCATGCACTATCAATTGGCCAATGAAACTGGTAAAAATGATACAAATCTTTTACAAGGTTAAAATGATTATTGGTAGTGAAATAAATTACTGGAAAGTGACTTAACAATGATAATGATCTGATTATCATTATCACTATCAGTCAATGTGATTACTTGAAAAGGGATACAATATATTTTTTTTAAATAAGCAATCTAGGGAAGTTTTATATTTGTTACCTCTGCTTCCCTTGCCAAACAATCATTTCCATTAGGTACCAATGACAGTCTAGGATTTTTAAATAAGCTGGCGCAAGCACCTGCTTAGAGTTCTTGCCTTTAAGCATAATCCAGTCCAGACAATTTCCACAAATAATATTATTTATAACTGAAAACTAATCGGTAAGCACTCAGTGCAATATCTTGAGCAATTATAATGAATTTTGCAAGTTGAATACTCAAACTGTCAGAATTGTAAATGGCTACTACAGAAGAATACAGCTTTCAGGCTAAGCTAATGATTGCACTTGAACAAACATTTAGTTAAAGTAAACAGGTTCTCAACAGTCAGTGTCTTTCAGGTGCAAGTTACAAAGTCAGCAGTGCAGGAACTCAAACGTTACAACCATGGAAACTAAAGGCATACAAATTTAGTGTTTGCAAAGCAAGTATCTGCTAAACTTCAAAACTGTATAATCTGATCATTAAAGCTGTAATTGCCCACGTCACATTCCACTGAACAAGAACAATCGTGTGGCTTTCAAAGCATCTTATTTTTAGTTGCAATCTCTTTTACCAAACTGCTGCTATGTTTCCACACAGCACCACCCCCCTCACCATACAAGTGTGAAACACTTTGAGATGTTTTAATATGATTAGATACTATATATATATTTGTATATATGTATACACATTTTTTTTCTCCCACAACGTAAGGCCATTTCCTTTTGAAAGAATTGGTGTACATAAAAAAAAGACTTGCATTTATATAGCACCTTTCATGGCATCAGGGCATCCCAAAGCTCTTTAAAGCCAGTAGTACTTTTTAAGCGTAGTAATTTAGGAAACTGGACAGCCAATTTTCACGCAGGAAAGTCCCAAAAACAGCAATGTGATGAGCAAACCAGTGATCTGTTTTCATGATGTTGGTTGGGGGATAACTAGTGTCCAGGACACTGGGATAACTCCCTATCTTAGAAAGCAAACAGGCCCTCAACTTAGCACCTCATCCTAAAGAAGGCACCTCACACAGTGCAGTATTCCACTGGATTGTCAGTCCAGATCTGAGTCCTAAAGTCTCAAGGGTGGGACTTAAACTCACAACATTGTAACTCAGAGGCAAGAGTGCTGCCAACTGAGCCACAGCTGACCAGAAGTACATATACCCTGGAAAAACACAACTTGAGTTCAGCATATCGATTCTGTAGCATGATAAAATGTAATTTTACAAACACTGAACCAGACAGTAAGTCAGTGAATAAAATAAAAACAAAGCTCAGGTCTTCAAACATTTGCTTCAAGCACTGTAATTTTTGAAGAATGCGCTTATCACGTTGCGTCAAGCTGAAAGC
Organism: Cetorhinus maximus; assembly: GCF_964194155.1. NCBI lineage: Eukaryota > Metazoa > Chordata > Chondrichthyes > Lamniformes > Cetorhinidae > Cetorhinus > Cetorhinus maximus. The sequence continues at coordinate 99,124,938 of NC_135884.1, forward strand.
ATTTCAACTCATGTTATCTTACTAGTGTTTTAGGGGTAGGGAAAGTCAACTTTCTCTATTGGAATGGAGATTGGCTACCACCAGATTAGATGGAGGACGGGACAGGAGGTTGTCAGAACCAAATCAAGTCAGTCAGATATTTTAAATGCTCATTGCCTCTATTAAAATAATTGACTCTGGAATGCCATACCAAGATGCTGTGTTCACCATCATTAACAACCTCAAATATTAAGGTTTTAAAAACGAAAGATGTTTGAACTGCGTAGCAGGTTGACCCACAATTAAAAGAGACAGATTTAAAGTTTGGGAATAAGCTTTCATCAGACTTCAGTTCCGAGTTTGAGTTTTTATGGTTGATAGTATTCCAGATACAGTATGATCATTGTCCAAACTGAACAATTTAGGATTAAACAAGATCTTGGTCTGTTTGTAATCAGCATTAAAAACTCAGTTTACGCTGTGCCATTTTGGCTATATTATTTAGCAAATATTTTCATAAATTACATTGCCCAAAGAACATTTATTCTCCAAGTATATTGTCAGTATAAAGTACATGGTCCATTCCCTCTCTCTAATTTTTTCCTGAAGTTCGACTTCTTGACCACTAAGAAGCAGCTCATGTTTTGTTACAATGAAGTGGCCCATTCCTCATGTGTGACCCTTGATGGTGAGCGTCAGCAAACTATTCAATCACGTGGGGAGGTGAATCATAGCTGGTCCACTTGCTGTGACAGCTCAGTGATGAATTTGGAAACTCAAAATAATAGATATTCCTGTAGCTGAGAAAATGAAATTAAAACAGATGCTAGAATGTCAGAATTCTGAAAAATAGCTTACTTTTAAATTGACTGAACAAGGAATTTTTAAATCCTGCTGTCTGTTATTTTCATTATTACTACAATTAAAAAGTACTCATTTATAAAATTTTCTATAGTAGGCTATTCAAATTATCCATGCAACAAGATATCTCTTTGTAATTGTAACTTACTTGCAATTGAGTTGAGCAGTGATGAAAATCAGGGATGTGAAAAAGGCCGGAATTGGAGGATCACAGAAATCACGAACGTTGTCAGGTTGGAGGAAGTTGCAGGGATAGAGGGGAACAAAGCCATGGGGGGATTTGAAGTTAAGGCTAAGAATTTTAAGATCAAGGTGTTGCCAGGCAGGCAGCCAATGTAGGTCCGCTAGCACAGGGGTGATAGGTAAGTGGGATGTTGCACATATTAGGATACAGGCAGCAGAGATTTGGATAAGCTTAAATTTATGGCAGGTGCAAAGAGGGAGGCTGTCAGGAGAGCAGTGGAATGTTCAAAGCTGGTGGCAATAAGGTTTTCAGGGTTTCAGCAGTAGATGAACTGAGACAGCAGTGAAGACAGGTGTTCTTAAGGAGAAGAAAGGAAGCAGTCTTGTTGATGGAGAGGATATGGGTCAGAAGCTCAGTTCAGAGTCAAATAGCACATCAAGGTTGTTAACAGTCTGGCTCAGTCTCAGGCAGATGCCAGGGAGAGGAAGAGACTTGTGGCTAGGGAATGGAGTTTGTGGCAGGGATTGAAGACAATTGCTTTAGTCTTCTCAATAATTAATTTCACACACCATGGACAGCACAGAGGAAGACAGTGGGTGCAATCCATATTGTAAAAATCTGCGATACAGCATTTTAGTGATGCAGATATCCCATTGTAATATCTGAATAAACTCTTAAAAAACTGTAACTTAAAATGTTTTATTTCAGTACAGGAATAGTACTGTAGTCTTGAAAAGGTTAAACAGAAATTACATCTATGGGGTAATTAGCACTTAAGAAGATAAACCATTGAGCAATGTTTTAACAAACTAGACACAATAAAAGGTTAATGTCAGACTACCTGTAAAAGAATTTTAAGGCCACACAAAGCAAATGCTATGTTTCCAGGAAATCTATTTAAAGGATCTCCATTAAATGACAAGTCTATAAAGTTTTCCAGATTGTTACAGCCTCCCATCACACAAAGTTACATAAATTGGATGGTAACCAGAGCTTTTAAAAAGTTGATGTTATATGTCCAAAACATAGCATTGAAACTGTCCCTGAGAAACGTAGTTTCATTTCTGGATTGGCCTAATGATTTACATTGATTTATATTTAGTGCCAAAAAGAATTAATATAAAAATAACAAAACAAAAATATACTAAAACCTCTGTAAGAGGGATATTTTCACAGATATCAACCCTCATTTATATATATATATATATATATATATATATAAAATAAAAAGGAAAAAATACTGATTAAAATGTTCTAATCCCAATGATGTGCCAAAGGTTAGGCCACAATGGATGATCTCTAGATAGAGACAGGTAGCATCACATGCCACTTCTCGTGGCTGCCAGCCGGCTCACTTTCTTCGTACCCCAAAACTGGATGATGGCTAGGAGTCCAGTTCTAATACTTGTGGGTTGAAAGCAATTGAGCATTTCAGTTATTAAAATTAGGTCCTAAAAGTCATGCCGATGTTGTGTTTGTTCTTGTGTCTAAGTTATCTCTCGTATGGAGGAAGAACACAGGCAAATCTGGGTACTTTTTACTGGACAGCTTCCGTTTTCCAGACTCAGAATGGTCCATTTTAGCTCTAGGACTTTGCAATAGTTCTGGTAGTGGAAATTCACCACTGCTGTGACTAACATACACAGGTGGAACCTTCTGAACCAATTCAATTTTTGGATCCAAGCTTGCAAACTTTTTAGAGTTCTTCTTAATATTTGGGTGCACTGGAGAAAATGGCTTTGGTCCTTCACCATGTTGCTGTGGTTTGGGAATCAGACTCTGAAGGGAATTTCCAAAGTTGCCCATTGTGCTGTGAAGGATTGTGTTGGTGTAGTCAACCATTGCTGCACTGCCAAGTCTTGTCTGGATCACTGGGATTTCATCCATGGACTCTGCAGAATCAGAGTGATACTCAGCTGGAGGGCCTGCGGCCTGCACGTGGTTAATGCCATTTAGCATTAAGGGAGGTAGAGTAGCCCTTGGTGGGAAAGCTGTGGTAGGGATCATTGAACTCTGGAAAGCAGCAGCAAGATCTGTGGAATGGAGCAAGGAAGTGGAGTTATATAATTAGAGTTATCCTGGTCATTACAGGAATTCTTTAGTGAAACTATACATATTACACTAGTTCTTAAAATACTACACAACTGCCTAACTAAAGGATATGAAAATTTGAATATTTAGAAAAAAATAATATTCAGGATTGGGCACGGTATGGTCATTTAGAAACCGTGAGGTCACATGCTCATGTTCTAGCTCAGCCTCAAATCTGATTTTTTTTTCATTTCCTAGCCAGGCTCATGAGATGTCTTTTATATAGCTGGCCTCACAGTAAGTACCACTAAGGTCGACTGAACTTTTACAGACACTGGAGCTAAACTGTGGAAAAGTCTTTCAACATTACTACCCTCTCAGCTCAAAAAAGGCTCCAGAGGTGTAGATGGAAAACAGGTGGTGAGATAACAGGTAACTATTAAGGGAATAATAAGAAAACAAAACTGAAACACCAGAGAGTTAGTAAAAACTTATACCTTGCATAAAATAGAAAATGTCCAATTTCATAATGGTCTATTATTTCTTTGCGAATTTATGCAATCAAACTTGCATTCTGCAGTAAGTAACCATCATCCAGCCTACCCTTCAAAGCTATTTTACCTTTTAATAATTTTGGCAATGAAACCTTGTTTATCTGCCATAATAGAGAGGGAACACTCCCCTTTGCAGATAATGTAAAACAAAGGGGTGAAACTGTTTTTGGTGATAGTGGCTCAGCCTGATTTATCCCAACCTTGTTTTCTTTTTCTACTGGTTTGGTTAACAAGAGCTGCTAAAATTCACCATCACTCACTCTGCACTACCACTCCAGACCAAGCTAACCTCCAGATATTTATCAGTCTCCAGATTACACTGTTGATTGCTCATTATGTTGAATGTATTGTTGCTCCCTGCCTGTGTCAAGATGATACAATAATTTTCATAATATTATTGGAATTTATTGTTAAATAGAGTAATAGTGGGATGTGTCTATAGGTGTCTGTGTGCGTGTAAGACTTAATTGAATTAGAAGCAGTTAGTCTGGGTGCTTTGATGTAAGAAGAAAAGTTAGGTTTGAAATGTTAATTAGGTAAACATGGGGAAGTTTAGAAACATAGATGTTAAGGGAACATTTTCATTTTTAAATAAACCACACTAGATTGTTTTCAAAGGAGGGGTGAAATGTGTAACCTAGCCAGGTGAAGTTTAGAAAGTGTGTTTATTTTTCCCAAAGATTACTGGTAAAATTTAGTGCTATGAGAGGTTTTTATCAACAGGGAGATAAAGTCCAAAGACATAGTGAAACAATGGGTATTTGCATTCAAAGAGGAAAATATGTATACAAGGAGCAAAGGCTGGTGTGTAAGGGTAGGCATTTTTAGATCTTACAAGTGTGGGAAAAAGCCTTCAGAATCTATGCCTCAAGCTGCTGTCTTCAAAGGACTGAAGTTAAGAAAACTCACTTGGAATTTGACTTGTTCAGGGTATCATGTTTCTTTGCCTGGATCTTTTAAAATCTGTGTCTTACTGTTGCCTTAACAAAATTGTAACTGGGAGTTAGATTGATTGGGGATTTAGAAGTTATCATAGTAGTAATTTATAGATCTATGTACGTATTAAAAGCATTTCTCTTATTAATACATGTTTAATCCAGTTTTGTAAAAACCTATAAGACTTGGTGGTCTTATTACTACTGAATTCAAGACATGCATCTTGAAATTTATACAAATTGAAAATTAAGTTGTGACAGTTGTTTCAAGTTTTCCTCTGGGATTTGAACAGCTCAGCATTTACCATCTGCTGCATCATAGCAGCCTGCCTCAGCCCTCCCAGTTGTTCTGGTCCTACGATTAAGGTCATATCACACTGGACCAACTGAGTTATCTGTTCAGCGCTGCACCTTTCTTCCCTCTCCATCCCCCATATACTGTTATGAATGTGAGACTTTATAAGATGGTTATGTTTTAAACTCTTTTATTTCACGGTAAAACGGAGTAGTCTGGGGAGGGGAATGTGACCTACGAAATCTGCTTGGAGACAAATCCATGTGACCTAGTTGTCATGGGGACAGGGGGCCAGGTCAAAACTTAATGAAAGGAAGTTGCAAGCTTTAACATCAGGATACTAAGGCGGCGGCAGCTGGTTTGCTGTGCACAGACTCAGATTCTCAGAGTCCGTTAGACAGAGATTTGGTAAACAAAAACAGGTGCTGCTATGCCAAACAGGAGAAAAAGGCTGTTTCTGGGTTCATCAAGCAGAGTGCTGGCAAGGAAGGGTTTCCTGTTGAAGAGACGAGGCTTGTAGAGAGTTAAAGACCAAGGAGTCGCCAGAGGGTGCCTTGCTACTGGAAGTCCAATATTTGATTATGCTAAAAAGATTGTGTCAAGGGACTTTATTTAAAATGACACTGGAAAGTTCACCCTGGTGGAGCAGGGAGAAGAGCTGCTGTTAAATCCAGGAGCAGTTTGGGACATTGTATACAAGATTACATCTCTGCTGAGAGTGCAGTATAATGTATAAATGTGGTGTTATGTAGTTCATGGGGAGCACCTTTTCTATGGTTTAGTATATTGGTTACCGACCAAGTAAAGTTTAGCCGAAGTTGATTTTAGTTTGTTTGTTATAGTAAAAGTCTTAAAACCTGAAATCTTGTCATGCAATTCTTTATGTTGGTCACTGGGAAATTCATGTCTCTTTTAAAAAGTAATAGATCTCTATGGGGATCGTAACAATACCCATTCCCGAAGACACTAGGGAACCTACCACAGACCCAAGAAAGCTGGCCAAAATATCTCCTTGATGTCAACCATACTAGAAGTGAACACAAAAGGCAAGCACTTCTAGTAATCTTCTTGGCAGTCTGTGTTTACATCAGCATTATAAAAGCAGCTGATAAGGGTCACTAAGCAATAACAGAATGGAAGCAACTGAGAATGAGGATTTCCCCTCGTCGAAATCCTTCCATCTACAAATGATGATAGACATAGAAACTAGGAGCAGTAGGCCATTCGGCCCTTCGAGCCTGCTCCGCCATTCATTATGATCATGGCTGATCATTCAACTCAATAGCCTGCTCCCGCTTTCTCCCCATACCCATTGATCCCTTTTGCCCCAAGAGCTATATCTAACTCCTTCTTGAAAGCATACAATGTTTTGGTCTCAGCTACTTTCTGTGGTAACGAATTCCACAGGCTCACCACTCTCTGGGTGAAGAAATTTCTCCTCGTCTCAGTCCTAAATGGTCTACCCCATATCCTCAGACTGTGACCACTGGTTCTGGACTCCCCCACCATCGCGAACATCCTTCCTGCATCGACCCTGTCTAGTTCTGTTGGAATTTTATAGGTTTCTATGAGATCCCCCCTCATTCTTCTGAACTCAGCAAATATAATCCTAATCGACTCAATCTCTCCTCACATGTCAGTCCCGCCATCCCAGGTATCAGTCGGGTAAATCTTCGCTGCACTCCCTCTATAGCAAGTGCATCCTTCCTCAGATAAGGAGACTAAAACTGCACACAATATTCCAGGTGTGGTCTCACCAAGGCGCTGTACAATTGCAGCAAGACATCCCTGTTCCTGTACTCGAATCCTCCGGCCATGAAGGCCAACATATCATTGCCTTCCTTACCGCCTGCTGCACCTGCATGCTTACCTTCAGCGACTGGTGTACAAGGACACCCAGGTCTTGTTACACATTCCCCTCTCTCAATTTATAGCCATTCAGATAATAATCTGCTTTCCTGTTTTTGCTACCAAAATGGATAACCTCACATTTTTCCACATTATACTGCATCATCCATGCATTTTGCCCACTCACTCAGCTTGTCCAAATTATACTGAAGCATCTCTGCATCCTCCTCACAGCTCACCCTCCCACCCAGCTTTGTGTCATCTGCAAATTTGGAGATATTACATTTAATTCCCTCATCTAAATCATTAATATATATTGTGAAACACTGGGGTCCCAGCACCGATCCCTGCGGTACTCTACTAGTCACTGCCTGCCATTCGGAAAAAGACCTGTTTATTCCTACTCTTTGTTTCCTGTCTGCCAACCAGTTTTCTATCCATCTCAATACACTACCCCCAATCCCATGCGCTTTAGTTTTACACGCCAATCTCTTATGTGGGATTTTGTCGAAAGCCTTCTGAAAGTCTAAATAAACCACATCCACTCTACTCGTTACATCCTCGAAAAATTCCAGTAGATTTGTCAAGCATGATTTCCCTTTCATAAATCCATGCTGACTTTGTCTGATTCTGCCACTGTTTTCCACGTGCTCAGCTATTAAATCTTTTATAATGGATTCTAGAATTTTCCCCACTACTGACATCAGGCCGATTGGTCTATAATTCCCTGTTTTCTCTCTGCCTCCCTTTTTTAAATAGTGGGGTTACATTAGCTACCCTCCAATCTGTAGGAACTGTTCCAGAGTCTCTAGAATCTCGGAAGATGACCGCCATTGCATCCACTATTTTGAGGGCCACTACCTTAAGTACTCTGGGATGTAGATTATCAAGCCCCAGGGATTTATCGGCCTTCAATCCCATCAATTTCCCCAACACCATTTCCCTACTAATACTGATTTCTTTCAGTTCCTCCCTCTCACTAAACCCTGTGTTCCTCAACATTTCTAGTATGTTGTTATTAGTGTCCTCCTTTGTGAAGGCAGAACCAAAGTATGTATTTAGTTGGTCAGCCATTTCTTTGTTCCCCATTATAAATTCCCCTGTTTCTGACTGTAAGGGACCTACATTTGTCTTCACCAATCTTTTTGTCTTCACATACCTATAGAAACTTTTACCGTCAGTTTTTATCTTCCCTGCAAGCATACTCTCGTACTCTATTTTCCCCTTCTTAATCAATCCCTTGGTCCTCCTTTGCTGAATTCTAAAGTGCTCCCAATCCTCAGGTCTCTTGTATTTTCTGGCCAATTTGTATGCCTCTTCCTTGGATCTAATACTATCTCTAATTTCCCTTGTAATCCATGGTTTGGCCACCTTTCCTATTTTACTTTTGCGCCAGACAGGAACAAACAATTGTTGCAGTTCACCGATGCGCTCTTTGAATGTTTGCCATTGCCTATCCACCGTCATCTCTTTAAGTAACATTTCCCAATCCTTCATAGCCAACTCGTGCCTCATACCATTGTAGTTTCCTTTATTAATATTCAGGACCCAAGTCTCAGAATCAACTACGTCAATCTCTACCTTGATGAAGAATTCTATCATATTATGGTCGCTCATCCCCAAGGGGCCTCGGACAACTAGATTGCCAATTATTCCTTTCCCATTACACAATATCCAGGCTAGAATGACCTGTTCTATTGTTGGTTCCTCAATGTATTGGTCCAGAAAAACATCCCGCATACACTCCAGGAATTCCTCCGGTATTTTTACTAATTTGATTTGCCCAATCTATATGCATATTAAAGTCACCCATAATTACAGACGTTCCTTTATTACATGTGTCTGTAATTTCTGTTTAATGCCATTCTCAACATCACCACTACAATTTGGGGGTTTATATACAACCCCTACTAACGTTTTTTGCCCCTTAGTGTTTCTCAGCTCTACCTATACAGATTCCACATTGTCGGAGTTAATATCTTTCCTCACTATTGCGTTAATTTCCTCTTCAACCAGCAAGGCAACTCCTCCGCCTTTTCCTTTTTGTCTGTCCTTCCTAAATACTGAATACCCCTGGATGTTCAGTTCCCACCCTGGTCACCATGCAGCCATGTCTCCGTAATCCCGACTATACATACCTGTTTACATCTATTTGCGCGGTTAATTCATCCACTTTACTGCGAATGCTCCTCGCGTTAAAGCACAAAGCCTTAAGGCTTGTCCCGTTCCCACTATTTATCACTGAGGCCCTGTTTGATTCTTGCCCTTGATTTCTCTGCCTATCACTTTTCTTATTCCCCTTTCTGTCTTTTGTTCTCGTCCTTGATTCCCCCTCCTCTGACTCCTTGCATAGGTTCCCATCCCCCTGCCATTTTAGTTTAAACCCTCCCCAACCACTCTAGCAAATGTTCCCCCTAGGACAGCAGTCCAGGTCCTGCCCAGGTGTAACCCATCCAGTTTGTACTGGTCCCACCTCCCCAGAACCGGTCCCAATGCCCCAGGAATCTGAAACCCTCCCCCTTCACACCATCTCTTCAGCCACGTATTCATCCGATATATCCTGCTATTTCTACTCTGACTGGCACGACATGCAGCAAACAATCCATTTCAAACGTGGTGCCTTCAGATGGTGCACCTTTGCTGATGGCTGAAGGGGCCAATCCTTTAGATGCAGGTTCTGCCACAAGCACATGAAGCTTCCAAGTATCATTGTGGGTTGTTGTTTTTAGCGTTGACCCCGTTGCCCAGCCATTGTAACCAACAATCATTGTGGTAGTGCATGCTATTTCCCTCTTTCATCAGCTAGTGACTCCTAGGTGATAAATCAATATTTAGAGTTTTTCATGTTGCACTTGCAAGCACCCTTGAAGCGGACCATTGGGTGTCCCACTGGTGATATGGCTCCGGCAACCTCAACATAGAGAAAGTTCTTGGGTATGAAATCAAAGAATCGTTACAGTACAGAAGGCAGCCATTTGGCCCATCGTTTCTATGCTGACCCTCCTAAGGAGCAATTCACGTGCTGCCACCCCCTGCCCTCTCCCCACATCCCCTGCACATACCTCCTTTTCAGATATTTAGAAAATGTAGGAAACATTTGTGGCACAGAAGGAGACAGCTCTGCCCATTGTGTCTGCACCAGCTAAAAAACAAGCCCCCCCAGACTAATCCCATTTTCCAGCACTTGGTCCATAGCCCTGGAGATTACAGGATTTCAGGTGCATATCCAGATACTTTTTAAATGGGTTGAGGGTTTCTGCCTCTACTACCCTTTTAGGCAGCAAGTTCCAGACCCCTACCATTGTCTAGGTGAAAAAAGTCTTTCATCTCCCCTCTAATCCTTCCACCAATGACTTTAAATCTATGTCGCCTAGTCACTGATCTCTCTAAGGGAAATAAGTCCTTCCCATCCACTCTATCCAGGACCCTTACAACCTTATACACCTCCCCTCAACATCCTCTGTTCCTAGTCTATCTAATCTTTCCTCATAGCTGCAATTTTCCAGTCCTGGCAACAACCTCGTAAATCTCTTCTGCACCCTCTCTAGTGCAAATACATCGTCTTCTATCCTGCGGATGTGCCTGAGCCAATGAAGCCATCTCTGTTGATGGGTGCTAACAAACTTTGCAGCTCTGCCTTTGAGGACTGCTGCATTCGTGATTTTCTCCTGCCAGGATACCCCATAATGCACCACAGGCAGTGAATAATGAGGATAATAAAGGGAATAATGGGAGTTTGGGAAATTGAGGATCTACCTTGGCACAGTTTCCCCAAAACTTTAGTTTATCCTCAACAGCAATGGGAGTGTATATACTGAAGACAAAGTTTGGCAGTTTTGATTATGGCATTTATTAAAATACACATTATGCTGCCATCTAGTCTTATGTAGCCATTTGAGTGATCTTAATTATAGTTATCTTTTCTTCAATTTATGTAAATTGCAGCATTCATAAAGGTAAAATATATTCTACAGGACAAAGGTTTTAATTTGAACATGAATTCTTGGATAAAAGCAAAAATCTGCGGATGCTGGAAATCCAAAACAAAAATAAAAATACCTGGAAAAACTCCGCAAGCATTACCCAGACTTCCCTGTTGCTTGCCATTTCAACACTCCACCTTGCTCTCATGCCCACATGTCCGTCCTTGGCCTACTGCATTGTTCCAGTGAAGCTCAACGCAAACTGGAGGAACAGCACCTCATCTTCCGACTAGGCACTTTACAGCCTTCCGGACTGAATATTGAGTTCAACAATTTTAGATCATGAACTCTCTCCTCCATCCCCACCCCCTTTCCGATCCCCCCCTTTTTTCCCAATAATTTATATAGATTTTTCTTTTCCCACCTATTTCTATTATTTTTAAATGTATTTCCATCCATTGTTTTATCTCTACCTTTTAGCCTTTTTCGATTCCTTCACCCCACCCCCACTAGGGCTCTCTGTACCTTGCTTGTCCTGCTTTCTACCCTTAATTAGCACATTCCTTAGATAATATCACCACCTTCAACGCCTCTTTGTCCTTTTGTCTATGACATCTTTTGGCTATCTCCGCCTATCACTGGCCCTCTATCCAGCTCTACTTGTCCCACCCCCCCTTAAACCAGCTTATATTTCACCTCTCTTCTATTTTTACTTAGTTCTGTTGAAGAGTCATACGGACTCGAAACGTTAACTGTGTTCCCTCCGCAGATGCTGCCAGACCTGCTGAGTTTTTCCTGGTATTTTTATTTTTGTTATGAATTCTTGGATTGGTTGTGGTTGACTGCTTTAAGGCTAGCTTGACTAGATGGTTAAGATGAAATGGGTAGTGCAACCAAAAAGTGAACATGGAACAAGGTGAGTTTAAAAAGTGTCACAAACTCAACTTAGCTTGATATTTCCATGTTTATCACAATTTGGACGCTAAGTTTTCTTGTATATGCAAGGGTTCTTACATTTGAAATACAATGCTTTTAATTGTTATGTTTTCCCCCATCTCTTCTGCAAAATATTGATTTTTACTAAGGCACAATGCCATAGGTGCTGGTAATCCTCCAGTAATTTGTCCAAATGGTCATTCCTCATCCAGTGAGCTCACAAAATATCAACAGACTGTTTGATCATACAGGATATCATAATTAACCAGAATTCTCTTCTCACCCGACATCCATGCACATCATTTTCCAGCAGAGATCACTAGATAGGAATCATGGTCGAAATTTCCCCCTCTCTTACCCAAGTGGGTAAAAACCAATTACAGTATAACAAATGGTGACTCAGCTGACATCTAGCTACTTATCACAAGGAGGAAACAAATATAGGACCTTTTGGCTCATATGGATGGATATTATAAATACTTATAATGCCTTTACACACCAGGCAAAATACGTTGATACACAGTATAACTGGTATGAAATATGATGGAACAAAAACAAAAATTGCTGGAAAAACTCAACAGGTCTGAGTTAACGTTTCGAGGCTGTGAGACTCTTCTTCAGAACTCTTCTGAAGAAGAGTCATACGGACTCGAAACGTTAACTCTGTCTTTCTCTCCACAGATGCTGTCAGACCTACTGAGTTTTTCCAACAATGTTTGTTTCAAATTTCCAGTATCCGCAGTATTTTGCTTCCATGAAATATGATGGGCTGGTACCTGTATTAATTAAAACAAATCACAAAATTTACACTAATTTCATTGTGGCAGATTGACACCAATGGCAGAGGTTTTCCCTACTGATGTCATTAACTCACTTCAAATTATAATAAGTATGAAAGTGTAGAAAATTGGGCTGTCGGGGTTGTCCAATAGTTCACAAATCTTTAAGTTTTACATATGTATCCCCCAAATAAAGCACAATGTTGCTGTAAAAGTTTTCATGTTACTCTTGTCATTTACAAATTAATCCTTACCTGATTCTGATAGAGGAGGAACAGATGGTAGTTTAATGGCGCTGGTTGATGACTTGTCATTAATTACGTCTGCAGGTACTTTGTGTACTCTCTTCTTTTTCTTTAATTACAGAAAGATTAGCAACAGTTACCCATGTTTTTAAACCAGTTTAAAAACTGCCCAAGGGATATAGACACTGCTGTTCGAAATGGGACAGAGCTGCTCACATGTAAAATAATTATTATTTCATAACTAATTATTGTATAGTCTTTAAATACCATTTCAGGCCTACTTTAAAAAAAAACATTGTTTTTTGAACCACCTAGCCATTCTGAACTCATTTCAGTAATTTCAGTGATGTTGCCTAAGGAACAGATTCATTTATTGGCCATGAACCTTACAGCATTGGGCATATCACCCTACAGTTACAATGGTGCAGCAAAGCAGCTGTTTCATGGATGCCGACTGAACAAGTATTTTGTTGCTTTCCGTTAAAACTAATAACTTCCACGTAGTCACCCAAAGTCTAATTCCAATCAGCCACCTCCCTCCATCTCCCCACCCCATTGAAATAAATATGTTTGCAATAAGCAAGATAATAAAACAGTGGGCGATTGATAAAACAAGTCATAATTACGGTCACCACAGCATCTGTTACATTGTTGCTGTGCAGGCTACCAAATCAAGCATTATCATCAAGCTAGAACAAATATATTCCAAGCTATAATCTTATTCAATTCCCAGTTATATTACTGGATGCAAGAAAGAACGTGCCACAGGCCTCTTCCAGAAAACTTAGGACAAGTCAGTAAGACACACATGGGATCGTCGCTTGGATGCAGAACAGGTCATATATTGTGTGCATAGTTTCAGTTTTTACACCACTGATGTGTAATTGAGTTATCATTGGTATAGACTATATATAGAATATAGACTATATCTTGAATTGCATTCGACCACAATCTGCAAACCTCATGGCTCGGCATATAACCTACTCTACCATTACCATCAAACCGGGGGATCAGCCCTGGTTCAATGAAGAGTGCAGGAGGGCACGCCAGAGCAAAACCAGGCACACCTAAAAATGAGGTATCAACCTGGTGAAGCTACAACACAGAACTGGCCACTGGGACACGATTTCCTGGGCATCCATATCACCACTACAAGGGTACCTACAAGCGAGATATGAAGATGGTGGACATGGACACTGACAATTGGGAGACAGTTGCTGACGGCTGCAACCTCTGGAGGCTGATTTCTTCGAAGAGCATTGGGAGAGGTGAGCAAAAATGAAAAACTAAGCTGACTGAGAAGAGGGACCAGAGAAAACAGATGCCTGCGAATCCTGCACTTTCTCAGCCCAATGTCTTCCTCTGCAGCAAATGTGGCAGAGACGGCCATGCCAGAGTGGGGCTCCTGAACCACACAGATGATGCTTAACGTAGAGGTGAGCACCACAATGCAAACCATAGAATTATGAGATGGAAGGCTGCCATTTTGATTGTGATTACAACACTCAAGTCAGTTAAGTTCTACTTTTGAGATATAGGAAAATCATCAATGCTTAGCTTAGAGCCCAACAAAACAATTCTCAGGCATCTTGTGCCCAGAAACTTCACAGACTCCCTAATGCTAGCTAAACTTTCAAATCTTCTCCATCTACCACCTAGAAAAGCAAGCGCAGCTGATGCACGGGAACAGTGCCAACTGCAAGTTCCCCTCCAAGGCACACACCATCCTGACTTGGAACTATATCACTGTTCCTAGGACAAAATCCTGGAACTCCCTCCCTAACTGCTCTGTGAGTATACCTTGACCTCAGATTGCAGCAGTTCAAGGAGGCAGCTCACCACCACCTTCTCAAGGGCAATTAGGGAGAGGTCTTACCAATGACAATCACATCCCATGAATGAATAAGAAAAGGTTTCATATTTATGACTTGACTAGTCAAATTGTGTAGAGTTGGTTTTCCCTACTCCAAATTGAATGCTTCACTTTTGCTTAGCACCCTGCAGCTGAGATAATTAACTGATTAAATATCGCTTATTGAAGGGAGTGAGTTTGGATAACATCCTATCAGTTTATCAGTTTAAATGTAGTGCCTTTGGTTTAGAAATCAAGTGCTTCAGTTGCACCTGAATTCTTAAATACATGTTTTTTTAAATTTTCTGTACAACAAGCTCCTTTACCTGCAAAGTCTTCTTTACTTTGGCTCGCTGAAGATGAGAAGAAATTGTAGGCAAAGAATCATCCTGCAGCTTACTACTGGACAATTTCACGTCACCATTCTGATAATGCTCCGATACTCTAAAATGAAACAGAAAACGATTAAGCAATGACAGTAGAATGGAAATATTTGTTGATGGTATTACCTAGAAAGGCTATAAACGTCAGGCATAAAAGTGCTATCTTTTACACGAGTAAGGGGAATTATGATGGTAAAATCCACCATGTACTGTTGTAATGATTTATACAAACCAGGAAGCTGTCACATTCAATCCTGAGACTGTGCTTGTCTGAGTGGCATTCTGGCAATACACTTGGTTACAATGTACCTCGGTGTCTCTGGCTAAGAAGGAAGAAACGATGGCCAGCATCCTTTCTCCAATTGGTATGTATTAGCTCTAAAGGAATTGCATTGCTTGTAGTTGTTGGTAAGGATGAGATCAGCCAGCAAATGATGCCCTGCCCATGGTTAATTAATCCATTCACCCTGTCCAGGCTCATATCGCAGTTCACAAAAGGAATGACAATAGTTCAACAATACCACTATGGCTGTGGTAACGGTTAAAAATACATTAAAATGTTTATATGAATCACAGTAGTCCACATCATAATGTAGCAAAGTCTAGTCAAATTACAGCATGAAAAAGGAACTTGCATCACATCAGTCTGGACTGGTTTCAGACCTGGGTCCTAAAGCTGAAAGGGCATGATTCAATTCTCTGCACTAAAAAGCCCTCAAAATTTTCTGAATTTTAGGAGAGCCATTGAAAATTGCTTTCTATAATGGTTATTAAAAAATTCATAATCAATTAAAATATAAGCATTATTGCATTTGACATTAATAACCAACAGAGACTACAATATTTAAAATAATTCATTTGTTAGGTTTGCATCTTGTGATATCATTGAGTGTGGATATCATGCTGGCTATTTGTAGGCATTTTTATCCCATTGTTTTCAGATCTGAAACTGTTCAGTTGGAATCAAAGTCACATGTGCTACAGTCTAACCTATAGCTCATTTCCTATTTTATTGAACTTCAACTGATTCAGATATACGCTCAGATTATTGAGCTGAGAATTTAGATTATTACTGTCATAGACCTTATCAACGTATTTGGAGATAATGCTTCTTTCACAACATTGTTATACCAGTGGCCTTATTGTGAATACAAAAGTCAAGGTTCAGGTTCAGTTAAAAGGTAATATTGGGCAGAAGTACTAAGTCACTTTCAAAACTCAGAGAGTCAGGCTTCCTCCATGGAGAGATTGGCAACTCTCCTGGAGAGGGGCTTCCAGCAGAACAACCAGCTTCTCCTGGGGATAAGTTTGGGCCTGCAAGCCCTCACAGTGCCAGTGGCCACAGCTGGTCATTGCCTGTGTGGGAGATGGTTTGGGCACCAAGTGTCCCAGCTCAGTGCCCATCCATCTACGATGAGCAGGGAGGCCCGAAGCAACCTCACGTCGGCGCAGCAGCTGCCTGTCGTCTCTGCGGGCTCCTCTTAGGGCGCTCTGGATGAGGGCAGCAGCTCCTCCGCCCCTCTGCCAGTGACCATCGCATCCGTTGAGGCTGCGATGACTGGGGAGATGCCAGCTGTGGAAATGGCCACTCCCTCCCTGGCGGGGCCAGCACAGGCTCCACGGGCCAGAAGGCGTCCGCCAAGGTCATCGAGGCCAACAGGACAGCAGACTGACTCAGAAGCCACTCCGAGCAATGGGGCGGCACCCAGACGTAACACCCGTAAACATAAGCATAAGGCACCTTAGGCACACCACGGGTTTCTCACTGGTGCTTTTGTGTTGGCCCTAGATTAGGGAATTTTTATTTTTTGATGTTGGAACAACATTTGGAATTAATTTTGTTGCACCATATGATAGATCAAAATAAAATCCACATGTGTTACCATGGCTGAGTGTGGCTCCTTTGTGCTGCATTTGTATGTTTCACATACAATATCATGAGTGTTTGAGTGGACATTGAGGTTTATGTACAAAGCCCTTAGTTGCAGCTGATGAAGTGGCAGATGTAGCACTTAAGTGCCACGTATGGATGCACCAGGCAATGCTGGTCCTCCAGATCCATTTGAGTGGAGCTAGCTGAAGGTTCATTGGATTAAAGCCTCCCGGGTGTCCCTGCCTCCTTGGTGTAGTTCCGGGTCAGCGTTCAGCCCCACAACATTGATTCCTCATCCAGCGAAACACTGCTGGAATCATCATGTGCAGCTGCATCCACTGCGTCAAGGTCTTCATTGTCCACTGCATCCCCCCTTTCCAGCGCAAGATTGTGCAGAGCACAGCATGCTACCACTATCACAGAGACACAATCTGGGGGGTACTGTAGTGCACCCGCTGCGCGGTCCAGGATTCGGAAACGCATCTTAAGACTGATGGTTCTCTCCACCGCAGCTCTTGTGGAGCTGTGGCTCCAATTGTAGCGCTGCTCAGCTTCTGTTCTTGGATGGTGCAGAGGCGTCATGAGCCACCTTCTGAGGTGATAGCCCTGTTCACACAGCAGCCATCCATCAAGCCGAGCCAGAGCACTGAAGAGCCCCGGCACCTGGGAGTGTCTGGGATGTAGGCGTCGTGGGAGCTGCCTGGATACCTTGCACAGACTTGTAGAATCTGCATCCTGTGATTACACAATATCTGCACGTTCATGGAGTGGAAGCCCTTCCTGTTGATGAAGGCACTGGGCTCACCTGCTGGCCACATATGTACAGTCTATAGCACCCTGGATTCGGGGGAAGCCAGCAATGGCCGCGAAGCCTCTGGCTCACTGTGCCTGACTTGCCTAGTCGCAGCGGAAGTGGATGAAGGTCAATGCACACCTGAAAAGAACGTCTGTGCCCCGCTTGACACAAGTGTGGACAGCTGATTGGGAGACACTGCAAAGAACACCCACTCAGCCCTGGAAGGAGCCAGAGGCATAGAAGTTGAGGGCAGCTGTGAGCTTCAGAGCCACTGGCATGGGGTGTCCACCCACACAGTTAGGAGAGATCTCAGGGCCAATCATATGACAGATATAGTTGACTGTCTCCCTCGACAGTCGGAGCCTCCTTCGGCACTGCACCTCAGTCATATTGAGGTAGCTGCTTCTCCGCCTGTATACCCTGGCAGCAGGACAGTGGCGTCTTCTGCAGCCCCTTCCACCTTGAACTACCTCTTGGCCCAGCGCCCCTTGGGCCTGCGCCTGTGCTCCCAAAGGTGGTTCCCCTGGAGGCTGATTATCCACTCCTGGCCTCCTCCTTATTCAAGCCCTCCCTTCCTCCTCAGAGGAGCTGCCTCTAGTGGAGATATCAGAACCCATATCCATGCTAAAGGGAGGCCTCCGGAAAGCTACAGGCCTGATAAAGATTACTGACTGCAGAGTGCTGAGCTGAAGGTTCAAAATACACTGAAAGCTGCTGGAATTCGTTCTGAACTGCTACAGATCGCACAGGCAAGTTTAAAACACTTTCTGCAATAAATACTTCACAGAACAGATTGACGACCCCACTGAGCCCTCATATCCCGCCCGTGGATGAGTTTTGTTAAAAAGTCGCTTACCTGCCTGCCCGTTGCGCCCGTGCGCCGAGCCGAAGATCGCCACGGACGCCTGAGAATCGGCATCGATTGTCGAGTTAAGGGCCTTAACTAGCCCCTTAATTAATGGCAGGCATGCGTCGTACTTCATGGCACGCCTGCCTAATGAAATATTGCGATGGCGTGCGGTGACGTCGCGATGCTTGCCCGACGTCACCACGCGTCATTTTAGGTGCCCCGCACGTCACCCTGAAAATTCTGCCCCAGGTGTCTGTACAAAGACCACTGTTTTTCATGATATATATTAATGATTTGGACTTGGGTATATGGGACACAATTCCAAGGTTTGAAGATGAAACAAAGCTTGGAAGTGCAATAAACAGTGAGAAGGATGGTGACAGATTTCAGGAGGACACAGAAAAGCTAGTAGTATTGATGGGCACATAGCAGATGAAATTTAACATAAAGAAGTGCAAAGTGATTCATTTTGATAGAAAGAAAGAGGAGAGGCAATGTAAGATAAAGGATACAATTCTAAAGGGGTACAGAACAGAGGGACCTGTGGGTATATGTGGTAGGACAGGTTGAAGTAGCAGTTAAAAACACATGCTGGATTTTGAGCTTTATAAATAGAGACATAAAGTATAAAACCAAGGAAGTTACGAAGAACCTTTATAAAGCACTGTTTCAGCCACAACTAGAATACTGTGTCCAATTCTGGGCATCACACTTTAGAAAGGATATGAAGTCATAACAGAAGGTGCTGAAAAGATGAGGGACTTCAGTTATGTGGATAGATTGGAGAAGCTGGGATTTGTTCTTCTTAGAGCAGAGAAGGTTGAGAGAAGATATAATAGAGGTGTCCAAAATCATGAGAGGTCTGGCCAGAGTAGATTGGAGGAAACTGTTCCCATTGGCAGAAAGATCAACAGCCAGATGATGAAAGATGGGCATATTCTAAAACATCTCTATGCAGAACTTGCAGATGCTTTAATGCTGCTAGATAACAGGCCACAGTGGAGGGCTGTGCTGCATTAAGGAGCCAGTAAAGGCAAAGAGGTGGCTGAAGGAGAGGAAAGAGCAAAGTTTACAAATTTCAAGTGTCAGTACCAAATGCATTTCATCATCTGACCTCATGATTTATACATGTGGCAAGGAATGTTGTTGAGAATGTGATTTTTCAGCTGTACACGATGTCGCAGCATGGCAAAGTGCCTAAAAAAATTTGGTACATGCACCATGACTTTCAAGACAGATAGCTGTGACTTATATTATTAAACTCTTTTCAGGAATGGGAGGGTCATCTAATCTACTGAAACTAAGCACATAATCAATGTCTTCAGAATGATACTTGACAGTGTTAGCATGCACTAATTGTACTCTTAACATCCTCAAACTGTAATAAAACTACAGTTTAGGGCTTAATGCTGGCTTAATTCACTAACACCTTACTGACAACAGTCATATCAAAAAGTGCTGTAACTACTGTTGTACTTTTGGGACTCTGGAGGTTGTAAATAAACTGCACAACAGTCACTTTCCAAGTTGCGAGCCAAAGTCTGGAAGCAGAGCAGAATTAATATCCTGCAATTGCTTCCTGAACTATTTGTTCATTGCTTCCTCTGAAAGTTATTAAATATTTTCTCGGAAATTAACCATTGTTTTTAATCTTTGGGCTTCTTTGCCTGCCTGTTAGTTGGCTGACAGCTCAGATACCAATGGAGTAAAATTCATCAGGTCAAAAATGTTAACAAAATCTGGCCCCTGCAATCCCCCACCACAACACTCCTCTTCAGGATCCACGGCCAGGGTTTTACATTTGGCATGCGGGCATGCACCTGACACGCCCAAGCATAATATGATGCGCGATGACGTTGGGCGTGTGTCCCAACATCGCACACTCGCGCGATATTTCGTTTCGGCGGGTGCACGCTGGAGTTGGCTGCGTACCCGCCGATAATTGAAAGGCCTATTAAGGCCATTAACAATTAAGTAATTAATTTGAAATTTAACGGTTGGCGGGCAGGCGAAAAGGCCAAGCGGCCTTTACATTGTTTAGGAAACCTCATCCACAAGCGGGATGAGGTTTCCTAAAGATAATACACATTACATAAAAGCTTTATTTTGAAATTAAAAACATCTCCCATCTCATGTGACACTGTCATGTTTTATTTAATTTTATTGTGTTTATTAACTTTTTTAAAAAGCGCTTCAGTGCCTCAGGGAGGTTGAAGTGCTCTTTCGTGAAATCACGTAGCAGAGACAATCGTGGGCTCTGGTCAGCTTCCCGACCCCCCCACCGCCAGCTCCCGCTGAGCCCGCTCGACGAGGGAAAAATTCTGGCCCATATTTTGTACTCAAGCTGACTTGTTATCTAAAATTACTGATGGGTAGAATTTCAGCCCTCAATCTTACTTTGCGATTCATAAACAAGAAATTATAAGATTTTTACAAGTCTGATAATGTTAATACCAAACTGAACTTATAATATACTAATTTAGTTTTCATTTGTGGAAACAGAATTTATATTTAGGAGCTGTCTCAAATGCTACAGGACTAATATAACTTGTTAAACAGCAAAATGTGAATTTTGGAGCTGTTATGACACAGCAGTTGGTAAAGGCTGAGTTGTTTAAATCCTAGAGGGAAACTTGAACAACTGTCATAACCTATATTTTCAATTGGTATGTTTGAGATGCAGTTCTGAATTCGGGAATAAAACCATCAAGCCTGAAGAGGTTTTTTTTAAACATAAAACTAAATTAAACATTTATTCATTTAACAAGAAATTAAACACATACACATGCCTACAAATTACTACCATAATAACTTTTAAACAAATCCACAAATTAATCACTCCCAGGTAAATCTTCACCAAGGCAACAATAACCCATAGAATTTAAACAGATACCAGGCAAAGCACATTTGACCTTACAAATTCAAATTGAGGTTCCTTGTAATTTGGTTCCTTTGCAGACAATTGTAGCCTTACAGGGTGGTTAGATCTTAAATGCCTCAAACTCATACACACAAACTCCTTTCTATTTACACTTAGCTTACCCTTTGAATGTAAATTTTCCATTGTATTACTAGGTTTTTAAAATTTTACCTCTCCTAACAATAATTCTTTCATTCCACCAATTTTATTAGTAATATAAACACACATTGCTTGGCATTTCCCAGCTGGGTGCAAGATTTTACCCATTCTTTTGAATGGTTTATTCAACAAATGCAAATTGCACTTTACCTTTTAACTTACGTTTATCTAATTAACGTCTTAAACTACTATACATCAAAGCACCCAGACTAGCTGGCATTAATCCAATTAAGCCACACACAGACACACATGCACAGACACACACCCTACCACAAGTCAAATTTAAAAATAATTTCTAATAACATTAAAGACATTAATATCTCTTCATGACAGGAGCTCTTGTATAATATAAAATAATGGATGCTGATAGATGATACTGCTTTGGAATGAATCATTTTCATTTTGGCTACCCTATATCACAATCAAATAATGCTAGGTGAGTTATAACATGGTTAGCTGCAAAATAAAACTCCCAAAACACTAGCCCAACAATGTCCCTAAGTACCGAACTCAGACAACCACAACCATCATGTGTTAAAGAGCCTCTTTCATCTGTTCTTGTGTCCTCTCATGTTAAATGTACAAAGCCAATCACAAATGACTATTGGTGAAATCAGCTTTGCGTACTTACTACAAAGGTGGAGCTGGATAAATGGCTCCATTGCAGCTGTTTAAGCTTCGTGGACCTGGAGAACTGGAAAAGTTTGCTTCTTGTTTGGTGAATTTAACAAATTTAGTGGATTGCTTTTTTGCACCAATCACACCTCCAACTCAATGTTTAAGAGAGTTTAGGCTAAATCTTAAATAAAACCAGAAAATGCTGGAAATAGCAGGCCAGGCAGCATCTGTTCAGAGAGAAAAACAAAGTTAACATTCCGCTTTTCAAATAGGCCAAATTTTCCAGTTTTCAAGCTTCATGGGAAAAGAAGATAAGGGGATTATAGAGGGGAGACAAAACTAGAGAGGAGTGGAAACTTGATTTTGTTTTCATGTTTTAATGGCTTAGATTTTTTCTGCAAGAAAATCTGACTGTGCCAGAAATCTGCTTTTTGTGCATAACTGGTGTCTCCTTTTGTGCACTGCAATCTAATTTATTTTGTTTATGGAACCTCACAATCTTTGTGCATGGGGGTGCTTGAATTCTCAGTGCATTAGGCAACCCATTAGTTTGTTTCAATAGTATCCAGTCTCCTGCTCCAAATAACTGGATGTTCCTTCCATAAAACTTCTCAGTGAGATTGCCAATTTTGTGCCAAGACAGTTATGTGCTTTGGGTACCAAATCCACTAGGCATTGTTTTGTACTCATAGCCAGAGATTGTGCTGCACTCGAGTCCCAGAGGTGAAACATATGGCAATAGTTAGATTGCCTTGTAATATTTTTCTTTCACGTGAAATAGCAATTACCATTTGTACTGGAAAACTCAAATTATGAATGTTACTACAGAACTCAGTCAAAGGAAACAAAAATACTTGCTGAAATCATTCTATTAATTGGAATGCAAACAATTCCCATTAGTGGTAGTTTAGGATTGGCTTCAAACATTTCCAATTACATCAATGGAACTCTATTCCTTACAATATGATACTTAGTCATAAAGGTTCAGCTGTTTATTACTGTGCATCAAAGGGCAAACCTTGTCAGATGATACAATTTCAAGGAATACTGGAGGACTGTGAGAGGAGGAAAGAGCAATTTTTACACTATTTGGACAGGGTGTGTTCGGAGCACATTATTTGCCATATCTAATCTTTCTAGTTTATGATAGTAAAAGGGGAGATCCATATAGAATTGAAATGTGCTAGTACAGCCAATCAAGTTCCCTGGCATCATAACTTTCACCTGAATGTTTTCCACGTTTCCGAATTAGACTTACTCAAATAATATAAGATAAAAACAAGAATAAAAACAGAAAATACTGGAAATACTCAGCAGGTCTAACAGCGTCTATGTAGAGAGAAACAGACTTAATGTTCAGGTCTAGGACCTATCATCAGGAAGTTCTGTAGAAAGATGATTGACCTGAAATATTAACTCCATTTCTCACTCCGCAGATATTGCCAGACCTGCTGAGTATTTCCAGCATTTTCTATTTTTAATTTTAGATTTCAGCATCTGCAGTATTTTGCTGTTGTATTAAGATAAAAAGTTATTTGAAATTTGTAGTATATACTGTAATTAACTTTTTAACCCATTTCAAGTTCTTATAGCAGTAATCCAATGACTTCCATTTAGCAATGAGACCCTTCAAAAACAACAGAAGGCTTTTCTTATATAAAAGCAAAAAACTGTGGATGCTGGAAATCCAAAACAAAAATACCTGGAAAAACTCAGCAGGTCTGGCAGCATCTGCGGATAGGAGCACAGTTAATGTTTCGAGTCTGAATGACCCTTCAACAGAACTAAGTAAAAATAGAAGAGAGGTGAAATATAAGCTGGTTTAAGGGGTGGGGGGGTGGGACAAGAAGAGCTGGATACAGGACCAGTGATAGGTGGAGATAACCAAAAGATGTCACAGATAAAAGGAGAAAGAGGTGTTGAAGGTGGTGATATTATCTAAAGGAATGTGCTAATTAAGGGTAGAAAGCAGGACGAGCAAGGTACAGATAGCCCTAGTGGGGGTGGGGTGGGGGGAAGGGATCGAAATAGGCTAAAAGGTAGAGATAAACCAATGGATGGAAATACACTTCAAAATAATGGAAATAGGTGGGAAAAGAAAAATCTATATAAATCATTGGAAAAAGCAAAAAGGAGGGGGAAAATCGGAAAGGGGTGGGGATGGAGCAGAGAGTTCATGATCTAAAATTGTTGAACTCAATATTCAGTCCGGAAGGCTGTAAAGTGCCTAGTCGGAAGATGAGGTGCTGTTCCTTCAGTTTGCGTTGAAATTCACTGGAACAATGCAGCAAGTCAAGGACAGACATGAGGGCATGAGAGCAGGCTGGAGTGTTGAAATGACAAGTGACAGGGAGGTCTGGGTAATACTTGCGGACAGACCGAAGGTGTTCTGCAAAGCGGTCACCCAGTCTGCGTTTGGTCTCTCCAATGTAGAGGAAACCACATTGGGAGCAACGAATGCAGTAGACTAAGTTAAGGGAAGTGCAAGTGAAATACTGCTTCACTTGAAAGGAGCGTTTGGGCCCTTGGACGGTGAGGAGAGGGGAAATAAAGGGGCAGGTGTTGCATCTTCTGCGGTTGTATGGGAAGGTGCTGTGGGAGGGGGTTGAGGTGTAGGGAGTGATGGAGGAGTGGACCAGGGTGTCCCGGAGGGAACGATCCCTGCGGAATGCCGCCAGGTGGGGTGAAGGGAAGATGTGTTTGGTGGTGGCATCATGCTGGAGTTGGCGGAAATGGCGGAGGATGATCCTTTGAATGCGGAGGCTGGTGGGGTGATAAGTGAGGACAAGGGGGACCCTATCATGTTTCTGGGAAGGAGAAGAAGGTGTGAGGGCGGATGCGTGGGAGATGGGCCGGACACGGTTGAGGGCCCTGTCAACCACCATGGGTGGAAAACCTCGGTTAAGGAAGAACGAGGACATGTCAGAGGAACGGTTTTTGAAAGTGGCAGCATCAGAACAGATGCGACGGAGGCAAAGGAATTGAGAGAACGGGATGGAGTCCTTACAGGAAGCGGGGTGTGAGGAGCTGTAGTCGAGGTAGCTGTGGAATTCGGTAGGCTTGTAATGGATATTGATGGACAGACTATCACCAGAAATTGAGACAGAGAGGTCAAGGAAGGGAAAGGAAGTGTCAGAGATGGACCATGTGAAAATGATGGAGGGGTGGAGATTGGAAGCAAAATTAATACATTTTTCCAGGTCCCGACGAGAGCATGAAGCAGCACCGAAGTAATCATTGATGTACCGGAGAAAGAGTTGTGGGAGGGGGCCGGAGTAGGACTGGAACAAGGAGTGTTCCACATACCCCATAAAGAGACAGGCATAGCTGGGGCCCATGCGGGTACCCATAGCCACACCTTTTATTTGGAGGAAGTGAGAGGAGTTTAAGGAGAAATTGTTCAGTGTGAGAACAAGTTCAGCCAGACGGAGGAGAGTAGTGGTGGATGGGGATTGTTCGGACCTCTGTTCGAGGAAGAAGCGGACAGCCATCAGACCATCCCGGTGGGGGATGGAGGTGTAGAGGGATTGAGCGTCCATGGTGAAGAGGAGGCGGTTGGGGCCAGGGAATTGGAAATTGTTGATATGGTGTAGGGTGTCAGAAGAATCACGGATGTAGGTGGGAAGGGACTGGACAAGGGGAGAGAGAATGGAGTCAAGATAGCAAGAAATGAGTTCCGTGGGGCAGGAACAGGCTGAACATTGAACGTTCAGTGCTCAGCAAAGGCCCTAGTTTCATACCCTTACGCCCTCATCTCAATGAATTTTGGGCTCAGCACGATGCTGAACTCTTCTTCCGCCGCCTTCGTCTCCGTGCACACTTCTTTGGGCAGGAGTCCTCTCGCCGTTCAACGGATCCTTTTACCCACCTCCAATATTCTCCCTCCACCTGGACCCCTCTCTCTGGATTCTTACCTTCTTTTGATCTTTTCATTGAGAACTGTCGGCGTGACATTAATCGTCTCAATTTCTCTGCTCCTCTCACCCACTCTAACCTGTCTCTCTCTGAACTTACTGTACTCCGTTCTCTCAGGTCCAGCCCTGACATTGTCATCAAACCCGCTGACAAGGGTGGTGCTGTTGTTGTCTGGCGCACTGATCTCCACCTCACAGAGGCTGAGCGTCAACTCGTAGACACTTCCTCCTATCTCTCCCTGGACCATGACCCCACCACTGAACGTCAAGCCATTGTTTCCAGGACTGTTACTGACCTCATCTCCTCTGGAGATCTTCCTTCCACAGCTTCCAACCTGATAGTCTCCCAACCTCGGACGGCCCGCTTCTACCTCCTACCCAAAATCCACAAACAGGACTGTCCCGGCAGACCGATTGTGTCAGCCTGTTCCTGCCCCGCGGAACTCATTTCTTGCTATCTTGACTCCATTCTCTCTCCCCTTGTCCAGTCCCTTCCCACCTACATCCGTGATTCCTCTGACACCCTACATCATATCAACAATTTACAGTTCCCTGGCCCCAACCGCCTCCTCTTCACCATGGACGTCCAATCCCTCTACGCCTCCATCCCCCACCGGGATGGTCTGATGGTTCTCCGCTTCTTCCTCGAACAGAGGCCCGAACAATCCCCATCCACCGCTACTCTCCTCCGTCTGGCTGAACTTGTTCTCACACTGAACAATTTCTCCTTAAACTCCTCTCACTTCCTCCAAGTAAAAGGTGTGGCTATGGGTACCCGCATGGGCCCCAGCTATGCCTGTCTCTTTATGGGGTATGTGGAACACTCCTTGTTCCAGTCCTACTCCGGCCCCCTCCCACAACTCTTTCTCCGGTACATCGATGATTACTTCGGTGCTGCTTCATGCTCTTGTCTGGACCTGGAAAAATGTATTAATTTTGCTTCCAATTTCCACCCCTCCATCATTTTCACATGGTCCATCTCTGACACTTCCCTTCCCTTCCTTGACCTCTCTGTCTCAATTTCTGGTGATAGACTGTCCATCAATATCCATTACAAGCCTACCGAATCCCACAGCTACCTCGACTACAGCTCCTCACACCCCGCTTCCTGTAAGGACTCCATCCCAGTCTCTCAATTCCTTCGCCTCCGTCGCATCTGTTCTGATGCTGCCACTTTCAAAAACAGCTCCTCTGACATGTCCTCGTTCTTCCTTAATCGAGGTTTTCCACCCATGGTGGTTGACAGGGCCCTCAACCGTGTCCAGCCCATCTCCCGCGCATCCGCCCTCACACCTTCTTCTCCTTCCCAGAAACATGATAGGGTCCCCCTTGACCTCACTTATCATCCCACCAGCCTCCGCATTCAAAGGATCATCCTTCGCCATTTCCGCCAACTCCAGCATGATGCCACCACCAAACACATCTTCCCTTCACCCCACCTGGCGGCATTCCGCAGGGATCGTTCCCTCCGGGACACCCTGGTCCACTCCTCCATCACTCCCTACACCTCAACCCCCTCCCACGGCACCTTCCCATGCAACCGCAAAAGGTGCAACACCTGCCCCTTTACTTCGCCTCTCCTCACCGTCCAAGAGCCCAAACGCTCCTTTCAAGTGAAGCAGCATTTCACTTGCACTTCCCTTAACTTAGTCTACTGCATTCGTTGCTCCCAATGTGGTTTCCTCTACATTGGAGAGACCAAACGCAGACTGGGTGACCGCTTTTCAGAACACCTTCGGTCTGTCCGCAAGTATTACCCAGACCTCCCTGTCACTTGCCATTTCAACACTCCAGCCTGCTCTCATGCCCACATGTCTGTCCTTGAGCTTCACTGGAACAATGCAGCAAGCCAACGCAAACTGGAGGAACAGCTCATCTTCCGACTAGGCACTTTACAGCCTTCTGGACTGAATATTGAGTTCAACAATTTTAGATCATGAACTCTCTCCTCCATCCACACCCCCTTTCCAATTTTCCCCCTCCTTTTTGCTTTTTCCAATAATTTATATAGATTTTTCTTTTCCCACCTACTTCCATTATTTTGAAGTATATTTCCATCCATTGTTTTACCTCTACCTTTTAGCCTATTTTGATCCCTTCCCCCCACCCCACCCCAATTAGGGCTATCTGTACCTTGCTCGTCCTGCTTTCTACCTTAATTAGCACATTCCTTTAGATAATATCACCACCTTCAACACCTCTTTCTCCTTTTGTCTGTGACATCTTTTGGTTATCTCCACCTATCACTGGCCCTCTATCCAGCTCTTCTTGTCCCACTCCCCCCTTAAACCAGCTTATATTTCACCTCTCTTCTATTTTTACTTAGTTCTGTTGAAGGGTCATTCGGACTCGAAACGTTAACTGTGCTCCTATCCGCAGATGCTGCCAGACCTGCTGAGTTTTTCCAGGTATTCTTATTTTTGAGAAGGCTTTTCTTTCCTTTTGGCAGAATTTGAAACTGCAACGAACCCGCTGTAAAGAAATTGCTTCAACTTTGCTATTTAACTTCCTTTCATCTTAAATTCAATTTAGGAATTATTCATTAATTTTAAAGGTGCATAAAGCACTCAGAATAATTATTTTGGGATTTTTACACTAATTCTGCTGTTCTAATCCATTACCGAACCTTGCCATTTTTATTCTCTTTCACCATTTAGGTGTCTCTATTCTACTTACATTAGCTTCTGATCTATGCAATGATCCCAGTTTTGGAGTGAGCAGAGAATTACAGTTGTAGACTCCCATGGTCATATGAATAAGGTATAGAAAACACTGGTGTTAACAGTTCAACTTCAAATACATCACTGCAAATCTGCCTCCTGCCCCACCTCTAACCAGCAGATAGTTAAGAATGTTCAAAACTCATCACATAAACATCGAACAAGTTAGCAAGCTCTATGTTACAGAATTTACCCCAGCCATTGACGTAACAAATAAGCACCATTAACTTTTCCATTTTTTTCTGAGTAGTGAATGTTTGCAAAAGAAGTGAACCACAGTATTAAGAATGAAACACTTTTACTTAATAGCAGCATCAAGCACTGGGTCAAAGCTCCCTCCCTGTTACCTTCCCAATTAGCCTAATTTCCAAACCTCAGAAGCAATCTCCTTAGTGTAAGTGCTTCCATTCCCCAAAATGTTATCCTTATAGTCTTGCTCATACCACTCACGTCCCTAAGATTGCATACCTAAGATTAGTGAGAGTGGGATGCCCTTAATGCAAATCATCTTCTCCCCTTCCTTTTGGTTAGTTTGCCATGCTATACACTATCTGCAGTTGAGGCGGCAGGAATGCAACTTGCTCCCAGCTGTCCACCAATGCTGATCTGACAATGATTGCTAAGAGGTGAGCAAGAGCAGCTCTGTGTGATTTTCCCTACTTGTAGGAAAAAATCTTGCCTCCATTCAGCGCCTTCCCACAAAAGGAACAGGACAGAATGGGAAGACAACAGATGAGGAATCAGGGGAACAAACCCACATCCGAATACTATAGTGCAATGCATCGAGATTTGAAGGAGCCATGCAACATCTCCCCCTGAAAGACGATTCATAATTTATACCTCAAGTTTGAGGAATCGAGCTTTGCTTGCTTTTAAACAAAGGCAATGGCTTATCAAAGCAATAAAAGTAATTATTTATCAGTTAGCAAGTCTATTTAAACAAATGTCTGGTTATATACAAAGAGACATATGATTTCAATAAACAGCCTAGCCTAAGTTTATTTATAAGTATAGGTCAGATAGTGTTTCTAGGTGATACAGAAACACAGTAGCTGGGCAAATGAACAGCACTAGAGAGTTTGAATTTGAGCATAGGAAGATATTGCATATTGGTGCAAAGAAAAACCTTACACTATGATCTAAAATGGCACTATTGTACTTGTCTGCATTCTTCATTATCAACAGAAATCAATTTATTGTGGCATTTAAAATAGGCAGTCAAGATCAAGTGTAGTCTTTAGACCAAGTGGGGTTAAAGGATGGGAAACATTTTAATCAGGGTACGTAATGCAGCTCCCATCTTAAAATCATAAATTCTGTTTTCATTTTAATGCAATTTGGAAGTAGAGTTGCAGCATTGGAGTTTTTCTGCAGCACAGAATGAAGAGCTGAGAGGGGTGAAATTGAGGTGCTACAATGCCATAGGAAATGCAATTAAAGCGTGACAAGTTTACATAGGCATTTCCAATATAAATTTCAAGAATGGAAGAGGCTGACCCAGGAAATGTAAAAAGAGAATTTTTTTATATATTGGAGATTTTTCTAATAAAGTAATTTATACGCTGAAGTTCTATATAGCAGTATCCTGTTTCTAAATTCAGGAATGGCATATATTTGCTGCGGAGCAACATTAAATACAAAGATATTTACTGAAAATTGGAAAAAGCATTTTCTGCATTCATATGGCTAATACCACACGGATAGCATCTGCCATCAGAATGGACTTTTTGGACTAAGATTGAAAAGTGAACACCAACTGTCCTCTAATTTGGAGATTTATTTTGAGACTACCCAAATTTTTCCACCTAGATAATCTAAAGAGACTTGCTCCCTGTCAGATGAGCCTGTTGGTCTCCAACTTACTGGACTAAATATTACAAAGAACTGATGCTCAGTTTGGGTTCCGCCAGGGTCACTCTGCTCCTGATCTCCTTACAGCCTCAGTCCAAACATAGACAAAAGAGCTGAATTCAAGAAATGAGGTAAGAGTGACTGCCCTTGACATCAAGGCAGCATTTGACTGAATGTGGCCTCAAGGAGCCCTGACAAAATTGAAGTCAATTGGAATCGGGAGAAAACGTTCCGTTGGTTGGAGTCATACCTAGCACAAAGTAAACTGATTGTGGTTGCTGGAGGTCAATCACCTCAGTCCCAGGACATCATTACATGAGTTCCACAGGGTAGTGTCCTAGGCCCAATCATCTTTAGCTGCTTCCTCCATGACTGTCCCTCCATATTGTCAGAAGTGGGGATGTTCACTGATGATTGCACAATGTTCAGTGCCATTTGCAACACCTCATATGAAAACAGTCAGTATTCATATGCAGCAAGACCTGGGCAACATTCAGGCTTGAGCTGAAAGGTGGCAAGTGACATTCACACCACTCAAGTGGCAAGAAATAACCATCGCCAATAACAGAGAGTCCAACCTCTCACCATCATATTCATTGGCATTACCATCGCTGAATCTCCCACTATCAACATCCTGGGGGCTACCACTGGCCTAAAATTGAACTGGACCAGCTATATAAATACTGTGGCTACAACAGCAGGTCAGAGGCTGGGAATTCTGGGGTGAGTGGCTCATTTCCTGGCTCCCGAAAACCTGTCCACCATCTACAAGGCACAAGTCAGGAGTGTGATGGAATACTCACCACTTGCCTGGATGAGTGCAGCTCCAACAACACTCAAGAAGCTCGACACCATCCAGGACAAAGCAGCCCGCTTGATTGGCACCCCACCCACAAACCTAAACATTCACTCCTCCACCAGTGCACAGTGGCAGCAGTGTATACTATGTACTAGATGCACTGCAGCAACTCACCCAGCCTCCTTCGACAGCAAATCCCAAACCAGCAACTTCTACCAATTAGAAGGACAAGGGCAGCAGACACATGGGAACACCACCATCTGCAAGTTCCCTCCAAGACACACACCATCCTGACTTGGAACTATATCGCCATTCCTTCACTGCCACTGGATCAAAATCCTGGAACTCCCTACCCAGCTTCAGAATTCCTAGCCTCTGACCTGCTCTTGTAGCCACAGTATTTATATAGTTGTGTACACCGTGGGTGTACCTACATCACATGGGCTGCAGCGGTTCAAGAAGGCAGCTCACCACCGCCACCTTCACAAGGGCAATTAGGGGTGGACAATAAATGCTGGCCTAGCCAGCGACACCCACATCCCATGACAGAAAAAAATAATTTTCATTAGCTAGTATCCAGTTATTTTCTAGTCATAGCATTCTGATTGGTACCACAGAGCTCCTGAGCAGCCAATTCATTTGAAGAATGATCCAAATAGAGACAGGGAGATGGTGGCAGTGGTAATGTCGTTGGACTAGGAATTCAGAGACCCAGGCTAATGCTCTGGTACATGGGTTCAAATCCCACCTTGGCAGCAGGGTGAATTTAAATTCAATTAATAAATCTGAGATATAAAGTTAGTGTCAGTGGTGGTGACCATGGCAACTATCACAGATTGTTGTAAAAACCCATCTTATTCACTAATGCCCTTTAGAGAAGGAAATTGCCATCCTTAACTGATTTGGCCTTTATGTGACTCCAGACCCACAGCAACGTAGTTGACTCTTAACTACCCTCTAAAATAGCTAGCAATTAGGGATGAGCAACAAATGCTGGCCTTGCCAATGATGCTCACATCCCATGAAAGAATAAAGACAGTTTGTGAACTCCAAATGAAGAGCAATTACAGCTGAAAATATATATATTTCCAAGTAAAAAATACCTCTTACATATGGATCATCTTGTTTTCTAAGTTACATGGAACAAAGTTAATCATTACATTACCTGCTACAATTAAACTAGAATAGTGATGCCTATCAAAGACATGTCTGAACCTGCCAATAGCACACAGAGAATTGACCTAGAGGTAATTGTTTGCAATAAGAAGTTCTTTCTCTCAATTTATCATGGCCATAACACCTTGCAAACAAACAAGAGCTTCTTAAAGAAAAAGGAATGAGCTCCTTACAAATCTTTAAATAAATCTTTCAATCAAACTTGCAAATATTAGTAAAAATATTCCAAGGATAAGAGAAAGTGGCTTATTTCCTGTTGAGCGATCCTGCAAATTATCAAGTTTCCCTGGTGGCTTTTAAAAGCTGGAAAAGTACATGCTTTGGTAGTCCTCACTGTAACCTATATTTTTGCCATAAATCTGCTTATACTTGTCTAAAGGTAGCTTGGCATTTTCTGGGCTAGGCCAAATTAGGTCCAGTGTACACGGACCCAAAAAGCCTCATGAATGGTTGAATTTCTTTGCAAGTGTTTCCTACACCTGTTTAGCCTTCTGGAAAGGGCTGTTAGATGGCTAATCCATCAGTTTTTTGCATGACCAAGTACCTGATGCACATGGTAAGGGTATAAAGTCATCCTGGAATTTCACATGATCCTAGGATTGTAGCTCAACCAAGTTATTTTTACTGGTAAGTGAATCCTGTTATAATTTATCTTTCTAAAACAATGAGATAATGCTCAGATCTGTGAATTCCCATGCTGGGTACTATAAATAAAAAGCCACTACTGAACAAAAGGGAATTGCTGAAATGTAACAACTGTGAGATGTGAAAAATAATTTCAATGCCTGTCTGGTATATTTAAAATTTCAAATTTCATTCAGTATCCTATTTGATAAAGGTACCCATCCAGACCTTTATTTTCATGGGTTGCATAAGGGTGGATAAGCCTCTGAGATAATTTATAAAGATTAGAGCTAAACTCTGATTGACATGCAAATATCTAAAGCTATCGATAAAATTGATTTTGTATGTTCTGATTGAGGATTTATCCACCAATAAAGCAATGGAGTTTTAAAAACAACCCTTTTCTAACCTCCAAGCCCACAAAATGCAAACAGGACAAACCAGTACATAAGAAATAAAAGTATAAATAGGACTGAGTCACCTGGTTCAGGGGCCACACATGCCCCTATGCTGGGCAACCCAGCTCTATAGAAATACCTCCTATAATAAAGAGGGAGCACCATTCTCAATGTGTTTGATGTCTATGTGCAAAATATCTGGCAAATTGTTATTGTTGCCTGGAATTATCCTCCAAAGTGCAAATGCAGAACCTAGAATCAAACTTGACATTTGCTATGATAGCCGAGTAAAGAGTGATTGTGACCACTGTTATGTCAAGTCATCTCACGTCTAAAACCATTATTTTGGCCCATTGCATGCTCCAACAAATTGTGCTATTATCCTGTCTTCTCAAATCATTTGCAAGCATTCTACTACACTTGCAAATTCCAGGTTTCCTCTTAAGTGTTTCAGCTCAGAATTGAACCGTTCATATCAATTAGTGTTTGCAATTACCATCAATCTATTATCTAACATCGGGGCAATCATTAATACTCTGAAGAGGAGTCATATGGACTTGAAAAGTTAACTCTGTTTCTCTCTCCACAGATGCTGCCAGACCTGCTGAGTTTTTCCAGCATTTTCTGTTTTTATTTTAGATTTCCAGCATCCGCAATATTTTGCTTTTATATTATTAATATCGGGGTGATCATTGTTTGGCAGGCACTCATACAATCCTGCTCAGACAAGATAAATATAGATGAGGAAGGCCAATTTGGTCCATTTAAGCTCTTCCATCCAGGAGAAACCTTATTGCCCCATCACAATAGATGTTTTAAATAATTCCAAGGCACTTGCTTCCATTACTTTACTGACAGTCCATTGATCATTCTTTGTATAATGTATTTTCTGACATTAGCCCTAAATATTGCCTTGCCCTAAATTGAACCTCTGTCCATTGCGCTACTGATACATTTCCACATGATATAATGTTCCACGTTTACCTTTTCTAAAACTAGATACTGCTTCATGACTCTTCTCTGAACTCGCGCTCAAATTTGAACGTTTCCCATGTAGGATTTCCAACAGTTCATTTTGTGTCACAAAATCTGTATTTCTTTTAAATGGGTTGCCCAATTATTTTCAAATTAAAACTAGGTAAGAAAAGTCTATTTTTCATGCCCAGTATAGTGGCTGCCAATTTTCATTTACTACGAAGAGTGTTGCGTCTTTTTCAAGTCTTCCACGCCTTCGTACCTGATTCTCAATCATGTTCTGAGATCCTAAGATAAGCTGCAAAAGGTGAAGTGGGATGTGGAAACTCTGGTGATGGGAACGTTAAGGATAAGCCCTGGTGGATTTCAGAAGCATGGAAGATCCAGAGGCTCAGCCTCATGCTATTCCAATGCAAGGTGGAAGGAGTTGGGAGGAAAGCAATGTCAACCACATTTGGGGAAGAGAGAAGGAAGCAGTTGGATACATTTGGGAAAGGAGGGTTCAGCACAATCATTTAGGGATGATAGTGTGTATCACTTAACAGAAGGGAAACCAGAGGGAAGCATTAAGCCAGTTTTGGGGAAAGAAAAGGTTAACTGTGCCATGTTGTTAAAAATGAGTTTTATTGGAAGGGGTTAGAAGGTTCACCATCAAGTAAATCATTACTTATTATACTGACCCTTGGCCAAATATTACTTCACACACTTTCCTATGTGATAAATTCACAATGCTATTGTAGGTATTTTGTTAGAGAAATATTCTACAATAAGCAATTTTGTGACAAAATGGCGTTAAAAATTTGTATTATCTTTAACGTAAGACAATGTCACTTTAAAAAAATTATTCAATGATTAGCTCCTTCATACTACAGCAGAAAATTTGCACCTCTGACTCGAGGCTAATTTGGTTGCAAATAATGCAATATTTACTCTAAATACAGCTTGTACAGAAACCTATGGCTATTGACCTAATACAGGCCTGACAGGAGAAAATAAATTACATATAAAACATTTGTACTTTTAACTTAAAGCCAGCACTCAGTATCAGAGGTTGATGCCGTCTTCATGAAATATTCCATTCATGATTTGGACCAAAATTAACTCATCCCAATCCACTTGAAAAATATGAATCATATCTGAAAGTCCTCATCATGAATCATTTACATCTCAAGTATGCGATTTTGGATCATATACACATTTTATACAGTAAGTTAAGAGTCTATTACCTCATATACCAACCAACAATCTCTAAAAAAGAAACCAACCAACATACAAGATGTGGGTCAACATCTGTCCCAATCATCACAGCACCTCATAGCACGGACAATTTGAGTTTAAATCAAGCATTGATCAAGCAACATGTTGCACAAATACAATCCAGGAGTGAGAGGCATCATTCCTCCACAATGACTCACTTGTAAAGCAGTCTCACTATTTATAACCTCCTAGTCAGGTCGATTTCTTCTCATTCAATATATATATTAAAATAAAACTAGCCTTTTATCTAATTTCTTCTTTTAATTTGCAACAAAATTACAATTCAAAGTACAAGGATTTTAGTTGATCTGCTTATACAAGTGGCAAATTTGCATACTGCAATATGTAGTATTAATATACTGCTCCCATTAATTATTCTTAATTTTATTTGGAAAATAAATTTGTAATGAACACTTACTCCTTTGTCAATGACACTGTTAATGAGGTGCCTTCGAACTGAATTCCATTATTTGTGTATCCAAGAGATCCTGCACTTCCAAAATTCTGGAAAACATACAAGTATCCATTTCATAAGAGCTTCTGCAGCTGTAGTAAAAACTTTATTAAAGGTTTGCTTCTTTCAAACGTAGACTGGGTAGCATCACCAGCATCATATTTTATTTTGCCAAATACGAGTATCTTTTTATTAATCTCTTCCAGAGTTACAGCACTGCCTAACTACGGCAATGGAGTGTCAGCCTTAATTTTCGTGCTCAAGTCCTGAATTGTAACTTGAACCCACAACTTACTGACACAATGGCGAGAGTGCTACCAACTGAGCCATGACTTCAATATAAACCAACTCCTTACTGTTACCGCCTCCGGCACCACCTGTTGTACTGAAAAGATGAAAGTTAGCGTCTGATCCCAGCTGCGGGGGAGGTCATTACTGAGATGAAGATGGTGGGGAGCCAAAAACGAAAAGGTGACCATGTGAGTCGGGATAACATTGGCTATTAGTGGTGGTTTATTTGCATTCTTAGAAAAAAATACTTTATTGCTTCAATTTCTCAGATGGGCTGGTGGGTAAACATACCAGCAGGGCTGGTAAAGAGCAGAAAGATCCCAGGTTGAGTTAGCTGATCTTATTACAGTTTCCACCTACAATAACCTCCGCTGCAATATCCATGTATGTGGGTGGCAGGTAAAGGCAGAGCTAGGTTTGGCTATAATTCCTTGGTATAATTTCCAGGTTCATGCCTTAAGAATACTATTTACCCATAAAACTATACTCCTACACAAGTCACTATTTCCCTTTCTCTTCTGGAGTCAACGTTGGAATCAAAAGTACCCGATCCCAAAGTTGTGCTGCAACAGTCTCATTAGGGAAAGTTTTTTTTCAAATTTCTATTCCCTTTTCTGTGAAAGGGTGTTTCCCAATTTTGCTCCTGAATGGTTTAGCTCTAATTGTAAGATCACGTGCATTAGTTCTTGATTCCATCACCCAAGGAAATAGTTTCTCTGTAGTTACCTTATCGAATCCTGATAGCATTTTAAACACCTTGAGAAGATCACCCCTCAAACTCCTAAAATCAAGAAAATGTAAGCTAAGCACAAAAACTAAATACTGCAAATGATGGAAATGAGAAATAAAAACAGAAAACTCTGGAAATGCTCATCAGGTTTGGCAGCATCTGTAAAGGGAGAAAGAGTTAATGGACAGGGCTTTCAGTTTAAGGTTGGGACCTCGATGTCAGGATCAAATGTGACTCCTAAACATGCACCCTGTCGAGAACCAGGCAATGGAAGTGCCCTCTGAAGACCAAGTAATAAAATTTAAATTAAAAGAGGACATAACTACCTGGCCAGGATAGTGGAGGGGCAACTCTTCCACTGGACGGCCAGGTGCTGCAGCTGTGGCTCAATGGCCATGATGAGTGTGGATGGGAGGAGGGGAGCCTAGCGGGATGAAGTGCGGTACCCTCCTCCTCCCATCAAGAGGCGGTTTTGTTTAACTGGCCATGTTTCAGCCAGAAGATTCCAGTTGGTGCGGAAAGGTCCATTAATTACCTCACAAGTAGCAGGTAGCCGCTCTGCCCCCAGGAAACTCCTCTGTTGATGGCTCGAGGGCTGATGGTGCCAGGAAACCAGTTGGTTTTTACAGCCTGCCCACCTCCTGTCCTGCCCCATCTGGCCTCAAAAATCCTGCCCAATGTTTCAGGTCGATGATCCATCATGTTCTTATATTAATCTGGAGTCGAATTAGGCTTTTTCTATCTCCATTTACATATTTAAATATTTTTAGATGTCCTCCCTTCTCTTAAGAGTCTTATCATTTAGGACATATTCTCTTTCATAGTTTTACTGAAAATGCACTTCCTATTTCTGGCATTGTATTGCAGCTTCCACCTACCTGTTAACTTGTCTATAACCTCCTGCAGTCTTCCTTAGTTTGCAAAGCCCCTCAAGTGTTACTTCATGTGCCCCTGCCCAAATCATTAATGGAAACATGAGAGAAGTTGCTGTGTAGATGCCCATAAGATACAACAACTCACATCATGCTAAACCAAAAAACATTCAGACTCAGGGAATTAGCTCAGATTTCATTTGAAACTTGGGACACTTATTGAAACTATGGTGCGTTTGAGTTGGGAGGTGTTGTGTTTGTAATGTTTCACTCCATAAATAAACGTAAAATTGTGTAAAAAAAGGCTCTAGTATCATCCTTAACCAAATGGCTTTCTGGAATATAAAAGTTCTCCCTGGTGTTCTGACCAATATTTAGCCCTCAAATCAGCATCACTAAAACAGATTATCTGGTCAATACTTCATTGGTATTTGTGGATCCTTTCTGTGGGAAAATTGGTTGCCACATTTCCTACACTACACCAGTGACTAAATTTCAAAATACTTGTTGGCTTTTTGCACTTTGGGATGTCCTATGATCGTGAAAGGTGCTGTATAATGCAAGTCCTTCCTTCAGTATTCTAGGAGTCATGTGATTTGGTAGGACTAACGAGGAAAGGGAATATAAAATAAAGGATATAATTTTAAAGGGGGTGGATTCAGGAGCAGAAGGACCTGGGGGTATATTGCACAAACTGTTGAAGGTGGCAGGGCAGGTTTAAAAAGCGGTCAAGACATATGGGAACCTTTGCTTTATAAGTAGAGGCACTGAGTACAAAAGAAAGGAAATTAGGGTGAATCTTTACAAAACTTTAGTTTGGCATCAACTGGAGTTGTGTATCCAATTTTGGGCACCACACTTTAGGAAGGATGTGATGACATTGGAGAGTGTGCAGAAAAGATTTACAAGAATAGTTCCAAGAGGAGAGATTTCAGTTATGTGGATGGATTGGTGAAACTGGGACTATTCTCCTTAAAGAAGAGAAAGTTGAAAGGACTTTTGATTTGTGTTCAAAATCTTGAGGGGTCTGGACAGCATAGATAGGGAGAAACTGCTCCCATTGGCAAAAGGGTCAAGAACTAGAGGGGACAGTTTAAAGTGGTTAGCAAAAAGAAACCAAAGGCAACATGAGGAAAGGTTTTTTTTTTAAAACACAGTGAGGGGTTAGGATCTGGAATGCACTGCCTGAGAGTGTGGTGGCGGCTTTTGAAAGGACATGGATAACTACCTGAAGTAAAAAGATTTTCAGGACTATGGGGAAAAGACTGGGAAGTGGGACTAGCTAATTTGCTCTTGCAGAAGTCGACATGGACATGATGAACTGAATGGCCTCCTTCTGTGCTGTTATGGTTCTATGGTGACATTTGTACTTTTAGTTAGGACATTAGCTTTGTTTTATATATGCAACAACTGTTTCATTTTAAAGTTATCTCCAAGATTGGCTCTTCCACAGCCTCCTCAGATACACATACTTACAGCCCATTACAGTGGTAAATTACATGAAGTAACAGTGCTATTTGAAAAGGTGTAAGAATTATTTTATTCAGCTGTCATCATCACCCCCACTATGTTGTAGCAAGAGCTGCAACAATTCATCTCCTCCTACCCCAAAGAAGCTTAAAAAATAGCAC
This sequence comes from Cetorhinus maximus, assembly GCF_964194155.1. Classification (NCBI taxonomy): domain Eukaryota; kingdom Metazoa; phylum Chordata; class Chondrichthyes; order Lamniformes; family Cetorhinidae; genus Cetorhinus; species Cetorhinus maximus. Next base: position 99,164,651 of record NC_135884.1, read on the forward strand.
CATTCGTCCACCATGAGTATTTCAATCAGTTTGGCCCTGGGAAGTTAACACTTATGCAAAGTGTAAGTAGCACTAAACAGTGTCTTGAATTATAATTTGCACAAATCACATTAAAACTTAAACCTTTCTACCTGATTGGATTTCGATGGAGATTCCTGTGCCTTTGGGTTCTTGGGCGAGACCTTGGATCCTCGCCGGTAACGCTGCCGCACAATGTATTCATAAGTGCTAAGCCGGTTCCACACTGTCAAAAGAAAAGGTACTGACATATGCACAATCTGTAACTTCTACATTACAAACACAGCAAGATGAACAACGCTTCCAAAATTCACTTGTGATATTACTGATAGCTTTGGAAATTATTGAAAAGCCTAATTCAAATGTAAATGAGAGACACATGACAGTCAATTGAAAAATATTTCCATGTAAAATGTGCTGAAAACCCTTAATATCTTTCCAAAAGAAAAAAGTTAAAATGTCCCCTTTGTAAAACCCGCTGCTAGACACTACAAGAGTTTTTTGAAGTTTGTCTTGGTAAATACTCAAGTTAATTTTGCTCCTGGGTGATATGTCAGAGGTTTTGGATGTCTGCACTATTTTTAGAATATCCGTTTTTAAAGCTTAATCTTTCAATCAACAAGCAAACTGTTCTTCTATCCTCCAAAGGTTCAAATGATTTTATCTGTGGCAATATTACGTGAACGTTCTGGTTACAATTTTCCAAATATGTGCTAGTGAGGAAGTCTGGCTTGCTTGCCCACAATTTTAGACCCATTAATGAACTGAAAATAATGGGCAGCTTGTCTGTGACCATGAGAGGCTTCAGTTCAACTCAGTGGTAGCATTATCACTTCTAATTCAGAAAGGTCGAGACTTCAAACCTCACTCCAAGGCTTGAATGCATAATCTACGTCAGCTCCTCAGTGCAGTGGTGAGGGTGACTTTTGCATGGTATGTCAAATTGAGGTCATATCTGCTCACTGTAGGAGACACAATAGACTCCATGGCATTAATCAGAGATCTCCAGTGGTTTCCAGCAGCAAGTACTGCAAATGTTGCGTGTTTGGGGATGAGAGAGAATTTAGCTGAGCTGGGGTGCTTTCCATGGTCAAACTGCCTGCTAACATTCGCCACAGGTTTACATATGAAGAGGGCAACTGGCATCATTGAATTATTCTTTAGAATGAGATCTTCAGAAGAAAAGAGAAGTTAAAGAAGAAAACTATTTGTTTTCTAAAAGATTTCCCACCAATTCCCACCCGATTTGATGAGTTCTATAATGCTTCTATTCAGAAATTTTGTATTTCAATTTATATAGTTATAGTGCCTGGTGGTTATCTTTATATTCAGTTATTAAATGCTCTTTCATTTTAAAATAAATCAATCTCAGAATGAGTTCATGGCTGATAAGGTTGGCATTTTATTGGCCATCCTTTGTTGCTCTGAGAAACGTTTGATAAACTGAGGGCAGCAAAGAGTCAACTAACTGCAGTGGTGTGGGACTGGAGTCACAAAGCAAAAACCACATAAGCACAGTAGATTTCCTTTCCTAAAAATCATTTGCGAACCAGTTTTACACTTCCACAGATTTAAAATCCCCTTTTAAAATCTCAACCTGCCATGCATGGATTTGAATTCACGTTAACTAGATTATTAGTTCAGGCTTCAGAGTTACTAGCCCAGTAACATAACTGCTACAATACCATACCCAAATAGCAAATATGCCAAAATGACAATTTCCTCCTCCTTCCCCATCAACATATAGAGACAATATGAGGAAATCTCATTCAAAAACACCATGCAAGCTTTGAAGTTTGCAATGCCCAAGTTCCCTTGAAACAGCATAGAAATGGTAGGAATTAAATTACTGTTTGCTAACACAATACAGTTCATACGTTAACCTTAGCTTTTGTGATGGTGTAGGACAAATTCCTGCTTTAAATGGATTACTAACACTCTTCTGGTAAATTAGGATTATCTTTCCCCCCCTGTGGCAAATGGTTTAGTTTCAAGGTACTAAACCTCCACTTATTTTCAAATTAGATAGCTACTTAACTGATTAATGTAACTGTATGGCACTGAAATTTTATCAAGCCTAATATTCAAAGATAAACATTTAGAAACCGCACAAAAATCTTTAACATCCAATGTAAAGCTTAAAAGTAAAGCTTAATTTCTTTAGCAATACAGTGAGTATCCTATTGATAAAATAAGTGCACTGAACATCTTGTATGTTACTTACAGAGGTAGATGTGGAAGCATAGAAGTTGACCCAAAAGTGACACTGAAATCAGACCTAGTAGAACAGTCATCGCAGACACAATAAGAATGACAGTAGCAGTTGTACGAACAGGGGCATGGGGCAGAAATGCAAACCAGGTATCCGTATCGTTTATAGCTGTTAAAATTTTAAAAAAGGTATAAAACACTTCATTAATTGAATTTAAACACCACTGCAGTTCTCTCCCAATGTGTTTGCTGCTTCATGGTTCAGGGTCCATTTATTAAAAATCAGGGCAGTAAAACTTCCATTTACTGCACTCCAATGGTCAGTATTTCTGATTATCTATCACTATTTTTGCAGGACAAAGCCTTATAGCAGATGCTGCCTCTGTGTTTCTTTTTTATTATATTAGTGTTTCTTTTGTAATTTTTGGTCCAAATCCTCGCCTTGGTGGATAAAACAATGCATGGTTTACCTGTATGACGCTCGTTCAATTCTGATACTTACTGTTGCTGTACATTTCTATTAGACCAAGTTTTGAAGAGTCCATTATCTTTCAATTTCTATTATGCACCTAATGGGATAATGAGTACCCTCTCCATCAAAGGGTTTTTGATAATCAAAATCAATGGGCTTATTTAGAAATGTGCAACAATAATGAATGCGTTAAATTGATTTGAGCCTTTCACTTGGGCAACTAGAAGGTTGCATACACAGAATGCAAAAATGTTTCTTGAAGTTTACCCTAAGACAAAAGTCTATTCTCAAGGTTTATAACTATATGAATAAAATGCATCAAATCTGTTTAACAACTAAAGATTTGGTAATGTGGTATTTTCACATCTGAGCACATGAGGTTCATATAAACAAAGACAAAGAACACACAAAAACAGAGGGGCAAGGTATACACAGTCTGTTGCTGTTAATTCAAAACCATTTTTTGTTAAAAAAAATTCAGAACATCTAGGAATTCAAATTCAGTGCAGGAAATATTTCTTCAAAACTTCAATGCAAATTAATAGATCATTTGAACCAAGTAATTTGAAATTAAGAGTGCATGGTATATTCAATTTAGAATGCCTAATCCTAATGAAAAATACAATACATGTAATCATTTTCTTCCTAAACAGAAGAGTTTTCCAACATGAGAGCATATTTAAAGCCTGACTGACATTGGATTTGTAAAGAAATTCAAATACAAGTGTTAATGGAGCTGCTCAGCAATACAATTAGGGTTGGGTGGTCCAAGTTTTTAAAATTAGTTCAACATATTTGAATACTGTTGTAAGATTTTGATAATACTACTGGCTTTTAGGGTTTGTTGTTGGTCTGAAGTAATATCTATGGATTTTACTTTTAACTGCTTTTCAAATAGTTCAGTTTGAATTTCTCCTAGTTGGGACACTTCACAGAATGGCAGCTGTGAGAAACTACACTTAAATGGATTTATGACTTTAGATTGCCTGAGGGTCTGGGTTCAAACAGTCGTATGTTGTCTTAATTGTATTGTCTTGCCATTGTATTGTGAGTCTTTTCATCAGCTTTAAAGAAAAGGCTGAAAGGTAGCTTACTTAGGATGGCACTAGCTTTAAACAAAACCCATGCATTGTTTAATTGATTAACCATGTTTGTAGGGCAGAACATCTGCATTAGAGGGAAACTTTTCTTTCTGTTTTGACATTATGGTAGGAAGTGTTATTAACATTTGTTCTTAATGGTTTTAATATCTTTGGGATTTGGGCTAAAATATGTTGAAGAGGATGTGACATCGTTTGTCTGTATCTGCTCTATATTTAAAGAAAATGTGTCATTTGTTCACAATGGAATATAAACCCTGGGAGCTAGGGAAGAAGGGATGGAAATTTTTCTTCAGTCTACATGACTTTAGTCACAGAGCTGGGATGACACCAGATAACCCACACCCTAAGCCAATGGAAGAGGTGAATTTGGGCTATTTCCAAATTCTGGAATAATGAGAAGTGGGGATAGAAGTTGAAAAATTGGAGTCTTTGTTGACGCAGTTTTATCACGGCTTCAGTGATATGATTCTTCCGAGACACAGTTCAACTTCAGAGACAGAAGAGAATGACATCGACTCAACTGGCAACGCTCAAGTAATCCTTGGAACTTAAGGGATGAGACACTTTCATGTTGTCTTCGCTGTTTTTTGTTAACTATATGTAAAATCTTGATTAATAGATTCTACTTGATTCATAAATACTAGTTATTCCTACCTTGTTAAGACTGGCACAAATGAGGACTCTAGTGTTAGAAATTAAGGACAAAATCATCTGGTCCTGTTGGTGTTGGGCGTCATGGCAGGCAGAGGGGGTGTGGTGGCAATATGGTGAGAAGGCCAAAAATCGGTTTCACGCCATCATGACATCAGTTTGCAATTGTCTGCTCCACTCATCAATGTCGGAGCGCATTTGTCACTGCCACACATCAGGAACTTAATTTCAATATTTTAGCATCTCATTATAAGCCCTACGCGCTGGAATCATCCCCCCCCCCCATCAAATTCACTGCCCACATCAGTATGACTTCAGAACGGCATGCTTCACAACTGCCTTTAAAAGGGTGCACCTGGTGATCTGAACTTCAAGGGGAACTCTGAGGTGAGTGGACGCAATTTTTGTGTGAATGCGGCTTGCAAGTATTGCCCATAGAACACTAAGGAAGAGGCGTTGCGCATTTGCGGGGGCACAGGCAAGTCATTTTTTCCCAGTTGGGAAAAGGGCTCCAATGTGGGTTATGCTGGGGGTGGGGACTGCAAGGCTGCACAGACTGAAGGAAGTACAAAGGCACATGCTGGGTGGGGGGTGGTATATAGGAGGGGTGAGAGAAGCAGCCATGCACTTGGAGAAGCTTGACAAAAGTGAGCATTCTTCCGCAGCTGAGACTGTTGATCTGCAGCTCCATTGATATGCTTGGAGTCGGGCTTCTGAGCTTTTCTACCCATTCAAGCAATGCAAAAGCATGCGCTCTTCCTTGATGCCCTATGGGCGATTGCTTGCGAGCGCTGCGCAAGGCTGCGTGCACTCTCCTCGAAGTTCAGGTTGTCAGGTACATGACTTTTACAGGCAGTTGTGAAGCATGCCGTTCTGATTTCACACTGACGTAGGCGGTAAATGCTCCAGAAATTTTCACCCCTTGGGTGCAGACTGCAAATTAATGTGCATTTTGGGGGGCAGCAAAGCAACTGGCCGACTGGGTAACTTGTAGAACCCCTTTCGAAAGTCGGCTATGACATGGTTAATGGTGGAGGCACTCACAGCCCCTTGCAATGTCTTTATTAAGGTTTGGACCAGTATCCTTCATGGTTCAAGCTAACAGTGCAGCCTTGCAGTGCAGGTTAAGAGAAGCCTGTGCTTCAGCTGAGAGCACAACATGCAGTCCAGTGACCGAAGCTGCCGCTGGTCAAGTGGAGTGGGGCAGACTTGGGTGGGGTTTGGGAGAACCAATGAATGCATGACACACTGGCCATCCAAATGTGGCCAGGACTCTCCTGCATACGTGAAGGGGCCTTCACACGTAACTAAGAGAGGTTCTTAGGACACATATGCTAATCCACACATCTCTCTCTTTGATCCTGCAGGAGGAGAACATCAGGATCATGGAGCCTGGTGATTTAGCAGTATGTCTCATTGCTTACAGAAGAAGAGTGCGACAGAGATTCCTGGCTGGGCAAAGGGAGGAGCATCTCCCTCAAGATGAAGATGCAGCAGGGTCGGCTGCTCATACAGCTGAAGATCCACAGCACCTACGAATAACGGCTCACTTCACTAGACCCAGGGTCTATGGATGGTGCCTGTTATTCCTGAGGACGGCCGAGAACCAGTGTAGCCGAAGACTGTGCATGTCTAGGGAACTGGTTGGTTACATATGCCACCTACTGCAAGATTTGGCACCACAGGGTATGGAGGCCGTCCACTCCTAGTGGCAGTAAGTGACTGCGGCACTCAGTTTTTATGCCAGTGGCTCCTTTCAGTGCTCCACAGGTGACCTGTGTGAGATCTCGCAAGCCTCCACCCACAAGTATATCCAGATGGTCAGAGACACCATCTTCGCAAAGGCACAGAACTTTGTGCATTTTGCCCGGGTTCAGGAGAACTCAAGAGCTCTGGGATTTGCGCAGTTCCACAGGTGCAGGATGGCAATCAGCAGTCAACTATGTTATCCACAAGGGCTTCCACTCGCTGAATGTTCAGCTGGTGTGCGACCGCCACAAATGCATTCTACAGGTCTGCGCATGATTTCCAGGAAACGTCCACAACTCCTGCACCCTTAGCAGGTCTTAGGTTTCTGACATCTTCTAGGGTCCAGAGAGGCTGCTGGGTTGGCTCCTCGGCAGCAAACAGAGGACATGGCTGATGACGCCCGTGCTGCGGCCTCAGGCTGCAGTAGAGCGATGGTACAATGAAGCTCATGCCACGATCTGGACTTGTGTAGCACACAGGGAGAATGACAGAACTCTGTGGCGCTGCCCATGACATTCTGGCAGCAATGACAAGCACCATCAAGGTGCAGGCATCACTGATATGTCCAGCGAGTGTGAATCTGGACCATCGCTTTGGTCTGCAGGTTACATACTGCACAGGGAAGAGGCCCTGGAGTGAGACACTTGCCTTTATCTTGTGCAGGAACCAAGGTTTCACATCTGAGTGACACGAACACTGCTCATTATAACAAGGAGCCATCAGCAAGGAGACATTCTTGGGAGTTTATTTACAATAGTGAACATTATGCACACTGATTTAACATCCGTGCCCAGGCTGTGCAACATTTTCTTAACCTTCATAACCCTGCCACTAGGTCTTGGTGCTCCCCCGAAATCCACAGTGGAGGTGAAGGCAGTCTGCCGACTGCTATGCCCTGTCTGTGATGACCTTGGTAGACATGCTCTCAAGGGTTGAGACCTGAAGGGCCCAGGCATGCTTTCGGAGTCCTGTTGTATGGCAGTGGCACCCCCCTCAGCCTGTAGAGCTGCAGCTGCTGAGGCTACAGGAAGAGGGGATTTGGATGGGCCAGACACTCCTGCAGTCACTTGGGTGGATGGCCCCAGGGTGTGCACCTGTTGATCCTCTTCCCTATGAGTGCTGAGGACCCCTGGCTGACTCCTTCAGGAGAAGGGGAAGCTGGATTGAGATCGAGCTGTCCCGCACCTGTCTCACGTTGACATTGTTGGAGGACAACTATGGCATCAGCGATGGAGTTCAGCCCTTGCAACAGTGCAGGACTGATGTCCTGAACCAAGGACTCCATGGCAGCTGCCATCCTACCAGTGTTGACCTTGGTGGGTTGGCACGCCAGCACTATCAGCTCAAGCTGAAGGCTGACTGACTCCTCCATTGTGCCTTGCAATCTGAGGAGTGCAGCGGACATCCCTTCCTGATGTTCCCTTGTCTTTGCAGCTCCAGCAAATGAGGTATGACCGAGTCCAGAGGTCCCTCATCTGATTTGGACTCAGCAGGTTTCTGGACTCCAGTTGTCCTTGGAGAGCCGGAAATCTGGGAAGTCCCTGCCGCCGCCTGCTGTGGATCAGACAGTGCAATGTGCACATCAGACTGTGACCCCCAAGGCTACTCTAGAACTAGGTCCCACTGAGGTGCGTCTCTCTGCGCTAGTGGGGGGTGTGGACGAGCTCTGTGACAGGTCTTCACTGAGGGTGTATTCAGATTCCTCTTCCGAGGAGTCTTTGTGCCTTGAGTCGAGGACCCCCTCGGTTTCTTCCCAGGTGTGCCTGCGAAAGCAAGGAGAGATAATTATTAATTGTGCATGGCAGGGGACTGTGGGAACAGTGGAACTCACTCACAGCATGATTGTCTGCTGGATGTTGCACTGCTGGATAATAACTTGGTTAAACACCGCCAGCCTCACCATCAGCAGAGGAACGGTCCAGATCTTCTCGGCCAGCTGGATGGTCCTATTTTCAAAGTCTGTGAGGAGCCTGATGTCGGGCATTCCCCCACGAGTCTGCGAACTCTCCCTTTTGATGTGTCCCAGCTCGTCTTGCATGATAACAGGTGGACAGAGTGTAAGCAGGATGCCTGCCACGCCAGAGGAGGAGGATGCCTGGCATCTGCAGGTGGTGAGTGGTGCCTTGGATGCGATGAGGACACAATCCGCAGGGCAGGTGAAGGTGTGTGTGAGAGAGTGAATGGTAATGCCCCCTTGAGCTGATGGTCATTGAGATCCCTGTGGGTTTGTGAGTGTGCGAGTTGACAGTGATGAGAATAGTGACTTACCCTGGTGGGACAAAGGGCGTCATTCCTCTTTCAGCACTGGGTGGCTGCCCCTCTTTTGCAGGGCGTTGGTGCTGACCACTGCTGCCACCGTCTCCCATGCTGCATTTGTGGCCTTGCTTGCTGGTCTTCGCCCAGAGCGGGGATAGAGGACTTCACGGCGGGCCTCCACTGCGTCCAGTAGGTGCCCGAGGGCGGTGTTGCTAAATTTGGGGGCAACACGTTTCCTCCCTTTGGCAACCACGGCTTTCCAGCAGCTTTCGATCCCTTAGAGAGTGCTAGCTCTGTGCAGGGGCACCTTTTAATATAGCACCTGGATTACTGAAGGCCTGGAGGGGTAGGCAAATCAGAGACTGCCCCATCAGTCATCTGGCATGTTTCCCATGAATACATTATTAATGAGGCAGGACGCACCAGGAATGGGACGATATGGCATGAAAACCTACCATTGCAGCCAGCGGGTAAGATGACTTTTTTTCATGCCCGCTACCACATTTGGGGCAGAATCGTCCCAGATTTGCACTAAGAACTTGGAACTTAAGAGATTTTAATTAGAAGGGTTTTATACCTTGAAACCCTAAAATCTTACACTGTGTTCCAATCAATGTTCTCTGTGTAAACATTCAAAAAGATGTGAGAATTCAAAACAAAAACTGGTGAGCTCTTATTAACACACTCAATCGAAAAGAAATAATCTCTGACTGATGAACAAAAAGTGATATTCACAGCAAAAGCAGATATAAATGTCCTCAGAATATTTTTCATGAAACCTTAAGTGAATAAAAATCTACTTTTGCTCAGATAAATGAATATTGACAACAGCAATTTTAAAATGCAATCCCATAAGACTACTTTTCCTGTTTGAGCGACTTTTCTAAAATAAGTATATAATGTGCTCAGAAGATCCAGACATATCTTGCTTTATGACAGCCCGTAGTATCAGTAAAAATTAAAATTAAATCCCTGATGGTTCTACAAAAAGTGGTGTAGCACAGAACAATTTAGCTAATATCAGTCAGTGGAGCTACAGTGTGTTTATAATTGGTGTTAATTGCATAAATTAAGGTTAAGTGTATAAGGTGGAGGACCCTCATTGGAGAGTTACTTCTGCACATAAAGAGACACACTGACACGAATAGTGGGTTGTAGAGTTAGGATGTATACATTTTTAATATCCCGCTTGTGAGTAAATCTAAAACAGTAGCTGGTCTCTTCCTTCGCCAACTGGCTGTCAGAAGTTTAACACAAGGTTCAAGGGCTAGGGGAAAAAAATAAATTAGCCAGTGTTCCTACTCAATTATTATTTAGTAACCTGAGTAAGGAAGTGAGAAAAGGGCAGAAAAAAAAGGAGAAAATCTTTTAACATAGAACCAAATCTTTAAACAATTCTCATGTCATTCAGACTCAGTTTATATGCAATTAAAATAGGCATCAAAATAACGTACTTGGACAGAAAGCAGTCACACATCACATGGATATGCTGAAACCAAAATTCCGCATGGGAAACTTACTTTCAAATTTCTGGTTGGTGCGAAGCATATCTGCATCAACAAAGTACCCAATAAACACAAAGGATGCAATGCAGACAATCACCAGGATGCCAAGGACAGCAGAGATAACACAATTCAGGAAATGCCTAGATGAGAAAGCAGCAAATTAAACATAATGCTGTACAATATGAAATACATGGAACAGTACGATGCTAATTAATTTACAATACGAATGCAGTGATCCACAAATTTAAAATTCCTTTAACTCCCCTACTCACCAAAACAAGTTGATAATAGTGTTCTGATGTCAAAGACTATAGAATTAACTAAAGGGGCAAACATACTATATAAAGGATGATTGTGCATTTTTAGCAAAGACTGAGAACAATTAAATTTTATTTCAATATATTTCAGAATAAAAGAAATGTAACAAAATAATATTCATAGCACATTATTAAAAAATTGTCCTGGTTTAAAAATTGAATTATTGAATGTCCTTAGTAGCTTTCAAGATAGAAACCAGGTGTCTTCAAAAATGAAAATGAAATTATTATCTGCAAACAGATTATTGTAAGGATAAGTCTTTAACTAGCTATTAAGGGCAAAACTTTTTACAGCCACAGTCCCAGTATGAAATTTCAGTCAGCAGACCTCCTTGGTGAGCTGTATACATTCAGCATTCCATAAAATGAAATAGCATCTAGCAGTGGAAATGGTAATGCATAGAGAATTCTCTCATTTTTTTCATAGAAAGCCATATGCCTATAACAGTGATTTTAGAAAAGATAAATCATTTGCAGCATGTTTTGAATTAAAAACTTGTTTTCCACCAATATCCTCAAGTTATCGAGGAGTATGATATGCTGCAAAGCCTGTGGTTCTATAAAGCTCCACATTTATGGCCTTAATGGCAAAGATGCTGCACAAATCAACTGAACCATACTATAGTTTCAGAGCAGATTTCTGATCTAATTCAATAGCATTCAGAGCAGGAAATGGTAATTAAGGTACTGGGCTAAACTGGAAAATTGGCAGGCTACAAATCAGTCACATTGACCTTGATGTCTGAAAGCTCTCACATTATGCAAAGCTCTGCTACAAAAGCATTAAATTAGATATGATACTCCAATATTTCTTTTGATAGATGACTAGGTTTCATTGTTCTAAAAGCAAAATACTGTGGATGCTGGAAATCTGAAATAAAAACAGAAAATGCTGGACTCAGCAGTCAGGCAACATCTGTGAAGAGAGAAACAGTTAACGTTTCAGATTATGACCATTCATCAGAACTTTGTTAATAATATGATGCACAATTTTTCATTTTGTGCTATCCAGTACTATTCCTTGATGAAGTGGGCATTTTTATAGAGCTTCCCCCATCCCACACCCAGTAAAACCGTATACAGTAAAGTCTCAAAGTAAATTCCAAGTCGACTGGCAAAACAAGACTTCGATAAATGTAAATTTCTACTCCTGGCCCAGCATTTCTCTTCTAAAAACTGTCTGAGGAAATAGGAGACCAGTCTGTTTTCACTATAATTCTGATGAAAAGTCATCACAAACATCAACTTTGTTTTTCTCGGCACAGATGCTGTGTTTCCAGAATTTTCCGTTTTTATTATACAGTATAGTATCTTTGGTCCACACGTTAATGCTATAGGAAACTCTGAATTACAAGCAGTCTAAAGTTCATAGAGAAATGTAGCGAGATAGGATTTTAGCCACCAGTCTGCCCAGGCACTGAATACATGCATGAAATGGGAGATAGATACCTGCACCATTTACACTGCTTTGTGAGTGTCCACCCCACTGAGGTTCAAGAATTTCAAACTGGTAACATACCACATTCCTTCAGGGTGAAGATCAGGATATTTTAAGATAATTTATTCATCTTGCTGCAACCAGTTTCCAAATTGTGTAGCCATGGGGCAAGACAAGGGGGAGCTCAGTGAATTGGAAAATATTCAAAGAAGCAACATACAAATAGGGTAACAGCTTGATACAAGTGAGAATGAATTAATTTACAACATGCAAGCCAGGTTTCAATCAGGCCTCAGTATCTGGGCAACTGCAGATGTGCTAAATCTTTATTTTCAGATTATACAAATTGTTCAATCCAATTTTAAAATGGAGGTTGTCTCCCAAATTACATGTGCAGCTAGCTTGGTGAGGTTAAACTATGCATTATGAGCTTCATCAACTGACAGGGAAGTCCTACATGCTGACACTGCATGCCAAAAGCAGAAAAATCTTCCATTCTCCAGTGCAAATAGGTGAATCCAAAAAAATATTTCTTTTAAATATGTAGACCCATAATATATGTTCTTGCACTCTAATTTTCAAGAGAGATCATGGAACCATACATTCCTAACAATGAGGGAAACTGATGCTGTAAATCACAGAGCTGCAGGCCAAGCCAAAATTCCACTCAAGGATTTGAGCACAAAAATCAAGGCTGGCACTCCAATGCAGTACTGAGGGAGTTACTGCACTCATGGACGTCTTTTTGATGAGACCTTAAACTGAGGCCCCCTCTGCCCTTTCAGGTGGAAGTGAAAGAACCCATGGCAGTATCATGAAGAGCAGGGGAGTTACCCCAGTGCCCTGGCCAATACTTATCCCTCAATTAAAATCACAAAAACAGATGATGTGGCCATTACACATTGTCCTCCGTGGGAGTTTGCTTTGTGCAAATTGGCTACTGCATTTCCTACATGGCGACAGTGCCAACAATTCAATAAAAGTGCTTTATTAGCTGTAATGTGCTTTGGGAAGTCTTGTGATTGTAAACTAGTTTATTTAATGTAAGTTTTTTTTAAATAAAGAGACCCATCATATACTGAAGTAAAATTCAAATGCAGTTTAATGTTAGGAACAAGGTTATAACTTCTATATTTATGTGTCAGGAATGGTAGCATAGTGGTTTTTGTTACTGTAGTAATCCAGAGGCCCTGACTAATGATATGGTGACAAGTTCAAACCCCACCACAGCAGCTGGGGAATTTAAATTCAGTTGATTAATAAAATCTGGTGATCAGACTTGTTGTAAAAACCCATCTGGTTCAACAATGTCCTTCAAGGAAGGAAATCTGCCATCCTCATGCAGTCTAGTCGATATGTAGCAATTAAGGATGGACAATAAATGCTGGCTATGCCAGCAAGGCCCACATCTCATGATGAAAACAAAAATTCACATTATTCAATGAAATACTTATATTGCTGTAACACGGTTCAACTCATTTATTGTTCCAGATGAACTTTAAGTGCATTAAAACATTACAGTCATTGTACTATTCTATCATCCTGCACAACAAAACTAAAAAAAAAATCAGACTCACCAGTAATTCCTGCCCCCTACACAATTGTTGAGCCATTTACAATGGTGATCAAATGCAGCTACACACTTGTTACACTGACTGCAGTGCTTGGACTTCAAACCTCTGTGAACCAAATATAATACAAATCTGTAATTTCTGGAATTTGTTCATAAAAGGCCCTAGTGTACTATCAAAGTGCTGAAATACAAGCAAAAACAACAACTTGCACTTAAATAGTGACTTCAATGTAATAAAATGTCTGCAGGCACTTCACAAGAGCAATATGAAAGAATATTTGACACCCAGCCACTATTAGCGCCAGAGAATCAATAACTTAGTAGAGGAGGTAGATTTTAGGGAGCATTTTTAAGGAGCTCTGATGAATTACCGATCTGACATATTAATGATTACAAACAGATGAATGGGCAATGGAGTAACATATTTCACCTCCCTTTTCCTCCCTCCTCCTCTCCCTATGCACATACATTTCCATTTACATGGGACCTGAAGCCTGCAAAATTAATTATATCGTGAATTATAATGTCGTTGAGCCATTAGAGAAGTAATCAGACTGAAGAATTCAAATTAAGTTGAAGAACAGTGCAGCTACAGCTGAATACTGGTATCTCTTCAATGTTTTCTCCACACTTCACTTGAATAATCCTTTCTAGACATTTTGTGAAGTCACAATATTTCACATGTTCTCCAACTTTACACTATAAATGGACAGATCCCAGAACCCTGTTTCACTTTGTTTTCCTAGCATGTGGTTCATGAAACATTCCACTCCCTTCACACTTGTTAACTGCTTTATTTATGTGCTTTTATTCTGTTAGGTAATTTATTCTATCCTTAAATGTTTCAAACTTCTTGCCTTTAGTCTGGTACCCACCACCTTCAGAACCCAAACCCCTTTCTCAACTGTCAAAATTAGCACATATCAGTATGCTCATCAGCAATGATCAATATTAGTGTGAATTAAAAGGACAACGAGCAAAATTCATCTTGACAAATACCAACTAGTACCCTAGTTTCAGATGGCATAGGAGAAAGAAACAGAACTGGCAATATAAAGCAGACAAACTGATTGGAATTATAATGGCAGTGAATGGCAAAACCAATGGAATTATGACTTGGGGAACTTGTCAACCATTGGGATGTCAATGGAGCTTTCGGGACTCGATCATACTGTTTACATTTAATCAGAATAAATATGCAATTTCTGCACTAATCTACTGCGGCACTCATACTTTGCCAATTTAGTAATAGTTACAAAACCAGAGTCACAGGGAGGCAATTCGATTTGTTCAACTTACAATAAATAATACGTGATTTCTGAAGCAATATTAATGCACCTTGGGAGGATGGCAATTGTGGGGGTGGAGGTGGGGCATAGTTTGTGGAAATAATAAAACAACAAAAATGCATTCATTCATTTATACATCGAAATGACGTGTGTAATTATACTTAAATTTTACAAATAGGTTTTACACTATTTGCATGGTGGCAAGGACCATCGAGGATCCAACCTGATGGTTCCATTCCCTTGCAAGAAAACATATATTACACAAGTATCGCCTGTGATATGATCTTCACCAATGGATAATTTGCAGTCAATTACAGGGAAATTCTATGCCAGTATATAATTATGTAGAAAGATAAAATAGTGACATGAGGTGTACTTTTGAAATCCCAAACTTTTCCCGTTGTGACCCCATTTTAATGCCTCAGACTTTGTGTGACCACAGGGTGAATATTTGGAGGGGAGAGTTGTTGAAGAGTTGGGGGTGGAAGGGGGAAAAAGGTGGGGAGGGCTGCAGTTGTTTACAGAGGGGAGAGATGCTGGTGGGCAGAAGGAGTTCAGCGTGCCACATCTTCCCCTCCTTTACGCCTCTTCATCTGAGTATACAATACTGCACTCCCTTTATTTGTATATTTTACTCACATTGCAATGAGCTATCAATTTCATAAGCTTAAATTATGGTCTGCATATTTTTCTTTAATGCTAAAATTAGCTCTGAGGTAAATGTTATCTGCTGCATTGGGGTAGTTTAGGAGAGGTTGTAATAAGGGCGATAGCTTCATTACAAACCTCCTCAGCCACACACTGTCATTTTGACATTTCTACTGCAATGGTACCTAACAACCATAAAGAAAAATAATTTCACTTGGCGGATGCCAATACTGGCGGGAAAAAATCTAACTCTACTTTATCCTCTTTACAATACTCATGATGTAGTATGGCTCAATGTGCATCAGCTGTCCTCTAGCAACTCATCCAAATGATCATTATTTATGGGAAAGCAATGCCAATGAGTTCCAGGCTATTTCATCATCATTAGACCTGAACTCCTTGCTAGATGGTCATCCATGGACACTTTCTAGCAAGAGTTACTGGACAGCAATCAGGAGTAGGACATAGTTGCCTTTCACTCTTCCAAGCCAATGTTTGCTGAGGCCATCTGTAGTACATGCCAGCTGATGTCATACCTCAGGCAAAAAAAATCTTCAAAGTCTGTATGGCTCAATGTCACAATGGTTAGGAAAATTAAAATTTCACTAGTGGGTCTGGAACTTGCATTATTCTCCTTTCGAAAGAGAATTGGATTCAAATGAGTTGGACACACTGGCTTTTTGCTTGGTCCCATATTCAAATTGAGCTCAGACTGATGAGATGAAGATTTACCCTCTGCTGGCTGTAAGGGCCTACATGAAATCAGTTTGGCTAGCCTCAATTAGGTTTGCAGTGCATAGTATAGGACATCACTTCATATCATTCTAATGGCTCATATATTCCTACCACATTCAATAAAAGAAGCAATATTCTGTCTGACAGGAAAACATTTTAGACACTTACACATCAACTTCACAAAGGTAGCAGTGATGATTTTCAATAACGTGTTTATGTTTGCTGCGGTCAAACACTGGAATTGGCCTATTATAGTGCTTGGCTCGAACGTTCTTATCAGCTGGGTCGATGCTGGCTGAAGTCAAATGAACAAACAGGTGGCAAGTAAACATAACACCAAGCCACTGAAGAGCGTTAAGGTTAAAAATTTCTGAATATGATGGATGGCGACACTATAGATTTAGTGTAAAACTTCACATATCAATTTTGAAACAAGTAAGCTAAATTAAGCTTGTAAAAGGTTACTATGAAGTGACTATTGTTAATTTTAAAACTGATCATGTAAAGTACAGTACTGGATAACACATAGCCGCAAATTAAGACACATTACATAAGCAAGTCACACCAACTGCCATTTTCACCAAATATATGGGCAGAATTGCAGGTGTTGGACAACTTAATGTATATAATTACCAAAGGACACAATAGATTTGATTCACACTGCACTAAAACCTCTGTGGATTAAAATAATGAATAATTCTGACATGCAAGAATGAATTCTGACAGAGACTGATCCAAGTTGATTTCAATGTGCTTAGGCCATATTCCAATAATTTACTTTGGCTGTTCATATTATTGGCTTTACTGAGAGATTTCACACATCATATAAACATTTAATCTCTAGAAAATAGTAACCTGGGGGTGTAAAGTAATAATTCTTAGGAAATTTGGATAGCTTATTATTCAAATGATTAAACTTTTAACTGTACCTGCTTTTGCTGCATTAAGTACAAAATAAAGGACTAGCTGAGTAACGAACAGGCGAATGCCCGTTTTTCTCAGTAATTAACAATGAGCTGACAGATTCATATTCTCAAATCTCACACATCTCAAACTCTTTCGAGTTATCAACAGTCACAGATTGCAACTCTTTCGAGTACAATCACAGTTCTTGGTTTTCCGGGAGTGGGACATGAACCCACAACCCTCTGATTCAAAGGCGAGGGTGCTATGAACTGAGCCACAGCTGACACCTCAAAGTTGTACGTTCCCACAAGTTAGTTAGGTCATTAATTAAAGGAAAGCAATCCGTAGCCTCTTGCCCATCAACAGAAATCACAGGACAGCTAAGTATTTAAATATGCATGTTTGGAGAATACAATTCTCTACTTAGATCAGTAACTATGCAGAAAATCAAGCAGTTTTAATTGGTAGGAATTTCACACTCAAATAACCTTCAATTATCTCATCAGATCAAACATGACCTTTCTAAACGACGAAACAGCTCAAGCAGCTAAATGGTCTACTCCTGTTCCTATGGTCCTATCATTTTTTTTGTTCTTAGTTGATTTTCTTTTCCCATTTAACGACAAATTAATTGCATTCCTATAGTTTAAGTATATATAATGTACACCTATTCTTTATGACTGACCAGTAAAAATGCTAATCAATTTATCCAGAATTTAATACAAAAGCGATTCATGTCCTGATTCAACTAATAGAAATTAACCATATTTTCAATGAACTTTGTAAGACAGCTTTCCAGTAAATAGACAGAGTTTAGTGCAGCGAACATTGGTCTTTTATGCCAAGAGACTATTCTAAAATTTAAAATCTATCACTGCTAATTCTCAACATGATTACGGCTATATTTCTCACGTTTTTGCTTCACTAAGATCTGACAGGTAATTCTGTGACTCATATTACACTGAACTTAGGTGCCAGACTTGGCCCAGCGGTAGCACTCTCGCCTCGGATTCAGAAAGTTGTATTTTCATGCCTCACACTATAGCAGGCAGGGGTTCTTAATCATTTTGTTTCCAAGGGACCCCCCATACCGTCCACATTTCAAAAGTTCCACAGACCCTGTAACACAAGAACTTTAAATGCATAAAAACTAATTATATAATTAAACAAGGAGTCGGCAAAGCCACAATGGGCTGATTAGCTTCCTTCTGGCTCTATGATTCTATGAAAGATGATCAATCACTTTGGTATACTCGAGTTCAAATGCTATCATCCGTCAAACAGTTCACCAAGAAAGGCTCCCTCAGTACTTCATATAACTGTATCATTAATCTAATTGGAAAGAGCGGGTACAAATGCACAGAAACTCCAACCCAGCTCAACTGAAATCAGTTCCGCAGGGGACAGTGTTGGGACCACAACTTTTCACTTTATACATTAATGATCTAGATGAAGGAACTGAGGGCATTCTGGCTAAGTTTGCAGATGATACAAAGATAGGTGGAGGGACAGGTGGTATTGAGGAGGCGGGGAGGCTGCAGAAGGATTTGGACAGGTTAGGAGAATGGGCAAAGAAGTGGCAGATGGCATACAACGTGGGGAAGTGTGAGGTCATGCACTTTGGTAGGAAGAATAGAGGCATAGACTATTTTCTAAATGGGGAGAGAATTCAGAAATCTGGAGTGCAAAGGGACTTGGGAGTCCTAGTCCAGGATTCTCTTAAGGTTAACTTGCAGGTTGAGTCGGTAGTTAGGAAGGCAAATGCAATGTTGGCATTTATTTCGAGAGGACTAGAATATAAAAGCAGGGATGTGCTGCTGAGGCTTTATAAGGCTCTGGTCAGACCACATTTAGAATATTGTGAGCAATTTTGTGCCCCATATCTCAGGTTCTGGCCCTGGAGAGGGTCCAGAGGAGGTTCACGAGAACGATCCCAGGAATGAAAGGCTTAACATATGAGGAAAGTTTGAGGATTCTGGGTCTATACTTGATGGAGTTTAGAAGGATGAGGGGGGATCTGATTGAAACTTACAGAATACTGAAAGGCCTGGACAGAGTGGACGTGGGGAAGATGTTTCCATTAGTAGCAGAGACTAGGACCAGAGGGCACAGCCTCAGAGTAAAGGGAAGACCTTTTAGAACAGAGATGAGGAGAAAGTTCTTTAGCCAGAGAGTGGTGAAT
Source organism: Cetorhinus maximus (assembly GCF_964194155.1). Taxonomy (NCBI): domain Eukaryota; kingdom Metazoa; phylum Chordata; class Chondrichthyes; order Lamniformes; family Cetorhinidae; genus Cetorhinus; species Cetorhinus maximus. The sequence continues at coordinate 99,183,704 of NC_135884.1, forward strand.
CTATGGAATTCATTGCCACAGAAAGCTGTGGAGGCCAGGTCATTGAGTGTATTTAAGACCGAGATAGATAGGTCCTTGATTGGTAAGGGGATCAAAGGTTACGGGGCGAAGGCGGGAGAATGGGGTTGAGAAACTTATCAGCCATGATTGAATGGCGGAGCAGACTCGATGGGCCGAATGGCCTAATTTCTGCTCCTATGTCTTATGGTCTTAGTTCTGCGATTCAGAAATACCATCAGAACATTGGTGTTGTGATAGTTCTGGAGCATACCCCACACCAGGCTCCAAAACCTACAGCAGCATTAGATTGAAATAACTGATTCTTTTTAAATAGCATTTATTTCCAAATAATATATAATGTGTGCAAAGATTTGATGAACTCTGGCACATTAAGATCAGGATATGAACATTGGAGAGGATTAATTGTCCTGCAGCAGAGTCAGTTTTTTTATTTATTTATTCATTCAAGGGGTGTGGGCTTCGCTGGCTAGGTCAGCATTTATTGCTCATCCCTAGTTGCCCTCAAGGTGGTGGTAAGCTGCATTCATAAACCGCTGCAGTCCATTTGGTGTAGGTACACTCAGTGTTGTTAGGGAAGGAGTTCCAGGATTTTGACCCAGCCACAGTGAAGGAACAGCAATATATTTCCAAGTTAAGATGGTGAGTGGCTTGGAGGAGAGCTTCCAGGTGGTAGTGTTCCCATGTATCTGTTGCCCTTGTCCTCCTAGATGGTAGTGGTTGTGGGTTTGGAAGGTGCTGTCTAGGAGTCTCGGTGTGTTTCCTCAGTGCATCTTGTAGATGGTACACACTGCTGCCACTGTGCGTCGGTGGTGGAGGGAGTAAATGTTTGTGGATGTGGTGCCAATTAAGTGGGCTGCTTTGTCCTGGATAGCATCAAGCTTCTTGAGTGTTCTTGGAGCTTCACTCATCCAGGCAAGGGGAGAGTATTCCATCGCACTCCAGACTTGTGCCTTGTAGATTGTGGACAGGCTTTGGGGAGTCAGGAGGTGAGTTACACGCCCCAGGATTCCTAACCTCTGACAAGCTCTTGCAGCCGCAGTATTTATATGGTTAGTCTAGTTCAGTTTCTGGTCAATGGTAACCCCTGGATGTTGATAGTGGGGGATTCAGCGATGGTAATGCCATTTAATGTCAAGGGGCGATGGTTAGATTTTCTCTTCTTGGAGATGCCTGCCTGGTCATTGCCTGGAACTTGTGTGGGGCGAATGCTACTTGCCACTTGTCAGTCCAAGCCTGGATGTTGTCCAGGTCTTGCTACATTTTGAAAAGGACAGCTTCAGTATCTGAGGAGTTGCGAATGAACATCAGTGAACATCCCCACTTCTGACCTTATGATGGAAGGTCATTGATGAAGCAGCTGAAGATGGTTGGGCCTAGGACACTACCCTGAGGAACTCTTGCAATAATGTCCTGGAGCTGAAATGACTGACCTCCAACAGCTACAACCATCTTTCTTTCTGCTAGGTATGACTCCAACCAGTGGAGAGTTTTCCCCCAGATTCCCATTGACTCCAGTTTTGCTAGGCCTCCATGATACCACACTCGGTCAAATGCAGCCTTGGTGTCAAGGGCAGTCACTCTCACCACACCTCTGGAGTTCAGCTCTTTTGTTCATGTTTGAACCAAGGCTGTAATGAGGTCAGGAGCTGAGTGGCCCTGGCAGAACGCAAACTGTGCATCAGTGAGCAGGTTATTGCTAAGCAAGTGCCGCTTGATAGCACTGTTAATGACCCCTTCCATTAATTTACTCATGATAGAGAGTAGCCTGATGGGGTGGTAATTGGCCAAGTTGGATTTGTCCTGCTTCTTGTGTACAGGGCATGCCTGGGCAATTTTCCACATTGCTAGATAGATGCCAGTTTTGTAACTGTACTGGAACAGCTTGGCTAGGGGCACAGCAAATTCTGGAGCACAAGTCTTCAGTACTATTGCCGGAATATTGTCAGGGCCCATAGCCTTTGCATTAACCAGTGCCTTCAGCCGTTTCTTGATATCACGGGGAGTGAATCGAATTGGCTGAAGATTGCCATGTGTGAAGCTGGGGGCTTCTGGAGAAGACTGAAATGGATCATCTGCTTGGCATTTCTGGCTGAAGATCATAGCAAATGCTTCAGCCTTATCTTTTGCACTGATGTGCTGGGCTTCCCCCATCATTGAGGATGGGGATATTTGTGGAGCCTCCCCCTCCAGTGAGTTGTTTAATTGTCCTCCACCATTCACGACTGGATTTGGCAGGACTGCAGAGTTTAAATCTAATCCGTTGGTTGTGGAATTGCTTAGCTCTGTCTATCACTTGCTGCTTATGCAAGTTGTCCTGTGTTCTAGCTTCACCAGGTGGACGCCTCATTTTTTTTTTTAAAGGTATGCCTGGTGCTGCTCCTGGCATGCCCCCCTGAACCAGGGTTGATCCCCTGCCTTGGTGGTAATGGTAGAGTGGGGGATATGCCGGGCCATGCGGTTACAGCTTGTGGTTGAGTACAATTCCGCTGCTGCTGCTGATGGGCCACAGTGCCTCATAGATGCCAGTCTTGAGTTTCCTAGATCTGTTTGAAATCTAACCCATTTAGCACGGTGGTAGTGCCACAGAGCACGATGGAGGGTATTATCAATGTGAAGACAGGACCTTGTCTCCACAAGGACTGTGCAGTGGTCACTCATATCGATACTGCCATGGACAGATGCATTTGCGGCAGGCAGGTTGGTGAGGATGAGGTCAAGTGTATTTTTCCCTCTTGTTGGTCATTGTATGGTTTCAAATTCCTAAAATTAACAAGTTTTACTTACAATTTTGTGTTAGAAGCAAAAAGCTGTGTTAGCATGTTAGGCAGGATTCTTATTGGAAGGATTTATTTACTGAAAATATAGCAAGCAAACAATTAATGTATTTGATAAGTTCAACTGTTTTTATAAACTTTACTGCACCAGTGTTATTAAGATAAATAGGACACAGTATCTGTATTGGAATCTGCATCTTTAAAATGGTTAATAACTAGCTTCCAACTATCAAAATAAAAGCAAAATACTGCAGATGCTGGAAATTTGAAACAAACATAGAAAATGCTGGAAAAACTCAGCAGGTCTGACAGCATCTGTGGAGAGAGAAACAGAACTGATGTTTTGAGTCTGCATGACCTTTCTTCAGAGAAGAAGAAGGGTCTGAAGAAGGGTCATATGGACTTTAAACATCAACTCTGTTTCTATCTCCACAGATGCTGTTAGACCTGCTGAGATTTTCCAGCATTTTCTGTGTTTGTTCAAACTATCAAATCTTCTTTCCCCAATTAGATAAATATTTAAATGTTCAGATTTTGCAGGGTCTTACAATGATAAACTGGGATTCCACTTCTTGTGCCTGAAAATGTGCTAAAAACACCAAACCAGTCTCAAGGGCAATTAGGGATAAACAAGAAAAGCTGGACTTGCCAGCAGCACTCACAACCAGTGAAAGAATTTTTAAAAAAAAATCACATATCAAAGTTCATTTTAATAGATGGCTGATATAATGCAGAAGTAGGATTGACCATTCAAGGAGGTGAATTTGTGGCTTTAAAGCAGAAAATTGAAGTATACTGTTTTCAGCCTGTTGCTTACTTAAGCAGGAATCGATGTTCATAATATCAAGAAAGGTGCAACCATTGTTTCACGTAAACATATTTTTATATCAGTTGCAATTCCAAACAGAACATACTAAAACATCTGCCAGAATGTCCTCAGAAAATCAGTATCAGTATTGCAATCTTAAGCCATGCAGCTCACCACTGCATTACATGGGCTGTTTGGAAAATAATTTCATGGGCTTTAGACCAGTGTGTAGAACTCGTATGAAGAATGCTGCAAAAACAATTGTGGCATATCCCCGGGTAAGATGTTCGGTGATTCTCTTTGACTCATTCTGACTAATCATTTTATTTAATAAGCTAGCTACAAGAGTGGCAGCCACTGTCACTCAAAGTCTATCACAGCATTATGGGATCCTAAAAGGCGAAGGCAAGGCTGGGCCAATAACATCACATCTTTCACCCAACAGGGCAGCAGGCTGCCTCTACACAAACAGATTCCTCATCTCTTCTATATATACACGCACTAAAATCTGTGAGAGATCTTCATCAATCCTTGAAACCTGCCTGCAGAAAGATAATTGTTCTAGGATCCAGGTCACTGACAGTAATGCTTGCAGTGATCGCTGGAAACAAAACAATAGCCAGTCAACATGAAATCATTCAGAAGCAATCTGAAAATTTGCTGGAGACGGAGAAATCTTCTTCGAGACCCAGCTGAGAACTTTACTGTAGAAACGTGGGCACATAAACTATGCTGACAATTCAGCACAGTACAGAGGGAGCGATGCATTACCAGAGGTGTCAGTTTTCAGATGGAACCTTAAAGCAAGGCCCCATCTACCCGCAGCACCAGAGAACAGCAAGGAACTTCTTCCAGTACCCTGGCTAACAACTACAACTTGCATTTATATAGCACCTTTAACATTCAAAAACATCCCAAGGTGCTTGACAGAATCATTATTAAACAAAATTTGACACTTTGCCACATAAGGAGATATTAGAACAGGTAATTAAAAGCTCGGGTTTTAAGGATCATCTTAGAGGGGAGAGATAGAGGAGTTAGGGAGGAAATTTTGGAGCTTATGGTCTATGCAGCTGAAGGCATGGTCTCCAATGGTGAAGTAATGAAAGTTGGGGATGTTCAAGAGGCCAGAGTTGGAGGAAGCACATAAGTTTCGGAGGGTTGTAGGGCTGGCGTAGGTTACAAAGCTAGGAGGAGGCGAGGCCACAGAGGGGTTTGAAAGTGTGGGCAAGAATTTTAAAATTGAGATTTTGCTGGACTGGGAGCCAATGTAGGACAGCAAACATAGGGGTAACGGATTAATGAGTTAGAATTTTGGATGAGCCCATGTTTATGAAGGGTGCAAGGTGAGAATTCCAGCTAGGAAAGCGCTGGAATACAATCTCCACCTATCACTGGCCCTCTATTCAGCTCTACCTGTCCCGTTCCCGCCCCCCCCCACCCCCAAAACCAGCTTATATTTCACCTTTCTTCTATTTTTCCTTTGTTCTGATGAAGAGTCATACGGACTTGAAACGTTAACTGTATTCCTCTCCGCAGATGCTGTCAGACCTGCTGAGTTTTTCCAGGTATTTTTGTTTTTGTTTTAGATTTCCAGCATCTGCAGTATTTTGCTTTTAGCTAGAATAAAATGATTATCTCATGGATTAGGGTTTCAGCAGATGAGTTAAGGCAGGGAGCAGAGATGGGCAATGTCCCAGAACTAGAAATAGGCAGACTTCATGATAGAAAGAATATGAGACCAGCAGCTCACTTCAGGGCAGCTAGGATACCAAGACTGCAAACTGTCTGGTTCGGTGTCAGGCAATGATCAGGGAGCAGGAAGGAATTAGTGACTAGGAGATGAAGCTTGTGTGATTCTGGTATTATTTTTGAATAGTACTTAATTGACTGTAAAGTACTTTGGGGCATCCTGAAGTCATAAAAAGCTCTATATAAATTCAAATTCTTTCTTTATAATCTATTAAAGTCAAGCATTTTGTACAGTTTTCTTTTGGGATAAATGGGACATAAATGTATCTAAACTTTGTGAGGATGGGTTCCATTTTGCCTTTACATTTAAACCCAAAGTCAATCCTTGCTTCTCATCACAAATCTTTTAATATATTTTAAGCATCCATCTACCTCGTACAAATAGACTTTTGGGGAAAACAAACACACTTCAAGACTCCAAGTTGGATCAGAGCCCAAGATTATTTGTTTGCATTCAATGACAGATGGAAACCTTCAGCCACTTGCACCATGCAGTGAGGATGCCCTTGCATTCTCTTCAATACTTTATGCTGTGCATCACTACATCTAAGTCTGCTAAATCTGCACAATTTAACAAAGAAATGCATTCTATATATTGTAGACATAAAGATTATAGCACACTTATACTGGTATTCTTTCTCATTTTAAATTTATACAAATTTGGTGATCATTAACATTACACAAACTGTGCAATCTTCTGTCCCATTCCTGAACTTGCTTTGGTACAAGAGGCAAATTGTCAAAGGTGCAACAAAGAATTGAAACAGACAAGACTGCACAATAATGGAGAATGTACCACCACTTCCTTAAGTATGTAGAGTATAGACAGCAATGACAATCTCTGGAATAAGCTGTCCTTAATAGGATGATAGAGCTTTATATCTCCATATAAAAAGATACAATGTAGCCAGCAGGTACCCAGTGAGATGGAAGAAGAGGAATAAACATGCCAAAAACAACAATGACAAAGTAGAGGTAGACTATCCAACACATTATCTGATACGGATGCAGGGGCCAACTCCAGCCATTGGTCCTTGAGCGATGATGGGAGTCCACTGCTGAAGTACGTATATTCCTCTCTGGTGCAGTTTTATTGCTGCTCTTATTGATGAAATTCATCTGCAAGAAAATATTAAAAAGTCACTTGTGTAAGCAATTTTTTCCATCTCAAAACAGGTACCATAGCAGTACAGCTTATCATTTTGAGCTGCTTCAGCGCAGTGTTTTGATGCAAATGAGTGGTTATGAGGCCACTTCAGAAGGCAATTAAGAGCTACATATAGGCCACCAGGCAACAAGACCTAGTCAACATTTAGGCTTGGGCTGATAAATGATCAGCAACATTCGTGCCACACAAGTGCGAGGCAATGACCATCTCCAACAAGAGAGAATCCAACCATCTGCCCATGACATTCAATAACATTACCATCGCTGAATCCACCACCATCAACATCCTGGAGCTTACCATTGACCAGAAAATGAAATGGACCAGCCATATAAATACTGCAGCTTAAGAGCAGGTCAGAGGCAGGGAATTCTGCAGCAAGTAACTCACCTCCTGACAATAGCCCACTATTGATGTGGGATTACTAGATGAGAAACAGTGGAATCTCAACAGAAAGTAGAAGCAGAAGAGGGTATGAGAACTCATTTTGAATACAGAACTAGGGGAAAGGTATACACAACACTGTACACACTGATGGCGACAAACCCAAGGGAAAGGTTTGGAAATAAACACAGGATGACGGTCAAAGGGAACAACCTCAATAACATAGGGCACCATCAATGTACCCTCTAATATTGTTTTTGAAGTGCATGGGTGATTCATTTAAGTGTCAGTCCCTATAAAGCTTTTTGCACACTAACCTAAAGGGGCCAACTGTTCGCAGTGAATTTCAGGTTGCTGCACAGCTTACAAGGAGCATTAGGCACCACTATGGGAGGGTATATCCACAATTGCTAGGGAACCCCCTTTATCTATTGACAGCATGCAAACAATGCCAGGTATATCTAGGCCCCTGCATACACAGCACTAAGGTGACTGAAATTTAAATCATGTCCCCAAATATCTACAGTCTTAATCAACCAGATGGAAGAAAATCTGTGGTATTTCTGTGAGGGATAATTGTGACCCCTTCAAAGTATATCAAACTCACAAAGGGCTTGGTAAACCAAAGAAAGGTAGTCATTTATTTATCCAAGAGCACAGGAATGTCCATGTTGATTAACAAGCATTTCCTCCACATTATAAGGACCATCCCCAGAGAGAATGGCATTGTATCTTAATAAGGAGGCCAGTTGAGCTTATCACAGTACTCAACAGCTACGTCCCATGTAAGAATGTTTTCACAGTCCTCACTTCTGCGTTCCTTTCACTTTCCTCACACTGGAAAGCATAGCACTAATGGGAGGAGATTCTACCTTCTGTTAAACAAGGTCCTAGCAATTATTGGGCACACCAGGGAAAGTTACCACCAATACAGTTGCAATTTATTGACCTAGGCCGTGTAAATGAACAGCAAGTCAAGCAAGCCCACAGAGAAAAGATTTTACTCAAACCCAAATAAAATCAACTCCAGAATCAACTACACATTCTAGGCTTGGGGGACATGATCACAGGCAGACATTTCAGTGCAGTTCAGACATTGAGAGGAGTGCAGCATTGTCAGATGTGCCATCTTTCAGCTGGAATATTATACTGAGACTTTGTCTGCCTACAGCAGTAGAGATGATAGATTGCACTGCACTATTTGAAGAGCAGCAAATGAGCTTTCTAGGTCAGGGCTTCCCAAGCTGGGGGTCGCGAAACGAGATTCTGGGGTTGCAGGCTCTGCAGCAGTAATGGCTGCCGTGGAGCTCCAACTGAATGTTAACAGCTGGGAGGCCCCTTTAAATCCTCACTTTTTTTGATGGTGGGCGTGGCCTAAACGGCCAATACTTGAGGCCTGATTCCTGCTGCAAGAACATAGGAAATAGGAGGAGTAGGCCATTCGGCCTGTTAAGCCTGCTCCACCATTCAATTAGATCACGGCTGATCTTCTACCTCAACAGCATTTTCCCACCCTATCTGCATATCACTTGATGTCTTTGCTATCTAGAAATCTATCGATCTCTGTCTTGAACACATTCAATGACTGAGCCTGCACAGCCCTCTGAGGTTGAGAATTCCAAAGACTTACCACCCTCTGACTGAAGAAATTCCTCCTCATCTCAGTCCTAACTGACTCATATACTGAGATGGTGTCCCCTGGTTCTAGACCCCCCGCGCCCCCAGCCAGGATAAACATCCAACCCGATGAGCCCTGTAAGAACTTTGTCTGTTTCAATGAGATTGCCTCTCATTCTTCTAAACTCTAGAGAATACACTCCTAAATCTCTCCTCATAGACAATCCCACCATCCCAGGAATCAGTCTGGTAAACCTTCATTGCACTCCCTCCTGCAAGTATACCCTTCCTTAGATAAGGAGACCAAAACTGTACCCAATACTCCAAGTGCAGTTTCATCAAGGACCTATACAATTGCAGCAAGACATCTTTACTCCTGTACTCAAATCCTTTCACAATGAAGGCCAACATACCATTTGCCTTCCTAATTACTTGTTCCACCTGCATGCTAGCCTTTAGTGACTCATGAACAAGGAACATACAGATCTCTCTGGACATCAACACTTCCTAATCTCTCATCATTTAAGAAATACTCTACATTTCTGTTTTTCCTACCGAAGTGGATAACTTCACATTTTTTCACATTATATTTCATCTGCCATGTTCTTGCCCAGTCACTTAGCCTGTCAAAGCTCCCTTGAAGCCTCATGGCAGTCTCCTCACACTTCACATTCCTACCTAGTTTTCTGTTAACTGCAAACTTGGAAATATTACATTTGGTCCCCACATCCAAATCATTGATATAGATTGTGAATAGCTGAGGCCCAAGCTCTAATCTTTGCGGTACCCCACTAGTCACAACCAAGAAATCCACTGAAAAAGTAAGTTTTTAAAAAGTATGTGAAAAAATCTTTGGAAATTCTGCACCCAACACCACCCCCCACTACAACACAGGTGCCTCCACCCCATCCCACCGTTCTCACAGATCTCTGAGTGGTCATGGCAATTTTGAAGCCTCGAAATGGGGTTGCAGTGGGAAAAAGTTGAGAAGCACATGTTCCTATACATGAGACAAAGGATAGTGTGACAATAGTTAAAAAAAGGGTCAGATAGAAAAGGAAGCATGGAAAACCGGCAAGGCACAGCAAGTTCCAAATGCCTAGGAATCTGGTGGGAGAAAAAAGCAGACCATCACTGAAAATGCACAGGTCACCCAACTGTACTACAAACTCCTTTCTACTAATCCCTCGTTAGCAATCTGCACCCTGTGCCTTGTAAGTTTCTTAGAATTGCCTCATTATATTTTCTTTTGTTTTCGTTACTTTGTTCTTTTAAGTTTCCTGTTTTCCATCCAAACCCTTAATTTTTTTTTTTGTTTTTCTCCCCTTCCCCTTGTTCTGTTCCTTTTTAAATGCTGTTTATCTTTAATATTGTATAGTCCCGAGGAAAGCACTTTTAGACCTAAAACACTGAGTGGCTTACACTTCTCTCCAAATGCTGCCTTACCTGCTGAGCATTCTCAACATGTCTGTTCTGTTTTCTGATTTCAAGTATTTGCAATATTTTGTTAAAGGAATTTGCAGACTTCTATGCCACAGTGTTCCAGAACATCTCACAGTAAACATCTTGCCATCTTACCAATGTTCTCCTGTCCCAAGCTACCCGGGGAGTGATACAGGCACTGGACTCCTAATTTCAGCCAAAGATATCTACATGAGAATGCAGTGGTCAAGATTTAGCTGTGAAAATAAAGGTGAGGCTAATGGTGCTCATCCTTATTTATGTGTAAATGGTACTGCAACTTCAATCAAGGAGATGCATGGTTAAAATGTCAAGATCCAAAATTTGCTGATTGAGTTGTGCTGCACCACTGTTAGCTCTGTGAGATCAGCATTTTGCTGTCATTAATGAGCATCGAATGTTGTAAGGTTGCTATACTTGAGAGGTAGATATGAACTAAACTCTCCACAGAGAGTTAGGTCTTGGCAATTTAAGCACAAGTAACCTTTTAATAGCATGATAATTACTGCCAAGAAGTCGCTCTGGCATTGAAAATTACCTATTACAAATGTGGAATCTCATTCCTTCAGGTATTAATTGTTGTTGGAGAATTTAAAAAATGTAAAATGGAATATTAACTTTAAAAAAACTTTTTCTTTGTTTCTTTTCTCTCTCTCAATCCAATCTTTCTTGGTTCTAAAGCTCGTCAGTGAGAAAAATCTCAAAAAAAAGTGATGAGAAAGCACCTTGCGACTTGAGCAGCAACGTTTATTTCTCCTCCCTAATTGTTTGCACCAAGAGACAGTAGTCCCTATAGGTATGTGGACCACTCCATTCAGGCTGCTCTCAGAACAGGTTTGAATACATCAAATTATTGTCCTACTAAATACACAATTCTACCCTGGGGACGGATTCAAAGACTGTTGTCTAAAAGAACTTCCACTAAACACACAGCCAGCGCTCTTTAATGTCCAATTTTTTAAAACAAAATAAATCTATTATACAGTAAAATAAATAACTTAGTGGTATGATGGCCTCATAGGTTCAACATAAATATTAAAGATGTAAAATGTTAGATGAATATGAATGGAAAACAATAAATGCAATGTCACTACCATTAGTGATACTGAACGCACACATTGCAGCATTGCACTAACAATTATAAATATGGGGCTTCTCAATGAGCTTTCTCAGTGTGAATTCTTAAAAATCAAGTATGTCGTTTAAATAAATGTTAACTTTATAACTTATAAATACATAATCTTCAATAGTAGTTATGCCTATAAATGTTATAGCTCTATCAAAAATGACACTTACCTAAATATTTCTGATTTATATCTTTCAACATTCTTGGGTTTATTTCAGTCCGTTGATAATTTCCCTGAATGGAGTTGAGCACTATTAACATTGTCAGGGCAATTGCCAATGAGGAGTTGTGGATCTCTAGACAGTTAAATCAGCAAAACTGCTGTCCATCCATCTCTACAGGTATAAATTCAGGATCCTCATTGTCATTCAACAACTTCTTCAAACTATTTAGTCTAGCATGGTTTGGCTGTACACTGAAGTTGGTAAACAGATGGAAGAAAAATGTTACTCAATTGTTTTGTTGCAAGAGTTTAGTTTTTGATTTTTAATTTTAAATCAACTATCTTTTTAAAAAAAAATTCTCGAGATGTAGGCAATGCACACAAGACCAAATTTATAATGCAGCACTAGTTGTCTCGAGGTGATGGCTGGCCTTCTCCTTGAACTGCTGCTGACAGTGCTCCCAAAATGGTATTAATAAGAAATTTCAGGATATTGACCCTGTGGTGAAGGTATAGTATTTGACTTGGAGGTGATGGAGACCTGAAGCTATTGCTTTACTTTCTTGGTGGTCGCAGAGCATAAAGATGTTGTCAAAGTAATATTTAGTGACTTTCTGCAGTACACCTGTAGGACATGCATACTGCAGTTAGTGTGCTGCTAACGGAAGGGCTGGATAGGATTTAGGGGCAGGTGTACCCATCAAACAAACTGGCTCATCTTGGTAGTGTCAAGCTTTTTGAATGTTGCCACATCACTGAAATGAAAGATCCAAGTCATCGCCTATAGCTCATACCACAAACTCCTTTCCCTCACCAACAATTCCACCTTCCTTCCTGGCCACTGCCTCAGGTTAACCCAGATTTGTACAACCTGGGTGTTCTATTTGACTTGATGTCAACTCTATGGCAAAAACCTCCTTTGTCCACTTATGTAACATGGCCCCCTCTGACCTTGCCTAAGTCATATCATCATCACCCGACTCATACATTCCAGTGCTCTCTGGGCTGGGCTCCAAACCTTTACCATGGGTCCATTTTTGCTTGCTAACACCTCTGTGAAGTGCTTCAGGATGCTGTGCTACAATAAAGGTGCTATAGAAATGCAAGCTGATATTGCTGTTCTGTAGATGGATAGCTGCAGCTGCAGATTGTGAGTACTCCTTTGCACTTTTGACTTAAGCATCGTAAATAATGCAGAGGACTTGAGGTCTCAGTATCAATGTCCCTGCTAAGCTGTGCAAAGTGCATCAGCCTGGAAGGTACCACACAGGCATTGTCCTGTGTTAAATACCACGTATACACAGCCACACACATCGAAAAAAACTGGCTACGCACACATGAAAATTTAAAAGGAACACTGCTCAGTTGGTGAGTGACTTGTCGCTGATTGGCCTTCTCTGGTATCTGTCTATGTTTCTGTGCTAGTATACCATGACATGTTGTAATAATTCAGTAATAAATCTGTGAACATGTAGGCTAACAACAGAAAAACAAATGACCTTGTGATATCCTTCAAGGAAGGTAAACTGCCACCTGTAGGGTGTGACCTACATGTGGCACAAGTCCCACTCATTCCTGAATGACTGTAAGTAATAACAAAAAACTTGCATTTATATGGTCCCTTTAATGATAACATGATGTCCCAAAATAATGAAGCACTTGAAAGTGCAGTTACTATTGAAATGTAGAAAACACAGCAGCCAATTTGCACACAAACAGCAATGTGATATTTACCAAATAATCTGTTTTTGAGATGTCAACTGAGGGATAAATATTGGTCAGGACACCAATTGTAATTCTTTTGAAGAAGAACATAGAAGCGCCTTGGGAGCTTTTACATCCACAGAGAGCAGATGGAGTCTTGGTTTAAGGTCTCAACCAAAGGATGGCACCACCGACAAAGCAGCACTCCCTGAGTACAGCAGTGTCAACCTAGATTTTTGTGCTCTAGGATGGGATTTGAACTCTCAGCCTCCTGACTCAAAGGCAAGGCTGTTCGCTACTCACTGAGCCTTGGCTGAAATGGCCAAATATGCCCTCTGAAATTGCCTTAATGCCAGCCAATAAGTCAGTTTGTAACATAATTGCTTCAAGACCCTTTAAGATACCATCTCCAATACAAATCAGTTTATATGCAGCTCAGCAAGCAACCCAGAAGATATGAAAGACAGGACAAACATTTGATTCTAAACAACATTTGAGCACAATTTTAAAATCTGTGCTAGTGGGTGGACTTTGAATGGGATAAATCAAGCCTTAACTTTCAAACAAAATGGGAAAAAGACTCAAAACCTCACATTAGAATGAGATTTCAACCACTACTCATGATCATAGTGAAGAAAAAGTGAAAAGAGAATGATAATAAAGAAGGGATCAGCAGACTCTCAAAGATGGATCTTTTGCACTGGTCTTTAAGGACAACAATAGCAAAGGTATTAAAAAGTTGGAAAAACACTTGGAGAAAGCTAAACCTGCTGGTTTTATTTTGCTACTTCTGTATTAAGGTGTTCCACCCAAATAAAAAAGTGAAATTGGAAGTGAAATTTTGAATAATCTGCTGCTGTTTGTTGAGGCTTCATAAATGAGCTAACAGAAGAAGATGCAAGAGATTTTTTGGTGGAGCGTAAGTAAAAACCAACATGGTAAACACACATTGTTGAATTAACTCCAATTAAACTCCAATGGAGCAGCTTAAGTCTTTGGCAGAAGTTGATGTTATTACAATCGTTATATTATGTTTTCTCATTGCTGTTATTGTTAAAAGATGATTGCCGGGTTGGATGGGGGGGGGGGAGGGGTGGTACACAGTCTCCACTGAAAATTAGACGTCCATCCCACCAATTAGCACTGGATTTTGCAAGTCTATTCTACAAAATTAATTGGCACTTCAAATGGCTGCCACTTGGGCTTTTAGATTATTTTAAATATTGAATTGCTCTCAGCCTCAGGACACCCAAAGCCCCTTTCAGCCAATGAAATACTTTTGAAGTGTAGTTAATGCTGTAATGTAGGAAATACGGCAGCCAATTTGCACACAGCAAGTTCCTACAATCAGCAATATGATAATGAGCAGATGATCTGTTTTTGATGTGACGGATAAATATTAGCCATGAAATAATGTTGCAGGACCATTTACGTCCACCTGAGGGCAGATGAGCCTCGGTTTAACATGTCACTTCAAACAATTCAGCACTCCCTCGGTACTGCACTGCAGTCCAGATTTTTGTGCTCATGTCTCTGGAGTGGGACTTGAACTCATAACCTCCTGATTCAGGGGGTGAAAGTCTACCAATTGAGTCACGACTGAGACAAAACACCTAGCTCTGCATTTTATCCTTGGGGCAAATCAAAATCTCAGACTTTGTATGTTAACATGATTCATTACAAATGCAAAGCACCTCAAAACGACTCAGACATACATATAAATGTTGAACTCTGAAATACAACTTTTGTTTCGTCATTGTTTTCAAAGATTTGGTCCAAAGATTCAGAACATTTGGTTTAATATTCTGACGAAAGCTCATCTCAATCTGAAACAATAATTCAGCTTCTCTCCACAGATGCTGCCTGACTTACTGAGTCAGCATCTTTTGTTATTATTTCAGATATTCAGCATCCACAGTATTTTGCTTTTTTGTTGCTGTTGTAGCCATTATAGCTTGATTTGTGTCTTACTGGAGTTCATAACAATCATTACTACTGGATATAGAAAATCATATGATCAGATTCAACATGGTTTTACAAAAGTGAAATCATGTTTGACGAATTTATTATTGCTGAAAAAAGGCATGCTGTCAAAGCTTTTCTTCTTGCACTCATCAGGACAAGTGCAAGAATGCCAAATTTCAAAGGGAACAGCAATTTATACTGCATTAGAAAAGGGGTGCTGATTGATTGCCAAGTTGGTGCTGACCAGGGATCTATCATTCTCCACGATTTTGTTTATTCTAAAAGGTGCAATGTCTGGACTTATTCCTTTTGCCCGCAGAGGACAAGTCCCTGCGTGTGAATATATGTAGCTTCCAGCAAGCGCAAGTGAACTACATTGCGAGCCCGATTGATGATCTTAAATTGGTCATTATTGCAAGTCTAAGCACACTTGGGATTGATCAGCCATTGCTGCCTAAAGACACAATTACATCTAATGTTAGACATTATGTTCTGAGTTTTGCAAACACGGTTTTGGTTAAGTACAGTCAGTACTCTGCCTACTGCAAATAGCTGAAGGGATGTGATTTTTGATATGATCTGCCAGTCATCATGGAGCACAAAGTCTAGACTGACACCTCACTGCAGTACTGAGCAAGTGTTAAATTGTTGGACGTGTCCTTATTCAGGTGTGACATTAAACCTAGGCTCTGTCTGTCCTCTCAGGTGGATTTAAAAGACGACATGGCTATTTGAAGAAGAGCACAGGAGTGTTTCTCAGTGGCCAATATTTATCACTGAAATAGATCATTTTATCATTATCTCAACTACTGTCTGCTGTATTACCTACATTACAACAGTGACTAAACTTTAAAAGTACTTCATTGGCTGTAAAGCATTTTGGGCCATCCTGAGGTAGCAAAAGGTGCTTTATAAATCTAAGTTCTTACTTTTAATGACCTGATTATCAAGTAAATATTTCAAGCATTTGTTACTATCACGCATTTAGGTTTTTTCAAAGCATTTTATCAGATTACACAAGGGCAAAGTACTGTGGATGTTGGAAATTCAAAATATAAATGGAAAATACTGGAAGTACTCAGCAGATCAAGCAGCAACATATCATCAATATCAGTTTTTTGTCTCAGACCTCTCTTGGAACTTTAGCTAAGGCTTTTGTCAACATGCCTGGATTCATCAACAGCATCAAATCCTGTTTGGTAATGGTGATTAGGTGCTGGATGGTCTTTAAAAGTGAATATAAAGAATCGTTATTTAATAAGTTGGTTCACATTGTTAGATAAACATTGAACAGACAAACTACAGTGATATTATACTGATCCAACAATGATCTAAATGACTTGGTGGGGTAAATAGATAGCAATTCTAAGATATCATCTAATCTCTTTTATTTAAGAACTATACAGTATTCATCAAGTCTACAGTAATTCTAAACAATCAAATTCCTTTCTCAAGGACTCTTAAAAGTCCAATTTTCAAACCAAAAAGGAATCTTCAGCTTGTGATCTATAATCTAAGTGACAGTATGCATAAAACAGTATCACTCCTAAAACCTGATGTATTTCTGCATTGATGTCTTCTTTCAAACCAAAGCAAAACTTGAATCTATTTCATGCTCAATGTAGCTCCTGCTAGTGATCATTTTCTATTAGCATAATTTATAAGTGCAGAATTTCATTATAGATCACTAATTGACAAGGGTATATTTTTATTCTGAGCTAAAGAAGAAGAAATGCGATGGATTTTGTACTGTTTGGGAGGGGGTGCAATGAGATAGAAGGTCAGGGATAGGTGACAATTAAGGAGAGATTGACAAAGATGTCATGGACACAAGACAAAGGGAGTGTTAATGATAGTGGTAAAGAGTAAAGGTGCTGATAGTGGCATAAAGCTAATATAGCAGAAGGTGTTAATAGCAGAACAAGGGCCAGCACTCTGTGAAAGCAAAACATAAAAACACGTGACAGATGGCACTGTGGGGGGAGGGGGCGTTTAGGGAAAAGTAAACAAAGTGAAATGTTCTGGATTTTAAAAAAATCATTCACAGAATATGGGTGTCACAGGAAAAGCCACATTTTTTGTCCATCCCTAATTGCCCGCGAGGAGGTGCTGATGAGTTGCCTTCTTGAATACAGCTGAGTGATTTGTTTGGCCATCTTAGAGGGTGCGTATGAGTTAACCACATTGGAACGGATCTGGAATTAAATATAAGCAAGGATGGAGGATTCCCTTCCCTAATTCCCAAATGATGTTCACTGATGTTAAAGGCTTTTACATATATGTTGTCATGGTAGCTCTTCCACGAAGTTTTCATTGATAAAATCATGGCATAAAACTCACAATAAGTATGTTTATCATACAGTTGTAATGTAAATGTATTAGTATAGGTGTTAAAATGTTTAAGCCCAAATATGTATGGGCAAGTTGCTCAGAAAATTTAACCCATTGTGTAAACCCAATCTACAATCCAACCCAACTCCAGGGCAAACAGGAGGAAAGTATTGCACTCTGGATGCCTCCAGAATCAAGTCAAGCCCTGACTCCATATTTACACTATAAATTTAGTCTTAATATAAAATCGAAGCATACTCCAATTGTAATATAAATACAGACTTCCGAGATTTCAGCTAACATTAGTAAATTACTAGTGCACTTCATACAAATCTTTGGCATCCATGCCATCAGCCACCAAGGCATCACACTTAAAATCCCTCCCTGAGCCCCGCATTCTCTCTCTAGCTCTCTCTTCTTTGGCAAGCTTTTGGTCACCCGTCCCAATAATATCTTTCACTGGGTCAGCATCCATTTCTTGTGATAACACCTCTGTGAAGTACCTGGAATGTTCCTATTACTCTACATTCAAGGCAGTGCATAAACGCAAAACAAAAACAAAAATACCGGGAAAAACTCAGCAGGTCTGGCAGCATCTGCGGAGAGGCACACAGTTAATGTTTCGAGTCCGTATGACTCTTCAACAGAACTAAGTAAAAATAGAAGAGAGGTGAAATATAAACTGGTTTGGGCAGGGTGGGACAAGTAGAGCTGGATAGAGGGCCAGTGATAGGTGGTGATAACCAAAAGATGTCATAGACAAAAGAACAAAGAGGTGTTGAAGTTGGTGATATTATCTAAGGAATGTGCTAATTAAGGATAGAAAGCAGGACAAGCAAGGTACAGATAGCCCTAGTGGGGGTGGGGTGAAGGAATCAAAATAGGCTAAAAGGTAGAGATAAAACAATGGATGGAAATACATTTAAAAATAATGGAAATAGGTGGGAAAAGAAAAATCTATATAAATTATTGGGGGAAAAAGGGGGGGATCGGAAAGGGGGTGGGGATGGAGGAGAGAGTTCATGATCTAAAATTGTTGAACTCGATATTCAGTCCAGAAGGCTGTAAAGTGCCTAGTTGGAAGATGAGGTGCTGTTCCTCCAGTTTGGTTGAGCTTCACTGGAACAATGCAGCAAGCCAAGGACGTTAACTCGAAACGTTAACTGTGCTCCTCTCCGCAGATGCTGCCAGACCTGCTGAGGTATTTTTGTTTTTGTTTTGGATTTCCAGCATCCGCAGTTTTTTATTTTTACCTTAGTGCATAAACGCAAGTTGTTTAACACCCAATAGCAGTATGTCGTAGCACACACTTCATTGTTCTTAACACAAACGGCACTATACCAAACTACACTACACCGATAATTACACACAAACAGTACATGGCACGCGAGATATTTAAATTCACATTGGCTATTGACACCTTAGTTGACGGTGCGGCACTGGTGCCTTCGCCTTTTGCTGTGGCTCCGGCCTAGCTCTGGCTCGGAGGTCCTTCAGGCAGAAGCCGGTCCATCTGAATGCCATAAGAACCGCGGGGCGAGCACCGTGAAACCTCGTAGCCGCCAACAAGTCACCGGTCCGGCCGGGAGCAGGGGGCGGGGGGGGGGGAAGGGGCGCTTTCCTTTCAGCAGCTTTGAAAAGCTAGGAATCCCTTCATAATGCCGCACCGTCACCCACTGACACAGGTTAAGGGTCGGGTTACGGGCGCTTTAAGCTCCACTGCTCTGCCGCCGGCTCTACAACACGGTTATCAGAAAAGCGTCTATTAGTCGACTACCTTTCAGCTGGGTTGAGGGCCGCTCCGCACGCTGTCACCCATGGTTACCGCCGCATTCTCCTCTCCGGGTCACAATGCTCCCTCTGTGACCTGATAATGGATTGCGCCGCGCCTGCGCGTCATCACGCTCGCCGGCAGTGGGAAAGGTTATGGAAGGAAGAGAGAAGCGAGGGTGGTGAAAAATTATGGGAAAAAGAGGAAACGAGAAGGGGGCGGAAGTGGAGCAGTTTGTCCACCTATTCATTCCTATCCCCACTTATTTGGTTTTGACAAATTTTAATTTAATAAGTGTCATTTAAAGTTTGTGTAATTTAGAGCTCTGGGAAGTTTTAAAGCATCATTTTAAAGCAAATAAATTAATGTGCACAGTTAATATGCAGAAGGTCATTAGCCATTGTAAAACAGTGATCTGATAGCTTGGCAGTGTGATGGCATTAAACGGAGACTGAGACGGGTCACGCGTGCGTACTGCACTCATGAATGGGTTCTGCCTATCACACAAATGAATAATGTGGTATATGAATTTCAGTGCCAGTGTGATGTTAGGTATGTCGGCCGTACATCCCAAAGACTGGCGGATCATATAAAACAGCATTTCTCAGCCACTGTTCACAATGGGCAAGGTACAGACCGTACCCAACCAGCCCGTGCTTGCAAAACTCAAAACACAGTGTCCAACATTAGATGTGATTCCACGACTGGACACCATTTGCTAAATAATCCTCAGTGTGCTAGGAATTACGCTGACAACCAATTTAAGATCGCCAGTCGGGCTCAAATTGTGGTGCATTTGTGTGCAATGGAAGCTAGATATATTAATACACAGAGCCCTGTTCTTTGCAGACAGAAAGAAATGTATACAGGTTGCACCTGTTTCAGCTAAACCAAATAAGTGACAGCCATTCACTGACTCATTCCTCAGGGCAATGCCTTGACCAATCAAGGTCAAGCTGCCTGGTTTAAAATTCAAACAATGCTGGCAGTTAACTGTCAGTCACCATCAATCAGTGCATCCCCCCTGGCAATACTTATACCAATCAGAGTCCACTTGCTAACCAAACAGCACTCCTTTCTCATACAGTTTAAATTGCTGTTTTCCCTTCATATTGGTATTCTTGCGGTGAACAGATGAAAAGCTTCGACTTGCCACTTTTTATCAGCAAAACAGAATATGACATTCAGTCACTATAAACCAGTAAACCTAATTATAAATGAACAGAATTGTGGAATGTGACCCTCAAACACCAATAAAAATTCCACGTAATATATAAAGATCATCACTTTCTGGAAATAACTGACAGCAAAAACTATTGAGTCCAAATTATCAATACAATGGTCACATGATTTATAAGTATATACTTTGTACTTAACAGTTCCGTAAATTTTACTATGCTGATTTTTTTGAGTGACTGCAGTTTCTCATTAAATGGTAAATATTTATAAGTCCTCCAATGAGCAGATTGTTTATAGGGTGCATATGCAAGCCAGGGGCATGGAAGCAATATGATAAGTGATAGCATCTGCTACTGAAGCATATTTTACATTTATCCTATTTAAAACAGAATGGAGCAGGTGTCCAAAGCAGAGAGAGATTCTGTGTAACCTTTCTATACTGCAAAGGCTATAAAAGATCCCATAGGACCTTTTATGAAGAAAAGCTGGAAGCTTTCATGATGCCTTGGTCAACACTCAATGTTTAACAAACACCACCCAAAACAAATTAACTGGTCATTAATCTTATTATTGTTTGTGGGACCTGCCAAATGCAAATTGGAGACTATGTTTGCCTACAAAATCAACAGTAATCACACTTTGAACATAATTCATTCACTGTGAAGTGCATTGAAGTGTTCTTAGATTTTAAAGAAACTATATAAATGTAAATTTTTATTGTTTTTCATTTAAAATTATATATAATATACATTTTAAAAAATAATTTAACAAATAATAAATAAAAATTGACACTGAGCCAAAGAAGGAGATATTAGTATAGGTGGCTTGGTCAAAGAAGTAGTTTTAAGGACCATAGGAACAAAGAATCAGGAGTAGGCCATTCAGCCCATCAAGCCTGCTCCGCCATTCAATATGATCATGGTAAAACCATTTCAATGCCTTTTTCCCACACTATCCCCATATGTCATTAGTATTTAGAAATCTGTCATCTCTGCTTTAAACATACTCAACTAAGCTTCCACACCTTCCGGGGTAGGGACTTCCAAAGATTCATAACCCTCTGAGTTAAAAAAAAAAATTCTCCTCATCTCAATGCTAAGTGGCTTCCCCCTTATTTTGAATTGGTGTCCCCTGGTTCTGGACTCCTCAACCAGGGAAACATCTTACCTGCAGCTATGCCATCTCTCCCATTAAGCATTTTGTAGGTTTCAATGAGATCATCTCTCAATCTTCAAAACTCTAGAGAAAACAGGTCCAGTTTCCCAAACCTCTCTTCATAGGTCAGTCCCACCATCCCGGGAACAAGTCTGGTGAACCTTTGTTGCATTCCCTCTATAGCAATAATATTCTCCCTAAGGTAAGGGGACCAAAACTACACACAGTACTCCAGGTGCAATCTAACCAAGGTTCTATACAATTGAAGCAAGACTTCACTATCCCTATAGTCAAATCCTCTTGCAATAAAGGCTAACATACAATTAGCCTTCCTAATTGCCTGCTGCACCTGCATTTTAGCTTACAGTGACTTACTGACGAGCACACACAGGTCCCTTATACATCTACACTTTCTAATCTCTTGCCATTTAAGAAATACCCTCCATATCTGTTCCTCCTACCAAAGTGGATAACCTCACATTTTTCTACATTATATTCCATCTTCCATGTTCTTGCTCACTCACCAAGTATGTCCAAAAGCCCCTGAAGCCACTTTGCATCTTCCTCACAACACACATTCCCAACCAGCTTTGTGTCATCTGCGAACTTGGAAATATTACATTTTTCCCCACAAAGAAATCATTGATATATATTGTGAAGCTGGAATTCAAGTACTGATCCTTGCGGTACCCCACTAGTCACAGCCTGCCAACGTGAGAACAGTCTGTTTATTCCTACTCTTTGTTTTCTGTCTGTTAACCAATGCCAATGTTCAGCCAATTTGATTCACTTCTCGTGATATCAAGAAACAGCTGAGCACACTGAACACAGCAAAGGCTATGGGCCCAGCCAACATCCCAGCTGTAGTGTTGAAGACTTATGCTTCAGGACTAGCAAAACCTCTGGCCAAGCTGTTCCAATATAGCTGCAACATTTGCATCTACCTAACAGTGGAAAATTGCCAGGTATACCCTGTCCAACAAAAAGCAGGACTAATCTAATCTAGTCAATTAGCACCTCATCAGCATGGGCATTGCGGGCTGGGCCAGCATTTTGCTGCCCTCGAGAAGATGGTGGTGAGCAGCCTTCTTGAACTGTTGCAGTCCATTGCAGTACACCCACAGTGCTGTTAGAGCATACATACAAACATATGAAAAAGGAAAAGTAGGCCATTCAGGCCCTTGACCCTGCTCTGCCATTCAATAAGATCGTGGCTGATCTGTTTGTGTTTCAAATTCCAAACTCCCATCTACCTCTGATAACCTTTGATTCCCTTGCCTAACAAGAATCTATCTATCATTGCCTTAAAAATATTCAATGACCCCGCCTCCAACACCTTCAGAGGCAGAGAGTTCCAAAAGTACACAGCCCTCTAAGAGAAAAAAAATCTTCTCATCTCTGTCCTAAAAGGACGACCCTTAATTTTAAAACTGTGCCCCCTAGTTCTGGACTCACCCACAAGAGGAACCATCCTTTCCATGCCTACCTTGTCAATACTGTTCAGGATTTTATATACTTCAATCAAGTCACCCCTCACTCTTCTGAACTCCAGTGGAAACAAGCCCAGTCCGGAACACCATCCAAGAAAAAGCAATGCACTTTTTTGGCACCCCATCTGCCATTTTAAACACTCACTCCCTTACCAGTAGCGCACCTTGACTGCACTGTATAAGGTCTATAAGATCGCCAAGGATCATCGACAGCAGCTTTCAAACCTGCAACTTCTACCCCCTAGCTGAACAAGAGCAGCAGGCGCATGGGACTCATGCTGCCTCCAAGATTCTCTCCAAGTCACGCACCATTGTGGCTTGGAACTATATTGTCATTCCTCCAATGATGATAGGTCAAAATCTTGGAACTCCCTCCCTAACAGCCCTGTAAAAAGTACTTACATCACAAAAACTTCAGTGGTTCAAGAAAGGGGCTCGCCACTACCCTCTCAAAGGCAATTAGGGATGGGCAATAAATGGTGGCCTTTACATGCTCACATCCCGTGAAAGTATAAAAAAATGACTTGATTGAGCAGCAGAGATATGGATGTGCTGGAATTCACACTGTGCAGAGAATGGAAGGTTGGCCGCAGCGTCTGACCTACCCCTGCTGCGATGGCGGACTATCCTGCTTCTTGCTTGCTAGGTACTCCCTGCCTCTTGCTTCCCTCCAGGCCATCGGTCAGGCTGTCAATTGGTTGGCTGGAAATGGGAAATTGATCAAAAGGCTAATTTTATTCCAGGTTATTTGACACTTTCTAGCTATCCCCTCCACCTTCCCTGGAAACATGGAGACCTCAGTTTCCACAGGTCCAAGCGCAGGTCAGGCCCTGGGGGTCTGCTGTCTCTTGCACTTCAGTCCTTTATAATTGGGCACTTTAGTTTATGGTGATAGAAGTCAAATCCATATTTTGTTATATGTGATCACAGTAATTCAGGAATGGTTCGGGCTTTGTCATCCAGATTCATAACCCCCTCCCCACAAAACAATAATGTCTATCATGATTTTTGGCCCGCAGCAATGAACGGCCGCACAAAGACATGCTGAGGATAATAAGGGAATATTTCCTTACGGCTGACCCTTGTATTAATGACAGATATGCCCCATAACCGTCAGGGGGATGAGAGTTTACTCTGATAAAAGCAAAAAACTGCGGATGTTGGAAATCCAAAACAAAAACAAAAATACTGGGAAAAACTCAGCAGGTCTGAGAGCATCTGCGGAGAGGGACAGTTAACGTTTCGAACCCGTATGACTCTTCAACAGAACTAAGGAAAAATAGAAAATAGGTGAACTATAACCTGGTTTAAGTGGGGGGG
This sequence comes from Cetorhinus maximus, assembly GCF_964194155.1. NCBI lineage: Eukaryota > Metazoa > Chordata > Chondrichthyes > Lamniformes > Cetorhinidae > Cetorhinus > Cetorhinus maximus. Next base: position 99,207,890 of record NC_135884.1, read on the forward strand.
TGGGACAGGTAGAGCTGGATAGTTTACTCTGGTTGGGTGGCAGGCCGAGAGAGTTTTGTTCGCTTTGCATTTTTGGCTGATTGCGATCTGAAATACACGCGGAAGCTGCAGCTTTGGGCTGGAATGGAGAACAGCAGTGCCTCAGTGCTCGGCCTGTATGGGTTCATCACCGCAGTGCTCGGGGCAGCGGTGGCCATCCACTTTCAGAAATCAGAAGCCCGGTTGAATTTAAACCCTTTCACCAGTCTGCCCTCGCTGCTGTTATTTGCCGGAGGATCCTTGCTTTACATTTACCTACCGCTGCACGCGGGGCTTCTCCTTTTCGCCGTTTGCTGCTGTCTGGCTTATCGATCGATTTGCTCCAATGGAATACTTTCTCCGGAAGGAAAAGCTGTCCTAATCACTGGTAAACACAACTGAGTTGCTCACAGTGACATGAATGTAAAATAATTCTTAAAACTTGCAGGGGAAAAGGTGGGGGAGTAGGACCGAGAGCCGGCAGAGACGCGACAGGCCGAATGGTCTTTTGCGCTGAAACCATTCTGTGGTTTACGTACAATGTAAAGCTTGTATTTAACTCTCGGTAAATGATTAACTATAGTTTGCAGAAAGAACAAAATGGGGATTATGCTATAATTTAAAGCTTTTGGGTGTTAAACTAAATAACAACTTGCATTAATCTACTTATTAATATTAATGCTAAATATCGGGTAGACCAAAGCTATTGTCTTCCAGACCATTTACAACCTTGGTGTTGTATTTGAGACTGAGAGCAAGCTTCCGACCCCAAGACCACTTACCCCCACTCCCATAACATCACCCGCCTCCACCTTTTTATATTCTTATTAATTATTATTCTTGAGATTAAAATAGATGACCAAAAGCTTTCACAAAGGGCTAGGTTTGAAGGAGGCCATAAAACAAGAGAGACATAGCGAGAAGAGCAGAAAGTGCTGAAAAACTCAGCAGGCATGGCAGCATCTGCAGGGAGAGAAACAGAGTTAACATTTCCAATATGAGGTTGGAACTGAAATGTTAGAAATTTCTGCAGTATTTTGCTTTAATATTAGGAAAGAGCGGTTTAGGGAGGGGATTCCAAGCTTACGGTTTAGGCAGCTGAAGGTACGGCCATCATTGTCGGAGCAACTTAAGTTGAGGTGTTGAAGAGGTGAGACCTGAAAGAGCACAGTGATCATAAAGGCTTGTAGTGCTGGACAAGGTGACAGAGGTAAGGAGGGGTGAGACCGTGAAGGGATTTCACCATGAAGGTGAGAATTTTAAAATCAAGGTATTAGTGGACCAGGAGCCAATGCAAATCAGTGAACACAATGGTGATGGATGACCAGGACTCGCTCTGAGTTAGATTACATGCAGCAGAGTTTTGGATGAGCTCAATTTCACTGACGGTGGATGATGGAAAGCCGGCCAGGAGACCATCGGCATAGCCCGGAAGTAATAAAAAACAAAAACAGAATTACCTGGAAAAACTCAGCAGGTCTGGCAGCATCGGCGGAGAAGAAATCAGTTAACGTTTCGAGCCTTCATGGCAAGATGCTGCCAGACCTGCTGAGTTTTTCCAGGTAATTCTGTTTTTGTTTTGGATTTCCAGCATCCGCAGTAGCTTTTAGCTTTTTGTTTTTACCGGAAGTAATAAAGACGTGGATGAAGCCTGTTGCAAGCGCGGTGTGAAAGGGCATCCGGGGGACAAAGGAAGGTGTACCTTTGAATGATCTACTAACCTATCAACGCTACCATGAAGCCTGCCCGCTAAACACCAAAATGACAAATAATATAAATGCAGTGTCATGCATGTTATTAGGACCAACACAAAATACACTGTGGATTTTGCAATCAGTGGCAAAGCTGTGACATTCGCAGCTGACTGCACTGAGAAGTATGAACTTACATAAAAGCAAAAAAACTGCGGATGCTGGAAATCCAAAACAAAAATAAATATATAGATTTTTCTTTTCCCACCTATTTCCATTATTTTTAAATGTATTTTCATCCATTGTTTTATCTCTACCTTTTAGCCTATTTCGATCCCTTCCCCCCCACCCCATCCCCACTAGGGCTATCTGTACCTTGCTGGTCCTGCTTTCTACCCTTAATTAGCACATTCCTTAGATAATATCACCATCTTCAACACCTCTTTACCTTTTGTCTATGACATCTTTTGGTTATTTCCACCTATCACTGGCCCTCTATCCAGCTCTACCTGTCCCACCCCCCCCCCCCCCACCCGCCCGCCACCTTAAACCAGCTTATATTTCACCTCTTTTCTATTTTTCCTTAGTTCTGTTGAAGAGTCGTACAGACTCGAAACGTTAGCTGTGTTCCTCTCCGCAGATGCTGTCAGACCTGCTGAGTTTTTCCAGGTATTTTTATTTTTGTTATGAACTTAAATAGTTGGTAAATATAAGCATTTAAATACTTTTGATCACCCTTGGCAATTTTTCACTGCTCAGTGACTGCCTGTGGGGGATATCTTGGACAAACTGCATCGGTTTTAAAAAGGAGCTGCAAGTCCATTGTGGACCTTAGACCTTAAAATACTTAATACTATCAGTGAAAAGAGCAAACAGTATTTCCATGAAATAAACTCAGACCCCATGTCACATCAGTAGCACACATATCTCCCTGTCTGTCTCTCTCCTAGTCTGGAACTCTACTGAAATAATCCAGATTTATTGAGAAGATGCTTCTTCCCCTAGCCACATTGAGCACCCCACCCCCCGACCCCTGCCATATCCATTTGTAATAAAAAGATGTGTAGGATTTGTAATCCTTATTACACCACGAACACAAAGTACTAAAACAAGTAACAAATCTGTCTACATGTCACATCAGTAGCACACACATCTCCCTGTCTCTCTCTCCTTTAAGCCAGCCAATCTTCTATCTGTGCTAATGTGCTACCCCCTACACCATGAACTTTTATTTTCCGCAATAACTTTTGATGTGGCACCTTATGAAATGCCTTCTGGAAATCCAAGTACAGCATGTCTACAGGCTCCCCTTTATCCATAGCGCATGTTACTCTTCAAAGAACTCCAATAAACTGATTAAACATGATTTCTCTTCCACAAAACCATGCTGACTCTTCCCGATTACCTTGAGTTTCTCTAAGTGCCCAGCTATAACCTCCTTAATGATCGATTCTAACAGGAAGTTCCAGGATTTTGACCCAGCAACAGTAAAGGGATGGTGATATAGTTTTTAAATCAGGATAGTGTGTGGCTTGGAAGGGAACTTTCAGGTGGTCATGCTTTCATGCATCTGCTACCCTTCCCCTTCTAGGTGGTTGAGGTCACAGGTTTGGAAGGTGCTGTCTAAGAAGCCTTAGTGAGCTGCTGCAGTGCATCTTGCAGGTGTTACACACTGCCGTCACCGTGTATCCGTGGTGGAGGGAGTGGATGTTGAAGGTTGTGGTTGGGATGCCAATCAGGCGGACTGCTTTGTCCTGGGTGGCATCGAGCTTCTTGATTGTTGTTGGAGCTGCACTCATCCAGGCAAGTGGAGAGTATTCCATCACATTCTTGACTTGTGACTTGTAGATGGTGGACAGGCTTTGGGGAGTCAGGAGGTGAGTTACTCGCTGCAGGATTCCCAGCCTCTTACCTGCTCTTGTAGCCACAATATTTATATGGCTGGTCCAGTTCATTTTCTGGTCAATGGTAACCCCCTAGGACATTATTAGTGGGGGATTCAGTGATGGTAATGTCAAAGGGTAATGGTTGGATTCTCTCATTGGAGATGGTTATTGGGATAACTTGGACAAACGACGTCAGTTTTAAAATGGAGCTGTGAGTCCATTGTGTACCTTAGAACTTAAAATACTTAAAACTATCAGTGAAAAGACCAAACGGCATTTCCATGAAATAAACTCAGACCCCATGTCACATCAGTAGCACAGATATCTCCCTGCCTCTCTCCTAGTCTGGAACTCTACTGAAATAATCCAGAGTTATTGAGAAGAAGCTTCTTCCCCTGCCCCCATTGAGCACCCCCCACCTCCACCACATCCATTTGTAATAAAAGGATGTGTAGGATTTGTAATCCTTATTACACCACTAACACAAAGTAGTAAAACAAGTAACAAATCTCTAAATCTTCGATTTGGAATTTGCCTGAGACCTCATTGTCCAAATTGGATGTCTTGTTCTCAAATAAAAGTCACCATTCAGATAACATCAATAATGCAATCTCTTCAGTGCAACCTCTTCATATATTATACATAACTCTTTGTATTCTTCAAAGTTATATTGAATGAACAAAGAATTTCCATTGTTATATCTCTAGTGCAATGCAAACCAATATTCTCTTTTTCCTGACTGAAAATGTAAAATATTTCTGAGAAATCAATACCATTTCCACGTCAGCTACTACTGCTTTAACACCTGAATACCAAACCTTTGGGGTTTAAACACTCATGCATACTTAATGCTGTTCCATTTTTATCCACTCTCTGCTTAGGACTAATATGCTGAATAACAATGCTTTATTTGCTTGTGGTTTCAATGTTCTTATTTCATGCAAATAACTGTGCAATCATGATTAAAATCCAAAACAAAACAAAAACAGAATTACCTGGAAAAACTCAGCAAGTCTGGCAGCATCGGCGGAGAAGAAATCAGTCAACGTTTCGAGGAACAGGAGGAACAGCACCTCATCTTCCGACTAGGCACTTTACAGCCCTCTGGGCTGAATATTGAATTCAACAACTTTAGATCTTAAACTCCCCCTCCCCCCATCCCCACCCCGTTTCTTTTCCCCCCCCCACCCGCTTTTTTTTCAATAATTTATATAGATTCTTCTTTCCCCACCTATTTCCATTATTTTTAAATCTAAAACTAAAACCTTTAGTCTTTCCACCCCACCCCCACTAGAGCTGTACTTTGAATATCCTGTTTTCCATTCTTAATTAGCACTTTTCTCAGACAAAGACCACCACCTTCAACACCTCTTTGACCCTTTTGTCTGTGACATCTTTTGATTATTATCTGCTCACACCACACCCTCAATGTGTCTCTTCCCCCCCCGCCCCCCACCCACCTTAAACCAAGTTATATTTCTCCCTTGTTGAAACTATGCTGCAGTTCTGCCGAAGGGCCATGGAGGCTCGAAACGTTGACTGATTTCTTCTCCGCCGATGCTGCCAGACTTGCTGAGTTTTTCCAGGTAATTCTGTTTTTGTTTTGTTTTGGATTTCCAGCATCCGCAGTAGCTTTTAGCTTTTTGTTTTTATCTTTATGATTAAAATCCATCCTTAAAACCAACATAATTGAATAGGTGTAAAAAGTATGCTTATTTCAGTACCAGTGAAAGAAGGCAGTGGAAAACCAGTGCTTTTTTTTCAATGTCCTTTATCTAGCCTACAGTGAACATTTTTTTTTGGCCAGTTCTTAGTTTCAATTTTAAACTTATTGCTACCAAGATGGGTGAATGACCGTCGTACCATTCTCCACTTTTAATTCAAGCTTTAACAACATTAAATACCAAATTCAAGTTATAATATTAACCTTGTTTCAATGTTTTATAACAATGCAGTTTTTAAAAAAAATTTCAAAAAAATCCAATTTATTAGTCCAGTAGCTACATGTACTGCAATTAAAATGTCAAAGGAAATGTAAATACATGTTCATTCTTAAAACATGTCCGCATTTAAAAATGAACAAGTAGCTTCACCATTTCAAAATTGCCAAGGGCCTCTGTACTTTGTCCTGTAAATATTCATCGCGTTTTAAAGGCAATTCAAACCCCAAGTCGGATTGTGATTTTTAAAGTGCAGTGTGTCCCCTGTGATGACAATCTGCTGTTCTGGCTGATTTGGTGCAGGTGGATGTCCGTCCGTCCCCACCCCAATCTTTCAGCACTTTTTAAAGGGCCAGACACCCAACATGCAAGTGAGGTACTTTTGACTTACCTCCACGATAGCAACCTTTTTGGAAATGTTGTGAAGTGTTTTTGAGATGCTCTGGTGAGTTTGTGCATCCATACAGGGAGTACAGAGGAATTTGGTCATCTGTCCACACCAAATCTGGAAGAGGAATGGGGGCTGTAGTTGCAGTGCCTCTGGGTCTGCAACATGACAGACAAATGGAGCAGAGATTCCTAACAAGAGAAACTCTACACAGAGCAGGGAGGAAGAGGAAGAGGAGGAGAAGCGCTCTCTCCAGAGGGCCCTACCCACAGTGGATTTTCAGGGAGCATTTCTACCTCCACCTTACCAAGGAGCAAAGACTGTGGCCCCTCCCCTTCAACAAGAAGGTGATTGCAGAACTATGCCACCTCCTTCATCAAGGGCTTTAGCCCCACACCAGGTCAAGGACAGTATTGATTTAAACTTCTATGCAACTGAAACATTCTGGGCAAGAGCAGGCAACACAGTGACCATCTCCCAATACACTGCCCATCACTGTATTCGGGATGTAGTGGTGGCACTGTATGTGAGGAGAGGGGACTTTATTATCTTGTCTCTTCACAGAGAGAAAGAAACAAGATGAGCAGGCACATTGATTTTCTAGGATAGTGGAATTCCTAGTGCGCAGGAAGCCATCAAATGTACACACATGGCTCTGTAGACGCCCCATGTCAAAAGGGAGAAGTTTAGGAGCTGCAAGGGCTACCACTCCATTAATGTTCAGTTGGTGTGCAATTATGCACAAACCATTATGCTGGTGAATGGCCATTATCCTGGTAGCAGCCAGGATACCTTCATCCTGAGGGAGTCTGCCAATCCTGCCATCTTCAGGCCAACAAGAAGAACAGAGGGTGGCTTCTTGAAGACTACGGATACTCCCATCTAGACATGGTTGACCCGCTGCACCCTTGCCAACACAAGGTCAGTGGGCATACAATGAAAGCCAAAAACATTGTGGAACTGACCATCAGCATGCTTAAGCAATGGTTCTGATACCTGACCACTCAATGGGAGCCCCACAGTACTCTACAGAATGTGCATCAAAGCTTGCAGTGGTCTGCTATGTCATCTACAACATTGCTATTATGGGGGTGCAGCCATTGTCATCAGGCATGCAGAGACTATCTTGGGAGGAGGGAAAGGAGGATGTCGGGTGGAGGCACTCAGACCACTTTGCTCTGAGCATGCTGTCAGTGAGTGCCTGCTCAGACTCTGCTTCCCTTGGTAGATCATCTCTTCACCAACGTGCCTCCACTATCCCCTATGCAGTCTACCTCAGTTACTACAGCATGGCTGGTGGAAGGCTGCTGACTTTCAGTGGGGAAGACTGCCTATGGCCGTGCAGGACACCCTTGCGATGCCTTGGGCCTGGCTTCAGATTGAACCACCTCAGCATGACTGGCAGCAGTCTAGGTTGGCAGGCTGATGGGCCTCAGCAGAGACACTGGTGGAGTGGTGGTGATGGGAGCAGTGGTGATGCTCCATGCCACTCATGCACTGCATACAACTCCATGCACTGCCACTCATAAAGGGCTTGGCTGAGAGCCCAGAAATCCATTAGACTGTTGAAACACCTGAACCCCAGGAAAAACATTGATTGATTGACAGCTCTGGCTCTCTGACATATGTTGTCGGTTGCACAGTTTATTTACACAAGTTAACTAAGTTTCAAGTACTTTCAGTTTCTGCTGTTGATGCTTTAAATGTTCTGGATGATTGACACTGGGGCTGTAGTAAAAAATCAGCTTTTTAAGAAAGTGGAAAGTTACCAATGAAGTACTGGGTGCTTTAAAAGCTTTTTTTAACATCCTATTTTCACTATAGGGTCATTAGTTCTATACATTGTATAGTGGGTGAATAGTCTTGGAAGTGTCATAGCTTGGCCTGGGGGGGGGCATAAAGGTCCTTAGAGGTGGGTTGGTTGGGGGGCATACCTTAGCATAAGGGCATGCGGGGCCATTGGGAGTGGGTAGAGGATGAGGGACTAGGAGGGGTGAGGACTGAAGGGCCTTTCTGTTTTTTATTGTAACTGGGACAAAATCTCACAGCACCAAGGTGGGCCTTTTAAACAGCTTACCCTGCAGCCCCTGTGGCTGCCTCCGAACTTTATTCTGCTTGGGCTGCCCCAACGACAGCTCGCACCCCAGAATGAAAATGCTGTCCTTACTAGAACTTTCTCCCGAGGTGGAAGGGGGCTGAGCCGGGGATTTACCCGAATCCTGCTACTCATCTCAAGGATGAAAATCCAGCCTGTATTGTCATTTCTGTATTGTAGCGGTAGTCAAAATCCTAGAATTCCCTACCTAACAATACTGTGGGAACACCTTGACCACACAAACTGCAGCAGCTCAAGAAGGCCCACTACCATGACTTCTTCAAGGGCAAATGAAACTGGGTGGTGAATCCCAGCTTTACCAGCAATGCCTACATACTGAGAATTAATAAGAACTTTTTTTATTGAATTGGATTTAATAGAAAACACACATTTTTAGATTGAAGTGCATATTAATTTGTTGGCTGTGACATGTGGTTTATTTTCTACAGAAACAGTGTGTGGATGGGGAAACGATGTGCATCAAGGAGATGCTCCATTGTGCCCCTGCCCAGTTTTGCATATTTACAATTCTCTGCTGGAAGTGATGTTGAGCCAAAAAATGTACAAAAGGAGCAATGGAGTTAAGTCATACATTCCATTGCAGTGCTCTTATTGGTCACTGATGCCTAGCCATTCCTGAAACCTAGGGTGTTGTTTCAGCCTTTACATTGTTCTGGCAAAATTCTTGCTCATTCATTTGCATTTTGGATATTTACCAGACAGGTTTGGAGGATTGTAACTGAAAGCATTGCTTGGGATCAATTTTGGGGCTTCTAATTCTAGGCTCCAAGGTTACTCCCCTCTCAGAATCCCATTGCTCCAGGTGGAATGGACGGTGTGGAGGATGAGCAGCATCTTGTGTGGCTGCTCCAAAGGCACAGTCGCACCACCTTGAATTGTCCTCAAAGCAGAACCTATAGAACACTGCTTAAGCCATCTCTGACCAAATCTGCCCTAATATCTCCTTAAGAGGACTAGTGTCACATTTTGATCATTGTTTGATTACCATTGTTTGATCATAAGGTTGTCTTGCTTCACAATGGTAAAAAGGTATGGCAAGCAGTCCCAGTTCAGTACATCTTGCATTTCAGTAGAAAAAGTAACAGTCATTTAGGTTCTGCACTTAGTACATTAACACAAATACTTAATGTTAAGTTAAAGTCAATCTTACAACCTTTTTACTGCATACCTTCAATATGATTTCATTATCTGGGTGTGATTTTGACTAATATATTCTATTTCTGGCAGACTCTAGTTCAATTTCTGACTCACACCTGGGGTATTTTCCTCACCCCACTGGCCTCCAGCTGTTTGTTGACAGGACTATTGGAATCTATGAACATGAGTGATGTTGGTCCAGTTCAGGTCAACTTCACGATGTATTTCGGGCATAATTGTCTTAGCATATCCAACATTAGTGGCATATGTTCCCATTTTATCCCAGCATGTAGAATTTGGGGAATGTGTTGTGCAAGCAGTTTAATAATGGAGACCTCTGTAATCTCTCGATTATTTTGCTGCCACCCTACAATGGTGACAGTAGCACTTTTCCCTTTCTTGTGACTTGTCTGACAAGGACATTCACCCACAATAAGACCGTAAGATGTAGGAGCAGAAGTAGACCATTTGGCCCATCGAGTCTGCTCTGCCATTCAGTGAGATCATGACTGATCTGACAATCCTCAACTCCACTTTCCTGCTTTTTCCCCATAACCCTTGATTCCCTTACTGATTAAAAATCTGCCCATCTCAGCCTTGAATAAACCTAACGATCCAGCCTCTACAGCCCTCTGCAGTAAAGAATTCCACAGAATCACTACCCTCTGAGAAGAAATTCCTCCTCATTTTTGTTTTAAATGGGTGACCCCTTACTCTGAGATTATGCCCTCTGGTCCTAGACTCTCCCACAAGAGAAACAACCTCTTAGCATCTACCCTGTCAAGCCCCCTAAGAATCTTATGTTTCAATAAGGTTGCCTCTCATTCTTCTAAACTCCAGTGAGTACAGGCCCAACCTACTCAACCTCTCCTCATAGAAAATCCCTCCATACCCAGGATCAACCTAGTGAACCTTCTCTGGACTGTCTCCAATGCCAGTACATCTTTCCTTAGATAAGAGGACCAAAATTGTTCACAGTATTCTAGGCGTGATCTAACAAGTGATTTTAGCATGACTTCCCTATTTATATATACCATTCCCTTTGAAATAAAGGCCAACATTCCATTTGCCTTCCCTATTACCTGCTGAACTTATATGCTAGCTTTTTGTGATTCATGCACGAGGACCCCCAAATCCCTCTGTGCTGCAGCTTTCTGCAGTCTTTCTCCATTTAAATAATATTCAGCTCCTCTATTCTTCCTGCCAAAGTGCATAACCTCACATTTTCCCACATTATATTTCATCTGCCAAGTTTTTGCCCATTCACTTAACCTGTCTATATCCCTCTGCAGACTCTTTGTGTCATCCTCACCACTTGCCTTCCCACCTATTTTTGTGTCATCTGCAAACACAGCGATAGTACATTCACTTCCCTCATCCAAGCCATTAATATATGTTGTAAATAATTGTGGCCCCAGCATTGATCCCTGTGGCACTCCACTAGTCTCAGGTTGCCATCCTGAAAATGCCACTCTTATCCCAGCTCTGTCTTCTATCAGTTAGTCAATCCTCTATCCATGTTAATATACTACCCCCAACACCACGTGCTTTTACCTTATTAAGTAGCCTTATGTGCGGTACCTTATCGAATGCCTTTTAGAAATCCAAATATATTACATCTACTTGGTCCCCTTTATCTATGCTGCTTATTACCTCCTCAAATAACTCTAATAAATTTGTTGGGTATGATTTCCCCTTCATGAAGCCATGCTGACTCTGCTTGATTATATTATGCATTTTAATTGTTCTGCTATTACACCCTTTATAATAGACTCAAACATTTTCCCAATGACAGATGTTAAGCTATAATTACCTGTGTTTTTTCTCCCTCCCTTTTTCAATAAGGGTGGTACATTGGCAGTTTTCCAATCCTCTGGGATTTTTCTAGAATCTAAGGTTTCTTGGAAGATAACTACCAGTGCTACTTCCTTTAATATCCTAGGATGCAACCCATCAGGTCCAGGGGACTTATCAGCCTTAGGCCCCATCAGTTTCCCTAGTACTTTTTCTCCAGTGATAGTTATTGTATTTATTTGCTCCCCTGCTTTTGTGCCACAAGCTGGCGACAGTAAATGTAATTTGGGAAAGGAGACATATGGGGCAGAATTTTACGAGTTGGCGAGTGGGGGCAGGGCCCGCTTGCCAACACGTAAAATGATGCGCGGTGACGTCAGGGGGAACTCCCGACAACAACGCGCCCGATTTAAATTTTCAGGAAAGCGGGAGCACAGCAAACTCAGCTGCGCATCCGCTGACCTGTCAATGGCCAATTGAGGCCATTGATGGGGTCAATTAAGTAATTAAAGGACCGGCCCGTCCAACCTTAAGGTTGGCGGGCAGGCCAGGAGCCCGGGCGGGAACTAGAAAAAACATGAAACCTCATCCACGGGTGGGATGAGGTTTCATGTAAGCTTTAAAAAATTTTAATAAAGATTTTGTAAAAATTATGGACATTTCCCAACTCATGTGACATTGTCACATGAGGGGACATGTAAGGGAAATTTTATTTTTCTATTTTTATCTTTTTTAATGTACAGCCAATCTCCCTGAGGCTGCACTTAGCCTCAGGGAGATGAGTGCGCAAAAGAGCGCACTCTTGATTTTGGGATTCCAGAGCCCTTGGTTACCTCTATATATGCCTGATTAGTGGCACTCTTTGGCAGTTGCCTTTCACCTGTATATCTCTCTGTCAAATAGAAGTCATCTGCTCTGTCATGGTGTGTTCCTTCTTGCAATGTTTTCCCTTTCAGTAGTCAATACACTTATTTTGCAAGCTCCACAAATCGGAGGGATAAAAACTCTTTGATAACTGACAAGTCCGAGAAAGACCCCAGTGTTGCCTTGGATACCGGAAAGGACATTAGTGAGGTGCACCTTATGCAGATCAGATATTAGATACTCATCAGAGACAGATAAGGCAAGGAAGGTCACATGCAGCTGCATCAGTTGTGTAGTGTCTTTCTTTTGGTTTACTTTGAGACCCCCATCCTGTAACATTCGCAACAGCTCTGTTAGCAGCATCTTAGGCCCTTCGTCCCATTTAGCAGTGAGTAGTAAATCATTAACACACTGTTGAGCACATTCCAACCAGGAGAAACCCTTCATTTCTCAGTGGGTGCATTATGGACTCCCTGGTATACTGCCATCAGTGAAGATAAAGGCAAACTTCTACTGGCCCTCATTCCAAAGGGAACACTCCAAAATTTATTGGAGATGTCCGCAGTGGAGAAACCTCTATAACTCTGGTGGAATATGAGATAAAATGATGTTTCCCTGACCACAGGCTGAGAAATTGATAATTGTGCTGTCAGGCTTTTTAACCGACCATATGGATGAATTGATAAAAGCAAAGAACTGCAGATGCTTTTTGATATGGATGAATTGGATGTACATATGCCTTTCTGTATAACAATCTGTTGCAGTAAGATGATCAGTAGTTCCCTCAATGTGCAAATGACTTAATTTCCAATAAAAGCAACTTATATAGCACCCTTAACATAAAACATTTCACGACACTAAAAGGCATTAAAAAACAAAATATGACACTGAGCTGCATAAGGAGATGTTAGGAAAGGTGACCAAAAGTTTGCTCAGAAGTAGGTTTTAAGGAGTGTCTTAAAGGAAGAAAGTGAGAAGGAGAGGTGTAGGGAGGGAATTCCAGAGCCGAGGACCCAGACAATTAAAGATACAGCCACCAATGGTGAAGTGATTAAAATTGGAATTGTGCAAGAGGCCAGAATTAGAGGAGCGGAGATACTTTGGAGGATTATACGACCAGAGGAGATTAGAGATAGAGAGGGTGAGGTCATTGGAGAGATTTGAAAATGAGAACGGGAATTTTAAAATCAATGCATTAACCGGGAGCCAATGTACATCACTGAGCATAGGACTGATAACAGATATTTTCTCTATCTCACAAATATTCCACCAGCTGATGAGGCTCTTCACAGAACTCCAGCTGTTTAACATTAATCATGTAGTTAATCATACAGCTGTCTCGCATTCTTCCCCTTCCTATCACTGTTTTAGGCCATTGTTTGATCACAAGGCTGTCTTGTTTCACAATATGGTGACAATGCCCAGCAAGCATACACAAGTTAGTACGTTTTGCAGCTCAGCAGCATAAACAGCACAGTCAGTTTGATTATGCACTCGATACATTAACATGTCAGCTTTACCTTACGATACAACAGCATATTATTCTATAGCCTCATTAAGGCCCCTTTACACTTTGAGTATGCCAATTCAGAGAATATCTTCTTCCTCTTGCCTGTCTCTGCTAATGCTAACACTTTTAAGACAGAGATTCTAATTGCTAACACCTATTCAAAGAAAGAACTTGCATATGACATCATTCATGATCTCAGGATGCCCCAAATGCTTCATAGCCAATTAAGTATTTTTGATGTATCGTCACTGTTGTAATGTAGGGCAACATGGCAGCTGATTTGAACACAGCAAGCTCCCACAAATAGAAGTGTGATAATAATTGGATCGTCTTTTTTTGTTTTTGGGTAAAAGATGCTGGGAGATATATATTCAACTCATATTCAAAATAATACCTTGGTGTTTTTTCGCATCCACCTGAGAAAGCAGATCGGATCCGTTTTACATCTCATCTAAAAGACGATATCACCAACAGTGCAACACTCCCTCAGAACTGCACCAAAGTGTCAGCCTAGATTCTGTGTTCAGTTTTTCTGGAATACAACTTGAATCTATAACCTTCTGACTCAAAGGCAACAATGTTTAAAAAAAACAGCCATGGCTTATGCTACAATCTATAAACCCATCACTACTCATAAAATAATTTAAAATAAAAACAGAAAATGGTGGGAATACTCAGGCATCATCTTGATCCCATGTTTATTTATTGAGGACTTTCATGCTTTCTTTTGCCCCCTAATTCTGTGGTGAAGATTAGGAATTCATTCCGTGTGGAGGATTGAGGTCTCCTCAGCAGTTGACTCATTATGACCATCTGTGTTCTGCTTCGTACATATTGGGAATGGAAAGGAGTTTTGGATCAATTATTTAGTTGTGTGAGGTGTTTTATGTGTGAGCAGACAAGTTTCTAACACAGGGAAATGCATTCTTTTGTGTAGCGCTAGACAGTAGAGAATTGTTAGACCAGGAAAGAACATGGTGCTAAAACTTCTTTTTCACTTGAAAAAAATAACAGGTATTGGATTGTCAGACAAACACTTACTGACATGCCTTTCTTTAGTTGCAGCCCTTTTTAAAAACCTGTTTTTCTCTTTATTTAGGTTGTGACTCGGGCTTCGGTCACACTTTGGCCAAGCGTCTATATTCTATTGGTTTCCATGTGTTTGCAATGGTGCTTCAAGAAGGAGGAGATGGTGCGCAAGAGCTCAAGTCGGTCCGTTCTAATCGGCTAACAGTTATTGAAATGGATGTTACAAATCGTGAAATGATCCACAAAGTCCAAAAAGAAGTTGCAAAGCAGCTGGGTAACCAGGGTAAGTATGTATAGGATGCTCCAGTCAGCTTTACTGTACCATTAAGTTCACAGTGATAAAGCTGTTTCCAAAACTCATAATGTCGTACTGATTGTGTAAACCTGAATCTACAGCTCTGCAGATCAAATGGTGATTATTGCCAGTGAGAGCCTTTAAGAAATTTACTAATTTCATAGCAAATAATTTAAAAATGCATGAAGAGATCAATTGCCAAGTACCAAAATTGTAAAATAGATAACATTCCAGATGCCGTCTCAAAAATGATCATCATTTAGATATCCCTGTAACTGTCAAATATTGTAGCTTTAGTTGTTGATGATATCATTAATTTTTTGAACATCATTTCACTGCTGAGGACTCGAAACGTCATCTCTTTTCTTCTCCGCCGATGCTGCCAGACCTGCTGAGTTTTTCCAGGTAATTCTGTTTTTGTTTTGAATTTCCAGCATCCGCAGTAGTTTTTTGTTTTTATAATGTTCCCTAAATGCCTGCTAGAAAATCTGTAGATTTATAAGATTGCTGAAATATATAATTGAAGCCAAATAGCATGGCAGTGAACATTCCTGTGGGAATGCAAAGACACGTGCTACATTTACTTTGATGAAATTACTGCTGCTGAGAAGAGTGAACTTCCAAAGATCACAGTTAGTTTGTGGTTCATGTAGTTTATTCATAAAATTTGTATTGGGCAATCTTGATAGGACTGGGTTTCATTGTCAAGTTACCAACATCATTACAGGACTCAGGAGGGTAGTTGCACAGTGCACAAATGAGTAATATTTTACTGACAGGCAACCTCCAGGACCAGCTGTTTGGCAGTGTCATTTTCCAGTTGCTGTAAACTTTGAAAGTAGGTGCAGCAAAAAGGGACACCCAGCAAGTAGGTCACTAATCTCCCTGCTGAATGAGATTTAGGTTTCAACTTTTGGTTTGTACAGAAATTTTCTTGAAAGTGAACTACATTTTCTCAGCAGCTATAAAAAAAGAAAGCACTATGGGATCCTTCAGCTTAAACTGTGATGCCATTTCAACAGCATCTTTAATTGTGACAAGCTACACCTGGCCAGAGGGTTCAACAACAAATGGTTCTTTGTAGTTTTACATACAATAAGGGGCAGGGTCCCCATTCTACAAATGAATAAAATTGTCAGCATTACTTCCGTGCACTTCTGCGCAAAGACCCCCAAGAAAAAATATAGAAACCAAAGTTTCTAAGTTTCCCTCTCCCTGACAATAGTCAGGTTAAATCAGTCAGTTCACAACCTTGGTATCAAATTTGACCCCAAAATGAGGTTCCAACCAAAATGTCATCAATAAGACAGCCTAATTCCACCTCTATAACTTCACCCCCATCTCTGCTCACCTGCTGAAACCCTCACTTATGCTTTTATTACCTCTCGACTTGATTATTCTAATGGACTTCTGGCCAGTCTTCCACAATCTACCCTCCATAAACTTGAGGTCATCCAGAACCTTACTGCCTGTGTCTTAAGTCCCGTTGACCTATCACCCCTGTGCTCACTGACCTACATTGGCTCCTAGTCAAGCAACATCTTGATTTTAAAATTCTCATCCTTGTTTTCAAATTCCTCCATGGCCTCACCTCTCCCTATCTCTGTAATTTCATTCAGCCCCACAACCCTCATCTAATTCTCTTGGTGCCTCTTGAACATCCATGCTTTTAATCACTTCATCATTGGTGGCTGCACCATCAGTTGCACTAAGCTCTGGAATTCCCTCCTTACACTTTTCTACCTCTCAACTTCATTTTCCTCCTTTCAGATTCTCTTTAAAACCTATCTTTCTGACCAAGCTTTTGGTCGTTTGACCTAATGGCCCAGATTTTCATCTTGGGCTGGGGAAACATGAGTTGAGTCTGTTCCTGACTTCTGAAACCCGAGCCCACCTCCAAATCCCATTCCTGCCATATTTTTGTCTCTGAGAGATGCAAACAGGGAGGGGTTGGTTTTTGCGAGCCATGATGCAGTGTGGGAGGTGTATGGATGTGGAGGCGGACTGGTTAGAAGGCCCGCCTTCTCAGGGACAGCAGCCCAGCTCCCAACATCATTATTATGTCCCCTAAATTTCACCCTCAAACTCCCCAAAATGCCCCTATGCACCTCCCCCCCCATTGTATCCTCCATAGCTACCCACTGAGTATCCATTATGGGCAGACCTCAGCATGTCTTAAAATAGGCATTAAAAAGAAACTTCTAACAATCTAATAGAGGTACTTCATACTGAAATCTCATTCATAAAAGCCATTCAAAAAGAAATAAATCCCCTCAAGGGTTCAATTTATTGTAAAAAAATAAACACATCACTTACCACATCAAAGATGGATAAACCTTTGATAATCTCTTAAAACTTTCAATCAAAATGTGAACACAGCCCCTGCTGAGATAAGTGGCCCTAGAACTTTTGAAACTCAGCCGTGCATTCATAATGGCCTCAGCTATGATAACACACCCTTGGAAATGTAAACAATAGAGTTTATTAAAACTGAAAAGCATGTGGCCTTTTTTTCTAAGCTACATCAGATGTCCTGTTAATCAAAGCATCCAGAAGCAGGTGGCTGCTTTTTTTACTCTACTCTAAATAAAAGCTGCTGAAGGATTGGTTTTCAATTTGAAAGGGCTCTGGGCATTTAGAGCATTGCAAATCATTACACTAGAGATCCAAAATAGTGTTTTATTCAGTTTAAATGCATAAGATCCCTTTTGTGCTCCAGTGTACTCCAGTGTATCTCAAAACTTACACAAGCTGGTCAACCCGCGCCGTTTTAAGCATCGGCAAGCGGGCCCCGCCCCCTGCTCGCCGACGGCAAAATTCAGCCTGCGGAATGCCGCCGGGGGGGGGGGTGAAGGGAAGATGTGTTTGGTGGCGGTATCATGCTGGAGTTGGCAGAAATGGCAGGGGATGATTCTTTGAATGCGGAGGCTGGTGGGATGATAAGTGAGGACAAGGGGGACCCTATCATGTTTCTGGGAGGGAGAGGAAGGTGTGAGGGCAGATGCGCGGGAGATGGGCCTTACACGGTTGAGGGCCCTGTCAACCACCGTGGGTGGAAAACCTCGGTTAAGGAAGAAGGAAGACATGTCAGAGGAACTGTTTTTGAAAGTGGCATCATCAGAACAGGTAGGTTAATGTGGGTGATGTTTTTGATGTGGTGTGCATGGACTGCCAAAAGGTATCTGGCAAAGTGCCAAATAATAGGTTTGCCAGCAGATTTGAAACCCATGGACTAAAAGGGAGAGTAGCAGCATGGCTGAGTGAGAGGAAACAATGAGTAGTGGTGAATAGTTATTTTTTGGACAGGAGGCAGGTATTCAGTGGGGTTGCCCAGTGATGGGTATTAGGACCCTTGCTTTTCTTGACATGTATTAATGACCTAGACTTGGGTGTAGAGGGCACAATTTCAAAATTTGCAGCAAATTCACATTACTTAGATGTATTGTGAACTTTGTGGAGGATAGCAAGAGACTTCAAGAAGACATAGACTGACTGGCGGAATGGGCAGACATAGGAAAAATGTAATTTAATGCAGAGAAGTGTGAAACCATAAAACAATAGAAACGTTATGGTGCAGAAAGAGGTCATTCAGCCCATGTTTGTGCTGGACAGAAAAAAATGTAAAAGAAACTAGCCGCTCATTTTAATTCCACTTTCCAGCACCCTGTCCGTAGCCTTGTAGCGCTTCAGATGCAAATCCAAGTACCTTTTAAATGAGTTGAGCATTTCAGCCTCAACCACTGATTTAGGCAGTGAGTTCCAGATGCCTACCACCCTCTATGTGAAAAAGGTTTTCCTCATGTCCCCTCTAATCTTTCTACCAATGGTAGGAAGAACAAGGAAAGGCAATATAAACTAAAGAGTGCAATTCTAAAAGGGGTGCAGGATCAGAGGGACTTGGGCATATATGTGCACAAATTGATGAAGATGACAGAGCAAGCTGAGAAAGCAGTTAAAAAGGTACACTAGATCCTGGGCTTTGTAAATAAAGGCATAAAATAAAAAAGCAAGGAAGTTATGATGAAGCTGCATAAAACACTGGTTCAGCCTCAACTGCAGTATCATGTCCAATTCTGGGCAGCAAAATTTAGGAAGGATGTGAAGTCATCAGAGAGGGTGTAAAGATTTACAAGAATGGTTCCAGGGCTGAGGGACTTCAGTTACATGGATAAATTGGAAAAGCTGGGTTTCTTCTCCTTAGAGAAGAGAGATTGAGAGAAGATTTGATAGAGGTGTTCAAAATCATGAAGGGTCTGGACAGAGTAGATAGGGAGAAACTGTTCCCAAGGCAAAAGGGTCAAGAACTCGGACACCGATATGAGGCGAATGGCAAATGAAGCAATGGTGACATGAGGAGAAACATTTTTACACAGCGAGTGTTTAGGATCTGGAATGCACTACCTGAGAGTGTGCTGGAGGCAGATTCAATTATGGCTTTCAAAAGGGATTTGGATAAGTGTCTGAAGAGAAAGATTTGCAGGGCTACAAGGAAAGGGGGGAATGGGACTTGCTGAGTTGCTCTTGCAGCAAGCTGGTACAGACACAACTGGCCAAATCTCTTCTTTCTGTGCTGTAACCATTCTATGCTTCAATGATTCTTTGATGATTGATGCACATATTTAACTCTTGCTTCTGTTATGTCAAAAGAGTTTTAAAGATTTTATTTTAAGTTAGCTAACATTCTATGCTGTTAAATATAGCATCAAATCTGATGATCTTCTTGAGTTCTCTGCCCAAAGGCAGGCCTGACCTAAGGCACAATTTCCACCACAGATAGGGCAAGGAGGCAGGTCCCAGATCCATCCCAGCTGGAACAGGGATCAAACCCTGTGCTGTTGGCACCACTCTGATCCAGCCAACTGAGCCGACCAGCACCCCACTCCCCTGCCCGCCCTCCTCCAAGGAGCCCAAGTTGCATGTAGCCTGGAGCTATGGATAGTGATGGTGGAGGCTCCAATTTCTGGCCTGAACAACATTGATTAATGAAGAAATAAAGTACTCCATATAGCTACCTCTGCTTTTATGGTAAAGGATGACAAATGAGCATCTTTCTGTTTTAAACATTATAAATGTTTTGTGCAGGCACGGTTCATGGTAAAACTATCACTGCTGCTGTGAAGCACAGTTCTGTGCCTCATTATAACAAATACATGGGATGCATTTGAAATTGGTCAATTTTGAAACTACTTAGCATATAATATGCTGAAGGCTTGGAATAAGCTTCCTTTTAAAAAAAAATGCTTTTAAAGAATCTAGTAACGTAAAAAAGATTATATTAAATTTTTATTTTAAGTATTTTTAAATTGAGTGTTCATTTAGAAAGCCATTTTCTATTTCAATGAGGAACAATAATATCTGTGATAAACCCCTCCAAGAGTGAATTATTTTTCTCTTTTTCTAGGACTCTTTGCTTTAGTTAATAATGCTGGCATCATAGTCTACATTGGTGATGCAGAAATCATCCCAACAGATGCTTATAAACGATGCATGGAAGTCAATTTCCTTGGAACAGTCGAAGTTACTAAAACATTTTTACCCCTGATTCGTCAAGCGAAAGGAAGAATTGTAAATATTTCTAGTCCCTCAGGTATGTTCATTTCAGATCTGCAACTAGCTGTGCATGTAACTAAAAGCAAAATACTGCAAAATCTGGAAATAAGAAATAAAAACAGTGCTAGAAATACTCAGCAGGTCTGGCAACATCTGTGGAAAGCGAAGCAGAGTTAACGTTTCGAGCTGAATAAGACTCTCCTTCACAACTGAAGGAAGGTAGAAATGTGATGGGTTTTATGCTGTTGAAATTGGTTAGGGGGAAGGAAGAACAAAAAGGAAGGTCAGGGATAGGGTTTAGAGTGGGAGAAATTAAATGACAATGATGTCATGGAACAAAAGGCAAAGGGAGTTTTAATTGTTAAAGAAACAAAGCATTTATCCAGAGTGAGTCTGAAGGGGGAGGGTGAACAGCCAGTGCTTGTGGTACACATTGGTACAAGCAACGTAGGTAAAAAAAAGGGACGAGGTCCTAAAAGCAGAATATAGGGAGTTAGGAAGTGATTTGAAAAGTAGGACCTCAAAGGTAGTGATCTCATGATTGCTACCAGTGCCACATGCTAGTCAGAGTAGAAATAGCAGGATATATCGGATGAATACGTGGCTGAAGAGATTGTGTGAGGGGGAGGGTTTCAGATTCCTGGGACATTGGGACCGGTTCTGGGGGAGGTGGGACCAGTACAAACTGGACAAGTTACACCTGGGCAGGACCGGGACTGATGTCCTAAGGGGAATATTTGCTAGAGTGGTTGGGGAGGGTTTAAACTAAAATGGCAGGGGGATGGGGACCTATGCAAGAGGAGGGGGAATCAAGGACAAGAACAAAAGACAGAAAGGGGAATAAGAAAAGTGATAGGCAGAGAAATCAAGGGCAAGAATCAAACAGGGCCTCAGTGAAAAATAGTGGGAACGTGACAAGTAATGTTAAAAAGACAAGCCTTAAGGCTTTGTGCCTTAACGCGAGGAGCATTTGCAATAAAGTGGATGAATTAACCACATAAATAGATGTAAACAGGTATGAGATAGTCGGGATTACGGAGACATGGCTGCAGGGTGACCAGGGGTGGGAACTGAACATCCAGGGGCATTCAGTATTTAGGAAGGACAGACAAAAAGGAAAAGGCGGTGGAGTTGCATTGCTGGTTAAAGAGGAAATTAACGCAATAGTGAGGAAAGATATTAGCTCTGACAATGTGGAATCTGCATGAATAGAGCGGAGGAACAGGCAAAAAACGTTAGTGGAGGTTGTATATAGACCCCCACACTGTAGTGGTGATGTTGGGAGTGGCATTAAACAGGAAATTAGAGATGCATGCAATAAAGGAACATCTGTAATTATGGGTGACTTTAATCTGCATATAGATTGGGCAAATAAATTAGAATCAATACAGTAGAGGAGGAATTCTTGAAGTGTGTACGGGATGTTTTTCTGGACCAATACGTTGAGGAACCAACTAGAGAACAGGCCATCCTAGACTGAGTATTGTGTAATGAGAAAGGAATAATTGGCAATCTAGTTGTGCGAGGCCCCTTGGGGATGAACAACCATAATATGATAGAATTCTTCATCAAGATGGAGAATGACTTAATTGATTCTGAGACTAGGACCCTGAATCTTAATAAAGGAAACTACGATGGTATGAGGCACGAGTTGGCTATGATGGATTGGGAAACGTTACTTAAAGGGATGATGGTGGATAGGCAATGGCAAGCATTCAAAGAGCGCATGGGTGAACTGCAACAATTGTTTATTCCTGTCTGGCGCAAAAGTAAAACAGGTATGGTAGCCAAACCATGGCTTACAAGGGAAATTAGAGATAAAATAGATGCAAGGAAGAGGCATACCAATTGGCCAGAAAAAACAACAGACCTGAGGATTGGGAGCAGTTTAGAATTCAGCAAAGGAGGACCAAGGGATTGATTAAAAAGGGGGAAATAGAGTACGAGAGTAAGCTTGCAGGGAACATAAAAACTGACTGTAAAAGTTTCTATAGGTATGTGAAGAGAAAAAGATTGGTGAAAACAAATGTAGGTCCCTTACAGTCAGAAACAGGGGAATTTATAATGGGGAACAAAGAAGCAGCAGACCAACTAATTACATACTTTAGTTCTGCCTTCACAAAGGAGGACACAAATAACATATCAGGAATGTTGGGGAACATAGGGTTTAGTGAGAGGGAGGAACTGAAAGAAATCAGTATTAGTAGAGAAATGGTGTTGGGGAAATTGATGGATTGATGGGATTGAAGGCTGATAAATCCCCAGGGCCTGATAATCTACATCCCAGAGTGCTTAAGGAAGTGGCCCTAGAAATAGTGGATGCATTGGTGGTCATCTTCCAAGATTCTATAGACTCTGGAACAGTCCCTACAGATTGCTAATGTAACCCCACGACTTAAAACGGGAGGTAGAGAGAAAACAGGGAATTATAGGCCAGTCAGCCTGACGTCGGTAGTGGGGAAAATTCTAGAGTCCATTATAAAAGATTTAATAGCTGAGCACTTGGGAAAACAGTGGCAGAATTGGACAGAGTCAGCATGGATTTACAAAAGGGAAATCATGCTTGATAAATCTACAAGAATTTTTCGAGAATGTAACTAGAGTTGATGAGGAGGAGCCAGTGGATGTGGTTTATTTAGACTTTCAGAATGCTTTCAACAAAGTCTCACAAGAGATTAGCATGTAAAATTAAAGTGCATGAGATGGATAGAAAACTGGTTGGCGGACAGGAAACAGGAATAAATGGGTCTTTTTCTGAATGGCAGGCAGTGACTAGTTGGGTACCGCAGGGATCAGTCCTGGGACCCCAGCTATTCACAATATATATTAATGATTTAGATGAGGGAATTAAATGCACATTTGCAGATGAGACAAAGCTGGGTGGGAGGGTGAGCTGTGAGGAGGATGCAGAGATGCTTCAGTGTGATTTGGACATTCTGAGTGAGTGGGCAAATGCATGGCAGTTGCAGTATAATGTGGATAAATGAGAGGTTATCCACTTTGGTAGCAAAAATAGGAAGGCAGATTATTATCTGAATGGCTATAAATTGAGAGAGGGAAATGTGCAACGAGGGCTGGGTGTCCTGGTACACCAGTTGCTGAAGGTAAACATGCAGGTGCAGCAGACGGTAAAGAAGGCAAATGGTATGTTGGCCTTCATAGTGAGAGGATTCGAGTACAGGAGCAGGAATGTCTTGCTGCAATTATACAGGGCCTTGGTGAGACCACACCTGGAACATTGTGTGCAGTTTTGACCTCCTTATCTGTGGAAGGATATTCTTGCTATAAAGGGAGTGCAGCAAAGGTTTACCAGACTGATTCCTGGGATGGTGGGACTGACATATGTAGAGAGATTGAGTCGGTTAGGGTTCTATTTGCTGGAGTTCAGAAGAATGAGGGGGGATCTCATAGAAACCTATAAAATTCTAACAGGACTAGACAGGGTAGATGCAGGAAGGATGTTCCCGATGGTGGGGGAGTCCAGAACCAGGGGTCACAGTCTGAGGATACGGGGTAGACCATTTAGGACTGAGATGAGGAGAAATTTCTTCACCCAGAGAGTGGTGAGTCTGTGGAATTCGCTACCACAGAAAGTAGTTGAGGCCAAAACATTGTATGTTTTCAAGATGGAGTTAGATATGGCTCTTGGGGGCGAAAGGGATCAAAGGATATGGGGAAGAAGTGGGAGCAGGCTATTGAGTTGGATGATCAACTATGATCATAATGAATGGCGGAGCAGGCCCGAAGGGCCTACTCCTGCTCCTATTTTCTATGTTTCTGAGTGTCAGAATAATAAGCAGCTCTGTCCAAAAGCAAAAACATGAAAAACAGGATTCGGACCAGCACATGGCAAAAAAAAGACAAAATCAAAATGGGGGGGCAGAGTTCATAGCCTGAAATTATTGAACTCAGTGCTGAATTCTGAAGGCTGTAAAGTGCCTAATCAGAAGATGAGGTGCTGTTCCTCCAGCTTGCGTTGAGCTTCACTGCAACACTGTAGCAGGCCAAGGACAGAAATGAGTGGGAGAGCAAGGTGGAGAATTAAAGTGGCAAGCAAGTGGAAGCTCAGGGTGATGCTTATGGACTGAGCGAAGGTGGGCAACAAGCGGTCTCCCAATCTGCGTTTGGTTGACCCAGTGTAGAGGATACTGCATTGTGAGCAGCAAATACAGTGTACTAAATTGAAAGAAGTACAAATAAATCACTGCTTCACCTGGAAGGAGTGTTTGGGGCCTTGGATGGTGAAGAGTGATGATGGAAATGGGCAGGTTTTACACCTCCAGTGATTGCATGGGAAGGTGCCGTGGGAAGGGAACAAGGTGTTGGGGGTGATTGAAGAGCTCACCAGCATGTTGCGGTCGGAACGATCCCTTTGGAATGCTGACAGGGGAGTGGAAGATGCGTTTGGCAGTGGCATCAGGCTGGAGGTGGCAGGAATGGTGAAGGATGATTCTTTGAATATGGAGGCTGGTGGGATGGAAAGTGAGGTCAAGGGGAACTCTATTGGAGTTCTTGAAGGAAGGGGAAGCAGATGAGTGCAGAAGTACAGGAAATGGTTCGGACAGAATTGAGGGCCCTGTCAACCACAGTGAGGGTTGGGGGGGATGTCCTCGGTTGAGGAAAAAGGAAGGCATATCAAAAACACTGAGTGGCAGGTTGCATCCTCAGAACAAATGCGATGGAGCTGTGTATATATCAATGTCGGTATTTTGGTGGAATGTTCAAAGTTTCCAGCATATTCCCGGAAAAAACAGTGTGAAAACTCTTACTGAGATGTAGTATATAAATTTTGACTGAATTAATCTCCTGGCTGAGGATATTAAGTAAAAGGGTTGATGCCAAATATATAAGTGCTGCAGGTACTTCTGGAACTAGCTGGCAGTTCCAACTAAGTTGTGTTGCAATGTAAACTGCGAAAACATCCTCCACAATGTTGGCTTGTTGATGTACATTGTTTTAAGGTGACTGTGTACCATCTTGAATGCTGGATCTACAGATAGAAGGTACAATTTCAAATTCCAATTAACGTTTGTGATGTGGTAAAATTTTTTCCAATGATGACCAGGTCATCTTGGGCTGTATTAAAATCCAGTGCTCAGAAGCTGTTTTGGAATAATGTAAAAGTGTTGGACCTTTGCTGTTCTTTTGTCAGTGCTTGAAAATTCATTACAATAGTGTTGGGTCTGAAAAAACAAGCCATTGCACATCAGCGTGAAGGTAGCAATGGTGTTATGGAGCCAGATGTTGGAAGCAGAAAACAATAATAATGTAAGAGACAGGCAAATGGAACCATTGAGATTTTATTAAGAAAGATAGATAGAAATTGCACTTCAGGTTGCAGATTTGTAGAAGTGTACTTTCTGTAACTGCTCCCTGAAGCATTTCTATAAGCAATCAATGTCTGACTTGGCTCAGTATATAAAAAAATAATTAACTCCTATGATTTATAAACGAGTAGGAGTTGTTTCTGTGGAGCAAGATTAGAAATTCCACTTGTAATTAATTTACAACTATTGGCTCAGATCTTCCAATCTCCAGATACTTGGAGACTGGATGTACCCCACAAGATGCACAAGTGAACCGTTCAGTGGTCTCACTGCACTGACTCTGTGGGAATTGCCCGGGAAGTTTGAATTTCTCATGGGCAATTCCCATGCTCCCTGGGACCTTCCGAAAAGGTCTCCAATTCTGAGTTAGAGTATGAGACTTTGGATGGTTCTGACTTACTAACCTGAATAATTAGCCAGGAAACGCAGAAAAATTCTAGCCTAACTTCTGGGTAACTATACAACTGAACTGCCCCTGCCAATTCTCCCGGCCCAACCTGACCCAATTCCCACCACCCCCCGCCCCCACACCCTGACTCCCTCTTGACCCGAGCTCCCCCTACTTCAACGTTCGACTCCACCCGCTGCCCCTCCCCCCAGACTACTCCTCCCAGCGCTCCAACTAACCCCATGACCCGACCTGACCAAACCTCACCACCATATCCAGCCACCACCCTACCCCCTCATCCACCTTACCCCGTTACCTACTTACGTTACCCCCTCACCCACCTTATCCTCTTACTCACTTACCTTCTCTCCATGGCTTTTCAAAGAAGCTTTGGAATATTTAGTCCAGGATTTCCTGGCCTGCTTGCCGACACGTGGGATGACGTCAGGTGAAACTCCCAACGTCACCGCGCTCCATTTAAATTTTCAAGTAGGCAGGGGCTCAGCAGAATCAGCTGTGCACCCGCCGACCTGTCAATGGCCAATTGAGGCAATTGATAAAGTAATTAAAGGACCTGCCCGTCCAACCTTAAGGTTAGCGGGCAGGCCAGGAGCCCTGGCGGGCATTAGAAAAAGCGTGAAACCTCATCCACAGACGGGATGAGGTTTCATGTAGGTTTTAAAAAATGTAATTAAATTGCAAATTTGTATTTAAAAGTGATGGACATGTCCCAACTCATGTGACAGTATCACATGAGGGGACATGTCAGGGAAATTTTTTGTTCTATTTTTCACATTTTTTACTGTAGAGCCGATCTCCGAGGCAGCACTTAGCCTCAGGGAGATCTGTGCACTCTTCATGCGCATGCGTGAAAGAGCGCACTCTCGGCTCAGGGAAATCCCCCCACCCCGCACATAGGGAGTGCATAGCACTTCCATGCAGATGTCACGCTGGGCGGGCCTTAATTGGCCTTCCCACGTAAAATGGCAGCATGCCCCCTATCGGGGGCGCCAATCGGAGGCGTACCTCCACACACCCGCTCTTAAACTTACAGGGGGAAAATTCTGCCCTTAAAACCTTTACTTATCAGAATCTTCGAAGATTGAGGGCAATGTGTTCTTTTCTAATGTGAAAGCTAGACTTATTTAGGATCTGTAATGTTTACTCAATCCAGACGTGGAAGCAAGTGAAATATTAACATTTTAAACATTAGTTTTCAAATAAATAATTGACATTTTTAAACTATCTTTCCCCTTTAAAATTGCACAGCACCACATTAATAAAAATTAATTTTGTATTGAGGACAACGATAAGAGGAATGTAACAGAATGATATATGCAAAACATCATTATCAACATGTGACAAAAAGAAAGCATTTTGTCTGCAACTTGGATTCCTTCTGGCTGGTCACAGCATTCAACGTTGATCTTGGTTATTGCTAACTATTTCTGCAATTTGCAGAGAATATTCATGACAGTCTGGTACGTGCATAGTATTAATTTATTGAGCAACTTGTTCCTGTTGGCAAACGCCTGTTCAGTGGAGTCAAGGAACTGTAAGTTCTTATCTAGATAGGCAGTACGGTAGATGTTGATAAGAAGATGGCCTTTCTGCTTTGAACGATCAAGCTTTGCTGGCACTCCAACAGAGTGCAGAAGTGAAATGAAACATAATTTGAGACACCATTTATAATACTGCAATCTCAACGTACAGGAAGCAAGAGTGAAAAAATGCTGACTGGTTTGGGACTAATGTTGCTCTAACAGAACCTATCATAGAAGCCAAGTGACCTGCTCTCATTAATTACAAGGAAGATCTGGGCAAGAAGACTCTGTACTCAATAAGAGCTGATTGAAGTCCAACAGACTGCTAAGTGCAGCGCCAATGACTATTGGTTACACAGATGTTTAACACAGGGTTAACCATCGAGGTGCAAACCATTGTCTCACAAGATGGAAGGCTGCCAAAGAAACTTGTTTGTGTGGGAGACTGTGTTGATTAATATGTTAATGCCAATTAGTTCATTCTGTTATGCCATTGACGTCATTCTGTCCAGCAGCATCCATGGTAGGAATATAGGGACAGGATTAGGCCATTCAGTTCCTCTAGCCTGTCAGGAAAATATAATAATTTTCATAATGTTATTGGAATTTATTGCAAAGTAGAGTAATAGTGGGATCTGTGTCTATGGGTCTGTGTGTGTGAGAGACTTAATTGAATTAAAGGCAGCTAGTCTGAAGGCTTTGATGTATCAGAAGGTAAGCTAGGTTTGAAATGTTAAGTAGGGAAACATGGGTGAAGTTTTAGAATGTGAGGTGTAAAGGGAACATTTGCATTTTTAAATAAATCAGACTAGCTTGAATTCAAAAGAAGGGGTGAAATGTTTCACCTAGCCTGGAGAAGTTAAACAGTGTGTTTATTTTACCAAAGATTACTGGTAAAATTGGTACTATGATAGATGTTTATTATTAGAGAGGTAAAGTCCAAAGACATAGTGAAATAATGGGAATTTGCATTCAAAGGGGAAATCTCTTTCAAGGCGATGATGTGTGCAGGGAAGAAGGAATTCTAAGATCTAACAAGTGTGAAAAGCCTCCAGCCTCTAAGCCTCAAACTGCTGTCTGCAAGAACTGAAGTTAAGAAAACTTATTTTGAATTTGACTGTTCAGGGTATTGTGTGTTACTTTGCCTGGGTCTTTTAAAATCTGTTTTTACTGTTGCCTTAATGGAGGTGTAACTGGAAGTTAGATTAACTAGGGGAGTTAGGAGTTATCATGGTAAATTGTAAGCCTATGTATGTGCTTAAAATCATTTTTTTCCCATTTAATAAAGATTTAATTTGGTTTTGCAAGAAACCTATAAGACTCAATGGTCTTATTAATACTGAATTCAAGCCACACATCTCTCAAAATATACAAATTGCAAAACAGTTGTAGCAGTTGTTTCAAGTTTCCCTTTGGGATTTGAGCAGCATGGCATTTACCATCTACTTGCCATAACAAGCACTGTATACTTGAGCTTAGCTCTATCTTTCCTGATGCTCCATTTGTGCAGCTTCTATTTTATTGCCAGTGTCAGGACAAGCAGTCAGCAGCAACTTCCTTCCAAGAGTGCAGTTTCCCTTTAAGACAGACAGGCTGCCTTTAAGAGGAACAGATGATCAATGCATGCAGCTGGGCCATCTGTTGTATGCTTAGCCAACTAGCAGTGTGGGACATGCTCAGCCCATTGCTACAGTCATTTAAATGAGGAGGCAGCAAGAAGTTTAAGAGCTGTCAGCCTCAACGGAAATGGATAGACCATGAATCACGGCCCCATGACAGAAAACGGGCCTTCACAAGTCTTTAGCTCCAAGAGTTCTAACTATAAATAAAACATAAATTCAACATGATGATTTTCTCTGATTCTAAAATGGACTGTAAAAGCTTCTATATGTATGTAAAAAGGAAACATTTGGCTAATTCAAACATGGGTCCATTATATGCAGTGTCAGGAGAATTCGTAATAGGGAATAGAGAAATGGCAGAGAAGCTAAATGATTACTTTGTGTCTGTTTTCACTGAGGAAGATAAGGAAATCTCCCAGAATTAGAGATCCAAGGGACTAGGGAGAATGAGGAGTTGAAGGAAATTATTATAAGTAAGAAGGTTGTATTGGAGAAATTAATGGGACTGAAGGTTGATAAGTCCCCGGGACCTGATATTCTGCATCCCAGTGTGTTGAAAGAGGTTGCTATAGAGATAGTGGATGCATTGGTGATCATTTTCCAAAATTCTATAGATTGTGGAATGGTTCCTGAAGACTGGAAGGCAGCAAATGTCACCCCACTATTTAAGAAGGGAGGGAGAGAGAAAATAGTGAACTACAGACCTGTTAGTCTTACATCAGTAGTAGGGAAAATGCTAGAATCTATTATAAAGGATGTGATAAATGGATACTTGGATAATCATGATCTAATTGGGCATAGTCAACATGAATTTGCAAATGGGAAATCATGTTTGAAGAACTTGTTGGAGTTTTTTGAGGATGTTACTAACAAAATTGATAAAGGAGAGTCGATGGACGTAGTATACTTGGATCTTCAGAAGGCTTTTGATAAAGTCCCCCACAGGAGGTTGATTAGCAAAATAAAAGCACATGGGATAGGAGGCAATATAGTGGCATGGATTAAGGATTGGCTAACAGGCAAGAAAACAGAGGGCAGAATTTTTCTGTTGGTGTGTGGGGGCAGGCCCCACACGTCCACGTGTGAAATTACGTGCGGTGACGTCGGGCGAGTGTCCCAACGTCACTGCATACCATCGTGATATTTCGTTGGGTAGGCGCACGATGATGACTGATGCAAGCCCGCTATTAATTAACGGGCCACCTAAGGCCCTTGACTCACCAATCGATGCCGATTTTCCGGTGCCCGTGCAATTGTACGGACGCAATGGGCAGGCGGGTAGGACACATTTCTATAAACCTCATCCACAGGTGGGATAAGAGGGTTCACTGGGGTTGCGAGTGTGCTCTGTCAAGTTATTATTTTTCAAAGTTATTGAAACTTGCCTGTGTGATCTGCAATACTTCAAAATGCACAACAGCTGCTTTGTCTGGACTCTTAACCTTCAGGTCAGCACTCTGCAGTGAGGAATCTTTTCTGGGCTTGCAGGTTTCAGGAAGCCTTCCCTTAGCCTGGGAGTGGGAGCTCAACAGTCCACTGGAGGGAGATCCTCTGAGGAGGAAGGGAGGGCTAGAAGTGGGGGAGGCCAGGAGTGCACATTCAGCCTCCAGGGGAGCCACCTTTGGGAGGACAGACGCAGGCACAAGGGGCGCAGGGCCAAGAGGTAGACTAAGGCAGAAGGTGCTGCAGAACACGCCACTATCCTGCTGCCAGGGTATACAAGCAGCGAAGCAACTACCTCAATATGTCTGAGGTGCAGTGCCGAAGGAGGCCCCGTCTCTCAAGGGAGAAAGTCAACTATATCTGTCAGATGATAGGCCCTGAGATCTCCGCAAACTGTGTGGGTGGACACCCCATGCCAGTGGCTCTGAAGGTCATAGCTGCCCTCAACTTCTACTCCTCTGGCTCCTTCCAGGGGTCAGTGGGTGATCTTTGTGGTGTCTCCCAATCAGCTGTCCACACTTGTGTCAAGCAGGTGACAGATGCTCTGTTCAGGCGTGCATTGACCTTCATCCACTCACTTTGGGACCAGGCAAGCCAGACACAGCGAGCCAGAGGCTTGGCGCCGATTGCTGGCTTCCCCCGTGTCCAGGGTGCAATAGACTGTACACATGTGGTCATCAAGGAGCCAGTGGGTGAGCCCGGTGCCTTCGTCGACACGAAGGGATTCCATTCCATGAACATGCAGATAATGTGTGATCACAGGATGCTGATTCTGCAAGTCTGTGCAAGTTACCCAGGCAGCTCCCACGATGCCTACATCCTCAGACACTCCCAGGTGCCAGGGCTCTTCAGTGCTCCAGCCTGGCTTGATCAATGGCTGCTGGGTAACAAGGGCTATCCCCTCAGAAGGTGGCTCATGACGCCTCTCCGCCATCCAAGAACAGAGGCTGAGCAGCGGTACGATAGGAGCCAAGCCTCCACAAGGGCTGTGGTGGAGAGAGACATCGGTCTTCCCAAGATGCGCTTCCGATGCCTGGACCACTCAGGGGGTGCACTCCAATATTCCCGAGATCATGTGTTGATGATAGTGGTTGCATGTTGCGCTCTCCACAATCTTGCACTGGAAACGGGGGACGCAGTGGATGATGAAGATGTTGACGCAGTGGCTGCAGCTGCACACGATGAGTCCAGCAGTGAGTCCGAGGATGAGCAGGCACAGGGAAATGCTGAGGGATAAATGCTGACTCAGGCATACTGCAGGGAGGCAGGGACACCTGGGAGGCCTTAATCCAATGAACCTTCAGCTAGCAACCCACAGGTGGACCTCCAGGTCAAGCCTGGTCTGTAGGCTCCATACTCGACACCTAAGTGCCAAATCTGCCAGGTTAGGAACAGTAACTAAGGGCCTTGTTAATAAAGCTGAATGTCCAACAAAGCACTCTACATTTTTAGAAACCATCCACATGCAGAAGAAAGGAGGCACCCTCAGCCATGATGACATATCTGAATTTAATATATCAAGCAAACAAACTTATGCAAAAAAAAAGACAATAGTGTTACAAATCAGAACAAAATCATAAGGACTTCATCTCTGGCCAACACAAAAGCACCAGTGAAAAACCCGTGGTGTGCCTAAGGTGCCTTATGTTTTCATTTCCAGGCACTGCGTTTTGGTGCTGTCCTCTCACTGGGAGTGGCATCTGAAACAGCTGCTGACTCTGCTGTCTTGTTGGCCTCAATGACCTTGGCGGTCGTCCTCTGGCCCGTGGAGCCTGTGCTGGCCCCGCCTGGGAGGGATCTGCCAGTTCCACAGCTGGCATCTCCCCAGTTGTCGCAGCCTCACCGGATGCAACAGTCACTGGGAGAGGGGTGGAGGAGCTGCCGCCCTCATCCGGAGGGCCCTGAGAGGAGCCCGCAGAGACGCCAGGCAGCTGCTGCGCTGACCTGAGATCGCTTCGGACCTCCATGCTTGCCGTGGATGGATGGGCATTGAGCTGGGAAACTTGGTGCCCAGACCATCTCCTACACTGGCAATGACCAGTTGAGGTCAATGCCGATGTGAGGGCTTGCTGGTCAAAACGCATCCCCAGGAAGCCCTGACGGGTCTCCTGGAGGAGCCTCTCCATGAGAGTTGCCACTCTCTCCATGGAGGATGCATGGCGCTCAGACATGTGGCTCATTGCTTTGGCGATCGTCCGCATAGACTCCTCCACCATGGAAACCAAGCCAAGCATAGCCTCATGTATCTCTGCCAGATGCTCCCGCATACCTGCCAGTGCTGTGTCGTGGACGACTCCAGAGGCACATCATCAGTCACCGCATGAGCATGTGCCTGGCCCCCTGCAGTCCTCTGACTGCTGGCGCCATGGGCACTCTCTGTCTCTGTCAGCTCCTCCAGCGACTGTGAAGCGCCCTCACCACTAGCCGATGTTCTAACTCCCACCGAAGTGCTAGTACCTGCACTGGTGCCTGTCTGGCAGAGATGGTGTGACACTGGTGAGACTTCAGGCCCCTCAGGTGTGAGAGGGGGCCTCTGCTGCTCCGATGATGCTGAAAGGAAGAACAAGGACAGTGAATCAGTTAACGTGGAGACAATGACAAAGTGCATCCCTGACCTCCGGATCATTACGCGCTCATCCTTCCATAAGCAATGGTCAAGCCATGTTGCAAAATTAAATCAATTAACATTCAACACTGCTATAACTGTTGGGAGAACAATGGTGACCTCACTGCTGGCCATACATACCTGCCCGTGGCACCCCAGCCTCACCAACACCAGTGGACTTGGGCGCATGGTGCCTCTACAAATCCAGGGCTTCCTGCTCAAGCCGGCTAAGATCTGCGCCTGGCCGCCACCAGTCCTTACATACTCTGCCGTATTATGAGCATTCTTCTCCTGAAAATGAGAGACAAGCACTGGTTAGTGCAAATTGCACATGGACTCGCTTCGCGCACGGCCCACCCCAACCAGAGTAGGACATATCAGGGCTCCAGTGCCTCCTCACCCTGCTGCTGCTGAGCACTCACACTAAGATGCTAGGCCTGGGGGGTGGCAGGTGCGGTGGGGGGCGGTCTACCTGCTGTGTTAAATGACCAGTGCCAACATGGTACTCGCCCTGCCAGAGGGCAACAAGTTGTTGAAGCACTTGCGACACTGGATCCGGGTGCACCGCACCACGTCGCGGGAGCTCACCACCTCCGCCACCTCTGCCACTTCCTCCCAGGCACGTTTGGTCATGTGGGGGGGGCCTCCTCCTCCCGTCCTGGGGTGCGAGCACCTCCAGCCATGTTGCCACTTCTTTGAGGAGGGCAGCAAGGCAATCATCCGAAAAACGAGGGGCACGCTGGCCCCCCGCTCTACCCTCCGGCCTAGCCAGCCCCGAAGGGCAACCCTCCGGACTTGAATAACCTCTGTTGCCCCTCTGCTGGCCCTTCGCCCGAGCCATTGCGAGCAGCCTTACCAAGGCTGCCAGGCCTTCATTTATACAGGCCATTGGGTCGTCATTGGACCTGGCGGCCTGAGCGCTTCTGCTGCCGCCTGCCCACACCCGCTATGCACGGGAGTTGTGAAGTACGCTAGGCGGGCCTTAATTGGCCCCCCCGCATAAAATGGCAGTGTGGACCCGATCACGAGCGCAGATCGGGTCTGCGCCTGCCCACACCTGCTCCCACTCCGCTCCACTCCGCCGCCCCGCCAACCAGAAAATTCAGCCCAGAGAGTAGGAATAAACAGGTCATTCTCACTATGGCAGGCTGTGACTAGTGGGGTACCACAAGGATCAGTACTTTGGCCCCAGCTGTTTACAATCTGTATCAATGATTTGTATGTAGGGACCAAATGTAATAGTTCCAAGTTTGTGGATGATACAAAGTTAGGTGGGAATGTGTGTTGTGAGGAAGATATAAAGCGGCTACAGGAGGATTTGGACAGTCTTAGTGAGTGGGCAAGAACATGGCATATGGAATATAATATGGAAAAATGTGGGGTTATCCACTTTGGTAGAAGGAACAGATGTGCAGAGTATTTCCTAATTTCCTAAATGCTAAAGAGATTAGAAAGTGTAGATGTACGAAGGGACCTGAGTGTCCTTGTCCATAAGTCACTGAAAGCTAACATGCAGATGCAGCAGGCAATTAGGAAGGCTAATAGAATGTTAGCCTTTATTGCAAGAGGATTTGAGTACAGGGGTAGTGAAATCTTGCTTCAATTGTATAGAAGCTTGATTAGACTGCACCTGAAGTACCGCGCGCAGTTTCAGTCCCCTTACCTCAAAGGATATTATCGCCATAGAGGGAGTGCAACGAAGATTCACCAGACTTGCACCGGGGATGGTGGGACTGTCTTATGAAGGGAGATTGGGGAAACTGGCCCTGTATTCTCTGGAGTTTCGAAGAATGAGAGGTGATCTCATTGAAACCTACAAAATACTTAAAGGAATAGACAGGGTAGATGCAGGTAAGATGCTTCCCCTGGTTGGGGAGTCTAGAACCAGGGGAACAATTTCAAAATAAGGGACAAGCCACATAGGATTGAGATGAGGAGAAATTTCTTTACTCGGAGGGTTGTGAATCTTTGGAATTCTCTGCCCCAGAGGGCTGTGGAAGCTCAGTCATTGAGTATGTTTAAGGTAGAGATTGATAGATTTCTGATTAACAATAACGTAAAGGGCTATGGGGATAGTGTGGGTAAAAGGCATTGAAGTGTTTGATCAGCCATGATCGTATTGAATAGTGGAGCATGCTCGATAAGCTAAATGACCTTCTCCCGCTCCTATGTTCCTAACAGAGGAGAAATAAAACTAATAAAACTGTAGATGAGACAACTTCATTTTAAACTGCAATCTATCAAAGCTTAATACTGAAGAATAGTAAAAAGGGATTATAATTGATTATGTTTCAATAATGGGAGTTCTTAGTATGCACACCCACAGTCACAGAAGAGAGTTAAGAAATAATGATGTTCAAATCTCAAACTGTTCTCCCCTCCCTTCCAGCAAAAACAAAATGTGTGACCTTTAGTCAGACTGCATCTGCCCTCAGTTAGCCTGAGAGTCCAAAATCAGTGTATTTTGCAGAACAGCAGCAAAAGCTTGGCATAATTTAATTCTTTTGAACCTCTAAACACCCTCCTCAACCTACATTCTTACACCAGAAGCTGTACAATTCAGCACATTGAAGGACAGAGTTTAAGGTAAAGTGGTGGAGACGGAGAATGCCTACTCAGGTTGTTGCTGCTGTTTTTAGTTGCTAATTGCTATGTAGTTGTAAATAATCAAATTCATCATATCCTGAGTGAGCTAATAGTTTATTCGTTGTGAAGTGTAGAAGTCTGTATGTTTAGTGATTCCTAGTAGATATACGTTGAAACTTTTCAATTAAAACCCACAATTGTAAGTGTCAAGAATAAAGTGTTCTATTTTTCCAAGACTCAGCAGTCTTTCTGTGGCTTAGTTCTAAACCTCAGTCCTGACAGATGGCTAAGGGGCTCTGGCACCATATGCTGCCAAACCATCTGTCTGAAAATCCAATATAACAAGGGCATAGGCGCTGTCCTATACCCCTTCCAACACAGAAACTTCTAAATACTTTCAAACAGGTCATTAAATCACAAGTTGATATTGCTGTTCCAATTTATATACAAGGTCTGCAAGATCATTTGAGTGATTCTGAATCTCTGTTTCCAAGAAGTCTTTTAGCTGAAGCCTTATTAAATGCTGCTCGCAACACTAGAAATAGTACTGCAAACTTCTTTTATGAGAAGGAGGATCACATCTAACCCTCATAAAATCCTTCATAAGGAAAGAATTGGCAGCCTGTGGCAACTTCTATTGTTGCCTGTCTCTGCTGCCAGTGCTTTAGTTTGGTTAGCTTTGGTGATGTGTGGAGAAAGAGGTACAGAAGGATGATACTGCTTTGCAGAACACCTGCGGTCTGTCCGCAAGAAAGACCCAAACCTCCCTGTTGCTTGCCATTTTAACACACCACCCTGCGCTCTTGCCCACATGTCTGTCCTTGGCTTGCTGCATTGTTCAGTGAAGCCCAACGCAAACTGAAAGAACAGCACCTCATCTTCCGACTAGGCACTTTACAGCCTTCCGGACTGAATATTGAATTCAACAACTTTAGATCTTGAACTCCCTCCTCCATCCCCACCCCCTTTCCGTTTCTTCCCTCTCCCTTTTGTTTTTTCCAATAATTTATATAGATTTTTCTTTTCCCACATATTTCTATTATTTTTAAATCTATACCTTTTATGCCCTGTTAGTCTTTCCACCCCACCCCCACTAGAGCTGTACCTTGAGTGTCCTGCCATCCATTCTTAATTAGCACATTCGTTTAAATAATATCACCACCTTCAACACCTCTTTGTTCCTTTTGTCTGTGACATCTTTTGATTATCTGCTCCTATCACTGCTTGCTTGTCCCTACAACCACCACCCCCCACCAACTTCTCCCCCTCCCCCCCACCTTAAACCAGCTTATATTTCACCCCTCTCCTAATATTACTCAGTTCTGTTGAAGGGTCATGAGGACTCGAAATGTCAACTCTTTTCTTCTCCACCGATGCTGCCAGACCTGCTGAGTTTTTCCAGGTAATTCTGTTTTTGTTACAGAAGGATAATATGCTTTGACCTTCATACCAAGACACTAAGATCAGTTGCTGATTATAGTACTCAAATAAATTCATACCTTGGTGAATGAAAGACTCCTCACACATCCTTCCTGTTAAAGGAGAGTTTCTAAAGAAGAATGATGAGCTTCTTAAAAAAAATTGATACAATCAATTAATAAATCATTTATTATTCCTGCAGATTGAGTTCCACTCGTAATCATGGATCTTTTGGAATTGTGCAGTATCAGAAGCTTTCCTGAATTTCATCTTCCACCTCATTCAAGGATCTAGTATAGACAGAGAGTAGAAAACTCTAAGTTGTTTTTTAAGTACTAGACAAACTTTACGGAGTTCTGAGGGAACTCCTGTTTATTTTCTGGTACCTTTCAGAATCCAGGAAACTGGAAGCTTGAGGAAAAACGGTTCATCCCTGTGTATTTTAAAAACGAAAGTGGAGATGTACATCAAGTTCCCTCAGAAAATGTTATTTATCAGAAAGTGGCTGTCCTAGCAGAGCTTGGTGTAAGCCATTGTGAGGGATATAATGCACTTCCACTGGAAGTGATAACATTCTGAATGCAAAGATAGTCAAAGTTGCATGGTTGATGTTTTTGAGGCATGCTCTGTTACACAAAGTGTTGATTGCTAGACTTGTGGATGTTGGAAGATGCCTTTGGAACATGGGTTAAGGAAATTCTGGACAATGCCAGCAAAACCTAACCCATCTGTAGAATCACTGCTGCCCTATCAAGAGAAGCCAACTCCTCAATTGGCAAGTAACCGAACCTCGTCAAAATAAGTTTTCCTTAATGATCAAAGGTGTTCTTACATGCTTGGGTCTAAGCAACTTAAATAGGTAAAAAGTGAGAGCAAAACAAATTAACATAGCCCTTCTGGAACATTTGCCATCAGCAGTGACTATCAATCACTTCTTTACCCTTTTTTTGGTTTACCAGTAGGGACAGATTTCAGTGACCATTGAAGATACAAGGAGGCAAATTTTCAACTTGCCAAATTGGCTCTGTGCCAATAGCATGCTTCTGAAAGATTGGCATCTGAAAGATGCATTTAAGCAAGGTTCGACACAGAGCTGGGTGAATGGTAATCAGAGTCGATCAGAGACACAGTGAAGGCTGAGAATTTGGTGATAGTAGGAATTCACTGGTAGTTATTAGGTAAGTAGCCATCAAATTGGAATTTAGCTTGGTCTTGTAACTGGTAACTTAAAAGAAACTACAAGGGCAGGTGCAGTTAGGAGTTAACAGATAATCATTTGTAAGTGATTGATTAGATATTTCCAAAATTACCTAGATTCAGGGAATGTTCCATTAGATTGGAAAATAGTGAATGTAACTCCTTTATTCAAAAAGGGAGGGAGACAGAAAGCAGGAAACTATAGGCCAGTTAGCTTAATATCTGTCATAGGGAAAATGTTAGAAGCTATTATTAAAGACATTCTAGCAGGGCCCTTGGAAAATTTCAAGGTAATCAAACAGAATCAACATAGTTTTGTGAAAGGAAAATCATGTTTAGCCAATTTATTAGAGTACTTTGCTGTAACATATGCTGTGGATGTACTGGACTTAGGTTTCCAGAAGGCATTTGATAAGGTGCCATATCAAAGGTTATTGCAAAAAATAAAAGTTCATGGTATATGTAACATATTGGTATGGATAGAAGATTGGCTGGCTAACAGGAAGCAGAGGATAGGCATAAATGGGTATTTTTTCTGGTTGGCAAGATGTAACAAGTGGTGTGCCACAGGGATCAGTGCTGGGGCCTCAACATTTACAATTTATATGAATGACTTGGATGAAGGGACTGAAGGTATGGTTACTA
Organism: Cetorhinus maximus; assembly: GCF_964194155.1. Classification (NCBI taxonomy): domain Eukaryota; kingdom Metazoa; phylum Chordata; class Chondrichthyes; order Lamniformes; family Cetorhinidae; genus Cetorhinus; species Cetorhinus maximus. The sequence goes on from NC_135884.1 coordinate 99,246,884, forward strand.
AATTTGCTGATGACACTAAGATGTGAAGAGGACATAAGGAGGCTACGAAGGGATATAGATAGGTTAAGTGAGTGGGCAAAGACCTGGCAAATGGAGTATAATGTGAGAAAATGTGAAATTGTGAATTTTGGCAGGAAAAATAAGAAAGAAGCATATTATCTAAATGGTGAGAGACTGCAGAGCTGTGAGATGCAGAGGGATCTGGGTGTCCTAGTGCATGAATTGCAAAAGGCTAGTATGCAGGTATAGCAAGTAATTAGGAAAGCTAATAGAATGTTATCCTTTATTGTGAGGGGAATTGAATACATAAGTTGGGAGGTTATATTTCAGTTATATAGGGCATTGGTGAGACCACATCTGGAGTATTGTGTACAGTATTGGTCTCCTTATTTAAGGAAGGATGTAAATGTATTGGAAGCAATTCAGAGAAGGTTCACTGGACCAATACCTGGAATGGGTGTGTTGTCTTATGAGGAAAGGCTGGACAGGTTAGCCTTGTATCCTCTGGAGTTTAAAGAGTAAGAGGTGACTTGATTGAAACATACTGTGGGGTCTTGGCAGGGTGGATGTAGAAAGAATGTTTCTTCTTGTGGGAGAATCTAGAACTAGGGGACACCATTTAAAAATAACAGGTTACCCATTTAAGACAGAGATGCGGAGAATTTTTTTTTGAGAGGGTCACGAGTCTTTGGGACTCTGCTTCCGCCACCTTTTGAGGAACAGAGTCTTTGAATATTTTTAAAGCAGAGGTAGATAGATTCTTGATTAACAAGGGGGTGAAAGGTTATCAGGGGTAGGTGGGAATGTGGAGTTGAGGTTACAATCAGATCAGCCATGATCTTATTGATTGGCAGAGCAGGCTCGAAAGGCCGAATGGTCCACTTCTGCTCCTGCATATTAAAATTTTAAAGGGGTACAAGAAAAGAGGGACCTGCATACTGTGCACAAATCTTTGAAGGTGGCAGTACAGCTTAACAGTTGATAAACTATATGGGGTCCTGGGCTTTGTAAATATAGCATAAAAGGTAAGAAGTGGTGCCAAATCTATATTTTAAAAAAACTAGCTCACCCAAGCTGGAGTACTGTTCAATTCTGGGCACCACACTCTGGAAGAATACAAAGGCATCCTTTAGAGAGGGTGCAAAAGAGATTTACTAGAATGGCTCCAGGGATATAAGGGACTTAGTTATATGGAGAGACTGGAGAAGCTGGGGTTGCTCTCCTTAGAGCAGTTTGAATGGAGATTTGATGGAAATGTTTAAAAGCGTGAACAGGTTTTGCAGTTCCAATAGTGTTTGCTGCTATTGAGGGCTGCAACGGCACCACAACTTCTGACAATTGCATCTGCGCCACAAACCGGATTTGCTGTGTGCCTCAGTGGGCTCCAGAGGGACTTACATTGATGATCCTGCTGAGCCGCTCGGTAAAGCGTAGGCACCTGTAATCCGACAGTTTGGTCTGATTGCCCACAAGTTACTCTGATTTTTGTTCCAGTTTATTCAGAGCGGATATCAGCAGGTGCAGAGCCTGCTCAGGCACACATCCCCATTCGTAAACACCACTGAAAGGAACATGCTACATCAGTTTAACTTTTATTTGGCACCTTCGCTTGAATCTTGCTTTTCAAAATGTAAATGTAAGATTTTTAAAATCCTTCAAAACAAAACAGAAGGGTGCAACATTTGGTTATGAGGGAGAGAGACTGGTGAATAAAACCAGAAAGTGGCAGGGGGGGGTGGGTTCGCTAATGTTTGGGAGTGGAAGATATGAGGAATATGGGCATACTTTGGCAATCTTTAACGAGAGATGCTGCCTTTAAGTCTGGATAAAGGTGCATTTGGAGCAATCCCTACCTTGAATTTTCATGGTGAAATGCAACATTTACGAATCAGCATCAAAAACACCAAAGCCATTGTGATTGATGCTTTACTTCCCTGTCATTGGAAAACTGTGAAGAAATGCTGACTGGATGGCAAAGTGCTGTACATCAATGCAGTTGTATTTATTGGAATTTCACAGTTGTGTTGTGGTTTCTCAGTAACCAAATACTTGAAACATATAATGCAAATTATGAAAATGGTACTTCAGTGTAACTGAGAACTGGTCAGGAAATTAAAGCACGGTCTCATTATTATAAGTTAACATAGTTTCCAAACAACTTGCCTGTTGCTTGGCAATAATTCTGTTGTTTGACTTTACCAAAGAAATTATTGTTGCCCTATTTCAATTCAATATGTTCTAGTCGGATCGCTGTAATTTGTTAAGAATCTTATGTTAAATTGTGATAATTAACCATCTGTTCAAAATCCAACTATTCATCTCATCTATTTTCGCATTGAGGTGTTGAAGTCTGCCAGCTGTAATTGCAGCAGTGTTTCTTTTTAAAATGAATTGCTTTTAGAACCATCAGTAAATGCCCCACTGCAACAGCTGGTGCTATAGAATAATCAATTTAAACATCTTTCTTTACGTATCTTATGATGCCTTGGGTAAATGAGTTCGTTGGCCAACCAAACTCTAACTGCATGCCCTCCTATGTTCTCCTCAATTGCTGCTTGCAATCAAGACTGATGTAAGAATAAACAGTGATGGTTTATTGAGACATAGGGCAGAGCACCAGATCATACGTGCTCACTCAGAAACCTCCAGAACTAGACTTACAGTTCCCAGTTGCCCGTGCTGTACAGTGATTCATCAGTGCTGTCACATGATCAGTACACTTGCGTTCTCTTAAAAGGACCTCACTTTACCACATATCTATAAATCAACATTTTAAACTTCAAAAATACAGGCCTGTGTAATCACACTGCAAAATTCAGAGAACATTTTCTGTAATGAATTAAATTGCATTGTTACAAGTATCACTCTTCTCTGCGTCATTGGAAAATTGTTTAAAAGTACTTAAAATAAGTTTGAAAGAGTGTTCAAATGTATTTAAAACCATAATAAAATACTCAAGGGGCGTGTCTTCATCTCATGATATCTTAAGGGCATGGTTTCACCGGCAGTGAACCACATTCTCATAAATCCTTTCAATGTTGAGCTGCAGCAAGAAGTGGAACCTGCATTCTACACTGCCTTGGCTTCGATCATGCTCTCTCCCTCAGGTGGCGGATCCATACGGTACCCCCACCCGTGGCCTCGACCTTGCTCTGTTCCTCCCAGCTGCCATCCCGCGCTCAGCCCCAGGGCACAGTCCTACACTCCCCCCCGTCCCCCCACCGCCCCACCCCAGCTGCGGACCCACGCTTTTTCCCCCCGCCCCTCCGTCCCCAACTACAGCCACAGCCTGACTCTCAGCCCTATCCAGTAGCAGTGACTCTCACAGGGGAGGCAGCGCCATGAAGACAGCCCAGCGCAGGAAGGAACTCTGCAGGCTGAACATGAGCTACTGGGGGCATGATCTCTGCGAGTTAAAGGCTAGTGGCTTTGATCAAGCATTGCTAGGAATGCTTGTACCCATGTTTCTGAGATATGGTATAAGTCCTTTCTGTTGAGATTTGACAGTGAAGATGTGCATTGGGTCTGAAATGATTACATTTTTGTTGCCTATTGTGCCTCTGCTCTGACGAAGTTGAATTGTCTTCCATACAAGTATGTCTCATATTGCTGCTGACAATCCTCGGTGAATTGGACAAGGAAGCTGCTGTGTCACAAAATAAAGCATTTACAAGTTCCCTGACACTGTGGTGGATAGTATACTGGATTACAGCCACTATAGCCTATGGCAGGATCTAGAAGTGTAAATGTCAATGCAATCCTCACTTTTATTGCCACAGTTAAAATAATCCTATTGGTTGACTGTGTATCCTTCCTGGATGTAGAAGATAGGATAGTCTTGTGACTATATCTTTGTTAGTGGGCCAATTTTCCTTTCCCAAGAGTGGTGAACACTGAGATGTTCACTGCCATTGAGGGCCACAATGGCATTGCAACGTCTGGTAACCTCACTTGCATTGGAATCCGGAAATTGGAATGTGCCTCAATGGGCTTTGGGTGAGTGCAGTCTACATAATGCATGTATAGCATACTGCATCAGCTGAAATTTAGAAAAATCTATAGCACAATATTGTTGATGTCAACTGATGTCTGAAACTTAGTCAAATGTTGTCATAATCTCTTGATTCCTCATGGACAATCACTTTTGATGTCAGTTGAATGCTTCTGAGCGCTTTGAAGGCAATTAAATAATGCTAAGTGATCGCAAATGATGTTGCTTGAGCACTATGATTTTTATTTGATGTTAATTGATAATTAATAGCTAATTGCTGCTTGGGATGCCAAATGATAGCTAAATGATCACTTTTGAGTGCAAATGATAGCTAAATGATCACTTTTGAGCACAAATAATGGCTAAATGATCACTTTTGAGTGCAGGTGCTCACAACTGAGCACATATGATTCTTGTTGAATGCTGTTGAATGCAAATGATGTCAATATTTTCTGGTAGGGAATGCCATCTTAAGAAAGAGGATTTCCATATTTCCAAAATATTTGCGCTGGCTTCCATTAGCGGCCAGTATACATTTTTGACCCTGCTCATGGGCCAGTTGGCTCTGATGAATGCAAGAACAGTGCAGATATGGTTTACAGTGCAATTATGTACTGTTAGCTGACTAAGTTATGAAACTCAACCCCTGCCAACAGCCTGAATACACTCCTGGACAAAAGCCAACAAACCAGTGTGTTTTCCCTCAAGCATCAAACAATCAAAGAGACCGTTAGTGCAATGTTTGGTGGCCTGTATAAATCATCTTTGCTTGGAAAGTCACTTTGCTTAAAGTGAGTGAGTTTGTATTGTGTTCCCACCCTTTACTGTATTTGCTCACATTTTGGCTGTTTACCTGTTTAGAAGCATTGCTGTTTTGCTTAAAAGGCAGCCACATTTCAGAAGTTTTCTTTTGATCATTTTTTTCCGTAAAGGATTTTGGGGGATGAAGTTACTTGTAAGTAGTCGGATTTTAAAACGAGGTAGGTTTGTGCAGGAATGCAAGTCTCAGTTTATTCTGTATTAAAGTTAGATATGAATACTGTTTGGACAATGTGGAATAATAGGGGAGGCGATATGCCATCCTGGAGTTCCCAACAAATATTCACAGGTGGCAGTGCAGGGGTGGTGGACCCCGTGGAACATTCTTCCCTGTCCAGCTTTGCAGTAATGTGCTTTGCTGAATAGAGCAATTCTTTGCCATTGTCTTGCTGCAGCCATTTCTCCTCTTTTTGCAGGGCAGCCAGCTTCCCTTTAAAAGCCCTGATTCCCTGCTGCGCTGTGTGTTTGTAGTACCACAATATCATGTAAGTTATCTTGCTTCATTGGCCTCAAAATGATCAGCGATTCTGGAAATAAATGATTGGTCTCAGAATTAATGCAGAATCAGGTTCGGAGTTGGTGGGGGGGAGAGGAAGGAAGTGCATGTAGAAAACTTAGTGGGTCAGATTCTCTGATTCAAGTTGATTGCATTTACATTTTTCCTTTGAGCTTTGCACCTTCAACCGATATAAGATTTTTGGACTCAACACCAGTGTTTGGTTGCAAATAATCTTTACTAATTTGACCGAGGCTTCATACACTCAATGGGGGATGTTTTTACAGGCAAGGGGAGATGGTTTGGGTGCTGTTACGACACAGTAGTTGGTAATGGCTGCATTGTTTAAATCCCAGAGGGAAACTTAAACAACTGTCATAACCCATATTTTCAATTGGTACGTTTAAGATGCAGCTCTGAATTCAGGAATAAGACCACCAAGCCTCAAGGTTTTTTATATAAAACTAAATTAAACATTTATTAATTTAACAAGAAATTAAACACATACACACATCTACAAATTACTGCCATAATTTAACTTTTAAACAAATCCCCAAATTAATCACTCCCAGGTAAATCTTCACCAAGGCAACAATAACCCATAGACTTTAAACAGACACCAGGCAAAGCACATTTGACGTTACGACTTCAAAATGAGGTTCCTTTGAAGACGGTTATAGGCTTACAGGCTGGTTAGATCTTAAATGTCTCTGACTTAAACACACAAACTCCTTTTTGTTTATACCTAGCTTCCCCTTTGAATATAAATTTTCCATTGTATCCTAGGCTTTTAATGTCACATCTTTTAACAATAACATTTTCATCCCACTAATTTTATTAGTAATATAAACACATTGCTTGGTGTCGCCCAGCTAGGTGCAAGATTTTACCCATTCTTTTGAATGGTTTATTTAAAAATGCAAATTGCACTTTATCTTTTAATTTCCTTACATTTATCTGATTAACATCTCAAAACTACTTTATAGACTAGTTGTCTTTAATCCAGTTAAGACACACATAGACACATACATAGACACAGACCCTACTACAATCCCAATTTAAAAATAATTTTCAAAAACATTATAGACATTAATATCTCTTCATGACAGGTGCATCGCCGTCAGCTATCCCTTGACTTGAGGATGGTGTCTACTCAGGGTAGCGAGTTGCTGCCATGGCTCTTCATGTGACTGAACAGGCTGATTTTTGACCTGCAGATCTGCAAATTCCCCTCCAATCCACACACCATCCAGACTTGGAAACATATTGCTGTTCCTTCACTGTCGCTGGGTCAAAATCCTGGAACCCCCTCCCTAACAACACTGGATGTATCTACACCATATGGACTGCAGCTCACCACCACCTTCCCAAGGAATGGGCAATGAATGATGGTCTAGCCAGCGATGCCCACATCGCATGAATGAATTTTAAAAAAAAATCTTTAGGCACATGAGGCAGGACGGCAGGGATCCAGAATGCAGGATTTGCCTCCTTTTCTTTCCTTGGAGCCTGGTAGAAGTCTACGAGTGACTTTGTTTAACATGGGTCTTTGGGCGGCATCATTGTTCCCACAATCTTGATGGGTTGGTGATCAGATTGCAGTGACATGCCAAACCATGATGACCAGGACCTCCTTGCCATTGCAGCCTTGTTCCATCCTTGCAGCTGGTGAGATGCGCAGTCTTCCTTCACCTGTTCTGTGGACTTTTTGGATTGCACTTTGTCTGACACTCCCCCTCCCCCTCCCCCTCCCCTTCCCCACCTCCCAAACTTACCATCATGGGTGGCCCCACCTGGAGCAATAAGCTCCCGATGGTATCATTCAAGGGATTGGCAGGGCGCACAAGCCTCTCCACCACGTCAAGGTGGCAGTCTTGTGGAGAAAAGTGCACACAAGATGTTAAACCCCCTAAAAGTTACATTGAGTTGAAATCCCAATATCATCCTATTCCTATCCCGGTTTGACCCGGGAAAGTTTAAAAGTGAGTGGGGAGCCCCCTGCAGCTGTTGTGCAAGTCTTTTAAATATTCTAATAAACAATTAACTTCTGTTTTTGTCAAGGATTCTGGCTGTAACTTCCAGTGGACCAATTTCCCAACTGTCAGCAACTTGCCAGGAACATTGAGGCAAGTGCATAGCAGGGAATGATTCTTTAATGAAGCTGGCAGACTGGGAAGCTTTTGATCAGCGAAACTGAAGAGCTCTGGCTATGGTCAGGTGAGAGGCTGCCGCTCACAGCAATCCTTCACAGAGAGTGCTTTCAATGCTTGAGAGGTGATTGCCAATGTCTTGGAGGCACTTCAGCTGTCTAGCACTTTGCTCACCTTCAGATGCATTTCTATGTTGCCAGCCCTCACCACCGCATGGAAGCAGCTTATGCAGTTGCACCAACGCCACCGCCAACAGCACCAGCAACAGGAGGAGTAACACCAGCATCAGCTGCCTTCTCCTCAGCCACATCCCATTCCACAGGTCAAAGGGGATAGACACAGAGATCCAACTCAAAGGAGGCGAGACCTCGATCACAGGGTCTTCAAGCAGAGGATCAATGCTGTCAACATGTTTGAGTACCAGGGCTTTGGGAGGCTCAGATTTTCATGGGACACCTGCAGCCTCCTGGAATAAGACCTCCTTCCCAGTGGGCCAGGTGGGCACACATTGCCAATCAAGTTGGTTGCCCCTCTCACCAGTTCTCTGCCAGTCCCTGATAGCTACAAGATGTGTTGTTCTGAGCAGTGCTGTGCAAGGGAACCAAGGAAGTCTGTGTGAGGCTTGGCACCCAGGTTGTGTAATCACCACTCCCCTTTCCCCCTGAGTTTCTGGATCCTCTTGGCGCACTGCCTCCATGTTGGAGGGACCACATTTCTGATGCTAACTTACTCCGTCACTTCTGTCCATGCCTATTTGTTTGGAGGTTGTCCTCTTCCTCTCATCCTTGGAAAAGATCACCTCCCTCAAGCCCCTCGGATCCCGCAGCAAAACCTCCAGGTAAGAGAGGGGGACTTGGGGAGCTGCCTTCCAAGGTCTTCTCTCCATTACTGTGATTATGGCAGCCTCAGAAATCATATGCTGATGAGTCTTTCTCACCCATGTTGGGGTCCCTTTAATCAGAAATCTTTCCTACGACACATTTGACAGATGATCCCTCCCAACCCCTCTCATTGGTCAGGGAATCTGGAAGTGGATGCTAATGTCATGGCTCCGTTAAAGAGCTACGGCAAAACCCGCTACGGATTCCAAAGGGTTCCTGACCCGATAATGGTGTCTTGCTTTAGCAGGGATTAAGTTTCGAAAATTCCACCCAACATTTTAAGCAACAAATTATACAGAGAAATAAACAATATTATCCACTTTTGCTCTTTCTTGTCTGTCTCTCTCTCACCACAAATTGTGAAGGAAAGGTTAAGATCTTTACAGGGCTCTAGTCTCGCACAACCATCCATTAAAAGGAGTTTTTTTTACCCCCCCTTCCCCAACTCTGTCTTGCCAAGCATGCTCCACCACAGAACTCCTCGCACCCACTAAACATTTGCAGTTTCCAACCTTCAGTTTCTGTGCATTTCCTCATCCCTATCAACTGTTGCCACTCACATTAATTCTGATGCAGCGGGGTATATCTGCCTGATAGTAACTCTCCCTGAATACTTGGTATCCATCAGGTCAATATGTGACCATCAGCCACTCTCATCTCTTCTTCTATGCTTTTTAGAAGAAGAGAGAACAAAATGTGAAGGAAAGGACTGGAGGTCGCCTGTCCCAAATAGTGAGGCCCACATATGCAGAGGAGGACACCCTGAGATAAGTGGCACACCTGTGTTCCTCTCAATCAGAGATGGAGAGACAAGAAACTCTTAGATACCTGGTGACAGAGTTACACGTGACTGATAATCATGCTGACTTTACTTCATCCAAGACTGAATGGAGAAGCCTGACTATGGTGATTGTAATTTTGCCAGAACTGATTCCTATTAGTTTCTTTTATCTTCCAGGCCCTTCAGGTGTAGAGGACGAGTCTATTTGGACATGCACGATGATGATTTCTCAGAGGACCTAATTTCTTCTGAAGGTGCACTATCATATTACACACAGCCATGCAACAGCACAAATACTCACACTTTGATGGGTCCGGTTACACAGTCAGTTGGGCTTTCACTTGGTGATTCACAAGTTAACATGAACGAGCACACATACTAGTGGCAGGGAGAGCTATGGAGAGTCTGCATCAGTGAGTGCAATCCACCCTAAACTCTACTCAACTGAGCACAGATGGTGAATCCCAGGGATGTGGTTCAGAAGGAGAATGATAGAGGTACAGCAACAATTTTGTGTGATATTAACAGACACGCCATGCACACGCTCCAGAATAACGGAGGAATCCAACTGTAACAGATAACAGGTGTTGCAGGTAATTGTGAAAAGGTCTGCCATAGAGGGAGTGGCTGGCCACAAGGGTTTTAAATGAATCTCTGCAGGCCTTGACCATGCCATGCTGGAGAAACAGGAGATAATCTATAACACAGAAGGAGGCCTTTGGCCCAGCCGTTTGAAAGAGATTTAACTTAACCAATTTAGTACCACAGCCCTGCTGTTTCCCCCTAACATTGAAAATTAGTTCACTTCAATTACATAGCTCATTGCATTTTGAATGTTCTTATGGGGTCCGATTCCATCACTTCTTCAAGGTAGTGTATTCTAGATCTTAACAGCCCTTTGTGTGAAGAAACTCCTCCTCACTTTCCCCCTCTAGTTCTTTTTCTGACTATCTTAAATTGATGATCTTTGGTTACCAACTCAATTGCCAAAGGAAACAGAGCAAGTAGGGAAGAACATCTCAAAACTCTTCATAATTTTGAATGCCTTTGTTAACTCTCCCCTTATGTTCTCTGTGTTAAGGAGAACAATACCAGCTTGTCCAATTTCTCCACATAACTGAAGTCCCTCATCTCTGGTATCATCCTGATAAACCTCCTGTACCCACTCCATGCCTTGGCATCCCTCAAGTGTGGTGTCCACAAGTGTACACAATACTCCAGCAGTGGCCTAACCAAAGGTCCCCTTATTTTTGTATCCAATGCCCCTGTTTTCAAAGCCAATAATCCCATTTGCTTTCTTAACCACCTTCTTAACTTGTCCTGTAACCTTCAAAGATTTGTAAATATATACCCCCAGGCCCCTCTGCTCCTGCATTCACCCCCGCCAGAACCAAGAACAGTATTGTTTAGGTTATACTGTCTATTCATACTGTTTTTCCCACAGTGCTATATTCCATACTTATTTGCATTAAGTTGCATATGCCATGTGTTTTCCCATCTATCTCCTCCTGAAATCTGCTACTAATCTGCTCACTATTTACTACATTGCCAAGTTTTGTATCATCCACAAAACTTTAGAATTATACTCCCTGTACTTAAGTCTAGATATTTACATATATAAATCAAGCAAGTACTGAGCCTTGGGAGATACTGTTGCAGAATTCTCTCCAGTCAGAAAAGTATTCACCACTACTTTCTGCCTCTTATCCCTTAGGCAATTATATACCAAAGTTGCCATCATCCCTTTAATGTGCTTCTGTTTTCTTAATAAATCTGTTAAGTGGTACTTCTTATCAGATGTCTTTTGAAAGTACATATATACAATACCTACCACAGTACCTTTATAACCCCTGTTATTTCAAGGAACTCAATCAGGTCAGTCAGACATGATATGCCTTTAATGACCCTCATTAACCCACGCTTGGCAATGGTTTTTAATAGATTTCCCACCGCTCATGTTAGGATTCCTCCCTAGTGACGTTAGCCACGCTTGAAGAGAGTACAGTTTGCCTTCTATAAGCCAGGCCCTCATTCTGTTTCTTGGTATAAAGATGTTTGGACTTTTTCTTTATTCATTGATGGGATGTGGGCATCCTTGACATCATTGGCTAGGCCTGCATTTATTGCCCATGCCTAATTGCCTTTAAGAAGGTGGTGGGTGAGCTGCCTTCTTGAACCTCTACAGTCCGTTGTAGGTACACCCACAGTGCTGTTAGGGAGGGAGTTCCAGGATTTTGACCCAGTGACAGTGAAGGATATATTTCCAAGTCAGGATGGTGAGTGGCTTGAAGGGGAACTTCCAGGTGGTTGTGTTCTCGAGGTATTACTGCCACGGTATTAAGGTACCAAGGCGTCTGGCACACACCTGCATAAATCACTTCCTGTGGCTGCACACCAGCTGTCCATTGATGGAATGAAATCTGTTGCAGTTGATAAAACATCCTGGTTGCTTTGGTGCACCTCAGATGTGTACTTGTGTGCAATAAATAACACCCTATATAGCTGCTTGGTCATTCTGGTTATTGTCACTGCAGGGACAATTGAGATAAATCGACACCCTGACAAACAACCCATGACCATTTATGTGTAGCTGACTGAGAGACCCTCTGTCTCTGCTGGTGCACTGGCAAGAACCAGAGGAAAAGGAATTGAAGGCAGTGGTGACCTCAACAGTGACAGGTGGTCCAGCAGGGAGCAGTTTTTGAAGAAGGCCGCAGATGTCTGCGGCCACCCTCCTTGCCAGTCCGAACTTGTGGAAGCATTTTTCTTCAGATAAGTCAAAGCCTCTGTCTGTAGACCCGCTTATGTGGGTAGCACCTGCTGTGAACTCAGCTGCTCTGTTACACTGGCTCTCTGCTCTTCTCCATATTTGTGTTATGCATCTCTCTCTCTCTCTCTCTCTCTCTCTCTCACATATGTAGCTGTGGAACCCCCACAGTATGTTATTGTTGTGGATGACCTTCCTCATCCGATGTCCTATTGAAAACATCTATGACCACCACCTCCCCATCCTGAAAGCTTCCAAACATTTGAAAATGTCTGTGACAATACGAACTCTCTGAAAAATGCTTGCCAGAATGAATTGAGAAAGCAACTGGAAGGACTGAGCCTTTATTCATTTTAGGCAATCAGACCCCAGGAAGTGTGATTCAATCCTGTCCCAGTTTCCTGGTGAGTTTCTCAGAAATCCCGTGCTGGAAATGTTTAAATTCAATCTCTGTTGAAACTATTTGCAGTTTCTTAGCCTAGGTTAATGATCTATTCCCTGTGATAATGATCTATTCTCATGCAGCAATCCATTCACCTCTGGCATGCAGGTCACTCACATGCAGCCAACCACATCTCCATTAAATTCAGAAGTGTAGGAGGCAAGTTGGGTTTTAGATTTTTTAATTTCTTTACCTTTGCGCTTGCCCTCAACTCACCCATTCTTGGGGGTTCAAACTCCCATTCTCCGCCTGACCTGACTCTCCTGACTGGGGAATCTAGAGCTTCCAGTGAGTAGCTAGCAGACTGCTGATTCTGACTTAAGCTCTCTGGTTTAAGATTGTCTCCAGTTGAGGTGAGTGTAGAAGTGAACATGTACAGAAATCCGCAATACTGACCAGCACCTGGAGTGGATGGTGGGGCAGTGGAGGCACATGTCCGCAGGCAGCAGGTAGTCAGTTCAGGTTTTTTTAAAGACCTATACGACATATTGTCAGAGCCCCTGAGAAAGGCCTGTCAAACCCTACAAGCCCCATGAGGCTTCAGGGCCTAGGCCAACTGGCTGGAGGTGACCTCCCAGCAATAGACAAACATTTATATTATTATCATGACTGTGCTCTGTCTGCCTTTGATAGAAGTGAGCTGGATACTATGCTGTTGTAAACTAGTGAACATTTATTGACTATTACAGAGATGGACTTTTGCAGGACTCCATTAAAACCTTCTTTCCTTATGTTCCAGTTACATGTGATCTGGCATCTTCTGACATCACTGATGATGCACTCCAGCTATTAGCATAATAGTAATTAACCCTTCACACTACATCTTCTTCTCCCAAGTCTTTTGTTCTATTCATTAATCTCTTGAGCTGGTGGCATCAATCTACAACTGTGTTCTTGGCTCTCTTTGAGGACATGTATGCTCTGTAATCTTCTCCTTGGAAAGCGCTGACCTCGCAGACAGAGATTTCTGCTTCAGGTCCACAGTATAAAGGCAGTGAGCAGAGATTTTCCTTTACTTCTCTTTTTCCTTTTCCTTCTTTTTTGTACTTGGAGAAAGGTTGAACTGTTGGCTGCTTTTACTTGAAAGAATGAAGCTTGTTCAGCTCCAGTGAAGGTTTGTACAGCTGTAGAGGGCCTACAAACTCTCACTCTTGCAATGAACAAAGTATCATTTAATGCCTCATCCATGAACGAATTAGATGGATCAAGAGAGGGACAAAGAATGTTCTGAAGAAAAATGATTATCCTGCTAACACTGTAGTGCTTCAATTTGCACACTATCTTCAGTGTGAGTTTGCTCCTCAGGAGGCATTAACATCTCTGGAACTTCATCAGAATGTATGTTGTCGTCAGCATCAGTAGTGAAAGAACCATACAGAGGCAGAGAAATTACACTTTCCTGCAGACCTGTGGCATTAGTAAGATCTGTAGTAATCACCTCTATAGTTTTATGATCTCCAAATTTAACTTCAGATCCAACAATAGCAGGGATTTGTTCTACAATGATTACAGTGGCAATAGTAAGAACATCTCGGTCTCGGTTCTTCATTGTACAAGGGTTGCTGCATCAGGTTGTTGTTGTATGTCCTTGGTGTCTTCAGCAGAATGAACAGATGGATTTTATCACCATCTTCAATAAAATGCTGATGCCCCTCAGCAGAGGTATCTGGGCTATCATTGTCATCATCTATGCTGTCTTCAAAAAGTAAAATAATGTTCAGGATCTCCTCCTGCGACAATTCATCGATATCAGTGTCATCTTGGTTATCATCCTCTTCCACTCTTTCCCTAAAGAGCAAATTAAGGTCTAGAATGTTATCTTGTGTCTGGTCACCTACATCCTTTGTGGACCTGTCTCCTGCTTCATCCGGCCTCTCCTCGAAGAGAAATAGAGTATGATGTCCTCCTGTGGTTGTAGGGATGGAGTTTTGTCTATGAAGACTGTTTGACAGCATTCTGAGTAAACTTGAGTTTCTTCTGTAACTGGTGAATAAAGAAGATGGAAAGCTATACAAGCTTCTCTACCCAACAAGGAACAATGTTGATTAGGAATGACAGAGTATTAGGCTGCTCTATACCATTATAACAAAATGCAAAACCTCTTCTTGCACCTTGAGTGGGATACCTCCTGCACCATGAAGATGAATGGTAGTAGAAATTCAGACTTCAGCCACAGTGTAGTACTGGAAAGAATGGACACTCCTGATCCTGTCTCCAGTTTAAAATTTGTCTTCCGGCCATTAACATGATATCTGCATACCAGAAAGGCTTCTGTGGCTCTGCCACTTTTCCTAAGAAGATTACATCCTGTTCTTGAGTCTCAGCTATGTCTGGGACACTTGCATATTGAATGGTTTTGTCTTTAAATTTTTGATCTGAAAATGGAAGTTTCCTGCTGCTGTAGCATATTATTTTCAAATGCCCCCTCTTACGGCAGGAGTGGCACTCAGCATTAATGGCTGGGTAGGCTTAGCACTGATGAGGTTTTTTCCTGCCACAATGCAGACATGGAGCAACAGCGCTGACCGCAGCCAGTCTTCATACTGGCTGTTTTCTGACAGGCGTGCTGATAGCCTGATGGTTCACGAATTGGACCGAGTGAGTGGGCTGCCCCCAGAAGGCTTCTTATCACCCTGGTTGAATATCCCGTTTTGCTTGAAGTTCAGCCTGCCTGGCTAACTGTACTACTTTGGACAAAGTGAGATCTTTTCTGGACTATGAGAAGTCCAACAATGCTTCATCGACCACCTCCAGTACGATGCTATCTCTGAGGAATTCCTCTCTCAATGTCCCATATTCATAGTTATCTGTTAAGTGATACAGGCTGTTTAGAAAAAGATCAATGTTCTCTCCAGGTTCCTGACTTTGCCAGTTGAATTTTGCCTGGCCGATTATAGTTTTGCACTGTAGGCTATAGCAGGAATCAAAGGCTTTGATGACTTCTTCATATTTAGTGGTTTCTCCATCAACCCTGTCGTCTTAATATCGTCGGCACAGCTGCTGGCCGCATAGAGGAGAACACTGACCTGATCCGTATCTGGTTTCTGAGCGAGTACGGAGGCAGTCCGGTATCAACTGAACCGGCAACACCAGTTTCTCCAGTGCGCAGCTTGTTCGGGATACTCCACGAGGTCCAGGGGCCCAGGCAGAGGTAAGACTTTCTCCATAGCTCCGTTGTAGTTGGCTGTCTTGTGACTCCAGTAGTGATTAGTTGCTCTGATCGCTGCTGCAGTCTTTTCTCGTTTCTTATACTCTGCTGGGTTGATGGCCTTTTTCCCCAACTTTATTGGCTTCAACTGGGTTCCTTAATTAATGGTTCACAGACCACTATTATATAATCATGACCGGGCTCTGTGTGCCTTTAGAAGAAAGCTGGAAACCATGCTGTTGCAAAGTAATGAACCTTTATTGACTATTTACACTGTTTACAGAGACGGACTTTAGCAGGGCTCCTTTAGAACCTTCTTCCCTCTGGATGCAGTTAAATGTGATCTGACATCTGTGATGTTGCACTCTAGCTATTAGCATAATAGCTCTTAGCTCCTTATACTGCAGCTTTGAGGTTTCAGCCCCACCCCTGTCTGACAACAGTCGCAGGCCACCCCCAGGGGGTTCCCCTCCACAATGATGGTCTGGCTGCTGAAGACACTTTTAAGTTTAAAAGTTTAAGAAGTTGGAGAGGGAGCACCTGGCCTGACCTGGAAGCTGCTGCTTCGTCAGTGCTGGAGCGCCTCCTTTTCACCTCTCCAGCTTCGAGAGCCCGCCCGCTGTCCTTAATTGGATGTTGAGCAAACCCTCTAGCCACGAGCAGGACAGTTACGGGAAAGAGACTGCCAGGTGATTGCTCCCCATACCATGTGAGGCTGTGACCCTCATTTGACCCTGACATTCAGGTCCGGAACCAAAAGGCAAAATCCTGCTCCTAATCTCTGTCTGATCGTATGTCGGCTGGGTTTTAAATGTTTACAGGTTCTGCCTCATGATGTGTGCTGCTAAGTGATTGAGACGGTTTGCTAAGAGCCCATAAATGTAGTGTCCACAGCTGGGTCAAATCAAAAATTGCTATCCTAATTATGATCTTGAGTGTTTTTACATTTCTTTATTATTTTAAACCTGAGGCAGATGATATATGTGTATATATGTATCGTTTCTGAGGCCATGTAGTTTAGTTATACAGGCTGTTGGCAGTAAAATTGCTCGATTAGATAACAGCCCTCTCCCCACAAGCTGTTCCTTCCTTATTAATTTTGACAGTGTAATAACTTCGACTGCTGTTGCAGTTATGGTGCACAGGCTCCAAATTTTGTGCATGTCTGGCTGGAGTGTTTGGAGAATTGGAATTAGTCACCGTTTCAGCTGCAGCTGTGAGACTTCTTTGTGAGGGGAACGATCACTCACTGGCACCAAATGAAACTGGCTGTTACTGAACAAACCTTGTGCTAGAAACTGTCATCAAAAACTTATTGATTAACTACCCCCAATGGCACAACTTGATAAATGCATTTGTCAGTGTTGTTGCTGAAGCATATTGACTACAACAACATCTTGCCTTCATATAGTGTCTTTGAATAATAAGATGCCCCAAGGCATGTCACAGGAGTGTCAGCTGAATGAGCATCAATTGTGAGGAGAAGGGAATTGGGAATGCATAAGAGTTTGCATTAGCTTTTATAAGGGTGCCCATGTCTGTTCTTGCTAGCTAGAAGTGGTGCCTATGATTAAGTTAATAACACTTCTACAGGATGACTTTTATATTGCAGACTCAGCCAATAAATTTCTATGCAACCTGTAGCTCCATAACTGACCATGGTAAGAACATCAGTTCTCAGCAAAAACACAAATATCAGTGAACCATCAGAAAACGTAAGGAGAAAGTTTACAGATTCACTTCAAGCAAAATGTCGGCATCTTATAACATAAAACCTTATCATTTCAGCCCACTTTGTGGCTCTGGAATATGTTGAACTGGGTTGCTTCAAAGCACTTGAAACTATAATGGGGGCGGTTCAGTGGAATATTGTGCCCTCTACAGGGCTCTGATTTGATTAATGAGGTCTGTTGTGGAAAATCGTGTTGTCAAGTGGTTAAAAGTTCAAGATTGCGCAATTTTCTCCTGACAGACGTCTAATTAGAGGGCAATAACGAAGCTGGAGTGTGGTGATGTGCTTCCATGCAGTTGAAATAGCATGCTGGGATTTGTTGCCTATTCAGCCCTCACGTGCCTGAGGGATGTGATAAGAAAGTAGATTTTCCAAACTGCTTTGCTGATTGGTTGTGCCAGGGTCATTTGGGTGTGCAGGGTGAGGAGCAACGGCTAGTGGAATCTGAACTGTTTCTTGCAATGATTCTACAGGGATTACTTCTTGGAATAGCCACGCCTGGAAAGTTAATTGTCTTTTGAAAGTCCAATTTTCTGATTTATTATTGGACTTTTTCCATCTGCTTTACGAGTCCAAGTAAAATGGGTGATGCTGGCAAGGTATGTGCTGGATATCGAGGGCTTGTTTTCTGAAAGTTGGATCTGAATTTTTCCCTACTTGTTCTACCTCGTTGGATTTGTGCCTTTGGATTACTTTTCTTGTATTTCTTTTGCCAAGATTCCACCGCCCCAGCCCGGCTAATCACTTACTTTTGGGTCGTGATTTTGTCCCGAGTCCCATGACTCACTAACTTGAGTTTCCTCTGAGCTGTTAGCTGTAGCCCCAAACTTCCATCGGTTACCTGCAAGGCCTTCTCTCACAACATCATTGATGTGAAACTAAGGCCTAAGGCTTAATTTCTAGGGCTCTTCGGAACATATCAGTTACGCACAGAGTTAGTAATCTCTCCTTTAACTTTGAGGACTTTTTCTTGGACTAGGCTGACAGTTGAAATGTTTGGCTTGTGTGTGCAAAAATGTGTGGGGGTCATTAGGTGTTAAGCTCTTTGCACATAAATCTTTACACTGTGTGCAGGAAAAAGAATTTGCTAATTCCCAGAGAACGAACATCACACTTGGCACATGAATCACCTATTGATCCTTGTTTTTTTATATCTAAAAAGCCAATCATGGTTTTTCTAGCTTCAATGCACTTTACTTTGTTGACAATTTCTCAGTTGAATGCACAGCATTTGCTAGTTTTGGGATCTATAATTATGGAGATGCTCTTTCATTTCATAGTCTCAGTGTAAGGAAGTGGGTTACAATGGACACAATGTAAGTTTAATGTGAATTACTTCTGTACACAATCTGACAGGAAAGTGTTACTATTCCAACTTCACTCCCTCAACACGAAGTCTTGTCCACAGAGATATTTTGCACAGATACTGTCATCAACCATTAATTTCAACGGCCCATAAAATAGGTGCAACACATGCCTGAGTTTTCAATTTGCAATCCCAGGGCGGTGAGACAGCCTACCAAGAAGCACAAAGTCAAAAACTTACTCCTTAAAATGTGAGTTTTGGCCCAATGTTGGTTGTGACTGTACACCATAATCCTCTTCCTATTTCAGGCCTGACAGCCGTTCTTCATCCAAACTGAGTGAGTGCTCTGCCCATGGTAACACTGTGCAGCATGTTCTGCCAACTTTTTCTGAGGCATGCTGATTCTACCTGACTTCCTGACCTATTGCTTGAGCATCCCAAATCTCTGCATTATAGTGACTGCTGGCCTTTGTGGACCAGATGGCACAATTCACTTAACGCTCATCATGCCCTGCTCTTATCAGTTGGCTGACACTCTTACTGTACTTGTTCCAATAGATCCATGATCTTGGATAGTTGATAGGGTTGCCAACCCTCTAGGATTGGCCTGGAGTCTCCAGGAATTGAAGATCAATCTCCAGGACACTGCTATGTGCAATCCTGGAGAAAAATCATTGAGATATGAAAAAATATTTTTTTTGTCATTTTCTTTGAACATTTCTCTTCACCAGATATAAAAATATTAAAAATTGGGAGGAAAAAAGGCTGTTTGACTAACAGTCAAGCATCATCCAATTGGGTAATGAGTTTTTTTGCTTTCCAGTTAGCATTAGAAGGCAGTGCGTCACAAGGATGGATGTGTTGGCTAACTAATGGTTAGAGTGTGGGGACAAGTCATGTGATGAAATCTCCAGGAATACATTTAATCACAGTCGGCAACCCTATTCTGTCAGCTGTGTGCCTCCTGTATCCTCTCTGTTTCTAAGCTGACTCCTGCTCATGTTACACAGAGATAGCCAATAATGGCTGCAGCATCCTGGGCTCTATATATTGTTCGAAAATACCAGTCAGTGAAGCAGTAGCAAAATTTAACGGAAGTAACTTCTAAAGTCTGCATTGTTTGCAGGGACTTACAGTCACCCTGAGCTCCTGCAGAAAGCTAATTCTTGGGCAGTGTTGTACTAGAAGGTTTCAGTGGAGACTTAAATTGCCCAATTTACTGCCAGTGTTATTACATGGTAAAGCCCAATAAGTCAAAGGGGACTTTAGTGTAAGGCAAATTAAGACTGATGTTGGGAAGCTATTCCTGCAGAGATTATGGCTGAAATTTTCCATTCTGGAGACTAAGTGCGGTGGCGGGTGAGAAAGTTGGCATGATTCCCGTCGGGCAGCGGGTCAGATTAATCTGCCCGATTTTCTGATTCGCAGCTTATTAATTAAGCACCAGCAAAGAGCTCGTCCAGTCTTGTGGTGGGGCAGCCAGGGTCTCGTTTGCCCCCACCTTTACCTCATGGGTCAAAGGTCCTGGCGCCATATTTAAACAGCACCCGCACAGACACTCACTCTGCCCGGGTGCGTTGTTAAGTTCTGCTTCATCATGGTGCCCAAAAGAACAAAACTCTCCGCTCCACAGTTCAGCGACGCCTCCCTGGGGATTTTCCTCCAGGCTGTCTAGGAAAGGCAAGCGGCCCTCTCTCCTCAGGATGGTAGCTGGAGGTCCTCCCACATGACCACGCCGGCCTTGGAGGAAGTCGCCAGGGAGGTCAGCACCTGTAGGCCGCAAAAAAGGACCATCCTGCAGCGCAGGAAAAGAATGAAAGATTTGATGTGCTCCACCAGGGTAAGTGAAACTTCTACTCTCTCCAAACTCTCACTCCCACAAGGACATAAGGCACTCAAAGGGCTGTAGAGTCCACAGGGATGTCACACATGACCAACAGATGGGTCATCAGTACTGCATATCTGCCAGCCACTTGAAGCTCACCATCTCATTTAAGATCCTGCACAAGTAACACAACAGGCATGCATGCTTCTGAACTGCTCTTTCATCCATAGTGCTCACAGTCAATCCATCTGTCTTTACACAGGACAAGATCTCCTACAATAGAACGGAGAGCGCGAAGACCGGAGGGAGACCCCTGAGCTGAGGACACTCCCCTCCTATGAGGAGCAAGCAGAAGAGCTGGCTGGTGAGGATAGAGATTGTTCTTGCGTGGAAGGCAAGATCGACCTCCTCCAAACAAACCAGCGAGGGTCCATCCAGTATACGTGTGGGCAATGACTGTGAGTGGCCTATAATGTCGGATCCTGCCTAGTCAATCACTCATGATTCTCTCCTCTCTCTTCCACCTACCAGCAAGAAAAGGCAGAGGAAGAGCTCCAGACAGTCCCTCAGCCCCAGCCCCCAGATCATCTCAGATGAAGAAGCAGAGGATCCACTTTAAGAGCCGTCACTGTGTTCACCTGCACCCTCCACCAGCACAAAGTCACACACCTTGGTGGGTGCTCAGGATTACTCTCTGCCGATTACCTCACTGACACATCTCCACAGCAGGTGGAGGCAGTGACAGCCGAGGCCTCTGACACTCGGAGGACTGCTGGAGACCAGGCCTCTGCTGAGTCTGAGTCCGATGACAAGCCTCTGGAGTCGGCCCTGAGAGAAATGTTGGACTTGCAGAGACAGGCAGAAGAACATTAGGCAGAGTTGTAAGATGCCCTCAGATAAAAGCAAAAAACTGGATGCTGGAAATCGAAAACAAAAACAAAAATACCTGGAAAAACTCAGCAGGTCTGGCAGCATCTGTGGAAGGGAGCACAGTTAACGTTTCAAGTCCGCATGACTCTTCAACAGAACTAACTATCTTTCCTTAGTTCTGTTGAAGAGCCATGCGGACTCAAAACGTTAACTGTGCTCCCTTCCACAGATGCTGCCAGACCTGCTGAGTTTTTCCAGGTATTTTTGTTTTTGTGTCAGATGCCCTCAGCAGACTGGAACAAGGGATGGAGGAGTCCATCTACATTCTGTCTGATGTTATGGCTCCAGCATGTGAGCACCTTGAAGCCTCCATTGCAAGGGTGGCAGCTGCCATGGAGATCCAGATTCAGCAGTATCTGCCAGATTTGTAAGTGGACCTGCACAATGTTGCTCCAGCCATGGGTACATTCCAGCAGCGGCTAGGTGAGAGGTGGGTGGGGCATCTTGGCCTCCCTCCAGGTGTCCCTTCTCAAGGAGTCAAGGAAGGGCCTGTGAGGATTGTGCTTTGCTTCTGAACAGCTGTCTAGCAGTGCTTTATGGAATATTTCGGTAAAGACGCAGTACGCAAACCAATAAGGAATTCATTGCATGACTGTTCACTCATCAACTTAGGGTAGATAGAAAGGATTGGCTTTTGTGAGATGGACAATGTTGAGGACTGTAATGCTATGAAAGTGATGCTTCGGCACATCTCCTGAATGTTCATCAGAATCTATGAAGGGAAGAAGTTGTTGTTCACTTCAGTATCAATACTGACTGAGCCACGTCTCTCCCAAATGCCAAGGCAATGCAGGACGCTTGGTAGGCTTCTGATGAATGCAGCGTCATGAGTGTTTCTCAAAAATAAAACAATGGTCCTGCTGAGCTACTCTCTGCAAGGACATTGCGAACGTAGCTTGCAGCTTTGGGTCCATGCTGTCGAGTAACGAGTCACTGTGTCCTGATAGTCCGATGGCATCTTGGGGCTCAGTAGCAAGATGAGGTCTCTGCATTATTCATACCTGAGAGCTGGCATTTCGAGAGTGTTGTCTGGATTTTGAGATGGCCAGGCCCTAACCATTGTTTTTTTTCTGTTAGCGCCGCCTTGCTGTCATACTGGCATGAGTGTATCCATGTGGGCAATGTTGTTTCAACCTCTCGAAGGATGCCATGCTCATTGACTTGTTGATGCCATGGCTGAAAGGACTGCAGTATGTGTAGTTGCTTAAGGAGGTACGCTACTGGAGTGCTGATCACATTGGAGATATGTCCCCAAGGCTACTGCACCTTCCAAGGATGACCCCATTGTTAGGCTTGAAGGTGACTTATACTGCCTTGGTGATCATTGTGAGATTGGTGACCTTTCGTGCTATGTTGATGCTGACAGTAAAGGTTTTGTTGTGTCCACTGCATCAAAGCCTGAAGAAAATTTCAATTGTGAAAGCTTGTCTTCATCTTATTCCTCTTGAAAGCTGTAGCAATGAGGTTGTCACTGGCCTGTCTGCCCAGTCGTGCCCGTGCAATGGCATCCTCATGTGCCTAGTCTGAATCGTGGCCCTCTTCAGATTCATCCTCTTCCAAGTCCTCCTCCTCCTTTGAGCAGACGCCTAGCTCCTCCCCCTGGCAACACATCCCCCCTTTGTAGCACTCGGTTGTGTAGGGCACAGCAAACAACGATGATGCAGGACATTCTCTGCAGTGAGTGTTGGAGAGCTCCGCCTGACCGGTCCAAACATTGGAAACACATCTTTAAGAGGGCAATAATCTGCTCTATTATGGATTTTGTACAATGTGCAACATTGGGCCATAACTTCCACCTAGCATTGGAAAGTGCTGGCCCGCAGAAATTAGAAGAAATAAATGCACACTTACCTGGTCTTGAAAATTGCGTTGCCATTTCTGTTCACCAGAGCTGCTTAGGGCATGCATCGAAAGAATGTTCATAGGCTCCAACGAGGTGTAGATCCTGTGTATTCAAGGAGGCCATGCCCCCTTTTTTTATAGCACTTGCTGCCGTAAAGCAGGTAAGTTTAAAGGGCCAGGGAAATTGACAGGCAAGGGAGAAGGTAAATGTCTAAGTAAGTGGATAGGATTTGAGGCTTGGGGGTGTGTTCGGGGGTTTGGTTGGGGGGGGTGGGGGGGGAGTTGGAGGTGTGTTCAGCGGGGTGTTGGGGGTGTGCTTGGAGTTTAGGTTTGGGGGTGTCCAGAGGATGGGGGGGTGGGGAGGTCAGGAGGTCAAGAGTGTGGGGGGTCTGGAGGTCAGGGGCGGGGTTGTGGGTGTCTGGAGGTCGGGGGGGGTGCGGTGCTTGGGGGTGTCCGTTGGGGGATCATGAGGTCGGGGGAAGGGGTGAGGTTGGTGTGGGGGTGAGGTGAGTGGTGTCGGAGGTCGGGGGGATGGGGATGTGGGGAGTCCCATGGGGTCTTTACAGTAGTTACCCAGAAGTTAGAAGATGTTTTAATTCTTCTAACTTTTTCTGGGTGACTATTGGTATAACCCCAGCGGAACCATCCGAAGTTTGTGATTTAAATCACATTTTCGGATGGTTCCTATTGCAGCACAGTTGTCCAGAGGAAGTTAGAACTTCAGGGAAATTGTTGTGCAAATCCTTGCCTGGGAACTTGCCAGATAGATTCCCCAGCGCATCTTTGGGGTACCCTCCAAATCTGACACTGGAGTGCATGGAAGTTATAGGCCATTGTATCTCTCCTCAGATGCACTTTGTGGGCAATGAATGGGCGCCATTAGCCACATTTTCTGGGGGTAGTCCTTACCACCAAAGAGCCAACCCTCTAAACGCTGGGCTCCCTCAAATATCTCTGGCACCTGGGAGTGACTCAAAATATAGGAATCTTGTGTGCTCCCTGGGTACCTAGCGCACACATGCTGGATCTGCTTTCTGTGATCACAAATTTGCTGAATGCTCAGAGTGAAATCCTTTTCTATTAATGAATCTCGCAGGTTGCTGCCAGGGAGCTCTCAAGGCCATTTGTGTGCAGCCAGTGGCACCTTGCACTGGTGGGAAGCCTGAGATCACAGAGAATACCACAGCTCCGGCAGCCTGTCTGGTTTCATCCACTGCATGTAATGGTGAGCTTTACTGAAAAGGGAATCTGTTACCCCCATTATGCAGTTGTGTGTCGCCAATTGTGAGATTCTGCAAAGGTCCCCAGTGGACCCCTGGAAGGATCCACTGGCAAAAAAGTTCAGTGCAGTGGTAACCTTCAAAGCAACTGGCAGTGGATGCTCTCTGAGCCCGTGATGTGTGAGTTCCTCACAGAGAATTTGGCAAATATGAGCTACCACATCCCCAAATGATTGAAGGCGCCTGCGACACTGTTTTTCACTCATCTCAATGTATGAGCTGTGCCTTTTGTAGACCTTGGTCCCACCAAACGTCTTTGTGGATTTGGCCCCCCCCTTTGTCAGCACCTCGGACTTCCTGGGGTCCCACTAGCTCTTGTTCCTCAGGGCAATGGTTTTCCCTGAGCAGTGCCAATCAGCGATGGGCCCTTCTCATCATTCTAATCATAGCTATCAACATGGCAGTGTTACCTGCAGCCTGCATTCTCCTCTACTGCTTGTATCTGTGAACAGATACAATTATTTAATCAATGGTAGTTCCCATTGAATGGTCTCCCTCCATATACAAGGCAGGAATCCAGTCTCTAGCTCTTGACTTGCCCTCAGTCTGCACTCGCATACCAAGGCCACCCCATGCAGGATGATATCATCCTGGAGGATGACACTTGGCTGAGCTTTCCCCCCTGACGTGACTGAACATTCACAATGAGGGTCTTCATTAGGGTCATAAGACCCAAGTCCTAGGATTCACTGTTATGCTTCTGGTGATTGTCCTCCAGTGTCCTTGACAATAACTATTGATACCCAATCCTTGCACTTATGTCATGGCATCCAAGGCACCATGCTTGCAGTCTTGACCAGTGCACTGGGAACATGAAGGCTTGTAGGGTCCATGCTGCCTCTGCGCAGCAGATGTGGCCCTCGATTGTTTGATCCATCCATTCTGACATGCATCTGTAAAGATCAGGTGCCAGTTAAGACCATATGCACCGCAGCACCTAAACTTGGTAGATTCTCCCTTCTATGCGCACCGTTAGTAAAGCAGCCAAGCTTGATCGTTGTGCATTAGACCCTTGAGTCCAGCACTCAGCTGAGCCATGCTCCCCATGGTTTGAGCAGGACAGTTATAAAGTGCTCCATCAATCGGCCACAAATTGCTGTGCTGAACTCCTCCAACACGCCCTGAGACACCTCCCCGATTGATTTCTTTTTTCTAGCTTGTTTTACAAACTGTGTCATTCTTAGGTGAGATCGAAAATGGTGGTGCCGACTTTCGTCTGTGTGACCTGTTTCCAATCTTCCTTTATCACTCACTATGTCCCTCCTATCCTACTCCATACTCACTGCCTCCTCCATACTCACCGCCTCCTAATTCCCATTCCTCCTGTCACTATCCAGCCTCTCCTGTTACCCTTGACCCCATCATTGTCCATTTGGATATTCCTGTTCTCCCCCCGAACCATTTAATGTTGATGTCCCCATGCCCTTTGACGACTTCCGACTTGACCGCTTCCCTCGAGGTCACATGCACCCTTACTTTTCAGGACCCAGCACTAATGGATGTAACACTAATATGGAAGGAAATGTGCTGCCACTGTTTTAACCCCCTCATGGCCCATTCACATCAGTTGTGGGAGGCTTATTATCCTGTCCCTGAACATTCACTACTCTAGTTAGCACAGAAAGAAAAATGGGTCTCAACTTGAAATCTCATTGTATATTACTTTAGCAAAAATGCCACCTGCTTTTGTCATTAGCTGTACATTAAAATGTGTCCAATTTATTAATTTGGATTATATTACTCATACTGTCTTTTATCCCCAAATATCTCTCAATGTTAAATACAAATTATATTTTTGCAAGGCCAAAAGCACAGGAATGCCTCCAAGTTTGGAATCTTGAGTGATCCTAAGATTGGCATAGAATCATCTCGTTAAGGGCCATTTATATCATCAATATTTGTTCATTCAAAGTTGACAATATTGGCATTCAGTATGATCTTGCCCTTTGGGCTGTAACACTTTATTACATTTGAGATACACACAGCTGACCGGCCAATCTTATTGGGAACTAAAATATTTTACCTATTAAAATGTCCTGTGTACAACCCTGTGCTGAACTTAGTCACTTAATAAAACTGTCCAGCTTTAAAAAAAAACTCAAGTACTTCTAGATAAACATTATGTGCCCACACAAGCATTCACCCCAAACTCACATCTGCAATGCAATTGCACTTTTGTACATTAGACTATTACATGATAGGTTCTGTGAAATAACTGATTTCCTAACCAGTATTAGAATTTCATGCATCTTTCAGAGGAGCACAGGATCAGCAATAATCATCTGACCAGACCTAGTATCCAAACAATACCTGCCAATCTCCTTCAGCAATTTTTATCATTAGGTGCTGTTGAATTTGTTGATATAATGAGCCCCTATTGCCTGCCCTGGTAATTCACGCGGTATTCATTAACATTTGCATAATGTAATGGCACGATGAAGATATTTAGGGAGAGAGTCCCAGTTAGTTGGTTATAAACTGAAAACTATGTTAATGTATTTAAGGGGAAGCTAGATAAGTACATGAGAGAGAAAAGAATGGAAGGACGTCTGCATAGCATTAGAATAAATAGTGGTAAGTGACTCGTGTGGAGCATAAATATCGGCATAAATGGCCTGTTCTATGCCCTAAATTCTAGGAGGGGAGGAGGCAATGTAGACCAGAGATGGAAAACCATAGGGTGTTGGGCTGGGGTCACAAGGCTGGAGGAGGTTGCGGATTAATGGTGGGGTAAGTTCAGGGAAGGATTTGTAGACAGAGATAAAGATTTTTAATTCATTGTGTTGGGAGACAGAGCACCAGTAGATGTCAGCGAGGAGTTGTGTGATGGACAAGTAGGACTTGGTGTGAGACTGTGGAGCTTTGTACAAGTTGGTGTTTGTGTAGGGTGGAACACAGGAGGCCAATGAGGGAATTGTAGCGGTGGGATTCAGGTGATGAAAATGTTGATCAGGATGTCAGCAGTAATGGAGCCAAGGCCACCTTAGTGTCAGATATTTATGGAGTTTGGAGCCAATTCTGGTGGAAAATTGCTGTCCAACCTAAATTGTGTTTGTTTGTGTTGTCACGAGGCTATGTCTCCTTATTTTTGAAAGTATGATTTTTCAATTTTCAACTGACTGAAACCTCTGCAATTTGAACTGAGACAGAACAAACTACTTAAAAATGAAATGGCACATTCCAAGGTGAAGGTGAGAAACAAACAAATCCCCCTCAGGGGTGCGTGAAGAGAGAGACATTTCCTATAATACAGACACCCATCAAAACGCATAACTGTCTCAAGATATTAAAAATGCAAAGTACTGGATTTTGAACCAATGGCTGCCACAGACAGACACACCCAAAGCCTTTTGGAAATACACAATGGGTTAAGTATTTCAAGGCAAGGCTGCCAACCACGAGAGAGAGATTGCAAGTCACATAGGCGGTGTTCAGAAAGCCTTCAGCTGAGGAAACAAGCTGGGGACTGCTCGCTCTCTCCATCTCTTTTTTTGGAATAAGCATGCCGTCCAGTTCAAGAAGCCAACTCTATTAGAAACCTATTAGTGAACTGAGATCTCGTAATAATTGCAACATCATCTACATCTAACTGCATCCAAGAAATCAGCTAACCTAAATTGGCCGCAACATTTAAAATCGATGCCTCAAGGACAATCAAAGGACACTTAACTGTACATTCATTTACCTTTTTTATTGGACTCCAACTCCCCTTATTGCTGATACGTGTGTGTGCACGTGCATTCGTGCGTGTATGTGTGCTGAATGCTTGACATTGCGTTGTTGGTATTTGTCGCGGGTCAGTGGTTACTTTCCGACAAAGCACTCCAAATGCCCCAGGCTATGGGTAAGGATCTTTACTGCCAGTATACAGTTCAAATCCAGCCATGTGGATCAGCCAGGTTTTCAGCATCCTCTCACCCCAGCAGCACAATGATAAATATCATCAATACTGCCAGGCCTTTTTATAACTCCTGACACGAATCGTGTAGGCTCGGGCCAAGGTGGCCAGCAAACTATCCGGCACCTCCACAGCATGAGGCCAAGAGATTTTAACTACCAGGCCTCAACTGCATAGGGCCTGTCAGCCTCCTCCCAGAACCCAGCAGCAAGTGCTTGCTGGCTGGTGGATGGTAGCAGGATTTCAAGCAGCAGTTGGTTGCTGCAAGGGACCCGAAGGAACAGTCCTTAGCCCGCAGGCAAGTGGTTGGAAATGGGGGTGTTTGGAAAGGCATCATAGTCTGTGGAAGGGGAGAGATGCCTGTGAGAGGGGAGAGCCAAGATTTCCTTCCAGACCAAGGGTAACAAAAGCAAATTAATTTACTCTTCTGAGTTTCTTCTGGCTGTAGCTCCACTTACTGACAAGTTGGCCGGTGGTAAACCCAGTTTAGTAGAAGGATCTGGTACATTAAGGGTTAAACTGGGACTGAGTACAGTACCGCCCACCGGTGATGTAAGAAGGCACCTGACCTACAGCTAGGTAGCAACATTTAAGGCCATGCAATGGAGTCCTTTCCATACCTGTACCCTCTACTGTAAATATGTACATAGTTCAGTAATGTTAATAAAGGTACTTGGTAACTTCTACAAGACTGCTTAATGGTGTCTAAGCAGTACACACCATGGGTGGCAGCAACCCAACAAAACACCCAGGACAACTTCCTGTAATAACTTTTAAAGATATATACCTTTTCCCCATGGAGGCTCATTGTTAAAATTGCGGTAAGTCCCTGATGACGTAACCAGAGCTCAATCAGCATATTTAAAGAAGAACCTCACTGACTTCTGGTGGGTGCCCCTCTTGCCTTTTCAGAAGCACAGGTTAAAATTGCAAACAGCAGGAAGGCTTTGGCATCACTGGGGGCAAGTCATTGCAGCCATTTTAACAAGCCACCCGGCTAGTTCCTGCCAGGTGGGCAAGATCAAAATGTATGAGTTGAACTCTAAGTAAATTTCTAGACTTTTCACATCGTGATCGACCACTCTTACGAGTGATTCAGAATAGCAATACACTGAATAATTAAGATTTTAATTGCCAGAAGCTCCTTGTTTTTATTTGAATGAATAATCCAATCATTACATTTATGGCAATATACTGAATGACGTTCCTTAGATGTTTAATTATCAGACTAACAATTTTGTAGAATTCGGTGTTGTATTCCTTATACTCCTGTTGTGTCCTGTGAACGTGTTAAAAGTTAAGCCCATCCTCTTGATCTCGCATTAAGGGGAGAATTTTCTCCCTGTCGGTGGGGTTGTGCGGGGAGCCTCATCCCGCCTGTGGATGAGGTTCCATGAAAAATGCGAAGGCCGCCTGAGCTCTTTGCCTGCCCGCCAACCTTAAGGTTGGATGGGTAACTCAGCTAATTGCTTTATTGGCTTTTTAAATGGCCTTAATAGGCCTTTGACAGTTCGGCGGCCGCACAGCTGACTCGGCCGCGCACCCGCTGAACTGAAAATCTAAATGACGCGCGTCATTTTACGCCTCGGCGAGCAGGCCCCGCCCCCGCTCGCTGAGCCGAAGATTCTGCCCTAAGTGTTTACCAGGCAACTGAGGTGAAGGGAGATAGCGAAACAGAGGGCTGGATTTTATGCTGCCCTGTAGGCGGGTTTGAAGACAGTGGTGGCCTCCCATTGCATATTTGCGTGCCTTCGACCTGTCTGAAATTTTACTGGGGGCGGGGGAGGTGTAGGGAGACTCATCCACCCTTTAGGCCTATTGAGGCCCTTCAGTGGCCCTGCCAGCATTTTACCTGTGGCAAGTCAAGCCCACAACAAGCGGGAAGCCCAGCAGTTTCAGCTGCATGGGCTGGTGTTGGGTAAAGTGAGGGTGGGCCTCTTTTGTGGGTCCCCGGGCCCATTGGAGGTACTCCCCCCTACCCGGTGTTAATCGCCCCCCTTTAACCCTCACCGTCCCCCCCACCCACCGGCCTCTTGAACCTGGCCCCCCCACCCCCAAATCCCCCTCGCTGAGACCTCTGACGCACACTTACCTAGGCTCCTCAGTGTTGTTTGACTGCCTGTAGTCCCAGCACTGGCCACCACTCCTGGTTGGTGCTGCTGGACTACATAATCTAGGGGGAATTCCTCCTCGGATAGAGGCAGAAGTCCCGCCTTAAAGCAATTAACACTGCTGCCAATGATAAATTGCTGCAGGGTAGCCTTCGGGATCGTGGGCGGGCTCCCCCCACCAACACACCCGCCCCCACCCCCATTCTCCCCAGACTTTTTAGCCGGGTGGGATGAGGACCACAATGCTCCTTAAAATCCAGCCAAGAAGGTAGGTAGGTATAAGTTCTGATGTATCCATATACACAAGATAGCATGGTCTACCCTTGTTAGATGCAAGGTTTGAAAGCTGAATGAGTTGTACAACTCAAGACATGCATCTCCCCCAGCTGTTCCCATTGACCTGTATTCATCTTTTTAAAAGACATGGGGTTAGAAATTGGATTATCTCAATTTTCGGGCATGAGGGTCACAATTCGCTCCCTGCCCTTGCCCATTCAGGTTGAGATGGGTGGCATGCAAATTTGGTGCACCCACCTCACCAGCATGGTCGTAGCATCTGGCTGAGCAGATCCCGTGCTGCTGACATCTTATCACTGCTGATTGCCTCTGCCTCTATACTCAGCAGGGGGTGGGTGCAGCAACATTGTTCATACTCCCGTGTGGTGCAACCAGTCTGCTCTTCTTAAAGGTAGGCTGCCCTTCTTAAAGGGAAGTTGCACTGAAGAATATTGCTGCAATTTAAATAATGGTAAAGTTGAACACCACGGCAGAGAAAGGGTTCCAGGGTGACAGATGCTGCCCTGGAGGTATTAGTGGGGGATGGTGGACAGGAAGGGAGATGCTATAAATTGGCAGGAGGCCAGGAGGCCTTCAGTAATCCTCCCTCTAGGGTTGAAAAATTGCCTGATTTCCAGATTGTAGGTGGCTGATTGTAGGTGGCTGGAGTGCATCTAGACCATCTTTCTGGTTCATACATAAAATCAATGAAACTATGTCAGAATATATTTAGAATCCACCTATCCCCCATCCTTCCCCAGAATATCCAATGGCACAAATTGGCTCAGGAGTGAGTGGAGACGTAAAATGGCTGATCACCAGGAGGCCAACAATAAAACATCTTTCTAATTTGTTTTGAAAAAATATGGCAGCCCAGTCTTTCCTCCTGTAATTTTTACTAACAGAAGAGTTGAATAGGGCCAAATTGTATTTGTATTCTTGTACAGTATAAATTAACTCACACTAAGTCAGGAGAGCTGCACTAAGAAATAATGTTAAGTATCAAAAGAAATCGAAAGATGCTAATACATCCAAGGAATACTCACTCTCAGTGAACATTAGTTTATCATACCTTGATTCATTTGAGAATGAATTAAAAGCACATGTCTTGCATTACTAATGATCTCCTGACTGACCTGGTTCACAGGAGAACTGCCATTTGGAAGCATGTCAGCATACGGAACATCCAAAGCAGCACTGGAGTTTTTTTCAGACATTTTGCGTCAAGAGATGAAGGCCTGGGGAGTACAAATATCCATCATCCAACCTGGTGCCACCAAAACAGGTAACATGCATTGTGTTTAATTAGAACAATGTATGCAGCTAACAACATTGAATTGCATTCATAAAGCATCCAGGACATAATAAATACAGTATCTCAAGGTATTTCACATAGGAATAAATGGGCACTGAGTGGTTTGTAAAGAATCTTAAGGGAGATCACCAAAAGCACATTCATGATGAAGAGATTTTTAAAGATAATCAGGTGAAGAGGCTTGGGGAGGTGGTTGCAGCCATATGGCTAAGATGATTGCAGGCTCTACGCCATGTGAAGGAGGACTGATGCTTGGTATCATAGGGCTGGTAAAGGTGAAACCATAAAGGAATTTATAAATGAAGATGAGCATTTTGGATTCAATATACTGGTGGAGGGAGAGTCAGTGGCAGTCAGGTAAAACACGGGCAAACAGAGCATAGGGGTGGCCAGGGTGCAGGTGGTGGATGAGTTGGAGTTTGTGATGGAACTTGAAAGACCTTTCGAGCAAGATTTTGAAGAAGCGTGATTCAGAGGTAAGAGGATGGAGTTTTGGCTGGAGCCAAATAAAATGCTATGATTTTCCCAATATTTAATTGGAGAAATTTCGTCCAATTAAATATTGAGAAAACTGAAGCCATTGCCTTTGGCTCCAGCTCCAATCTCTGTTCCCTAGCTACCGAGTCTATCCCTCTCCCTAACAACTGTCTGAACTAAATCAAACTATTCGTAACCTTGTTGTCATATTTGACCAAGAGATGAGCTTCATATCCATGCCATCATTATGACCACTTATTTCCACCTCCATAACATCACCCACCTTACCCTCTGACCTAACTCATCTGCCATTAAAACCCTCTTCCTTGCCTTTGTTACCTCTAGACTTGATCATTCCAATACATTCCAGGCTGGTCTCTCACATTGTAACCTCTGTAAACATGAGGTCATCCAAAATTTGGCTGATGATGTCCTTTCTTATACCAAGTCCCATTCACTATCATCCCTGAGCTCGCTGACCTACATTGGCTTCCAGTCAAGTAATGCCTTGATTTTAAAATTCTCACCCTTGTTTTCCAATCCCTCTATACCCTTGCCCCTCCTATCTCTGTAGTCCACAACCATTGAGATATCTGCACTCATCTAACTCTGACATGTTGAACATCTCTGATTTTAATTCCCCCACCATTGGTGGCATGCCTTCACTTGCCTAAGCCCTAAGCTCTGCAATTCCTCCCTACACCTCTTTGACTATCTACCTCTCTTAGATGCTGTTTAAAACTTAGATCTTTGACCAAGCTTTTGGCCATCTGTCCTAACATCGTCTCATGTAGCTTGGTGTCTAATTTTGCTTTATAAAACTCATGTGAAACTCCTGGAGATGCTTTATTACATTCTAGGTGCTATATAAGTATATAAGTTGTTGTTGGAGAAAGTTCTGACTCATCCATGACTTGAAATCGGGTAAGTAGTTTAGCAACATGGAGGTGGGGTGATGGAGTTGTGGGTGATTGTGGAGAACTAGAGGTTGATATTGTCAGCATTTATACGGGGCAGAATTTTTCTGTCGGTGAGCTGGGGATGGGACCCGCTCGCTGACGCGAAAGTGACGCGGGATCCCGCCCCATTTAAATATTCAGGAAGGCGGGCGGACAGCGAAATCAGCTGCGGGCCCGCCGACCTGTCAATGGCCAATTGAGGCCATTGACAGGGTAGTTAAACCAATTAAAGGCCCTGTCCGTCCAACCTTAAGGTTGGGGGGCAGGCCAGGAACACCAGCGGGCTTCTGAAAAACCATGAAACCTCATCCACCGGCGGGATGAGGTTTCATGTCTGTTTTTAAAAAGTTTAATAAAATTTCTGTGATATTTATTAACATGTCCCATCTCGTGTGACATTGTCACATGAGGGGGACATGTTAATAATTTTTTTATTTTTCTATTTTTGAAGTTTACAAACCTTTCACCGATTTCCCTGAGACAGCACTTGTGGAATCCCTCCCCCGCCGCACAGGAAGCGCATAGCGTTTCCCATCGGGCGACCCGCCCACTTAAAATGGCGGCGGGGTCCATTTTGGCGGCGGCAAACAGCTGCCCGCCCGCTGCCGAGCCGGTGGGGCCCGCCAGCCCATCAAGGGCAAAATTCTGCTCATGGTCATTGACCCTGTACCTAAATACAACATGCAAAAGAGGAAAAGGAGAGGCAAGGCCAAAACTTTAGATACTGTGGAGATGAAGGTACAGAAACAGCTACTGCCGGAACATAATAGCTACATTGGGACAAGTAGGAATGAAGCCAAGTGGAAATAACCCCACAACGGTGGAACATGGAGAAGTGGCAGTTGATAATGGAGTTATCAGCCATGTTGAACGTTGAAAAGAAACGAAGTAAGCCACAATTACAGAGAATGTCATTGGAGATTTTGACCAGAGTGTTCTTGTTGGTGTGTGCAGGGAACAAGCTGGATTGAAAGGTTTTGAAAATGAATTTTAGGATGGGTGGCATGAAATGGATAGAATCTGCTCAAAGACCTTCAAGACGATGTGGCTGGTCAAGGGTGGATTGTTTAAGGGAGTGATAATGGGCAATTTGAAGGAGACATTGAATGATGCCTGTGCAAAGTGAGCCATTGATGGTGGTGAGCATTGGGCAAGAAGGGGTAGTTGTGCAAGAAGTGATCAACCATCCATCTAAAATAACAAATAATATTTTATATATATAAATTGATCAAAAAAACTTTAAAAATCAAAGGAAATTTAGCGAAGTGTAATAAGGCACCAATAAAAATAGGCCATATTGTTTAGGTTTGCTTAGGCTACAAATACTACCCCCAGCTTTGTTCAATACTTCATTGAATTTGTTCTTTAGATGTTGTATACAAGTAAAACCCCAGTGACTGAATTGTTAACTGACAAAGGACAAAGTAAAGAATGTAAATCTTTTTTTCACATTTTGTGTTTAAGGTCAAATTGGGAATATCGACTTCTGGAAGCAACAACATGAAAAGCTGATGGATGGCCTCTCTCCAGAGCTTCTACATGACTACGGAGAAGATTACTTTGCTGAAATACAGCAAAGGATGATGATAATTGGTCCTCTTTTCCGACAGCGTGTAGGCCCAGTAATCGACACAATTGTCACTGCTTTGTTAGTGCAAAACCCAAAGCCTAGATACACCACTGAGTTTGTGATTGATGTGCTAAAAGCCCTTCACTACTTTCTGCCTTCTTTGGTCAGTGATACTATTCTTAATCAGGTTTTTATTGCGCACACACTTGTACCAAAAGGTGTAAGAAAGGGTAACATCGGCCAATATAATTCCTAATAGAACTTGTGGCCTGCATATTGTATGTAATGCTTTCAAATTGTTAAATTTGTATTTTGTCATTTTACTGGTGACATTCAGTAAGTTAGTTTGATGTTACACTGAATATTAATGTAAAATGCAAGTAACTTTGTACCAAATGAAAGTGGAAAATAAATTGATATGTGCTAGCGGTGAACAGTGATGCTTCATAAAAAGCAATTTGAGGACAATGGTACTGGTTCTGTGTGTGATGAAAAGGCTAAGGTAATCTGGTAGCACATGTTCCTCGTTGCTGCTTCTGGGGAATCCTTCACTCTTGGAGCAAAAAAACACAATGAAGCAGAGACCCATTATCTCAGGTCTCTGTTCACACTGGGCTAGGATGATCTAGCAACTCCTGAGGTTGTGGCACTGGGCTTGGGTCGGAAGCAGCCACATGCTAATGGTTTTGAGGTGGAACAGGGTCTTCCACCTCATTTTTTCATCAACTAATTTTCAGGCGCCCCAGTAAATGGATGCTGAAAGATAGTGGGGTTTGAACTGGGTCTTTAGGGTAACCCAAAGATGCAAGAGGACAAATAAATCTGTTCTGGCAAGATACTTTGGATCTTGCAGTGCACTCCAGCTGGCAGGT
This sequence comes from Cetorhinus maximus, assembly GCF_964194155.1. NCBI lineage: Eukaryota > Metazoa > Chordata > Chondrichthyes > Lamniformes > Cetorhinidae > Cetorhinus > Cetorhinus maximus. Next base: position 99,282,752 of record NC_135884.1, read on the forward strand.
GCCCTAGGGTGCTTGGTTTCCAGTCACAGCCTGTCAGCTTGATACAAAGGAGTCTTGGTCCTCAAACCAGATTGGGTCTCCCTGTGGGACCACCAGGCAGCTGGCATTCTGCTGGCTAACTCCCCAGATACTGCTCTGGGGGAAAATCAACCCCATACCTGCTGGAAAACTATTAGGACGAGGCCAGAAACCCTAAACCACAGATTCGCATTTCATTATGCTCGTGGGTATGTTTTGTGTGGGATTTATTATGAAAATTAACTTTCATTTCTCTTTTGACTTTCCTCAGTATTGATTGTCCTGCACCGTGAGTCCTGACCTTTTCATCTCGGTTTCCCAGTAAAAATAAACAGTAATATAAATTAGTTCCTGTGTATTAATCTTGCTTTATTCCATGAAATTTTGGTTGCTTGAAAATAAAGCTTTGAGAACACCACCTTCAATAATTCCAGGCTTATGTGTGATTAGAATTAATTTTGTTGCATTATGAAACATGCTTTATCCGGCAGGGGGCGGCGCGGAAAGTCGAAGTCTAACTACAAATGTTTATAAAAATCCTCCAGGCTCTTTGTGAACTGTTCTTTTACAAGTTATTGTTGCACACACCAGTTTGATGGCTAATAAAAATTATGGAGTCTAGACCTGGAAAGTCCTGGCAGCATAAACATTTTTTGGCTAAACAGAGACTCCAGTGCTCCAGTAATTTGTCGTACAAGGATCAGCAAGAGCAGGAAAAAACTGCCTGCGATTACAGATGGCACATATGGTCTGCTGTACTATGTGTACCAGACTCAGGTACTTGCTAATGGCAGTGGATATGTGCCTGAGGAGGCTTAGCAGTGAGATGATGACAGAGATGTGTCCTTCTGAAGGCCTCCACACAACATCAATACAGCATTGCCTGTAGCCATAAAGTCAATCTGGCCCTTCAGTTCTAAGCATTGTGTTTTCTCTACCACCACAAGGGGAGAAATAGGAGCCAGTTTGGTGCCTACAGCTGTACCACCAGACAGGGGAATGACATGTTATCCAAGAGAGCCAATAATGTCCTTGCTTTCAGCAACTGGCCAACTCCAGCAGTGAGTGGGCAACACAATTTTGAAGAACTGCTGCCTTTTCCAGGACCAGCGGGCTTTCCATTCATGTTTGGGTTCTAGGCACAGGTTTCCACCCTCCAATGATCTAAATATTTTATAAATAAATCGCAGCATGGGCAGAGTATGCAACCAACACAAAATCAAGCAGGTCAATGTCTGATACTGTGGAAGATCTCACTATGCTTTCATTTTAAGGCTTTCTGCACTACCCTTATTGTGAAAGGTGGAAGACTGGTGCCAGGGAGGCAAAAACCTCCTTGTCAACTACAAACAAAAGTGGGAGAACAGGTGCAATAAAGTACAACCAGAGTTACCAAACATACCATTAGTATCTTGAAACAGCACCTCACATGATTAAACCAATTAGGGATTATATGGATAATCTCCCCAGGATTTCCAGAATACTTTGTTTGCCTGTACAAACCACGACGCAGCAGAAGATGTAAATGACAGTGGAAAATAGTAGTGGTATCAGCAGTGTCAGAAGGAACACTGACGTGGCTGGTAATAAAACCCTTCCAGATGTAATGACCTATGACCTGGAAGCAGTACGGTAGGGAAAATATGTAATTTCTTTAAAATCTTTGCGGAATTTGTAATTGTTTTTAAAAATGTTTGAAACAGACTTTTAAGAGTTTGCATCAATAGTAAAGGGACTGACTGTAATTTTCTTGGATAATAAGAAATACTGATCCATGTGGCTGGCAGACACAAAGAGAAGGTAGACAGAGACAGAAAGAGGAACACCGAGAATTCTTGCTGGGGGAAGAAGCAAGTCAGCCTTAGGAAGAGGTTAGTTTATCTGTTTGGCAGAAAAAGAGGAGGCAATGTGCAAGCTGGCTAAAAAGGTTTAAACCCTGGGAAGTTGTGTGAATTAGGTGTAATGACATTTAAATGCAAACCTAAGCTTTATTGGATGGGAGGATTCTTTTGGCATGAACACATGTAAGAATGTGCAAGGAACACCTCAGTTGAAGGCTGGGGGTGCAAAGTGCATCCTGTTGCATAATGAACATGTTAACTTTTGAAAGTACTTTAAGACAGTGTAAAGTCAAAGTAATTATAATTGGTACATTTCATGAGTGAAAGTTTTTCTACCTTGGCCGTCCTGGTGAGATCACTAAAGCTCCTCTGGCATTGCTTATTGGCACACTATATGGTGGAGCATTTAAGATACCCTAGGTTTATATATATATATATAAGATTAATATTTGGCTTAACCTCATATGATTAAGATTTTTGCTTTCTTTTTACTTATAAATGCCTGTAGACTTCTACTGCAGTTAGAAATAATGAAATGATTAAAGTTGTTCAATCTCAAGCTACTTCAGAATTTAATATGCCAGGGTGACTGTGTTATTTAGCTTCATCTGAAAGTGCAGGATGTGTGATTCATGCTTAGTGATGACTTTTTGTCAATACGGTAGGCCAAAGATAGTGATTGGAAGCCAAAATGATAAACAAGTTGGCACCTGGTGTTTTGTGGAAACTTCCTCATTCTACGGATCTTGTTCACAGTAACTGTTATCAGAATCATCTAGGGTGGTGTAGGTGACAAGTGGTCTATAAAGATCCTGAACTTTCCTTCACAACTTCTAGGGTCAGGATTGAAAAGATTGGTGCAGTTATGCCTCTACCCAGAGGAAAAAAGGGGTAAATGCGTTTATTTCCTGATATGTCTACCGCTTAGAAACATTGCTTGCGCCAACTGTGTGGGTGCACACAATAAATAGATTGCGTTCCAACCATATTTGATGTCAAATACATGTATTTATTTGTTGCCTTCAGCTCTGATTCTCCATTTTCTGCTGTTGCTACTCTTGAGGATCCTGTGATGCTCAGTGCCCAAGGGGACTCACTTCCTGTACTTTACTTCCTTCACAAGAATTTCAATGGATATGTCTAATTAAAGGGCCGTACTCTGGCCCACTGCATTCCTTACAGACATTGGTCAGGATTTTCCTGATTTCCTGGTGCCATCACTGATAGAAGCTTGGCGAATGGGCTTCCTACCTGCCTGAGCAAATATGCATTAACCACAGCAAATTTTACGGGGTCAAGTCTATTGCCATATGTTCAATGGGTTCCTGTGGTATTGTCACCAACAATTTGGAGCTTACCACTTGGGAGTTTGGCACAGAGGGAGGGTGCGACATAGCCACTACTTCAGGAATCTGATACCTTTAGCTAAAAGGGCCAGCTAGCCTCCCAGAATGTGTACTGCTAATTCCAGTAAGTATGTGGAAATCTGCCGCTGTGCAAATTTAATGTCAGTTTTTTGCTGCTGTTCATTGAGTTTTCTAAATTTTGTAGGGTGACCTATATGGAAGTGAGGTACAGGATACATTTTCCACATTCAAGGAATAAAACTTATTTTTATATTCACCATTAAAATTTAAGTAGTTGCAATAGAGTGTAGGATTTAGACCCTAGAAGCTTGCTTCAGTTTATTAATTGTTACCTCCCTTGATAATACATTCTGCTGGTTTAGCAGAGAACTGAATGTTCTTTGGCCTTCTTAACTTGGCTTCAATACAGGCACTGAATCCTTAACCTGCTCTGTTTGTGATCCCAGGACATGCCAAGGCATTTTTAAATGTTTAACTGTTGCACATGACTGTCTCTGGTAAGGAGCTTTGTTGTTAAAATCTTGGTATTTGCTGTCAGTTGGGCTGAAACTGCTGAACCAGGAGCATTTGTTTTGGCATCGACAGGGACCTCAGTGAGTCTCATTGATAAGGGATGCCTGTTATGCTTCAATGTGCAGGTTAGTGCCTTGTGAAAATCAGTCACAGTCGTTTTCAATATGGCTCACAGATACCTTGTAAGCAATCCAGAAGTCTGCTGGCTGACCAGTGTTGCCCACCTTGTTCTGTATATTTGGATCCATTTTATATAGACTTACTGAAACTCTATGGGAAAAAGTGTCTGCTTCTTCCAATTTAGAGCTTGATTACCGTACCTATAATGCTATTAATGTCTGAAGGTTAAAGACGCCATTCTAGTAGATTGACATGCTGCGAAGGGACACAGTATTTGATTTAATTTTATTGGCGTCACATTGAGGAAATAATAGAACCTGGCAGTCTGGGCAGCTTCTTGCTGCCAGAACCTGTAGCTCAGGCTCCAATAATCAACTGGAAAAACATTTTTCTAGTAAATAAACTGTATCAGTAGATGTGCTGGTGGCAGCAACACTCTGCACTCCTTGTTGGCAGACCTTGGTATCTTGCTGTCTACAGTTCTATTGAGGGGAGATATCGGGCCATATGAGGTCCTTCCCCAGAGTGGGAAAGGGAAAACCATCAAGCAGTCGTCAGTTTTGTGGTTTGGTTTCCATTTTGAATAGTATTTGGATCTCTCTTCAGGTAACTTGCGGCCTGATCTGGATTGGGAAGATTTCCCACTACTTATGAATGACTTAGGTCTAACTCCGGTAGGTTTCTTCAAAAGCTCTTTAATTTATATTATAGTACATTCTAAGCTTCCAGGTAAGCAAATCTGTCTCTGGTGGACTATTCCATCTCTCTCCTTAGTCTCTTGCACATGACTGCTGATGTTATTGTTCATCATGATACACATTACTATCACATTGCCATAACTATTAACCCATTATTTTACATCTCCTCCATATATCTCAACTTATTTAATAACAATCTTAAACTATTTTCTTAAACTATTTACATTACATTTTCAAACTTCTGTAACCTTCCTGTACTGTTACAAATTTTATCCAACTCTTAGACCCCCCCCACCCAACCACTGCCCCACACCCCAAGTAACTGTCCTAAAGGGCTTCAATCTCCCACAGTGTTCTCGGCTCTCCAGGAGGACATTGTGGCCACACGTTGTTGCTTGTCTTTTCCCTGGTAAATAAACACATTGGCGATAGCAGCTTTCCACGACTGCTGGTAACTGGGCTGTGATATTTATGACAACTGAACTGTAAGGGTTGTGAAATCTTTTCAATCAAAAACTGACTCTTGAGGGAAGATCTCAATCTCGAGGACAATCGCACTATCTTGAACAGGAAGAGGACAAATTAGCCCTCTCTCTGGAATCTTCAGCTCCCCCTTAGCATGCTGGAGAAAGGCCTGAGAAAATGAAGTACCTTCAACTTCAAAGAATTCCACAGCTGTATCATTCACTGCTGCATTGAGGACAATAAAAGTATTCAATATCTGAGATCAGGACAAATCTGGAAGACGAGAAGAAGAATGACGAAAATCCTGCAGACATTGCAGGATATGAAGAAAATACAGCTTTCCTACTACACCTAAGGTACTACTTTCACTTTCTTTACGTAATGGTAACATTGCTATACATGCTTCAGTGTGAGACTGCTCTTCTGTAGGCAATGGGATAATGGTATCAGCATAAGAAGGTAAAACCTTACCATTTTCAACAATGAAATGTATTTCTGGGACTGAATCTTGATGAAATTCCTATATAGGACCCTCCTGTATAGTCCAAACAGAACTACAGAAGCTCTGTACTATTGGCCTATGCTTCTGTACTGAAGGATGACTTTAGTGGAAGGATGACTTGTTGATGAGATTGAAGTGTGGGCATCAACTTACTTTCACACAGACTAATAGGCTTTACCTTCTCTCTAGCAGTTTGATCCAACTTGGAATCAAGCATTTTGTTCTCCCTGGACAGCTCACTGTGGTCAGTCAGCGATATACAATGCATCTCAGTGCTGGGTTCTGTGGGACAAATGTACAAATTCAGCTCTTCAACAGAAAACACAGCTGACTCCTCAAAAAAGACAGTAGAGACTTCATGTGCTTTGGCAGTAAATTCAAAGAACATACCTATCTCTAGGATCTCATCTTCCAATGGATCACTCATTGCTACAATGGCCTCTTTCTCATAACCTTCAGCCAACTTAGGTCTAGCAGCTCCTCTAGTGGATGGTCACCGTCTTCCTCAGTGCCCTGTAGCCTGTCAACGAAAGGAACTGAGATATCTACAATCTCCTCCTGGGGTCCAGTGAATGGTGCCTCTGTAATAAAGAATGATCCACTGCTTAAATGAATAAACCCCATCTGAATCGAAATTCATCAGTTCAGCATCCAACCTTGGAAATTCCTCCCCGAATGGAACCTGGCTGTCCTGCTGCATGACTTTGTATTTTTTTTCCAGAAGATTCAGTTGTATACACACTTTTCTGCTCAGTAAAGATGTGCTTTGATTGTGCAAGATATAGAGAGTCTCGGTAATCACTTGCCCCTGTGGCTAAGGGTGTAAGTTATCTGACCTTTCACTAGAAGATCTGTACCACCTTGGCCTTGCAATTTAATTATTGATGGCTGGATGTCAACTGCTTTGAGCTATTCCAGATGGTCAGCCAGTACAGTAACATTGGCTCCAGTATCAAGCTTGAACTCAGTTTTAAAGCCTTTAACTTCTAAAGCAACTGTCCAAAATGTTTTTCTTGATCCTTTACTTCTCCTAGGAAATCCGTATTCTAATTACTTTCCTTATTCTCAGTTTCCTGGGTTGTCTACTTTTCATTGACATTCTGTTGCTTCCTTCCTTTAATTGTGTACCGAGAGATTTACACAACTGCTTGAAGTGTCCTGTCTTTCTGCATTGGAAACACTCTGTTGGGCTATCTTGTCTTCTGCGCTGATTTTTAGCTCCACGGTGTGGGCACATTAAGATTGTTGCTGCAGGGTTTTCCTACCCTTTCCCTGGTTTTAGCGGGCTTTTGAGTGGGCAGGATGGTTTCAAAATCTATAAACGTTTCTTCTACCCCTGACTCAGGAAGACCCTGTCAGTAAATGGCCCCACTGCATACAGGAACAGATTAACCTGGTCCTTCAACTCTTTGGCACGTTGCTTGATACTCCTGGGATTGCTTTCTCCACAACTCTCAACACTGGCCTCTCTGTGGACCTTTGGGGTTTGCAAATGACTGCAGAAGGAGCAGTGACTGCTCGACTGGTGCTGACATTGCTACCAATTCTCAGTGTGCCTCTCACCAGGGTAAGTCTTCTGCTTCTTCCTTTGAAGAAGTCTTCTTCTGATTTCTCCCAGTATTTCTCCCAGTGGGTGTTCTGTCGATGTCACCAAATTGTTGTTAGATTAGTGTCACCACCACCTGCTACCATGGTTTGTGGTTTGGATTCCACCCTGAATAGTATTTGGATCTCCCTTCAGGTAACTCATGGCCTGATCTGCATTGGGAAGGTTTCCCACTACTTATGAATGACTTGGAACTAACAATGGTAGGTTTCTTCCAAAACTGCTTTATTTACACTATAGTACACTCTAAGCTTCTAGGTAAATACATCTCTCTCTAGAACAAACGTTTCCATCTTTTTTCTTAGTCTTTAGCACATGACTGCTGATGTTACTATTACATCACTATGTTATTACCATAACTATTAACCCATTATTCTCCTCTCCAGTTCTTTATGTACCTCCTAACATCTATTTTTGAAGCATCATTGCAGAGGCTCACTCAGCAACTACTCCAGTAAGTCAGGAAATAGTTTCAACATGGGAGATAACATAAAGAGAGTGATTAATTTTTAAGATAACAATACAAATTAATGTAACTTTTCCCTTCAAGAATGAATCATTCACAAGTAAAAATTAAAATTTGCAAATTAAGTGCCATAATTAGATCAAGTTGAGACTCTAGTTAGAGCGTCGTCTTGTCCATTCTAATTTTATTAGCACTACATCGTATGTTGCCAAATCCAAACCAAGAAAATTGTCCTGCGGTATACAATCTTGGTAAACTTGGTTAACAAGCAGTGCAGAGACATTTACAATGTGTGCATGAGAACCCTCATTAATAAATCTTTCTAAATGTGTCTGGTTAGCTTCTGCCAAGTAATGTCTATTGTGTCGCCATGAAACAAGCTTCCTCCTCGCATGACTTGGTATGTACGGTAACACTAACAGTAATATGTTGGATCAAAATGCATGTCTGGACTGAAAACTAGTGGAAAAGTGCTGTTGCTAGAATAGTGTTTTGAAACTATATTGGGTGTCTTGAACACAGTCCAGTCTCCAGTTAATTTGACAATTCATTTATGGGAGTTACAGAAAAAAAGTCATCTATACATTTATATACTTAACATTAATCCTTTATACTATACAGATTTAATAGTAGTCCATTTGATTTACCAGCCTGCTTGCAGTAGCTCAACATATCACCAGCCAGCTATCAGTCCTGATTTCCCTGGCCATCCTTGTCTACATCATTCCATGCTCTCGATGCTTGTTCTTTATCTCCAGTGGCTGTTGCTAGAATGCTTTGCAAAGTCATGTTTAGACATGAATTTATTTCTACTTGAGAGGTTCGATCTGTTCCAGTCCCTCCTAGTGCTGGAGCTTGTTTTGAGGTATCTGCTAATATCTGTTTTTTTCTGTGCCATATGAGAAATTGCACACATGAACAATTGTGATGAGAACAGTTATAGGCTTCAGGGTGACACAGACACGTTGGTGAAACGGAAGAAGTATGGTAGATGGAGTTCCGTGCAGACAAGTGTGAAGTGATGCACTTTGGGAGGACTTATATGGAAAGACAGATACTATAAATGGCACAACTTTGAAATGTGTAGATGAGCAGAAAGATCTTGATATTCATATACACAAATCTTTAAAAGAGGCAGAGTAAGTTGTTAAGGTGGTTTCAAAAGCATTTGAGTTATTTGGTTATATAACAGTGGAAAAGAATTTAGAAACAAAAAGATCATGTTCAAACTTTATAAAATAACCATATAGGCCTTAGCTGGAGTATTGTGAATAATTTTGGGCACCAGACTTCAGGAAAGGCGTAAAGGCCTTGGAAAAGTTATAACGGTGATTTATCAGGATGTTACCAGGGATGATGGACTTCAGTTATGAGGAGAGATTGGAAAAATCAGAACTGTTTTCCTTGGAACAGAGAAGGTTAGGAGGGACCTGATAGAGATTTTCAAGACGATTGATAAAGTAGATAGAGAAAAACAATTCCCTCTGCTGAGTGAATTTATAACCAGAGATCATAGGTTTAAAATCATCAGTAAAAGATGTGGAGGGTCAATGTGGAGAAATGTTTTCACTCAGAGAGTTATCAGGATCTAGAACGCGCTACCTGAGAAGGTGGTGAAGCTTATTCGATAAGGGAGTTGGACAGTTATTTGAGGATATGGAACTTACAGGGTTATGGACAAAAAACAGGGATGTGGGATTAAATATGACTGCTCCTTCAGAACCAGCACAGACACGATGGGCCTCCTCTGTGCAGTAAGTTTCTATGATTCTATGGAATCTTAGAAGAATCAGGTAAATCTTTTATATTCTTGGGGGCAATTTATCAATATTCTTATGACCCAGTAGAGGTAACAATGCAACAATCATCTGTGGACACTCTCAACATGGAGGCATTTTCCATTAAGGTACTGCTGCTCATGCTCAAATAATAGCGTACCCTTCTCTATTTGTGCATATCTTCCTCCATGTTGCTCACTCATTCTGAGGTATGCACTATTGTAGCCATTGGCCTTGCTGGAATAGGCGTAGTCAGCTGGCTCCTAATCCATACAAGGATGATTTCACAGAGTCATTATTATCTCTTTTCTCATATAACATCAGTATGAACGATATCCTTAGTCTTGTTAACCATTCTATATGCCTCTTTTCTTAAGGTGGTCCTTTAATGATTTAATTTTCTCCATCAGCTGTTGCCTAATGGATCTAACCATTCCCAGGAAGTGGAAAACCTCACTGACATTTGTCTTGAAAATGGGCTTGGGTGTTTTCGGAGTCCTCTTTGACTCATGAAGGATCTGTTACTTCATCTCGAAACCTGATTCTTCCCTTTGGGAATTTGTACTCATTGTTCAGTGTAATCCTTCATCATGCAGTTTTTTATAAAGCAATCTTGTCGTGCTGAATTCCTTTGTGGAGGAGGGATATCCTGTAGCCACAGGATGGAAGGAGGCCACAGAGGCAGAGATGGGAGAGGATCACTAAGGAGGTAATAGGCAGGAACCTTTCCCCAGGACATGGCTCTAATGCTAGAAAATATCTAATGATTTAACATGAATTAAAGGAAGATTCCATCTCACAAATGCATTTCTCAATAACTGCAGCACCACCAGTATTACAATCTCAACACACTACATCCACCATCTAACTATAAGCTGGCATTTAGACATCCCACACTATTGCATACTTCACAGGAACCTCCCACAGCTCAGGTACATCTCACCGATCTTCAATTATGTGTGGCATTACACACACACAAACACACCTGCCAATACGCTCATTCATAATAAACGTGCTTTTTCTTCCAAGGCGAGAGAGTGCATGATAGCAAGTCATGACTGGGGGAAGGGAACCATAACTACACCAGATTGCTCCCAAGGAGCCAATGTTGGTGGTGATTGGCAGAGGAGTGGCAGACTCCACGGCGACAGGCAGACAGAGACAGGTCATCGAAACCAGTGGTTCACAAACTGGAGCCTCTGGACTCCCTGGAGATCTGTGGGCCCTTTCTGAGGGACTTCAAAATAAAATGCAAGCTAGGAGGCAGGAGCGGAGTACAGCTGTCTCATGGGCCGGGCAGAGTGGGCTGGTTACTCACCTAGGAGAGGAGCGCACAAGGAGTGAGAAGGCATGCTGTTTTCACTCATATCTTTAAGTACATACCTGTTTTCTTCAAAGCATTATTAAAACACTCTTTAGATGCAACACTTTCATATCATGAGTATTCTTCATATAATTTAGATGGGGGAGGGTCTGTGATTACTAATCCATTTGAAAAGTTGTCCTTCACCTAAAAGGTTTGAGACCTAGAAGTATGTGGTCACTCCAGCTTCCTTACATATTGTCATGTCCCTAAGACATGGAAGAGAACATAAACTGTTTAAATCAAATCTTACCTTTTGCTTATTTAAAAAAGTGGACTTGCTAAACTAAAAGATGGCTGCTACAGGCCACATGATTCACAAGTTGGCTACAGTTTCTGTAAATTTCCAACATCAGGATGTTGGATAGGACAAAGCTTAACCCTCATCCTTGTGGATCTCACACCTCTCATTGATGAGACATATTACAATCAACGAAACCAGGTACCAGTAGACAACCTGTCTCCTAGCCTGGTCCTATAACAAAGGGAGAGCCAGCAAAACTCATTATACCTGCAGAGGCACTAAAAGCCACCATTTATCTCCTAAGGTGAACAATTGATTTTGACCAGAGACATAAAAACTGCTTGTTAGCCTGCAACTGACTCCTTAATGGGCAACATCACATGACCTAAGCTTCATGCCTTTGGAAAGTTTTAATATTACATTTCTAGAGTCACAACTCAGTCTGCTTTTCAAACTCCAGCCTACAAACATCAAATCAGGACTCCAGGCTGACCAACAGCTACATCAAGTCTAAGCCTCCTTGGAGCCTGTTTCTCTGGAAGATTCCTGCCATCGCATGCCAAGCAGACCAAGTGTCTGTGTACCAATCTCATCTCGCTGTGTCCCCATCAATTTTGAAGGAATTCTGCAAAATGCTGCTTCAGTTAGCTGAACCCGCCTGAACTGTAGTTCCTCTATGAAGGAACCCTCACTGGACTCTGACTTTCTAGACTCAGGCAATCACATGAACTGATATCCACATCTGTGGTGCATTTTCTTTTAAGTTATTCATAGTTGTAAAAACTCCTCTTTCCTATCTTTTTATTGTGTGCTGGTATGTGTATATCAAGTTTCCACCATTCCCCAGGTTTGAATATGTGAATAAACAACATTTGATTTAACCCTAAAGAGTTTGCTGCCAGTCACTTTAAAATTTGACCTCACAAACAGAGGTTTTGGGGATACACGCCGCAGCCTATTTCAAAAATTAAAACATCTCTGCCCACAGATAGACAGCGAGAAAATAAAGGAGTTGAGTTTTGCCTCTCTCCCCTGTTCAAAACAATATCCACAACTATTCTTTATCCATCAGTTGGAATCTTATGGATTGTCAGTGTGGGGGTGGAGGGGGGAGGGGGGCATAAAGTGTGGCGAGCCATTCCAAACTCCATTGAACTACAGCAGGACCATAAAATCCTGCTGGCGTAAAATTCAACCCATAGTCTTCCGAACCCTTCCTCACTCACAAGCTCCACATTGCCTCATCCTATACATCCTCCTATCATAGCCACACATACTGCATCAAAATCCTTCTGGCTTTATCACTGCAGGTACCAACAAGCAAGATTCACCTGGTTCCCCCTGGAGGAAGGGCTGCCTCATTCCCAGAGGAACAGGGGGAGGAAGAGGAGAGCAAGAAGGAAGGCACTGTGGCAATATCTAACATTATCACAGGCAGCAGCTCAGAGATGAGCACCTCCACATTGGGTAGACGGTAGGGTAGAAGAGAGGTTCCGCACAGTGGCATACTTTGGGCACTAGTGGGCAGTGGCTATGTCAGGTGGAAAATACATCACCGGTGCCACCTTATCAGGGAGCAATGTCGCACACTGGTTCTGCTGTAGAGGAGCCAGATGAGGATCTTGCAGGGCCAAGCTTCAGAGAAAGGCTGATGGGTTTGACAGACCAATTACTTGGTGCAATGGACAGCCTACCTGAAAGGTTATGGATTATGGCTAGGGAGGGTGGAGGAGTCACAAAATCACAGAATCTTTACAGTACAGAAGGAGGCCATTCGGCCCATTGAGTCTGCACTGGCTCTCTGAAAGAGCATCCTACCTAGTCCCACTCCCCTACCTTATCCCCGTAACTTTGCACATTCTTTCTTTTCAAAGAGAACAAAGAAAAGTACAGCACAGGAACAGGCCCTTCGGCCCTCCAAGCCTGTACCGATCATATTGCCTGTCAAACTAAAACATTTTGCACTTCCGGGGTCCGTATCCCTCTATTCCCATCCTATTCATGTATTTGTCAAGCTGCCTCTTAAACACCACTATCGTACCTGCTTCCACCATCTCCTCTGGCAGCAAATTCCAGACACTCACTACCCTCTGCGTAAAAAACTTGCCCCGCATATCTCCTCTAAAGTTTTCTCCTCTCACCCTAAATCTATGTCCCCTAGTAATTGACTCTTCCACCCTGGGAAAAAGCTTCTGACTCTGTCCATGCCACTCATAATTTTGTAAACTTCTATCAAGTCGCTCCTCAATCTCCATCGCTCTAGTGAGAACAATCTGAGTTTCTCCAATCTCTCCTCATAGCTAATAACCTCCAGACCAGGCAGCATCCTGGTAAACCTCCTCTGCACCTTCTCCAACGCCTCCATATCCTTCTGGTAATGTGGTGACGAGAATTGCACACAATATTCCAAGTGTGGCCTAACCAAGGTTCTATATAGCTGCAGCATGACTTCCCAGCTTTTATGCTCAATACCCCTGCCGATGAAGGCAAGCATGCCAATTGCCTTCCTGACTACCTTATCCACCTGCGTTGCCACTTTCAGTGACCCGTGGACCTGTACACCCAAATCCCTCTGCCCATCGATGCACTTAAGGGTTCTGCCATTTACTGTATAATTCCTACTTGTGTTAGACCTCGCAATTGTCCGGATTAAACTCCATCTGCAATTTCTCCGCCCAAGTCTCCAACCATTCTATATCCCATTGTATCCTTTGACAATCCTCTTCACTATCTGCAACTCCTCCAACCTTAGTGTCGTCTGCAAACTTACTAATTAGCCCAGTTACATTTTCCTCCAAATCATTTACGTATACTACAAACAGCAAAGGTCCCAACACTGATCCCTGCGGAACACCACTAGTCACAGCTCTCCGTTCAGAAAAGCACCCTTCCACTGCTACCCTTTGTCTTCTATGACCAAGCCAATTCTGTATCCATCTTGCCAGCTCACCTCTGATCCCGTGCGACTTTACCTTCTGTACCAGTCTGCCATGAGAGACCTTGTCAAAGGCCTTACTGAAATCCATGTAGATAACCTCCACTGCCCTTCCATCATCGATCATCTTTGTCACTTCCTCGAAAAACTCGATCAAGTTAGTGAGACACGACCTCCCCTTCACAAAACCATGCTGCCTCTCACTAATACGCCCATTTGCTTCCAAATGTTAGTAAATCCTGTCATGAAGAATCTTCTCCAATAATTTCCCTACCACTGACGTAAGGCTCACCGGCCTGTAATTTCCTGGATTATCCCTGCTACCCTTCTTAAACAATGGAACAACATTGGCCATTCTCCAGTCCTCTGGGACCTCACCCGTAGCCAGTGAGGATACAAAGATTTCTGTCAAGGCCCCAGCAATCTTCTCCCTTGCCTCCCTCAGTACTCTGGGGTAGATCCCATCTGGCCCTGGGGACTTATCCACCTTAATATTCTTCAAGACACCTAACACCTCCTCTTTTTTGAACTCAGCATGATCCACACTCTTCCCTAGACAAATCGACCGCTAAGTCCTTCTCTTTGGTGAATACTGATGAGAAGTACTCATTTAGTATCTCTCCCATTTCTTCTGGTTCCACACACAGATTCCCACCTCTGTCCCTGAGTGGGCCTACCCTTTCCCTGGCTACCCTCTTGCTTTTTACATATGTATAAAAGGCCTTGGGATTTTCCTTAATCCTGGTTGCCAATGACTTTTCATGACCCCTTTTAGCCCTCCTGACTCCTTGCTTAAGTTTTTTCCTACTTTCTTTATATTCCCCATGGGCTTCATCTGTTCCCAGCCTTCTAGCCCTTACGAATGCTTCCCTTTTCTTTTTTACTAATCTCACAATATCCTTCGTTATCCAAGGTTCCTGAAACTTGCCATACTTAACCTTCACCCTAGCAGGAACATGCCGGTCCTGAATTCTTATCAACTGATGTTTGAAATCCCCCCACATGTCAGTTGTTGATTTGCCCTCAAACATCCGCCTCCAGTCTAGATTCCTCAGTTCCTGCCTAATATTGTTTTAATTATCCTTCAACCAAGTCTCTGTAATAGCAATAACATCATAGTCCCAAGTACTAATCCAAGCTCTAAGCTCATCTGCCTTGCCTGTTATACTTCTCGCATTGAAACAAATGCATTTCAGACCCCCAGTCCCACTGTGTTCAGTAATTTCTCCCTGCCTGCCCTTCCTCTTAGTCCTACTGGCCATATTCACTAGTTCCCAGTCATTTATTTCACCTGCTGACCTATTGCTCTAGTTCCCACCCCCCTGCCATACTAGTTTAAACCCTCCCGAGTGAAACTAGCAAACCTCGCAGCTAGGATATCGGTGCCCCTCCAGTTTAGATGCAACCCGTCCTTCTTGTACAGGTCCCACGGAAGAGATCCCAATGATCCAGATATCGGAAACTCTCCCTCCTACACCATCTGTTCAGCCACGTGTTTAGCTGCACTATCTTCCTATTTCTAGCTTCATTGGCACGTGGCACAGGGAGTAATCCTGAGATTACAACCCTAGAGGTCCTGTTTTGTAACTTTCTGCCTAACTCGCTGAACTCCCGCTGCAAGACCTTGTCACTCTTCCTGCCTATGTCATTAGTACCAATGTGTACCACGACCTCTGGCTGTTCTCCCTCCCCCTTCAGAATGTCCCGTACCCGATCAGAGACATCCTGGACCCTGGCACCAGGGAGGCAACATACTATCCTGGTGTCTCTTTCACGACCACAGAAGCGCCTATCTGAGCCCCTGACTATGGAGTCTATTAGCCTTCCCCCAATTAAGCACCTTAACCCGAGCACTCCTGTTATCCTTATCCACCAGTACCTTGAAACTTACTGAATTATGGTCACTTTTCCCGAAATGCTCCCCTACTGAAACTTCGACCACCTGGCCGGATTCATTCCCTAATACCAGGTCCAGTATTGCCCCTTCCCTAGTTGGACTATCTACATATTGTCTCAGGAAGCCCTCCTGGATGCACCTTACAAATTCTGCCCCATCCAAATCCCTAGCACTAAGTGATTCCCAGTCAATATAGGAAAAGTTAAAATCACCCACCACAACAACCCTATTGCTTTTACATCTTTCCAAAATCTGCCTACATAACTGCTCCTCAATTTCCCGCCGGCAATTGGGAGGCCTACAGTAAACCCCCAACATTGTGACTGCACCCTTCCTATTCCGGAGCTCTACCCATATTGCCTCGCTGCATGAGCCCTCCGAAGTGTCCTCCTGTCGTACAGCTGTGATATTCTCCTTAACCAGCAGTGCAACTCCCCCACCTCTTTTACATCCCTCTCTATCCTGCCTGAAACATCTAAAACCTGGAACGTTTATCTGCCAGTCCTGTCCATCCTTCAACCAAGTCTCTGTAATAGCAATATCATAGACCCAAGTACTAATCCAAGCTCTAAGCTCATCTGCCTTGCCTGTTATACTTCTCGCATTGAAACAAATGCATTTTAGACCCCCAGTCCCACTGTGTTCAGTAATTTCTCCCTGCCTGCCCTTCCTCTTAGCCATATTCACTAGTTCCCAGTCATTTATTTCACCTGCTGACCTATTGCTCTGATTCCCACCCCCCGCCATACTAGTTTAAACCCTCCCGAGTGAAACTAGCAAAGCTCGCAGCCAGGATATCGGTGCCCCTCCAGTTTAGATGCAACCCGTCCTTCTTGTACAGGTCCCACCTGCCCCGGAAGAGATCCCAATGATCCAGGTATCGGAAACCC
The DNA here is from genome assembly GCF_964194155.1 of Cetorhinus maximus. Taxonomy (NCBI): domain Eukaryota; kingdom Metazoa; phylum Chordata; class Chondrichthyes; order Lamniformes; family Cetorhinidae; genus Cetorhinus; species Cetorhinus maximus. The sequence goes on from NC_135884.1 coordinate 99,299,455, forward strand.
TCCCTCCTACACCATCTGTTCAGCCACGTGTTTAGCTGCACTATCTTCCTATTTCTAGCCTCACTGGCACGTGGCACAGGGAGTAATCCTGAGATTACAACCCTAGAGGTCCTGTTTTGTAACTTTCTGCCTAACTCGCTGAACTCCCGCTGCAGGACCTCGTCACTCTTTCTGCCTATGTTGTTAGTACCAATGTGTACCACGACCTCTGGCTGTTCTCCCTCCCCCTTCAGAATGTCCCATACCCGATCAGAGACATCCTGGACCCTGGTACCAGGGAGGCAACACACCATCCTGGTGTCTCTTTCACGACCACAGAAGCGCCTATCTGAGCCCCTGACTATGGAGTCCCCTATGACAATTGCTCTTCTGTGCTTTGACCCCACCTGCTGAACAACAGAGCCAGCTGTGGTGCCACTGCTCTGGCTACTGCTGTTGTTTTCCCCTGATAGGCCATCCCCCCCAACAGTATTCAAAACGGTATAGCTGTTAGAGAGGGGGACAGCCACAGGGGATTTCTGCACTGACTACTTGCCCCTTTTAGCGGTCAGATAGACATCCAATTCCTTTTTGAATACCTCGATCAGACCTGCCTCCACCAGCCTCTCAGGAAATCCGTTCCAGACTCCAATCATTGCGGTTATTCCTATTATTCCTTTTGCCAATGACTTCAAACCTATGCCCTCTAGTTCTTGATGCTCTCTTGAGTGGGAACAGTTTCTCACTATTTACCCTGTCCATGCCCCTCAGGATATTGAAATAACTCTATTAAGTCTCCTCTCAGTATTCTTTTCTCCAAGGAAAATAGTCCCAACCTTTCCAATCTATTGTAAAGAACATATTTTTATTTTTCTTGGACTGTGGCTTTAAGATTGGACTGTGGCTGTAAAAACGACAAGGTCTGCAGTTCAAAAGAGATATTTGCTGGAGCAGGAAGAGAAAGATCTGCAATGTTGCTATCTCCTGGAACAGTATGTGCCTGGTTGGAAGAGGGAACTGCCTAGTTAGGTCGTTTTGGTTGGCTCCTGACCAAGTGGCCAGGTTCTGTGAGGATAGTGCAGTGGATCAGCTCCTAGCCTGAAAAGGGGAAAAATCTGAAACCTCTCTCTCCTGTGTTTTGTAAGACTCCAGTAATCCTGCCATAGTAGCAAGCTGGCCATTCCTCACATCACTGTACCCTGCTTTCTTTGAGAAAACCCTGTCAGGAAGAAAAGGGGAAAAATCACTAGTAGAGACACTAAAAGCAAGTTTCAACCAGAGAACCATAGACTGCAAGTGCTGGGAGACCATCTCGTGTCAGCCACAACAACCTGCAAGGAATTTGGAAGAAAGCAATCAAAGTTAGCTGATCTAATTCTGAACTCCAGATTGGTGCCATTGAACTGTTTTATCTCACTCTTAAAATCCATGTTTTGTATGTCGTGTGTGTGTGTGCATATAGGGGTTAAGACGGGGTAGAGTTTACGTTATAGCTTAAAAGTTAGCAGTTCATATTTCTTTCTTTTGCCATTGGTTAAAGTCAATTTGTTTAATAAACAGTCATTTACTTGTTAAGTTTACAAACCTGGTGCTTGTATTCTGCAAAATTAAACAGGTAGAATTGGGGCAATTTGATAGCTTATCAAACTTCTCACATTTGTCATGGTTCAGGAAGCAGTGGGGCTTGATGCTACAGCACACTATCCCCAGTGAGTCGTGAGCTACAGTTCTTTATCCCTGTAATCATTCCTGTGAATCTCTTCTGTACTGTCTCCAATGCCTTCCCATCCTTCCTCAAGTATGGTAGCCTGTGCAGAACTGGACACAGTACTTCAGATGAGGTCTAACGAGAGTCTTATATCTGTAGTTCACCTCCAACCTGGCCCACAGCTGGACACAAAGCATGAAACCCATCCTCCCTAATGTACAGAGGCTGGTAATTTCCATCTAATGACCTGTGGAGCCCACATCATTGCAGCACCTGATGACTGAGGTTGCAGCTTCCACTGCAGTCCTGGCAGCTTCCATAGAATGCCAAACAGCTTTTATAGAACGGCAAAGTGCTACAATAGAAGCTCAGGTATCTGCCATAGTGAGTCTGGGTTCCTCAGTTGAAAGGGTCTCGCAGAGTGTCAATGCTGCCCAGAGATTTGTCCTCCAGCATATCAGTGGGTAGCCTGAACAGATGCCCAAGTTAGTGGCATGGGAATCATAGAGCAGGAACCTGCTGGCCTCAGTATCTGAGAAGTGACGAATGGTGCTGAACATTGTGCAATCATCAGTGAACATCCCACTTCTGACCTTATGATGGAGGAAATGTCATTAATGAAACAGCTGAAGATGGTTGGGCCTAGGACACTATCCTGAGGAGCTCAGCAGTGATATCCTGGGACTGAGATGCTTGACCTCTAACAAAAACCATCCTCCTTTGTGCTTGACTCCAATCAGTAGAGAATTTTCCCCCAATTCCCATTGATTTCAGTTTTTCTAAGGCTCCTTGATGCTACACTCAGTCAAATACTTTGATCCCAAGGACAGTCACTTTCATGTCACCTCCTGAGTTTGGCACATCTGTCCATGTTTGGACCAAGAGTGTAATGAGGTCAGGAGCTGAGTGGCCCTGGCAGAACCTGTAGTAGCAGGGTCTGGTATGTACATGGTTAATATGGTACCAACCATACAGCGATGTAAGAAGGCCATGACCTAGACCTAGGATCAGTGCGGTGTTGGCCAGAGATGTGATAAGACCTAGGATGGAGATAGCTCCATGCCTGTACCCTTTCCTGTATGTATTTAGTTACAAGTAGTTAATAAAGACTTGCTGTTAACATACAGAAGACTACGAAGATTTCTTTAACAGACACATTCTGCAACCAACACCATCCCAATACGGTGGCAGCGGTGGGATCAAAAACCCTCATTCTCACAGAAATACTGCAAGACTAAGAAAAAAGGACATCTTCAACAGATTCTGAACTGAAAGAAGCTCCCAACTGAAGCCACTGATGCTGAGAAAATTTGCCAGAAAAAGCCCCAGAGAGAAGAGCCTGAAAGCTAAGGGCAGGAGTTTTACTTCAGCAGAAGGCTCCGCACAATTTCCTTTGCAAGTTCAGCTTCAGCACGCAGAATTCATTGCCTACAAGAGTGAGCTAAATCCTTTTCACTTCCAAGTCGCAGCCAGGCCTGAGAAGCCCTGTTATTAGTACAGTCACAAGCAGCATTTGAACGAATACTGTCACTAATCCCAATTCCCCAGATCCAAGCATCAAAACATGGCTTCCAAGTTGAACAGAAGAAAACAAAGTGATAGTTAACTTACTCAACCCCGGGAACCTCGCGACCACCCGAATACTTAAACAGCGAGCCTGCAGTTCATTCAAATGTCTTGCTGCTTGCAACGCTATATTGCTGATTATATCAAGTTGGCAACTGCCAACCCATGCAGCCATTGTTGAAACTTCTTCTTCCTGAAGCATACCGTTGCCATTTTGTGATGTCACCAAAACCACAAGTGCAGGAAATCCATTGTTCTGCAGTGAACAGCAACGTCATCTTGGAAGCCTGTAAGCTCTTAAAACTGTACCCATACTTTTAAAATCTTCAACCTGGATCTCAATTCCACACTTCCAGCTTCACTGGGACTTGCCCAAGGCCCAGACCAGTCCCAAAATTAGAGTCTTTGGAGGAAAAGACTTTTAAGATACAGCATTGCTTCAGGTTTAAATAAAAAAATTAGAAGTGGAACCAGTAAACACACTTCTTTACTCAATAGGGCCAATTGCAGATGACATCATTGCACAACAGGCCATTGATAAGTCATCCACCAAATTTGAGTAGGGCCCATAACGGACCAAGGGGGCAATCTATGGGTGGAGCCAGAGGACATCACTAGAGTGTTGAATAAATACTTCACATCCGTCTTCACCCAAGAGAATGAGGATGAAGGTATCGAACTCGGGGAGAGAGACTGCAAGGTTCTTAAGCAAATTGATATAGGGAGTGACAAGGTATTGGAGGCATTGGCAGGCTTAAAAGTGGACAAATCTCCAGGTCCAGACGATTTGTGTCCCAGACTGCTGAGGGAGTCAAGGGAGGAGATCGCAGGGGCTCTGAGCCAAATTTTTAATTCCTCTCTGGCCACGGGAGAGGTACCAGAGGACTGGAGAACAGCTAATGTGGTTCAGCTATTTAAGAAGGGTTGTAGAGATCAGCCAGGGAACTACAGGCCAGTGAGTCTCAGGTCAATGGTAGGGAAACTATTGGAGAAAGTTCTGAAGGAGAGAATCTATCTCCACTTGGAGAGGCAAGGTTTGATCAGGGATAGTCAGCATGGCTTTGTCAGAGGGACGTCGTGCCTAACAAATTTGATTGAATTTTTTGAGGAGGTGAACAGGTGTGTAGATGAGGGTAGTGCAGTCGATGTAGTTTATATGGATTTCAGCAAAGCCTTTGACAAGGTCCCACATGGGAGACTTATAAAGAAGGCAAATGCACATGGGTTACAGGGTAATTTGATAAGGTGGATTCAAAATTGGCTTAGTTGTAGGAGGCAGAGGGTGATAACAGAAGGATGCTTTAGTGACTGGAAGCCAGTGTCCAGTGGTGTACCACAGGGATCAGTACTGGGTCCCCTATTATTTGTCATTTATATAAACGACATAGATGGCTGTATGGGGGGTAGGATTAGTAAGTTTGCGGATGACACAAAGATTGGCCAGGTGGTTAACAGTGAGGTTGAGTGTCTTGGGCTACAGGAAGATGTAGACGGGATGGTCAAATGGGCAGATAAGTGGCAGATGGAATTTGTGAAAAGTGAATTCCTGAAAAGTGTGAGGTGATACACTTTGGAAGGAGTAATTTGACAAGGAAGTATTCAATGAACGGCATGACACTAGGAAGTTCTGAGGAACAAAGGGACCTTGGCATGTGTGTCCATTGATCTCTGAAGGCAGAGGGGCATGTTAGTGGGGTGGTGAAAAAATGGGACACTTGCCTTTATCAATCGAGGCATAGATTACAAAAGTAGGGAAGTCATGTTGGAGTTGTATAGAACCTTAGTGAGGCCACAGCTGGAGTACTGTGTGCAGTTCTGGTTGTCACATTATAGGAAGGATGTGATTGCACTGGAGGGGGTGCAGAGGAGATTCACCAGGATGTTGCCTGGGATGAAACATTTAAGTTATGAAGAGAGGTTGGATAGACTTGGGTTATTTTTGATGGAGCAGAGAAGACTGAGGGGTGACCTGATTGAGGTGTACAAAATTATGAGGGGCATGGACAGGGTGGATAGGGAGCAGCTGTTCCCCTTAGTTGAAGGGTCAGTCACTAGGGGGCATAAGTTCAAGGTGAGGGGCAGGAGGTTTAGGGGGGATGCGAGGAAAAACTTTTTTACCTAGAGGGTGGTGACGGTCTGGAATGTGCTGCCTGGGAGGGTGGTGGAGGCAGGTTGCCTCACATCCTTTAAATAGTACCTGGATGAGCACGTGGCACGTCATAACATTCAAGGCTATGGGCCAAGTGCTGATAAATGGGATTAGGTAGGTAGGTCAGATGTTTCTCACGTGTTGGTGCAGACTAAATGGGCCGAAGGGCCTCTTCTGCACTGTGATTCTGTGCTTTAAAATCCTTTTGCATTTATTTCAACTTGAGATCCAACAAAATATTAGAAACAGCTGAATTCAATAAGAGAGGCCAACTGCCTGGGTAACCTACTGGTTCCTTCATAAATGACCTCTACAGGGTGACAGAGGGGTGCGAATATGGAGATTTAAAGTCTGAGTTCACCCGAGACAGAATTATGGTGGTATTGCAGGTGATTCACACTCTGACATCTTACAAGCGAAAGATGATTTTACCCTAGACAAGGCAATCCAGCTAGTTAGACTTTCTGAGCCACGTGCACAACACAGGACAATCCTAAAGGGAGAGAATACAATCCGGGGCAGAAGCCAACCCTCAGCCCAGCTTATCAGGTTACAAAGTCACAGGGACAATCCAAGTCAGGGAAAGCAATTCCTGAACGGCCCAGCAGAGCGACCCTGCTAGCGCTGCAATGCAAAGTACCCTCACAGGAGAGATCAGTGTCCTGTGAGTACAGCCCAATTCTTCCACTGCAACTGCCAGGGACACTTTTACTAACCATTCAAGGCAAAACCCCAGCACCACACAGACATCCCAAAGGTAATCCAAGATCAAAAACCCAGAAGACACACAGCCATGCTTCTTGGGTGAGATCAAAGATTGTGGTTCTTCATTTTGGAATGCTGACATCCTGGTAATTGGTCATCTAACAAATTTTAAATTAGATTCAGGTGCCAGTGCGACAGTCCTGTCAGACGAGGAACCGTAGCTCAAAGACCTCTGGCTTCGAACGACATACACTCCGCTTTATGGAGCAGGGGGAGTCCGACTCCTGGTTATCGGCATGATCCTGGAACCACTGAGGTATCGCAGCAAACCAATCTTTGAGCTGATGTACGTCATCCATAACCAGCCTTTCTCTCTCCTGGGCAGGGATGTCTGCGTCATCCTCGATCTCCTCCAGATGGCGGAGGATGTAAAGACTACCGCTGTCATTAGCCAGCCAGAACAGCAGGGACCTGAGTGCTGAAACACTAAAGAGTATTCAGGCTCGAATTTCACCTTCGATCTCTCTTCTCTCTTTGCGGAGCAGGTTCGTCCCTTATCATTCCAGGTCCGGGAAAGTCTCCAGTGGTCAGACCAGCCTAGTGCTCATGAGTTTACCATGGCACCTCCAGTGGAAGTGGTACTAGAGAATGATCAGCAGCCTGAGAAGTCTCTACCTCCAACCACGATGATGGTACAGCTGGTTGACACAACTACTGTGCACACACTGCAACTTCCAGCCAGCATGCCACAACCACATGGGATGCTGCAACTGGGTAGCAGTCTATCACCATCAACAAAAAGCAGAGGTGAGTATACCACTCAACCTTCTTCTCACCACAGGAACGCTCCTCCTCAGCCTCAAAAGGCTTCCAGATGGCCCACATGGAAAAAGAAGAAAAAGCAGCGCTAAGGAGACAAATACCACCTTCGCCTACCTCGCATGAAACGATTAAGAGTAACAGCAGGCAAACTGACCAGACATGGTTCAACTTAAAGCAATGGAAGAAAAGAATGAAAGCATACCCAAATGCCAGTCCAACCTCCAAGCCAACAACGAGAACCAGAACCACAAGAGCCTTCCAATCTCCCGACAGAACGGTGAATGAGATGTTGAGGGTTATTAGGCCTCCAGACCGCTTGAACCTTCAACTTCAAGGACTTGAAGGGGGTAAATGGGGTAGTGAGAATGTTGTTAATGTTAATACTGTAATAGCAATAATGTTGGAATAGCATTAAGGCTGTAACAGAAAGGTAAATAAGACTTATAACAATGTAAGATTTGAAGTAAATTTAAGTAATTTTGCATCCGTGGGATAAATCCTTGGGGGAGGTGTAGTAGAAGTGCCTGGTATATACAGGGTTAAAGTGGGACTGAGTAAAGTGCCACCCACAAGGTGATGTAAGAAGGCACATGACCTAGACCTAGGGTCAGTGTGGTGTTGGCTGGAGATGTGTTAAGACCCATGATGGAGATAGCTCCATGTCTGTACCCTTTACTATATAGTTGTATATAGTTACAAGTAGTTCTTAAAGACTTGCTGTTAACATACAGAAGACTATGAAGACTTCTGTAACAGACACGTTCTGGAACCAACACCATCCCTACAGAACCGAAACTGTGCATCAGTGAGCAGGTTACTGCTGACTAAGCGCCACTTGATAGCACTGTCGTCGACACATTCCTTCATTTTGCTGATGATTGAGAGCAGACTGATGGGGTGGTAATTAGCCGGGTTGGATTTATCCTGCTTTTTGTGGTTAGGACGTACAAAAAGCAGGACAAATAATGATCTCTACATTGTGGAGTATGCAGCAAGCCAGAGAATTTCTGGAAAAAACGTTGTTGGTGAAGTCTTGACCAAAGCTCCCAGAAAATCTCCTGATGTGTATCAGAAGTGTACCTCAAATGCAGTATAGTCAGTCAGTCAGAATCAGTAGGTGAAAAGTAAAAGCTGAGCATGGATTTAACTAGTGCTCTCAATCCTCATCACTGACTTCCTTCATTCCTGATCAGCTGGTGGCTGTTAGGCCCAAGGTTGATAATCGCAGGGCTAGCCAGCAACATAACGTGTAGCTTCTTATTCCTAATTTAATTAATAGTCAGAGGCTTAACAAACTTCAGGCGGCTGCTCTTAGTGCAAAGTTAAACTCTTTTACAAAGATAGAACCTTCTGTTAAAGGCAGGCTAACCAAGAAACTGCAGCTCAAAACCCCATCTTGGCCACCTCGGAGACTCTTCAGTCACTCCTGCCCCATGTGCCTGCTCGATTTTAATTCCCCACCTTCTGGTTTTAATTAAGAATCGAAACCAAAACTTTTATCAAGAATAAAGTAATTTTTTGTCAAACCCTTTAAAAGTGAAGCAGAGGAAAAAGTGTTGCAGGTGATGAAAAAAGTGCAGGATCGGATCGGCCGCCAGTTATTCACAGCTACTGATATTTAATTCCTTTATCTGCAATAGAAATAAATATCAGGTACAGTCTATATTAAGCTCCAATCTGATACTGCCCTCTTGTTGCCACAGCCTGAGACAAATTTCTTGGCACAGAAGTTTCACTTGCAAGCAATGAAACAAAATAATCTCCCCAGCCAAACGAGGATTAAAAACAGCAGTGTTTAAGTGATGTATCCGTGCCGCACTCACCCTTGAATCTGGTGGTGATAAGATGGTCATGGGCCTGTGGGCCACATCGTACCATTCCCCTGGCATCTGCAACATCCAGGCCCTCATCATCAGCATTATCAGTAGTGGCATCATAAGGGATGCCACTACTGACGATGTGACCCAATAAATGGTATATAGGCCCACATCATCCGAGACTGATTGGGAACAAAGTGCAACGCCCTTAAGTGCACGTGACCATTGGAGCAACTAGCAGCAACGAGCAAAATGAAAATACAATATACATAAATGAAGTGCAGTTAAACATATATTTCCAAGTATGTTATATATATAGCGATTAGACATCTGCTCCACCTTTGTGCGCTTATAATTTCTTAATCTTTCTTTTCCTATCACTATGTCTAAGTGCAGGCCCGACATCCATAGCTGAGGTAGAGGAAGCCTGCTGACTGCTATGCCCCATTGCCTGAGGTGACCTTGGCAGTCGTCCTCTGGTGGCCTGAGATCTAGAGGGCTCCTGCACAGCTGCAGGTTACTCTCCTCAGCCTGTCTTGCTGGAGGCGATGGGGTCACTGGCAGAGGGGAGGTGGAGAGGTGTTGCGCCCTTGGAGTGTCCTGGGATGAAGCCCCTGGGGTGCCTGGCTGACTCTCCCCTGTTCGTGCGACATGGCATCTCCTTGACTCCTTGGGAAGGGGCATCTGGAGGGAGGTCAAGGTGTCCCGTCCCCCTTTTGCCTAGCCATTGTTGCACTGCACCCATGGCTAGCATGATGGAATGCAAGTCCAAGTGCTTATCCGGCAGCAACTGTATGTTCTGTCGGGCCTGGCTCTCCATGGGGGTCACCAGCCTTGCAGGCAGCCAAATGCTCGTATGCTGGAGCCCATGCCTGTACTCATAACACGAATGTACTTCTCCAGCCTTTGCTCTCATCTACACATGGCCTCTGGCATCTCTCACCGATGTTCCATGCCTTTCTCTGCACCTCCAACAGATCTCTAATGGCCGAGTCCAGAGGTTCGTCATCTGCATGGGGCTGAGCAGGGGCCTGGTCTCTGGCAGTCCTCCAATGTCAGAGACCTTGGCTGTCACTTGCTCCATCAACTGTGGACCCATATCAGTAATACGCTCACCAGATTGTGGCCCCAGGCCTAATCTAGAACGTGTACCCACCGAGGTCAATGTATGTGCGCTGGTGGAGGGGGCAGCTGAACACTGTGACACTGCAGCCCCTGAGGATTCAAAGTCATCATCCTCAGAGGTGAAGGTGGAAGTGGAGCTGGAGGTTGGCTGCTTCCTCCTCTTGTTCTTTGTCTTTACTGAGGTCCTGCTGTGGAGAACAAAAAGAATTAGCTGATGGTTATGCTCAGTCCCTTATCTGAACAATGTTTCACTCATTAGTCTTGTGTGTCCATCTCTCAGCAGCAGACTGGAGGCATCCTCACTGGATTGCTAGAAGAATCCTATTTCTCCATCTGGGCAGGCTCGGTCCCAGTCCTCCCCAGCAAGTTTGGTGGCCCCCTTCTCAAAGGGTGTAAGAATCCTGATATCTGGAACTCCTTTTCCAGTCTTGGAACCCTCGTGGCAATTGTGACATTTTTGTCCTGCAGACAGGCAGAATGATTGTGCGTAATCCCATTGGGCGCATGAGCAGTTTATGAGCAGGCATGCCTATGACAGCCCCTGTTTACTCCCCAGTAAGTGATTAACAACAACACTGTCCTGCAACTGGTACAACATTGATAGCATGAAGTGGCTGCCACACATTCAGTCCACATATTCCATCTGCTGCTGAGGCCTGCATAGGATCGTCCTATCTCTTTGCACTCGCACAGTTACACTGCCTGATGGCCCATGAGTGTCACTTTGCAGTGACTAGATGGTCCTTCCTACGCTGGAGCCAGGTTCTGGTATGGGCCCCACTGGTGCTTACCTGCACTGTGACCTCTGACCAGGCCGCTTTGGTCCAACGGGAAGGCCTCCTGCTGCCAGCCCTGAGAAACAGGACCTCCTGCCTTTCCTGGATGGCCTGAGGAGAAGCTGCAGCGAGGTGTCACTGAACCATGTCTGCTCTGAGATATTTCCAGCTGGGAAAAGATCCAAAAGTCTGGCTGCAATTTCAGGCGTCCACTCAGAAAGGCTTGCAGTGAGTAAATACCTGTCCAGGCAACCTTTAAATATGGTGCCCGGAACTTTGAACCCGTGAGGTAACAGCGGGGCCTGCCCCTGCCACAAGATTCGCTGTGCTCCTCGTGCTTGCATATCTAATGAACTGACCAGCACGAGATTGTGCATGGCCAGCCATCCCATCCTCGAGAGGGAGTGTTACTCACTTCTGCACCCACTGCCAAACTTCTACGCCAGAACAGAAGATTCAGCCCTATGAGTCTCATGAAGCTGTAAGTGTTTATTAGAGGATTCAAGAGTAAGTATCTTGACCAGCAGAATCAGATCTGTCAATGGGATTCAACGTGCAAAAACTTAGAAAGCGGGCAGCCGTACTGCTGTTTAATGAAGGGTACAAGGATCCTTCATTGAGAATCTATCTTTACTTTTTCAAAGAGGCTATAGATTTGCAGTTGCAGCACTGCTGTTACCTGACTGAAGAGGATTAGGGGCTGGCAAAGTGCTAAATGTTGGCTGAAAACAAAGAATGTTTAAGTTGTTAACATTCTCAAAGCAGAAGTGGTATCATCATTGTTACTGAAGTAAAATACTTTGGATGCAGTGACTCCGATATAAAACGAGAAAATGCTGGAAATACTCAACCCTGGCAGCATCTGTGGAGAGAAACAGAGTTATCTGGCAGGGCCCCAACGTTCAGATTAAATGCAGGTCCAAGCCCCACATCATGTTGGGAGCAGCAACCCAACAACGATTTTTGCAGGATTGGCCAATTAGTGGCTGAAGGGCATGCTCGCTGCCCAATTAGCAACAGTGGGTGGGCTCTCAAAGCTGGAAGGCCAATAGGAGGCCCTCTAGCACAGAAGATGCTTCAGCCTCCCATTGCATGGAGGGGAGAGAGAGAGGACACCTCCATCTTGAGGCACCCTCTCAGCACTTTAAAATATTTGGAATTAAAAATGGCAACAGTGGCTGGACCACCATTGAAACCCTCTAGGCATCTGCCACCCTGCTTCCAAGGCTGCAGGTGAGGCCTACAGGCCTCTAGTCAATAGCCTTTTAATTAACTTAACATGCTACCTGCTGCTTGTGGGTGGGTCACCAATATTTGCCCAATCCAGACTTCAGGAAAATGGAAATTCATCCCCTGCCTGCTTCTTTTCCCATTCCCATATCAGGGTCAAAGTCCTGCCCAATGTTTCAGATCAATGACTTTCATCAGAATTGGAAGATGTTTGAAATGAACATCTTTTAAGTAAGTACCAAGCCAGAAAAAAGAGAGGGGCAAGCAGGAGAGGAACATTTACTCATTACATAAAATTAACATGCTCTATCTCAGTCATTCGTTTTTTCCACCTTGTGCTCTGCCAGTATTTTGTTATGTTGAAGAAATGCAAGCTGCTCTGAGAAATTGTTCCATGGGTCAATTTATGTATTTGAAAAAGATTATAAAACATTGACAGCCATTTCTTCCAATGGGCTTCACAAAGTAACCCCTAATTTATGGAACAGACATGGGTTTAATACTGCTGAAAAATGCTGCTATTAGCATAGAACAGAGCCCAACATGCCTTAGTTTCATTAATGGTCTCACAGCAGGAAGCTATTAATAGAATACTTGACTTGCCAATATATCAATTGTTTGAAAACGAGACTCCAAATTTCTTGAAGTTCTTCCTGATATAATCTCCAGAGTAATCTCAGTAATTTTGATGGGTGTTAAATTAGAGATAACTCACATAATTTTGCTCATTGCTTCAGGACTGCGCTTCAGTCTGTTCAGTTCTGTTGAAGGGTCGTGAGGACTCGAAACGTTGACTCTTTTCTTCTCCACCGATGCTGCCAGACCTGCTGAGTTTTTCCAGGTAATTCTGTTTTTGTTTTGGATTTCCAGCATCCGCAGTAGTTTTTTTTTCTGCTCTTCAGTCTTATGGTCATCTTTACCAGGATGTTAACTACACTTGTTTGATCAAGCAAATGTTTCTTAATGATAAATCAATTGAGATATTAACTATTTTTCAACTCGTGAACAGTAATCAGCCTTTGGAGATAATAAATTTGGAGTAAATAGTGACACTTCTGTAGCAGCCAGTGTGTTGGAGGTGGGATGGGTCCAGAGAGTCTCAGCATTTAATAACAGATTCTCCAGCAAATAGTCTCTTGAGTGCAGCAGGATTATTTTTCAAGCAACAATGCAGTGAGTGGAGGATAGTTACACAATACAAATTATGTACAATCAATCCCAATTACTGACAGCAGTGATTGATGGGTGAGTAACCCAACCATCTCCACTGGCCAGGATTTTTGGTGACCCTATCAGCCTAATAAACTTTCCCAATTTCCTCATTTTGACCATGCAAAGAAGCACTGTCCAGACACCAAGCAATGTTTGATATAATCTGCTTGAGTGCATATACTAACAATAACAACAAAGGCTGGTTACATTTTGTCTTTATTCTTTCATGGGATGTGGGCATCACTGGCAAGGCCAGCACTTGTTGCCCACCCTAACTGCCCTTGAACTGAATGACTTGCTCAACCATTTCAGAGGGCAGTTAAGAGTCAACCACATTGCTGTGGCTCTGGAGTCACGTGTAGGCCAGACCAGATAAAGACAGCAGATTTCCTTCCCTAAAGGGCACTAGTGAACCAGGTGGGTTTTTACAACAATCGATGATAGTTCTCATGGTCACCATTACTGAGGCTAGCTTTTAATTCCAGATTTATTAATTGAATTTAAATTCCATTTGCTGCTGTGGTGGGATTTGAACTTGTGCCCACATGGCGCTAACCTGGTCCAGTGGTATTACCACTATGCCACCATCTCCCCATTGAAACTGATATAGGTGAGCAGTTTTATGTATTTCCCTGTTAACCCAACTAAACCCAACAAAATAGTTGGGTTACCCCAACTAAAAACACTCTAAATATATCTCACAGAATATGTTCCTATTTGACACAGGTTAAAAAATACTCTAATTTTATCACCAGATGTAACCTGGGAAATAACTTTAGATGAAAGCAAGATACTGCAGATGCTGAAAAACTATAATTAGATCAGAGAATGCTGGAAATACTCACCAGATCAGGCAACATCCGTGGAGAGAGAATTATTGTTTCAGGTTGATGACCTTTCATTAGAACTAACTTTTGATCATAGGTTTAATTGGTCTATAAACAACTGACCGCATTAGCTTGTGCTAGTGACATGGTCTCTGGATAATTTTAGTTGCAAAGCGGAAAACTATTAGATTAGGCTCTCTCCCCACTGTTTGCTGCAGTTGTTGCTCAGTTTGTTGTTGATAACTGCTATGCAGCATCCTGAGGGGAAGTTATTAAAAATTAGCGCAGGGAAGAGAAAACTCTTCTTAGAGTTCAAAAGCTCTGGCATGCACCTGAGCTGCAGCTACCATGATTTTCCAACTATTGAAGTTAATGGGTGGAAATTGAGAGGGCTGCAAATGGGGCACACTGCTGAATTCCTAGCAAGCCCTTCCTTTGTGTGAAGGTTTGCAGTAAGAGCAATGAATCTGAAAGGCTTACTCTGCTATATTTAAGTTTTGACGTACTGTCATATAGAATATTTACTCAACAAGCAACTCTAAAAAAATCCAGTTATTATCGCATTGCTGGGTGTGAGAGTTTGCCATGCTCAGATTGGCTGAAATGGGCCATTACAACATTTCAACAGTGACTATACTTCAAAAGTATTTCATTAGCTGTGACGTGCTTTGGGACATCCTGAGATCAAGAAGTGTGCTATATGAATGCAAGTTCCTTCTTTTTTTCTTCCTTTTAATAGTTTGTCTTTTGACTGTTGCAGATCATTTAAGAATGTAATCCTTTACAGGCTATGATATCAACTTGGATTTCAGGAGTCTGTTTGACAATGGTTCCTCTGTTTACTCAATCAAGTGCAGCTCTTTTGAGGGAATAATGCTATGTGGCAGAATGCCAGGGTTAAACTGCACATCAGTCGATTTAATTAAAGTCATAGTTTCCCGTACCTTGACTAAATGGAAATTCCAACACTGATGCTTTGTGTACTGTTGAGCTTAATTATTGCCAGGGCACATCTTCAAACGTGTCAAAACAGTAACAATTTCTGGCACTCTAAACACAGCAATAAAATAGTAGCTTGTTTTTGCATCAGTTTTTACATCTTGGCACTCTGAACAGGCTTCAAAATCAAGTTGCTTATTTACTATGATACAGTTACTGATGGTTCTAAGGATACATTTGATTGAAAATTGCAGTATAATCTTAAAGAGGTCCAAATTTGGAACTTGTGCCTGATCATCACTGGGAGGTAATTAGAGTGGGACTCTCTAGAGTCAGATTGGGCTTCATCTCCACAGTTCCACTGCATAAACTTAATCTCTGTTCCCAAACGTGGAAACTGCTTGTGATATTTGAGTCATGAAAGTCAATTTAATTTTAAGTGTTTACTTAAATAGATTAGAATCTTGCTCTGCTAATTCAGAAATTGCAAGAGTTGAATATCCAGAAATTGGTAGTAATGTTGATTATCAGAAGAAATAGAAGTTTCTTCATTTGGACAGTGATTAAAAGTAGAATAATCCTAGCTCTAAATCTGTTGCTAAAGTTGTTTTGACAGTAGTTGGTTAACAATATGATATTTTACAGTCTATGTTAAGCTTTAAATGCTGACCTAGAGAGACAGTTACTCTGAATCATTTTGTCTACCAAGATATTGAAATACTACATAAAGCGTGCCCATGGGAAGCAGAGAAAAGATTGTGGCTTTATTTCCATGAGCAGTCTGAGAGGATAAATGAATTCCTCAACATACTACTCAAGAATCACAAGACAAAATTGCTGAGGTTAGCCATTTGAGGCATCTTAGCTCATTTCAATCTATCATTTAACCAGATATTGAGTGGTTCTGTTTTCTCCATCATTACACTGCCCAGAAGACCATTTTGAATACTCTCTGCATGAATATTCTTTGGCATCTGTCCCAAAGTTTAACATCTCATCCAAAAAGATGGCATCCTCAACAGCACAGCACTCCTTCAGTACTGCACTGAATTGTTAGCCTTGAATTCAGCTCGCTGGAGTGGGACTTGAACCCATGACCTTTTGACTCAAAAGAAGGTGCTACCAGGTAGTCAAGACTGATACCTTTGAAGGTTAAAGAACCACAGGTTCTTCACACTTTCTTTATAATTCAATCCTTTGATGACGGAGATCAGCCTCATGGCTCTTTTCTTCACCATTGACTCACATAGAATAAATAACACAGAAACAGACTATTCAGCTCAACTACTCTGTGCTGTATTCATAATCCACATTCCATCTTCTCCCATTCCATCTACCACATCTCAGCCTTTCACTAGATCTTTCTATTCCCTTTTCTCTCATATTACCTTCTAATTTCCTTTTGAAGGCATCTAAGCTTTTCGCCAACCATTTCCTGTGGTAGTAGGTTTCATATTCTAACCACTGTCTGTGTAAAGAAATTACTCTTTATTCCCCTATTGAATTTAATAGGATCTTGCATTTATTTTACCACAATTTGAATTCTTCTCTATGTCTTTGTAACATAGGCTGGACTCAGAGTGCAATCTGGTTAATGCACTATCCATTTTAAGCATGATATCCTCTGTTTATAGTCTACTCTTGTAGCAATACAGTTCAGCATTCAGTTTTTATGCTGCTCCTCGGTGCTTCTGAGTCTACCATCACACCCTTCCCGATCCCTTTCAACATTACCTTCTACCAGACCTACACCCTCCACTGCATATGTTCATTCTGCCCACATGCGGACATTTAGCACTTGTCTGCAATAAATTTCACCTGCCATTCATTTGACCATTGAGAGATTTTATCTAACTTCTGTAGTATTAGGGTGTTCAGGACTGTAAGAGTTAATGTGGGACTGGATAAACAGTACCGCCCACATTGTCATGTCAAGAGTCACATGGGAGTAGTAGAGTATAGTGGTGAGTCTGGTAGAAGTCGGCATGAAGATACCAACTAGTCAGGACTGTATCCGGTATATATGTGTATAGTCATATGTTATTAATAAACAGTTATTGTTCAACCATACGAACCTCTAGGCCTCTTCATGAGATAACACACAACCTTACAACATGGTGGCAGTAGGTGGAGGACCCCAAAATCCCTAAGAACAAAGAAGTAAAGAAACTGCAGTCTGACCTGAGAGAAGTGTGCCTAACTTGAAGACCTCGAATACACAGCTGGAGATTGCCTAAGAAACTCCATTACAGATGTGAAGGCTGAAGGGCAGAAGAAAGATCCACTGTGTAGCATAAAAGGACTCCACCAGAGCACATGGAGGTCTGTTGTGAGACCCGGGCGAAAGGAGAGTCAAAGGATCTAGCCAGATCGCAAAAGTGTGAGCAAACTCCAATATAAGGCTAAAATAAGCTTTTAAATCCAGCTGGTGAAATTTCTGCCCAACTTGACGCAGGGCACAGAGCCTCTGTGACAAGTCAAAAAGGCCCAAGCGTGCAGGTGTTGTGATGCATATCAAGAGCAAGCATTCTGTCAGATCAAAGACATGATGCTCTTACTAGTTATCCTGGCTCAATACAACCCATCCCTGCCAACTACACTCGCAGCAGATGCCTCGTCAGCAGGACTAGGGACAGTTCTGTTCCTAGAGCAGCTGGATGGGTACTTCGGCCAGTACATTATGCTTCTTGGTGTCTGCCCGACGCAGAGATGCAGTATCAGTTATTGAAAAAGAGGCCCTCGCAGTTACATGGGCTTGTGAGAAGCTCCCTATATTGTTAGGCTGAAAGTGATCATTGAGGCAGATCCCAAACCATTATGCAGTTTAAGCATGATATCCTCTGTTTATAGTCTACTCTTGTAGCAATACAGTTCAGCATTCAGTTTTTATGCTGCTCCTCAGTGATTCTAAGTCTACCATCACACCTTCCCGATCCCTTTCAACATTACCTTCTACCAGATCTACACCCTTCACTGTGTATGTTCATTCTGCCCACATGCGGATGTTTAGCACTTGTCTATTGGACATGAAAGAACTTGCTAGGATGCCCCCCAGAATTCAGAGATTCCACTTGCGTCCCATGCGCTTTGCATACGGTGTATGGATGGAAGCATCAAAAGACTGTGGACATGTTGTCCAGGGCCACAGTCGACCATCCTGCAACACATGATGTCAATCTGGTTGACGAGCTTGAGTCATTCCCAGTTTGTGACAACATAACTGCCGCTGAGGTCCAAAAAGCTTCAACAGATACGCCAGGAACAGATACGAGATGAAGAGTGCATCTGCATCCGTCAGTACTGGCTGTAAGGTTGGTCATTCCCGCCTCACTCCAGCCGGAGATTCCACAATAAATCCACCAAGGCCATTTGGGCATCAAAAGTGCAGAGCACGAGCCCGGTTTGCAATGGCCGGGAATATCAAGAGCAATTGAAGAGATGATTTTTAAACTGCCAGGTATACACACTGTACAAACCAGTCCAGAGGGAGCTCCTTTTCCCCACACAGTTCCTTACCAGACCGTGGGAATGTTTGGGAATGGATCTATTCATATACAATGGCAAGTCCTTCCTCCTCATTGCTGACTGTTTCTCTTGGTGGATCAAAGTGAAGCATTTATGCATAAGCACAGAGTCGGTCATTAGGTTATTGAAAGAAATCTTTGCAATCCATGGCACCCTAAACCAGGTGGTGCTCAAGAGCAGCCCACAATTCGCTAATGAATACTTCACTCATTTTATCAAGAATTATGGATTTCAAAACCGCACCAGCTCCCCAAGGTTTCCACAATTTAACAGGGAGGCAGAAAGAGGTGTCCGCACTAATAAAATCCCCTTGAAGAAAAATGATGACTTTCCAACAGCCACTGCAATGTGGCAGAAAACTTTGCACTCAACTCCTCCTGCTGCCAAAGTATTAATCCCAGGGTTGGCAGCCAGGGACTATCAGGAGGTTCAGGACCAAGAACAGTTCTATAGACAGAGACAAGCTTCCACTTACAATAGGAGGGACTGTACTAGAAACCTGCCCAGGCTAAACAGAGGTGACATGGTTTGAATCAAGGACCTTGACAGAGAAGGTGTCATTGTCCTGAGGGATGAAGATCAACGATGGTCTTACTTGATACATACTCCTGAAGGCACAATGAAACAGGGGGTCTTCTCCTCATTCCTGTGGCAAACCTCCTATCACCCTTGAGTGAACCAGATGTAGAAACCCAAATAAGAGAAATGTCAAGTATTACAACTTCAACTCCAGACCAACAAAGTCAGCCCAAAGTGGTTTAGACTACCACACCTCCAAACTTCAAAAGACCGAGATCAGGAACAGTCGTAAAGCCTCCAGACCATCCGAATCTGTAAAGTCAGAGACTTGGGGGGAGAAGGGATAGCATGTAAATACTATTATAAATACATCTGGGTAAAGACTTGGGGAGAGATATAGTATTAGGAGATATAGTGTTCGGGACTGTAAGGTTAATGTGGGACTGGGGAAACAGTAACACCCACATTATGCTGTAGAGAGTCACATAGGAGTAGTAGAGTGGAGTGGTGAGTCTGGTAGAAGTCGGCATGAAGATATAACCTAGTCAGGACCGTATCCTGTATGTGTGTATACATTTATATATATATATTATATATAAAAAGTTATGTGTTATTAATAAACTGTTATTGTTCAATCATACAAGCCTCTAGACCTCTTATTGAGACAACATACAACCTTACAACTTCTTCAGCATGTCCTGAGTAGCTTTCTCAGACTCCAGACTCATTTTCATATCATATGCAAATATAACCATAATTTGGAATCCAAGTCATTGATGTAGATTAGAAACCTGACAATACTCCCTTAACAAATCGCAGCTGATTCCTTTCCTTCAATCTGCTTCTTATCAACTTCCTTAGTTTTATCTTTAATTCCTATTGCTTTCAATGCATGTAGCAGAACTAATGTGAAGATCATTATGAAAGACTCTGGAAATCTAAGTCATCATATGGCTTTGCAATTTGCTTGGGAAGCCACTTTCCCAAAATATGTCAAAGAGGTTGGCAGGCAGGATCTTCACCTTTGGCTGCTATTTACTAGATTATGGTCACATAAATCCTTAAATTTGCGCCTGATAATTGGTTCCATTATTTTAGCAGTTATTGACACAAGACGAATGATCTATATTTTGTGCAGGACTGGACCCCTACTCCCCATTTCTAGTATTCAGTCTTTAAAAGGAAAATTATTGGATATTTTTGTGAAGGGAAAACATGTGCAGAAGAATTGTATTCACGTAACATCCCACTCAATTACAACATTTATGCTATCATAGTTTGCTCTTACTTTTTTACATTGATGGCAGTGGGTCTTCAATCAATGGGCAAGGAAGAGAGCGAAAGCCCGTCTCTAATCCATTTCAGTGAAAGAAGGAACTTTAAAGACAGAATTTTGAGCCTCTTATGACCTCAGGATGCCTGCAAATGCTTTGAAGAGTAGTCACCATTGTTATGTCGGAAAATGCGGCAGTTAGTTGCACACAAGTTCCCACACAGAACGAGATGAATGACCAGATCATTTGTTTCTTGAGGGTTCAATATTAGTCAAGGCATTTGGTGAACTCCCTTGCTCTTCTTCAAATTGCACGATGCATTTTGTGTCTACCTGAGAGGAGGGGTTGGATCTTGCTTTAAGTCTCATCTGAAAGATGGATTTTAGTGTATAATTGCCATACAGAGGGGTATGGTGGTGTAGTAGTCATGTTACTAGGTCCGCACTAATAATCCAATCAGAACATGAGCTCAAATCCTACCATGATTTTGGTTTAAAATGTCTGGAAGTAAGAAGCTGATCATGATTGTCATAAAAATCCAATGGTTCACTGTTGTCCTTTGGGAAAGGAAACCTGCCAATGCCCAGTATTGCTGACTCTTAACTACTCACTCTGTTCTATCAAACAGCTTCACGCAGTGGTTTGGGAAAGCCTAGTATCATCTTTACAGCACAACTAGGGATGGGCAATAAATGCCTGCCTTGGCAGTGATGCCCACATCCTGAGAGTGAGTTAAATACTCTCTCACTAGCATCCGCAGATCCATACCCATCCAATAGCTGGCGATGTTGTGTCAGATAATTTGAAGAATTTACTCAAGGATAAAATCTTAAAATTTTCCAACAGTGTTGAAGTAATGGAAAACATTCTGCTTGAGCGCTCTTCTCAGTATTTTTATTTGAAGAACAAGAATTGATTTGTGGAGTAGTAAGTCTTGAAGTAAGCAGAGTCCATTATAAAGCCTGAAATAATATGAAGAGGTGAGGATATGTTACACATTATATGCGGAATCAGTGATCAATGTATCTGGGATCAATAAACAACGTTACCTTTGCCCAGACAAGACTCAACATTTCCTGATCCCAGTAGTCCAAATCAGAATTGGATCACACTTGAAGCTTCAAAGTGAAAGCAAAATTCAATACCACTGTTACAAATTCAGCATCCTCTCTTGGATATGGTGGTGACAGTCACTCCTGTAAGTGGTCCAAGATTCTTTTATTGAGGAGTATGCCCATACTTCTCGATATCCAACTGCATAATGGCCCAAATTTTGTGGTGGTAAGGACTGTGAAACGGTCAATATTTGCCATCATTATGTCACTGAAAATGACAGCAATTTTGGGAGTCTGCAAAATGTACCAAATAACGCGGAAATCCAGAAATCGCAGTCAATGATTTCCTCCCCGAGAGTGAAACCCCTAAGCAATCAGTGAGTTGACAAAAACTTCCACTTTTATGCTGTTAGTCACACTGTAAAATCTTTTGAAAAACTTACACCTTGTTGAATGAGGTGTAACTAGGTTTTTAACGGCATACTAACTTCATAATTACTTGTAAACTCCCTCACTGGCCTCGAAAACTAATTTTATATTTGTGGAATGCCAAATTTCTCCATTATGATAAAAAAAACAGATATTTCTAAAATAGTACTTCTTTTTGAAAGTTTGTTTATATTGATATTTTTTGCTTCTATCTAAATGCCATCAGCCATTTGATTCGCTATCTGAAAGTTTAAATTAAAAGTGAAGGATAAAATACTTTCAACTTCCTGGCTTGTTGGCTGTGAGAATACTTCAATGTGATTAGCTGCTTATCTTCCATAAGGACATCACTGCTGCTGCACGCCTGGTGATCCCTTGGCCTGGTGCAGATTTAAACTGCTGTCAGAAAAGGGGAAGTCCACGCCATTGAGATTGCTCGATCTTTGTAGGCAGCTTGCTTTGAAGTCAACAGCAAACGGTTACTTCACTGTTGGTCACAAAATCTAGCCCAATAATGTAACCCAGCAATGTAACAATGCCCCTTGTGATCTAAAGCAGGGATGCATAATTTTCCCACAAGCCTCTACAAACCCTTCAAAGACAGACAGAAAGCATTTGATAAGCTGAAGCCAGAAACAAATTGTTAAATCATTTTGTTTTATAGTGGGAAATACAAAGCAACTTTTATGATCAAATTTACATTGTTCAATCAATATAACTTATACAAAATAACAAATAAGTTATACTTCCTCATATTATTGGGTTGTCTTATTTGACATAAACAAAATGAGGTCCAAATATAATATTGTTGTGCCTAGTTTATGGGCCTAAAGCAGGTGTAACATTAACCAATTTAGCGGTGCAGAAACACACATCAATTTCCAGGGGTACTTGGGTCAATGCTAAATTGGTCAAAGCTTTCTCTTAGGAGGTCAGCAAAAATGAAATAAGGTTCTTGTACTCATTTCAGACCCTGATGCCTAAATTTGTTTAACCCAGTCAGATCTTACAAGTTCCAATTGGCATTTCTAGTCTTGAGCAGCCTAACCAGCGATTCTTAAAAAGACCCCAGAGGCTGCTCAAAAGGTCCAAAAGCAAAAAATATATATACATTTGCGGAATTTTGCTCCTACCACCACAAGACAATGCAAGCTGCTGTTGACCCACATTCACCCACTCCATCCCCTCTTGATTACCTCCCCCACCAGACCTATCTCTTGGCATGGGCTCAAACTCATAAAGCCCCAAAAAATTGAGTTCCGTACAGGCACCACACTGGCTCCTGCAGTTCACGTTCCTGAAGGAAGATGGCTGTGGTTGTTGGAGGCCAATCATCTCAGTTCCAGGACATCACTACAGGAGTTCCTCAGGGTAGTGTCCTAGACCCAACCATCTTCAGCTACTTCATCAATGACCTTCCTCCAATCATAAGGTCAGAAGTGAGGATGTTCCCTGATGATTGCACAATGTTCAGCACCATTCACAACTCCTCAGATACTGAAGCAGTCCATGTCGATATGCAGCAAGACCTGGACAACATTCGGGCTTGAGCTGATAAGTGGCAAGTAATATTTGTGACACACGAGTGCCAGGCAATGACCATCTCCATCAAGAGAGAATCTAACCATCGCCCCTTGACATTCAATGGTATTACCATCGCTGAATCCCCCGCTATCAACATCCTGGATGTTACCATTGACCAGAAACTGAACTAGACTAGCCATATAGATGATGTCGCTACTAGAGCAGGTTGGAGGCTGTGAATGCGAGTAACTCATCTCCTGACTCCCCAAAGTCTGTCTACAAGGCACAAATTAGAAGTGTTATGGAATACTCTCCATTTGCCTGGATGAGTGCGACTCCAGCAACATCATCCAGGATAAAGCAGCCTGCTTGATTGGTACCACCTTAAAAATTCTCTCCCTTCCCTACAAAAGCACAGTGAATTATATCGCCTTTCCTTCAGTGTTACAGGATCAAACTCCTAGACCTCTTTTTTCAGTAGCGCAGTGGATGTACCTACACCACGTGGACTGGAGCAGCTCAAGAATGTGTCTCATCACCGCCTTTTCAAGGATATTTAGGATGGACAACAAATGCTGGCTAGCCAGCGATGCCCACATTCCATGAAAGAATAAAAATGTGTTGATATTTGTCTAACACCATTACTGTGTGCCATCAAACTTGCACCTGGAACTTAAGCCACTAAAACTCTTATTCACCCTCCTTATGGTAAACCTCTGTGCCAAAAGCAGACCCCTGCAACTTTCTGTTTGAAGACCTGACAAACTACCTGTGTCTATATTTGAGCCGAATCTTCCGAGGAGTGGCAAACACCATTGGATTGCCATTCTGTTCCTGCTGTCTTACGCTAAGTTGGAGCTCTGCATTCTGGCCCGGACTTCCAAACTGGGCCTCTTCAGAAATGGGGAGTATACCTATTCTGGGAGTCCTCCTTCATAGTGCAGGATCATTGAGGGAAGTCAAGCCATGCCCCCTTTTTACAGCACTAGCTGCCATACTTTGGTAAGTCTTCATTCACTAACACACTGAAAAGCTTTGGGACATTTAAGTAACTTCTCAGTGTGTTAGTCAGAGGTTCAGGGTGTTGAGGGTTTAAGGGGCTGGGAGGAATTGGAGGATCAGGAGGCAGTCAGGGGTGGGGTCAGTGGGGAGTCAGGGGATTCAGTTGTATAGTTTCCAGGGACTTATTTTCTGTCTGATGGGTCACTATCTAGATAACTGAGTCAGAACCCTCTGAAATCTCCAACTCTAATTCAGAGTTGGAGACTTTCTTGGATGCTTCCGTACACAGGGGAATTGTCCATCGGAAGTTGAAACTTACTGGGCAATTCCTATGGAGTCCTTGCATTGGGACTTCCAAGGGGTCCTGTAGACCATCCAGAGACCAGAATATCTGGGTCATTGTTAATCATCCACTGTTTGCAGACAGAAGGGGATAGAGACTCCCAGGCACAATAGGAATAAGTTATTGCTAAGACAGGCTACCAAGTTGCTTATGAATTTTTAGTCTATAGGAAAATAATATCAAAACTTAGTTTATTAGCATTTTGATCGCTTATTAGCTCCATGCCTTTTATTTAACTTGTGCAAATCCACACTATGGGCAGGATTTTCCAGTCTCTGGAAAAGACTTTTGGCTGCTCTCCAAATTTTCCCATCCTGCCCACAACAATGTCCGCTGCTGGTGGGGCCAGAAAATCCCGGTTTAATAGTAATTCTTTTATCGCCCAAATCCTTTCTGTGAGCTAATGGTTAAAAAATCTTGAAAAATAAAAGCTCTGTTCAAAAATTATTATTCATACTGGGGAGTCAATAAGCAGCTATTACCATCATTGAAGTTTTCCAACCAAGGTTATATCACTGAGACCCACCTAGAAAGAACAATGCAAATAAATGTATTTAGTACTTGCTAATTGTGACTTTCATTAGGGTTGATAATGTGAGGAGTAATCTCAATGTCGTACAATGTCATGTCTGATGTTTGATCGGGTGCAAGAATGCTGTGGTCTGATACCGATTACAGTTGATTTGTTTCTTATACATGTTTAAAAGGCAGCAGATGTTTAAATCAATAATGTCAAAGCATCAATTAAATCAATTACTGTATTGCGAATGAATCCACAGTAGTTTATCTAGGCAACTATTTCCAAATCAGAAGGGTGCAGTCATGTATATAAATCATATTTAGGTCAGACTTTCAGTTAAGGCTGCATATAGTCCTAGCCATCATGGAGGTGACTGGATCATGCCTGCACGGCTATAAGTGTCTGGAATTGATTTTATGCATATAAGTTATACTATGTAACTATCCCCCATTCACTGCATTTTCCCAGAGAAATAGCCCTGTTGTGGTGCCAGTCATGAGTTTTATTTGCTGTAGTGTGTAGAGGCTCTGTTTAAATTGAGAATCCCTTAAAAATCGAGAGACAGCAATAATTGTATGCCCTTGCTTGCTTCCCAAAAATGTTCAGCTTGGCTGAGTGTGCACAGAAGTTTATGTAACCAGTATTGAGACTCAGGGATTGTAATAGCCACCATGTGATTCTCCTCTCTTCAAACAGCAGACTGAATATACATTCGTACCAAACTAGTGGCTTTATTTACATGATATAGGTTCCAGAAGTTCAGCAATGGTGAGACAGATCAAGATGAGGACTGTAGTGATTGTAAGTAAAACCTTTCATACTATTTTAGGGATCACATGACTGTACTGATGAATCAGCCCTAAGCGCGGGTAATCTTAGAGGCAGAGCTTTCTAGTCATAGATCTGGTTCAAGCATGTAGCTTCTCCACAGATGCTGTTAGACCTGCTGCATTTTTCCAGTATTTTCTGTTCTTGTTTCAGATTTCCAGCATCCGCAGTATTTTGCTTTTATCTAGAGTAAGGGCCCCAGATGAGTCAATCACAATGTGCATTGCAAAGTTAAAACAGTTGGCTGAGCACTGTGACTTCAGAGACACTTTCAATGACAGGTCGCAAGACAACGCCTTTCATTACGGTTTACTTGCAGAAGTTAATGTTGACCTGAAGCGCACTATGGAAACAGCGCTAGCAATGGAGAGTGCTGCGAGGGACTTGCAGGCTTTGCAGAGTGTGCAACATGGTGCCGTTCTTCAGCTGGGATAGGAACCTACCACTGGGCGTGGTATGAAAACCAGGGAGACAACTGCGAAGCGGGGAACAGTCTCTACTGCTCGAAAAACAAAAAAAGAACACTGGAAGCATATCACCAGCGATTCAGAAATTAATTTGTTACTGATGTGGGGGTAACCATGTACCAGAAACCTGCAGATTTAAAGAGGCAGAATGCCACTACTGTCACAAAAAGAAGGGCAGTTATAAAGCAATGCAGGGCAAAATCAAGACAGCCAATCAGACAGCAGGCCAAGATGTTTGAAGTGCACAATATAACTGAACCAGAAGCTGCTGATCCTGATATCTATTCCTTTTACAATGTCAAGGCAGTGAAAACTGAACCAATCATCGTCACCCTTCAAGTGAATAGGAAGCCTCTAGTCATGGAAGTTGACACAGGAGCATTGACCACAGTGGTGGCAGAACACACATTTAAATACCTAAGTGAAGGTACCCAGCCACTGAATCTGGAGCAAACCATGGCTCAGCTGAAGATATACACTGGAGAGGCAATACAGGTGAAAGGCATCGCCTCTGTACCTGTATGCTACAGGCAACTGACAGCCCAGCTTCCAGTGTTAGTTGTAACAGGTGAAGGACCTAGTCTTCTGGGTCATGATTGATTAAAAGAAATTAAGCTCAACTGGTCAGAAATTTTTCAAGTTAGAACAGGAAGAAATCCTGAGTTGACAAGGGAATATGACAGTGTATTTTGGAATGAGATAGGAGAACCAAAGGACCTTTGCAGGATGCAAGGATCCCTCAGGTTAGAGTTGGTTCCATGGGAAAATCATGAAAAGAAGTGAAACAAATTCAGCAGAAAGAAATTCTGAACCAACTGAAGAAACACTGGGCAGAAAAAACTCAACAATGTGCCATGTTCCAGGAGGAAGCCAAAAGATATAAGGAGACAGAAGAGCTGAAGAATCAGTTGATTGAAACAAAAGAGACATTAGCAGGAAAATCATGGAACTTTCCAAGATGCGAGTGGGTAGCAAAGTCATGAGTAGCTCAACCACCGCACTAAACCAAATTAAGATTTGACCAGAGAGAAATTTGGCCGACTGTGAAATCAAAATGAAGGATGAGACAAAGCTCTGTGGCAAACACAAGAAAAAAAGACAGAAATCAAACCTGAAGGACCAATAGGCTATGTCTCCATAACCCTCTCTGCAGCTAAGAAGGGTTACTCACAACCTCAAAAAGGTTTATTCGTAATATTTGGAGTAAAGAAATTCCATCAATATTTGCATGGTCGACATTTCACCGTAGTGTCAGATCATAAGTCACTAATGGGTTTATTTAGCGAAGATAAAGCAATTCCGCTAATAGCCTCTGCTAGAATTCAAAGATGGACTTTAATTTTGTTGGCATATAAGTGCACTTTTATGCATCATCCAGCTTTGTACATAGCAAATGCAGATGCGCTCAGCGGTCTTCCTTTGTCAGATAGCATTATACACGCTCTAGTGGCACAAGAAGTTGTACTTTTGTTGAATTTCCTGGACTCCTTGCCAGTCTGTGCAAAGCAGATAAAGAATTGGACAAACAGGGACCCAATTATATCAAAAGTCCAAGAGCAGGTACTGCAAGGATGGTCAAATGCACCAGTATCTGAAGAGATAAAACCATCCTATGCCCATAAAACTGAATACGTTGTCAAGATTGAATCGCGTTGTGGGGAGCAAGAATTGTCGTCCTTTCGCAAGGAAGAGAACCACTCTTGTCCGAGTCTCATAGTGCGCATTCAGGCACTTCGAAAATGAAGATGCTTGCACGAAGCTATACCTGGTGGATAGTTATAGACAGAAAAAACTGGTGAAAAACTGCCTCCAGTGTTAGCAACATGATTTCTTCTCAATTATTGCACGACTCCTCATGCAACTGCGGGTTCAACACCGCCTGAATTACAAAAGAAACACCACCTTTGTATGAGGTTAAGTTTGGCGTGGCAGGAGGCGGACATACTAAAATACATCAGGCATGTCGGACTTTCAAAAGTGCACCCCAAAAAGAGGATCCGCACTAGACCTCTGAAAATACCTCAATATTTTGGGAAGTTCCCCCTTATGACTGGGATCCTCAGGGCTGATCTGGGCGCCCCTCTCCTGATGGCAGCCAGGCACCAGATTTCTTGGCAACATTGGGCAGAGATGCATTTGTGCTACTACTAATTAGATGCCTTCTCACTGACTTCTCAAATTCCAGCGCTGTCAGCATGGAGGTTATCACTAGAATCAGGGTCCATGGATTTTTGCAGCCTAACAACAGCCAGCGCAGTCGATATGAAAGTTAAGTGATGCTGTTCATTCTTATGCCTTCCTCAAATAATGACATCCGCAATTATGAACTACATCAATGTTGCAATCTTACCTTCTAATTAGAATTGTCATGATATCAAAACAAATTTCAGAATTATATCCACCTATGGCAGCCTCTTTCTAAGTAAAGTTGCATGCCAGATGGGCAGGGAGTTATGGCAGGCAAATGATGATCGTGAAAGAACATTATGTTTCGCTTACAATGCCAAATGTTCTTCGAAAACTGCACTTTGGCCTTACTACCCCAATCTCCCCAGTGAAGTAGGCAGTACAAAGTTTATTGCTACAGAAAATCCCCGGTCAGTGAGCTAATTGTGATCGTTACTCGCAAAATATCTCTAAGTGTGTTAATGGAGATACTCAACATAATGAACTTTAATTGCTTAGAACAAAAAAGCAAACATTTCATCTGCTTATCTGAAGACTTATTTATTCATTATGAAAACTCCAGCTATCATCTGAAAGTGGATCAACCTAAAGCAATTAAACAGCACAGTTCATTCTCATGGATTCAGGCTTGTGAAAGGAGTTCCCTTTAACTGAGATTGACCTCTGGACTGCAAGCATCAAGATGGGATCAATGGCACTCCCTGATATTACGACATTCAGTGCTTTGACTGGTTGCCAATTCTTTCTGCAACAAGCTCAAGTTCACATACAGGCGAAATAAGAACATTGTGCAGCATATTTTGTTTGCCATGCTGAATTAACACAAATGTTTCCTCTTTTGATAACAGATTGTCTGAACAAAGCAAACATTCATAGAGCTAGTTGACTTTGATTTTTATGAATCGTCTAAGCAAAGACACATTCTTACTAATTTAGGTTCAAATAGGCACTATTAAAGTTATGTCCTCAGTAAGTGTGACTTTCTGTAAGTCTGGCTTCAATGGTTATAAGTTCTAAACTTAATTGTAAAATGTCACATCATCTTTATATTTTATAAACATGAACCAAATTCTGTCCCAACATACCTCATAAGAGGAATATCCCAATTTATGTATTTTTCACGGAATTTTAGATAAAAGGGGTGCAAAATTGAGTTCAGTATTATATGGAGTTTGGCCACTATGGGTACAATACAAGAACCAAAGTGCTACCTGCCACATGCATGCACACTTCCATCATGAATCCCACCAAATGCCAAATTGGTGAAGGGGTTAATGCACGTGCAGCTAATGCCCACTGGAAGTATGCAGAGCAGGCAGACATCAATCAGCAGTGCCACTTTGAAGTTCCATGTTTCAGCCAATGCCCTCTCTTAATTTGCATTGAGTAGCACAAAGGGTACTCTCTACCAGTGCTATTTAAAGGAATCATCAACTACTTACACACTATTGCTGTTTGATTTCTTCCAGCTGTTGCTACAATTTTACAAAGGTTTGGGGCTTGTTATAGTTGCTTCAAGTTGCAAAGTCTACAGACAGTGTTGTGGCAAGTGCTGTCCAAGGCTACTGCACAAACCTACCAGACAGGACTGATCTAGTAGGACCTCCTCTTAGCGTTGAACATGACTGGGAGAATGAGCAGAGGCCATGCAGAGCAGGCCAAGCTACTAGAAGGGTGAGTAGGAGGGGGGTGGTGAAGGACTCTTAGCAGGCGGCTGTATCTGCAAAAAATCTTTAGGGAGGAGGTCTGTTGAAGAACCGATTACAGGAGGACTCTGACGTCTTGGGAGCCTCTTTGGCCATGAAAATGGTATGCTGCCTGCAATTCAATCAATGGGCACAGGCTAATGTGCATCTCAACCCCTGCGCCTGTTTTCAGGGCTATCTAATTTAGCCGTCATGGTATTTTAAACCTTAGTTTAGTAAATTTATGCTGAAATATATTTCTTACCTATTAGTAGTCAATAGACAGAAAAAGTAGCCCACATTTCCTTTCCCTATGATGGGACAGTGAACAAATGTACCAAACTATCTAGAGAAGTGCAACTTTTCTGACCTAGCTGCTTTCCTCATTTGACGTTGACGCCCATAATTGTCAGTTAATTGCATCAAAGATTATTTTATCTTTGAATTCAGTACTTTGTGTTGCAGATGTTAAAGAACATGAGTCACAGTCTTTACCAAAAGAGCATTGTTATTTCTGGAGACCAGCTGTCAAAGCAGATAAAGCCTCAGTCAAGAGGCTGCTGTTCATACAATAGCAATTTAAGACTTAATACCTTAGTTACCTGACTGTGAGAATAATGTATTTGGATCATCAGATATGCTTGTCCCAAGCCAGTCCAGACTCAGCTTATCCCCTGCGCCTCCTCCTCTGTGGCTGTCAGTAAGGAAATTGTTAAACAGCCTCCTCCAGTTCTCTATTTCTTGCTGCTATTCTATACTCTCTTCTCCTGCAAGGCGATAAAGAAGAGGCATATGGATGAGAGTATTGGAATGTGTTGAGTGGCTGGATGGACAACATTTGTTGAGGCTGAAGCATGACATTGCAAATGAGGGCGAGTATCTTTCATGGACCATCAGATGGGGATGTGAGGAAAGTCATAGACAGAGAGGGACGGGTGACCCTGTAAGGTAAGTTGGGTATAAGGAGTGATGCGCAGAAGTAGACTTGGGAAGGTGGAGTGATAGGGGTGTAGGAGTGAAAAGCACATCAGGATATACTTGAATATGCCACTGTACTCACCTTTCCTGACCTCATTAGTAATTAAACTTCTCCCAGCACTGTATCCAGGAGCATAGCACCTCACTCCTGCTGCTAACTTCCGCTATAATCTCCTGCGATGCCATCTTGTTGTCTGAGGCAGGCTTCCCCCACCCATCAGCAGGGAGGAGTATCTCCCTGTGCGTCCTTATGGACCGCAGAATCAGCTGTAGGGAAGCTTTTGGGCAAGGTGTGGCCTTGCCACTTTGGAAATCCATTGCTGCTGTTTCTTCCTCTGTTCAAATACTCGGACAATCCTTCAAATGTCACCTTCGCAGGGTCCCTTCGAATAGTTCAGCTGAAATGGGCTCATGTGGAGCGTCATCTTGCCCACTCACATTAAGTGGTCGGGAAATCTGGAAGTCAGATTCTAATGCAGTGATTGAGTTAAAAAGCCACTGACAAGCACAGTGCTGAAACTTCCAGGTTCCCAATGCGCTATTGGCCTGCGCATCGCCAAGTTAAACATCCCCTGCGCCCACCCCCCCGTCCCCCCGTCATGTGTCAGTAAAGATTCTTCATTCTGATTGGCTAGGGAAATGCACAGTTACTTGCCCTGCTCACTCTGGTTCCTGTGGAGGGTGCTGTGCTGAAGTGGATTTAATTACCACATGTTGCAGTGGGCAAAAGCCTATAGAAAGTCTGTGGGGAAGTATAGAAGACAGCATGAGAAGAGAGGAGATTGAAAACAGCGTGAGAGGAGAGGCAGTCAGAAGATTGAAAATAGCGTGAAAGGAGAGGCAGTTGGGAGATTGAAAACAGTATGGGAGGAGAGGCAGTCGGGAGATTGAAAACAGCGTGAAAGGAGAGGCAGTCGGGAGATTGAAAACAGGGCGAGTGGAGAGGCAGTCGGGAGATTGAAAACAGGGCGAGTGGAGAGGCAGTTGGGAAATTGAAAACAGGGCGATTGGAGAGCAGTTGGGAGATTGAAAACAGTACGGGAGGAGAGGCAGTCGGGAGATTGAAAACAGTGAGTGGAGAGGCAGTCGGGAGATTGAAAACAGAGTGAAAGGAGAGGCAGTCAGAAATGCCTGTCTGTTCCCCTAACTAAAGAATCCCCTATCAGTACTGCCCTTCCGCTCTCCTTCCTCCCTTACAGTACAGCTGGGCCACCCGTGGTGCCATGGGCTTGGCTCTTGCTGCACTCCTCCAAGGATCCATCGCCCTCACCAATACCCAGAATGGAAAACCGGTTAGTGAGCGGGGGCGAGAGGAGTCGCACCTACGGGGGAGCACCCTTCCTGAGCTGCTCAGTGGATTTGAAGAAAGTGAGTGAGTGACATCAGAGGAAAGTTGTGAGTTGATTGATTCTTGAGCAGCTGCTATTAGGGACTGTGATTCAACCCCAGTAATTTTGAAAAATGTAAATTCCTGAACAAGCAGAGGGAAAGTAAGATTTTATAGGCAGAGGGGAGCGAGCTGATTTGTGAGTAAGGGTGAAGAATTTCTATTTTCTACTAATCTCCAGTTTATAATTAATATTACATTTATTATCACTTTATTTACTTAAACTTTAGTTTAACTTTACTTTAAAATGCTTTTAATGTAAAGTTAAACTAAAGTTTAAGTAAATAAAGTGATTTAAGAGTTTAAGTGATTTAAAAATTTAAGGTTAAGCCATGTCAGGACTGCTCAGCCAAGCGGAATGTCCATCATGTGGCATGTGGGGAGCCGTGGACACTTCTTGTGACCCAGCCAAGCCCATGTGCAGGAAGTGTCGCCGGCTGCACAAACTTGTGCTCTGCGTTTCAGAGCTTGAGCAGCGGCTGGAGGTGCATCCGTAAGGCAGAGAACTATGTGGATAGCAGGTTCAGAGAGGTGGTCACACTGCAAGTTAGGGGCAAGCAGGCAGATAGGGAATGGGTGACCACCAGGCAGCCTAAGAGAAACAGGCAGATAGTGCAGGAATCCCCAGAGGTCCCGCTCACTACTGGTTTTCCATTCTGGATACCGGTGAGGGCGATGGATCCTTGGAGGAGTGCAGCAAGAGCCAAGCCGTGGCACCATGGGTGGCCCAGCTGTACAAGAGGGGAGGAAGGAGAACGGAAGGGCAGTACCGATAGGGGATTCTTTAGTTAGGGGAGCAGACAGGCGTTTCTGCAGCTGTGAACGTGTGGGTTTGTTGCCTCCCTGGTGCTAGGGTCAAGGATGTCACAGAACAGCTGCAGGACATTCTTGTGGGGGAGGGCGAACAGCCAGAGGTCATGGTCCACATTGATACTAACAACATAGGTAGGAAGGAGGATGTGGTCCTGCAATCAGAATTTAGGGAGCTAGGTTGAAAATTAGCAAGCAGGACCTACCTCTAGACTAGTAGTCTCCGAATACTCCCAGTGCCATGTGCAAGTGAGTACAGAAATAGGAAGATAAGACAGATGAATGTGTGGCTGGAAAGATAATGCAGACGGGGAGGGCTTTAGATTCCTGGGACACTGGGACTGACTGTGGTGGAGATGGAAGCTGTACAAACTGGACGGGCTGCAGCTGAATAGAGCTGGGACTGAATTCCTTGAGGTTTTGCTAGTGCTGTTGGGGAGGTTTTAAACTAACTCAGCAGAGGTGTCGGAACCAGGAGAGAATATTAGAAAGTAATACCAGGATGCATGGAATGCTGGGAGAGGCAGCTAGCGCTAAAATAGAAAATAGTAATTTAATAGGTGGAATCAGAGTAAGGGAGCAAGTAATGAAGTGTAAATCAGGGTTAGACTGCATGTATGTGAATGCACGGAGTATAGTTAATAAAATCGGAGAATTACAGGCACAGATTGCCTTGTGGGATTATGATGTTGTGGCGATAACAGAGACCTGGCTTAAGGAAGGGCAGATCTGGGTGTTAAATATCCCTGATTACAAGGTGTTCAGAAAAGATAGGAAAGGGAAAAAAGGAGGAGGGATGGTATTTTTGGTTAAGGAGTATTGCAGTACTGGAGAAAGAGAATGTGTCAGAGGATTCAAGGACAGAGTCAATTTGGCTAGAGCTAAGGAATAAGGAGGATGTAATTACACTGCTCAGTGTTGTATGTAAACCACCAGGGAAGGATATAGAGGCACAAATCTGCAAGGAAATTACAGAGAGGTGTAAACATTGTAGAGTAGTTATAATGGGGGACTTTATTTACCCATATATAGACCGGGATAGTGGTAGTGTAAGGGGCAGTGAGGGACAAGTGTTCCTAGATTGTGTTCAGGAGAATTTCCTACAGCAGTATGCATCCAGTCCAACAAGAAAGGAGGGACTGCTAGACTTGGTTCTTGGAAATGAGATGGGCCAAGTAGATCAAGTGACAGTGGGGAAACATTTAGGGGACAGTGATCATTATAATCATAAGGGTTAGGATAATGGTGGAGAATGATATTGGTCAATCCAGAGTAAGAATAATCAACTGGTGGAGAGCGGACTTCAATGGGGCAAGAATGGAGTTGGACCGGATAGACTGGAACCAAAGCTTGGCAGGAGAAACAGTAGCTGAACAATGGGCTACCTTCAAAGAGAGCACAGTCAAGGTATGTTCCCTCAAAAGGGAAGGGTAGGACAAACAAATCCAGAGCTCCCTGGATGGCAAAGGAGATAGAAATTAACTAAAAGAAGAAAAAGTGTGCTTACGATAGGTGTGAGGTAGTAAATACAATTAAGAACCAAGCTGAATACAGAAGGTTCAGAAGGGATGTGAAAAAGCAGATATGAGAAGCAAAGAGGGATTATGAAAAAAGATTGGCAGCTAACATAAAAGGAAATCCCAAAGTATTCTATAAGCACATCAATAGTAAAAGGTTGGTAATAGGAGGAGTAGGGCCGATTAGGGACCAAAAAGGGGATTTACACATAGAGGCAAGACGCATACTTTGCATCTGTCTTTACCTACGAGGTAGATGCTGCCCAGGCCATGGTGACAGAAGAGGAAACTCAGTCACTAGAAGGGTTTGAAATTGATGAGGAGGAGGTATTGGATAAGCTGTCAGTACTTAAAGTTGATAAGGCACCGGGACAGGATGAAATGCATCCAAGAATATTGAAGGAAGTGAGAGTGGAAATTGCAGAGGCACTGGCAATAATCTGTCAATGTTCCCTGGATTCGGGGGAGGTGCCGGAGGACTGGAGAATGGCATGCACTACGCCCTTGTTCAAAAAAGGTTGTGAAGATCTGCCCTGCAATTACAGACCAGTCAGTTTAATTTTGGTGGTGGGGAAACTTCTAGAAACAATTATTTGGGATAGAATTAATAGTCACATGGAAAATGTGGATTAATTTGGAAGAGTCAGCATGGATTTGTTAAAGGAAAATCGTGTCTAACTAACATGCTGGAGTTTTTTGAAGAGGTAACAGAGATGGTTGATGAGGGCAAGGCCGTTGATGTGGTGTATATGGACTTCCAAAAGGCATTCAATACAGTGCCACACAATAGACTTGTGGGTTTACAATTTACAGTTTACAATTCTCCTTCATTTTGTGTCATCCTCAAACTTTGAAATTGTCCCCTGCACACCAAGATCTAGATTATTTATATATATTAGGAAAAGCAAGGATTCCAATACAGACCCCTGGGAAACTGCACTACAAACCTTCTTCCAGCTCAAAAAATACCCAATAACCATTATTCTCTGTTTCCTCTCCCTCAGCCAATTTTGTATCCACACTGCTGCTGTCCCTTTTATTCCATGACCTATAACTTTCCTCACAAGTCTGTTGTGTGGCACTGTATTGAACGCCTTTTGGAAGTCCATATACACCACATCAATGGCCTCCAGGAGGGCAGCTAGGCACTCATCCGAAAAACAAGGGGCACACTGCCCCACTGCCCTACCTTCTGCCTGGCCTGCCCCGCTGCCCTACCCTCCAGACTGACCTGCTTCACTGGCCTACCCTCCAGGCTGGCCTGCTCACTAGAAGCACTCTGGAGAGCCCTTCTACCTACCATTGTGAGCAGCCTTACAAAGGCTGCCAGGGCTTCATTTAAACAAGCTGGCGGGTCACCATTAGACCTGGCAGTCGGTGCACTCCCGCCACCGCCCGCCCACTCATGCTATCCTCCAGAGTCACGCATTACGGTGGGCAGGTCTTAATTGGCCCGCCCGCGTAAAATGGCGGCGCGGACCTGATCGCGGGCGGCGATCCGGTCCCCACCTGCCCACGCCCGCTCCCACTCGGCCCGCCCAACATGGGGAAAATTCTCCCCTCGGTGTAACATCACATCTACAAGATGGTGTCTCTGTCAGTGCAGCGCTCCCTCAGTCCTCCACTGCAGTGTCAGCTTAGATTTCCTGTTCAAGTCTTTGGAGTGGGACTTAAACCCCAACCTCCTAACTCAAATGTGAGAGGCTACCACTGAGCCAAGGCTAACACTTACTAGCAGACACATGCTTCATGAAACATTTCTCTGTTCAGTATTTTAACAGAAACATTAAAAAAACACACGGTTGAAGTCATGCAAAAACCATTAAACATTTAAGCATTAACAGTGCCAAATGTTTTCTTCAGCTTATGGTAACCTAATAGTGTCCAAAAGTCAAAGAATAAATGCTCGGTTTTGGTTCTAGGTTTATTTCTGTGTGTACTATGAACTGCAACAATCCAAGTGGCCAGGCTGTGGAACCGTAGCATTGTGACTCTTTCCATCTCTGGGATGGGGAAGTTGGGTGTTTTAGGAAGAAAAAAATAAAGATTCTGTGCAAATGAGGATAACGGGGTCGGGGGGTTGGGGGGGGTGGGGTGGGGGGGGTAGGGGGGTGCGGGCATGGGGCAGGGGTGAGCAGGGAGAAGTGCTGACCTGTATTCTTGCTAACATTATTGAATACGGCATCTATAAATAACCATGTTTGAAGTTTAGCATGGAAGAAGTTGAAGATCTTGTCACCAAGTGCTTATGCAGGACTTTTTCATCATTTTTTTTTAGCACTGTCAAGAAACCTACCACTGCTTTAATCTGTCCGAGGCCAAATTAGGAAATTAAAGCAGAAAAAGGCTTGCATCATTTTATTTTAAAAGCAAGCATACCTTCCTGTGCTGAGTTGCAGCGTCAGGTACTAAATTTCGATGAACTCTAGGACTTTTATTTCTCTATCCATGACTACCCATTATATAACCGCTCTTTTTTTTATTAACCTTTCAGAAGGTATGATACGTGTTAGTCTAACGATATACAAGAGATTGGGACCCAGAATGCAATGAGGGGCTTAAGAAAATTTTCTCAAGTTCAGCATAAATATACCCAGTTATGCCTATGAGGTTATTCTGGTCATTCAGCTTTCTCAGTAAATAGACTGAGGTGGCACAATTTTCCACAGATACATTTGGCACTAAAAAGCCTCTGAGGTGGCTAAGATGAGGTCTTAAATTGAAATTCTGGTTTAGCCCACTTCTATCGCAAGGTGCCATCTTGGTAAAAGAGTTGAGGTTTGCGTAAGAAATGGCCACTTAGAAGATTGCTATGGGGCTGATTGCCACTTATTGTCTGCTAGCACTCATTAAAGAGGCTGAACTGCATTTTGGTAGCTAACGCTTGGCCTAACAGCCTCTAATATCGACTGGCTGATTGGGAGTAAACAAGTAATTGTTGAAGATTGTGAGTGCTACTAAGAGCTATATCAGCTTTTACGATTCACTTTTTGCTGGAGGTTTGAAGCAGACTTCTGGAACATATCAGGAGACTTATTTGCCATTTTTCCAAGACTTAACCTATAATCTACCAACATTTATTCTGGAAATTCTCTGGGCCTTCACCTAAAAAGAGGGAGTACTGTGCCACTCTGCCTTATGGAAGTCACCAGGTGAAAGAGAATGCTTGGCCATTGACATCTTGCTAGAGGTCCACCTTGGTCTGCAGGAGGAATGGGAGGAGGAAATGAGGCCAGGCAGAGCAGCACCAACTGCTGTAGTAAATAGAGACAGGAGGGTGAAACGGACTCCTTCTCGCCTGCGGGTACAGGACATTCCTCCTCCTCTGGACCTCCACCACCATTGGTCAGCCAGTCCTATCTCTGAGAACCTGTGCACCCTCTCACTCTGTCCCCAAGTGTCCTGAAATGTGCTATTTTATGTCAGGCGGCCCACCCTACATCTTCTGGAAGTGGATGTGTTGAGACCACATTAACAGCTCCATGAAACTTTCACCCGATCAACACTTGAGTGCTGAATCTGCAGATATCTTTGTTTTAGTACCTCCAGGCAAGTTCAGATGATGGTAATCAGCAATTAGGACCAAAATTGTAAACCAGACCTTTAAACTTATTATCACAGCACCTATTAAGGACCTATTTTCACCCTTTCACCAAAATAACCCCTGAACCTTTTAGCATCATCTGACTGGCTGTACCTGTCAGATTGCACCCTCAATGACCAGTACTGAAGTTCTATCCCCAAGTTGTATGGATATTGGTATAACTTTGCATATACTGTCAAATAGGAAAGGTTCCTTGACTTCCAATTGAGCTTGATGTTTTTTAAATTGAGGTCAGTCTTTACTGGCCAGCACCAGCTGTCCCAGTTCTTTACCCAGAAGGATAAAAACAGTAAAAACTGGGAAATAAGGATACTGGTCCAAACTATCTTGTATATCTTAAAATGGAACACCAGTAAAAATCTGGGAAATCAGAGTACTGGTCCGAACTGTTTTTCCTTCTGGGTAGGCTAATGAGAGAGGGCGGGGTATCACAGCCTTCCCTCTCTAGATCTTCCAACATCTTCCTGCCCATGCTATCCAACTGAATTTGAAGCATTTATATTAACCACAGGCATGTAGCTAGTATGACAACCTTTGACTTGGAAACAGAAGAGTTAGGAAAATTTGTAATTTCCTTAAAATGTCTGTGGAATCTGTAATTGTTTTCAAGAATGTTTGAAAAGGACTTTTTAAGAGTTTGCATCAATTGTAAATGGGTTAATTAGAATTTTCTTGGATAATAAGAAATACTGATCCATGTGGTGGTGACCTTTGGAAGCAGTGGCAACAGGAAGGAAGTTAACATATGTTGTGTGGTTGGTAGACACAAAGAAGATATGAAGGCAACCAGTGCACAGATGCAGAGACAAAGAGAAAGCATACAAAGATAGAAAAAAGAACACAGAATTCTTGTGAAGAGAAGAGGTAAATCTCTCTCAGGAAGAGGTCAGTTTTTCTGTTTGTCAGAGAAGGAGCCAGGAGCTTTTGGAGGCATTGTGCAAACTGGCGAAAAAGGTCCAAAACCTAGAAGGTTGTATGAATAGCTCAGAGATGCTAGAGAGCTAAGTGTTTCACCAGAAGTGGCCAAATTGTGAACAGGAGTTTTATTGGTTGGTCAGTTGAAAAGAAACTCTGTAAAGCTATATGTGATGACTGTGGTGACTCGGGGGAGAGAGGGTTCATAGAAATGTGCCTTGTTGATGATACTCATACCTTTGAAACTCGGGGCTGAAAGCTGTTGTGGGCAGGACTCCTGACTTATCCTGCAGGAATAAAGAACAGTATATTGTGGAACTGTGTAGCTACGTAATGCTATACATGTTGAAGAGGGAAATGCTTGTGGTTGTGTAAGATGGATCTTTGTTGTGTCGCCTATTTAAAGTAAAATTTACCTTTTTATTTGAAGTATAATTTGCCTGTTAATTCATGATTAATTTGTGTGGATTCTGATTTGTGTTAAAGTAAAAGTTACAAAGTGCAATCTGGTTGGTAATTTCTTCATTTGGGGGTCATTCAGTAAATAGTTATTTTGGTTTATGGCACGGGGAGCATAACACTAGCTAAGATGGCTGAGAGATAAGGAACACATGTTTTTAAGCCCTTAAATCATCTCTAGTTTTCTACCAACTGACTTTAATAATAAATGCTACATCAATGACTCAGCACTTGTAGAATTATTTTGGCAAATGAAGCCTTTTTGTTGGCACTGAGACAAATAAATAAGCTGAGCACACATAAAACAGAAAATCTCAGGCAATCAGACTTAGAAAAAAAACAGGGTAACAAGGAAAGCAGAAACAATAAACAGAGGTTGATATAAGTGGAAGGCAATGCTATGAAAACAATAGTAAGATGCCATTTGTTCAGCACATAGGCACCCATACTGGATTGCCACTGGTGCTTTAGTACAAGACTCCCTCACAGAAATTGATGACCTGATGGATTTAGAGAAGGGAGATTTTTACTTGGAACCTGAATGAGCATAATTGTTGTCTTATAACTTCCCCCAGAGAGGGACACAGGATTCAGCCTTCCCATATCTATCAATTTCACCATTACTCCACCGTCTCTCCACAACTCCTTAACCAATTTGTGCTCCAGGGCTCAGCACTGGCCTTTTTTGATCACCTGCAAGTCAAACCAGTTTCCTGTTGGTACACATCAGAGCATAAAACAGTCCCGAAACTTGATGCAAGTTGGAACCATATTAATAATTTTACTCGGAGAAATTGAGGAAGGTTGTTGTGGGAAATTAAAATGTGAGTCCAGTAGAGCAAGGTTAGTATTAAGACATATTGTTGGACTGGAGTACAGAGGGCTTTATTGTGCACCTGGCATGTGGTAGACCTAAAGGGAGACTGCTCAGTATTAGCATTGAGTATAAATTGGAAAGTATTTCCCACATAACATTACAACAATGACAGTACTTCAAAAGTACATCATTGGTTGTAAGCACTGTGAGATGTTCGGTGGTGGTGAAAAGTGCTATATAAATGCAAGTATTCGTTTGGTAGTACAAAACTTGAGTATTGCTGCAAAAAGAGACATTCTGTCGAAACTTTTCGCCGTGCACTCATTAGGACTGATTCACAAGAATTCCAATAGTAAAGGGAACAACAATTTATACCACTTGAGCAGAGAGTGCTGATTGGTATTCTTGTGAATCTGTCCTGATGAAAGCAAGATAAAAAGTTTCAACAGCATGTATCTTTTTCTCAGCAATAAATGCAAGTCTTTCTTTTTTAATTTAATTTTGCAGCACTAATATCCATCACTTTGAGCACCATTGACTGGTCTCATTTACTTTGTTGCTGTGGTTTATATGGACTAGCCTTCTTAGACCTGTCAAAATTATTTAAATGAATGCAAATTAGTCCCACATATGGCACGGGATTTTGTCAACAGCGTGTCATTCCCGACATCATAACCAGAATGGAGCACCACTTTCACTTTCTTTTTGTCTTTTCCATATGCGATTATAATTAAAATTTGAAGTGCCAGGGGTGTGCGTGCAATTTAGCACTGGGGGAAGCTTTTCATTGGTGAAACCCAGTGTCAGCTGACAATGCTGTATCTATGAGCAACTGATTAAAGAGCTGCCTGTTCAAACAGGGAGGCTGGTACATGACTGCCAGGATGCTCCACCACTGGGTAAATTAGCATAATCTTCGCAGAAATGTCTGACCATCGCAGCAGGTCAGCCCCATGGTTCAGTAATGCCTCCTTGCATGTTCTCCTCCAGGCTATCAGGGAAAGGCAGGTGGTGCTTTTTCCTGAAGATAGTATAAGAAAGCCCACCCCCCAGGTGGAGGTGGCAGAGGAGGTGAGCAAGTGTGGGGTCACCCTCCAAACCTGAGTCTGGTTCAGGAAACTGGTCAGTGACCTGCTCAGATCCGCAAGGGTAATTGCGAGTGTTGCATCTTCAACAGGAGTCTCTCACGTGGTCATCAAAAATGTTTATGTGCGAGTGGGCAGCTATGCCAGAAGAATGAATGCATGATCAGCATTAATGCCACATGGCAATTGAGGCCAAAGCATGTAGCAGTTTGCCTTTTGTGTGTGCTTGGATGCAGCATTTGAACGACAGGTCAGTATGTGTGATAGGGATACATTCAGACAAGCACCTGTCTCATTTATAGCTGCTGAGCATTAAGTGGGCCAATAGGCATGTCACTAACTCTGCCCTTTGTCACGCAGGACAAGCAGATCCATAATTTCCACAAGAGGAAACGTGCGGAGGAGTTCCAGATCTGATGCTCCTCACAGCAGCTGAGGAGGCGGTGACGGAGATCGCTGGTGAGGAGTGAGCTCGATCAGTGGCAGATGGCAAGCGTGAACCAGCCAGGTGTAAGGAGGACAAACCAACAATCCTATTGGCGGCATGGGCACACAGGATGGGTGTGATGAAATGTGAAGCACTCAAACTGTGATGATGCTTAATCTGATTTTTTTATTGTTCTCCACCACAGGTTATCACCATCCAAGGACCAGGCCACAGCCAAGACAGGAGCCAGAAGAATCCACCTCTGGGGACGAAGCAGCCAGTGCCTCAGGTCAGCCTCATCATCCACCTCCACCAGCACAGTTATACCCACACAATCTGCGGAGGGTTTGAGTGTTGATTCAGGAGCATAATCTGGTGAGCACAGCACAGACATGCCCCAGCAGCTGAGAGAGGATGTGACAGCTGGGTCCTCAGGTGGTCAGAGGACTGCTGGGGACCAGGCCCCTGCCGACCCCACACTGATGACAGGCCTCTGGTCGCGGCCATGAGAAGCCTGCTAGACATGCAGCGGAGGATAAGGGAAAATATGACAGAGAGGCCAGGGATTATGCACAGCTTTGTGTGGGGTATGGTGTCCATGATAACCATGAGTCCTGCCATATTCCAAGCATTTGAGTGCATGGCTTCATCCATGGAGAGGATGGCGACCACCACGGAGAGCTGCTAGGTCGAGCATTCAATCCATATGCACTCTGACCTGCATTCCATCACTCTAGCCATGGGCTCAGTGCAGCAGCGGCTTCCTTTAGGAGCCCCTTCCCCTCAGGGAGACAAGAAAGTGCCATTGCCCACCCAGATGGAGGAGGAGCGCTTGGCAGCTGCCCTGGCGCCTTCGTCTCCAGGACATCCTCAGGGTTTGCAGCATTTCCTCATCACCCCAACAGCTCCAGCAGGCGAGGTGAGGGGGCATCCCTGCACTAGTGCAGGAGACCCTCAGTAGATTAGAACTCTCAAGGCCCCACACCTCCAGAGGATGCCTGCAGCGGTTATCCAAGGCAATGGTGGGGTAGGGCACTGAGCAGACTAGACTGCCTCTGTCTCAGCTGCTGCTGTCAGGTTTGTAGTGGAAGAAAATGAAAATTGAAAAACGTATGAGCACTAAAGTGCCACAGGTGATTTTTCCATTTCATTTGCATTTGAAAAAAATGCACAATATAATTTGTTTTCTATAATCATTCGTAATTCTTGAGAATTGTTGGGGCCTGTCATTGTATCAGATGTGCTCTAGAGGATATTGGCCCACTTAACGTTCACCGGTTATAAATGAGACAGGTGCAGTTGCATTCAAAGCATTTGAACGAAGGTGCTGGATCAGAATAATTGGGCAAGACAGGTTGTTACATGAATGTCCACATACCCCTACGATGTCCTTGGTACCAGCACTCACTGGCGCACGTGTGTGACAAAGCTCCACTCCCTGTTCTATTCTAGGTGGGAGAGGACGCAGATTTAGAATTAACTCAGCAAGGGAGGATGGCAGGGCTAGGTCTACACCCCAGGAAGGTGATAGAGGTCAGGCAATGGAGCGATGGTCATGCAGAAGTGCTATTGTTGTGCAAACCTTGTGCAGATCAGGTTGTCCCTGACATCTTTAGCATGCCTCTCCATGGCCCTGGCACCCATGAAAGGCTCATTTGGATTTATGGTCTCCTCCTCATTCTTCGACAAATCCTCCTCATCTGAGGGAGGGCTGATCTTCCTCGCACTCTTCCCCTTGCAACATCTGTCCGCGTTGCAGTGTCGGTTGTGCAGTGCACTGTAGACCATTACTATTTGTGAAACCCTCTGGGGTGTGTAGTGCAGAGTCCATCCAGACCGGTCAAGGCAGCGGAGGTGCAGTTTAAGAAGCGCGATGGTGTGCTCGATGATGGCCGTGGTGAACACATGTGCCTGACTGTAGCACCAAGAATCTATCCATCACCGTGGGCTGGGGCTTCAAAAAGCTCTGGGGGACATGAGTTGTGGAAGATGTATGCATCATGGCAGCTCCCTGGGAAACGAGCACAGACCTGCATTATTCTCCTCCAATGGTCACACACCAGTTGCACATTCATGTGGTGAAACCCTTTACAATTTACAAATGCAACCAGCTGTTCCCAGCAAGCTTTTACGGCCACACGAGTGCAGTGAATAACTCGTCACACTTGATGAAACCCAGCGATCACACCGAATGCAGCTGACCTTACAGCC
Organism: Cetorhinus maximus; assembly: GCF_964194155.1. Lineage (NCBI taxonomy): Eukaryota > Metazoa > Chordata > Chondrichthyes > Lamniformes > Cetorhinidae > Cetorhinus > Cetorhinus maximus. Next base: position 99,343,878 of record NC_135884.1, read on the forward strand.
GGGCTGTCTTCATCATGGTGAAGTGAATAAAATCATTGACGCAACTACATAGGGCATCAGTCACCTCCTTTATGCATATTGTGAGGTGCCAAAGATGTTGCCTGTCATGCCCTGGAAGCCACTGCTGGGGTAGAAATTAAGTGCTGCTGTAACCTTAAGGGCCACTGGCACGGAGTTCCCACCAAATCCACATGGCAGCAGGTCTTGACGAACAATCTGACGTATCTCAGTAACCATTTCCCAGGACATCCTCCAATATCTCTGGCATTACCACTCTGACATCTGGAGGTAGTGTGTCCTTTTCTTTGGGATGTGTTAACGCAGCAGTGCCCATCTTTGCCAATGCCTTCCCTGGATGTCTGCATCCAGACCAACCTCCCCCTTTGGTACAGCCTGTTCTTAGCCTTGAGGCCTCTATTGTTGCACAGCAAGGGCTCTCCCTCTTCACATTCTCTCCTCCTGCTCCTGAGGTTGCAGGAAAATCGGGTGGATGAGGCCAATGGTTATGGCCATAATTGCACTGTATGAAGAAGGCACATATACATGTGAGAACATGCTCATCCATAGTTCTCATCTAATTAACTAATGATTAAGGAGTCCCCTTAATTAGCTAATTGTACGCAACATGAGCCCCACCTGCCCAAATGGCTCTCCTCCCACTTCAATCTGCAATCCTTGCACTGAACATGCATTTTCAGTGAGCCACAGACAATGATGCATGTTACAATCCAAACCCAATTCTGTACCTTCCACCCTCTCCCTGTCACCTCATGCGTTCTCCCATCATCCTTGGCCAATCTAACATAACTTTGGATCCCCCATTACCCTGGATCCTATGAACATTCCCCTACACAAGTCATCTCTGCCTACACTCATGACCATTCCAATGCCCACTCTGGCCGGAACACTCTCGTTACCCTCCTCCATGCTTTTTATTCGCTGCCGTCACCCACCCCATGAGATCTTCCAATACCCAACCCTGACTCTGGACTTGCCTCCATACCGAGTACAACTTCCTCCTTTGACTGTGACTGTTCCCTCTGCCACAAAGCACCCTCAATTCGACCCTCAGGACCCTACCATTGAAAGCCCCAACCCTGTCCTTTAGGCCCTTCATCTAGCTTTCAATCCCTGTTTTACCCACCCCCTTAAAGGACCACCACAGCCAGGACATTCGTCTCTTCCCTCCACCCCAGCCCCCGCACCTGAACACCAACCTTTCAATGCCTCTCGCCTTGTGCCAGAGTTTAACATGGAAACCTGTTTACCTTAATCATAACTGCACAAAGCCGACTGGTGCACACCACCTTTAAACAATCATGAACCAGGTGCCATGAGATTCTCATGCGCTGCTGACTTTATCCCAAGCGTAGGGCTTTATTGGAAACTGTTTTACGTTAATGAGTATTCATGGCCTGCAAATGGATTATAAATACAAACCTGCCACAGGCCGGCATCATTTTTGACACACCGCAAACACACCGCTGACTTTAATATCGCTGCATCTCAACCCGCCATTGGGAAATTGAAATTTTGCAATCCGCCTTAGTAAGCACACCGCGTTTCCCGCTCTTGTGGGGTCCATAAAATTCCCCTGATGGATTCCCTGTGATCTTCTGCAACCTAGTCTATAGAAAATGGATGCCAGGTCACCTTTAACCCCACACTTAGATAATGTATGTGGTTTGCGGGACTTGCATTTTCACTGCAGTTTTCTTGGTTTGCCTAACTGAATGCTATTCTTTAGAGTTGGCTCATTCGTTTGTACTTGTAATACATTTGCATAGTCATAAGACAACCAGAGACTCTTTAAGAGCGCTATGTACTGGGAGTTCTGTGGCGTTATGTCAACGAGTTGACCTTGGACTTTAATCTGAGGTCAGTTCAAAGCACTACAAGCACACGCAGTGCCCAAAGAGCAACACTGCCAACTGCCACAGTGTTGGGACTATATTATCAACCATATCATCTTCAAAACCCCCATATGTAATAGCAGTAGGAGCTCGCTGCACGGCCAGCAGAGCCTCACCATAAACGCGATGGACAGCACAATCCCGCTGCACCAGAGACTTCAGATTTTCCACCACTTCATAGCCAATGGGTGTAAACATGAGTTTTAAGCACATGCATTATGCCAGCAGTCACATCCAAAACTGACCTCAGAATCTGACAAAATGGATTATTGAAAGGAAACTGCAACATAAAGCTTTGACAGGAATTCTAGCTCCCAATGGAACCAATTGCATGTTGGGCTTTTTTTAGTACTACTGAATAGGGACTGCAGTAGCTGCGAGAATTTATATATTGCAATCCATCTCTCCTCACTTGGCTTTGCATAATGCCATCCCAGATATTTTTCTATTTTTATTTGACATTGAGATATGTGTGGAATTTTATTTTTTTGCCAATTACAACAGCATTCAATTGCAATCATCTGAATTGTTGCCAGACATACCCATCGGGTAGTGTGTACACCTCATTAAAAGTGCGACACTATATAGCACAATAATTTAAGCCTTATGTCAAGCAAAGTAAATACATTCGGTTGAAAATGAGCTTATTCCAGTGAGATGAAAGGGGACACAGTGCAAATTTATTGGTTGGACTAGCAATGACAGATGTTTAAACGTGTGGTAGAAAAGGTGCAGGGTTAAATACATTTCAACTATGATTAAAGGGTGTGTGCAAAAGGATGGGTTAAATGCCAAGCATGTAAACGTATAGAAAAAAATGAGAAAAATAAAATTCATGGAAAGGAATCAAAAAGGATGATAATGAAGATTAGGAGAGAATCTGAAAAAAGGCTGCTGGCCAATATAAATGAAATAATACTGGCTTTTATAGGCATATATGTAATAGGAAAGTCAAAAAATTGTTGGCACTAATTACAAGATGAAGGAGCCATCTAATATGTGAGAACGAGGAAATGGCTGAGATGCTGAACAAGTATTTCTGCTCAGTCCTTATAAGGGAAGGTGATAGTGGAACTACAGAATTATCTGAAGAGGATGTGAAGTTCCACTATCACTATCAACAGAAAACTTGAATAAACAAAAACAAAAATTGAAGAGATTAAATTTATAACAGTGCCCAGGCCCAGATGGCATGTTCCCAGCATTTTGCAGGTGGCTGAGGAGATAATGGAGACACAATGCATAATTTGCTAAAAGTCTTTGAAAACCGAAATTATGCCAAAGGACTGAAGGGTGGCAAATGGTTGGGAAATGTGCATCTAAATTGCCACTGGCATTGCCAGCAGGCAAGTCTCTTCACTGGTAGCACAAACTCATAAGTCTGCTATTCACCCAAAAAAAAGTCGGACACCTTACTCATATACAGCATTAAGGGCAGTTGACTTGTGTTAAGTTCGCTGAGAATGTTAGGGGCGATTTTCGGTGAATACTTAAGGTGCTAAAGAGCCTGTGAGGTGGCCAAGTTTGGGTTTTAAGTCAAAATATCAGTTTAGCCTGCATTAATGCAAGACTATCTTGGTAAAGGAAGTGAAGCTTGCGCTAATTACGGCTGCCCAGAGGATCATTAAACAACTGTTTGACACTTAAAATGCCTGCTGGTGTTCAGTAAAGATGTTGCACAGAGTTTTGATGGCTGGAGCTTGTCCTGATGCCCTCTCCTAACAGCATCCCGCTGTTTGGGAGTAAACATGGCATTGATGTGGATTTCAAGCGCTACTTAAATGTTTACTCACCATTTCATATTCACTTGCTGCTGGAGCTGCTAAACCTTTGACAGCCAGATGGTGAAGTAGGAAACCAGACACAAATCTTTTACTTAATACTAAACTAATTTACAAAATGCAATATTACAATTGTCTGCCTCCTTGATAACCAACACTGTGTCCCAGGAGTCTCTCTTTATATGTGCTCAAAGTACTTAATCAATCAATGCCCTCCACCTGTATATCCTTAACCTTAACAATACAATCAATGTGCCATTAACAGATTTCTTTCTTTAAATCAAAACTTTATAACACACAAACAATATTTAAAAACAAATCAAAAAGAGAAAGAAAAAATTGATTTTCCATATTCACACACATCACATCATAACGCAAGATGTTCCTCTGTGAGGAGTTCCAATAGTCTCTTTGTGCAAGCATTCCTTTTTATAAAGCAATCTAACAATAAATAGCTTGCATCAGCCACTTATCTTGGATTTTTATTTCCTTCCCAGCATCTCTTTTATACTAGCAAGGTCAATCCTTATCTTCTCTCAGTCATACTTTGTTGAAATGTACGTTATCTCACAGGGAATGATTAGCTATATAACATTAAGTGATAAACTATTTCAAGAATGTCCATTGTATAGAATTTCCCTAAAATATTTGACAAATAAAAACCCCATATCTACTGCTTCTACAAGAGCCAGTGTTTCTGCAGCTAAAATATTTTTAACCACCCTTTTTATTTTCTTAGCTTCCCAGGAAAAGGGACAACATTTTGCATTTTTATCCACCAAGAATATTATTCAACCAGCTGCACTCATACCCATTTGGAAGATTGGCATGAGAATCATCACTGAAAATAGATAAACTTCATGTCCTTTGGGTCCCCCACAGTTGGAAACTTGAGTATGCATTTCTCCATAAATTTTTTACATTTTATTTTCCCTTAAAACATTCTCAACTGTAGTGTGTTTCATCATAATACTTTGCTCCAATACATCAAAACTAACTTCTGGTCTTCGCTGAATGCATAGCCAATTCAACTGTCCAATCATGCTTCTTAATTGCTCTGTTTCTTCTTTAAATGCAACATCTTTCTGTGATGACTCAACATGATTTATGAGGATACAAATAACACTTTCTAGGTAAAATTATTGATTCACAGTTACTGCAGACCTATTCTGCTTAATGGCTAAGCCTATTGTGTAAGATTAATACACAAGATAAGATCACCTGGAGTAAGGAGTAATATATTAGCTTGGTTAGAGGATTGGCTAACCAACAGAAAACAGAGAGTTGGGATAAATGGGTCTTTTTCTGGATGGCAAGCTGTAACTAGTGGGGTGCCACAGGGTTCGGTCCTTGGGCCCCAACTATTTACAATTTATGTTAATGACTTGGATTCAGGGATAGAAGGTATTATAGCTAAATTTGAAGATGACACCAAAATAGGTGGGGAAGTAAGTTGCAATGAAGAAATAAGAAATTTACAAATGAATATGGACAGGTAAGGTGAATGGGCCAAAATTTGGCAGATGGAGTTTAACGTGGATAAGTATGAGGTTATCCATTTTGGTCGGAAAAATGAAAAGGCGACCTATTATTTAAATAGAGAGAAACTTCAGAATGCTTCAGTGCAGAGGGATCTGGGTGTCCTCGTGCATGAATCGCTGAAAGCTAGTATGCTGGTGCAGCAGGTAATAAGGAAGACAAATGGAATTTTGTCATTTATTGCTAAAAGAATAGAGTGTAAAAATAGAGAAGTGTTGTTGCAACTGTACAAGGCATTGCTGAGACCACACCTGGAGTACTGTGCACAGTTTTGGTCCCCTTACTTGAGGAAGGATGTAGTTGCACTGGAGGCAGTTCAGACGAGGTTCACTAGATTGATTCCAGAGATGCGGGACTTGTCTTATGAGGAGAGATTGAGCAGTTTAGGCCTACGCTCGCTAGAGTTTAGAAGGATGAGAGGAGATATAATTGAGGTATATAAGATGCTAAAGGGGATAGACAAAGTAGACGTGGAGCGGATGTTTCCCCTTCTGGGGCATTCTAGAATGAGAGGCCATAGTTTTAGGATAAGGGGTGGTAGATTTAAATCAGAGATGAGGAGGAATTACTTTTCTCAAAGGATCGTGAATCTGTGGAATTCACTACCTCAGAGTGCAGTGGATGCCGGGACGCTGAATAAATTTAAGGAGGAGATAGACAGATTTTTAATTAGTAATGGGTTGAAAGGTTATGGGGAGAGGGCGGGAAATTGGATTTGAGGCTGAAACGAGATCAGCCACGATTGTATTGAATGGCGGGGCAGGCTCGAGGGGCTGAATTGCCTACTGCTGCTCCTAGTTCTTATGTTCTTATGTTCTAAAGGCCCCTGAAGCCTGACATCTAATCTTAAATTCCCTTTTAATCTTATTTATAACATATTGTTCAAATTCCACGGAACCTCTCCATAGAAAATCATCAACATGCATCATAAAGATGCCTGAGAGTTTCCCTTTATGGTACCAACTGCTTTCAGTTGAGTATAACCTACTTTCAGCAAGACAGTTCTAACCGAAAAATACCATACCCACTATGCGTCATTCGATACATAAATGCATTTGTTTAATTTCCCCAGCTTCACTTCTACATTGTTTGCCTTTTTAGGAGATTTCAAAAACGCTTCTCTTTGAAATTCTCCCCCTTGCAAAAATGTGACTTTTATATTGATCAAACTACATTTCCAGGAATATTTAGCCAATAGAGCTAAGAGAATTTTCAGGATTATTTTTCCCGCTGTGGGGGAGTCCACTCTAATATCTTGATCTTCAAGTCACTCTTTGAAACCCCGAGCCACTAGTCTCGCTTTAGCCTTATAAGTTCCATCTGAGAGGACTTATTCCATATTTATCCAACTATGTGATAAGGCTGGCCGTCCTCTGTCTGGCACTTCAAAATAGTCACCAAATTCCTTCCAACTATCCAACTCTTTTTGTTTTGCCTCTTATGAATTTATTTTCTAAATTGTTGGCAGCCATCAAAACTTCCTAGTCATAAGGGCTTTTATTTTCAGTAGTGTTTGTAGATTGTTCTGTAGCCCTTGTTATAATCTAATCCTTGTGCACAATCTAGTCAAGCTACCGCCTCTATTTGCATTTTGATGTCTTTCTGAGCTACTACCATAGGATATCTCCCTCCAATGATCTGAGGTTCTATCACTGGTACGTGATTGTTTCCTAGTGCAAGAGTCACTCCCAGATCCACTATGAGAACTCAGAGTTATCTTGCTTTTCACTCTTTTGCCCCATTCTGCCAGTCCATAGATCTTACTTCTTCTCCATCATCTTGGACAATTAGCCAAAATTTGAACTTGCCAGTAGCTTCCCCTATTCTCCCTACAATAGTTACATCCCTCCATTCGCTGGACCCTTCTGGTATGTACATCACCTGATTATCCACTCTAGGCAGTTGTCCTTTGAATACAATAGTCTTCAGAATCATTTTGCCTATTGCCACCTGGCCCCTGATCTACTGTATTCCATTCTTCACAAATGTAAACACATGAGTATGAGAGGTACAGGGTGCCTCATTGCCTTCTATTAACTGCTCAGAGTCTGAAAGTTTGTAATAAATACCAATTAACCATGATGAATGGACCCCAATCATTTGACTACCATGTTGGAGAACCACTGTCTTACCGTTACACACTATCGCCTTACCCAGACCTTTCCATTCTTTATGACCTTTTTAATAATACACTAAATCCTCAGGATTAAAGTCTATTTCTGACAGTCCTATACAATGCCTTAGATCTCTCCTGAATTTTCTTCAGCCTTGATGAATGCCCTTCCCCCTGCATGTAAAGTATTCAAGGGTGCAGATAAAAATGAAACTAATTGTAGTCCCTTCTAGGGCAGGGGGACTGTCACACAGAACAGAAAATAAGTTGGGATTCCTCCCATAAGCCAGTTGATAAGGACTATACCTGCTAACCATCTGAAGTGAATTCTTTGCATGGACTGCCCATGCCAGGGCAGTTGTCAATTTGCAGTTTGGTTGATCGACTATGATCTTATGGAGCATCTCATCGATCACTGCATGATTTCTTAGATTCCATTGCTGAAAGGACTTTCAGCTGCAGTGTTCATGACCACAATGTTCATGTTTTCACATATGTCTCTAAACTCATCATTAGCAAATATTCCCCCCATTGTCAGTCAGAAACTTAACTGGTGCTCCAAGTCCGTTCCCTATCCATTTTTCCATGACTTTATCTACAATCGCCCATTTATCTTTACCACATATTAATGCAGAAAGACTGAATCTGGTTATAATGTCTATAAAATGTAAAATGAAAATGTTTCCGTCTTTGTCCCATAAATTTAAATCCATGGCTACTACTTCATTAAGCTCGTGCCAATAATCTTTAGAATGATCGACCTAAACAGAGTTGGTGAATTTTGGTGATCGCTTTGGTGCCTTTGGAGATGGCGTGTTTGGCCTGTTCCCCTGGCAGCACGAGATGGACGGCTCTTTGGATTTCTTTGGCCGAGATAGTGTGGCGCTTGTAGTGAATGAGGTGCAAGTCCTCGGAGGCAATGTGCTCGAAAACGTTAACAATGAAGGAATTCGTAACACTCATGGCCTTGGACGAGATCCTGGTGGAAGGGTGGACCTGGGTCAGCAGCCTGTACACGTGAGTGGAATTGCTCTGCTGGCGAGATTTCCTCTGCTTCTTGGGCGGCTTCTTGGTGACTTTAGCCAGCGACTGCTTCGACATCTTGCGGGATGCACCGCCCTTAGCCGCAGCCGCCACCTCAGGCATTCCACTCGACTTGGATCAACGAGTGGGACATGGCAACGTCCTCGGATACTTTTCACATGTCACATTTTTCACTAATTGCTTCAATTAGCCTTGTATACTCATCATCAGCAACATCTGCATCCTTTAGCAGGATTTTAACCTGTGACATGAAGGGTGAGTAAATTATCTGCAACTTTAAAAAATTTGCTTTTTCTCTTGAATTCTTATCACCTGATGCCATTAATATTTTTTTAGACATCCTGATTAGAGAAGAAATGTCAGGTTTTGTTAAGGGGATGCAATAATGCCCTAATTGGGTAAACTGCAGATCTACTGACTTTCCAAAAACAATTGCTTTATCATGTTCTACGTTCAATTTCACTTATGCCTCTTTCATGGAAGGCTTGCTCGGCAGTATTCATTAGAGACTACTAATAAGTGGCTTACTCCGATTATTTTCAGGGGATCACCGCTCTTTTTAGTGACCTCCATGTGTTGCCATCCTCGAATCTGAAACATGTAGAATGTCCATACTCCCTGACCTTACTTTGATCCTTAATACTGAGTGAATCTAAATAACATTTCAACCAATCTCTTCGACACACAATCGAGGTGTAACCACTAAATGGCACAATAAATTAATTTGTGGCTAATACACTCATTACCAGACTAAAGCTTCTTATGACTAGTACAATTCCCCGAGACTGATCCTTAGCATCAACTTCCAAATTCCCTTTGTCATGCATCACTTTAAAAACCCTGCTTTTCCACTGGGCAGTTCATCGCATCTGAGTCACATCTGCTAACTGTTCCATGGGTATTCCTGGGGTTCATTCATCTATTATTACTACTCCAGTCCTGTCATCTTCTGTGATATCCAGATCTGTAAAAGTGCCTTTGTCCTCATTCCTTCTGTCTGTAACTCTTCTGTTGTACTGGCTCCTGCTCCCTGTATCTGAATAATATTGAAAGGCCGCAATCATTCAGTCCTCCACCCTTTGTGACACTGCAGAGTGTCCCATTTGTGCCATCAAGGCTGCTGGAAATGACTGCTTCCCCAGGAATTTTTTTTATTAAAGCGGTATATATTTGATTCAAAATGGGGTCTTTCTCAGAGAACTGAATGCCAGTTAAGACCAGGAACCTATCCAGATGCAAGACCTTAGCATGATCCAGCAATTTAAATGCAAATAAGGAATCTCCAAATTGAATTTCTGCAATCTTTTATAGAGTCTGTTAAAGTCTATGATATATTGCTCCAAGGAATGACTGTCTTTCAAAATCTATCAAAAGCCTCATAGGTAACTAATAGATCATCTTTCTTGTAAATTTCACCATGAAGCTTAATAGAAGATCCAAACCTTCATTAGAGCCCAACGGACAGGCATCCAGCTCACAAAATACTTGGATTCTGATTTTACTTTTATTTGGAAGTGACAATGCCAAGGCCACGCCTTGTTTTCCCTTCAGTGAGAACGTAATCCATGTCCACATATCTACCATTTTACCACTAGTCAGAAGGTTCATATTCTAACAACATCGATGGGTAATTATAGCCTGACAATTTACACTCCCTTTCAGCCATTCTTTACAAATGTAACTCAGATTACAATCTCCTATCAGAAAAAAAATCTTGGTTTCCAATCTTCACCTTTAGACAACCACCCTCCACTAACCTGTTAAACCACTAATAGCCAGATGGTGAAGTAGGGAACCAGACACCAATCTTTTACTTAATACTAAATTTAATTTACAGAATACAACATTCCAAATGTCTGGCTCCTCCCTAACCAATTCCCAGTGTCCCAGAAGTCTTCTCTTTATTTGCTTTTTTAATAAACCCAGTAAATAACCAATAAGATAAACTAAGAAACTATTAACAGGGGTGACAGCCCCTTAAAGGGGTATTGTAACAAAAATAAAACTTCCAAAGGAAACTTATTTAATTAAATTAAAATTGTGTCCCCGGAACTGACAGTGCACTCCAGCCCCGCGGTGTCCATCGGTCGCGGAAGGCCTCAAGCATACTGGTGGACACTGGGTCCTCTATTTCCAGGGACGCCCGGGCGCGAATGTAGCTGCGGATTAGGGGCAGGCAGTTGGGTCTAACAGCACACTCCACGGCCTGCTGCCTAAACCTATCAATGGCCATCTTTGAGCAGGCTTACATGGTGGTCACAGGGTCACAGAATTGTTATGGTGCAGAAGGACGCCATTCGGCCTATCATGTCTGCACCGACTCTCCGAAAGAGCATTATAACTCAGTGCTATTCTCCTGCCTTTTCCCTGCAACCCTGTGCATTGTTTCTATTTAAATAATCATCTAATGCCCTCTTGAATGCTTCGATTGAACCTGCCTCCACCATACTTCCAGGCAGTGCATTCCAGACCCGAACCACTTGCTGTGTGAAAAAGTTTTCTCTCATGTCACATTTGCTTCTTTTGCAAATCACTTTAAATCAGCGCTCTCTCGTTCTCGATTCTTTTATGAGGAGCCTTTTCACTCCTCAGTCGAGACGCCTGCATAGCTCTCAACCTGCTTCAACTGGCAAAAGGTGTGAAGACAACCATGGTCCTCATGCAGCCAGACACCCATCCTTTCAAAAGCCCAACTACAAAGCAGCAACCCAATGTTGACTCTGTTTATAACCTCTCTTCCCTGTTCACGGAGCAGTTCTGTTCTTCTCCTTTTCAGGTCCCCAAACCGAAGCAGGGCCAGACTAACCCACAGCACAGGAGGTTACCACAGCGCTCCCAGTGGAGGTGACATCAGAGCCAGAACAACTTCCGGAAGAGCCTCCACCTCCACCAGCGACCACAGCGGAATCAGCTGGGACGACGACCAACACACGGCCCCAGCAACCACCAGCCAGTGCGATGAGACCACAGAGTCCACTAGAAACAGGCAGCAGCCCATGTAAACATCACCCAACAAAGGTGAGCTGCCTCCACACTCCTCCTCCATCCACAGGCGGCTCCCCCTAACCCCAGAGGCTTCCAGACGCCGGAAAAGGCAGAAGACGAAGAAGGAACGCAACAGACAACCGGACAGATAGCACTCCCGCCCACCCAAAAAGAAACCACCACTACTCACGGTACCAAACCGCCGCTGCAGCAACCTGACTGACCAGGCATGGTACAACACTCACTAATGGAAAACACACATGAAATCATGCCTGCACCCGGCTCCAACCAACGATCCATCACCAAGGTCAACAGCCCCTAGGTCCTGCCACTCTCTCGAGTGGGTGGCAAATGTGATGTTGCAGGGGTACAAGACCTCCAGACCACCTCAAACTCCGCTTTCAAAGACTTGAAGGAGGGTAACGGGGTAATATAAACTCTGTTAATACATGCTGTTAATGTTGTAATGTTTATCACGAAGTGGTTCAGAGTTAGAGTAGCTATAGTTGCAACACTGAAGTTAAGTACACAAGCCTTATGACTACACAAGACTTGAATCAAACTGTGAATAACTTTGTCAGTCTATATCCAGGGGAGAAAGACTTGGAGGGAGGGTGGGGTGTGGAGGTGCAGTAGAAGGATCCAGTACATTAGTCAGGACTGATTACAGTACTGTCCACTGGAGATGTAAGAAGGCACCTTAGAGTTTAGGTCAGCAGTGTAGAGCTAGGTAGCAACATGTAAGGCCATGTCATGGAGTCTTCTTCATCCCTGTACCCTCTACTGTAAATATGTACATAGTTCAGTAATGTTAATAAAGACTTCTTGGTAACTTCTACAAGGCTGCTTAATGGTGTCTCAGCAGTACACACCACGGGTAGCAACAACTCAACAAGTCTGGGGTTGAGGGGGAGCCGCCTGCAGATGGAAGAAGAGTGCAGAGGCGGCCCACCTCACCGAGATGCGCCAACACAGGCTGCCACCCAGCCCCAGCAGGCTCCGCGGCCCCGCCACACTGGCTGGCAGCCGCCAGGTCTGTGTGCACGCCGCCACCTCCACTGACTGCACCACGGCCACCAACGCAGGCAGAGGCTCTTCTGGAAGATGCTCCACCACCTAGAACGATAAGGGCAGCAGGTAGATGGGAACACAACCACTTGCAAGTTTCCCTCCAAGTCACTCATCATCCTGACTTGGAAATATATTGCTGTTCCTTCAATGTCACTGGGCCAAAATCCTGGAACTCCCTTCCTAACAGCACTGTGGGTGTACCTACACCACATGGACTGCAGCGGTTCAAGAAGGCAGCTCACCACCACCTTCTCAAGGGCAACTAGGAATGGGCAATAAATGCTGGCCCAGCCAACGAAGCCCACATCCCGTGAATGAATAAAAAAAAGCAATTTTCCTTAATGTAGTTATGTGAACAGACCTACAAACTTGAAGGAAGTGTATGGACTTTTAAAGAAAGGTGTAGAATAAGATGAGCTATATTACATGCTCAAACATTCCCAATGTAACCTCTCAGCTCTTATTTTAAATGAATTCAAGGTCCCATGGGCTATTTAATGCTCTATATTTAGCATTCAGTTTTCTTCTTCATGAGCTAAGACACAAACTATCTCAGCCAATGCAGTAGGAATAATTGTCTTTGAAGACAAAAGCTAGTTTTACACTGTCCGATTTTCATGTTCTGCAGCTGTTCACCCCATTTGTCCTTTAATACACAGACTTCAGTCTCCTTTAGATAATCCCCTTTAGGTAATCAAAACCCCCTTTAAATAATCAAAAAGGGGCTGCAGTCCCTGACAGCCTAAAAATACACATGGAACACAGAGCCCTCGAGGCTGCAGAAAATACAGGCAGCCTGGGAGTCTGTGAAGTCTTTCTTTATATGCTCTTTGGAAGAAACCATAAAAAAAAAACTAACTGTAACAAAAATAAAAATTCCAAAGGAAACTTAACTAATTTAAATTAAAATGGTGTTCCCAGGGCTGATGATGCACTCCAGCCCTGCGTTGTTTCTTTATATATGCTCTTTTAAAGAAACCAGTAAATATCCAATAAAATAAAGTAATAAACTATTAACAAGGCTGACAGCCCCTTAAAGAGGCACTGTAACAAAAATAAAACTTCCAAAGGAAACTTAGCTAATTAAAATAGTGTTCCCAGGGCTGATGGTCCACCCCAGCCCCCGCGGTGAGTTCTTTGTTATAGACTCTTTTTAGAAACAAAATCAATAACTTAAACTAAAAATCAATGAGGGATGACAGCCCCTGGCTGGACACTGTAACTAAAACAAAAACATGAAAGCAAACTTACAAAACTAAACCAACATGTCATTTCCAGGGGTGATGATGCATCCCAGCCCCCGTGGTGCCCACTGATCACGGAAGGCCTCTAGTGTACTGGCGGGCAAGATGAAGACAGCAGCACAGTCACTTGGATGAGGATTGTGCAGAAACCTGATTGTAGACATTCAAACATGGATTCAAATCCATAGGGCAGAGTTTTCCGAGCCCGCTGACGGAGGGCGTGATAGGTGGCCGCGTTTCCCACCATTGGTCGGCAGGGAGCTAATTGTAATACATTAGCATATCATTAAAAGGCCATCCCACCAGGCTCTTGGAACCCCGCCGTATCGTCTGTCCATGTCAGCGGGAAAGCACGCTGACGTGTTTCACAACAGCACACAGGCAATATGCACTTGGCAGCCTTCACTTTGGGGGAACTGAGATGAGTGAGCGGCAGCGTTCTCCATAGCTCGCCCATTGTTTACAGGCCTCAGGGGTGCTGAGGGGCGGGAGCAACTGATACCTGGCCCCACAAGCGACTGCTGAGGTGGGGGGGTGTCTGGGGGCAAGTGCTGCCTAGCCTCGGAGACGAGTGCTGGGGGCGGGGGGTTGGGGTCAAGTGCTGCCCTGGTGCTGCATCCCACGCACAGGCAATCGAGGTGGGGGGGCAGGATAAGTGAGGGAAATGGCCCCGCATTAGGGAGACCTGCATAAACTGACCAGGCCTCTTCAACTGAGACAGATCAGGCGCAGCCACAATGATATGATTGGGGTCGGGTTCCTAACTTGCCCACCCAATGCAAGCAACACAGAGGCACCAAAGGGCCACCAAGTGTTCTATACCTTACTACCTTCCTCCCCCACCAGCACAGACTTCGAGTCCGCCGCCACTTTATTGGGCCGTGGAGCAGTTAGACTGCACACGTTGTACAATCTCCTTGCCAACACTAGCCATGTAATAGTTGCTACTAGAGATGCTCACAGCCCCTTGTAATCTCAGCATCCCAGTTTGGACCAGTGTCCCCCATGTCGCAGGTGGACAGGGCAGCCATGCAGCGCATTCATCTTTGGCCATCCGAGGGGTGACCAGCACTCTCCAGGAAGCATTAAGGGGCAGTCACACAGGCCAGGAAAGATGCTAAGTGCAGCCATGATAACCATGAGTCTCTCTCATGCTGCAGGATGACCGCGTCAGGATCATGGATCCTGGTGACCTAGCTGTATGCCTGATGGCCGACAGAGACCATAGAAGATGGAGGAGAGAGTGACTGAGGCTCCTGGCCGTGTAAAGGCAGAGCAGCAACCTCATGAAGAAGGGGCAGCCGGGGCTCCCACACACGCTGCCTAGGAGCGACAGCGAGCCGTGACTGGTCGGCGCCTAGTGACACCCAGGGTCTATAGACACCGCCTGTTATTCCTGCAGATGACTGAGAACCAGTGTTGCCGATGACTGTGCATGTCTAGGGACCTGGTTGCTCACATCTGCCACTTACTGCAGGACTTGGTGCCAAGGGGACATGGAGGGTATCCACTGCCAGTGGCTGTGAAAGTGACCGTGGCGCTCAATTTCTATGCTTGTGGCTCCTTTCAGGGCTCCGCAGGTGATCTCTGTGGGATTTCGCAATCCGCCACCCACAAATGCATTCATGAGGTCACGGATGCCATCTTCTCCATGGCACACAACTTTGTGCATTTCGCCCGGGACCGGGACAGCCAGGATACAAGGGCCATTGGATTTGCCCTGATCTCGGGATTCCCACAGGCGCAGGGTGCAATTGACTGCACTCATGTGGTGCTCAGATCTCTATCGCTACACTCGGTGAACTACATCAACCGCAAGGGCATCCACTCACTGAACATGCAGCTGGTATGCGACCACCAGAAACGTATCCTGCAAGTGTGTGTACGGTTTCCAGGGAGTGTGCACGAACCCTACATTCTGAGTTGCTCGCAAATCCCTGCAGTCTTCCAGGATCCACAGAGTTTGCAGGGATGGCTCCTTGGGGACAAGTGATGGAGTTAAGCCCGCGCAGCAGTGCAGGAGTGACGTCCTGGACCAAGGTCTCCATGGCAGCCACTATCCTGCCAATATTGACCTCAGTGCATTGTAATGCCAGCGCTATCACCTCAGCCTGAAGACGGATGGACTCCTCCATCGTGCCTTGCAATCTGAGGAGTGCAGCGGACATCCCTTCCTGACGTTCCCGAGCTTGCCTTTGCAGCTCCAGTAACTGTGACATGACTGAGTCCAGAGGATCATCATCTGACTCGGACTCAGCAGATTTCTGGCATCCAGCAGTCCTCCGAGTGCCGGGGACCTGGGAAGTCCCTGCCTCCGCCTGCTTTGGATCAGAAAGTGCGATGTGCTCACTAGATTGTGGTCCCGAGGCTACTCTAAAGCTTGGTCCCACCGAGGTGTGTGTCTCTGCGCTGGTGGAGGGTGTGGGTGAGCGCTGTGACAGGACTTCAGGGAGGGTACCTTCAGATTCCTCTTTGGAGGTTTCTTCGGAGCTTGATTGGAGGCCCTGGGTCATGGACTCCGTCTGCTGCTCCCCAGGTGTGTCTGCGAAGGCAAGGGGAGATAATTAGTGCATGGCAGTGGCCTGTGAAACAGGACACATCACTCACGGCATGGTTGTCTGATGGATGTCGCACTGCTGGATCCTCACTTGGTAGAGCAGCGCCGACCTCACCGTCAGCACAGGACCGGTCCTGCTCATCGCTGGCCAGCTGGATGGCTCTGTTTTCAAATTCTGTCAGGACTTTGATCTCCAGCATCCCTCCACCTGTCTGCGACCTTTCCCTCCTGTTGTGAGCCAGTTTGTCCTGCATGGAGAGTGTATCAGGACACCTGTGGGCCAGATGATAAGTATGCTGGCCTGTGTGGGTGGTGAATGGTCCCATGGACGGGATGAGGACAATGATGGTGTGTGTGAAAGAGTGAATGGTGATGTCCCTTGCACTGGCAGTGAGTGAGGGCCCTGTGGCTGTGTGCTGGGTTTGTGAGTGTGTGAGTTGAGAGTGATGAAAAGAATGATTTACCCTGGCGGAACGGAGGAGATCATTCATCCTTTTGCGGCTCTGGGTGGCTGTCCTCTTCTGAAGGGTGTTGGTGCTGACCACTGCTGCCACCACCTCCCAAGCCGGGTTGGTGACATTGCTTTCCATCCTGCGGCCAGAGTGGGAGTAGAGCACATCCCGTCAGGCCTCCACGGCATCCAGCAGCCACTCGAGGGAGCCGTTGTTGAAGTGGGGGGCTGAAGTCTTTTATCCTTTGCTGGCCATGTCTTCCAGGCAGCAGTAATGAGCTGGTGGCGATGAGCGCTTTGCTGGTGGCTGCCTTTTAAAGATGGCGGCTGGCAACAGTGGGGTGGTGGCAGGCGGGCGAATGAGAGCCTGCTCACCATGGAAACGGTGTGTTTTGTGGGAGTGAATATATAATGAGGCAGACTCGAGAAGATATGGCGTGAAAACCCGTCATTTTCATCTGTGGGTAGGACTCCATTTTACCCGCCCACTACTGCACTTTGTGCAATTCTGGGAAAATTCAGCTCATAGAAAAGTTACAACACAAAAAGAGGCCATTCAGCCCATTGTGTCTGCGCCAGCCAAAAAGAGAGAAAAGAAACTAGCTGCTCATTTTAATCCCACTTTCCAGATTTATAGCTTTGATAGGCCTCATGTTCAAGGACTTTGGAGAGGGTGGTTGGAGATGGGTAGTCGTTTCCAAGGGTAGCAGAACTGCGTTTGTTTTTTTGTGAGGAGGCAAGTGAAGATGGCAGGTTTGAAAGGGGGCAGTTTCTGAGAAGAGGGGACAACTTTTAATATCAGCGAGCACAGGGGCCAGGAAGGGAAGTTGAGGATCAGCATTCTTGTGGGAATGGGGTGAAGATGAGTCTCAGGGACAAATGGGGTTAAAATCCAACTTCAGGGGTGCAAAATGAACAGTTATGGTTTGACTGCCCTTCATACCTTGCTGCATTTCCCTCTCCAATGACAGCAACTGAGAAATGTGGGGGGAGGGAAATGCGTGGTGTACTGGGACTGTCAATCCTCAAACAGCCACTTTTTTTGGCCCCTGCTGAAGTTGAATGAGCTTGGAGGGCATGAAGGTAAATAGGAATTAAGCAGCTCGAGGATGACAGGGATGGCTGGTGGGGGCCTGCCCTCAGTCAGGGGTGAGGTCACAGTGACAGCAGCAAAGGTCACTGAACAGATGACCTCAAGTAGTTTGGAGAGTGCGAGTAAATTTAGTTATATCAGGAGCTGAGTCATCCATTCCACCATATTTGAATTTACCTGCCTAGGAGTCGATTGCCCACCTCAGTTGCTAGAAGTTTTTTTACACTAAGAACAAAAAGCAGCAAGTATTGGAGTAAGAGGATTCTGCCTGTGGCTTTTTTCGTTCACTTAAAGGTCTCTGGGAAATTGTGTGTTTGTATGTCCTCAACATGAAGTCAGCTACAGCCTTTGTTGTTAAGCAATCTAGAGTGACAATGCATTTAACAGAAGAAAACGCCCTTGGAGTGTTCTTTGCAATTTAAAAGCGGATTCTGGAAGCTATTGAAACCGGAGTAGCAAATTAACTACGTTTTGCTGGGCTAATAAAATGCTGCATTCTCCCAGTCTCATTCCAGGATGTACCCCGATTCCCATCCCTCTTACAACCACTGGAAGCATTTAACCTTTCCTTGCACTCAGACTGGGAACTGAAGGACTGCCTTTTTGTTTAGAACGATTGAATGTTACACTTGAGCACATTGCACACTGTTGAATTTCTAATTAAAGATCGCCCTGAAAGTTCCTGTGTCCTTCGCAGATCTCAGTCTCAAGTGCCCAAGCTTTCTCCAACGATTTGTTGTTGTCCTCGAATCGCACTGTGACATCTACCACCGCTACTACTCCGTCCTTGACGGTACCAGGTTCAGTCTATTGGCAACTTTCCAACATGAAATGGCAGTCTGTTCTGTCAGCCGGAATTCGTATTTGTGTTAAACTTGGAAGCTAACGTACCGAAGGCAATATGCATTAGCAACGCCTCCAACTGTTGGCTCAAGATTTAAAATCGTCTGGACTCTAATCGTAAATTTCATACCGGACCTCCGAGGATTTTTTTTTAAAGTTTTCCTTAACTTTTAAGCTAGTGCATATTTCCATAGTCCCTCCCCCTTTGGGGCTACTCGCTCCTTTCGAACAGTATAAATACGGTCTTTGAATCAGTCGCGTCTTGGACCAGCTGCAAGTGTGCCTCTGCCAGAACCAATGGAGGGGTATTCCAGTTCCTTTTTAGCTTGTGTGTCTGTTATCACCGTGCTAGGCATTGTTGCTTTTCTGAGACTGGTGACGTCTGAAGCACAATTGACTCATCGCCTGATCATTTATGCGATTCTCCTTCTTGCCCTGGAGATGATCTGTTGCATGTATCTGGCAGGCTTGTCAGGGGTTCTGATTTTCACTGCAGCATGCTTGCTTGCCTTTCAGTCACTTTCCTCTCCTAAGTTATCTGTGCAGGGAAAGGCTGTGCTCATTACAGGTAAGAGGCACCCCGTTGCTGACTGAAAACGAAATAAATGCAAATGTATTGGGATTTTCTTCAGGTAGATTAAAAAAAATACTGTCAAATGTACTATCTTTAATTAGAAACGTATTATGTTAACAGTGAGAGCTTATTAGTTCACATTGTGAATGGACAATTTGAAGTCTTAGTATGCCTCAGAAGACCAGCGTTTGGAGTTCTGAAATGATAAAACATCTGTGTTGCATTGTGTACAACCTCTTAATGTCTGTGCCTTAGTCCCACAGTGGCAAAAATGTTGTGTTGTCTCAGACTCTTCCGCCCTCCGAGTGATGCTGCTATTTACCTGCGAAACTCCTCAGAGCTGGGACATTATGGAAAAATTTTCTATGCTGGAACTGTGGCACTGCTTCACGCTGTGTTTATACCTGTCTTAAATTACCCATATCCTTTGTTTAAAAACTACTTTAATGAATCGCTTTTAAAAAAAAGTTGGAATTTTGAATTTTAAAATACATTAATCTCTCCTGGCAATCACTTTGCAGATTTGGTCAAAACTAAACACAATTAAACTGGTCTGGTACCAGTCTGGAGTGCAGACATTGTGATTGTTATTTCAAAGAAATTATGATGAAATGGGATGAATGTTCATTTTGTATCTTTGAATTTTGAGTATTTTACAAGTTGAAGGAAAAGGGCTGGGGAATTTCCCTTAGTCAATGGGGAACAAAGTTTTAACATTCACCCAGATACAGATGTGATTCTCTCTCCTTTCCTTTCTCATTCTTCCTCTTCCTTCCATCCCCATCAATGCCCGAGGACAAGATGGCATAGTTTAAATAGATTGGCAGGGATCAGACACCATTGAATAGGGCACTCCCCTACTTCAGTTATTGAATTAACTTTTTTTTAAAATAAGTGCTTCAAGCCACTAAATGTTCTAACTCTAGCCTATTGGTTGTCTACAAATCGGCCTCATCCATTGGGTCAGGAATAGATGAATGGGCACTTTCCACATACAAAGAAGGGCATTTTGCCCCTTTTTTTGCATTTGTTATTTTAAATGAACAAGTTAAAACAGATCCATAATGATCAGATTTTGACAAATCTTGTCTACTTATAAATCCATGTTAGTTTTATAAGCTTATTCCACACAATAATGGGGTGTGGGGAGGTCGGCCATTCAGTTCCTCGTGCCTGTTCCACAATTGAATTTGATCATGGCTAATCTCTTTCCTAACGAAAATCTATTAAACTAAGTCTGAAATTTCTATTCTAGCCAGATCATCGCAGCCTTTTGAGAAGAGAAAATTCTAGATTTCTCACACACACTAGTGGCAGAGGTGTTTTTGGATATTACCTCTGAACAACTCAGTCTAATTTTATGATACTACTCCTTCCTTCTGGACTCTCCTACAACAGGAAATAGTTTCTATCAATCCTATCAAATCCTTTCATTATCCTAAACACCTCCAATTAGATCACCCTTTAACCTTCTATACTCAGGGGAATACGAACCTTTTCTACGCAAGCTGTCCTCATAATTGCAATTTAGTATAATTCTGCTGAATTTGTGCTGTGCCCCTCCAAGACTGTCACACTAGGGTGTGATGTCCAGAACTGAATGCAGTACTCAAGATACAGTCTAACCAGAGCTTTATACAAACGTAGCATAACTTTGACTGCCTGGGGTGGTTGGGGGAGGGGGGTGGGGTTGGTGTTGGCAGGGAAGACAGAATGTAATCCCCCTGTATTTTGTTTTTCAAAATTGCCATTGATGCTCTCCTTCAACTGCATAAGCAGCTCTGTTCATAAACCCTCCCATACTGATAAGTCATCTGCTGTCAGCAAGTTGATGACTAAGTAACATTGATTAACATAATGGTGTTCTGTTGTGACTGTGTTCTTTGGTGCTGGAAGTGTGCTACCAGGATATCGTAGATATCCAAGATTTTTGGGAGGGGTGGGGCACAGTGAGGGTGGTGGGGGAAAGTAATTCCAGATTGCCATTAGCACAACCAAGAATCACCTTAGCAACAGTTAAAAGTTCCACTGAGGAAAGGGTCAGATTAGGACAGACATTCTGCTTGCTGCTATGGGAACCACAGCTGTCACAAGCATTGTGCACCAGTTGTATCTTTTTTTTATAAATGTTTGCAGGGCAGCATAGCTCACCAAGCAGATAGCAGTATATCTTAAAGTGGTCCTGAAGTGACAGTTGTGCACAGATTCCACTCCTTTTAAAACACATGCAGTTCCCTTTGTTCACTTCATTCTAATTCTATGTGTTATTTTTATTTAAACCATCTTTCTCATCCATTTGATGTTTCAGAGCCAAGATTTCTTGTTGCTCCATATCAGCAGCAATGTAATCCCAGCAGATAGATTGCCTTTTATCTATTAACAAAATCATAAATGCACTCCAAAAATAAGTTTGCTATTCTGTAAGAGTTGTAACTAAAGTCATTCCCCCTCATCTCCCCCCACCGCCCCACAACCTCCCCAATCACATGTCATTTTAAATTGAAAGTCAGTAATGTGTCCTCTTACTCTTTTTCTTTTACTTCACTATATTCAGGGCTGTAATGCCAAATTTTGAGGTGCTGCTTTGTCCTGGATGGTGTCAAGCTTCTTGATTGTTGGAGGAGCTGCACTCATCCAGGCAAGTGGAGAGTATTCCATCACACTCCTGACTTGTGCCTTGTAGATGGTGGACCGGTTTTGGGGAGTCAGGAGGTGAGTTACTCACCGCAGGATTCCTAGTGTCTGACCTGCTTGTGTAGTCATAGTATTTATATGTCTAGTCCAGTTCAGTTTCTGGTCAATGGTAAAATGTTGATATTTTAAATCTACTATTACATTGTTTTCCTATGTATTAATCATTTGAGTCCCCAAATGTCAGTAAAACTATGCTTTTTAAGTGAAAAATATTAGTGCCAGTAGGCATTTTATTTTGAACCATGTGGTATTTTGAATTATTAGTCTTTAGCATAGCTAGAATTTCATTATGCAACAGTTTAATTATTTAATTCAAGCCTATTAAAATATGAATTACAGAAAACTTTCCCTACTTCCTACTTGGGGATGGTATATAGAGGGGCCACTGATTTTCTTGATTTATGTTAATAACCTAGACCTGGGTGTACAGGGCACAATTTCAAAATTTGAAGATGATGCAAGACTTGGAAGTATTGTGAACTGTGAGGAGGATAGTGATAGACTTCAAGAGGATATAGACAGGCTGGTGGAATGGGCAGACATGTGGCAGATTAAATTTAGTGTAGAGAAGTGTGAAGTGATACATTTTGGTCAGAAGAATGAGGGGAGGTGACATAAAATAAAGGGTGCAATTCTAAAGGAAATGCAGGAGCAGAGGGACCTGGGTGTATATGTGCATAAATCATTGAAGGTGGCAGGACAGGTTGAGAAAGCAGTTAATAAAATATACGGAATCCTGAATTTTATAGTTGAGGGCACAGAGTACTAAAACAAGTAAATTATGAACCTTCGTAAAACATTGGTTCAACCTCAACAGGAAGGATGTGAAGGTTTTGGAAAGGGTGCAGAAAAGATTTACGAGAATGGTTTCGAGGGCGATAGACTTCAGTTGTCTGATAGATTGGTGAAACTGGAGCTGTTCTCCTTGGAGAAGGGAAGCTTGAGAGGAGACTTGTTAGACAGGCTCAAAATCATGAGGGGTCTGGATACAAGATTCAAGGCTGTTGATAAACGAGAAAGAAAGAAGCTGAAGGCTATCCTGATTATGTGATCAAGAAGGGTGGGAGGAAGTTTGTGTGGAACATAAACACCAACATAGATGAGGTGGGCCAAATGGCCTGTTCATGTGCTGTAAATGGCCTGTTTATGTGCTGTAAATTCCATGTAAATCTGCCAGCAGGGAATACGAACATTATCCTGCATTTCACATCCTCAGGCCGTCGCTGCCAAAGAATTAATGTACAGTGGGCAAACACAGCAGGGTGTTTGGGGATATTGATGCTGCTTTTGATCCCAGGAACCTTGAGCTTCAGAGATTCTGAAATGCCTGTTCGAGAAAGTTGTGTGTAGGGAGTTGAAAGGTCTTTTTTTTTTTACAGTCAGGGAGCTGTACAGGAGAGTTACTGCTGTTGCTGCTGCTGCACATTGACTCAGAGACATTCAGCAACAGCAGTGCGACATCTGGGACCCCGGGCCCTCCCTTCCCTCCACCACCTCTGAACCTCCCCAGGATCCAGATTCACAGCCACATTGTGAGCTCTGGACATTCCAGCCAGCTCTTACCGTCCGGCTTGAACTCAAATTCCAGGAACTTGTGGCCAAACTTGCCCTTGTGCCCCACATAATAATTCAGGTAGAATTGACTCGACACGGTCCCCGTGTGGGCTGCCTCTGTGTCACAGGTCACGCAGCTCCATTTGGTTGCGAGAGGATTTCCCTCCAGTTCCGATTGTTGCCACCAATGAGCCAAATCTCCCTGCACATGTTACTCATGGAGACAAGTAGCTTCAATATTGGAGGCAGTGAGGATTAAAATCAACATCAATCTTAGATTGAAAATCCAGTCAGACAATTAATAGAGCGGATTCCAGTGAGATCAATGGAAAGAAAAATCAAGTGGAGCGTTTAATGGATGGCCAATCAGCAAAGGGGGGTTTACCATCCAGACACGTGAGAGAGAAAAAGATGAAATCCCACCTTTATCTGTTTTATGGCATTTCTTATAAAACTTAGTTCAGTGCATTTCAAATGCCTACCTACGTAGCAATATTGTTTAAGCCATTTAATGTCAATTAATGGGAATGCGAGAGATTCTTCTATATCTTATCTAGCTCTGCTTGACGATATGCGAGAGGGAAACTCCTCTTTTTATTTGTTCCTGAAACAGCCAATGGGAAACTGGCACCATCAGCGCGGGCTTCCCCGGAGTTCAAAAAGGCACACCCACAAATTCTTGATTTGAGCGTGTGTGGGCTTCCCAAAACTTGCAGTGGCATTGTGGCCCTTAAGAGTGACAAACATCTCAGCATTTGCCACTATAGGGACCACAAGAACCAGCCTATTTTTGCGCGATAGGGACTGCGAGGTCTGGCCCAATCATTATCTATGAAAATCAGGTCAGGACCAATGGGTTTTTGGGTAATTTTATGATTTATCGAAGGACGAAAAACACATATACTCAATAACTAAGCAATGGTTTCACAGAAAATGAGTAAGTGATATTACTCAATTATTTGGGGATGTTGTGTTTTGCCAATCCAGCCTTTAAATAGGATGTGCCAAAGGTAAAACAGAAGGCATTGGAAGTGGGGTAAAGCTGGAGCTGAAATTATGGAAAAGCCAAAAACCTTTCCATCGTTCTCTGGAAAATCGTGCCGACTGAAGAAACACTGAAGGGCAAACGCGTGTATTGATATAACCCTTTGTGTGTGTTTATGGTCACTCTCTGGAGATATCATCCAGTTCCAGCTGCTGATATGTGTGACTCATACTTAGTTTAGTATAAGTTGTTCCTACTGCTAATTTAGCATAGAGATCCTCAACCTTAGCAGCATTGTTTGCTGTTAGCTTATAGTCTCCACAGATCTGAATGGTCTGATCAGTTTTAAGACAAGGACTATAGGTGCTGCCCACTCTGAGAATTGAACCGGCTGCATGACACCCAGCCTCTCTAAATGGTTCAATTCGGTGCAAACCTTCTCCCTCCAAGCGCTTAGCACCGACTTTGCTTTAAAGAAACGAGGAGTTGCTTCCAAGTCAATGTAGATCTTAACCTGTAGGCCTTTGATTTTCCCCAGTTCATCTCGAAAACCTTGTCATATTTCTTTAGCAGCTCTGGCAGCCCTCCCACTCGGTAGCTAGAAAATCTCAGACCAATTTAGTTTAATTTCTTTCAGCCAATCACGACCTAGAAGACTTGGCCCTTCACCTTCTAATACCATCACTGGGAGTTGTGCTGTTTGGTGCTTATAATAAACAGATACAGTGGTAACACCTTTCATTTGGACAGCTTCGCCAGTATAAGTTTTTTTTTCAATTTGGCTTAAGTCTGCTCCAAATTCAATTGTTGAGTACCCTTGTTTAAATATTTGAAGGTGTGGTTGAAGCACCAGTGTCCACTTCCACCATTAAATGTTTTCTATTTACCTGCAGAGTAACAGAGATTGGCTCTGTCTTCCCTACTTTTGCATTAAATAGGGAGTTAATATCAGAATTAGTGGTTTCTGGCTCTTCCACATTATGTACTTTGGTTAACTTAGTTTGTTGCCTGGGAGTCTGTCTCAATCTTGCTTTACAATGCATAAGTTTGTGCCCTCTTTTGTGGCAAAAATGGCATTCCAACCCTTTAAAACAGCAAATTTCAAGAGTATGATAGCTTCCACATTGGTATCAATTCATTTTCAGATTTGCTGCTGAGCTGTTTCCTGTATTTATTTTACATTTTCGGGCAGCGGGAACTGTTTCCCGCTTCGTGGCAGAGTCCCAACATTTTGGTTCACACCCGGCTGTCTGTTCCCGCCCCAACTGGAAAACGGCGCCATTTTGTGTACCTTGTATAGCCTGCGCTTTGGCGCTTTCCATTGCGAGTGTTATTTCCAATGCTTTTTTTAAATCGAGGTTTACGTCAGCTAATAATTGTCATCGAATGGCATAATCTCGCACGCTGCAGACCAAACAATTCCTGAACATATCACTTAGGGCCTCCCCGAAATCACAAGTGTTCAGTCAGTTGTTTCAATTTTGCCATGTATGTAGCAATAGTCGCTCACGGGGCTCTAACCCTTGAATTAAACCTGAACCTCTGCATGATGACTGAGGGTTTGGGTTGAAAGCATCCCTGAATGAGGTCTACCAATTCACTGAAGGTCATCAAATTGAGGGTACTCGGGGCCATAAAACTTCAGATTAAATTATAGATTTTACTCCTGCAAGTGCATAAGAGAATTGCTCTCCTCTTTTCCTTCCCCGTTATTTTGTTTGCCTGGAAATCGAGCCTGAGGCATTCTACATATTGACATCAATCCTTTGCAGATGGTTCAAAGGGGTCAATCCTGCCAAAATGTGGCATATCTGGTGAGTATAACTTCCTTTTCTTCTGTTTAAACAAGATACCCTCAGTCGCTGGGCGAGGGACAACGCCGGACCCAATTTTTATCCTCATTGTCAACTTGTTATGGACTTGATTTTCCAGACAGGTTTCTCATTAGAAACATTGAACTTTATTTACAGGCTGCAACAGCAGTTACATGCTTCTGTAAAGCTCCACAACTAGATGAAGAACTCCCACTCTAATGTTCCCCATGCTTGGAGCTGATTTGTTCACACTGTCATGTGATACTACACAACACAATAAGTCTTTAAGGAATGTCGTGACTGTAGCTTTAAGCTACAATTACTACAGAGAGTCTGGTTTTGGACAGGCTGAGTTGACCCAAGAGTTCTTTGAGTTAAGAACGGGCATCTAAATGCCACAGGCAGCATTGGTAACTATCCGTTATGAACCCTATGAATCATACGGGGAGGCGGGGAGGTGGGGTGGTACATTACTGGACTAACCATTAAAGCCTCTAAATAGGAGGTGCTGGAGCCTTTACATGGAAAGATGGAAGCGAAGGAGCCTTTACTTTGTTCCATTTGTTGACTGAGCAATGATGATCAACCTACAGCCTAGTAGGCCTATTCCTGTAGTTGGATGAACTTTGCCAACTTTCTGGATGCACATTTTCTGACATTAGTGATGATTGATTGTAGTTTATTGTTAGTAGCATAAATGTTACAAAGAACTTTTTACAGCCATTCATGATGAGTGATTTCGATGACTATATTACAATTGATATAATATCTCAAGTCATTCAAAACTCTAAATTCGGTACATGTGATTTTATTTATGAAAAAATAATGTTAAAACTTACTTTTCAGGATGGCTTTTCGGTGGCGAACAAATCAGCCACCCTTTGTTTCACTTATTTTACAGACAGCAGTTCTCTTTGTGAGCGAAATTTCACATCATTTGGCTATAAAAGTTATGACTTTTGGTGAAGACGTGATTGTTGTGTAGCTTGCGAGAGCAATACACATGTCACATGTGAAGCAATTACCAAAGTGGCCTCAGCATTTCAACATTCAGTGCAGTTAGTATATGTAACACTGTCGAGGTTTTGCTTGTACGTGGTGATGACCTGCACGCTAGTCATGGAAAGCTTTTGGCCCGGGCTTCGGACTGGGCAGCGCTTGTCGGTGGGAATTGGGTTGAAACCCTTTATTTAACTCACAAGTTGGAGTTGCATCCTCCACCTCCTGGGTGTTACCACTGATGCCAAAAAAACAAACCTCTCCTTACACAAGGTCAGTGAGGATGAAGGGAATGGGGAATCTGGCACTTTGACCATTCCTGATTGACAAACTCCTCGGCCAATCGCACCTGTGGATTTGGCAGTGGTGGCAATGGGATCAGGCGGTGGGAGAACAGAACCTGTGCTGGATTCCACACATTGTGGTTTGCGCTGTAACATTGATTTAGTTGTGTCGTGCTGGGATTAAATATAAAACTCTGTTAAACCTGGTGACACGCCTCAGTTTTAAACAATGTTCCCCAAGTCAAGTGACAAGTCAAAAAAAAATTTGACTGGAGTCAGATTCAAGTCCAAGTCATTAACTTAAGTCAACCACACTACTGTTCTGCTGAAAATAGTAATTGGTGGAAATCTCATCAGCCTTTGAGGTTGCTCACATACAGTAACCAGGAGAAGGCCCCCCTTGCCATTCCTTAGTTACCTTGTGGTGTTTCCACATTTCAGTTCTATCGTCCTTGTTCTTCACTGCTTTCGTTGTGATCTTCTCCCTCCTCCCATTATGTTACTTTATTTTCCTTTGGGTCACTTTGGGAATTGTTTGCTTTCTCTCACTTGTCCCTGCATTGCATGTGTGTGACATTCTTCTCTGTTTCCTGAGTGACTGTGGAAGATCTACATCTATTGCCCTCCATTGCATTTTCCTTTTGATTGGTCAAAAGGACCAATCTATATACTTTCCCTATATGCAGCTCACTTTTTCTGTGTCTGTGCACCCTCCCCACTGTGAAAACTGCATGTTAGCACAAAATAATGTTGGTAGATTGCTGGGAGGGGCACTGGACCTGTTGTTGGAGTCGCTGTCATGGTTGCAACAATTCATCCTTCCATCTAAGGCATACACAATAATCGGGAATAAACTGCATAAATTGGGAAATGGAATGCTTGGGAAACAGCAATAGTCACTCGCATTTATATAGCACAGTTAAAATAGTAAAACACTCCCGGGTGCCTCGACATAGGAACGTAATCGGGAGAAACTCATTGTGAGGCCAGCGCTTGATAAATGACACTGAGACAAAGCAGATATTGGATTGGTGACTAAAAGCTTGGTCAAAAAGCTGGATGTTAAGAATAGTCTTAAAGGCGTCAAGGGAGAGGTGGAGAAGTTTAAGGAGTGAATTTCATAGATCGAGGCCTAGGTAGCTGGCAGTGATGGGGTGAAGTGGTTAATGGATTCAAAAGAAGACAGAGTTGGAGAAACAGATGGGCTGTAGGAATGGAGGTGGTGACAGAGATGGGGAGAGGTGAGGCCATAATCGAATTTGAACCAGAGGGTGAGAATTTTAAAACTGAGGCATTGGTAGGCAGGAGCCAGTGTAGGTCAGCGAGCACAGGGGAACACAGAGTGTGAACTGGACTTTGCTGCCCCTATCCCAACATGTACCGAGTTTTGAATGAACACATTTATGGAGAGTGGAAGGAGGGAGGCTGGTCAGTGTACATTGGAATAATTGCATCCAGAGATGACAATAGTATGAGGGATTCAGCATCAGATAGGCAGAGTTGGGCAATATTAATGGAGGTGGAAGAGGCTCAGAAGCTTGGCTCAGAATCTAGTAGAACCCAGGTCGTGAACCATCCAGTTCTGCCTGAACTTTTAGCCTGGGAGGGGTTGAGCCAACAGATCTATTTTCAACATGCATTCAACTGAATGGAATGGATTTTTTTAACATGTTGGCAATTAGATGCACTGAATGACAGCTATCCAATGGGATGAATATTTGTGGGGGATGTTTCACATAAGGATGGAAGAAAAGGAATATTTTCAGCATTAAGATTTTCTTCACTGTAAAGATTTCCTCCATTTTTTATAAATTTCAAGAAGGAAAATTAATGGCCTTGTTTCCATCCCTGATTCCTTCTTGTGGAGACCCTGCCTTTAATAACTAACTCAGAAGACAACACTGAGCTGTTGATGATGGACAGATTGAGTTTTAAGCCCACCCATGTTGGCTATTGATGCAGTTCTTATATCTTCAACTTCGAGAAACCCACTGATGATGGCCAGTGTAGGGGTATTTTTTTTTTTCTTTGTGTTACTATTAATGGTTTAAATTCTGCACTGGAATGTAAGCGCAGCAAACTCAATGCATTAGAACCCTCAATATTATATGAAGCTGCTTTTAATAGAAGTGGTTCTCCAATATAAACAAAGAACAGACAGCTGACACAATGCTGCATTCTTGTCTTAAGTTATTAATTGAAGGCTCAAGCGAAGTGCAAAAACCTGTCAACAAGTGTCACTTGGTATCATTTTTTCAAAAGAATTTGAAGCATGATGAAACCCAGAGATGAGTATGCTTTCTCCTTCATTCCTGTATCGTTTTTGTACAGCTATTTTGGTGTTGGCTTTTACTTTTGATATTATCAACACTTACAAAGCGCCATTGTTTCTGTCTTTCCTTAGGCTGCGTGTTCCCTAGTGGGCAAGATTTTTTTTGAAACTAATGAAGCTCATGTAAACTGACAAGAAATAACAAATAAAAAATCTCTGGCGGTTAAAAGAAAGTAAACAATAGCTGGAATAGGGAAATGGGAGAATTCTTCCAAACCCAACGCTTAGAATCTATGAGGATCACAGCTGAGTTCACTGAACATGCATGTTTATGTTGATAGCATTTGGAAGTGGGAACTTTTATTTCCATCCCCCTTTTTAGCTTGGGGATGCTGAAGCCAGCTGAGGTGTTTTGTGTCATTCCCAGGCAGGGATGAGCTAATGTAGCCTGGACAAGGATACAAGATGCTTCTGCTATGAATTATTCCACGTTCCATCTTTTGAACAAGTATGGCGGCTTTGACAATTATTTGAACATTATCCCACATCCTGAATATGAATTAGTGATTTCTCAAATTCTGCTTCAACAGATTTTTATTAAAAATAATTAAAACTGCTTTTTAAAGGGGCCAGACTGCACACACAAATGATGATAACATTAATGTATGCATGTTTTGCTTTTAAACAAAAAACAAATTTACTTCCTTACAAAGAAAATCACTTTACAGGAAGATAAGAATTCTGTAGATCAGTTTTGCACTCAGTTCAGTACATAGCATTCCAATTGTTGTTTTTCAAACTGAACAAGCATTTTTAAAAAACATTAACTCCTTTTTTTAAAAAAAGGATATTTGCAAAAAACATATGGTATTTTGGTATTGGGTGAGTGGGTTGTGTTGAATCAAGAGAATCTTGAGGGAGTGACCCTCAAGATCACTGTTGAAGTTTAACCCAGTAAATGAAATAAAATTTTGGGCCAATTGTCTTCCTGAAACTGAGCAACAGATCAGCTTCGGAGAATAAATAAGAACAGATTTTGGTGAGTCAACTTTTCAATAATAAGTGAGACGTGCAATCTGGTGCATACTTTGCACTATATCACAAGGCAGTGAAATTTCTGGGCTATGTCTGCAGCTGCTCTTGAAACTGTGTGACACTTTTAGTAAAAGCAATCTCCTTTCATTCCTGAACCATTTGAATGCAGCCCAGCCTAATGCAGTGACGATGGTCCCTCTTCACAGCTGCCTGGGCCCTTCACTGAAAGGCGGTTGTGTAATCTCAACCTGTTTCCAAGTGGGCAGGAGTCCACGGTGCAAAGCTGCCCATAAGTTTGCACTAATTGACAGTAAATTGGCAATTTTGCTTAGAGAGGCCTCAAAGATGGGCTAGAGTGAGAAATTGAAATATTGTTCTAGAAGGGCTATATTTCTCAGGCACTTTCTTTGAGTAGTGTAGGTGGACCTGAACTTTCAACACTGGCTGTCAAAAGCAGAACTGCTTCATTCCCCAGTACTGCTATACCATAGCACAATAGAGCTAAATACACAAGATAGTTAAGGTATAGGAAACTAGGGATTCTATTAGGTACCCATAGGAAATAAAATAAATGGAGTTGCTTTCTCTAACATTCTTGGTCATTTCCATCCTCCATGGAAAGCAACGATCCCAAACATCACAACCAGGCTCTCTTCTCCAGGTGTCAGCTGTGGGTCAGTCTCTGATTCAGAAGGTTGTGGGTTCAAGTCACACTTCACAGACTGGACGCAAAATCCAGATTGATACCTCGGTGATACAGAAGGAGTGCTGCAATGTCAGAGGTGCCATCATTTAGATTAGATGTTAAACTGAGGAACTGTCCCCTTGTGCAGGGAACAGATCCATTGGAGCTAGGTCAAAGAATATAGAAGTTACCTCCAGTACCCTGGCCTATACTTTAGTTCATTCACTCCCAACAAGATTCTCATCCTTGTATTCAAATCTCTCTATTCACTTCACAACCTACCTCAGTCAGTCTTCATGTGGACATCCTGCACCTCCAGTCTTTCCCAATTCTTCTATGGTTCCTCTGAGGACTGTAGTAAGAACCAAGTTCTTGGCACCACTGGTGGTTCAACTGCACAGGAAGGGAGGAGGAAGAGTGGAAAAGGTATAGTGGTAGGGGATTCCATAGTTGGGGGAGCAGACAGGCATTTCTGCGAATGTGGACAGGGTCTAGGATGTCGCAGCAGCTGCAGGATATTCTTCTGGGAGAGGGTGAACAGCCTGAAGTCGTGATCCACGTTGGTCCCAAAGACAAAGGTAGGAAAAGGGATGAGGTCCTGAAAGCAGATTTTAGGGAGTTAGGAAGGGAATTAAAAAACAGGACCTCGAGCAGCAATCTCAAGATTGCTCCCAGTGTCACAATCTAGTAAGCATACAAACAGGAAGATTGAGCAGTTCAACACGTAGTTGGAGAAATGGAGTAGGAGGGAGGGCTTTAGATTTGAGGTATTGGGACCAGTTTTGGGGCAGGTGGAACCTGTACAAGAAGGAAGGGTTGCACCTTAATAGGACTGGTATTAATGTCCTCGCGGGGAGGTTCACTAGTGCTGTTTGGGAGCACTTAAACTAGATTGGCAGGGAACCTGAGGGCAAATTCAGTGTGAAGAGGAGAAAAACTGGCAGTGGGAAGTAGAGAAGTATCAACTGATAATGAGGATATATCAGAAAGTAGTACTGAGTTTGATAGAATTAGAGCGGGCAATGGTAAGTTATTAGATGGGATTAGAGTAAGGGGAAAGTAACCCTGATTTAGGCTTTAATGTGCATGTATGTGAATGCATGGAGTGGGTTTAATAAGATTGGTGAACTACAGGCACAGGTCGACAAATGGAATTATATTATTGAAATATCAGAGACCTGTCTCAAAGAAGGGCAGGGCTGGGTGTTAAATATTCCTGGGTGAGGTGTTTGGAGAGACAGGAAAGGAAGAAAAGTGGGTGGGGGGGAGGTGGAGTGGCAATATTGATTAAAGATTAATTACGGTACTGGAGATACTGGAGAGAGAGGATGTTCCAGAGGGGTCAAGGATGGAATCTCTCTGGCTAGAGGTAAGGAATGAAAAAGGTGTAATAACAATGATGCGTGTACTATATAGACCACCAACCAGTGGAAGGGATGTAGAGAAACAAATTTATGAAGAAATTAGAGAGGTGCAAGAATTATTGAGTAATTATAATGGGGGACTTCAAATATCCAAATATAGACTGGAATAGGAATAGTACAAAGGGACAAGAGGGGCAAGAGTTCCTGGAATGTGTTCAAGATAATTTTCTGCAGCAGTATGTTTCCGGTCCAAAGAGAGGGCAGGCAGTGTTGGATCTGGTTCTAGGGAATGAGTTGGCTCAAGTGGATCAAATATCAGTTGGAGAACATTTAGGGAACATTGTATCATAAGGTTTAGATTTGTTTTGGAAAAGGCCAAAGATCAACCCAGAGCAGGGAGAACTAATTGGGGGGAAGCCAACTTCGATGGGATGCGAATGCATCTGAGCTGAGTGAGTTGGAATCAAACGTTGGCAGAAAAGATGGTGGCTGAACAATAGGCCACCTTCAAAGAAAAAGTATTGCAGGCAATGTCAAGGTATATTCCTTTGAAGGGGTAAAGTAGGACAAATAAATCCAGAGCGCTCTGGATGACGAGAGGGATAGAGCTGAAGGTGAAAAGGAAGAAGTGCGCATATGACAGATATCAGGTAGAAAATACAACGGAGAATCAGGATGAATATAGAAGGACCAGACGGGAAGTGGAAAACCTAATAAGAGAAGCAAGGAGAGAACATGAAAAGAGACTAGCAGTTAACATAAAGAGGAATCCCAAGATCTTCTATAAGCACATAAATAATAAAATGGTGGGAAAAGAGAGAGTAGGGCCGATTAGGTATAAAAAAGGGGCCTTGCATGTGGAGGCAGGAGAAATAGTGGAGGTATTGAAGGAGTACTTTGCATTTGTCTTTACAAAGGTGCTACCCTGGCCGAGGTGAGAGAGGAGATAACTGGTACACTAGAAGAATTTACAATCGAGAAGGAGGAGGTGATAGAAAGGCATTTTCATTTAAAATAGATAAGGTACTAGGACCGGATGAGATGCATCCAAGGGTATTGAAGGAATGAAAGTGGAAGTTGCAGAGGCACTAGTGATAATCTTCCAGTCTTTCTTAGACACAGGGCTGGTGCCAGAGGACTAGAGAATTGCGAATGTTATACCCTGTTCACAAAGGGGTGCAAGGATAAAACCAGCCATCACAGACCAGTCAGTTTGACTTCAGTGGTAGGGAAACTTTAGGAAACTCTAGTTGGGGACAAAATCAGCAGTCACTTACATGAGTGCAGGATAACTAAGGAAAGGAAGCCTGGATTAATTAAGGGAAAATCATGTTGAACTAACTTGTTGGAGTTTTTTGAGGAGGTATCAGAGAAGGTTGATGAGGGCAATGCTGTTGATGTGATGTATCTGGATTTTCAAAAGGCATTTGATACAGTGCCACACAACAGACTTGTGAGCAAAATTCCAGCTCATGGAATAACAGGGAGCGTAGGCACTTGGATAGGAAATTGGCTGAGTGACAGGAAACATAGAGCAGTGGTTAATGGATGCTTTTCAGATTGGATGAAAGTTTGTAATGGAGTTCCTCAGGGGTCAGTGCCGGGATCCTTGCTCTTCCTGATATTTATATATATTTATATATATATTTATATATATATATATATATATATATGACCTAGATTGTCCAGGGTATCGTTTCAACATTTGCAAATGATACAAACATAGGAAAAATTGTCAACTATGAGGATAGTCTTGAACTTCAAAAGGGCACAAACATGTTGGTGGATTGGGCAGGCAAGTGACAGATGAAGTTCAATGCAGAGAAGTATGAGATGATTCATTTTGGCAAGGAAGAATATGTAGAGACAGTATAAAATAAAGGGAGAAACTCTAAAGGAGGTGCAGGAACAGAGGGACCTCAGTGTATATGTACATAAGTCATTGAAGATGACAGGGCAAGTTGAGAGGGCAGTTAATAAAGCACGTAGTATCTTAGGCTTTATAAATAGGGCATTGAGTACAAGAGTAAGGAGGTAATGATGAATTTGTATAAGACACTAGTTAGGCCTCATCTGGAGTACTGCATCCAGTTCTGGGCGCCATACTTGAAGGATGTGAAGGCATTGGAGAGAGTACAGAGGAGATTCACAAGAATGATTCCAGGGATAAAGAACTGTAGCTATGAGGATAGAGGTTGGGACTCTTTTTGCCTTGAGAAAAGAAGGCTGAGAGGAGACTTGATAGAGGTATTCAAGATTCTGAGGGGTATGGACAGGGTAAACAGTGAGAAACTGGTCCCACTCAAGAGAACATCAAGAACTAAAGGGCACAGATTTAAAATAATTGGCAAAAGAAGTAAAGTGATGTGAGGAAAAATTTTTCACCCATAGGACGTTTGGAGGAAGTCTTGAATGAACTTCCTGAGAGGGTGGTGGAGTCAGGTTCAATTGAGGTACTCAAAAGGGAATTGGATGCCTATCTGAAAAGAGAATGTGCAGAGTTATGGGGATAAAGCAGAGGAGTGGGGCTAGGTAGAATGCTCTTTCAGAGAGTCAGTGCAGACTCGATGGGCTGAATGGCCTCCTTCAGCACTGTAAAGATTCTCTGATTCTGCCATGTCATCAGCTCTACTTTTGGCTACCATGGTTAGCCCTCTGAACTGTTTCCCTAAAATCCACCAGTTCGCTGTTTACCCTCTCTGCTTTCAAAATCCTTCTTTTCCTTGACTGTATGCCTGCTTCCCTCCCTAGTTCCCATTTCCCCCTCTCCTGCTTTATCTCCACCTTCTTGCTCCATCCGTTCTTGATGAGCTTGGACATTTGATTCAATCTGTAGGAAGCCTGAAAATGGAACAAAATCAGAAATTGCTAGAAATACTCAGCATGTTGGGCAGTATTTGTGGAGAGAGAAATAGAATTAATGTTTCCAGTAGATGACCTTTCATCAGATCTAGGAAAGATTAGAGATGTAATAAGTTTTAAGCAAGTACAGAGGCAGGGAAATGGGGGAAGGTGAAAGACGGAGAGGGGATGAAAAGAAAAGTTCTGTGATAAGGTGGAAGGCATGAGAGATTAAATGACCGAAAGGGATGATAGTGCAAGGCAAGAAAAGGTGGTAATCGGACAAGCAAAGAAACAAAACATAGGGTCCTTCCATCCTTGGATCATGACCACACCACAACATCAAGCCATTGTTTCCAAGGCTGTCACTGGCCTCGTATCCTCTGGCGATTTTCCCCTCAACTGCCTACAGCCGCTCTTATCTCCTTCTCAAGATCCACAAATGTGACTTTCCTGTCAAATCCATCATTTTATCCTACTCCTGCATCACAGAACTGATTTTCTCTCTCTCAACGCTCTCTCCCCTTGCCCAGTCTCTCCCCACTACATTCGTGAATCCACTACATTCCCCACTACACTTCTGATGCCCTCATCACGTTAACAGTGCAGTATATTGGCCATAACTGTCTCCTTTTCAACATATACTTCCAGTTCCTCTAAACCTCTATCCCCCTCCAGGATGGTCTGGGAGCTCTCCGTTACTAGTTCTCATCCAGCATCACCCTCCTCAGCCTGACTGAACTTGCTCTCACATTGAACAACTTCTCCTTTGAGTCCACTCAAATTTTTCCAAATACAACTTGTTGCTTTTGAAATCCATGTGAGCGCTAGTTGTGCCTGCCTTTTCATGGTAGTTCGTTCTCTGTCCCAGTATGACTCGGGTTCGCACCTAGTACTGACTGTGTATGTACCAGTATCAGTGTCAATTCCAGCTCTCACCCTGTAGTGGAAAATTTCATTAACTTTGTTTCCAACTTCCACCCTTCCCTCCAGCTTCACATGGTCCATCTCTGACTCCTCTCTTCCCTTTCTGAACTTTGTTAGCATTTTTTGGGATAGGTTATCAACCAATATCCACTGTAAGCCCGCTGATTCCCACAGCCATGATTACACTTTCACCCACCCTTTTTGTAAGGACTCAGTACCATTCCCCCATTTCCTGTCTCTGCTGCATCCTTTTGTTTCATGATGCCACCTTTTATGCCAGTACTTCCAATATGTCTTCCTTTTTCCTCGACCATGGATTCCCACTGTTGGTTGACAGGGCCCTTAACTATGTCCGTTCCCTTTCCTGCACTTTGGCTCTCACCCCTACATCTCCTTTCCAGAATCACGATGGGGTTCCCCTTCCTCCCAACCAGCCTCCACATTCAAGGGATCATTTTTCACCTTGTGATGCTGCCATCAGACACATTTTTCCCTCCATTTTCAGCATTCTGAGGAAATTATTCCCTCCATGATAACCTGGTTGTCCTTGATCACCTGTTTCTCTTCCATGCAAGCACAGAGACACAACATCTGCCCTTTAGCCTCCTCCCTTCTTGCCATCCAAGGCCCCAAGCACTCCTTCCAGGTGGAATAGTGCTTTATTTGTACTTTCAATTTCATATACTATTGGCTCCTCACAATGTTGTCTCTCCACATTGGGGAAGTCAAAGGCAGATTGCATAACCGCTTTGCAGAACACCTCAGTCCACAAGCATGACTCTAAGCTTCTGGTTGCCTATCATTTTAATTCTTCACCTTGCTCCCACCCTGACCCCTCTAGTCTTGGCCTCCCTCAATGATTTTTTAAAATTCATTTATGGGATGTGGGTGTCACTGGCTGGGCCAGCATTTATTGCTCATCCATAATTGTCCTTGAGAAAGTGGTGTTGAGCTGCCTTCTTGAACCGCTGCAGTCCATGTGGTGTAGGTACACCCACAGTGCTGTTAGGAAGGGAGTTCGAGGATTTTGACCCAGTGACAGTGAAGAAACGGTGATATATTTCCAAGTCAGGATGGCGAGTGGCTTGGAGGGGAACTTCCAGGTGGTGGTGTTCCCATGTATCTGCTGCCCTTGTCCTTCTAGATGGTAGTGGTTGTGGGTTTGGAAGGTGCTGTCAAAGGAGGCTTGGTGAGTTCCGGCTTGGTGAGTTCCTGCAGTACATCTCGTAGATGGTGCACACTGCTGCCATTGTGTGTCGGTGATGGAGGGAGTGAATCTTTGTGGATGTGGTGCCAGTCAAGCAGGCTGCATTATCCTGGATGGTGTCAAGCTTCTTGAGTGTTGTGGAAGCTGTACTCAGCCAGGTAAGTGGAGAGTATTCCTTCACACTCCTGACTTGTGCCTTGTAAATGGTGGGCAGGCTTTGGGGAGTCAGGAGGTGAGTTACACGCCACAGGATTCCTAGCCTTTGACCTGCCCTTGTAACCACAGTATTTATTTGGCTAGTCCAGTTCAGCTTCTCGTCAATGGTATCCTGAGGATCTTGATAGCGGGGGATTCAGCAATGGCAATGCCATTGAATGTCAAGGGGCAAGGGTTGGATTCATTCTTGTTGGAGATGGCCATTGCCTGATACTTGTGTGGTGCGAATGGTACTTGCCACTTGTCAGCCCAAACCAGGTCTTGCTGCACTTGGACATGGACTGCTTCAATATCTGAGAGTTGCAAATCATGCTGAACATTGCACAATCATCAGCGAACATCCCCACTTCTGACCTTATGATGGAAGGAAGGTCATTGATGAAGAAGCTGAAGGTGGTTGGGCCAAGGCACTACCCTGAGGAACTCCTGCAGTCATATCCTGGAGCTGAAATGACTGACCTC
The DNA here is from genome assembly GCF_964194155.1 of Cetorhinus maximus. NCBI lineage: Eukaryota > Metazoa > Chordata > Chondrichthyes > Lamniformes > Cetorhinidae > Cetorhinus > Cetorhinus maximus. Next base: position 99,382,425 of record NC_135884.1, read on the forward strand.
CAACAACCACAACCATATTCCTTTGTGCTGGGTATGACTCCAAGCAGTGGAGAGTTTCCCCCCTGATTCCCATTGACTCCAGTTTTGCCAGGGCTCCTTGATACCACACTCAGTCAAATGCGGCTTTGATGTCAAGGGCTGTCACTCTCGCCTCACCTCTGGAGTTCAGCTCTTTTGTCCATTTTTCAACCAAGTGGCCCTGGCAGAATCCAAACCGAGCATCAGTGAGCAGGTTATTGCTAAGCAAGTGCCACTTGATAGCACTGTTGATGACCCCTTCCATCACTTTACTGATGATCGAGAGTAGGCTGATGGGGGGGTAATTGGCTGAGTTGGATTTGTCCTGCTCTTTGTGTACATGACATACCTGGATAATTTTCCACATTGCCAGGTAGATGCCAGTGTTGTAGCTATACTGGAACAGTTTGGCTAGGGGCGCAGCAAGTTCTGGAGCACAAGTCTTTGTTACTATTGCCGGAATATTGTCCCGGCCCATAGCCTTTGCAGTATCCTGTTCCTTCAGCCGTTTCTTGATACCACGTGGAATGAATCGAATTGGCTGAAGACTGGCCTGTGTGATGCTAGGGACCTCCGAAGGAGGCCGAGATGGATCATCCACTCGGCACTTCTGGCTGAAGATTGTTGCAAATGCTTCAGCCTTATCTTTTGCGCTGATGTGCTGGGCTCCTCCATCATTGAAGACGGGGATATTTGTGGAGCCTCCTCCTCCAGTGAGTTGTTTAATTGTCCACACCATTCAGACTGAATGTGGCAGGACTGCGGAGCTTAGGTGTAATCCGTTGGTTATGGAATCGCTTATCTATTATTTGATGCTTGTGCTGTTTGCCATGCAAGTAGTCCTGCATTGTAGCTTCACCAGGTTGACTCCTCATTTTCCGGTATGCCTGGTGTTGCTCCTGGCATGCCCTCCTGCACTCTTCATTGAACCAGGCTTGATCCCCTGGCTTGGTGGTGATGGTAGAGTGGGGGATATGAGGTTGCAGGTTGCAGTTGAGTACAGCTCAGCTGCTGCTGATGGCCCCCAGCATCTCATGGGTGCTCAGCCTTGTGTTTCTAGACCTGTTCAAAATCTATCCCATTTATCACGGTGGTAGTGCCACATAACAGGATGAAGGGCATCCTCAATGTGAAGACGGGACTTCGTCTCCACAACGACTGTGCAGTGATCACTCCTAATGATACTGTCATGGACAGATGTGTCTGCGGCAGACAGGTTGGCGAGGACGAGGTCAGGTGTGTTTTTTGCTCTTGTTGGTTCCCTCACCACCTGCCACAGACCCAGTCTAGCAGCTATGTCCTTTAGGACTTGGCCTGCTCGGTCAGCAGTGGTGCTACCAGCAGGAGCTTTCCTTGCCCATGTTTGACCTGATGCTGAGAATTTTCATGGGGTCTCATGGGATCAGGTCAAACACAGGCAAGGAAACTTTATGCCAAAAAAGTGCAATTTAAGCTCAAGGAACAGCACCTAATCTTTCAGTCAATTTGCAGCCTCTTGGACTCAACATTGGCATTTGGAAATTTCAGATCACAAGCATTGCTCTTATTTTTCCTTTTTTTGGGTGGTAGCTGTTGATGATTCTGTAATATGCCTCCATGAGATTCTTCCGTTTTTTTTACCTGTCCTGCTAACATTCCCTTTTGCTTTGCACCATTATCCCTTTTGTTACTTAATCTCTCCTGGCTTTCCACCCTATCACAGACCCTTGCTTTTTTTGACCTCCATGCGCTGCCCCCACTTCTTCCCCTGCCCCTGTACTTGCTTAAAATCTGTTACATCTCTAACCTTTTCCAATTCTATTGAAAAGTCATCAATTTCTACATTAAAACATGAGCTCTGTTTCTCTCTCCATGGATACTGCCATGTGTATTTCCAGCGTTTTCTGTTTTCATTTTGGAAGTTTTGTTTGTTGTTCGATGTCTGCCTTGTTCAGGTAGGAATTTGGGTATGCATGGGTGCATGTTTTTCTTTGACTCAGTTCTCTTCAGGCTTTTATCATTTGCAGCGTGGGCATTTACATCATTGAAGAAATCATCATGTGAAATTTGAACAATTATCCTTCATGTTTTGTATATGTTAAGAGAGGTGGAGTCATTGCCCATTGCTGCATTGATCTCCAAGGCTCCTCCAGACTTTCAAATGATCCAGACTCTGACGGGAGTTCTAGTCGATAAATTCAGCCCTTCCCAACTACAGGACTGAGCCAATTAGTGTAGCAACAGGGCAGTAATTTATTGCTGCAGATTAAGGCCCATCATACAATCACTTCAACCTATTAAATAAAATAAATAAGTTCTCAAATGTCATGCTTATCTTTGTGGCAGCCCAGTCACAAAATAATTTTCTTCTTTTCACAGGAACATTTGTTTAAAATAGTCTGTGGCAATCCAGCTTTTCTTTTTATTCCTTCTTGAGATGTGGGTGTCGCTGGCTAGGCCAGCATTTATTGCCCATCCCTAATTGCCGTTGAGAAGGTGGTGGTGATCCGCCTTCTTGAACCGCTGCAGTCCTTGTGGTGTGAGGACACCCATAGTGCTGTTAGGGAGTTCTAGGATTTTGACCCGGTGACAGTGAAGGAACGGCGATATATTTCCAAGTCAGGATGGTGTGTGGCTTGGAGAGGAGCTTGCAGGTGGCGGTGTTCCCATACTTCTGCTGTCCTTCTCCTTCTAGGAGTAGAAGTCATGGGTTTGGAAGATTCTGTTGAAGGAGCCTTGGTGAGTTTCTGCAGTGCATCTTGTAGATGGTACACACTGTTGCCACTGTGTTGGTAGTGGAGAGGGTGAATGTTTAATATGGTGGATGGAGTGCCAATCAAGAAGGCTGCTTTGTCTTAGATTGTGTCAAGCTCTTGAGTGTTGCTGGAGCTTTACTCATCCAGGCAAGTAGATGGTGGACAGACTTTGGGGAGTCAGGAGGTGAATTACCTGCCACAGAATTCCCAGCCTCGGACTTGCTCATGCAGCCACTGTATTTATATGACTGGTCCAGTTCAGTTTCTGGTTAATGGTAACCCCCAGGATGTTGATGATAGGGGATTCAGTGATGACGATACCATTGAATGTCAGGGAGAAATGGTTAGCTTTTCTCTTAATGGAGATGGTCATTGCCTGTCACTTGTGTGGCATGGATGTTACTTGCCACTCAGCAGCTCAAGCTGAATGTTGCGCAGATCTTGTTGCATATGGATACAGACTGCTTCAGTATCTGAGAAGTTAACTAGTGGTACTGAACAGTGTGCAATCATTAGGCAACATCCTCATTTCTGACTTTATTTTGGAAGGTCACTGATGAAGCAGCTGAAGATGGTTGGGTCTAGGATACTACCCTGAGGAACTCCTGCAGTGATGTCCCGGAACTGAGATGATTAACCTCTAAAAACCACAACCTTTGCGCTAGGTATGACTCTAACCAGTGGAGAGTTTCCCGCCTGATTCCTATTGACACCAGTTTTTCAAGGGTTCCTTGATGCCACACTCAGTCAAATGCTGCCTTGTTGTCAAGGGCAGCCACACTCCCCTCACCTCTGGAGTTCAGCTCTTTTTTTGTCCATTTTTGAACCAAGGCTGTAATGAGGCCTGGAGTCGAGTGGTTCTGATGGAAACCAAATTGAGCATTTAGCAGGTTATTGCTGTGTAAGTGCCTCTTGATAACACTGTTGATGATGCCTTCTATCACTTGGCTGATGATTGAGAGTAGACAGATGGGGCAGTAGTTGGTTGGGTTGGATTTGTCCTGCTTTTTGTGGACATAACCTACGTGAGCAATTTTCCACATTGTCTGCCTGGTAAATGCCAGTGTTGCAGCTGTACTAGAAGAGTTTGGCTAAAGACAGTGATAGTTTTGGGGCACAAGTCTTCAGTGCAACAGCTGGGTTGTTGTTAGGGCCCGCAGCCTTTGCAGTAGTAGTGCTAGTTCATGTGGAGTGAGTCCATTTAGTTGAAGAATGGCATCTATGATGGTGGGGACCTCAGGATGAGGTCAAAATGGATCATTCACTTGTACTACTGGCTGAAGATGGTTGCAAATGTTTCAACCTTGCCCTTTGCTGGGCTCCACCATCATTGAGGAATGCGATGTTCATATAGTTTTCTCCTCCGTTTAATTGCTTGCTTACTGCAAGTGGGAGGACTGCAAGCTTTGATCTGATCCGTTGGTTTTAGGAACACTTAGCTCTGTCCATCGCATGTTGCTTCTGCTGTTTAGCACGCTTGTAGTCCTGTCTTGTATCTTCACCAGGTTGACACCTCATTTGAGATCTGCCTGCTGCTGTTGCTGGCATGTTGTCCTGCACTCTTCTTTGAACCAGGGTTGGCTCCCTTGCTTGATGGTAACAGTAGAGTGGGGGATATGCCAGGCAATGAGGTCACAGAATGTGGTTGAATACAATTCTGTTGCTAATGGTCCACAGCGTCTCGTGGATATTTGGTTTTGAACTGCTAGCTTTGTTTAAAGTCTATCCCATCTACAATGTAGTTGTGCCACACAACACGAGGGAGGATGTCCTCAGTGTGAAGATAGAACTTTTTATCTATACAAGGACTGTATATAAAACACCATTGATTGGTGGGACTCTGGTTTAATACCTGCCTCCCGTACCACCATGGCTTGGGTAATAGGAAGAGGATTTGGGGAATTGTTATCCCTAAGCTACCTGCCTACCCTTCCTGGTGGTCAGTTTTGGCTGGAAGCTGGATAGGTGCTAACTCTGCCTGCTGTTGGTGCACAGCTTGGAAGGGATTTCATTTGTATTCACTGGTCAGCATTTGGTAGTTTAATATAACTTTAGTACAAAAGTAAAAGCATGTCACCAGCATGTGCCAACTGTCATTTCTTGTCAGTTATTTTTAATGTGGTGAAATTGATAGGAAATATGATTTATTTTTATAATTCTGACTTGTACCTTTGTTTCTCCAAAGTAATTGCTAGCAGAATCCTGTGGTATATTTTGACATGCAGTTTCTGTGATGTATTCCTCGGGTTTGTGCTGAATTCAGAGTCACTTCATCATACTAAAACAATTAATGCATTTAATTTCAGTTTCTTCAACAGCTATCCTCACACTGGCTGCCAGTAGTGCAGGAAATCAATGGCAGATTCTTCGTCTCCAATTCTTTGGGGAATAAACTTTCTATTGACATAATACCCAGGTGAAGATTTATTCCATATGAATATTTTTTAAATGTCTTTTATTTTCATTGAAATCCTACAGGAACTGGTGGAGGCGGTGGAGATCTCACACAGACAAAGATACACACGCACGCACACGCACACATACACACAGTTGATATACGGCCCAAAAAATACATGGTATTAAAGGAAAGGGAGACATGTTAAAGTTGATAAGGTTGCTGGTTCAGTCTGAACGTGATTTGCACTGTGTAAGATGATGCAATCCCTTTTGCGGGAGGTTTGAGGTTCATGCATACAGCAGCCACTAATGCTGTTCACAAGCTTGTAAACTGGTTAGGAGCCCTGGCGTAACTCGCATTCTGTGCAGATGTACATATCAAATCCTTGTTTGTACAATATGTTAGAACAGGGCAAAGGGCATCAACCAATCTTGAACCAGCATTGCTGATAGATGTCGACCCTAATTTCTTTATTAAATATTTCATAGTTGCATTGGGAAATTTTAGGTTGCCACCATTTCTGGCGAGCTATCCCAGAAAGGACCAACACTGGGAAGCTGTTCTATGTGCAGGTGATGAGAGACTTCCCAGCTAGTAGTGTGATTTCAGTGGGTCTGAGCACCTCTGGATAGGCCCTTGGACTGGTCTGAAGTCACAGTGCCCATTGTTTACTGTGGAGCTACTTTTGTGCATAATTGTCAACCCTTCCATTGTCAACATCGTTTAAACCAGCCTGGTGGAGGAATACATAGAAAAAAGCATTTATATGGTGCCTTTTGTGATCCCTAGATGTCCTAAAGTACATTTTTACAACCAATTAAGTACTTTTGAAGTGTAGTCACTCTTATAATGTAGGAAACATGGCAACCAATTTGTGAACAGAAAGCTCCCACAGACAGCCATGTGATAATGACCAGATAATCTGTTTGCGATGTTGACAGGGATAAATATTGGCCAGGACACTGCAGGTGACTCCCCTGCCCCTCTTCAAAATAGTATCAAGGGTTCTCCACCTGTGCGTGCCGATGGGGCCAATGAATTAAAAAGTGCTCCCCTGTAGTTTCCTCTTCTTTCCAGTTGATCAAATGAGGGAAGTAGTGCAGTCCATTGATTCATTTATCAGTCCAGACAGAAACTGCAAACAATTACAGTAGTTGGTAATTGAAATGCACCAGAGATCACCATGCACCCTGCTTCCAGGAGGATGGTAAGCACCTGTGCCTAGGTGTATTAGAAAATATTGGGGTAGTTTGGGGGATGGGGGGGGGATCTTCTTTAAATTAATGACTGGAGGACCATGGGGTGTTAGCCAGAATACTTTTGTTTTGCTTCTAGGGCTATAACCATGGTGCTGAGATTATTTAAGGATAAACATTTACCCTTATGAGTAATTGAGTTAGAATGTGAGAACAAAGACATTGGGGCAACAGGGCTTGGGAAAGAGGTAAAGACAATTTTCATCTCTGGCAGTGATTGATGTTGAATGGCTGCAATGAGGATTCTCCCAGACGATGTGAAGTTGAAATTGCTTCCCAGTCGAGTTCTGGTTCTTGGATGCAAGGGGAGCAAAAAACAAAGTAAACTGCATACCATTTAAAAAATCTGAAGCAAAAACAGATCATGCAACAACAACTTATATTTGTATACTGCCATTAGCATAGTAAAACGTTCCAAGCTTCACAGCAGCATAATCAGACAAAAGAAAACACAATGGCTCAGGCATCTGAAGTGAGCAGTTAAATGGCCAAATAGCCTCTTCTCTTTTTTTTTTGCGCTGTGTCAGTATATGTCTCACTATAATTCCAAACACAGTGAAGAAAACTTCAGTTTTGAAAGCCATTTGAGTCATCTAACAACTTGCACTGATGCACAGGAAGAACAATTGCTTCTGCTTATCAATGCTTTCGGCCCCATATCTAAGTCCAAACAACGATTTGGCATGAATTCGAGAGATGTCATGGTGAATTGTCTTTAGGAACACAGTGTAACAGTCCTTGAGTGTTTGATCAATAAGTGTGTTGTTGATAGTTTTTTAAAATATATATTCTATTTTTAGAAGTTGCACTTGGTTGTGAGAACGTGTTCAGCAAACATTATCTTACACTTTAATTTTTGCTTTAACTCAATCGAGCTCTTTCATTCTTTGAAGTGGCATTATAATTTTATGCTAAACATTAGCACTATAGCCGAGAAATGCCACTGTAACTGAATGTAAATGCATTAATTAGATGGCAAAGCCCTGAGCTAAGCTCGCAAGAGGGGAGGTGAATTAAATAAGGTTTTTCACTTCCATTTATAAATCATTATTGTTGACACATCTCCTAGACACCACTTCAAAATGGGAGAATTGCAGATTTGGTGCAGTATAGTGGTGGGCAGTGTAACTTCTGTGAAACATATAAAAACATCCTTTTAATAATCTAATTTGAATAATATGAGGCACCTCTTCTTTTGAAGCAGGAGTCAACCTATTATGGCAGAATGTATGATGCACTGGGGAGTGTCTCAGGCCGACAGCCATAATCACTTATTCAGTGTCGAGGATAAAGACCAATTGGAAAAGCTGGTTTCTGTTGGCCAAATAATGAGGCTGAAAGAAAGGGTGACCCTTGAATGAGGAGGGGGCCACTCTGATTTAGAACAAGCCTTCTTGGAGAGCCTAGGCTCATCTGGTGCTCAATGACCATTCAGTGCCCCAGTTGCAAATAATTTCTGGAGCCCCAAACACTGCAAGTCCTTCCTTAAACCTCTCTGCATCACGACACTTTTATTAAACCCACCTCTTTGACCATGCTTTTGGTTACCTGTCCTAATATTTCTTTTGTGATTCAGTATTAAATTTTGTCTGATCATTCCTGTGAAGTATCTTGGAATATTTTACTGCATTGAAGGTACTATATAAATGCAGGGTGGTGGTGTAGTTTAAATGCTAACCAACCCATCGAGACCTCTGAGATTTGAAATCACTTCTAGGTCTCCATTATATTTAAGAATAACTTGCTTCTATATAACCCGCTGTATTGTTGTCTAGCGTTTGCAGCATTGTTATGTTTGGCAAATATGGTTCCCCGACAAAAGACAAATAATGAGTTAGAGAGAACCGGAAGGTCCCAGAATCCACCCAGGTCTCTGTTATTTTGAGCTGATTTCAGCTGAGGTAGTACTTGGCCGTTCTTCTTGGTCACCTCACTCCTATATTAGGGAGAGAAATATTGTGCAGGATTCCTGTTCTTGGAAGTGAGTGGACATTGGTGATTAGACTTGGCTGTGAATCTTTCCTTACAGTTGATTTTCCTGCTAACACTCACTTCTTGGACTTGAAGAACAGTTAGTTTAGCAAGGTCAACTAACAGCATGCACAAGGAATTGACCTTGAGACCTTTTGCGCTTCATGGCACAGTATTCACTATATATAGTCCAACTAAGCCATTGGGGGACTATGACACAGCTGGTTCTAGGCAGTTCTACTCTCCAGCCCAGTCTTCCCAATTCTGAGTCATAAGCATCTTACTTAGCCACTTGCTTTCCAGTATAATACTAAGCTACTTGGCTCTTGGTCTGTGCCCTGTGAATCTCAGCACTAAAAGCATAACCAAAGGCTCCAGCATCCTTGCGTGAGGAGCGGGAACAAAAAGTCACTGGAAGTTGACTCCTATGGTCAAAAGACAGACAGTGCTTGTTATCTAAAGTTGCTCAAGGACAATGGCTGTTCCCATAGAGTGCTGCATGGTATAAAAGCAGAAAATGCTAGGAATGCTCAGCAGGTCAGGTATCATCTGAAGAGAAAGAAAAGTTAATGGGTGGGATTTTCCAGTCCCGCCAGAAGCAGGCATCGTCCCAAGCCGAACAGAAAATTTGGAGGGCAGCCATCTGGTTGCCCTCCAAATTTTCCTGCCCTGCTTGTGGCGATGCCCATCGCTGGCAGGACCAGAAAATCCTGGCCATAGTTTCAGGTTGAACACCCTTCCTCAGTACAGCGTTGTCGCTGCTGCAATGGAACCAAACTCCTGACGTATCTCGGCACCTTCAGGGGGGTAGGCAGGAAAATGTAGAGCAATTGTGTGTCAGGGTTTTTTTTAATGGAGATGTGAATACCAACACAAGATTGGGTAAAGTTTCAACATGGGACCCCCAGGTGTAAAACTGGCGTTGCAAACTGATCACCTGATTTTGGAAATCCCCAATGCAAGTTTTATGACTGGTCAGCAAAGTGAAAATCTACCCCATTATGTTATTTATTACACAAGTGGTGTTTTGTACACCTGCCTCACGTGTCTAAATAACACAAACCCATCCAGCGACTTTCCAATGGTAGAAATATCCTTCTAAATTGCTCTTTGCTTGGCTTATTATTTTCACCTGCAGTGGAGTCTTGTAACAGTTGAACCACTGTGGGCTTACTTTGGCCAAAGGGTGAAAATGTGCTAAATTAGTGCTTGTTAATGAGACTACTATGTGCAGTAAATCCAGACTTTTCAACAATTTTTCTCCTATTTGCTATAATTTTCATCTTACCTGGAGGTGCTCAAGTGCTGATCAGATGCAACTTCCATGGACTGTAAATGTGGGTGCCTTGCACTCACTTTTCCACTGAAGCAATGGAATGCTCTACAGTGGCGCATCAAGGATCGAGCGGGAGAGCGCACAGATTCTCTGCCACGCTGGATGTCCTAGTGAAGGAGGTTCAGGGCAGGAGAGATGTCTGAAACCCACAGCAGGGAAATAATGTCTACTGGCCTTCCTCTCCCTCTCTACTGCAGCAGTTGGTGCTACTCTGCCTGGACTCATTTCCCCTCATACTTCGTCCAGACCAAGGGATCCCCTAGCAAGATATTGATAACCAGTCACTTCCTTTCTGCGGGTGACTCCTATAATGTGGAACAGCGCAGCACTTGATCTTTTTAGGTGATGTTCTCAGAGAATTTATGGTATAAATATTGCTTAAGTGTGAAGCCTTGGACAAAGTGCCCTGGAAAATCTGTTTCCAAGGTCCTCTTCACATTTCCGGCAGCTGTGAACATGGGCCTGGGTTTTTATGCTCAGTGGCTCAGCAAGGATGCCTGATACTGACCTCCAAAGAGTTACAATGATAGCGGGAACTTTAACTCTCAATGTGTACACTTGTATGTAGCATAGTTTAATGGGGATCATTAGTACCAAGCTGCAGCAATGTTGCCATCAAGCTGTCCAAACAACGGCAATTTCATTCCCCAAGGCAATGCCTTGACCAATCAGAGTCAACCTGCCTGGTTTGAATTTAAATGATGACCGGTGCATTCTCCATGGTGCCCCCTTACCCCAACCAATAAACACTCTCTCTTCACATGCAGTATAAATTGTTGTTCCCTTTGCATTTGGCATTCTTGCAAATTATCCTGATGAGCACAAAATGAAAAGCTTGGACAACGTGTATTTCTTCAGCAATGTGAACTCTTAAATTTCCCAACTCACAAATGGGCACATTCAGAAGCTTTTAATGAGTAGCATTAATGGCTGATTTAATTGCATGGAGCAAAGGAGGGAAAGGCCACCTTGGGGCACTAGGGATGCACTGCAGCTGAAGAGAAGGAAATGGCTTATAAATGAAACTGTTTGCACTTGACCTATTTGGTCAATCTGTAAACTTGTATGTATTTTTTTTTTAAAAGTACATTTGCTGTCGTCCCCCACAGCAGTGAATCGTAGAGTCATTTACGCCATAGAAGGAGGCCATTCAGCCCATCAAGTCCATGCTATCAGCTCCTGGAGCAATCTAGTCAGCCTGACTACCCCCCACTCAGTACTTGTAGCCCTGGTAGGTTTATTTCCTTCAAGCGTCCATCCAATTTCCTTTTGAAACCATTCGTCGTCTCCACTTCCACCATCCTTGTGGGCAGCAAGTTGCAGGTCATTACCACTTGCTGCACTTTTTAAAAGTTCCTTGCATTCCCCCCCCCTGCATCTCCTGCCTTAAAATCTGTGTCTTCTGGTCCTTGTACCATCGGTTAATGGGAACAGTTTTTCCTTTTCTGCCTTATCCAAACTTGTCAATTGTATACACTTCTATCAAATCTCCCCTCAATCTCCTTGGCTGCAAGGGGAACAAGCCTAGTTTTTTAAACCTAACCTTGTAACTAAAATCCCCCATTCCTGGAACCATTCTGGTTGACCTCTTGGACCCCCTCATTCTTCCTAAAGGGTGGTGATCAGAACTGGATGCAACACACCAGTTGTGACCTAGCCAGAGCTTTATAAAGGTTCAGCATAACTTCACTGCTTTTATACTCGATGCCTCTAATTATGAAGTCCAAGATCCCATACCCTTTGCTAGCCATTCTCTCAATATGTCCTGTACCTTAAAGATTTAGTGGGAAATGGTGATGTAGTGATAATATCAGTGAACTAGTAATTCAGAAGCCCATGCTAATGCTCTGGAGACATGGGTTCAAATCCCACCATGGCAGCTGGTTTAATTCTAGATTCATTAATTGCATTTAAATTCAAAGCTAAACTCGGTAATGGTGCCCGTGATTATCATCAATTGTTGTAAAAACCCACCTGGTTCACTAATGTCCTTTAGAACATAAGAAATAAGAACAGGAGTAGACCATTCAGCTTCTCGAGCCTGCTCCGCCATTTATTAAGATCATGGCTGATGATCTTGTGTTTTGATTTTCACAATCCCTTTAGGGAAGAAAATCTGCTATCCTTACCTGGTCTGGCCTACATGTGACTCCAGACCAACGGCAATGTAGTTGACTCTTAACTGCCCTCTTAAATGGCCTAAAAGCCACTCAGTTCAAGGACAATTAGGGATAGGCAACAAATGCTGGCCTTGCCAGTGACACTACATCCCATGAAAGAATAAGTTTTAAAAAATGATCTATGCACTTGCTTCCCCAGGTCCCTCTGTTCCTGCACAGTCTTTAGAATTATGCCATAGGTCTATATTGCTCTCCCTATTCCTCCTGCCAAAATGCATCACCTCACACTTTTTCTTTCTCTCTCTCTCTCTCTCTCTCTCTCTCAAATTCCACCTGCCACTTGCCTACCCATTCTACTAGTCTATCTGTGTCATGTTGCAGATGATTCCTATCATCCTCACTTGTTTGCCACTCCTCTATTAAATTCCTTTCCTGCTGCCCTTGTGCTGCCTCGTCATACTTGGCATAAAGCACTCCCAAACGTTTTCACATCCGACACCTGAATAATGCAGTGGGCAATGAGAAATTGCATGTAATTGGCTCTTTAACAAGCTCAATAACTTGTTAATTCAAAATGGCAGGAGGCCTTATGGTTCCCACACTTGCTCACCTTCCCTAATATTGGAGACTGGCATGATGACATTGGATTGCCAACCCAACATCATCACGTCATATTTTATATACACGTTGGGGGGTATGGGAGGACAAGCTGTCCACCCAATTTTGTGGCAGTAAAATCCAGCCCATAATTTCTGTTGTGTGAACACTTCAATGGCCATTTGCAGGTGCATTTTATGGTGACTTCAAGTTGACTATTGAGATGCTGGTGTTAAATAGCTCACTTGAGCACAGGGTCTACTTTGTAACAGCATGCCTCTCTGAATTTATCTCCTCCTCCAATTAGCCCACTTTGCTAACATTCTAGTCCTTTGGGCAGAATCATCCGTTCCCTTTGGTGTCGGGTGTCATGGCAGGAGTGAGTGGACAATATGGCGGGAAGGCCAAAAATCGGTTTTATGCCATCGTGAAACATGTTTGCAATAATCCACCCCGCCCATCAATGTCGGGCCACGTTTCCTGCTGCCGCACGTTGGGAACTTCATTTTCATATATCTGCATATCATTATAAGCCCAGCTCGCCAGAATCATCCCCCCCACCACACCAAATTTATCGCCCATGTCGGCAGGAAAACACGCCGGTGCAGAACACTTCTTGACAAGTGTGACGTACAGAAGTCGGGACTTACCGTCAGGACCTTGCACACATCACGGACATCCGAGGAGCAGAATATGCTGGAGTCAACAGCAACGGGACCCTGGAGGAACATCCATGGCATGCTGGGTGAATTCTCGCGGACATGGCTTTGCCACAAAGCAGCTCACAGAAGGTGGAAAACCACCGTTGAGGGTCCGCTCTGCGACTTCAGTGTCTTGGCCATGGTCTGTTATGGTTGATCGTTAAGGGGGTGGAGAGGAAGGTCCGGGTGTGAGTAGGCGAGTCAGATGTACCGGGGGATGGGAGAGGAAGGCATTTGTGGGGGAGGGACGGTAGAGTTGAGGTTGTGGGGGGGAAGCGAAGTGTCCGGAGGGGTTGAGGTTGGATGGGGAGAACGAAGGCATCGGGGACAGAGTACAGGGGAGAATACGGCAGCTGGGGAGGTAGGTATAAGGGGGAGGGATGTGTGAGGGAAAGGAGTCAGGGGAGGGAAGAGGGATGTCCAGGTGAACTTGCAAGGAAGGGGCCTGTGAAGTCGATGTCTGCCTCCCGGGGTGAGAACTGAGGGTGGGGTGTGTTAAGAGGGAATGGTGAGAATGCCAGAGGGCAGAGTGAGGTGGTAGGGCCGGAGGGCGAGGATGGTTGGTGGGACACTGAGGCAGACACAGACCCCAGGGGTGGGAGGGAGGCAGTTGGGGGGGTTAATGTGGATGGGGTGGGATTTTTGGGAAGGTAGGGAACATGCATGTTCACCTGGACATCCCCAAAGGGAAAGGGTTGTGGCTGGTAGGTGACGGTGGGGAGTTGGAAAGTGATGGGGGGGGTCAACTGTGATGAGGGAAAAGACAGGGGTGACTGGGGAGGGGGAAAGAACGCACCCTGCTTACAAATCCGAAAGTGAAAGGAGACTTGTGGTGGGCGGGAACAGGTGCTGCATGGGAGTGTGATCAGTGGGTGGGTGGAGATGCAGGTCAGCTCAGCGATGGATAACTGAATGCGAACCCCAGCAGGCAGCATTGAAAATGCTCAGGACACTGGGGTAAGTGTGATGCGAGAAGGATCCGTGTGCGTGGGAGGGTGCTTACACGAAGCTCCGAAAGGCCCTGCCACACACAAATTCTTGCCCCAGAATCACTCATGGGCTAGCTGCGTGCAGCTGAACTGCTAGAGGGGGTCGGGTGGTGGAGGGAGTCCAGGGGGAGGACTCACGAAGCCTGCATTTGAAACTGAAAGATACCATTACACATTATTCAGTGAAAGTGATTATGTTTCCAGATTATAAAGTGACAAAATGTGTTCACCCCTGCAACCAACTGTGATCAGAATTCCTTGACTTTTATAGGCCTTACACTTCTAGTTGCTGCCCTGACATCCACAGCAGGGGTGGGGACAGACTGTGCAATGGTTGGCCCTGTTGCCTCTGATGACTTTAGCATGGGTCCTCTGGAGAGCCGAGACCTTGAGGGCCCTGGCTTGCTTTGACTGTCCTATGGGCCAGCTGCTCCCTCTGCGGTGACAGAGGACAGGGTTGAGGGGGTCACAGGAAAAGGGGACTTGGAGGGAGCGGACTGCCTCTGAGATTCCTGAGTGGATGACCCAAGGGTGCCAGCTGCTGCTCCTCCTCCCTTCGGGTGCTTGAGGGCCTCGGCCTGACTCCTTGAGGGAAGGAGCACCTGGAGGGACATCGAGGTGCCCTGTTTCCCTCTCGCGTTGCCACTGCAGGAACTCGCCCATGGCTAATGTGATGGAGTGCAGGTCTGCACGCATCTCCGTATTCTGCTGGACCAGGGTCTCCATAGTGTCCACCATCCTTCTCATTGAGACCTCCATACGTGCACATGTGGGCACACTTCATCAGAGAGAAGGCAGACACTCTCCTTCGACTCATGTGTCAATCTGTTGAGGACTCTCAACAGCTCTGCGTGATGTTCCCCCACCTTCTGACTCTCCATGATGAGTTGGAAGGCCGAATCCAGAGGTTTTTCATCTGACTCAGACCTCACAGATGTCTCTTCTCCATCAGTCCTCTGAGTGCTGGGGAGCTTGGCTGAACCTGCCACCTCCTGCTGCGGACACGTGTCTGTGCAGTGAACCCAAGCCTGCTCTACATCTAGGTCCCACCGAGATGTCTCTCTGCACTGGTGGAGGGTGAGGATAAGCGCTGTGATGGGTCTTCCAGGCTGCTTATTTCCAGCTGTTTAATGGAGAAGGTGTCCTCTTGGCTGGAGGTGAGGACGTGGATGGAGCTGAGGGACTGGCTGGCTGAGGGTGTCGGTCACTTGGCAGAGCTCCCTGTGAACCGAAGTAGCGATCATTAGTGCATTGCAGGAGAGAGAGCACTCACAGTTATGTTGAGAGAGGGATCATGTGGTGCAGGATCCTCGTGGGTGTTTGCCGCAGACCTCACCTTCGCCATAGGCCCGGTCCACGTTCTTGCCGGTCAGTGTGATAGCATGCTCCTCAAAGTGAGTGAAGGGCCTAATATGGGCCACTCTACCCATGGTCTGGGACCTCTCCCTGCTGCTGTGACCCAGCTTCCCCTGTATGAAACCAGATGGAGAGAGTGTGAGCAGGATCCATGGCACTGCATGGATGTTTGTGTGGTGAGTGGAGCCATGGACAGGAATAATGATATGAGTTCGAGAGGGCATTAGCCCGATGTAGATGTGAGGGTGTGTGTGAGTTAGTGATGTTGTCCCTTGAGGTGTGAGATCGCTGTGGATGTGTGATGGGTTTGTGAGCGTGTGAATTGAGTGATGAGAAGAGTGACTTACCCTGGCGGAATGGATGAGACCATTCATCCTCTTGTGGCACTGGGTGGCTGTCATCTTTTGCAAGGCCTTGGCGCTGACCACCGCTGCCACCATCTCCCATGCTGGATTGGTGACCTTGCTTGGCGGCCTTCACCCAGAGCGGGGATAGAGGACATCACGGGCCTCCACGGTGTCCAAAAAGCGCTCGTGTCACTGAATTGGGGGACTGCAGTCTTCTTGCCCTTCGGGACCATGTCTTCTGTGCAGCAGTCCAAGGCTGGGAACACTGAGAGGTGTGCGCGCAGCTGCACTTTAAATACGGTGCCCGGCGTGACGAAACGACACGGTGATGGCGAATGAGAGGCCGCGCACCATTGAAATGGCGTTTTTCCTGGGAATGCATGATTAATGAGGTGGGATCAGGATGAAATGGCGTGAAAAGCTGCCATTGCGGCCGACGGGTAAAATGTTCTTGTTCCCACCTGCTACTGCACTTGGTACAAATCTGGGATGATGCCGCCCTTGATTTGTAATCTCTCCAGCATGTTCCATATTATGATATATTTTAAGGTTACCTTTGTACCTCACAATTAGCTTTGCAGTATTGCAACAGTTGGGGCTACACCAGTGTTAAAGTGAGTGTAACACTGCTGACCTGGCAAGAACGCAAAATGTGGCACCCGTAACAAGTCTACCTGGAAGAGATGGACTCAGCTGTTGGCACTGGGACTTCAGCTGTCATTACATTCCAGTTAGCTGGCGGTCTGCTTTTCTCAACCCTAAAACATCTTGCTGCGCCACATTGGGCTAGAATAATAGGGTAACAAAAATATATACATTATCCAGGGAACTCCTTTGAGTTAAAAGCAAAACACTGCAGATGCTGGAAATCTGAAATAAAAACGGGAAATGCTGGAAAATCTCCGCGGGTCTGGCAGCATTTGTGGAGAGAGAAACAGAGTTAATGTTTCGAGTCCATATGACTCTTCTACAGAGTTCTGAAACGTTAACTCTGTTTCTGTCTCCACAGATGCTGCCAGGCCTGCTGAGTTTTTCCAGTATTTTCTGTTTTAGCTCCTTTTTTGAGTTGTTGGCCATCTATTGACACTCTCTGGCTGCGCTTGGTGGATAGGCACAGAACTCTGCCATGTCCACAATCAATCGAGATGCAAGGAACCAGCAGAACAAGAGCTGCTTGCTCATGTTAAAAGCCCCATAGGCACCACACTGGAGTATAACAACCATTTCAAATACTTATTAGCAAGAAAGAACCAAGAAATAAGGGACTTGCCAGAAGATTAGTGCTAATTATTAACTGTTCTTGGTGTCCTGATAAAATTTGAATTCTATTTCCCAAATCTGGATATTAAAGCATTAAATAAATATGCTTCACTGAGACACTTAGTTAAGATTGACTGCCTGCTGGGTTCCTTTCAAGTTTACATGATGGTTAATCAAATGCTCATGTCAAAAGCAGTGTATCCTCTCAATAATGGGTTTCATTTATTAAAAATTAAATCACAGCACAAAAAATGCACTTTGAAGGGGTTCTTATTTTAAGTGAAAGCAATCTAAAAATAACCTGGCAAAAGGTCGAAGTAATAAATGTAGACAGCCTAATCTGCTGTATTATCAGATTTATTTCCACATTTAATTGTTGGCTTTTTAATCTTTAGCTTAAGATACCATATGGTTCCTGTTCAGTATAATGATCTGGCATCTCTGCATTTGGCCTGTGTTCAGACCTTTCTTGTATTGGTTTGAAGCTATGTAGCATGCATGCATAATGAAATTAAGTGTCACTTGAAAAGAAGATATCTAAATCATAATGCACTATATTTTTTAAAAAAAGATTTCTACAAGGGATGCCATTGTATCTCAATCACAGAATCCCATTGGTGGCTGTGCCAATGCAAAAACTTTGACCAAGCTTTTGGTCACTTTGCATAATGTCTGTGCCAATTTCTGTTTGATTATACTCCTCCTCCAAAGTGCCTTTGGGATGCTTTACTGCCTTACAGGCAGTATATAAATGTAAGTTGCATTACGGACAGGAGAGAGACAGGCAAATTGTACCTATTTCCTCTTACCACTTGTCTGTAAGCAGAAGGCATTTTGAATTTTTCTTTGTTTTTAAAACTATACGGTGGCGTGTTTTCCCAATCCCCCAGTTTTTGTGATCCAATTTCTTAATAATCCACAGCAAACTCGAGTTAGGATTAACTCAAAAAGGTTAGTTTATTTCATATTTTAAAAAAAACCAGGGGAGACATGTCCACAATGTTCCACTCCCAACACACACTCACACACAGTAAAGGGGGGACTTAAAAAAAAGAGTTTTACTGTATATGGACCACAGAAATACTTTCATGTAGGAATTTAACTTCAGCTGACTGAAGACCAGAGTTGTAGCATTCACTTTTCAGTTGGTGCTGACCGCAAGAAGAAGTGGATAGACAGAGATTGGGTCGTTTCTGTAGGCGATGGTACAAAATCTTCCAACGGGTTTGGAGGTGCAGGCTGCTGTTCTGCCTGGAGTGGTTTGTTTCTTGGTGGTTCCTCAGCTGGATGTCACAGCAGACTGACTGACTGACTATTTCGCAGTTCTCAAAGGCATATAGGGATTTCAAAATAGTCCCTTGAGTCATGTGACCTTCCTTCTCCACAGTGGATAAACATCCCTTTTGAAGCCAATGTCTAGAATTGGCTTTGATTTCAGGACTGATAGTATCCCAGTCATTAGTTGTTGAATGAGATACCATCTATATTGAGGATCTGGTGTTTGGGAAGCCATCGTCTAAGCAGGCCCACTGACTTCACTAGCAAGATGAGTTTATCAGATGCAAATGACATCCCTTTTGAAATGCGCCTGGTCAGTCCAAGGTGTGATATGAGTCTGTTAGCAACTTTCTAGGCATAACAAGGTTGGATATGCAAGCCTCCTGTGCTTTTGTGATTACAAGGGGTCTGTACAATGAGGTGTGAAATTCCATAAACTGAGAAAATAATTCTTTAGTTCTTTAAGCTCCTGGTGGTGGCTCTCAAACAAAGGGGAGCCCTGTGGTCAAGTGACTTATACCAGTCATCTTTTCGGCTTGGCAAAAATACCATTTTTTTAAAAATAGCAATAAAGATAAAGTTTTGAACATATGGTGTTAGAATTCTTCTCATGTGGTAGGAACCCAACAGTTCTTAAATTGGCTTTGGATGGGTGGCATTATGCAATGATTTTTTTTAAAAGTGGGGTTCAGGGCATACTGATGAAGCGATCTCGCTACCCCCAAGCCAACCATCGAAGGAAATATGCCACAAATTGCCAAGGCAAAGATCTTTATGATCCTAGATGTGAAGGTTGGTTACTGGCAAGTGAAGCTGGATAAAAGCAGCAGCTTTCTAACATTCTGGATGCCATTCAGGAGATACAGACGGTTGCACATGCCACTTGGCATTTCCACAGCTCCAGAAGAGGATCAACACAGACAGCATGAGATAGTCAGTGATCGTCCCAGAGTGGAAGCCATAGTGGATGATGAGCTAGTCTATGGATGTGGAGGCACAATGGAAGAAGCCAGAACTGACCATGATCAGAATTTAATATGACTGCTAGAGAGAGCTCGCCAGATGAACCTGAAGCTGAACAAGAAAAAATTGCAATTGAAAATGCCTGAAGTAGAGTACATAGGTCATATACTGACAGCAAAGGGTCTTCGCCTGGATTCTGACAAAGTCAGAGCTGTAGCAGCGATGCAGCAACCAACAGATGTGAAATCAGTGCAATGGTTTGTTGGATTTGTGAACTATTTAGCAAAATTTTTGCCTAATTTGTTGTTGGAGTGTGAACCATTATGCAAGCTCACTGCCAAGGAGATGGTGCAGTGGTATTGGGGCACAGAACAAGAAGCAGCGGTCACTAAAGTCAAACAACTAGTGATGACAACACCAGTGTTGAAGTACTCTGATGTCAATGATGAAGTCCCCTTGCAGTGTGATGCCAGCAAGGCAGGTCTGGGAGCAACCCTAATGCAGCAAGGACAACCAGTTGCATTTGCATCAAGGGCATTAATGCTAACTGAACAATGCTACACTCCGATTGAGAGCGTGCCTGGCTATTACCTTTGTTTATGAGCATTTTCATCAATACCTGCTTGGGAGAGACCGTGACAATGGAGTCAGACCACAAGCCACTTCAAAGCATTTTCCTCAAACCCATTACTATCTGCCTCCAAAGCGTCTGCAAAGAATGTTACTTCATTTACAGAGAGGTCTTCTGGACGTGATATAGAAACAAGGGAAATATGATGTATGTCACTGACATGCTATGGAAAGCAGTACTCCCTTTGAAGGAAGTTGAGGATGCTAAAACAGCATGTGAAATCTTCCATATTTAACGTGAAACAGGAGCACAACATGCTCAAAGTCATCAACCCAGCAGAGACATTGAATCTGGCAGACAGGAAGTGTCCTGCTCAAATCGAGCAACATATCCAACAGGATGCAACTGTCTAAGTACTACAAGAAGTAGTGATGCAAGGATGACCTGAGGGCATCAAGGACACACCTGTGGTCATGAGTGTATTGGGCATACAGAGATGAATTGACAGCCCAAGATGGAATTTTGTATAAAGGAAATGGAATCATCATCCCTAAGGAGATGAGAGGAGGAATACTGAAGCCTATCCATGCAAGCCATCAAGCAATTAAGTAAAGTCTGAGGTTGGCAAAGGAAGTACTCTACTGGTCAGCCAGTGCGGTGTTTGTAATGAGTACCAAGCTAGAGAGCCACTGATAATGCATGATGTCCCAGACAGACCATGGATGAAGCTGGGAGTAGACCTCTTCAATATAGCAGGAACTGATTATCTTATTACTGTAGACTACTAATACTGACTACTGGGAGTTAGACCAGCTGACTTCAAAGATGACCAGTGAGATTGTAGAATGCCTGAAAGCACAGTTCAGTCGTTATGACATTCCTCAGACATTGAATGACAATGGCCCTCAGTTCATGAGTGAAGAATTCAGCCGCTTTACAAAGGATTGGGAAATTTAACTCTATACAGCATCTCCGCACTATTCCCAGTTGAATGGAAAGGCTGAGGCGGCAGTGAAAATCGCCAAAGGAATCATCAAGAAATCGAGCAAACCCAGCACAGACGCATAAAAGGCAATCCTTGAGTGGAAAAACACACCGACTGAAGGCATAGAAAGTAGTTCAGTCCAAAGACTAATGTTCCGTCACACCCAAACTACTCTTTCAATAGCAAAAAAGCTACTGAAACGAGAAGTAGTAACAGGCATGAGTGGAAGGTGAAACGGCAGAAAGCCAAATTTCATTCTGACAAAATGCTAAACCATTACCAGAGTTGAGCATTGGAGAACCAGTCAGGGTACAAACCTTCAATGCTGCCAACATGAATTGGCCCACATGGTATCTTGCAACATGCATAGAGCAGTTGTCACCTCGATTCTGCGTAGTGGATGTGAATGACCAAATAAACCAGCGAAACCAGGCGTGTACAAACAACGAGAAAAGCTTTTCCTTCATTGCAGTTGGCCGATCAGGAAGATGAGACCTCACCAGCTGCACAGAGTACAGAACTACCATCACTCCCAGAGATCCACCGGTACACTACAATGGGAATGGAACAACAACAGTTACATGGCAACAACAAGTGTCATGGGAATGACACTCACTCCCCAGAGAGGGAATATCACCTAGACAACAGCCAATAATGATGCATATGCGTACCATAGTCATTGAATTGTGAAGGTCTCCATGTATGCAATGCACGTGTAGAGATGGCTAGAATAGCGAACAGGTTTGTTTATGCACGAGAGTAGTTGTACTATGGGGGTAACCTGGGTAACTCACAGTTACACATGATAGTGCATGCACATTTGTCTATTGTTCATTATGAAAAGGGGAATGTTTGGGACTGAAATGTAATCATATACTAAAGGTCCTACCTGGCTTGTGTAGTCATGTGGCCTTTACTATGATGTACTCCCTGCAGGCAGCCATGTTACATTCAGTTCTAGCAAAGATGTTGTATTAGAAGGATTGTACTCTTTCAGCTCATAACACGCAGCTTCTCTGTGTATCAAGCACTGTTTACAGTATGCAGCTACATCTGCATATTCTCATCTCACGTTTTAAACCTTCTAAGCAGCAGAAGTTGCGCCTCCAATTTGGTGTCTGCCAAAGGGGTTATATCCAATTATTTTTACAGCAGAAATGGGCCATTACATCCAAAGGTTTGTGTTTCTGCTTGACACAAGCTTCTCCTCATATTACCTCATTTCACTCTATCAACATATCCTTCTAGTCCTTTCTGCCTCATGTGATTATCTGGTTTTCTTTTAAAAGCACCTATGCTAATTATCTCAACTATTCCATTTGACAGAGTTCAACATTCTCACCAGTAAAGTTTCTGCTGAATTTCTTTCACTCAGAGCTCTAGCATGCTATTTCATTAATTCACTGATTCTGACAATTTACACGCTTGCTGCACATCAGGTATAATGTAGGTTCCTCATTCAGGCACCTCTTGTGTTACTTCATAATGTTCAAAGAGTCTTTGTCCTATTCTCAAAAGAGAAAACTGTGTATAGCCTTTGTCACTCGTGGACCAGTGCCAATCTGTAGTACTGCAGCTGTCTGTGGGGAGCAAACCATCCAAATCATTAAGGGAATGGACACAGCGGAACTGTATGGCTGTGCCCCAGCCCAACAAGGCAAGGCCTCAATTCAGCAGCTTCTTGCTAAGCTTTTTACACTCATTCAATGACACAACAGGCTGCCATGCTGGTCTCTCTGCTGCAGGGAACTGCCGAGGCCTTGTTTTATTTTCTATATATTCATTCATGGGATGTGGGCGTCGCTGGCTAGGCCAGCATTTATTGCCCATCCCAGTATTGTGATCACAGCCATTGACAATGGCATCAGATGAGTAGCAATAAGAGGAAGGGACTGAAAATACTAATTGGTGCAAGCTCTTCACATAGTCCTTTTATTTTGGAGAATCTTCAGAGCTTCCTGCATGAAACATCACACAAGATGCACCAATGCTGCTCCACCGCCTATTTGGGCATGGGGAACCTTTACAACATTATGGAATGAGTGAGTGACATCTCTGGGGCATTTTTCAGAGCAGCTCCCAGAGTCAGAAGGCATGAAGTGATAATGCCATTCTGCTCCCCAACACTGGGCAGAATTTTTCTGAGCTAGGTGGAGGTGGGTTCCAGTGCGTGTGGAGTAAAAAAGTCCTGGAAAATGACATCTGGTTGAAATCCCAATGTCATTCTAGCCCTTTTCCACCTTTTTCCTGGGGCAGGTTCCGAGCCCTGTGGGGAACCTCAGTGGGTCTGGTGGGAAAGCTATTAGGGTAATTTAAAAAGGCAATTGGAGCCTTTGTAACCCGAGATTTCTTCCTCCACCAGTGTAAGCTTCCACACTGTTTGCATCTCACCAGGGTCACTGAGATAAATGCACAGCGGAGGAGCTTCTTCAGTGAAATTGACAAGCTGGGAAGTTACACTGAAAGAACCCCAGGCATGGCCATTAAGAGGCTGCTCTTCAAAGCACATCCTTGCCCAGAGAATGCTTTCACTGCTTGACTGGTAGTTGCCAACATTTTGAAAGGCACTTCAGTTGCCTTCAGCTGCACTTCCTTGCTGCCAGTCTTCAACACAGCATGGGAGTGACTGATGTAGCTCCAACTTCTACCTCTGCTGAGGGGCAAGGGCAGAGGCCATACCCTCAGCAATATCTCCAGCAGCAGCCAGACCAACAACAACTGCAGCATCAGCTCTCTTCCACTCTGCGACGCTATCTCATTAATTCACTGATTCTGACAATTTACACATTTGCTGCATTTTCTTGAACCACTGTAGTCCATCTAGTGAAGGTACATGCACAGTGCTATTAGGGAGGAAGTTCTAGGATTTTGACCCAGTGACAGTGAAGGAACGGTGGTACATTTCCAAGTCAGGATGGCAAGTAGCTTGAAGGGGAACGTCCAGGTGGTGGTGTTCCCATGCATCTGCTGCCTTTGCCCTTCTAGATGGTGGTGATCGCAGGTTTGGAAGATGCTGTTGACCCTTAGTGAGTTGCTGCAGTGCATCTTATGGATGGTACACATTGCTGCCACTGTGCACTGATAGTGGAGCGAATGAATGTTTAATGTGGTAGATAGGGTCCTGATCAAGTGGGCTGCTTTTTTCTTGGATGGTGTTGAGCTTCTTAAGTGTTGTTGGATCCAGGCAAGTGGAGAGTATTCCATCACACTCCTGACTTGTGCCTTGTAGATGGACAGGCTTTGGGGAAACAGGAGGTGAGATACTTGCTGCAGAATTCCCAGCCTCTGACCTGATCTAGTAGCCATATATTTATATGGCTAGTCCAGTAATGGTTCTGGCCAATGGTAAGAACCAGGATGTTGTTTGAGGGTGGGGAAGTGGGGGTGGGGGGTGGTTTCAGCAATGATAATGCCATTGAATGTTAGGGCACGATGTCTAGATTTTCTCTTGTTGGGGATGGTCATTTTCCAGCATTTGTGAACCATCAATGTTATCAGTCCACACCTGAATGTCATCCAGGTCGTGCTGCATATGGACGTGGAATGCTTCAGTATCTGAGGAGTTGCGAATGGTAACTGAACATTGCAATCATCAACAAACATCACCACTCTAACCATATACTGAAGGGAAGGACATTGATGAAGAAGCTGAAGATGATTGAGTCTAGGACACTAGCCTGAGGAACTCCTGTAATGATGTCCAGGGGCTGAGATGAGTGACCCCCAACAGTTGTTGACCATCTTCCTTTGTGCTAGGAACGACTCCAACCAGCTGATTCCCATTGACTCGAATTTTGTGCCCAAGTGCGCTTGCACTGAGTAGCCCTATGGTGCCCCAACTTCTCATGTAACATTTGGAGGGAGGTCATCCTATTATTTTTTACCTTATGTGGTGGTGTTCATGTCTTGGGAGATTCTGTGGAACTTTGGCAAGTGTCATCAAAGGCTCCCAGGGAACACCTGAGGTGGACAAAGGCATAGAGCTCTGGTACATGGTTACTGTTCAAACTTGTCTCTAGCTAATGACATTGATATGCTACTTAATGTAATTGTCTGTTTCCTCATGGAGAACTCGGCTGCTTTTGTTTTGCTTATCTTTGCTAAGCATGCAATTTCTTTTAGATTTCTGGGTAATTCCTTTTTTAAATTCTCAATTAATATGGAGAGCATTGTGAAAATGACAATTACTATGAGATTTTTGCTTAATTGCTTGCAAACAAAAAGGTCAGTGTATGCACTGTAATAGTGACATTTCTCTTAAAATGTTGTAACATTATTTTCAAAAAAGAAAGCAGTGAACTACTGAATAGGGTCCTACTACTTGTCTAATCATCTGTTATGTGCTAAACTATTTCCCACCAGGTATACCTATATGTCTCATCAGTGCTGCCTTTGCAATTTTGTGGTGCTGTCAAGCTGTTTGTTATCTTTCAATATCCTCTAGCAGATAGAGTGAGGTGGTGAAGACAACAGATGTCTCCTGAGTCAGCATTCAAAGTTCCTGACTCTCCTCATGTTAAGCAATCTAAGATATTAATTGACTTCTGACCAATTTCCCTCGCCCAGATAAAACATCTTTACCACAGGGCGTTCAAACAAGAAAAAACTAGCACAAAGGAGGCAAGCTCTCCACCCAAGTACTGAAGCAGCTAGCTCACCCTTGCAGCAATATGATTGACAATCCAGGGCCAGCAGTATTTTGGTACTTGCAGCTTTGGGTGCAGCTGGGCCAAAAGTACTTAATGGGTTGTAGAGGAATGAGTTACAGAAAAATAGTAGTTAAAGATATTTACTCAGCCTTGAAGGAAGAGGTGCTGCCCAGAGATCTATGCTGCTGCCTGCTGAGAGTTTGCTGAGCGCAAATTAGCTGCTGAGTTTCCCACATTAGAAAAGTGACAACACTTCAAAAAGTACTTTATTGTTTTTTTTAAATTCATTCACAGGATGTGGGCTTCACTGGCTGGGCCAGCATTTATTGCCCATCCCTAGTTGCCCTTGAGAAGGTGGTGGTGAGCTGCCTTCTTGAACCGCTGCAGTCCATGTGGTGTAGGTACACCCACAGTGCTGTTATGAAGGGAGTTCCAGGATTTTGACCCAGTGACAGTGAAGGAATGGCGATATATTTCCAAGTCAGGATGGTGAGTGACTTGGAGGGGAGCTTCTAGGTGGTGGTGTTCCCATCTATCTGCTGCCCTTGTTCTTCTAGATGGTAGTGGTCGTGGGTTTGGAAGGTGCTGTTGAAAGAGCCTTGGTGAATTCCTGTAGTGCATCTTGTAGATGGGGTACACTGCTGCTACTGTGCGTCGGTGGTAGAGGGAGTGAATGTTTGTGGATATGGTGCCAATCAAGCGGGCTGCTTTGGACTAGATGGTGTCCAGCTTCTTGAGTGTTGTTGGAGCTGCACTCATCCAGGCAAGTGAGGAGTATTCCATCACACTCCTGACTTGTGACTTGTAGATGGTGGACAGGCTTTAGGGAGTCAGGAGGTGGGTTACCCTTCACACTATTCCCAGCTTCTGACCTGCTCTTGTGGCCACAGCATTTATGTGGCTAGTCCAGTTCAGTTTCTGGTCAATGGTAACCCCCTAGGATGTTGCTTAGTGGGGGATTCAGTGATGGTAATGCCATTGGACAACAAGGGGCAATGGTGGATTCTCTCTTATTGGAGATGGTCATTGCCTGACACTTGTGTGACATGACTGTTACTTGCCACTTGTCAGCCCAAATCTGGATATTGTCCAGGTCTTGCTGCATTTGGACACGAACTGCTTCAGTATCTGAGGAGTCGCAAATGGTGCTGAGCGTTGTGCAAACATCAGCAAACATCCCCATTTCTGACTTTATGATGGAATGGAGGTCATTGGTGAAGCAGTTGAAGGTGGTTGAGCCGAGGACACTACCCTGAGGAACTCCTGCAGTGATGTCCTGGAGCTGAGATGACTGACCTCCAACAACCACAACCATCTTCCTTTTGTGCTAGGTGTGACTCCAACCAGTGGAGTGTTTTCCCCCTGATTCCCATTGACTCCAGTTTTGCTAGGGGTCCTTGCTGCTACACTCGGTCAAATGCTGCCTTGATGTCAAGGGCAGTCACTCTCACCTCACCTCTGGAGTTCAGCTCTTTTGTCCATCTTTGAACCAAGGCTGTAAAGAGGCCAAGAGCTGAATGGCCTTGGCAGAACCCAAACTGGGTTTCAATGAGCGGGTTATTGCTAAGCAAGTGCTGCTTGGTAGCACTGTTGATGATAGACTGATGTGGCAGTAATTGGCCGGATTGGATTTGTCTTACTTTTTGTGTTCAGGACATACCTGGGCAATTTTCCACATAGCCAGGTAGATGCCAGTGTTGTAGCTGTTCAGGAACAGCTTGGCTAGGGGCAAGGCAAGTTCTGGAGCACAAGTCTTCAGTACTATTGCCGGAATATTGTCAGGGTCCATAGCCTTTGCAGTATCCAGTGCCTTCAGTCGTTTCTTGATATCACGTGGAGTGAATTGAATTAGCTGAAGACTGGCCTGTGTGATGCTGGGGACCTCTGGAGGAGGCTGAGATGGATCATCCACTCAGTACTTCTGGCTGAAGATTGTAGCAAATGCTTCAGCCTTATCTTTTGCACTGATGTGCTGGGCTCCTCCATCATTGAGGATGAGGATGTTTGTGGAGCTGCCTCCTCCAGTGAGTTGTTTAATTGTCCACCACCATTCACGACTAGATGTGGCAGGAATATAGAGCTTAGATCTGATCCGTTGGTTGTGGGATCGTTTCGCTCTGTCTATCACTTGCTGCTTATGCTGTTTGGCATGCAAGTAACCCTGTGTTCTAACTTCACCAGGTTGACACCCCATTTTTAGGTATGCCTGATGCTGCTCCTAGCATGCCCTCCTGCACTCTTCATTGAACCAGGGTTGATCCCCTGGCTTGATGGTAATGGTAATGCCGGGCCATGAGATTACAGATTGTGTTCAAATACAATTCAGCTGCTGCTGATGACCCACAGCGCCTCATGGATGCCCCGTCTTGAATTGCTAGATCAGTTCGAAATCTGTCCCACATAGCACAACACGATGGAGGGTATCCTCAATTATAAAGCCGGGACTTCATCTCCACAACGATTGTGCGGTGGTCACTTCTACCGATACTGTCATGGACATATGCACCTGCGGCAGGCAGGTTGGTGAGGATGAGGTTGAGTATGTTTTCCCATCTTGGTGGTTCCCTCACTACCTGCTGTAGACCCAGTCTAGCAGTTATGTTCTTTAGGGCTCGGTCAGTAGTGGGCCTATGTCCAAATCACTTTTAGACATTGAAGTCCCTCACCGAGAGTACATTCCGCGCCCTTGTCACCCTCAGTGCTTCTTCCAAGTGGTGTTCAACATGGAGGAGCACTGATTCATCAGCTGAGGGGAGGGGGCGGTACGTGGTAATCAGCAGGAGGTTTCCTTGCCCATGATTGACCTGATGCCATGAGATTTCATGGGGTCCAGAGTCGATGTTGAGGACTCCCTCCCAACTCCCTCCCCTGGACAATATCCAGGCTTGGGCTGACAAGTGGCAAGTGACATTCGCACCACATAAGTGCGAGGCAATGACCATCTCCAACAAGAGAGAATCTAACCATTGCCCCTTGATGTTCAATGGCAGTACCACCACTGAATCCCCCACTATTAACATCCTGGTGGTTACCATTGACCAGAAACTGAACTGGACTAGCCATATAAATACTGTGGCTACAAGAGCAGGTCAGAGGCTAGGAATAGTGCGATGAGTAACTCACCACCTGACTCCCTAAAGCCTGTCCACCATCTACAAGGCACAAGTCAGGAATGTGATGGGATACTCCCCACTTGCCTGGATGAGTGCAGCTCCAACCAACACAAGAAGCTGGACACCATCCAGGACAAAGCAGCCCGCTGATTGGCACCACACCCACAAACATTCACTCCCTCCACTGGCACCGACGCACAGTAGCAGCAATGTGTACCATCTACAAGATGCACTGCAGGAATTCACCAAGGCTCCTTCCACAGCACCTTTGAAACCCACGACCATTACCACCTAGAAGGACGAGGACAGCAGATAGATGGGAACACCACCACCTGGAAGTTCCCCATGAAGTCACTCACCATCCTGACTTGGAAATATATCGCTGTTCCTTCACTGTCGCTGGGTCAAAATCCTGGAATTCACTTCTTAACAGCAGTGTGTGTGTACCAACACCACATGGACTGCAGCGGTTTAGGAAGGCAGCTCACCACCTTCTCAAGGGAAATTAGGGATGGGCAATAAATGCTGGCCCAGCCAGCGAAGCCCACATCCTGTGAATGAACAAAAAAAAGGAGAAAGGAATGGAAGGATATGCTAATAGGACTGTATGAAGGAGGGCGCGAGGAGGCTTATGTGCAGAATTGACCTCTTGAACCAAATGGCATGTTTTCTGCACTGTAAAACCATTGCAGAGGGCAAAGGCTGAGATGCAATTTCAAACCAGATTGTCTTTGGACAAGATTCAGTGAAATAATGTGATGAGGGATGTGGGCTGAGGAGGAAGCTTAGTAATGCATTTTTAGGGTGGGGGAAATTGGCAGAACAAGGGTCAGGCAGTAAAAGATAGTCAGCTGCCTTTCTGATTCAACTGAGCTAGCTTCCCTAATCCCATCAAACTAAGGAGGAAGGTGGAAAGTAAACACATTAAACCCAACTCCATTAAAAACTGAAGTAACATTTCTGTTAGTAATCCCTTCCTTGTCCAGGTGACTCCAGGCTGTTGGCCATGTATTTTTTAAGCATCTTGATTATGGCAGTGCTTGATCAGTTATCTCTGCCTCTCGTACTTTGGCAATGGGCGTTAGTTCCACTTTGCTGTGGCCTGCTGCCTATCACTCTTTTTTGCAGGAAATATAGAATTTGGATATTCAGTGTTAATAGCTGTAACATTGTTACATCATTTATGTGGAATTTTTCTTTAAACTTTGTACAATATATTACTGACTGACTGAGCATACACACTGACATGGGGTAGAGAATTCCAAAGATTCACGTCTCTGGGTGAAGCAATTTCTCCTCATCCCAATCCTAAATGACTGACCCCTTATTCTGAGACAGTGCCACCAGGCTACCCTTTTCCCTGGCCAGTTCCTTGGCATATTGTTCTGAGGAACTGTCTGTAGTACATTGCATGAACTGGCCCTCCAAACTACTTTTAGCAATTTGATTTTCCCAGTCTATATGAAGAATAAAGCTCCCCACAATTATTACATTGCCTTGTTACAAGCTCCTTATTTCTTGATTTAGTTACTCTGTCCAACAATATAGCTACAGTTAGGGGCCCTATAAATTACTCCCACCAATGTTTCCTGCCCCATGTTATTCCTTATCTCCACCCATACTGATTCTAGTTCCTCCTCTCCTGAGTAAAAGCTTACTCAAATAATTGTGTTCCTTGTTCCAATACTAGTGAGTTGCCTGTTCTCCAATAGAATAATATTTGTATTGCTGAAAAAAGAGAAATGTCAAAGCTTTTTGTCTTGCACTCAGGGCACTTCGCAAGAACACCAATATAAGGGGTAAACAACAATTTATACTGTATGAGAAGAGAGTTCTCATTGGTTGGCAAGTGGGCTCTGGTAGAGGCATTGCCATGGAGAATGCACCAGTGATGGTGTCTGATAATTAACTGCCAAGCAGTGTCTGAAACTTTATACCAGGCAAATTGACCCTGATTGATCGAGGCATTGCTCTGAGGAATAATGGCTGTCACTTATTTTGTTTAGCTAAAACAGGCGCAAGTACACGTTCTCTCTGTCTGCAAAGAACAAGGCTCTGTGTATTAATATATGTAGCTTCCAGTACATGCAAATGTGCCACACAGCGAGCCTGACATGCAACCTTAAATTGGTTGTCAGCGTAATTCTTAGGATTATTTAGTGAATGCTGTCCAATCGTGGAATCGCATCTAATCATTGTTTTGAGTTTTGCAAGCACGGCTGGTTGGGTACGGTCTGTACCTTGCCCATTGCGAACAGTGGCTGGGACATGCTGTTTGAAACTATCTGCCAGTCTTTGGGACGTACGGCCTACATACCTAGCATCACACTGGCACTGAAATTCATATACTACATTACTTCATTTGTGTGATAGGCAGAACGTCTTTTTGGCTTGACGGCAGCATCCTGTTAGTGGAAAACGCCACTCCTGTTGCTACTGTATAATAGCAGCGTGAAACAGCTAACTTGATCTGTTACTTAAATTTTTATTTATAATTTTTCTGCAATGTGGTAATTCTAGGATGTGACTCAGGCTTTGGAAAGGCAATGGCTCAACACTTCGACTCCCTGGGTTTTGAAGTGTTTGCCACAGTGCTGAATAAAGATGGGCCAGGAGCAAAGGAGCTGCTACAGATGTGTTCAGAACAACTTACCTTAATTCAGATGGATCTCACGAAACCTGAGGATATCGAAAGAGCCTTGCAAATCACAAAGGAGAAGCTTGGTGAAAAAGGTAAAATAAATGTAATTAGTATTTATATATATTCAGTAAGTACATTGATAAGCCCTAATTACTGCCAAATGACCTCTCTGACACTGAAAATTAGCTTTTACAAGTGATTCAAATTCTCATTCAAATTTTGGTTATTGTAAAAAAAACTTTTTTGCTTTCTGTCTCTTATCTCTGTCTCAATCCCATCTTTCTTTTCCTCTCTTTAATTTTGCTGTCTGTACCTGATTTGATATTAAATTAATTATTCTAAGTGGTTTAGACTCAGCTTTATATTCTTAAATCTGGTTGGTTAAGTAACTTGTACACTGGTTCAATATTATTTAACCAAAATTGGAACTAAAAGACATGGGAGTGACTTATACACCAGATTTTCTGATATCTAGAATATTTTGGTATTAATTGTTGGAAACATGAATATTGTTTCCATATTCTTTTACACAAATTGAAAGAAATATTTTGTTACAGCACTACCAAGTGACAAATACATCTTGGGTTTGACTAATGCCACCATTTTTACAGGAATTTTAAAAGACAGTGGACCTGTAATTCCTACAGCATGGCTGTACTATTACAACTGAAGTAGGGAAGGACCTCATTGTTCACTGTAGGGCCAGCTAATTTTAAATTTAGAGGTATACAGGCTGTTCCATATCCAGGCTGCAATGCCTCATGATCTGGATGGATGAAGGGAGAATCCCTGTGCAATATTTAAGAATCAGCACAGAGAAAGGCAGCAGGGTTGACACAGTGGTAACTAAAGAGAGTGGTGAAGTCTGTAAACTTGGATGGGAAGTTACTAAGTGGTGGTCGTCTTTGATATAGCCTTATTCCGTGTGTCCTCCCTCATTGCTTCTCCTGCTGCTGTTCTGCTGCCTCCATTTTTAAGGACATATATATTTGAAGGCCTGTAGTGAGCCCGAGGGTTCTAAGACACGATTCTGGGAAGAAGATTCCCCTTTTTTGAAAGGCAGTTTGGAGCCTCCTTTTTCTCTTGCAGGCGCAGAGCTGAGAATATGTTTTTCTAATTACTTCAGTTGAAGATGACGTTTAGAAAATATTTGTGGTACTTGGAACTCGACCACTTCCTGGCTTGACCAGATATACCCTTCTCAGCTGTAAATGGCAGAATTTCTGGGACAGCAGGTATTAACCCGCCATTAACCCTGCCATTTGCAGACATGGACCACTTTTGGGGCAGGGTAGGGTCGCATGGGGTGTGGGAAAAGGTCAAAATGTCGTCTTCATTTTTTATTGCAATTTACTGTGTACTTTAGAATGGGTGGGTATAAATGTGGCATATCTAACTTGTGCCTTAAGTTGTGCTCCTCTAAGGCAGTTTTTCATTTTGAATCAAAAATAAACATTTTGGGGCCCAACATTTTCTCTATTTAAAATAAAAAATCCCTTTTATTAAACCAAAAATCTAATGAGACAAAAATAAATTAAACCAAATACTAAACCACGTCATATTATCCTTTTCAACTCTACTCATGTCTGCATTGCCGCGGTAAAGGCATTCAAACTAAAATGGAAGCTTTGAGATTGGACATGCAGGGAATAAACTGCACATTGAAAAACTTAACTTTTTTAGATTTGGCTTTAATACAGTTTGGTGAATTCTCATTCCCTTTCTCATGCTTTGTGCCCTGAACTGAACTCTCTCTCGGGTTTTATTTTGTATGTTGCATTGTATGTATGTATGTTAGTAGTCAGTGCAAGTGTTAATTGTGGTTAAAAACTGGAAATACTCAGCAGGTCAGACAGCATCTGTGGAGGGAGAAACGGAGTTAACGCTTCAGTTCTATGACCTGTCATCAGGACTGGAAGGCCAGGAAGATTAAATGACATGAGGGATAATGGTGCATGACATAAGGAGATAGGAAATGGACAAATAAAGAAATAAAAGATGGCTCTAGAGGAGGTGTAAATGGAAATAGTAGAATCATCAGCAACGACCGTTATCTTTTTAAAAAAAAAAGAAAAATGGGGACACAGTTTATAATCTGAAATTGTTGAACTCAGAGTCTGGAAGGCTCTTAAGTGTCTAATTCAAAGATGAAGTGCTATTCCTCAAACTCAGGTTGAGCTCTATTAGTACAGTCTAGAAGGCCAAGGACAGCAGTTGGAGTGGAGTGGAAATTTTAAAAGATCGAGTAACCAGAATCTCTAGGTCACACTTGTAAACAGAGCTGTTTCACAAAGCAGTCAATCAATTTGTGTTTGGTCTTCCAAGTGTAGAGGAGACTGCATTGTGAGCTGCGAATACAGTCGGCTAAATTGAAAGAAGTACAAGTAAATTGCTGTTTCGCCTGGAAGAAGTGTTTGGGGCCCTGGACAGTGGGAAGTGGGGAGGTAAATGGGCAAGTATTGTATCTCCTTTTGCTTGCACGGGAGGATGCTGAGGAAATGTTGGGTGGGGGGGTTGGGTGACTGTTTTAGGGTGATTTGAGGAGCGGACCAAGGTGTTGCATAGGGAATTGTCCATTTGCATTATTGAAAGTGTTGGGGAGGCAAGATGTGTTTGGTTGCATCATGCTTGAGGAGATGAAAATGATGGGAATAGTCCTTTGAATAGTGAGGATTGCACAATTAATTGTTTGGACAATGAGAACCCTATTGTGGTCCTGGGGCGGAAGGGAACGGGAAGATAGTAGAAGTCTGAGAAATGGAACAGACACGGTCTAGAACCTTGTCAACCACAGTGAGTGGGAGTGGGGAGTCCACAGTTGAAGAGAAAGGAAGACATATTGGAATCACTGGTATGAAAGGTGGCATCATCAAAACAGCTGTGAAAAGGACTGAGAAACTGGGAGAATAGGATAAGAGTCTTTAAGGTGCTGTGGGAGGAAATGTCGACAAGATTATAGTGGATGTAGTTCGATAGCCCATCACCATAAATGGAGACAGAAGTTGAGGAATGTAATAGTCAAAAACAGACCATGTGAAAGGAGGAAATTGGAAGCAAAGGGCATGAAATTTTCCTGTTCCAGGCAAAAACAAGAAATGGCACTGGTACAGTCATCGATATACCGGGCAAAAGAGATGAGGGGGCCTGAGTTGGACTGGAACAAAGGAATATGCCACATATCTCATGAAAAGGCAGGAATAGCTGGTGCCCAAATAAAAACAGAAAATGCTGGAAAAACTCAGCAGGTCTGGCAGCATCTGTAGGGAGAGAAACAGAGTTAATGTTTCGAGTCCATATGACTCTTCAGAGCTAAAATGAAGTAGAAATGTGATGCATATTATACTGTTTAAGAGGGGGTGGAGCAAGGTAGAGGGTCAGGGATTAGTGGGAGTTCAGGAGAGATTAGATAAAGATATCATGGACACAAAACAAAGGGAGTGTTAATAGTACTGTTAAATACTAAAGAAGGTGCTAATAGTGGCATAATGTGTTAATAGCAGACAGAATAAGGGTCAGTGCTCTGGGAAAGCGAAACTTAAGAACAAATGACAGAAGGTCCTGTTTGGCGGGGGGGATGGGGGTTGGGGAAAAGAAAAATTGGATTAAAAAGTTTTTAGCCAGGAGGATGTGCTGTTTGGGTCTCTGTTCATGGAAGAGCCCTTAGACTGTCCTGGTAGGAAATGGAGATGTAGTGGAACTGGGCATCAGTGATGAAGAAGGGACGGTTAGGGCCAAAACTATTAAAGTATCAGAAAGAGTCACTGATATGGATGGCAAGAGACTGGACAAGGAGAGAAAAATGGAGTCGAGAAAGTAAGAAATCAATTTCTGGGGCAATGCTGGCTTAAATGATGGGTCTGCCAGGGTGGCCCTGTGTTGTGGATCTAAGAAAGGAAGTTGTTGCAGGTTGTTCAGGGTTGGAGGGAAGATCTCCAGAGGAGCTAAAGTGAGTGACAGCCTTGAAAACAATGTCTGCTGGGTGGTGGGGTCATGGTCTAGGGGGAGGTGTCAGATTGGGGTTCAGCCTTTGCAAAATAGAAGTTGGTACACAAACCAACCAATAAGAGCACATCTTTGTCAGCTGGTTGGATGATAATGTCAGGGTTGGACTTGAGAAAATGGAATGTGTAAATTCAGCGGGAGGTAGATTAGAATGAGTGAGAAGAGCAGAGACATTGAGATGGCCAATGTCACATCAATATACCGGGCAAAAGAGATGAGGGGGCCTGAGTTGGACTGGAACAAAGGAATATGCCACATATCTCATGAAAAGGCAGGAATAGCTGGTGCCCAATAAAAAAGACCTAGTTAATTGCAATTTGTTCTTCAATCTGAATGCATAATTCATATCTGTAACTGTCCTTACCAGAAAAATGAGAGCATAAGGCAGTCATGACATTTTCCCATTAGTTCTGAAGTGTCTTTTGTAAGTAGCGGAACACTTTATTTCTTTCTTGTTCAGACAGATGCAACCCAATGGCCTTATTGTAAACTGTAATGCTTAGATAATTCCATGGACCACTTGTGACTACCTTCTATGACCTTAAAGGAGCTGCTGTACTAGGTTTTTATTCATGGCGGATGCAGTTTCTTTTGCAACAGGAAACAAAAAATGTCCAGTGTATCCTACAAAGCGTATACAACCTAAAGAACATGTAGTTTTAATAAAGCTCTTGGCCTTGGTGTTATCCACCCCACCGCATTCCTCCCCCACCCCTAGTGAAGTTTCTGGATTCAATGTAATCTCAGAACTGTTCAGAATGGTACATTTAAAATCAGGAGCTCACTGGGACTGCGGACCCATTACTCAGCACAGCATGTTGATCATGGCCTTCAAAGAAGTCACTTCTTGAAATTGTTGCCATGCCCAAAAGATTAATAAGCACTGCTTTAAACAACATTATTGTATTTGGGCTGGGTCAAGGCATCCAGCACAGTGGATTGCTGTTCCAGCTCTCTGAGCCCGGCAGAGGTTGCAAATTGTTGTTGTTTCTTTTGTCATTTGGACTTACTGATGACGGAGAAAACTAAAAGGAAAGTTGAACCAACTCCTTTTTCACACATCTCCAAATACCTTGTTAACAGAATCCTGGGAACAAGTCATCTCTTTGGCTTCTCAGCTAGGGACTGATGATCCATGGTGTTGTTACAAGAGAAATTGGAGTGGGGGGGAGGGGGGCGTGGAGGTGGGGGAGAGAAGCTTTTTACAATGGGTATATGAATAGGTTGAGCAGCTAACTATATTGGCCCAAGGTTCTCCTACGGGTCACATTCCAAAATAAGGCCAAGTGTCCACAGTAACTTATCATTTTAGCCCTTGCATTTTCAAAAGAAAAAAAAATGCAGGATGATTTTTTTTAAATCCTGCATTTAATGTTGACTGCATCATTCCTGCTTTTTTTCCATTTACAAAGATTCAGCAATTCCATGGAGTGAATCTCCGGGAATTGGGAGCACGCAGCCATAATTTTTCATCTGGAAAAAATTCTCAAGTGTAATCTTTTTTAGTTTCAGACTTGCACAGAGCTGTGAAGCCAGGCACCAGTTTAGTAAGGAGGTATTGTATTTTATTTTTCATAGGTTTATGGGGTTTGGTCAACAATGCTGGAACGTGCTTCAACATTAGTGATGCTGAACTCTCGACCATGTCCAACTACAGAGGCTGTATGGAAGTCAACTTCTTTGGTACAATAACTATTACAAAGGGTGTCCTTCCTCTGATACGCCGAGCAAAGGGCAGGATTGTAAATGTTTCCAGTCCAGCGGGTAAGCCATAATGTATAACATACATAGGAGAGCAAAATCTGAGACAGATAATAGATGCACAGCAAAGCAACTATATGGAAGACTTGTTGAATGAAATGGCCTTAGTTTCTTGTTTTTCTTTCCCCCACCTCCATTTAGTCTGATCAACCTCCCAGGTGCTGGATGCACTCCAGCAATTGGTGAACCTGCCATACATTAGATACTCCAGGGTTGTCTCAATCTCTTGTGA
The DNA here is from genome assembly GCF_964194155.1 of Cetorhinus maximus. Classification (NCBI taxonomy): domain Eukaryota; kingdom Metazoa; phylum Chordata; class Chondrichthyes; order Lamniformes; family Cetorhinidae; genus Cetorhinus; species Cetorhinus maximus. Next base: position 99,419,704 of record NC_135884.1, read on the forward strand.
AGATGACAAACCCAGGCAGAAACCAAGGGTATGAATACCCTTTGAGTTTCCTCACTCCTGTCTCTTTAACTTCCATAAAAGTCTTGTTCCTTTGGATTTTGTGGCTAAGTTATGGTGATAGAGCAGTCAAAGCTCTTTTGAAACTGGCCCCCTACAATCAGTTACTACAGGGGGCAGTGTGCTAATCCATCAACATACTGCTTTACTGTATATCCATCTTTAATATATTGTCCCCCTCTGGTAGTGGAATTTTAAAATATAAGCAATGGCTAAGTAGTTATTGCCACTGCAGAGTTGATAAGTGATGTTTCATGGTATTTTCTGATAACTTTTTAAAAAATTAAATTAAAGTACATAAGAAGGGAGAGGCCCATCTGACCCCTCAAGCCTGCTTTGCCATTCAATAAAATCATGGCTGATCTGATTGTGGCCTTAAGTCTAAAGTACACCTTGCCTATACTGGCTGTACTAGGTAATAAAGTAATAAAACAGCCATGTATGAACCAACTAATGTGCATAAAATGATTACATATATATTGATAAGCACAATGACATTTTGCAATGGTGGAATAACTTCATACAGTATGCGTTCAAAAATAAATTCCTAATAGCACAATCCATCGATAAATCATTAATCAAGAATCTCAATTGCATTATCTTGCATTTTATTTAATGTAACTGCATAAAAATGTAATTGCACCATCCATTTCCTCCCAGGAGAGATTCCATTACCCTCTTTAGCAGCTTATGGAGCTTCAAAAGCTGCACTCACCTTATTCACAAACATTTTACGCCTGGAGTTGAGTCATTGGGGAGTGAAAGTTTGCATCATACTTCCTGGATCCTATAAAACAGGTAGGTGTTATTTGCCAACATGGGCTGTACTTTGTATGCCTGATGGTGCCAGTCCTGAGTTTTTAACCTCACTACAGTTCTGGAATGGTGCTCGAATTCCATTTAATAACCTGAAAATGTCAAGTTAATATGACCTTCAGATCTTGACCCCCTAATCCTTCCCCATCCCACCCCCCTTTTTATTTTTTACAAACTGGCTGACAGGCCAGTAACTGGAGGACACATTTAACATAATTAGCAAAAGAACTAGGAGGAAGGTGAGATTTTTTTTTGTGTGCAGCTAGTTCTGATCTGGAATGTACTGCCTGAAAGGCTGGAGGAAGTATGCTCAATCGTAACTTTTTAAAGAGGGAATTGGATAAGTACTTGAAATGGAAAGTTTTGCAGGACAATGGGTAAAGAATGGGGGAGTGGGACTAATTGGATAGCTTATTCAAAAAAAACCAGCATAGTCGCAATGCCTGAATGTCATTTTCCTGTGCTGTAAAATTCTATGAACAGTTCTGCCAACTATCTTTCTTTTGAAAAGGAAAAGAACCCCGAGACAAATTGGTGGGGGAGTGGAGCTCCGCAGAAAGTTTTGACTCCCCTCAACAACTCAGCAAGTGCCACAACATCACAGCTTATGACTCCTCATGATCTACTCACCCTCCCAATAACTGGAAGTGCCCTCTTCTCTCAGGCACTTGTCAAGCCCCCTTTCACAGGACTGAAGAGAGCCCATATTTATTGCAGTTTGTTCAGGGGGGTTGGGGGTGGGGTACGATAAGACTTTGAGAAAACGAATACGATGTGTTTTAATAGGACCTGGCTTCATTCCCTTCTAAAAGTGCTCCGTGTTGATGATCCAAAAGTTCTTGCACAGGCAAACTCGACAATGTAAGAGGCTCTTGTGGGAGGAGTGGGTTGTTCCTATGGCACTATGCTCCATGGTTTTCATTTCAGCAACCAAAGCAAAACTCATAAATAATTGCGTTGAAGTTAATGGTCACTATAATTTATTCTATGGGAATGTTCAGTGCTCATTTAGATTGTTCAGACAAGTAAACAGATGGTTGAAGCACATCTGTGGCTTATCACTTAACAGCTGGCACGGCTGTGCAGCTTTATTTGGAAGAGTGCTCTGATTCCAGCGACCACTGAGCCCCACAGGGTAAGCTGAATACTTCACCAGTGGGCATGAGTGCATGTTCTCCCCGCTCACGAATCTATACTCAATCCATTGGACACCCTCTATGTACAGATTGACCTGGAGAACACCATTCACATTTAAATAAATGCATTGCAACTTTTACTCAAGTGCTTCCTGATAATTATAAAATATTGTGCAGGATATTTTACTCATACTCCCCTTGACTCCAAGCTTTATTTATGTTGTAAGAACAATTACAGTAGGGTATTATAAAGATTCATTGCACATAGTCTTCTGCTCATTCTTTCCCAGGACTTCAAAAATATGTAACTCCTTAACTCCCTCAGTATTCCTGTCTACCTACAATTTTGGGCTTTTTAAAAAATCTCGACGTCACCTCATCAGAATTTTATATTTTCTAATTTTTAAAAATTCATTTCAATTGCGTTATGCATCTTGACTCTTCAGTTTGATTTCTCCTCTTTTAAAAATAACTATAGGCTTTGGTCCCTGAATGGCTCAGTAAGTAAGGACTTTTTAAACACAGAGGGTATTGGGTGCTGGGACAACTGGAACTCTCTAGACTGCGATCAATAGATTTTTATTGGCCAAGGGTATTGAAGGATATGGAATCAAGGCAGGTAAATAAGTTAAGGTTAGCCCTGATGTGAGTGAGTGGCAGAGCAGGCTCAAAGATTCCCATGTTCCTAGATCCAAGATTTGATCTCTGATCAGTGCATCTGGGGCAATGAGTGCTACAATTGGCCTTGGTGTCTTGAGAGTTCGGGTGGGAATCACTCAGGGCTGCTGCTGCTATCTTAACCTCTGCTGTAAAATCTTGGGTTTGGCTGTTATGCCACTGGCATTTACTTGCCTGCCAAAACTCACAGTACAGACTTACACATGAAGTACAGCCAATTGGACGAGGTACCAAAAGGCTGTTCACATCAGTCAATAGCTTTAGGGAAAGGAGGGAGAAAAAATAAACAGGAAGCCCTGAATAATTTACTACTTGTGGTGTCCATAAACTTGAAATTGGCAATTCATTGCAACTCGCTTAATCTCAAATTTAACAGCATAATTTTTCAAGGTTAGAATATTATGTATATAATTTAGCAATCTCTTGTGTGCATAATAGCCTAGAAATTTGGGGCCATCTTGACAAGGAATTGACATAAACTGGGTGAGAGGGTAAGAATTTGGGGGAGTGTTGGGGGACTCAAACCCATCGGGAACCAGTCTGCCCCAGAGTCTTGAGGCCCACCCAGCATATGTTCAATGGAAGGCATGCAAAAGGAACAACACTCATTCATTGGAATGTCCTAGGCCTAACCATCTTAGCGGCTTCATCAGTGTTCCCTCCTCCATCATAAGGTCAGAAGTGGGGATGTTCGCTGATTGCATAATATTCAGTACCATTCGCAACTCCTCAGATACTGAAGCTGTCCATGTTTGCATGCAGCAAGAACTGGACAACATTCAGCCCTGGGCTGATATGTGGCATGTAGCATTTGCACCACACAAGTGGTCAGGTAATGACCATCTCCAACAAAGAATCTAATCTCTTCTTGTTGTTCAATGACATTACCTTCACTGAAACCCCCACCATCAACATCCGGAGGGTTACCATTGACTAGAAACCCAACTGGATAAACCATTTAAATACTGTGGCTACAAGGACAGATTAGAGACTGAGAATTCTGTGGCAAGTAGCTCATCACTTGACTCCCCAAAGCCTGTTTAACATCTACAAGGCACAAGTTAAGAGTATGATTTAATACTCTCCACTTGCCTGGGTGAGTGCAACTCCAAAAATAAGAACATAATAAACAAGAGCAGAAGTAGGCCATTTGGCCCCTCAAGCCTATTAAGGCATCATTTTGATCATGGCTGATCTGATTTGTGGCCTTGACTGCACTTTCCGGCCAGCAGCCCTGCCCCCCAATAACCTTTTACTCCCTTGTCAATCAAAATCGGTCTAACTCAGCCTTGTATATATTGAATGACCCAGCCTCCACTGTTCCCTCGGGTAGAGAATTCCAAAGGTTAATGACCCTCTGAGTGCAGATATTCCTGCTCATCTCCATCCATAATTTCAACTGTACTCCCTAGTTCTAGACTGCCCCACAAGAGGAAAATTCTCTTGGCTTCTACCCTGTCAAGCCCACTCAGAATCCTGCATGTTTCAATAAGATCACCTCTTATTCTTCTAAGCTCAAGTAAGTATAGGCTCAACCTTACCCCATAACACAACCCCTTCATCTCAGGAATCAACCTAGTGAACCATCTCCAATGCAAATACATCCATCTTAGTAAGGAGACCAAAACTGTACACAGTATTCCAGGCGTGGTCTCACCAATGTGCTGAACAGTTGTAGCAAGACATCCCTACTTTTATACTTCATCCCACATGCAATAAAGGCCAATGTTCCATTTGCCTTCTTTATTACTTGCTGTACCACTGACCATTGACCTGTCCACCAAAACTCACAATACAGACTTGCACATGAAGAACGAGGAACCGAGAGACTGCTCACTTCATTCAATAGCTTCAGGGAAGGGAGGGGAAAAAAAGTAAACAAAAAATCCTAAATAATTTACTACCTGTTATTGCTAACCTTTTTTTGTGATTCTTGTGCGAGGACCCCAGATTCTTCCAACCCACAGCATTCTGCAGTCTCTTTCCAATTAAGTAATATTCTGCTTTTCTATTGTTCCCACCAGAGTGTACAACCTCCCATTTTTCCATTTATTATACTTCAATGCCAAATTTTTGCCTGCTCATGTAACCCATCTATATATCCCTTTACAAACTCTGTGTCCTCCTCAGAACTTATTTGCCTATCTTTATATTGTCTGCAGTTTTGGCTCCCTTTATCCAAGGCATTAATATAGATTGCAAATAGTTGAGGCCCCAGCGCTGATCCCTGTAGCACCCCACCAGTTACAGTTTGCCAAGCTGAAAATGACCTATTTATCCAAATTATGTTTCCTGTTAGTTAACCAATTCAGCGCTCAACATCATCCAGGATAAAGCAGCCACTCAATTGGCACCCCAACCCCCACGTTAAACACTCACTCCCTACCCCATGTGTGCACAGTGGCAACAGTGTGTACCACATACAAGATGCACTGCATCAACTCACCAAGGCTCCTTTGATAGCACCTTTCAAACCCGTGATTGCTACCACCTAGAAGGGCAAGGACAGCAGAAGCATGGGAACACCACCATCTGCAAGTTGCCCTCCAAGTCGCATACCATCCTGACTTGCAAATATATCCCCATTCCTTTACTGTCAGTGGGTCAAAATCCTGAAACTCACTAACAGCACTGTGGGTGTATCTACACTACATGGACTGCAGCGGTTCAAGAAGGTGGCTCACCACCACCTTCCCAAGGGCAATTAGGGATGGACAATAAATCCCCTGAACAAATAAAACTCCACAATAGCCCTTGATTTATTTCCCTTAGGAAAGCAGCAAACCATGTGCAAATGTTTTCCTTGTAAAACATTCCGAGACCGCTCCAGTATTTTGTTAACCTCTGTACCACCACTGGTCACCACCCCCACCAACCCAGGAAAGTTTGCCTCCATGTAGGGCTATAATTAGAATGAGTGCCTGCTCCTTTTATGCAAATTACCCCAACCCTGAAATTTGGGATGAGTAGTTATCATTGGGGGTGGATGGGCATTTTGAAGTCCTGGCACAATTTCCAGACTGGAATTTCTTGGGAAAGCTTTAACTTTATAATACTTTTCACTTGAATAACTCTAAACATGAGCCATTGCTTAAAGAGCACCTCAATGTGTGTGCGTGTATTGGACCTATCCAGGAATGAGATGCCTGTGGCTTTGTTATGCATACATCTACATGGTTCCATTCATTTTGGATGACCTTTCAATGCCAAATACCATGAAGTATGCTTCTTAGTAAGGCATGATGTACATAATATATTTCATGTACACCAGAACTATCACTCACACATGAAATAACTCCTGAAGGCCAACAACAATTCATGCTGTTCCAAAATCAATTTTAAATTATGTAGAATTATGTACCAGTGAATGCAAGATTAATAAGTCAATGTTCCAGTCATTCTTTTACTGATGCAAAAGACTGTCATTTAGCCATTGTAAATCATTGACTGTAAGTCAAATTCTGTTTTTACTACACAAAATTCCAGGATTTTTTCCCACTATTTTGGCCTTGGAGTTTGGAATCTGACCTTTTTTTTCCATGAAAAGTTGCAAATCAGTGGCTGTTGTTATAACCCACTTACCCGAACAACAGGAGAAGCCCAGAGTACCTCTTCTAAGCGTATTCACTTGGGTGTCAGAACGCGTCTTGTCCTGTTGTGTCTGGTGGGAATGACTGTCACGTAAACTGCTAAAGCACATGTAAAGAGGAAATATCAAACTAGTTTATAATTAATTGCTAGAATGTGATGACTTTTTTGAAAATGTAAAGTTGCCTTTTGAGGGGAAATTTTCCTGGCTTCACACCATCAGCAGTAGCCTCACCTATTCAGATTACATATCAGAAATTAGGGTGCATATTTCGTACTGTGTGGGGTAATGTTCCCGATCTGATGCCGCTGCTGGTGCCTGGCATACAGCGGGTGACAACTGAAAATCATTGACTCTGATCCACTGAAAATCAATGTGCAAGGGTCTTTGTCGGTCAGTGTGATGGGGAGAGAGCAATGCAAACACCCCAGCAAATTATGGCATGGCTTTCATATTGGAATAAGTCTCTCGCCAGTAATTCTGCACCATAATAATGGCATATGCCAGATGTTTTTTTTAATTTCAAGGCCTTTCTAATTGTATAATTTCTTTTTTAAAGCCAGAGCTATACTAGCTCCTTCATTACAGCAGATTTATTATACATTTAAAGTAAACAGAAACACAGAATAATATTTTTTTATCTCATAAATGATCAATGCTCGTTCCACAAAAATTATGAAACGAGCCAGTCATGTATATTCATGAAATTTAAGGGCACATTTTATGACAGCAACTTTAATAATAATTCATAACGTTGCATAATTTTCAATCAAATTTTTTTTTAAAATGTTTGCCTCCAAGTCTTTTATTTTTGGCACCAGTAGCTGAACAGAAGTCTGCTGGTTCTGTTCCTTTTGACTTGTATTCAAAACTGCTCTGCTGCTTTTCACTAATTTCTCCTTCCCTTCCGTCCCAAATGAATAAAAGGAGAAACTTTTTGACCGACTCCAGGATAGGCTGTTATGATGACTGCCACCGGGCTGGGGAAATGTCAAGTGTCATGGATAGGATGGGGGTTACTGTAAACAGCACTAATTTCTCCTCTCACCACCTATCCGTAAACAGAAAGGTGTTTTGATCCGCTTCTCCCTGGTGTACTTCCAAACCCCTCGGCTTTGGTGTGATCCAATTTCCATTAATAATCCCACATCAAACTTGAGATAGGATGAAGTCAAAGGGTTAGTTTATTTGCACACACACAAAATGTGGGAGGAGGGTTGCAACGTTGCCTCCTTTGCATTTATACAGTAAAAGAGGGGTAGAGAAAAGAAAAATTTATAGTGCAGAGACCACAGAGAAAATAAATATTGTTTCATATGGGTTCCAGAGTCCAGAATCAAAGTCCAATGAGGTATTCCTTCATGGAGGTCAGCGGGTTGAAAACCAATGCTGTATAATTCAATTTTCCGATGGTGTTGACTTCACATGATGAGATAGGCATGCAGAGATGAGTCAGCCTTGTAGGTGATGGTACAGGTTTTCCTGCAGAAGCAGTGTACTTGAGACCAGGTGTTCAACCTGGGCCAGAGCTTCTTGTCTGTGAGACTGCTATTCAGATGATAAAAAGGCAGACCGAAACTTTGCACGTCAGCAAGGCAATATTACTGGGGTCCATGTCACATGACTCACACCTCTCAGCACGGACTTTGATAAAGGGTGTGTATCCCTCATCTGGGTCCCCAAGATTGTTAAATGTATCAACCATTAACAATTGAAAGGAAGGTTGCCAGGCTCTTTGTCATAACAGACGAGCAGACTGCATTTGGCCAGCCTGGGTTATGAACTGCAGATGCCCTTTGCATTGCTCTTTGAATTTGGTCTGTGCAGCCCACGTGGGGGTCGTGAATGGCTCTTCGGGGATAACAAGGTACGAGTTCTCCGATACTGCCAGGTAACTCCTTTTGTTCGGGGTCACAGACAAATGTATATTCAGACATTTAGGTCTTTGTCCAGTTTGAATTTTTTGGATAGTAATGAGCATGTCTCTATATATTTTATAAGAAAAAAATACAGGATGAGGTCTTAGTCCCTCACATCAAGCTTCCCTGCAGACGAGGGTTGTAAGCTCAGTGTTTGCTGGTGGAGTAGATTGAGGGACAGGCTAGTCCATAAATTGAAATCAGGTATGTTCCGTTAAACATGTGTGAGTGCTGCCCCACCAGATGAATGCTAAAGCACTGAGGATGAAAACCTACTGCACCTTTTATTGCACACATACTGTATTTCCTTTATCCAACCTGTTGGTCACTTGTGCAAAAAACAAATCTGTTTAAATTTTTGTCACACTCTACTGGCTTTTACCAAACCCATCTAGGTTAACCTTTACATACACCATGCTTTTCTAAACGCTCTCTAATTTTACCTGTCATTATGATTCTAAAAGTTGTCTCACAACTGGCTGTAGTTACCAGTTTATTCTTCTCTTCCTCCTTGGACAAACATGCTACATCAGCCACTTGTCAGTGCCACGGTATAATGGTGCATAGAATTGTGGCTTGTGTGGCCCGCTACACAGCCACCTCTGTGTCACCTGGGTTGGTCATTTTAGGGCTCCCAGCAAAAAGATAGCACTCTGGCCACCAGTGGAAACGGGTCGTAAGTCGCAAATTTCATTCTGATACTCCGTCATTCCTGTCTGAAAACGTGGAAAATAGTTGATTTCCAATTCTAACATTACTTTGAGGTACCTCTAAAATATTGGGAACAAATTTTGACTATCTGGGTGGAAATGATGGTGAGAGGGCATAATTAAAATCACAGTTCCATTGTTGTTTAAAACTATTTGTATTCAGTATCTACTATCGTGTGATTCTGGTGTCACTAGAGACAATGCTGTGGCAGATTCCCTAAGCAAGTAAAAAGTAAAGGTTACCCTGCGTTGTATTGAACTTATACCTCATTGAGCAAGACTGCCAACATTTGAAATGGAGGCTGTACTCCTTGGCTTCTGTTGACTGGAGAAAATAGTTAAAAATCCTTTTCCATGGAAACCTCTATTCAAGTTCCACCCTCTTGTATTTTTGGAACAGCCAAATGAAATGTTTTTGGCTATTTTCTTTCTTTTGTCCCAAGTATGGTAAGAGAAACTTTATTATGGGTCAAATTTTGACCACAGGTCTCCGTAGAAAAATATAGTTGGCAATGGGCTATCCCTGCCTAAATATGCCTCGGTACATTATATAAAATGTCTTAATGCCAGCAGCTCTTTAAGGAAAACATTTCCCTTGGTGTTTTCTGTTTATAAATAAATACATTTTATAATTTGAAATTTGAACCAATGATTTGGTTATTTGTTCTCTGGGTGTGGCTGATGATGGCAAGGCGGTATTTATTGTCCATCCGCGGTGCTCTGAGGGGATGATGAGCTGCTACTGTCTTAGATCACTTCAGTCCCTGTGCTGACAGTGTTCCCACAATGGTTTTGGGTAGTGTAATTCCAGAAGCAACGAAGAAGAAACGGCTATACGGCATATATCTATGCCAAGGTGGTGTGTCAGGTAAATGAGAGTTTGGTGGTAATTATGTTCCCGTAATACTTCTGCACTCGTCTGTCTTGGTGCTAGTGGTCGCAGGAGAGGGACCAATCTTCTTTACACGATGTGTGGACAAGCAGGAATCTGCATCATGCTACACACTGAAATAAAGAGGCTGCTCACAACTTTGAGGGAGTTTGAGCGGAGAGCATGAGACAGCAAAAGCGCAAGTAAGCGAGGTAGAGGGGGATCAGTGATTGGAGGAGCAGCGAGCGTGGGAGAGAGGGCAGCTGGGATTGGAGGAGCAGCGAGCGCAGGAGAGAGGGCGGCTGGGATTGGAGGAGCAGCGGGCGCGGGAGCGAGGGTGTCTGGGATTGGAGGAGCAGCGGGAGCGGGAGAGAGGGCGTCTGGGATTGGAGGAGCAGTGGGCTCGAATGGGGAGGCGCAGATATATCTGGGAGTGAGCAGCCCACAGAGGGAAGGGTGAGAGGCAAGGAGATAGACAAAGTCCCAGAGTCCTGGGAGAGACTGAGTGCAGATGGTGAATGCTCTTCGGATTCATCAATGAAGTGTTGTGGGAGGCGGTTGGCCTTTTAGGGAAGGGGTGGGTCTGTGCCAGGTGAAAGTGATGGGGCCTCCGGAGTGAGCCCTGGATTCGAGCGAGACTCAGAAGTGCGCCCCATTCAGCAGCTCTCAAAACCCCAGTAATCAACCTGGAGCTGAATGGCCTAGAAAGACCCACAGCAACTAAAGGTCACAAACCCATTGGGCAGGGTTCATCAGGGCCAGATAAACACACACAGCTTTGGATGATCAATGGATTTAGCCTCGAGGAGCATCTGATACTTTCTAACTTGCAGAACTATGATACAGACTAGGTTTTTGACCCTATAAATGGAGCATGGTCAATAAACACCTACTTTTAACATTGGATGCGTCACATACACCACCTGGAGGCAGCAGATTAATTGAACCTGTCTAGGTTAATGGATAATGGATGTGAGGTCAAATTCTGAGTTTAATTTCACTGTTTGGCAAGATGAATGGATTTTTAAGGTTGCTTAGGATCTAAGCCCAGAATTTCAAGCTGTGTGCATCCTCCCTGCACGTTTTGCATTTTATATGCTCCGCTGAAAGCGGGAGTTATTATGTCTGGAAAGGGGAGCTAACAGCCCAGGTGTGGGATGACAGACCAGCAGTTGAATGGGCAGTTATAAAAAAAGGGTAGATTGAGATGTATGAGCACAGAGAGAATGTAACCAATGAGCAGTGAGTTAGAATGGGACATGTGAGAGCACAGGTAACATGGTTTGCATGAGGAGAGGTAGAATAGGATGGTGGGAGGGGGAAGTGGTAGAAAGGGACCAGTGGAAAAGAGCAGTGTCTTGTCTAAGGTATACATGTTTGCACCACAATTACCCTGCAATCTGATACATTGAAATAAACAAGCTGCTTCATGGAAGTTCAGTAGTTTTAAAATATAAGTTGCCCATGCACAAGAAAGTCAATGCTCAGTGGTAGCCTGAGTAACCTGCCAAGTACAAAGAAAATTGGGAGGGAGGTGATGTCAAATTATACTTGTCTCATTTGCACTTCAACTCACCATGGGGCAGGGGGGGAGGGAGTGGTTATTGAGTCCAGTGGCAGTGGTGCCAATTGAGCAGACTTATGAGACTTAAGTTTGTGTAGGTGCTGCTAATGTCCTACAGTGCAGCTGTCCATGGCTTTCTCTTCAGTCTGTTTCTAACATTGCTTTACTTGTAAAGTTGTGCTTCTGGCCCTGAACTTGCTGTACTTGTATCGGCAGGGCAGCAGGACCCCACTTGTATGCATGAATTGGTTTTCTGTCACCCTTCTGAGTGTGATAGCAGAAAGCCTGGGGAGATCCAGGACCAGAGCTTTCCATCACTACTTGTGATCAGAATCAAAAGTCATTTTCTGATTGGCTGAGGAAGACGAGGGTCTCATTGATCTGCATTGCCTTTGACAATATTTTTCCCCATTTTTAAAAAAGAGTGCATTTTTTTATGATGCTGGTTCACACTTATGTCTCTATCTTTCAGCTGCATCACGTAATTTTGAATACTGGGAGCAACAAGTCCACCATCTCATTAAGAGCATTTCTTCAGAACTGCTGCAGGACTATGGAGAAGAGTATATGTTAGAGATAAAAGATGAATTTTTGAAAAGTGTCTCAACTGCCAAGGAGGACTTTAGTCCTGTAATTGAAAGCATCACAGATGCTATCCTCTCAACAAATCCAAAACCAAGATATTATGCTGGAAAATCAACTATCATTTTGTACATGTTTCTCTGTATTTTACCAACATCATTAAGTGATTTAATTTTCAACAGGTTTTTCTTAAAAAAGAAAGTCTTACCAAAGGCTTTGCAAAAATAGTACAGTGTGAGAAAAACGGATATAGTGAATAATTTTTCCTCCAAAATGACCAGTTATTCTGATAATTCTCAATGTATTAGTTGCTCGTTTGGTGCCAAGTCACTGCTGGGAAAAGTGAGATGAGGGGGGAGGGGAAAATGGAGGGTAACTTTTGCCTTCACTATCCAGGTGGTAAACTGGTGGGAGGGGATTGCCCATCCATAATAGGACCGCCCCTACCTCCACCAATTTTCCTCCATTGATTCCAATCACCGAAGGTGAAAATTACTCCCAAGTATTTAACACCAGCGCATTTTGTACATAAAACTGCAACTGTAGAAATACAGCTGATTTTTTACAGTCAGTAATAATTATGCAAAAATATTCAACAGGATCCCAAGTTCCAAATATTATTTAGATATTTTTGAATATGACTTGTCTACTGTAACTTGTAAATATGGATTAAATGTGCTGCAAACCCCATAAGTTGCTACTTTAAAAAACATTAAACCCCTACACATAAAGTGAGCTGAACCTTTTTTTATGGGACAAAGATTATAAAATGACATTCATAGCAGTGGAACCCAGCAAAAATTTCATGAATAATTATGTTTTTGAATACAACACAATTTTTGATGGTGCATCTAAATTATTGGGAATATTTGGGCTGTTTTAGCATGCTTTGTGTTAATATTCTTCAACCTGTAGAAAATATTGTGGTTATTGATGAATGAACAAAAAGGAACTTCTGAACTTATCAATAAACAAGCCTATTTTTTGCCAAATAGTATATCTAACTAGTTTTACAAATGCTATGTGCTCTCTGAATGCAACAATGTATAATTAGATTGTGTCCAAAGATAGAGATTAGGACTGGGAATTTCTTCCAGTTAGGAAGAATCCTCAACACCTTTTTCAGGATATGTTGAAAAAAGAATGTTTCTTTGTTAGAATGAACCTTCTCCATACACTACCATTGCCTTCAAAAAAATTGAACTATTTGTATCCTTGAGTTATTCTAATATACTTAAAAAAGCACATTTTGTTTCATGAACATCTAAAATTAGGCGATGATGTTGCCCCAACAGAGCCTAGAGCTGTGTTCTACTGCTGCTTGATGTCTCTTATTGACGAACCTCTATCTGTTGCAGCTAATGAAAGTCAAATCTTTCTGCTAGCCTTCAGGAACTGTTGCCTACTAGTATGAAATTAAACCAAAAAAAAGCAATGACATTAGGAGCCTATTAGCTGTGACTGTGGTCTTTTATTATGTATACTATATATTTGATCCTGTGTGTGGATGTGTGTGTGCGCATGTGTGTGTGTTTACATTAAACTGTCATTTATGCTTTGAACACCAATGATATGAATTCGTCATGAAGCATGATTTAAGCCCTTGTGTCATTGTAGCCATCAACCTTGCAAGTACTTATACTTGTCCAATAGTTCATGATGCATAACCTGCATAATTATGAAACCTGATAGGTTAGTGTTTCTTTATATCTATTGTTACTTGTGGAACAAAACCTGCAGAGTAACTGAAAGCTTTGGTTCTCATTCTTTTAAAACTGTAATTTGTGCAAAATATGTACTGGGGTAAATTCAGGTAAAAAGCAGAATGACCTGATCTGCATCATTATCATTAATATTACTTTCATACCTGTAAGTTTACCTTGGAAATATAAATGTACCAGTATAAAAATTAGTTTTATAAAATTTGAAAATTTAATAGTTGATAATTAGATTTAAGTTAGAATCGCAAATGCCAGGGGCTTAAAGAATATGAAAATACAGAATGTAAAAACATGTGACTTACACTTTAATAAAAATAATTTTCAAGATTTCAGGGATGAGCCTTTTTGTATTCACCCAAGGACTTTGCAGCTTGTTTCACTTACCAGGATGGAACAAAATATCCAGGTTTTCTTTTGCAAAAGAATAGCTTGTGGTATGATGTAGGTCCATATGTCATAGTTTCCTTCGTAATTGTTTCCTGTATTACATCAGATCACAGATCATGTTCTTAGGACAACATGGTGGTGCATTTATTTGCACCATCACAATGTAAAAACTGTCTTGACAAGCCTTCAATTTCTATCCCAAGCTTCTTGTTGATCTTAAAGAGATCTCCCTCAAAGTTACATAATGCAGGGTGCATCAATTGACTGCATGCTCCTTGAGCACTGGATGCCATTTGCAGTTGTAGAATGCACACTTTCCATGACATAATATTGTGTTAGTGACTTGCTATAGATTTCTAGTGCTGATTATAAAAATTGAAAATAAATCTGCAGAACCATTCCTTGTTAATGCCCTGTCTGAATGTTTAAAGCATGTTATTTTGAAATCAAGTTCATAAATTAGGTGGTAAGCAGGGCCATTTAACTAAACGGAGATTTAACATATGAGCAAAACATAGGATTTCATAGGACGTATGGCACCAAAACAGGCCATTCGGCCCAACCAGTTCATGCTGGTGCCCATGCTGCACTCGAGCCTCCTCATCTAATTTTACCATTGTAGCCATCTCCCTTCTTCATATCAAAAACAGAATTACCTGGAAAAACTCAGCAGGTCTGGCAGCATCGGTGGAGAAGAAATCAGTTAACGTTTCGAGTCTTCATGACCCTTCGGCAGCCTAGTTTCCCCTTAAATATCTCTATAATATTTGCTTCAACCATTTCCTGTGACAGTGAGTTCCACATCCTTACTGCTTTTGGGTAATTTAGTTCCTTCTGAATTCTCTATTAGATTTCTTGGTGACTACCGTATACATTGATGGCATCAAGTTATACTCTTCCCCACAAGTATAAACATTCTCTCTATCCACTCTATCAAAACCTTTCAAAACACGTTTAGAACTCATACGAGGTAAAGTTACCATAAAGGAGCTACAAAAATAGCATATATTCCTGCAAAGTATTAACATTTTCACCTCCAAATCCGGTGGGGTGAAGGCAGAAGTAGTGATGGCTTGACCATGGACTGCAATTTGGGGCGGACACCAGTGGCAGGATTTTGCCTGCAGGCTTCTGTGCCCTGCCGTCAGGCTGCAATATTGGTCAGGAGCTCGCACTGTGTGCAAAACAGTCACTCACAGTGATTTCCCTTGGACCAGCCAATTAATAACGAGAGGACAGACCCACCATCTAATCAAGGACCGAGGGCTGACTCTCGAAGCTGGAGAGACAATCCGAGTTCTAAAAGCTAGAACGGAGCAGCAGGCTGTGATGACAGGTAAGTGAAGGAGCGGATGCTTCAAAATGGAGGCATGCTCTCTGCAACATTTTAAAATTTAAATTAAAAAATGGCTTTTGCAACCAGGACACCAGTGTTGGGGGTGAGATGGGGATGGGAGGAGTCCTGCTGACTTGGCTGAAGGGACTGAATGTATGGTGGATGAATTTGTTGATGGTAGGAAAGTAGGTTGCCAAAAGGAGGTATGAGACTCTGCAAAAGGATGTAGACCAGTTAAGTGAGTGGACAAAAATTTGGCAGATGGAGTATAATGTGGGAAAATGTGAGCCTGTAAACTTTGGCAGGAAGAATAGAAAAGCTGCATATTGTTTAAATGGAAAGAGACTGTAGAACACTGTGGTACAGAGGGATATGGGTGTCCTGATGCATGAATCCCAAAAAGTTAGTTTGCAGGTTCAGCAAATGATTAGGAAGGCAAATGGAATGTTGGCATTTATTGCAAAGGGAAAGCAGTATAAAAGTAGGGAAGTTTTACTGCAGCTGTACAGGGCTTTGGTGAGATTACATCTGGAGTACTGGTCTCCTTATTTGAAAAAAGATATAATTGCATTATAAACAGCTCAGAGAAGACTCACTCTACACATTCCTGGAATGGGGAGTTTATCTTATGAAATGAAGAAGGGCACAGCCTCCGATCCCGCAACTACCACCTAGGCCAGTTGAAGAGGAGAAGTTACACTCTCCAATCATACATAGACCGCAGAGACTCAGGCTTCCTTTACCGGTTTTATTCAAGCATATGCAAGGGAGCCGCAATCATTCCTAAGAAGGAAGACCCAGCAGCTCCCAGATTGATTACATTTCATTACTTTTGTACTTTTTCTTATCACAACACATTTGAGTATATTTGAATACATCCAATCGGTAACCGACACACAGGTACCATGCTAAAACTATCCTATTGAGTACATAAACATGTGATTCTGCTAACCAATTATTCTAAACGGTGTATACATAATTATACTATCCAAATTAAAACACGTACGCAAAAACCTTGATTCTCATAACTCAGAACTGTTTGTGTTTCATCAAAGCCCCCTCTTTGTCCATTGTATGTCTTCCCATATCTAAGCTAAAACCATCTGCCCCTTCCCTATGTGAGATGGGAGTACAGGTAATCTATTTTATGTCTTCCTTGTGTCTTCAGCCTGACTCTCAAGGCTGTGCAATGTTCACCTGGTAATCATCAACTTTTAATATGCTTAGCAGCCATGTCTGCCTGGAGATTTTAAGTGTTCTTTGGTAAATTCTTACAGTGTTCTCTTTTAGCATTTTTAATTTTCCCCAAACAGTCCCCCCTTTTGGCCCTTGGCAAAGCCCAAGTTGGCCACACTTTAAGTTGAGAATTCCTCTTCTGGTCCTTCAGGTGGCCAGTCGTCCAGACCGCCAGAGGAATCCTAAACCACCTGGTTGTATAACCTTACTTTCCCTTTTCCTGTACTCCCCCTTGAAATATGCATAGGTCAGGGAATTGGTGCACACCTTTGCTTTGTTACTGCCTGTGCCTGGAGAGTCCCTTTCCAGGTTTTATGTTGATAGCAGCAGAGTCTGACAGCCCATAAGAGCACGATTCCTGTGACTATCATCATACCCATTCTAACAATTTCCCACCAATTCATCAGTCTTCCGGCCGTAGCATAGGAAGTAGCTGATTGGACTAACCTCCTGGCCGATTGGGTGGCCAAATCCACTTGCACACGCCCCCTCACGATTTGCTCTCTAGAAGCTTCTACATATGATTGAGCTAATCTTGTGACTTCCTGCATGGCTAGGCATGCTATTCTGACAGGAGATTGATCAGTGAACAATGTGTCATCCCACCAAGGGCTAAACAAGTACCCTGTGGTTCTGCCTGGCAAATGGAAGTCTCCTATAGTAAATGGATTGGTCACCTGTAGGCAGAAACTTGAGTTGCTAGCACAAAGTAAGCCCCCATAAAGGAACTCAGCCTCGCTGGTCATGAAGCACCATAGAGTTGAGGATACCTGAATTGCCTTAAATGCTTCCTGTATTGGTAAAGCGGTGAATGTAACTTTGCTTGTGTTTGTAAATACCTCCAGCGTTTGATATGAGCACACAATGTAATTTCTTGATTCTGAACAACAGACTCTAGTACTTATCAGTACCATGTCTTTTACATATGATATATATCCACGTAGCCCTACGCGGAATACCATCCCCCCTTTATCTACTCCTAGGGACTCGAACCTATAGCTGTTCAGGAAAGCCCCGTTTGGATGATGTTCTTGGGGAATGGCCATGATAAATTTTATAACTCCATCCTGTCCTCCACCTTGAGGTTGCGTAATTACCAATTCTTGCTGCTCCTTGCGTAAATTTATGAGGTTTAATTGGTAAACTGACTCAAACATGTGTTCAGGAATTGTTCCAAACCTGATATCCCCAACGTCAGATTTTACCCCATCAATTAAATCTCGTGCTAGCGTATCGCGTGCCCTCCCTGTGGTTTGTGATTCGGCTGTGTCTATTATCCCATCTGCAGTCTGCCTAAGAATCCATAGCAGACCCTCTCCTTGTAGCTCTGTGGATGTCAGGGCATATCCTGTCCCGCACGCACTGTAGTGCAACCCTCGGGCGGTCTCAGCAGCCACCCAGGAGGCATAATCATTTAAGTCATAGATCTGACCTGAATTAAGTATGGAATTGGCACTCCCAAATAGCCCTCCAACATCTCCTAACATACTTTTTTTTAACCTATCCTGTGCTTTTGCTCTAATTCCCGGAATGGTTCGAAATTTATAGTAATTGACTATCCTTTTCAGTTGGCTTCTAGCCCATTTTGTGGAATTCTGGTGGCTGTGACAAGTGGTATGTAATACTGACAGGAGTCCTGAGACATTGTATGTCACTTCCAGAGAGACCATAGTTACATCATATAATAATGGTTTTGATTTTCCTATCCTGACTATCCCATCCGGGGTGGGGGGGGGGGACTTACTACATCTGGACATTGAGTGGGTCTTTGATATCCACACATAGTCAAAGTGAAACATCGTGTATCATAACAATCATGCCTATCTATCACATATTTACACGTTTCATGACAATATTGTCCGTCAAGACCCGGTCCCCAAACAAAAGGAGGTAGGTCTGTCCATCCAGCGGTCACATTAATCTCATGATACATCCAAATGCTTGTTGATGAAAAACTGGTAGGGGGCATGTACGTTCTACATCCCCCATACCACCAACCCAGTCCAGTTCTCGTTGTTACACTCGCGTGGTGTTAGCTGGACTGGCTGCCCTGGTGCTGTTAAATGTAAAGTACTCTTACAACTCTTTGTGTGATCACACGTGGGGGTCCTGTTTCCAATTGCTCATTTGATGTGTCCGTGTAGTGACTTGATCCGTAATCCAGGTGTTGGGCTTTCTTATCCATTCCCCACTTCCTCCTTGGGGAAGTAGTACTTACTGCCCAGGGTGAAGGCAGATGTCATTATTGACTTTGCCCGTTGGTGCTTCCCATGCCAGCGCTGACACGCCCATAGCCGGGATCACAGACCTGTGGAAACATTAACATTGGCTCCCATTGTCCAGGTAACCGCTTGGTGATTCATCATATACCTTTAACTGTGTGTAATGCCTCCGTTTATTTCCCATTTTCATATCTACAAGTGCGCACGTATCACCTGTCATAATTACTTCATATGGTCCATGCAACCTGGGGCAAACCCAGTTCGCTCAGGGCTCACCCTGACCATCACCTTATTCCACACTTGGGGGTCCATTGTTGCTCTTTGGACTTGCCTGTTTCCATATCCTTAATCATCTGTCAGTCCCTAACTTCCTCTCTCAACTCGTAATCGCTTACTTAATTCCCTTACATAGTCCCGAATTCTTCCTTTCAGTGGCCCTACATCCTCCCCTCCTACTATAATCCCTTTGGGTAATTGCATGGCCCTTCCTGTTATCAATTCAATGGGGTGAACCTGGTAGCTGAGGCAACCAAATCAGCCATAATTTTATTGAATGACAGAGAAGGTTTGAAGGGCTGAATGGTCTACACCTAAATCTTATGTCCCTAGCGCAGTCTGTAGCTGCTGTAGCATCCAGGCAAGCAGGGAGGGCCTCGATAGACCTGCCTGGAGCACTGGCTTCCTAGTCTGCCACCAGGAGGCAGCCCCCAAGCGGTTCAACTGACCGCCACCACCTGCTGGGACTTGGAGGGTGACTGGAAAATCCTTTAATTGTCCTTAATGAGTCGTGTCAACTACCTGCTGTGTGTGGGCAGGTAACCCTGTCCTCCCCCACCACCCCCCTCACCATTCCCACCTCTACAAAAGTGGCCAGGGGGTGTGTTGGAAGAATGGAGCTGGTGAACAGGCATGTAGGCTGGCAGCGCTATTTCAAGTGCTGCCCACCTCTGATCTCTGCCATAGTGGTCATCTCATTGTACCAGCAGAGGTGTGTTACAATGGGTGGAATTTTCCATTTACGAGACGAAGTGAGGGTTCGGCAGTGCCAACCCCGCTGCTCGGAATGGCAGGAACTCATGCCCCATTCCGCACTTGGAAGCTCATTAATTATGCACAGGTGAGTATCAGGCCGAATGACCTGGCGAGTCGGGAGCTGAATCATCTGCCCTGCCGTCATCTGGCAGGGTCGAAGGTCCGGGCGCCATATTTAAACACCAGTTGAACACATACATCTCGCTCTCTCTCCAGCCCACCTGTCTCCAGGAGAGTGTTACAGATATCTTCCATGCACAACAAGAAGGCTGCATGTGGCTTCAGACACAACGCCTTCCAGGACTTGAGCAGAGGAGTGCGGGTGTACAGGTCTGTGCTCTATCCCAGGGACGGTTCCAGGAAATACGCCAGCCTCACCTCTCGGGTCTGTAAGGCCATCACCAAGGAAGTCAGCGCTGCTGCGAGCCATGCTTGGAGTGAGACCCAGTGCAGGAAGAGGATGACTGATCCCATCTGCTCTGCCAGGGTAAGTCATCCTTCAACTCCCTCTAATATCAAACTCTCATCATGGCACCATGTGCTAAATTGGTTACTCTCTTCAGAGATCTCACACAACCATTACCAGGGGACACATATCAGCACTGATAGCACTGTGGGTGTACCTACACCACTTTTTCAAGGGCAACTAAGGATGGGCAATAAATGCTGGCCTAGCCAGCGAAGCCCACATCCCTTGGATGAATAAAAAAAACGAATTGACTAAAGGAACCTTTTTCATCACCACCACCCCATCTATCAGGCTGCTCACTCTCCATCCTCAGGCCTGCTGGAGAGGGCTCACCACACACAGGGGTCAGGCAATTTCCCAACCAATGCTCCATCCCTTCTCATCACATGCCTCTCTTGTGTCGTCATCCAGGCCAAGCTTGCCCACAACAGGCAGGAAAGTTCCCAGCTGGGGGGGCACAGCCGACATCATTGACCTCAGAGTTTGAGGAGGGTGCTGGCCAGGTCGCTGGGGAGGACAGGGGTGGCTCCTGTGGAGAAGGGGTGATCGGATTGTCTCACCAACCCAGTACAGATCACTCCTCTATGAGTTCACCACATCCTGACAATCACAGTGAGTGACGTGCAGTCTTACATTCCTCATGCTCATCCACTAAAACTCCATTCTCTATCTTACAGGCACCTGCAGTTTGAGGTCCACAAGGGACACCACCAGAACTCCCAGCCCCCAGACCACATCCAAGGAGGAAGATGATGAAGGACCATCACAGCGCTCACCCGCACCCTCCAACAGCGCATAGACACACACCTCTGTGGGGCACATTTCTAGACGAGGCTTGGGCTCACTTTCTGGGGAACACTTCACTGACACATCCCCACCGAAGTCAGAGGCAGGGACAGGCCAAGTCTCTGGCACTCAGAGGGCTGCTGGAGAACAGCCACTTGCTCAGTCTGAGTCAGTTAATAAGTTTCTGGAAGTGGCCTTCCAACTCATGATGGATAGTCAGCAAGAGGCAGGGGAACATCACGCAGCGGTGTTTGAAGCCCTCAAAGAGGAAGACCGCCAAAATCATCAAAGGCAAAAGGGCAAGCAACTCCACAGGCTGCGTCCGCCCTGGCTGCAGATGCCAGGGCAGCGCCTAAAAGGAATGGAACGCCTTGAAAAATCAAAAAATTTTGATCACAGCTTGTTGGACAGGTGAAGACAATAACAGTCCAATGGGCTGCTGCAGTGCACTGCATGAAAAGCCAAGCCTCATTCTTTTGGTACATTTTTTCAGGATGCCCAAGCGCAACTTGGTAATCACATGTCCACTTCACAGTGTTGAATTGGGTATTTTTGAACATAATTTAGAGAGATAAGGACAGTGAATTTAACATGGTTTATCAATTGTTTTTATAAATTGTCGCATGCTAGTACAGAACTTGAGTATTGCTGAAGAAAGAGACATGCTGTAGAAGCTTTTCATCTTGCACTCATCAGGTCAATTTGGTATTCTTTGCAAATTGTCCTGATGAGTACAAGACGAAAAGCTTCGACAACATGTCTCTTTTTTCAGCAATACTCCATTGTTTTATATTAGAATTTATTGCAGCCATCTCTAACCATTAAATAAAGGGTTGAATGGGATATTAAGGGGGAATGCCTCTTTACAAAAGCTATTTGATGCAGTAGCATTCTATCTGTTCAAAACTTCATGAGTTCTAACCACTTCCCAGCCACTCCTTGGCTTTGAGGAACATCGTGAATTGGACTAATCCCAGCTCTTGATTGTTAGATTGAGGTCTAACTTTCCTAGGAACAAGTCACATTATTTAGTGCATTAATTTGAATCCCAATAATTCCTTTTGTTAGTTAATGTGACTATATGTAGGAAAAGCCAAAATTCCTTTGTTTCTTTATGGTTTTGGTGGCTACTTATTATGAGGATTTGGACTGAGATTCTTTTACATTAGTTTTTCTTAACTAGAGTTTTCTATCTATAAAAACGTATTTTGAAAGGTCAGTATTGTGGTCACACAAGTGGATACACGCCATGTGTGTCTTGCATGTACTTCTGTTGCTATTTTTATTACAAGTACACTGACTTCTGGAAAAGTGTAAGTGGGAACTTGACTTTCAGGCCAGTGCTGGGACAGCAAAATAAATAGTCGACAAGTGTGCCATTCACATCATTCCAGCAGTCACCAATCATTCATGGGCCATATGTCATAACATGCCAAGCTTGCGAGACGAAAACAAATAAAAAACTTTCCTGACATATATCTGGCCACAAAAGGGAAAGAAAAATATTGATGTTAAATATCACTTAAACCTGGCCTTAAAACTCAAAGTCCAGGTTTTCTGATTGTTTGCGATCCCAACAAGGAGTAAACTAGCATGCAAATTGTATCTGCAATATTTCCAGGTTCAACCTAATCTTAATGTTCTGTGTGAGCTCTGGCTCTGTTAAATGCTTCCGGCTGGGAGTTTACTCACCAGGCGAACAGTGTGCTGCTGCAAAATTTAAAGTCCACAGCAGCTTGAAGGAATAAACATCATTTGTTGCATATAAAAAACATGATTTGCCAATGAAAAGAGACAGCCAATGAAAAGGACGTGCATACTCAGCCATATTCCATGCAGAGCTATTAATAGAAAAAAAGTTAACGACTCTAGCAGGTTAGGAAAAGAAAGAAAGATCTGCAAATTTTAGTGCTTTTCATGACCACCGGACATCCCAATGCACTTTACAATCAATGATGCATCTTTTGAAGTTTAGTCACTGTTGTGATGGAGGAAAAGTGACAACCAGTTTGCATGCAGCAAATTCCCACAATCAGCAATGTGATAATGACCAGTGTTTGGGTTTTGAAATGCAACGTTACTATATGTAGTAGTCTGGCTTGCTGTAGTCATGTGATCTCTGCCATGAGGGACTCTCTCTGCAGGCATCCATCTTACGATGAGTTTGATAAAGACATTCCTCTAAGAAAAACTGCAGTCTTTGAGCTCAAAACATAATGCCAGAGTGTAGCTAAAATAGAGTTTGAAAACCTGGAAAATTTGCAGAGAAGCCACAGCTACTAAAAAAAGAACACAGAAATGTTCAAATCTGCTAAAAGCTGCTGAAAAGGACTAGGAAAAGCAAACAAAGGCATAAGCTGCAAGTAAAATATTGGGTGAGTCAAAATAGCAATAAACTTTCCTCCCCTCCCACTCCTGTAGAAATGAAAGGTGATATGTGGCAGAGCTGGCAGTTTTTCCACTTGAAATGGCAAAACTACGAGATGGTAGCAGATTTAGTTAACAAGCTGGAGCTGATACGAGTAGCCACACTTCTAACACTGCTGGAGAGAGACTGCTACAAATTGTATTCCACCCTAACTCTATCTGACAATCAAAGGAAACAGACGACAGAGATTTTAAAAGCCATGTAGGCATGTTTTGAACCCCAAGTGAATGTAACTTATGAATGCTATGCACTCAACACTAGATCTCAAGGTGAAAAGGAGCCCATTGATCAGTATTTGACTGCAGTAACACAGCTCACCGACTCATGTGAACTTGGGCAACTAAATGATCTCATTGAAGATAGAATTGTCTTAGACATAAGAGACCCCCTAAGTGAGAGAAAGTCTACTGAAAGAGGAGAAACCAACCCTCAAGAAAGCAAAATACGTGTGTAGAAATGAGGAGGTTGTAAAATGTCAGTTAGAGCATATGTATGGCAGAACAGACCAGGAGATACATTATGCTGAGAGACTTCCAGGCTGAGAGAGCAGAACAATCGTAGACAAAGGGAAGGATGCAAATACAGCAGAGGACATCATACAAAGGAAAAGAAGGATTGCCCAGCATGGAGCAAGCAGTGTTTTAACTGCAAAAAGTTAAATTATTTTGTACACAAGTGACTGGCTGGAAAGAAGCAAAACAAGCCTATACAGATGGCCACTGGAGAGATATCAGCAGAAGAGTCTGATGAAGCACTATACACCATACAACAGGTTGATTCCATCAAGTCTATAGCTGATAAAGGGTTTGTGACTGTTACAATTGTGACTGCAGAAGAGGAGTATCAAGTGAGTAAGAAGTGTCAGATAGACACTCGTGTGTCATGCAACATCATGACTTTCACAGACTTGTCCGAAGTGGGTCAACATGGCGTTCCAAAAATGAAGCTCTCAAAAGCAGTACTGAGGTTATATGATGACACGCTACTCATACTGAGAGGACAGATTAGTCTAAGAGTCCAAAGCATGGCCAAAGTTAAGATCAGGTGTTCCAGATCACAGATGGAATGCAACAGCCACTCATCTCAGTGGGAATAAGTCTAAAGCTTGGACTGATAACCCTGAACATGCCAACTGAGGTTTACAACGTGTCACAAAACACAAAACCATTGACCTCTGAACAGGTCGTAGAGGAGTACAAAGATGTGCTTACCAGGTTGGGATGTTTACCGGGAGAATATGATCTAGAAGTAGATGAGAGTGTAAGACCAATTCAGCATCTGCCGAGAAGAGTTCCAGCTGCCCTCAAGTCAAGCCTCAAAAACAAGATGGAAGAACTGGAAAAGAAGGGAGTAATCAAAAAAGTGACAACTCCTACAGACTGGATTAGCAGCATGGTAGCAGTGAAACAACCTGGAAAGCTAAGAGTATGCTTAGAACAAAAGGATATAAATAAAGCACTGAAGAGATCTCACTACCCCATGCCAACCATCGAAGGGATTTTGCTGCAACTTGCCAAAGCAAAGATCTTTATGACCCTAGATGCGAAGGTTGGTTACTGGCAAGTGAAGCTAGATGAAAGCAGCAGCTTTCTAACAACATTCTGGATGCCATTCGGGAGATACAGATGATTGCACATGCTGTTTGGCATTTCCACAGCTCCAGAAGTGTACCAATTAGACAGCATGAGATAGTCAGTGACCTTCCTGGTGTGGAAGCCATAGTGGATGATCTACTAGTCTATGGATGTGGAGACACAATGGAAGAAGCCAAAGCTGACCATGATCAGAATTTAATACGACTGCTAGAGAGAGCTTGCCAGATAAACCTGAAGCTGAACAAGAAAAAATTGCAATTGAAGATGCCTGAAGTCAAGTACATAGGTCATATACTGATAGCAAAAAGTCTTTGCCAGGACCCTGACAAGGCGAGAGCTGTAGCAGCGATGCAGCGACCAATAGATATGAAATCAGTGCAATGATTTGTTGGGTTCGTGAACTATTTAGCAAAATTTTTGCCTGATTTGTTGTCAGAGTGTGAACCATTACGCAATCTCACTGCCAAGGAGATGTAGTGGTATTGGGGCACAGAACAAGAAACAGTGTTCACTAAAATCAAACAGCTAGTGATGACAATGCCAGTGCTGAAGTACTATGACATCAATGATGAAATCACCTTGCAGCATGATGCCAGCGAGAGAGGCCTTGGAGCAACCCTAATGGAGCAAGGACAACCAGTCACATTTGCATCCATGGCTGTAATACAAAATGAACAATGCTACACTCAGATTGAGAAAGAGCCTGGCTATTGTCTTTGCTTGTGAACATTTTCATCAATACCTGCTTAGGGGAGACAAAGTAACAGTGGAGTCTGACCGCAAGCCACTTCAAAGTATTTTTCTCAAACCGTTACTATCTGCTCCAAAGCATCTGCAAAGAATGTTACTTTGTTTAGAGAGATATCATCTGGACGTGATGTACATTCAAGGGACACAGATGTACATCACAGACATGCTGTCAAGAGCAGCGCTCCCCATAAAGAAAGTTGAGGATGCGACAGCAGAATGTGAAATCTTCCAGATTCAATGTGAGGCAGCAGCTCAACATGATCTGGAAGTCATCAGCCCAGCGGAGACAATGAATCTGACAAATAAGCGCCTTGCTCAAATCAAGTAAAGTACCCAATAAGGTGCAACTCTCCAAGTGCTACAAGAAGTAGTGATGCAAGGATGACCTGAGAGCATCAAGGACATGCCTGTGGTCACAAAAGCATATTGGGAATACAGAGATAAATTGGCAGCCCAGGATGTCGTCTTGTACAAAGGAAATAGAGTCATCATTCCAAAGGAGATGAGAGGAGAGATGCTGAAGTGCACCCATGCAAGCCATCAAGGAATTTAATCGAGTCTGAGGAAGACACGAGAAATGATCTACTGGCCAAACATGAGCAATAAAAGTAAAGACCACATAGGCCAATGCAGTGCTTGTAACAAGTACCAAGCTAAACAAGCTAGAGAGGTGTTGATGACGCATGAATGAAGCTGGGAGTGGACCTCTTCACTATGGCAGGAACTGATTATCTTGTCACTGTAGACTACTGTCCTGACTACAGGGAGTTAGACCAGCTGACTTCAATGACAACAGAGAAATAGTAGAATGCTTGAAAGCCCAATTTAGTCATTACGGCATTCCAGACATTGTGATGAGTGACAATGGCCCTCAGTTCATGAGTGAAGAATTCAGTCATTTCACAAAGGATTGGGAAATTAAACTCTTTATCATCTCCACAATATCCCTAGTCGAATGGAAAGGCTGTGAGGTGGCAGTGAAAATCACCAAAGGATTCATCAAGAAATTAAGCAAATCCAGCACAGATGTATACAAGGCAACCCTCGAGTATAGAAATACATTAACTGAAGGCATGGAAAGTAATCCAGTCCAAAGACTCATGTCACTCCGCACTCAAACTACTCTACTCTTCCAATAGCGAAGAAGCCACTGAAACTAGAAGTAGTAACAGGCGTGAGTGAAAAAATCAAGGTGAAATGACAGAAAGCCAAATTTCATTTTGACAAAAGTGCCAAACCATTACCAGAGCTGAGCATTGGAGAGTCAACACTCTCAACAGGAGTCGTCCCACCTGGCAACTTGGGAAATGCATAGAGAATTTGTCACCTCAATCGTACACGGTCAAAATATACTTGCGCAACCGCAGGCAGATAGAAACAAGAAGCGAAGCTGTTCCTTCACTGCAGTCGATCAGTCAGGAAGAAGGGTTCTCACCAGCTGTAACCACCAGCAATCCCAGAGGTTCACTTGTCCCCAATAACGGCAATGAAACAACAAGTTATCTAACAAGGAGAAGACAAATTTGCTTGCACAATCATGTGTAACTGCGAGTTACCCAAGCTACCCACTATACACCCACTGTACTCATGCATTAGCAACTGTTTGTTCTTCTAGTCAGTTTCTGCAGCTGCACTACATCCATAGGCCAGAATTTTATGCTCCCCCACTGGCAGACTTTCAGGTGTTGGGGAAGGTGGGGTAGCGTGAAATTGAAGGGACGGGATTCCCTCTGGATTCCCGCCTGCTCCGACCACACAGCGATTTTATGCCAGGGTGGGAAAGGCTTAGATGGGAAGCCCACCCTTGCCCCAAATGAGGTCCTTAAGTGGCCAGTTGTTGGCTGCTTATGAGTTGTTTCCCGGTCAGCATCAATTTTTAGGCTGGTGGGAGGATTGAGCTGGTGTTGGGGAAGGCCAAAAATCTATAGGGTTGCACCTCAGATGGGAAGGTGGGGGGAGGGGTGCCTCCATCAGAAGACCCCTTCTGAAGTTGGGCACACCCCCCCCAGCCCCGTAAGGTCTGCCAGCCTCCAGGCCTCCCTCCCACCCTCGGCCTTTCTCCCGAGATCCCGATCACCCTCCAAGGTCTTCCCCAACACCCTCCGCCACCACCCTGGTGGCTCTTGAACTTAGCTGGGCCTCACTGCCAGGAAGTAGGATCCACTGTCCACTGCAGTGCTGTCACTCCAGGGATTGGAGAGCTGCCAGCCATTCAGATTGGCCGACAGCTCTCTAAGGTGGGACTTCCTCCCAAGTGAGGGGCGGAAATCCTGCCCGCAGCCACTTATCGCACATTCGAGCGTGAAATGGCTGCGGGGCATTCGGGAAGTGAAACCCCGCCATCTGAAAAACTCAGGCCACAGCCTTTAAATTGTGCAGGTCTCTTAATGGTATGCGTGCGCGGTCATTGGCTGTTCATCTGGGTGATGTCCCTTGTCCAGGGATTATCGCTCCCATGGCACTTGTTGCCATGGTAACTGAAAAAGGGGATGTTGTGGTTTTGAAATGCAACATTACTACGTGTCCTATCTGGCTTGCTGTAGTCATGTGCCCTCTGCCATGAGAGACTCTCTCTGCAGGCAGCCATCCTACAATGAGTTTAAGAAAGACACGCCTCTATGAAACGCTGCAGTCTTTGAGCTTAAAACAACTAGATAATCTATTTTTTGTGATGTTGATTGTGGAATAAATATTGGGCAGGACACCCAGCAGAACACCCCTCCTTCAAAATGGTGTCATTGGATCTTTTAAATTCACCCAAACAGGCAGATGGGCCTTTGTTTAACATCTCCCCTCCCTTTGCACTGCACTGGAGTGTCAGCCAAAAGGCACCACTTCAAACAGTGCAATACTCCCTCAGTACTGAGGCTGGAGTGACAACCTTGATTTTTGGGCTTGAGCTCTAGTGTAGGACTTAAACTCAGAACTGTATGACTCAGACCCAAGAGTGCTACCCACTGAGCCACAGCAAAGGTAAGGGAAGCTAGCTGCATCTTCCAGGATTACTGAACATGTTTCCTCACAGTGTTAAGTGCTTGAATTAGTTATTCCCATGAAGTAGTACGGTGTGTTACTACCTGAGCTTTCATCTCCAAATGCTCCTTCACTCACACTTTAACCCCAATTAAAGCCTACCATGTAAGGTAACTCCACTTTGCTTGCACATCATTGTAAGAAATTGGGGTCTTGGATAAACAGATATTTTCCGCATAATATAACACCCCCTAAAAAAGTTTTCTAGAAAGGCAACAATTTTTAAAGTCCGTGGAAACAGCAAAGATCACTTAGTTCATGTTGTCATTCCTAAGTTAAGGTGGCGTCTTCTGTGTCCCTTATCAATACAATTGTTTAAAAAGGACAAGGATATGACCCTCAGCAAGATGTAAACTAAAAAGCTGACCTTGAGCAGGGTGACACACAACAGGGGATGGAAACCACTCTAATGTTTTGAGCACTTGTCCTAAATCCATTGGTTAGAATAGTTAGATAGATGATTGTCACTGGGTAAGCTACCGCCAGCCCCCCCACCCCACTGCCCCCACCTAAAAGGGTATATAGATTGGTATCATACTGGTGGTAAGGGGCAGAGGTGCTGGTGAGGTGGCAGTGCTCTTTGGGCAACTGACTTCTTCAGATGGAACATCGACCAGAGGAGGAGGAAGATCAAGAGATCGAGGAAAGAGTTTCCTGACACTTTGACTAGAGAGCGGAATTCTGTTATCACAAGCTGTTACAGGTTGTATACTTTTTTTCTGTCCACTTAGTTAATGTATCATATCTAAACAGTTGTCTCTTAATAAAATCAATAAACTATCTTAAAATTACATACGAATATTCGACTGCCTATTTAGGTGTCTGTGGTCCCCAACCCAGAAATCTTACAATCATCATCAACATGGGCTACATGCTGAGAACTGCACGTTATTACTTGCCTTGGTAAACAAAGGTAACTTGTCTCTTTTGGCTTTCTTTCCAAAGCTAAGATGGCCCATTACAGGAGAAGAGATCTATGAGCGTTTCCAGCCTGCAAATATCCAACTTCTCAGCCTCATGAATTGCTCCAATCCTAGGGAGGGAGGCCATAGCACGGATAGAGCAGAAAGAGAAGGGGGTGTGTGAACTGGAGCTTCACAATAACATTCTGCTTCTCATTAATCTATTGCACAACAGGTTAACTGTTAGTGAATCGCATCGTTTCACTCCTACTGAAGTGGCATAAGCTCCACTTATCAGGAAACTATTCTACTCATGCTCTCTCCTGTATTCTGCTACAGGAAACAGACATGGGGTCCACTACATCTGCTGCTTCTCACACTGTACAGAGTACATTGTCACTTCCTCCACCTGTTTCAAGGACCAGTTCACAGCTAATCTCGAGGTGTAGTAAGCGAGAAAGAGAGCCAGAGGGAGCGGAGGCTGCATGCAGTAAAATGAGAAGGATCCAAAAAAGGAGGAAAACATTATTCTCTTCACTGAACAGTCTAGATCTCATGGCTCCTTATTTCAAAAGACAACACATGGAGAACAGACATTCGTGCAGAATTGCACACTCAGCTTGAGTTCAGGAGTTCATCAGCAGCATGTGCAGCATCTCAGAGGATTGTTTCATGGATTGTGCATAGCTCCAGGGACATCTGCAGCAGGGACTGCCATGGTAGAGGGAAATCTGTATTCCTTCCATGGGTGCTCAGCCTACTACAGTAGAGGCCTCCGGTGCCAGTTTGGTGAAGCTTCTTTTCTGGATTTGACAGGTTTAGTGACCAATCAAAGACAACTATCAGTGAGGAATTGTCCGATTCCATTGCTAACATCAGATCTGCTTTCCAACAGGTCGGTGGTCAGGCTAAGCTAGTGCTGCAATCCAAATGTCATGGTAGGAATGGTGGTATCTCTCAGGATAATAGTATATGTGCTCCCTCCAGCACTTGTACAATTGACAAAACACACAAGCCATGTTGCCTGTGTAATAGCAGAAGACGTACAACCCCCTGACTTTAGATGTCAGTGGTGATGTTATGGTTGAATCTCTGCTATGTTGCAATCTCTCTTCAACCCATGACGTTGCTTTAAGAAACATAGGGCTGAATTTTGCCCTTGACGGGCGGGTGGGCCCGACCGACTCGGCGGCGGAGGGGCAGCCGATTGCCGCCGCGGAAACGGGCCGCGCCGTCATTTTGCGTGGGCGGGCCAATCAAGGCCCGCCTAGCGGGTTTGTGAAACCCATGTACAATGGGAAAATCGAATCGGCAGCGGGCATGTTCAGACCGCCAGTTCCAATGGGGAACCGGCAGTCTGTATAAAGAGCAGCCAGGCAGCCTCCTTGAGGCAGTTCACCATGGCCACTCATAGGGAAGGTCATAATTTGAGGGCAGAGGAGGAGGAAGGGGGCAGGCTGCAGGGTAGGCCAGCGGGGGGCCACTGTGCCCCTCGGTTCTCAGATGCCTGCCTTGCTGTCCTCCTCGAAGAGGTGTCCAACCATCGGGATGTTTTATTTCCGGAGGATGGGAGGAGGAGGGCCCCCCCCACGTCACCAGGCAGGCATGGCAGGAGGTGGCGGAGGCTATAAGCTCCCATAATGCTGTGCGGTGTACCGGAACACAGTGCCGCAAGCGCTTCAATGATTTGTTGCGCTCTGGAAGGGTGAGTACCTTGACAGCCTTGGCCATTTGACCCAGCAGGTAGCCTTAGCCTTTGAGGCCCCCCTCCCACCCCACGTCTTAGTGTCGTTACTGCATTGGGCATTTGGCACACGCTGGGTGGGCAAACAGATAGTGACCATGCTTACATCAGCCTTAGTGGTTGAGGAGAAGATGGGTTCTCCCTGCAGCATATGTTGGTGTTTGTCGCATTTGGGTAACCTGCAGGAGAGGCAGCTAGACACGTACTCAGAACTTCAACACATGTCTTATTGATGGTGATGAGATGGTGGAAGGGGAGCCTCAAGGTGTCATGGCCAAGAGCCATCTGCTGGCCTCGGCGCCACACCTAGTTGCGCCTCCTTGCCATAGGAGCTAAGACCCGTGTGTTATTCAAAGTGATGGATACCGAATGTGTCCAAGGCGTCCGTTGGGGGAGGGGGTTGGGACCAGCCGTACTATATTCTGGGGACTGATCACCAGTAGTGTGGACAGGAGCCGCTGGAGGCCTCAGATGGGCCACTGTGGTTGGGGTGCAGCGTGCACGTGCAGAGTACATGAGCGATCAGCCCCAATAAATGCTCTTCTCTGTTCTGCAGGCAAAAACAGAGAACATGAGGGAGCGCCAGCGGACTGGTGGTGGGCACGCTGTGCTGCAGCACCTCACCACGTATGAGGAGCAGGCCATGGAGCTGGGGAGGAGGCAGGTGGCCAGGGCGGCAGGTGTCAGCGAGGCTGGGGTGCAGCGGCCAGGTATTTGAGGCCCACAGTCCCATCCACTCTGTCTCCCCACCATCCAAACCACTGATGATTGCTGCAATCGTTAATGCAGCAACACTGCTCATTCACAGACTGATAGTCAGACATGTGGGTCATACACAAAGGTCCCTCGGCCCTTTGAGGATGCGCGTCTCTAGCACCTTCCAAAGTCGCCTTATCCCATTTGTGACCACTATCCCCATGGCCTAACATGCAATGGCATCGCTGCCGCACATCCAAAGACTTATTGCATCTTAGGAGGGTTTGTACCTCCA
The DNA here is from genome assembly GCF_964194155.1 of Cetorhinus maximus. NCBI lineage: Eukaryota > Metazoa > Chordata > Chondrichthyes > Lamniformes > Cetorhinidae > Cetorhinus > Cetorhinus maximus. The sequence continues at coordinate 99,452,258 of NC_135884.1, forward strand.
CCGCCCTTTCAGCCAGTGCTTCCCACATTACTCTGTCCAAAAGGTCCTCAGCACCTCACCTGTCAATCTCATGGCACTCAACTTAAATAAATGCCACCACGTTAGTCATCCCTGCACCAAGGGGTAATGTTGCCCCTTCTGTCCACCCGGTCTATGCCCCTCATAACGGTATGAAGGTCAATAATGTGACCTGTCAATTTCCTGTCCTCCACGGCAAATGTCACAAGCGTACAACTCCAACTCTCCAGACCAGCATGCATCCAGGTCAGGTACCTCTGCACTCTGCCCACTCCAATGCCTTCCCTCCCATGAAGTACAGGTCACAACTGGATACAGAAGTGTAGATGTGGCGTTTTCTGCACTTGCAACATGACCTCCTTCTTCCTACATTCGATTCCTCGGCTCATGAAGGCACGTCTGGCTTTGACCTTGTTAAGCGCCTTATGTTCCTGTTCTGCTACCTTAACGGGTCTGCCCAGCAAGGTCCCTGTAATTGTCGTGACTTCCCACGGTCCTACCATTACTCATGTATTCCCGTACCTTGCTTGTCTTGCCCAAGTGCTTAACCGAACACTTATCCACATAAACATTCCATGTGGAATTCCTTAGGCCACCTGACCAGCCTGTCTGTATGCACATGTAATGTTTGGGCCTTCTCTTGACTACTTACCACCCCACCAATGTTCGTCTCCTTAGGTTCTTGAAGGGTGAGCGACTTATGAGGCTGGGGGGGAAAGGGATGAAAGGTGTTACTGACTGAACGCTAACTGATGCACTGTCCTTGTTGTTAATTTCAGCATCACCACCGCATGGCCGCCCCCAACACGTCTGGAGCCCCCTTCCACACCTGAGATCAGAAACTTGTAAGAATCTCTAAAGGTATGACTGAATTTTGTAGAGCTTGCAGCCTGCGTCAGTTTATGGATTGCAATCGAGCACTACTGCAAACATTGATCCATTATGAATGGACTTCAGTAACAGATGGGCATAGATATATGTCTGGTCAAAAAAGCTGTTCATATCAAGCATGTTGGACCATGCACCAAACTTTTCACGCATAGTTGCTGTCACAGTCACAGATATCATGGCCAACACTTTGTTTGAAACGTTCACTTACTTAGGTTTCATCCAACCAGCGACCTGGTTTTAGGTCATCGACCTGAAATGTTAACTGTTTCTCTCTCTACAGATACTGCCAGATTATCTGAATATTTCGGACATCAGTTTTTATTTCAGATTTCCAGCATCTGCAGTACTTTGTACATGGCTTCATGTCTTAGCTAGTTGCTTACTTGTGACAGTGTCAAACCAAACAGCTTTGATGGACCCCCATGTCATCCTCAGACAGGCAGGTAGTGAGGTTTAAGGGCACATGCATTGACCAGCCAGAAGAATTGGGATAAAATATTACCATTTATTTACTGCTTACAGAGAAGTACCCTAAGTTTCACAGAATTCTCACAGCTTGTTTATTGAGGCGACATGTTGTAGCTGCATGATGTGGGAGCTGCTGGACCCCATTGTGGTTCCTAGTGACCACATCTGTAGCAAATGTTGGTTGCTCGAGGAACTCCTGCTCAGAGTTGATGAGCTGGAGTCTGAGCTTCGGACACTGCGACACATCAGGGAGGGGGAAGAGTTACCTGGGCACCATGTTTCAGGACACAGTCACACCCCTTAGATTAACTACCTTAAATTTGACCAGTGGTCAGGGACAGGAGAGTGTGACTATGAGTGAGGCAGGTAGAGGGATCCAGGAAGTAGCACTGCAGGAGCCTCAGCCCTTGCCCTTATCCAGCAGGTTCGAGATTCTTGCTCCCTATGTGGACGAGAGTGGGGACTGTACGGTGGAGGAGCAAACTGACCATAGCACCGTGGTACAGGGAGCCATTCAAGTGGGAGGAGAAAAGAGAAATGTAGTTGTAATCGGGGATAGTATAGTTAGGGGGATACTGTTTTCTGTAGCCAGGGTCAAGAGTCCCGAAGGCTGTGTTGCCTACCTGGTGCCAGGGTTAAGGATATCTCACCTGGGCTGCAGAGGAACTTGGAGTTGGAGGGGAAAGATCCAGTTGTCGTGGTCCACTTAGGTACCAACGATATAGGTAGAAGGAGGAAAGAGGTTCTGCTGAGGGAATATGAGCAGCTAGGGGTTAAATTAAAAAGCAGAACCAAAAAGGGAATAATCTCCAGATTACTAACTGAGCCACGAGCTAATTGGCACAGGGTCAATAGGATTAAAGAGGTAAATGCATGGCCCAAAGATTGGTGTGGGAGAAGTGGGTTCGAATTCATGGGATATTGGCACCAGTACTGGGGAAAGAGGGAGCTATTCCATTTGGAAGGGGTCCACTTGAATCATGCTGGGACCAGTGTCCTGGCGAATCGCATAACTAGGGTCGTAGACAGGGCTTTAAACTAAATAGTTGGGGGGGGGGTTCAGTTGCATGGAAATGTAAAATATCTAAGTTTAAGGAGAGGGTAAGAGTGCAGGTTAGTGACGAGGCTGATTGCTATCAAAAAGTGAAAGGAAGGGACAGAGTGTGTGAACGCAATATTGCACCAAAGAATCATATAAGAGTAGGGAAAATTGACAACAGGGCAAACTTAAAGGCTTTGTATCTGAATGCATAACCATAATTTGATAGAATTTACCCTGCAATTTGAGAGGAAAAAGCTGGAATCAGATGTAATGGTATTACAGTTGAATAAAGGCAACTACAGAGGCATGAGGGAGGAGCTGGCCAGAATTGACTGGGAGATGAGCCTAGCAGGAAAGACAGTGGAACAGCAATGGCAGCAATTTCTGGGAGTAATTTGGGAGACACAGCAAAAATTCATCCCTAGGAAGAAGAAGCATACTAAAGGGAGGACGAGGCAACCATGGCTGACAAGGGAAGTCAGGGACAGCATAAAAGCTAAAGAGAAAGCATACAATGCGGCGAAGAGCAGTGAGAAACCAGGGGATTGGGAAGCCTACAAAGACCAACAGAGGACAACTAAAAAAGAAATAAGGAGGGAGAAGATTAAATATGAGGGTAAACTAGCCATTAATATAAAAAAAATTGCAAGAGTTTTTTTTAGATATATAAAGGGTAAGAAAGAGGCAAAAGTGACATTGGGCCACTGGAAAATGACGCTGGAGAAGTAGTAGTGGGGAACAAAGAAATGGCGGAGGAACTGAATAGGTACGTTGCGTCAGTCTTCACAGTGGAAGACACGAGTGACATCCCCAAAGTTCAAGAGAGTCGGGGGGCAGAGGTGAGTATGGTGGCCATTACCAAGGAGAAGGTGCTAAGGAAACGGAAAGGTCTGAAGGTGGATAAATACCTGGACCAGATGGATTACACCCCAGAGTTCTGAAGGAGATAGCTGAAGAGATAGTGGAGGTGTTAGTGGTGATCTTTCAGGAATCACTGGAGTCAGGGAGGGTCCCAGAGGACTGGAAAATCGCTAACGTAACCCCCGTTTAAGAAGGGAGTCAGTCAAAAGACAGGAAATTACAGGCCGATTAGCCTGACCTCGGTCGTTGGTAAGATTTTAGAGTCCATTATTAAGGATGAGATTTCAGAATACTTGGAAGTGCATGGTAAAATCGGGCAAAGTCAGCATGGTTTCATCAAGGGGAGGTCATGCCTGACAAATCTGTTAGAATTCTTTGAGGAGGTAACGAGTAGGTCAGACAAAGGAGAGCCAATGGATGTTATCTACTTGGACTTCCAGAAGGCCTTTGACAAGGTGCCGCACAGGAGGCTGCTCAGTAAGATAAGAGCCCATGGTGTCAGAGGCAAGGTACTAGCATGGATAGAAGACTGGCTGTCTGGCAGGAAGCAGAGAGTGGGGATAAGGGGGTCCTTCTCAGGATGGCGGCCGGTGACTAGTGAAGTTCCGCAGGGGTCAGTGTTGGGACCACAACTTTTCACTTTATACATTAATGATCTAGATAAAGGAACTGAGGGCATCCTGGCTAAGTTTGCAGATGATACAAAGATAGGTGGAGGGACAGATAGTATTGAGGAGGCGGGGAGGCTGCAGAAGGATTTGGACAGGTTAGGAGAATGGGCAAAGAAGTGGCAGATGGAATACAACGTGGGGAAGTGTGAGGTCATGAACTTTGGTAGGAAGAAGAGGCATAGACTATTTTTTAAATGGGGAGAGAATTCAGAAATCTGGAGTGAAAAGGGACTTGGGAGTCCTAGTCCAGGATTCTCTTAAGGTTAACTTGCAGGTTGACGCGGTAGTTAGGAAGGCAAATGCAATGTTAGCATTTATTTCGAGAGGACTAGAATATAAAAGCAGGGATGTGCTGCTGAGGCTTTATAAGGCTCTGGTCAGACCACATTTAGAATATTGTGTGCAATTTTGGGCCCTGTATCTCAGGAAGGATGTGCTGGCCCTGGAAAGGGTCCAGAGGAGGTTCATGAGAACGATTCCAGGAATAAAAGGCTTAAACTATGAGGAACATTTGAGGACTCTGGGTCTATACTCGATGGAGTTTAGAAGGATATGGGGTGGGGGGGGAGAGATCTGATTGAAACTTACAGAATACTGAAAGGCCTGGATAGAGTGGACATGGGGAAGATGTTTCCATTAGTAGGAGCGACTAGGACCCGAGGGCACAGCCTCAGAGTAAAGGGAAGACCTTTTAGAACAGAGATGAGGAGAAACTTCTTTAGCCATAGAGTGGTGAATCTATGGAATTCATTGCCACAGAAGGCTGTGGAGGCCAGGTCATTGAGTGTATTTAAGACCGAGATAGATAGGTTCCTGATTGGTATGGGGATCAAAGGTTACGGGGAGAAGGCGGGAGAATGGGGTTGAGAAACTTATCAGCCATGATTGAATGGCAGAGCAGACTCGATGGGCCGAATGGCCTAATTTCTGCTCCAATGTCTTATGGTCTTATGCATGTAGCATTCGGAATAAAACTAATGAGTTAACAGCGCAAATAGAGATAAATTGGTATGATTTGGTGGTGATTACTGAGACGTGGTTACAGGGAGAACAGATTTGGGAGTTGAACATCCAAGGGTACTCAGTGTTTCAGAAGGATAGGCAGGAAAGAAAAGGAGGTGGCGTAGCTTTGTTAGTAAAGGAAGAGATCAGTGCTATAGTGAGGAATGATATAGGCACTGGAGAGCAAGATGTAGAGTCAGTCTGAGTAGAAATAAGAAATAGCAAGGGAAAGAAGTCCCTGGTGGGAGTAATCTATAGGTCCCCAAACAGTAGTTTAGCAGTAGGGCACAGTATAAACCAGGAAATACTGGGAGCATATAAAAAAGGCATGGCAATAATCATGGGTGATTTTAATATGCATATAGACTGACTAATGAAATTGGCAAGGGTAGCCTTGAGGGAGAGTTCATAGAGTGTATTAGAGATTTGTTTCTTGGAGCAATATGTTGTGGAACCAACCAGGGAACAGGCTATTCTGGATTTGGTTTTGTGTAATGAGATGGGATTAATTAATGATCTCATAGTAAAGGCTTCTCTAGGGAAGAATGATCATAGCATGATAGAATTTCAAGTTCAGTTTGAGAGTGAGAAACTTGAGTCCCATGCTAGTGTTCTGGAGTTAAACAAAGGTAACTACATAGGTATGAGGGCAGATTTGGCCCTAGTGGACTGGGCAGGAAGACTACAAGGTAGGATAGTTGATGAACAGTGGCAGATATTTAAGGAGATATTCAATTCCTCCCAAGTAAAATATATCCCAATGAGGAAGAAAGATGGTAAGAGGCAGAAAATGCATCCATGGCTAAGCAAGGAAGTTAAAGGTAACTTAAAGGCAAAAACTAAGGCATACCAAATCGCAAAGGTCAGTGGCAGGCTGGAAGATTGGGAAACTTTTAAAGATCAACAAAGGGTTACTAAAAAATAATAAAAAGAGCAAAGGTAAATTATGAAAGAAAACTAGTGCAAAATAAAAAAACTGATGGCGAAAGTTTCTACAAGTATATAAAAGGAAAGAGAGTAGCTAAAGTGAATGTTGGTCCCTTGGAGGACGAGACTGGGGAATTAATAGTGGGGAACGCAGAAATGGCAGTGACGCTTAATCAATATTTTGCCTCAGTTTTCACAGTGGAGGACACTAGTACCACCCCAATAGTAACAGGTAGTGCAGAGGATATAGAGGAGGAACTTAGAACAATCATCATCACTAGAGAAAAAGTACTGAGCAAATTATTGGGACTAAAGGGTGACAAGTCCCCAGGACCTGATGGCCTACATCCCAGGGTCTTAAAGGAAGTGGCAGCGGAGGTAGTGGATGCATTGGCTATAATATTCCAAAATTCCCTGGATTCTGGAAAGGTTCCAATGGATTGGAAAAATGCTAATATAATGCCCTTATTCAAAAAGAGGGGAGGCAGAAAGTAGGAAACTATAGACCAATTAGTTTAACGTCTGTCATTGGGAAATTGTTGGAGTCCATTATTAAGGAAGTAGTAATGGGGCATTTGGAAAGTCAAAATGCAATCCATCAGAGTCAGCATGGTTTTATGAAGAGTAAATCATGTTTGACTAATTTGCTAGAATTCTTTGAAGATGTGACAAGCAAAGTGGATAATGGGGATCCTGTAGATGTAGTATATCTGGACATCCAGAAGGCCTTTGATAAGGTGCCGCACAAAAGATTAATACACAAGATAAGATCACACGGAGTTAGGAATAATATATTAGCTTGGATAGAGGATTGGCTAACCAACAGAAAGCAGAGAGTCGGGATAAATGGGTCTTTTTCTGGATGGCAAGCTGTAACTAGTGGGGTGCCACAGGGTTCAGTCCGTGGGCCCCAACTATTTACAATCTATATTAAGGACTTGGATTCAGGGATAGAAGGTACTATAGCTAAATTTGCAGATGACATCAAAATAGGTGGGAAAGTAAGTTGCAATGAAGAAATAAGAAATTTATAAATGGATATGGACAGGTTAGGTGAATGGGCCAAAATTTGGCAGATGGAGTTTAACGTGGATAAGTGTGAGGTTATCCATTTTGGTTGGAAGAATAAGGCAGCAACTTATTATTTAAATGGAGAGAAACTTCAGAATGCTTCAGTGCAGAGGGATCTGGTGCCTTCGTGTATGAATCACTGAAAGCTAGTATGCAGGTACAGCAGGTAATAAGGAAGGCAAATGGAATTTTGGCATTTATTGCTAAACGAATAGAGTATAAAAATAGGGAAGTGTTGTTGCAACTGTACAAGGCATTGGTGAGGCCGCACCTGGAGTACTGTGCACAGTTTTGGTCTCCTTACTTGAGGAAGGATGTAGTTGCACTGGAGGTGGTCCAGAGGAGGTTCACTAGATTGATTCCAGAGATGCAGGGCTGGTCTTATGAGGAGAGATTGAGCAGTTTAGGCCTATACTCACTAGAGTTTAGAAGGATGAGAGGAGTTCTAATTGAGGTATATAAGATGCTAAAGGGGATAGACAAAGTAGACGTGGAGCAGATGTTTCCCCTTCTGGGGCATTCTAAAACGAGAGGCCATAGTTTTAGGCTAAGGGGTGGTAGATTTAAATCAGAGATGAGGAGGAATTACTTTTCTCAAAGGGTCATGAATCTGTGGAATTCACTACCTCAGAGTTCAGTGGATGCCGGGACACTGAATAAATTTAAGGAGATAGACAGATTTTTAATTAGTAATGGGTTGAAAGGTTATGGGGAGAGGGCGGGAAATTGGAGTTGAGGCCGAAATGAGATCAGCCATTACCGTAATGAATGGTGGGGCAGGCTCGAGGGGCTGAATTGCCTACTCCTAGTTCTTATGTCTAGGTACTGGGCAGACAGTCCATTTACACTAATCATAGAGCCATGTTCACGTAAACCTAGTACAGAATTCGATTAAATGGAGAGATGACCTCACTCAATTGATTAAAACACAGAGGAATCTACAGTCAGTACTCTGGCAGTTGTGAACAGCCAAAGGGACATACTGTTTGGTAAGATCCGCCAGTCATTGGGATGTATGGCCTACCTTGTTGGCATCACAACCAACCCTACTCAACCAGCTTGTGCTTGCAAAATTCAGAACAGGGTGTCCAACAATAGATGTGATTCCACGATTGGACAGCACTTACTGAACAATCCCGAGTACACTAAGAATTGCACGAACAACCAATTTAAGGTTAACAGTCAGGCTTGCAATATGGCTCACTTATGCATGCTAAAACTACATATATTCATAGGCAGGGCCTTGTGTCCTGCAAACAGAAAGAACATATCCAGGCATTGTGCTTTTTTCAATAAAACAAAAGCATGGAGGACACTGTTCGCTGGTACATGGCAACATCTAACCAACCAGAGTCCATGTCTTTTTTGAATTTAAACAAACGTGTGGAGTATAGCGGTTCCCTGGTGCATTGTCCATGGCAATGCCTTGTCCAGAGTCCACTTGCCAATCAATCAGCACCCTTTTCTCATGCAGTATAAACTGCAGTTCCCTTTGAAATATGGTACTTTTGCGTCTGACCTGATGAGTGCAAGGCAAAAAGTTTTGACAGCATATCTCTTTTTTCAGTAGTACTGAAAGAGGACAAGAGAAAACTGGGAACTATAGGCTGGTTAACCTATATCAGTCACAGTGAAAAAAGCTGGAATCCATGAAGTCTTAACAATACTTAGAAAACCATTGTGTCAGACACAGTCAACATAATTTTATGAAAGGGAAATAGTGTTTAACAATCAGTTTTGTTTTTTTGAGGTAACAAGGGAAACTAGTACAGTTTTTTGAAAAGGCATGTGGTAAGATGTCACTTCGCTAGTGTGAAAAAAAGGATTGGTTGAAGGGCACAAAACAGGGGTGCTGCAAATATCAGTTCTGGGACTTCAGATATTCACAATCTTTATCAATGGCTTATTTGAAGGGACCGAGTGCAATGTATCCACGTTTGGTGACAATACAAAGCCAGGTGGGTAAGTAAGTTGTAAGGAGGACACAAGGAATCTGCTAAAGGAGACAGTTAGTTTCAATGACCAAGCAGGTGGCAAATGGATTATAATGTGGGGAAAAGTAAGGTTATTGACTCTGGGAGGAAGAGTGGGTACAATGAAGGTTCACTAGATTGCTTCCTGGGATGAGAGAATTGTTCTATGATGACAGATTGAATAGAATGAGCCAGTACTCTCTGGAATTTAGAAGCATGAGAACTGATCTCATTGGGACATATGATTTTGAGGGGGCATCACAGGGTGGAGGCCAAGAAGCTGTTTCCGCCAACTGGAGAGTCCAGATCTAGGGGGCATAGTCTCAGGATAAATGAACAACCATTTTGGACTGAGATGAAGAGAAACTTCTTCACTCAGAGGGTTGTTAATCTTCGGATTTCTCTATCTCAGAGGGCTCAAGGCTGAGGTTAAGATTTTAGAACTCGAGGGGAATCTTATGGGGATCAGGTGGGAAAGGAGTTAAGGTTGAGGATCAGCCGCAATCTCATTAAATGGTGGTGCAGACCAAGGGGGCCATAAGGCCTACTTCTGCTCCTATTTCTTGTTATTAAATTCACTTCAGTTTGACACTCTAAAATGGCTTGTGTGAACAGGACAAACAACTGTGCATCTCCTTAACCAATCAGATTGGAGAGTTCTTAAGACATGCATAGTCTGGATCAGAAAGTGTAAGTTAGAATATTTAACTCAATACCAAATCATGTACAGAAAGGGAAATGAGGGTTGGGGCGGTGGGGGGGAGCTCGGATTAAGAGGGGGCACAAAAAAGTAAAATTAAATTTTAAATTTTATTCAATTTCCAATAATTAAAATCTGAAGGAATCTGAGACTGCATTTGTGTGAAAGTTATGTTACCTTGCCCGCTTCAGTCATGTTACAAGCCCATTAAAATAAATCAATGAAGAGTGCCGAAAGGCATGTTTTTTCCAGGGCTAACATTATAAAAGAATCCTAACAAGCAGAGGTGCGCACTCTAAAGAAAATACAAGGAGATTCCTGCAATAAGCTTATGGAAGACAATGAATCAAAGTAGAACCTTAATTCCCAAAGGGAATGAACTGCGTGAATACTGTGCAGCTAAATCTAAATACTTTCCTCATTTTATATTCTACTGATTTATGACAGGCTAAGCTGTATAAATTCCAAGATTGCAAAAGTTTACTTGAAGCCATTGCTGAATACAAATCCAGACCATCTGTAATAGTTTGTAAAGATTTATTGACCTGTCCTTAAAGAAGCCTATATAGAACAAAGAACAAACAACAAAGAAAATTACAGCACAGGAACAGGCCCTTCGGCCCTCCAAGCCTGCGCCGATCATATTGCCTGTCAAACTAAAACATTTTGCACTTCCGGGGTCCGTATCCCTCTATTCCCATCCTATTCATGTATTTGTCAAGCTGCCTCTTAAACACCACTATCGTACCTGCTTCCACCACCTCCTCTGGCAGCAAATTCCAGACACTCACTACCCTCTGCGTAAAAAACTTGCCCCGCACATCTCCTCTAAAGTTTTCTCCTCTCACCTTAAATCTATGTCCCCTAGTAATTGACTCTTCCACCCTGGGAAAAAGCTTCTGACTATCTACTCTGTCCATGCCACTCATAATTTTGTAAACTTCTATCAAGTCACCCCTCAATCTCCGTTGCTCCAGTGAGAACAATCCGAGTTTCTCCAACCTCTCCTCATAGCTAATAACCGCCAGACCAAGCAGCATCCTGGTAAACTCCTCTGCACCCTCTCCAACGGCTCCATATCCTTCTGGTAATGTGGCGACCAGAATTGCACAAAATATTCCAAGTGTGACCTAACCAAGGTTCTATACAGCTGCAGCATGACTACCCAGCTTTTATACTCAATACCCCTGCCGATGAAGGCAAGCATGCCATATACCTTCCTGACTACCTTATCCACCTGCGTTGCCACTTTCAGTGACCTGTGGACCTGTACACCCAGATCCCTCTGCCTGTCAATGCACTTAAGGGTTCTGCCATTTACTGTATAATTCCTACCTGCATTAGACCTTCCAAAATGCATTACCTCGCATTTGTCTGGATTAAACTCCATCTGCCATTTCTCCGCCCAAGTCTCCAACCGTCTATATCCTGTTGTATCCTTCGACAATCCTCTTCACTATCTGCAACTCCTCCAACCTTAGTGTCGTCTGCAAACTTACTAATTAGCCCAGTTACATTTTCCTCCAAATCATTTACGTATACTACAAACAGCAAAGGTCCCAGCACTGATCCCTGTGGTACACCACAGTCACAGCTCTCCATTCAGAAAAGCACCCTTCCACTGCTACCCTCTGTCTTCTATGACCAAGCCAATTCTGTATCCCTCTTGCCAGCTCACCTCTGATCCTGTGAGACTTTACCTTCTGTACCAGTCTGCCATGAGGGACCTTGTCAAAGGCCTTACTGAAATCCATGTAGATAACATCCACTGCCCTTCCATCATCGATCATCTTTGTCACTTCCTCGAAAAACTCGATCAAGTTAGTGAGGCCCTTCACAAAACCATGCTGCCTCACTAATACGCCCATTTGCTTCCAAATGGTAGTAAATCCTGTCACGAAGAATCTTCTCCAATAATTTCCCTACCACTGACGTAATGCTCACCGGCCTGTAATTTCCTGGATTATCCCTGCTACCCTTCTTAAACAATGGAACAACATTGGCCATTCTCCAGTCCTCTGGGACCTCACCCGTAGCCAGTGAGGATACAAAGATTTCTGTCAAGGCCCCAGCAATCTTCTCCCTTGCCTCCCTCAGTACTCTGGGGTAGATCCCATCTGGCCCTGGGGACTTATCCACCTTAATATTCTTCAAGACACCTAACACCTCCTCTTTTTTGATCTCAACATGATCCAGGCTATCTACACACTCTTCCCTAGACAAATCGACCGCTAAGTCCTTCTCTTTGATGAATACTGATGAGAAGTATTCAATTATTATCTCTTCCATTTCTTCTGGCTCCACACACAGATTCCCACCTCTGACACTGAGTGGGCCCACCCTTTCCCTGGTTACCCTCTTGCTTTTTACATATGTATAAAAGGCCTTGGGATTTTCCTTAATCCTGGTTGACAATGACTTTTCATGACCACTTTTAGCCCTCCTGACTCCTTGCTTAAGTTTCTTCCTACTGTCTTTATATTCTCCATGGGCTTCATCTGTTCCCAGCCTTCTAGCCCTTACGAATGCTTCCCTTTTCTTTTTGACTAATCTCACAATATCCTTCGTTATCCAAGGTTCCTGAAACTTGCCATACTTATCCTTCATCCTAGCAGGAACATGCCGGTCCTGAATTCTTATCAACTGACGTTTGAAAGCCCCCCCACATGTCAGTTGTTGATTTGCCCTCAAACATCCGCCTCCAGTCTAGATTCCTCAGTTCCTGCCTAGTATTGTTATAATTAGCCTTCCCCCAATTAAGCACCTTAACCCAAGGACTCCTGTTATCCTTATCCACCAGTACCTTGAAACTTACTGAATTATGGTCACTTTTCCCGAAATGCTCCCCTCTGAAACTTCGACCACCTGGCCATCATTCCCTAATACCAGGTCCAGTATTGCCCCTTCCCTAGTTGGACTATCTACATATTGTCTCAGGAAGCCCTCCTGGATGCACCTTACAAATTCTGCACCATCCAAATCCCTAGCACTAAGTGATTCCCAGTCAATATAGGAAAAGTTAAAATCACCCACCACAACAACCCTATTGCTTTTACATCTTTCCAAAATCTGCCTACATAACTGCTCCTCAATCTCCCGCTGGCAATTGGGAGGCCTATAGTAAACCCCCAACATTGCGACTGCATCCTTCCTATTCCGGAGCTCTAACCATATTGCCTCGCTGCATGAGCCCTCCGAGGTGTCCTCCTGTCGTACAGCTGTGATATTCTCCTTAACCAGCAGTGCAACTCCCCCACCTCTTTTACATCCCTCTCTATCCTGTCTGAAACATCTAAATCCTGGAACGTTTATCTGCCAGTCCTGTCCATCCTTCAACCAAGTCTCTGTAATAGCAATATCATAGACCCAAGTACTAATCCAAGCTCTAAGCTCATCTGCCTTGCCTGTTATACTTCTCGCATTGAAACAAATGCATTTTAGACCCCCAGTGTTCAGTAATTTCTCCCTGCCTGCTCTTCCTCTTAGTCCTACTGGACTCAGTCATTTATTTCACCTGCTGACCTATTGTTCTGATTCCCACCCCCCGCCATGCTAGTTTAAATCCTCCCGAGTGAAACTAGCAAACCTCGCAGCCAGGATATCGGTGCCCCTCCAGTTTAGATGTAACCCGTCCTTCTTGTACAGGTCCCACCTGCCCCAGAAGAGATCCCAATGATCCAGATATCGGAAACCCTCCCTCCTACGCCATCTGTTCAGCCACGTGTTTAGCTGCACTATCTTCCTAAATCTAGCCTCACTGGCACGTGGCACAGGGAGTAATCCTGAGATTACAACCCTAGAGGTCCTGTTTTTTAACTTTCTGCCTAACTCGCTGAACTCCCGCTGCAGGATCTCGTCACTCTTTCTGCCTATGTTGTTAGTACCAATGTGTACCACGACCTCTGGCTGTTCTCCCTCCCCCTTCAGAATGTTCAGTACCCGATCAGAGACATCCTGGACCCTGGTACCAGGGAGGCAACACACCATCCTGGTGTCTCTTTCACGACCACAGAAGCGCCTATCTGAGCCCCTGACTATGGAGTCCCCTATGACAATTGCTCTTCTGTGCTTTGAACCCCCCCTGCTGAACAACAGAGCCAGCCATGGTGCCACTGCTCTGGCTACTGCTGTTGTTTTCCACTGATAGGCCATCCCCCCCAACAGTATCCAAAATGGTATAGCTGTTAGAGAGATGGACAGCTACAGGGGATTTCTGCACTGACTGCCTGCCCCTTTTAGCGGTCACCCATCTATCTGTCTGTACCTTGGGTGTGACCACATCTGCAAAACTCCTGTCTATGACGGTTTCCGCCAGCTGAATACTCCTAAGTGCATCCAACTGCTGCTCCAACCGATCCATGCAGTCTGTGAGGAGCTGCAATTGGGTACACTTCCTGCAGATGTAGTTGTCTGGGACACTTGAAGCGTCACAGGTTTTCCACATCCCACAGGTGAAGCACTTCACCCCAGCAACTGCCATTTCTAGAACTATTTAATAAATTAATTTAAATCTAATAACTGCTTACTGACTCCTTATTAACTATACGTTCCCTCGGGCTAGACTTCTACTATAAATGCTAAATTCTAAGAACAGTAATCCCCAGCTTCTGGTCTAGATACCCTCTACTTATTAATTAGGTGATTAATTTATTTGGTTTAATTAGTTTAACAATGTTTTAGTTTAAAATTCAGTGTAGATTCCGTACCAGCCAATCAGGTCACAGATTTACCGTGACACCACTTAAAATTTTTTTTTTTAAGACCCGAGGTCCGCCCTCCAACTGCTCCCTGGAAATAGGCCACAAAACCCCCAGGTAAGGTTTTTATACTCACCTCTCTGGTACTCTGCCCTCCGACTCTGCTCCCTGGAACAGGATGAACAGAAATGTATAATGGAAAATAAGGTTACCAAAATTAAAATGTTTTGAACTGTACAATGGATAATTTAAAAGACCATTACTTACACTGCATTATTGAACATCTGCTTCTAAACTGATTTCACATTTTAAAATATTTAATGTTAATTGGATACACCTTCAAGGAAGCAGCCATCACTTTATTAAGGACTTGATCACAAATACAATGTACAGCAGTTAACAAGTCACAGAATTTTAAATTTCAGATCACAAATTAATCAGAATCACATCCTAATTATTACACAAAACTCAAGAGCTTTCTACACACGGCACATGAATTACCAAATTGCACACAAATACTTTACTCCTAGGTCCCTACTCAAGGATCTACCATTTATTTTCAAATTTCGCATTTTATGCTTCAACATAACGAACAAGCAAAACTCCTTGTGAACATGGGCCCAGCCAGCCAATTCTTCCCTGAATGTAAACAAGTTTGTGGTGAATGCTGGAGTAATACTAAAATACCTCATGCAGAAGTGAATGCTCCAGGAACAACAGTGGCAGAATAATTACAGCATACATATAAACAATTTTCAGCTACTCAATGCAGTGTGGAGCATTTTCCGAAAATAAAGCATTGCACTTACAAGATAAACGACTACCATTGATCAAAGATGATCATTATATAAAGATATTCAAATATTTGAAGAAATTGCAATGCTGACCTTCTGATCCATCTGCTCCCTATGATTTTGCATTGCAATTAAGACATTGAAAGATTACTCCAATAAAGACGTTAAAGCACTGAGAACTGTAATATTGCCAAAAAATAAGATTAAAAAAACTAATTTCCCACACTTATTGGAAAATTAGTTTTAAAAATATAATTAATGTTTATGAGTATAGTGAATCAACTTGCCAATGGCTTCACAGGTTATTGTAAATTAAGCAACTAGGATTTGGAGTTAGTTTTATTGTTTTAGTCTTATTTCAAGGAGCAGATTACAAATTAAAACGTCAGCAATGCCTTTAAAAAAACGGAATATGAGGAATATGTCCAGGAAATTCAATGTACATTTTACAAATGAAAACATATAAACTAGAAACAGTAAAGAGATTAAATGCAATTAGTATTTCATGTATTGGGGTGGTGTTGGGGGTGGTGGTGAGCAAAACTGGAATTCAGAAGATTGGAATATAGTTATCAATCTTGGCCCTGTGCCTTTGTGCAATACACTCTGCAATCCATACAATGTTCCTGCATTCCTGTTCTTTAAGCTTCACATATGCATAGAAGACTCCAAAGTGGAATTGGTTCAGAAATGCCAACTTGTTCAGTTTAACCTGCAAAACAATCCAAAGTTAATGTGAGCCATGCAGAATTCTTAAATTCTGTAGACCCCAAAACATTTTACAATCAAAAAATACATTAAAGCAAGCCCAAACGCAATTTCTAAACTTCTTCTGAAGCCAGACATGAACTACAGATAAGACAGTTGCTCCTCGACCTTTTCTAACAGCCTTGTGCAATAAGCTTGCGTGAAAAGTTGCTCGAATTTGATAATTCACCAATGAGTTATAGTAATTTCAATACCTCTCTGTACTTGCACAGGAGAGTTCACTTAATAAATCGAGTTCACAAATCACTCCAGCCTGCAGGGGCGTTGCCTTGCTGGTTTCTGATGCACAATCTTGTGTACTTGGGGGCGACCCTAATCTAAAGATGCTGGATTTGCTAAAGCCCATTAAAAATAATCATTCAAGTGGCTGTTCTTCATAAATCCAGCAAGTTTACATTGGCGTTTCCGTCAAAAACATGCATTTATATAGTGTCTTAAATACAGCAAAATATCCCTCCAAGGCCAGTGTAGAGGGTAGTTAACTGTGTTTTATACACTAGTTTAGAATTATTGAACATTCATATGGGAATATCTGCATTATTTTCTAAATTCCAGTACTCAACAGCTAATGAATAAAGAATGGAAAGTTCTTCTTCCATCTCCATCCATCGTGCTGACTAGCTTTGGTTGCAAATGGCTAGACATTACTCCTTGAATACAAAGGCTCTACAGGAATCACTCACGTACTGAACGACACCTCCACATTTACAGGTCATTGAACATCTACAGAATGAGGCGATTAACAATTTTTGTATTGCATCAAAATGCAACAAACCAGTTTAAATTTTAGAATACGAAGGTGCATAAATACGCAGGCTGTCTTACATCTGTTAAAGTTCTTAAGACTAAATGTTTTCAACAAATGTATAAAGAAATTGATAAGTCTTTACTGGTAGGTAGAGAATCAGATGGGAACCAAGGGGGTGAAGTGGTCCCCAGGTAAAATCCCAGCTTTGGTCCGGAAACCCAATTTTTATTATGAAATTAGAGAACACACTCTACAACAGTTTATGGTCTACCAGGGAATCACTTTAGGAGCACCTAACGAAATTTTATCAATGGCTACTGAAGATTCAATTCTTGAGAGTTCCTCAATAACATTTCAAACAGACTGGGACAGGAAGAGCCATATAATTCTTAAGTCTCCTTACATTTCTTTACTGGTTCCTCCACAGTGTCATCCTACATGGAATCTAGAGTAACTTGGGTAATGAGATCGCTACAGGTTATCTGGGGAGATCTGACTTTATTAAGTGGTTGTTCAAAGGTATAAACCCACAATTCATCTAACAATGCATTGCTGAGCGATACTTTACTCGATGTTCTTTAATATTGTGCCAAAAGTTCTAAAAACAAATGTGCAGTAAAATACATTACATATCCCAGGAATGGTGTTGCACTTCCCCCACACCATCTATTATTAGGCAAAAAATATAATGTAACACCTCACACAATACTCTATTTTTGTCACACTGCTCAATTCAAAAGTTAAGTACCTCATGTTCAAAAAATCTATCCTCAAGGGTTTTGTCTCCAGGATTGCTGCCAGCTCCTTCAAACAGTAGCTTGTATTCCTGAGGGGTAAAAACAATAAGTGCAGTAGGAATCTGGCACTCAACTCAATTATCAGATGTGAAGAACATAGTGCAAGTGTTATAAAGTGCGTGTCTGAAGTGCATGAAATAAAGAAAATACAAGAAATTTGTGAATGTACATTTTATTCTACATCTAAGCCAATCCTCTAAACCCAAGTCAGAGGTGCATTTAGCTTGTAGTAAAAGTAGTTTTCACATTAGCTACTTGCATTAAATTACCCGTTATGAACCAATAGCGGAGATTGCGCTTTCTTAATAAGGGAATATATCAAAGCATAAAAAAGATTCTATTATAGAAAATAGAAAAAAAGAGCAAGCTATCTCTTGGAACAGAAATCAAAAACATATCACAATCCATGGAAGAAGCTATTTACATTTAGTCAGTACTTTAGCATGTACAAATTACTCCAGAACTTTTCAATCTAAAAATGGGCACTACTTACTGGATAATAGTCTGCCACGGTTTTCACCTGCTCATAATCATCTGCTCTGGCTAACTGAGCAAGACCTTCTGGGTAGAGTTTTCCACAATGAGGGAATAGTTTCGCTCTGTCTTCTTTAGACAGTTCTGTCCCAAAAGAGTTTATGGTGATGATGAAAGCTCGCCTGTCTGCTTCAAACTAAATGTTATGGAGAACAAATTATTCTAGTGTTCATTCCTCACAATAGGTTACAGTTTCTTCTACATACACTGCTACACAGTATCTGTAGTGCACAGAAATCCATATTAATACATTTCATTTATTGGTGTTCCAGCACTGAGGAAATTGATTCAGATTGCCCAATTGCAAAGCAAAGGATTTTAAAATGATTTAGAAAATATAAACACTTTAAAAATTATAATTGAAATATTTAATGGATGTTTATAGGCTACTTTGATCCGAAGACAATTTTTTTTTCTATTTAAACTACATTTCAAATCTACACTAACTAGAGGGTAGCGGGAGGGGTGTGGGGTTGGAAAACACAACAGGGAATGGTGACCACTCTGTATCTCAATTTGCACCATCTGCACCACAGGTAGTGTTGTGCATCCTGCTCTTTAGTGAGTTAGTGATTCATGCGGATGTTTTTTTAAGTGATATTTGAAATCTGATCTCATCCCTCTCAACTTCAAGTATAACTGTGCCTGACTGCATCTGAAGCTCTCCATGGAGATCCAGCACCACTTCTTCACAAGAGATTAGCTTCTAGCTGCAGTTTACAGTTGAAGTAGCACTATTGCATTATAATAAATTTTCCAAA
The DNA here is from genome assembly GCF_964194155.1 of Cetorhinus maximus. Lineage (NCBI taxonomy): Eukaryota > Metazoa > Chordata > Chondrichthyes > Lamniformes > Cetorhinidae > Cetorhinus > Cetorhinus maximus. The sequence goes on from NC_135884.1 coordinate 99,470,981, forward strand.
AGACTGCACATGCAATGAGTAAACAAGCTAAATCTATTTTTAAAAAATTGAAGTTGGGCTGGATTAAATGTTTATTTTAAAAAGTATTACAAATGTAATAAATTCATGTAGATGTTCCACCTTTACATGAGGTCCAAGTGTCAAAAATTCCAAATAGCAGCTTGGTCAAGGTTTGGGGGAGAGAACAAATGTTAGATGTAACGATGTGGAAGGGACCTATTTTTAAGGTATGGAAACTTCTCCGTGCACATGTTAGATCACTCATTACTAAGCCAGTAAGATCACAATTGTAGCTAAACTATTGTATGCAGTGCCTTCTGTAAACCAGCTGCAGCTGTTACAATGAGACATTTCAGCCATTTACAAAAATTCTAATTCTGACATGAATCTTAAGTCTTACTCTGATTATTCTGAACAAAAATTCAAACAAAGGTTCATTAATATTTAAAAACAAACCCAAACTTCAATCAAACAAATGAGAAATTACCCAACTGGCTACTTTGATCAGAACCTTGGGAACATGAATCAATATATAGGGTTTGTACTGACTGTCAAAAATATTTAAATCATGGCGAGTTTTTAATCCTCAAACTTAATATACTAAGTTCAAATTAAAATTAATAAAACGTTTTTGAATGTTTAGCATTGCAGCTTAAAATTCTCACCTCCAAAATAGGACACATTGCATCAGCAGTTGTACCTCCCAATGTCTTGCAGAACTTGTAAAATGATTCGAGATATGCCTTAGGGTTTTGTGGGGATGGGGGAGGGCAAGAAAAGCAGATAAGTCAATTACATAACAAGCTTCCAAAATCATGTTGAAACATCCTAGCAAACCCCTCTCAGCGAATTGTAGCAAATCTATAGCGGTTGAATTGCATTAGATTTCATGACATTCAACTAAAACTTTGTTCCAACTTGCAAGTTGGCCCATCTGAGATTCTCTTCTCTTCTGCCAAAAAGATTCATACTGAAGCTCTGTTCCATGTACACCAAGAGTCCTTTGTCACCTGCTCATGTATCTATGTTAAATGAGTTTACAGTGAGTTTTGGCAGGTTAGGATTTTGACTGATTCCATTATAGTAGATACCACATTACGACTTAGCACTCACTGAATAAAATAATCAACCTGTCTTATCAAAGCAAAATTTTTCATATTTCATTTGGGCAATATAAACCAATATTCCCAGATTCAAAATGGAGAATAATGCATTCACATGCTTCTCACCTAGGTAGTGAAAACAAAATACTGCCCAAATTTCACCAAAATAAAGGTCTCACACTGAAATGAATTTGACCTGTCTTAATCTTTCAGTTCCCACATGCCCATACACTGAGCTGCCCAAAATTTGATAAGGTTGGCAACAAAATTGGAGAACCCTTAAGGTTTAGTGGTTATGGGAAATGCAAAATATATTGTGTCCTGTTAGTGGTGTTTCAAGATTCTGGGTATTGTACATTACAGAGGGCACTTATTGAAAATCTGACTTTATTACACCCACCTACACGTACTGGATGCTAATACTGGCTGTCCAAGATGAGAATGTGTTCCATTTCTTAGCAATGACATCTTTTACTTTGTTGAGCATAGAGTTCATTTAAAGTTTCAGAAGTACAAGTTACTTTGCAGTTACCTTGTACAGTGTATTACGAATAATTTCAATGTTCATTTCATCAAGGTCTTGTTCAGATATACAATCTTGGAAAAATGCAGCTGAAATGAAGACAAAAATCTCATTGCACTCATTACTTTGAATTTTATAAAGAAAAACTGAAAATCTCAACCACAGTGCATTCACTAAATTAAAATTCTGAAGGAACAATTTACATTGAATATCACTTACAATATTTCAAAAAGCACAGAAACATTTTTACTGTGTAGCTCCCTGAGTTCTGCAACAAGAAAATGTATTTTAAAACATAGATCCCTGTTTACACTCTGGGTCATGCCTGGATGGAAAACTAACTGCTCCATTAACTCTGTAGATACAGGCAGCTGCAGATGTCTCCCAAACAGATATTCAATGGGAGAATTGCAGGTTATTTTAAACCTTAGATTAAGGTCAGATAGGTTCCTAAATTGTCCAGAGGACCCAAAGGTTTGCAAACCAGGTTTACTGTCCATGCAGTACAAGATGTAGGTGTGACATGAGCCCTCCTGCTAATTTAGTGTTTGCACTAAGTGGAAATAGCCTCACACAACTGCTAAACTTGTAGTTATGTGCATCTTTAGCATTGATAACCAGTACATTCTAATAGAAGCCCTCTGATGTTTTTTCCTTAGAAAACTAAGTTATGCAAACTCAAAAGTGTTGTCCTCTGGCCCTTGGGCAATGCTTTACACTACAAGACCATAGATTGGAAAATCAAAAGTTCCTTAGTTGCCTTCTGAATGTTTAGCAGATCACTATACATCTTGCAATGGATGAGAAGTTGAGGGTCAAGGAGGACAAGATCTAGCAGATATAGTACTTTAATACATTATTGCATACAATTAAGATTCTTAAATGCCTCATTTTCTCTTATTAATTAGTGCTCAATGCTAAACAAACTATGGCAACAGGCTTTGATTTGCTGTAAGAATGCTATTGATTTTGAAAGAATATTTAACTTTTGCAAACCTAAATAATAATCCCAGTTTTATTCTTAAGCCAAGGGTTAACTGCATAATAGTTTTAAAAACACTGCAATTTACATAGCTTCTTTGTACAGCACTCTAGATCAGAGCTTCCCAAAGTGTGGATTGCACCCCCCCAATGGGGATGCAAGATGAGATTTTGAGGTTGCGAGCTCAAAGGCAGCAATGGTTGCTATGCTCAAACCAATTTGACAGCTGTAGGGCCCCTTTAAATCCTCACCTTTTTCCCATTGGGTAGGCGAGGCCTAATGGACTGCTCTCTGAGGTCTCATTGCCGTTGCAAAAACAGTCTGTGAAAAGGTTGGGGTTCGTTGTTTTTGTAGAAACCCTTTTCATTAACTTCCCCAACACAACTCCTGTTCCCCCACCACCACCAACCTACCACCATCTCCGCACCCCCCAGTCAAGAACTAAAGCCCCCTCCACTTAACAACTGAAAACCTCCCCTCGCTGCTCAAGAGCTCTCGCAACCCCAGATGTTCACTCAGGGATCACACAAAATCTGAGGCATTAAAATGTAGTCACACCAGGAACAAGTTTGGGAAGCACTGCTATAGATCCTTAATTTCCTGAAGGCGATGCATTGGCATGTTGAAAACCAAAAGTGAATAGTTTCAATTCAAATCAAGTGCTTTGCAACAACCCCTATCTGCGCTATTCACCTGGGCACCTAATAAGTTAATTGCTATTCCAGGTCAGTATCATGAGCCATTAATACCATAGACATGAAGAATAGGTCACTTTTCTAATTTATAAAACAGCTGAAGTATATCCTAGCTGAAGGACTGGACCCAGTGAAGAGCGCTATTCAACTCATCCATAGAATCAATCGTATAAATTCCCACAGTACTCATTAAGCGATTAGGTAGCCCTTCCCATTCAATGAGATGTAAAAAAATAGGAGGTTGCACATAGACTGACATCTTCACCATACTCTGCTCTCATTCCTTTAGGTCAAGTTGTTTCAGCTTGGCTGCCTTTCACGTGCACAGTAATTCCTTATGAGTAATTATCCTACCTTGGTCCGTAACCAAACCCCCAATCTTCCATAATGTGGACACTTAGATTTTATAACAGTTGTTCTGTACCTAATACAAAGTTCCAAATTACAAGGAAGAACTTGAAACGTCGTCACAGTTAAGGAAAAAATAGATTAGATTATAAGCCAAACTTCAGTTCAAAAAGATGCTTTTACCTATGTTCTTGGAGACATAGAACTTAGGAAGAGTAGACCATTCAGCCCTTCGAACCTGCTCCACCATTCAATAAGATCATGGCTGATCTGGTTGTGTCTCAACTCCACTTTGTCGTCTGCCCATCCCCATAACCCTTGACTGCCTTGTCTATCAAAAATCTGTCTAACTCAGCCTTGAATAAATGACCCAGCCTCCATTGCTTTCTGGGAAAGAGATTTCCACATACTAATGACTCAGAAAAAAAATTCTCCTCATCTCTGTCTTAAACAGTAGACCTCTTATTCTTAAACTGTGTGCCCTGGTTCTAGTCTCCCACAAGTGGAAACATCCTCCTGGTATCTACCCTATCGAGTCCCCTCAGGACCTTATATATTTCAATAAGATCACCTCTCACTCTTCCAAACGCCAATGGGCATAGACCCAACCTGTCCAGCCTTTCCTCATAAGATAAGCCCTTCATCCCAGGAATGAGTCTTGGGTCAATCATAATGTTATACAGGAATTAATCAAATGTTGAACTCCTCTCATTACGACTTTTACATTCTTTAATCTTCAGACCCATACCTTACCTAAAGGTGTGTCAACCAAGATGGCATTGTAAAGTTCTGCTGGTGTCTGGGCAATGTTCACTGCTTCCATCTGCTCAAAGCTGCCTAAGGGGTGGCACTTTGGAACTAGTTCAGAAATGGATCGCTGGTGTAATGTTCCAGTAATCAGGAGAATTACATTGTCAATCATGTAGCTGTACCTGTATAAATAAAACTACATTAACAGCTTATATAGGGAGTTGGTGCTCAGTTTGAAGTCCCAGTTATATTTTTAAAGAAAGCCATCATACTGTTGTAAATTCTAAATGCAATCACTTGCACTTAAGATAACTTACCTTTAACCAAAGCACTTCACCAGGTAGGAGAGAGGATTTGGCACCCAGAACACCAAACATAAATGTGCTGGAGTTAGGGAGAAGCTAGTTAAGATGACTTATCCAAGAAGTAAATTTTGAACTTTTAGAAAACAGGGAAGAGATGTAACAAGGAGGATCATTTTTGAAGTAAATTCCAAACACAAGAATATTATGGTTGAAGACGATGCAACTAAGCTTGGAACTAAAGAGTATGGAAAATAACCAAGCTGGAAGAGCAAAAAGATTAACCAGGAGGTAAAGTTAGAGGAAGTTTCAGAGGTGAAAACGGATGAAAGTGAGCACCACTTAATAAGCATAAGATATAGGCAGTACATTTCTCGATAACTTGCAGTTTCTGAATGGTGGAGCTGAAAGCTAGCAGAAAAATCATTGAAGCTTGCATGAGTGCTTTAAAAGGCAAGTCTACTTTACTATTCCCCTCAATCTGATGCTTATGTCAAAATACTTCAGGCAACTTTTAATCTCGTAAATGTTACTAAAATGGTCCAATGGTGAAACCCTCCTTTCATCAGTACCATTTATACTGGATAGCATTTACAAAGTAATGTACAGCAGTAAAGGCAACAGCCATTTTGGAAAAGCAACTTTCTCCATTTCAGTTAATCAGGTTTGGCCCACTTGGTTCCAAAGTGCTTTCTGCACATAATTTTAAGGACACATCCTGAGAGGAGTGCAATTTTTTGAATGGCTATTGGCCATAATTTAAACATTGTCAAACAATGTTTAAATTATATGACCAATGCTGCATCCTCAATATAAAGTAGTCGAATACAACAGTCCTAGAAGAGTATTTTTGGCAACTATCTTTCATAAAGCTTTACATTGGCCCAGGACTTCCAATTTCCAGACAATTGTACATCGGAAGTACACCAGGAGATGAGCTGGAGCATCCCCCAGAAGTCTCCACACAAGGACTACATGAGAATTGCACAGGAAGTTTAAACTTCCGATGGGCAATTACCCTGCACCGGGAACTATCCAAAACTCCAATTTAGATCTGAGACTTTGGATGGTCCTCACTCTTTTAGCAGAATAGTTACCCAGAAAAAGTTGGAACAATTAAAGCCATTTCTAACTCCTGGGTAACTATGGTATTGAGCCCCCGACTCCTGATTGGTTCCCCCCGTCCAACCCAAACATCTCCCACGTCCTTGACCACCCCTGAATCCCCACTAACCCTTTGACCATCCTCCTGACAACCCCGACTACCCACCCAACATCCCCTGCTGCCCCCTCCAACTACCCGCCCAATCCCCATTCCCCTACTACCCCCACAAATGACCACCCGCCACCCCCCCAAACCCACAACATACCTTCCTACCTCACCCACCCATCCCACTATGCATCATCCCTACCCAACCCGCCCATACTACCTACTTACCTTATCCTTGGCTTCTGAAAGTACATTTAAATATAGGAACCATACCTTAAAAAGGGGTTGTGGCTCACTTCGCCGACGTCGCTGTCCTGCACTGGAAGGCCTCGGGGACCAGGTATGCTGCACATTTCTCACCAGGCCCGGGTCGGAAGGTCAAACAAGAAATGTGCAGCTCCCGACCTGGGTAAGTAAAAAGGAGCAGAGGGGCAATCTGACTGCGATTGCCACTCCATGGAAGTTCTGGCCCAATATCTGTTTTTAAAATTGTATTCTTACTCATGGTGCAAAAGAAATCTTATTTGCTGACTGGCATTTTAATTTGCAATTCTTGTTTGCGTTAGAATATCATAACCAGCAGAATTGGAAGCTTGAATTGGCCAAGTACCAAATTTTGCTATTGAAGTGGGTGGTAGAATTTTGGGAGCATTTTACACTCATGAGTAATTTTAGGACTGCCTCACTAAAAATACTATGACAGGATCTTCTGGTATTTAAAACACCACAAATGATCTTGTATTTACACTCATGACACCTTCAGGGTGTTCCAAAGCACTTTGTGCCCAATTAGTTACTTTTGAAATGTTCACCACTGTTATTTTGGTAAATAAGAACCAATTGTACATGATCCCAAACGGCAAATGAGCTGAATGTGCAGTTAATCTGTTTTTGATGGTGTTGGTTGAGGAAGGAATGCTGGTCAAGACAACTAGGTAAATATGATACAGATATTATCGTGAAAGACAAGGTAGATTTTCTCTCCTATGTTACATTGCCCCCACTCATAACTTTTTACTCACGTGATGAAATCAAGAAAGCTGCCCAGTGGCTCGTATGCATGGTTCCTCATATGCCTAAACTCAACCACCATCTTTTCCTTCAACTTATCATCAATCACTGACACAGTGAGTGGGGAGGCCTCATTCGCCAGGAAATTACCATAGTCTGTGCTCTGGAGATGAAGCTTCAGATCTGTAAGATATAATTTAAGATGTAAGCATAATTAACTCATATTCCATGAGACAAAAGCTTCCCCACCCCATCAAAACAAAGATCACGATCAAACTGTCAAAAGAAACAAAAAATATATTTCTGGCCAGGAGGTTAGAGTATACTTTTGTATATTTCTTCCCTGCAGTCTAACTCCTTTGCTACATGCAGTTTTATGCCACAGATCAGCTCAAATAGAATTGTTCTCTGTTTTAGCAATCAAATTGAACACATTAACATGGGGGAAACTAAACTCCATCCCATTTCTGGTACCCAGTGTCAGTGAGCATTTGTATATCCACAATATTACAAGTATCACCAACTCTGTGCCAGTGGATATCTTGAAACCACTTTAGAACATTGTGCAAAAGCCAACTCCAAGATTGCCAACATACAGCAAATTAAGGGCAGTTTTCCTCTGTTGGGCCATAACTGGTAGATTTCAGGCTGAGATTGCTCAAACTCATTTTTATTTGTTCATTCACAGGACATGGGCACCGCCAGAAAGGCCAACATTTATTGCCCACCCATAGTTGTCCTCAAGATGGGAGTCATCTACCCTAACCTCTGCAGTCCCATAAGGTAAAACTACTCTGACAGTGCTGTTAGGTAGGGAGTTTGACACAGCGACAATGAGAGAATGATGGTACATGCCCAAGTCAGGATGGTGTGCAACTTAGGTGATGTTTCCCATTTGTGTACTGTCCTTGCCTTAACTGGTAGAGATTGCAAGCTTGGGAGTTGCTGTTGAAGCAGCTTTGGCAAGTTGTTCCAATGCAGCCTGCAGATGGTACACAAAACACCAATCTACATTTCATAGAGATCAACTACCAGTATAGATTTTCATTCCAGCACACTGGGCTGAATTCCATGGATGAAGTTTCTTCTGAATTCCCTACTGGATTTTTTCATGACTATTTCATATTGATAGCCTCTAGTTATGCTCTACCCACAAAAGGAAACATTCTCTGTATCCACTCTAACAAAACATTTCATAATTTTAAAGGCCTCTGAGGTCATCCCTCAACCTTCTTTTTCAAAAGAGACCCAGGTTGTCAATCTATTCCTGATATGAATACCCATGCATTTCTGATATCATCCTATCAAACTCATCTGCATCCTCTCTAGTGCCTCTGTATCCTTTTTATTATAAAGTGACCAGAACTGCATGAAGTAATCTCAACTATGGACTAACCAAAGTTTGATACAGGTTTAGCATAACTTCCCGACTTTTCAATTCTCTCCCCGTAGAAATAAAACCTAGTGCTTTTGTTTTTTTATGGTCTTGCTAACCTGTAGCACAACTTTTCATGATTGATGGACTTGCACTCTTGAGTTCCCATTGTTCCTCTAACCCATTTAGACTTGAGCCTTCGAAGTAATAGTTGACTTCCCTATTCTTTCTGCCAAAATGCGAAACCTCTCCTTTATCTTTGTTGGACTTGATTTGTCAATTTTCCCATACTGCAAATTTATTAATGTCCTCTTGTAACTTGCTGCAGTCCTCCTCAGCATTGACTTTCACCCGCAATTTGGTGTCATCTGCAAGTTTGGAAAGTTGATTGGGGCATCACTCTAATCCAATATGCTACAGTTATTTTGTGCCAAGTGATTTTTTTTAAACAAAACTAACATGTAGACATTTTCAATTCCTGCACTGAGAGGGGGGGCAAAACCTCATCTAAGGAGCATCCAGACATTTTGGGGGGACATTTGGGGGCGGGGGGAGGGGGGGGGGGGAGGAGGAGAAGAGGGAGAAGAGAGAGAGAGAGAGAGAGAGAGAGAGAGGCCGGGGCGGTGGTAGGGAGGGGAGCAATTGCTTCTTGTCAAGTAATCAGAACATTCAAAATCCTGACACAGCTAATTGATTAGCCACTCAGCTAGGTAGGTAGGTGCAAAAGCTAATTTGCATTCAGCAAGTTACAGTACAGCAAATGACTGGTTAATCAATTTTTGGTGGGGTGATAAATGTTGATGAATGTCAACCAAGCCACAGAGAATTCGCTGCTCTTCAAATGGTGCCACAGGATCTTTTTTGTCCAATTCAGTTGGTAGATGGAGTCTGCAAATGACATCTCTCTGAAAAGATAAAATGTCCAACAATGCTGCACTCCCTAGGTATGGTATTGAACTGGTGGTTTAGATTGATTGCTCAGATCCATAGCAGGACTGAAAATCACAACCACTGGACTCAAGAGTGAGCCAAGTTCAGTAAAGTCTAAAAAAAATGACCAAAAACTTTTGTTTCTCCACAAACTGTTTAGGAGACTTCATCATGGGATGCAGAGGATATAGGCCCAACTAAAAGATTTGGTTTAATCATTTAAATGTGGCACACTCCATACAAAGTGTGGCATAATACATACTTCTTACCACCATGGACTATACATTTGATTCACTGGACAGCTCTACAATCTCAGCAAACAGAACAGTGGAAAGCCCAGCACATTACCATCTGATATGCATAGTGTGTAAAGTGCAAGTGAAATTAATTAATTTTCAACTGAACTTCAATATTGCAATTTATAATAGCAGAAAGCCACAGCACAGACTGTTCAGAATCTTGATCCAAAACCCTGGGAGCGCAGGTAGCTGAGGAATTGGTAATCAAGAACGAACTTTAATGCTGCAATAGCCAGAGACAGGTCAACACCAAAATCCTAATTAAAACAATACTGATGGCATCTCTATTTTACCCGGATGTGACTTAATACTGGAGTGCATCTAGATAAGGGAACTGCTATTCAGTTAACATTAGGCAGGGCAGAGGTAGCTGTCAGTTAAACCAAGTTCAAAGAAACCACAGTATCTGAAAATCAAATTAGGAAGGGTAACCAGAGCTCTGGTTAAATAAGGTGTTCTGCCAAAAATGGCTAATTGTTGCAATTAAGTTACATAAGAATGAAAAGAAATAGCCACTGTAACTTCTCTTTTGCGACTACTTTTTAAACACTTTGCTATTGTCGGGTGTCCTAAAAGAGGAACACAAAAAGTGAATGTTTAAATTGAAAAAGTGTGCACTGTTTTGGCTTTAGCAACCTTTGACTTTTACTCCAACTTATTCAGCTAGTAGAACATGGCTTTGAACATAAAGAAATATGTTATTCATTACTGGTGACTGGAGTCATACAAAACAGTTTTCCCATGAAGTCTGGAGATGCTTTGAGGGTGAAAAACACATTTGATGGTGTAGTACAAAACAAACCATTCACCCAGTTAATTTCAACAATACAAGTACTTTAACTTCCTCACAGGAAACAGGGTCAGTAATGCCTTTAATTCAGTAACCCCACTGGAGGTTAAAGAAATGTTTTTTTTTGTACTGATGGCAAGCTTTATAAGATGCAGTGTTCCAATTTCAAACCAAATTTGATTACATAATAGAGAACATATTTGCAAACATTAATCAGGATTACAACTCATTTTCACCAGTATTTTAGTTCCATTGGACTTTAATAAGCTCAGGCATTGCCCTGCGATTAATTTAAGAAATTCTTGTTTCAGTGCATGCTCTACCACAATTAACATCCTGATCAAACATCGTCTGTGGGTCATATTTCATTTTCATAACTGTTTTAGTTACAGGTTCACAGGAAAGCATCCAAGCTTTGCAGAGAAGGTCCACAAAGCTGATCCACAGCATTGTTATAAAGAAAGGTTCCTAAAACTCACTTTATAGAAGGGGAGATGAAGGTGTGGCACCAATCAATCAATCAACAGGCTGATGTAGAGTATATGCAATCAAATTACAAATTCAGGAGGAGGAGAGGTGGGTAATCTATAAGATCAGTCAATAATTGTTGCCACAGTATGAACCAAGTCAATAGTGAAGGCTATAAACAAAGAGCACAGCAGGGGAATTTCACATACTGGGGATCCCACAGCAAGAACATTACTGCAGCTTTCCAGTGACTCCTGTCTGCAATGCTTCAGTTGTCTTCCCCTTACCTCAATTATTTTCTGCTTTTCCCCCTCACCTTTAGTTCATTTCCATATTCACTAGATTTTAAACTAATGTACGATTCTTACTAACAAAAGTTTGCACAAGTTGACCAGTGAACAATTTTGCTTTTATCCTATTGCCACCTTTCTGGAACTAGGACCTGAACAGTGCAACCATGAGCTCCTGCAGCCAGAGACAAGCAACCTATGCATACGTGGCATTCTGAGAAGCTGCACAATACTTGATATTGTGTAACTGTTTTCAGCTTGCATCGTCAATAACAAATCTTGATCATATTTACAATATTACCATCTGGAATCCTGTAAACAGGGTTATCAGATTAAGGCTAGGAAGTACCATGTTATGCTATTTGCATTCATCATTGGACTGAGCTTCGCATAAGAGATCAATCCTACTGCAACTGTTAGTCTGGACCGCTGAAAAATTCAAAGGGGTCTTGTTTCTCTCTCTCCAGTCCCTTGCTTTTCCCTTCCATATTTAAACTAAGCACTGCTGCTATATACAGCAATTCCAGCGTCAAACACACAGACACAGTACAAGTCTCCAAGCTGCTATTAATGTGTTAATTATTTTTAAGTTGGATTCCAGCAGCCAGCTGCCATCACTATTGCTAGCAAATATGGCTCCCTTATTCCAGCAACAGACTTAAAAGGCCCAACTTTTTTCCTATACAAAGTGCTGTGACGCTTAATTTATTAGGCAAATCAATTAATATGAATCGGAGTTAAGGAAATTTTGTCTGATTACATCTATATGATGCACCTTGGGTTTTTTATCCAAATTAAAATGTCATACTTAAATGCAAGTTATTGTTGTTTTACACTGTTCATACAGCTATTAAAACTGACAAAACAAATAAAAGCAAATCATCAAAGGAATTATAGAAACTTTCTTCAACGTTTCCCTCAATATTGCAGCCACAGAAATATAGAAGAGGAGAAATATTAATTTTTTAAAAACATGCACATTGGTATTTTTAAAGTGTGTTCTGGAAGAGGAAAACATTTTGGACTTCTACAACTTTTGAATTCCTAAACATTGTACTTCAATTATCCCCTGTCTAGGCCACCCTTTCTACTTTCAGCCCAAACGTCTACTAGTGTTTCTCTGAAAGTTTTTTTTTATTCTTTAATGGGAGGTGGGCACCACTGGCTAGGCCAGTATTTATTGTTCATTTCTAATTGCCCTTGAGAAGGTGATGAGCTGCCTTTTGAACCACTACAGCCCATGAGGCATAGGTACACCCATAGTGCTGTTAGGGAGGGAACTCCAGGATTTTGACTCAACAACAATGAAGGAAAGGCGATATATTTCCAAGTCAGGATGGTGAGTGACTTGGAGGGGAACTTCCAGGTGGTGGTGTTCCCATGCATCTGCTTATCTTGTCCTTCTAGGTGGTAGAAATTGTGGGTTCGGAAAGTGCTAAGGAGCCTAGGTGAGTTGCTGCATTGCATTTTGTAGACAGCTGCCACTATGCATCAATGGTGGATGATGAAGAGAGTGGATGGGGTGCCAATCAAGCGGGCTGCTTTGTCCTGGATGGTATCAAGCTTCTTGAGTGTTGTTGGAGCTGCACTCATCCAGGCAAGTGGATATTATTCCATCACACTCCTGACTTGTGCCTTGTAGATGGAGGACAGGCTTTGGGGAGTCAGGTGGTGAGTTATTCTCTATAGGCTTCCCAGCTTCTGATCTGCTCTAGTAGCCACAGTATTTATACGGCTGGTCCAGTTCAGTTTCTGGTCAATGATAACCCCAAGGATGTTAATATTGGGGCATTCAGCAATGGTAATGCCACTGAATGTCAAAGGCAGATGGTTGGATTCTCTCTTGCTGGAGATGGTCATTGTCTGGCACTCAAGTAGCAAATAACATTCGCGCCCAAGCTTGAATCTTGTCCAGGCCTTGCTGCATATGGGCACGGACTGCTCCGGTATCTGAGGACTCTCAAATGGTGCGGAACATTTCATCAGTGAACATCCCCACTTCTGACCTTATGATGGAAGGTCATTGATGAAGCAGCTGAAGATGGTTGGGCTGAGGACACTAACCTGAGGAACTCCTGCAGTGATGTCCTGGGATTGAGATGATTGACCTACAACTACCACAACTATCTTCCTTTGTGCTAGGTGTGAAGCCAACCATTGAAAAGTTCTCCCTATGATTTCCATCGACTCCAATTTTGCTAGGGCTCCTTGATACCACATTCGATCAAATGCTGCCTTGACGTTAAGGGCAGTCACTCTCAACTCAAGTACAGCTTTTTTGCCCATGTTTGGACTAAGGCCGTAATGGGGTCAGAAGCTGAGTGGCCCTGGCAGAACCCAAACTGAATGACAGTGAGCAGGTTATTGCTGAGTAAGAAAGTGCCGTTTGATAGCACTGTCAACGACACCTTTTATCACTTTGCTGATGATCGAGAGTAGACTGATGGGACAGTAATTGGCCGGGTTGGATTTGCCCTTTTTGTGGATGGGACATACCTGGGCAGTTTTCTACATTTTCACATACTTGTAGCAGTACTGTTTTGGAATACAATTAATAAAATGCAAAACTTCCAAACTCAAGTCAATTTGGCTTCATGTCCGAGAGGTGCCAATCATGTACAAAGTTTGCATGGATAAACTATGTTTTCATTAGTCTTGCATTATAAGTTTACAACTGATCCATAGATTCTAGAAATGATGTGCGCCAAGGGATAAAGTTTAAAAGAAACCAGCTTTCCGAACATCTGGATGCCATTTTCATTCGAAACGCATACCTTTCCTTCAGAGGCTTCCAGTTTGGTTTCTATCACATATTTGACAGAAGAATATTAAAAATTGAGAACAGTGCGTTCTTAACACTTGTGTAAGTGCTGCATTTGTAGGATTTAATTTTGTAATTTCCCTGGAGAATCAGTCAAATAGAATTAATCATAAATGATATCTAGCAAAATCCTGGTTTTGTAACTCCCAAGACAGAAAACAAAGGCTAAAAATCACATTTAGAGCACTTTGAATTACTATTTTCCATTTTCTAACAGCTGTTAATCCATTTGAAATATAGGCTGGTTTTCAATCATTTAAGTATTGACAAGCAACTTTCTATTAACAAGGCATGCAGCACAGTCTCCCAAAAGTTGTAACATATTGGTAGTAAATCAGATTTATTATACTGGTCTAAAAGCATTTATCTGGAGTTATTCTAGCAAAAAATGCCATTTGGAGATCTGATGGGATCATTTTTTTGTTGTACCCCATTTCATCCATGGTCACAAGGTAAGGTACTATAAAAAAAGTCCTGTATTTATATAGCACTTTTCATGACCACTGGATATCTCAAAATGCTTTACAGCCAATGAAGTACTTTTGAAGCGTAGTCACTGTTGTAATACAGGGAATGGGGCAGCCAATTTGCACACAGCAAACTACCTCAAACAGCAATGTGATAATGACCAAATAATCTGTTTTTGTGATGTTGATGGAGGGATAAATATTGATCAGGACATCAGGGATTACTCCCCTATTCTTCTTTGCAGTGCCATGGGATCTTTTAAAGTCAGAGCAGGTTCATGGGACCTTGGTTTAATGCCTCTTCCGAAAAGCAGCACCTCCAACAGTGCAGCACATCCTCAAAACTGTATTAGACTGTCAAGCTTAAATTTGTGCTCAAGTCCTGGAGTGAGACTTGAACCTAGAACCTTGTGACTCAAGAGGTGACAGTGCTACAAACTGAGCCACTTGACAAACTATATTGAAACTATATTGTAGTGCTGGACAATGGATACACAGAATGGATGACAACAGAGTCAGGTACTACAACAAATGCCATTACAGTATTTTTGTTGGGCTTAAATAAGAGCAAAATTAGAAAAAATGAAAATTAATGTTCTCACAAATGACACTGGCTGTCAGTACATATTACTCCTAGATAATGAAGCACAAAAATTATTGGCCACAAAAGTCGCAAGAAACAGCCCAAATAATAAACAATACAAAAATGTAAAAACATAATTGGGAATAATGTTTTACTTTAAAGTTTAACATTGAATTCTTTCAATTTTTTGGTGGGTTGGAGGAGGGGAAAGAGAAAGATGCTCAAGAATACATCTATACTTTTAGTTTGTAAGTATTCTGCCTAGAACTAATCGTTTCCAAGTATTACCATCATTGGCTGAATCAACCAAGCTGTTTACAGCCAATAGCCTTATTGATTACCCTCTCACCAAGGAAAGGGGATATGGGTAAGAAAGTCAAGTTCAGAGTTGATCCATATCAAGGGCTTTACTGCATTCAAGAAATGTGAAGATAATTGAATCTGCAATTCAAAGAGGGCTTATATATAAATCTGAACCAAGAAAAAGCAAAAATGAAAAGGTAAAAAATCTTGGCTACCAAGGATTAAACTGTACCAGTCCCTAAAAGACAAAGCCCCACAGAATCAAACTGAAGGGTGTGTTATCCAACAAAATTTAATTAATGGAAATAGCCAAGAATACAGTACTGAGGAGCTGTAATTCAATCAACTGAGTTTGACATCTTAAACTGGAAGTGATGCATCAAGAAGCTAATGTAGATAGATTACTGCCTTGTCATCATTTATAATTTAACGTACAGTAGC
The DNA here is from genome assembly GCF_964194155.1 of Cetorhinus maximus. Taxonomy (NCBI): domain Eukaryota; kingdom Metazoa; phylum Chordata; class Chondrichthyes; order Lamniformes; family Cetorhinidae; genus Cetorhinus; species Cetorhinus maximus. Next base: position 99,486,672 of record NC_135884.1, read on the forward strand.
TTACAGAACTGTAAAATGGGCAAGTTGAGCCCATGTACATGAAAAGGGGTTCGCAGCAGGGATACTGCCTCCTAGCACATTTAACAAATTACAGCCAGATGATTTGACATTCTTTGGAAGTTACTATTGATGAATTTCTTCAGAGTTTAGATGCAACCTTATGACTTACCAGCCACTTATGGTTTTATTGCAAGGCATACCACAAAGTGAGGGGAAAAAACTTGCATTTATAGAGTCTTTCACATCTTTGGAATGCCCCAAAGCTCTTTGCAGCCAATTAAATACTTTTGAAATATAGTCACTTTTGTAGGAAAGGCAGCATCTATTTATAAGGCCCCACAAATAGCAACATGTTAATGACTACATAATCGATTTTAGTTTAGTGACAGTAATTGAGGGATAAATATTGGCTGGGACACTGGAGAGAACACTCCTGCTGTTTTTTTTTGAAATAGCACCATCGGATCTTTTTCATCCACCTGAGACAGGATCTTGGTTTAGTGCCTCAGTATCACACACTCCCTCAGTACTGCTCTGAAGTGCCGCCTAGATTCTGTGAAGTCTCTGGAGTGAAACTACCACTGAGCCATGTCTAACACTAGGAGAATTAGTATTAATGCAACAGTACATCCTCGTCATATTGGTAATAAGCACTGATATACAAGCAGTTAGTTTGAGTGCAAGGAACATACGTTATAGATCAACACTTGTTTGTATTTGACTTTAATTATACTAAGCTGCAGCACTCCTGCCCTCTGGAGGAGGGATAATGTATTTTTACAATGTACAATGACTGGAAAACTCTACATGGAATTCCTTTGAGATAAACACAAGTAGATATATTACTTCCAATGTGAATACAATGTTGCCTCCCAGAACTTAATAAATATTTTAAAGAGCAATGTCATATTGCATACATTAGAATAGTTCAATAGTTCTATCAGAGTTCTTAGCAAGCTAGAAAATTACTGCATTTGTGTTGCACCTCATTACATTTGAATTACTTATTGGTCTGCAGTCATTATCTTCAGATCAACAAATGCAGTGACTATTCTGCACACAATCTGGGGCTTAACGTCTTCAGAGGCCAAACAGTGCTAACTGAGAGAGGAATGGTAGCCAGGAAATTAGAAAGACTTTCTGATCTTTGGATCCAGTCACAGGATCTTGACCATCCATTCACCTTGGGTGGTGACTGGGACATTGTTTTAACATTTTAGGTTTGCCACCATTGCTGCATTTTTGAGGCTGAGTGTCAATTCGCATCCTTCCTGGTTCCTATCACTCTTCACTGTTCACCATAGAGGCATAGTGCAGGTAACTATAATTTTCAGAATCGCCGCTTCCAGAATCACATGAAGATGGAACCCAGCTGGATTTGAAGTATATTACAAAAATATTGCACTGATCCATTTGATTTATAGAGGGATACACTGTATTTATTACAGCTAGTATACAAAAGGTGTCAGCTCTATATATGGCTCCTATGCTCAATGATGTCAGTCACACTTTTATCTCAAATTTTCAGAATCCGGTCAGTTTTAATCCTGTGGCTAGCACACAAGAGCTGTGAAGTACATGCTTTGCTGTTCCCGCTTGTCCAGTTCACATCTTTTCAAACTATCGCAGTCCAATTTAGAAATTACATGTCAAATACACAAATAATAACTTGAGAGATCAGAGACTGGAGTATAATTTTCTGTGCATGGAGTCAATCCAGAACTTCTTTGCAACATCTTTGTTGTAATATGTATGTTACACACTCCATAGATTGTCACCTTGACATGGTGAAAAGGCTTGTGCCCTCTACTGATCCCTTGTGTGATGCCATCAGAAGCTCCTTGCTCCTGGTAGGGCCAGACAAACCGCAGTCCAAAAAGTCCTCAACGGTAAAACAGGCGAAGGAAGGCCGTGCATCTCACTGCTGTGAAGGCAGAAAGCAGCTGCAGTGGCAAGATGGTCCTTTGGACAATGGCGACGCCCCAAGGTCTCAACTTTAAACAAAGTTACACGCATGGTTGTACCAGGGTACATTTGCCAACTCCTGAGGTGATGGAGAATTGGCAACGGGCACAAAGCTATGAACCTGGGAGCCCCAGGTCAAGAATCTGCACACAGGCGACAAATGCATGGAGGCCATTGGACACCTGTGGTGAGACAGAGGTACCTTTGGGCAGCTACATCTGTGACTACTTCCTGTGGCTGAGGAAATCCTTCCAGAGAAAGTGTAGGGCTTTAGACCTTCCAGAGGAACCTCTGACATGGTTTTTGTTGCCAGACAAATCAAGGAAAAATGTCGAGAATAACATCAGGGACTCTTCATTGCTTTCATCACCGTGACCAAAGCATTTGACTCAGTTTATTGCAAGGCTTTGTGGATTGTGCTCCAAAGAGTTGAATGTCCAAAAAACTTCATCAAAATCTTGCAATTGCTTCAGAATGATATGACTGCAACTGTCCCGAGTGGGCAATCTGAAACAGATTTTTTTTTTTTTTTTTTTGCAAAAATATACTTTATTCATAAAATATCTTCAATCACATTCCAAACCATTTCAAAAACAACATTACAAGGGTACAATCCAGGTTAAACTTTTACAAAATGTATCACCAGGTGCATCAGTACAAACAATATTACAATCATTTACAGCCTTTCATTTTGATCTGTACAGCCCGAGGGGCTCTAAACAGTTCCCAGTCTCTCGGTGCGCTGTGGTAGAAAGGTCTTAGACAGCGACCCTTCCCCATTGCGCCTTTGCGGCAGCTGCCCCAAGCTTTAGTGCGTCCCTCAGCACGTAGTCCTGGACTTTGGATTGTGCCAGTCCGCAACAATCGGTCGGGGACAACTCTTTGTGCTGGAAGACCAACAAGTTTCAGGCAGACCAAAGCGCGTCTTTCACCGAGTTGATGATCCTCCAGCTGCAGTTGATGTTTGTCTCGGTGTGTGTCCCTGGGAACAGCCCGTAGAGCACAGAGTCCTGTGTCACAGAACTGCTCGGGATGAACCTCGACAGCAACCACTGCATCTCTCTCCAGACTTTCTTTGCAAAGGCACAATCCACAAGGAGGTGAACAACGGTCTCTTCCCCACCACAGCCACCTCGAGGGCAACGTGCAGAGGGGGTGAGCCTCCTGGCATGTAGGAAGGATCTGACGGGGAGGGCCTTTCTCACCACCAGCCAAGCTACGTCTTGGTGCTTGTTGGAAAGTTCTGGCGATGAGGCATTCTGCCAAATGACTTTGACAGTCTGCTCGGGGAACCATCCCACAGGGTCCACCCTCTCCTTTTCCCTCAGGGCCTCTAGGACGTTACGTGCTGACCACTGCCTGATGGACTTGTGGTCAAAGGTGTTTTTCTGCATAAATTTTTCCACCAGGGACAGGTGGTACGGCACGGTCCAACTACTTGGAGCGTTCCGCGGCAGCGTGGCCAGACCCATCCTTCGCAACACCGGGGAATCTGAAACAGATGCCTTCAAAATCCAGACCAAGGTCAAGCAAGGCTATGACATAGCCCCCACGCTATTTATGATCTACTGGACAGTGGCTATTCACCTCAAAGATCAACAGCCCTCTGGAGTCAGTATTAAATACTGCCTGGACAGAAAGCTCTACCTTCACTCACCTCCATGCTAAAACTAAATTGACCACCAGAGCCATACATAATCTACAATTTATGGATGACTGCAGTGTCATTGCCCATTCTGCACCAGATTTGCAAGCCACTTTCGATCTCTTCAATTCTGCATACAAGAGACTTGGCCTGTCTTTGAATATTGCCAAAACAAAATTCGTATCAACCCACACCAGGTCAGCCAAATATTCCACCTCCCATATATGCTGCAGGAAGATTTTGAACATTTTTCATAGCTTGGCAGCCACCTCTCTCAAAAGGCCACCATTGACAAGACCATCAAACACCGAATCAGCTGAGCCAGCTCAGCCTACTACAACCTAGAAGTTACATGTCAAATACACAAGTGATACAGCTAGTGTTTGACAACAAAGACCATCACAAGTCAACAAAAGTCCTAGTGTACAGAGCAGTTGTTGTCACGACACTCCTGTACTGCAGTGAGACCTGGACTGTGTATCAGCAACACCTAAGAGAATTAGAGAAATTCCATCAGCAATGCTTCCATCACATTTTCTGGTTTCAATGGGAGGAATGACAAACATTAGTGTTCTTCCTGAAGACAGATCCACAAACATTCAGGCAAAACTCCTGCAAAATCAACTTCAATGAACTAGACAGTGTCCGGATGCTGAAAAGCATGTCCCCTGCCATGTCCTGTTTACACAACTCTCAAATGGCCAACATTCCAGGGGAGGACAAAGAAAACACTTCTAGAAGAGCTTTAGAGTGTCTTGAAGTGTGGTAACATTAATATTAATGACTGGGAGGAGTTCACTCCCAATCAATCCAAATGGTGGCAATTTGTCCATCAAGCTGCATTACACTTTGAGTCACAACATCTTAATGATGAGACAGAGCAGCAGCAGAGAAGGAAAGAAAAGGAACACTCTGGTTCCCACGACCTTGTCGGACATCCTGCCTCACGAGCCTAAAGATATGCAGGTTGGGAATAGGCCTGTTCAGTCACATGTAGACCATTGGCAGAAACTGGGGATGCTGAATAGATGTCATCCTCAAACGAAGGGACAGTTGACGACGGATGTTGCACATCCTCAGTTGGGCATCACCATTCTGCCAGTCATACCTGAAACTGCACTATTGTACCACTGGATGGAGAGTCACGTGCTCCATAAATCTTCTTCCAGATCCCTAACCTCCAGCATATTACTAACACTCTGATGGAGATTTACTGACTTTGTGGTCAATGTCACAGGAGATCTGCTAATAGCTATAAAACAGTCCTGATTCAATCTTGAATTTATTTTGTAAGTGCAAAATAATTATGCCTATTGGTCACTTTTAAATGGAAGTGATGTTATATAGCACAATTAATTAGAATAAAGCTCCAGAACAGTAATTTTTTTTTTTAATTTCCCACTTTTTATTTCAGCATGCTGTATTAACATAATGTAATTCACATCTGGCAATTATAAAATCTTCTTAAGAACAGTAAAGTCCAGAAATGGGTTACTGCACTGTTGAGTCTATGCTGCAATCAACGTGAGAAAGAATCAAAGGACTGGGTGACTGAGCACAAGAACGGTCCAACAAGCAGGCCCAAAGGCGGCGAGATCACCGTGTCATTAGGCCTTGTGATCAGTTTATAATGTTGTATTCAGACTTAAACTGTAATTTTGTTTTTATTATGATATCCAATAAAAATATGGATGTGTAGTAAAAACTGGAGGGGGACACTTGTTCTGACAAACTTTCAATGAAAAATTAATTTTGAAATGTTCCCACCACCACTCAGTATTTAATATATGGGTGTTACGGACAGGAGGGGTATTAAGTTTAAACAGCCATCCATAAAGAGAAAAGTGTTTTGATTTTTATTTCCCCCTTCATAAGTATTTTCCCCAACCCCTCAGTTTTGGTGTGATCCAATTTCTAATAATAACTCCACAGCAAACTCGGGATAGGGTAAAATCAGAGGGTTAGTTTATTTTACACACTTAAAACGCAGGAGGTGGGTGTCGCTCCGTAGCCCCTGGTACATTCATACAATAAAAGGATAAGGAAAAGAAAGAGGTATAAGGCAAAGACCACAGAGAAGAGAAGTATTGTTTCATGCCAGTCCAGAATCGACAGTCCAATGGTGCATTCTTTCAGAGTCGGCAGGTTGAAGACTGATGCTGGATAATTCACTTTTCCAGTGGAGATGACTTCCACGATGAAATAGGCCTATAGAGGTGAATTAGTCTTGTAGACACTGGTACAGAAATTCCAGTAGAAACCTTGTAGTTTGGGCATTCACCTGGACTGAGCCCTTGTACTGAGCTGCGGTGGGGGGGGGGGGGGAGGAGGAGAGAGATTCTCGAGATGGTTGATGATTCAAACATTAATAATTTCAAAAGATGTTTTGGGGTCCTTTGTTACATCAGGCTGGTCATTTCCGTTGGCCTGTCCTTGGCCTTATAAATGTAAATAGCCTTTGTGCAAATCCCTTGGATTTGATCTCTGCAGTCACAGAGGTCAATAGTGTCTCATACACACATTGGAGTTAGGAGGAGTAGGCCACTCGGCCCTTCAAGTCTGCTCCGCCATTTAATAAGATCATGGCTGATCTGACTGTAATCTCCCATCTACCCCTGATAAACCAGGGAGTGAGAGACTATCAAGAATCTATCTACCTCTGCCTGGAAAACATTCAAAGACTCTGCTTTTGCTGCCTTTTGAGGGAGTTCCGAAGACTCTCAAGCCCTCAAAACATTTCTTCTCATCTATCTTAAATGGGCAACCCCTTATTTTTAAACAGTGACTCCTGTTTCTAGATTCTGCCACAAGAGGTCTCTTCAGAGATAATGAGGTGGCAGCTGTTCTGAATGCCAGGGAATACCTTTTGTTTGAGATAGCCAGTCACGGCTTCAGTCATTTTAAAGCCTCTGTCCAGTTTTTTTAAAAATTATAAATAAGCCACATATCTGGGACAATGCGGAAATATATTTCAGCAGCCAAAACCTGAAAAACCACACCCAGAAAAAGTCTCAGTAAACTTCCAAACAGGAGCAAGTTAATGTAATGAATACTCTCACCTCCCTCATACCCAAGAAACAAATTTCAGACTGTAGTTAAAGGGGTGGGGGGGCGGTGCTGATTGGGAACAAAGGGCGTTAACACATGGAGGCAGAGGACTTAGGTGAGGTACTAAATGCATCTATTTCAAGGAAAGGATGCTGCCAAATTTACTTGTCTGGGTGAATGTTGCTCCAACAACACAAGTAGTACAACACCATCCAAGACAATGAAGCTTGTTTGATTGGCACCCCATCCACCACCTTAAACAATCACTCTCTCCACCCACCAGTGCACCATGCCTGCATTGTGTACCATCTACAAGATGCACTGCAACAGCTCACCATGCTTCCTTCAGCAGCACCTTCCAATCCCACAGCCTCTAACACCGAGAGCGGTGCTTCTCAAACTGAGGTCCAAAGAGACTTTCCAGAGGTCTATGAAATAATTTCTCTAGCAGGCAAGAGAGAAATACACAAGGAAGAAAAGGAAAAAAAAAAGACACTATCCGGTTGTATAAATTAACAGTAGCTGGCGTTAGTAGCCGATAAGATAGCCACATCTGAAGCAAATACTTGCCCGTTGGCTGCTATGGTTTTCAAAGATGAGTCTTGTGCTTCCATTTGGCAGAAGGTGAGAGGAGAGGCCAGTTTCTGCTGTGAAACTATAGGGTGCATCCAATTTGGACTGAGCAAGTGCCGTTATGCTGCCAAATTATTTCCAACAATACTGTTTATATTAATCTCTTATTGCTTTGCTTTAGTAACATAGGAACAGGAACAGACAATTTAATCCCTCAACTCTGTTCTGCCTTTCAATGGGATTGTGGCTGATCTGTGACCTAACTCCACATACCTGCCTTAGTTTAAGGTATCGAGATAGCTTTTTGTTTGTTCCCCATCAATCTCAGTTTTAAAATCAACAATTGATTTTGCATCAATTGCCATTTGTGGAAGTGTGTTCCAAACTTCTACCATCCTTTGTTTAAAGATGTGTTTCCCAATTTCACCCCAAAAGGCCTGACTCTAATCTTTGGGCTATGCCCCCAACTTTTAGATAGAAATAGTTTCTCCCAATATATCCTGTTTCACTTAAAACCTTGGAGAAGTTCAACCAAATCACCCCTCAATCTTTTAAATTCCTGGAAATACAACCCAAGTTTGTGTAATCTCTCCTCCTTCATTCTCTTTTAATTATGCAAAAGTTGTAAGTCTGACTTACTTAAATCTTCCACTATGTTACAATGATGTAAATTTCTTGAATGATAACACTGTAGAAATTGGGCTGAGTTTTATACATCAGTAAAAATTCCCAAGAATGTCAAGGGAATACTCTAATAGAATTAGAGGGAAGGAAACTTGTATGATTATTAAAAGCTTTTTTAAAAATTAAATGAATAACCTGCTTTCAGCCTGTTAAGCATTAAATAGGGCGAGGCTGCTGTTAATACTGATTTGACCAATAGCTGTTTGCATTGGGTGGGATCTATGAACTGATTGCCTTTAATAGCATACATATACAATCTTTAACCATACTAAATGCAGCTCCATTGGCATAAGAACACAGTAGGAATGGGAGCAGACCATCTGCCCCTTGAGCCTGCTCCGCCCTTCAATATGATCACTGCTGATCTTTGACTTTAACTCCGTTTTCCTGCCTCAACCCCATATTCAATTCGCTTGGAATCAAAAAATCTCTGTCTTAAACATACTCAACGACTGAGCATCCACAGCCCTCTTAATGTAGAGAATTCTTAAGATTAACAAACATCCAAAGTGAAGAAATTTCACTTCATCTCAGTCTTAAATGATTGTCCCACATCTTGAGATGATGCTCCCCATGTTCTGAACTCTCCAAGCAGGGGAAACAAAATCTCAGCGTCTACCCCGTCAAGCCCTCGCAGAATCTTGTGTTTCAATGAGATCACCTCTCATTCTTTTGAACTCCAGACAGTACAGGCCATTCTACTCAACCTATCAAAGAACAACCCTCTCATCCCAGAAACAAATCCAGTAGACCATTGTTGTACTCTCCCTATAAGTATATGCTTCTTTAGAATGTTAGTGGAAATACACTTATCCTTTACCTGTTTTTTCTGGTATGTCTCTATCTACATCTGCGAACTAGTCTTCAAATTGCTACTCCAAGTAGTTAACTATTTTTGTAAAAACATTACTTGAACAACCTTAAATATGAATGTTATAATTTAGGTGCTGGGGTGGCACCTGATTACCAATCCACTACTAATCCTTTTACCAAGAAAAGTGAGGACCATGATCGAGAATAGTAGTCAAGGCCAAAACAGATCACTAATTACATCCCACCAATTAGAGTGCCTGCCCATTCTCCCTATTCTGTCCCTGCTGCTCAGATCAATAGCTTGTCCTCAATTCCATGAGTTTCAACTTTAGTTAATTTATGATGGATTTTAACAAATGCCTTCTGGAAGTCCATGTAAATAACATCTATAGACATTGTTTGAGTTATATTTTGGGACTGTAGCTTTAAATTTAGGGTAAACGAATTGGGGGCATATTTTGCCATCTGCCTGACAGTAAGCCTTGGTGGTTTGATTGTTGGAGATCAAGGGAAGACTTAGATAGTGTTGCTGAAGTGATGATGCAAGATATTTATGCTTGGACCTGATTCACCCACAGTCCCAGAAAGGTGCAATAAGTATTGAGTTGTAAACATTTGTGCTTATAAGCTATGTAGTTATTTCTAAAGGGAGTTGTTCATATTTCTGCTTCAATACAAAGCTAATGTGTTTCCATTGCCATGAGGAAGAGGGTAGACAAAGCCATTTTTGGGGTCAGGTTACAGGCTTCCCTATAAATCCATGAATATCAAAGACAAACAGAAGGTTATGGCTTGATGTGGTCTGCAGCCATCTGAGGAGAAGAGAGCAAGAGCTAGGGGGAGAGAGCAAGAGATAGAGGCAGCAAAAATGCAGGCTCATTGTTCATCACACAGAAATCAGGTGGGAGCTCACGTTCAGACTGAAGAGGCCAAGTTCATTAGTGGTTAAAAGGAGTCTGGAAGATTCGCCATGCTTGGAGCTAGAGGAAAGAATCCAGTGTAAACCTCACAGTGAAAGTCAGTTCTGAGATTGAAAGTTACTACTTGGGTTTGCGCAGAGGAAGCAACCCACTGGAAGCTGGGAGCAACTGTGAACCGTTTGTCATAAGAACTGTAATCCCGTGGAGAGTGCGGTGTGAGATAAGTAAAAAGAAACCATTTATTTCCGTACTTTAAAGTTTAAGTTGCCTACAAAAAGAAAATATTGTTTAGTCAATAGTGTTTTAATAGTGTTTCTCCAGTCACCTGTTACAGTAAAAGTTTTAAAACGGGAAATCTTAAGACATTCTTTCAGCTATTAACTGGAAGTTCAAATTTCTCTTTAAGAGATCTCTACAGAGATTGTAACAACACTCCCCTGTATTCTAGGCACCTCTTCAAAACATTTCAATCAGGTTCATCAGGCATGATCCACCCTTTACAATTCCATACTGGTTCTCTGATCAGTTGAAAGCTTAAGGTGTTCAGTCACAGCGTCCCTATAGGCTTTAGTAATTTCCCAATAGATGTTAGGCTAACTGGTTAATTCCCTGGTTTCACCCTCACGTTTCTTAACTAGCAGAGTGATACGTGCAATTTTCCAATCTAAAGGAACGGCTCCTGAATCAAGAGAACTTTGGAAAATTATTGTTAGGGCATCTGAAATGTCCTCACCTACTTCCTTTAAAATCCTGGAATGAAATCCACCTGGTCCTTGGGATTTGTTACTCATTTAGAACTATTTTTTTCCCCATTACTTTTAATTTGCTTAAATAATTTTGCTGGCTGCCTGCCCCTGATTCAATATTAGTTTCCTTGGGATGTCTGACACGCTTTCTTTCACTACTGCAAATACTGATGCAAAGCAATGATTTAGCATGACTGCAATCTCATCTTCACCATTTCAAGGGGCCCACATTATTCCTGGTCCTCTTTTTCCTAATACAGGTATAGGGCCACAAACGTGGAATTGTTCAAAAACTGGATATTTTCCTGTGGGTGCCATTCAAAATTTACAACATTTAGAAAATTTAGCCTGCTCGTTTGTAGGCTATCACATCAAATAACATGCACCTCAAGTGCCAGCATTCAGCAGCTGTCCTGTATGTGGGAACTGATGATGTGGGCTACCATTATAATAGTACCATTTGGTCTCTTTCATTCCTCGTGTCTCACTGTATGTTGCCACCACTGTGTATATGGACCCCAACATTAAAGATGGCCAACAAGATCGCTCTGGTTCGCGCATGCACAGAGTGATCGCTGATGTCATTTCGAAGCACCAATAGAGACCTGATCCATTTTTACTTGTTCACAGACATCCATGTACCTATGATACAAAAAAAGTAAATCCATGCTCTCCTTGATTCCTTCAGGCAACCTGCTACCCCTTCATCTATCATAAAAGTATAGATAAAAAAAACAAGCTCTTATAGTACTTACTGCTCATACAATCTTAGCTCATCGCCTTCCATACTGACCCTTTCCAATATGTAAACATTTCCTGGTTACCTGAGAGAAATTCATTCATTTGTCAGTTGCTCAAAAACCCCACACATTCCAGAATTTACAATAGATAATTGTATTTGCATATCGCAAGAAGCAATATAAATTGAGGCACACAATTTGAGATTAGTTCTATTTTTTGGGTTTCTGATTATGTCTGCTAAAAGTCACTGGGGCAGCCCATTCATTAAAACAATAAATGCCCTTCCATAAATTGATTAAACCTAGTAAGAGGGATAAGCTAATGCACATAAAAGGTGCTTTCTTCCCCCCCACCACCTTCCTTTAAGTCTTGTGTATATTCATTGTTCGTAATCCATTACTCAAAAATTGTTTGAAAATATTTCGTGATGACCCCAGTGAAAAATGTCTGTTTATAAGCCTACTAGCATGATCAAGTTATGTTAACAGCATAATGAATGAGCCAGAAGCGCTTTGGCTTCAACTGCAGGCATATTAATTCAACCATCCAATGCTGAATTAATCAGTAACTCCTCCGGGTTGAGATTCTTAGCATTCAATGTTCAAAGACATGTACAAATGCAAAAAACAAATGCAGAAAAAGGAATTAATTGTAATCTTCAGCATTCTTTCTCTTGAGAAAAATTATTTGAAAATTTGTCAGATATTTGCACCTCTAGGCAGACTGAAATGTGCAAACCTGAGAACCTAGACACCTGAGAAACTTGACACCTGAGAACCCAGGCAATGTGAAAGCCATGCCCAACCACTGTACAACATTTATCACATTCCTGGAGTTACATATTCATATTATATTGTATAATATTGCACAATTTGTGCTGCGCAGTCTACAATGATTTTTTTAAAGAGCCTTTTTCTCATGTAGCCATGCTAGAACACTGAATATTTAAATGTCAACAATTCTTTCATATCCCATGCAGAGGGCACAATGAGACAGCAACTGTTCCTTTAACACTCCCACCTATGCAAGAAAAAATTATATTGAGCCTTTCATGATCACAGGACATCCCAAAGCATTTTACAGCCAATTAAGTACTTTAAGTGCAGTCACTGATGCAATGAAGGAAACAGCTCCAATTTTCACACAGCAAGCTCCCATAAACAGCAACATGATAATGACCAGATAATCTGTTTTTGTGATGTCAATCGAGGAATAATGTGATTGCCTTCGATTTTTTTAAAATTTATTAACCCTGGTCCAAATCTATGACATGAATAAATACCAGCTATTATTCACTGGCTACAGTATTTACATCACATTTTATCCAGAACATGGGTTCCCATATACAAGTCTGAACTTTGTTCCAAGTACAGGAGATACTAATAAGGACTACTTCCCACTGAGGCCAAGTCCTTTCTGCTCTTTACATCGGCCAACCGCACCCAAGCCTGGGAGTGCAACAACATGATGACATCAGATACTATTGGAAATGGTAAATAATCTATTCCCCAGCCAATGATATCCTGCACAAGTGAACCATCATGTTTAACTTTGACAATTGCAGCAACAGTAGCTCGCATGGATTTTCCTAGAAATTCAGTCTGGTGGAACCGTGCATGCATACATGTTAAATATTCAACTCAGCCTCGCTAGTTAATGTACAAGAGTTTGGTTATTTCATTTTGTAACAGCTCGCCGCAAGCTGACATGCTACAGTTTACTTTTCTACTACTCTGGGTCATTTGATTAAAATTGTAATTTGGTCTTGCTACACAAATCTATATTGACCAATGCATCCTACTTACACTGTTTGTTTCTGTAGAGAAACTCTAGTGACCATATTTTTGACAAAACACGAGAATCTCTTTGTATATATTGCCTGTCCCAAAACAGAGTGAAGTGGACTTTATTTTTACCATTCTTTAGATAGTACCCCTTTTATAGTGATTTGCTCAAATCAGCACCAGCTGAAAGGCCATCTATGAAGTGACACCTTAAAAGTGCAATCTGTCCAGTATTCCATTACATGAAACATAGTTACTGTTAGAGTAAAAAGATGGTAACAGGCTCAATTTCCTGAGATCAAACATATGGGTAGTTATAAACACATCCTGCAACTACAGCCTGCTAGGATGCATGGAAGAGAGTTTCTGCTGCATAATTTCAATTAATTCAGATAAACCCCGAATACTAAAGTACCCATTCTGCTCATCCTGCCACCAAAATCTCCTACCACAGCAATGAACCGTCTTGACACCAAGACTCCAGGAATTTTGCCTCCAACCTCCCTACACCACCATGCTGCCCATTTAATCACATTTTCCTTTTACCAGCTTGTACCTTTTCCCTTGCGTGCTGTCATGGTTTAACTCAGCACAGTGCTCATTTTCTATTCCACAGCATATTCTATACCTCAATACACACACACAAAGTTACTACACTTTCAAAGTGACATTTTGAACATATCTGCTACCTACATAGAATTGTATACACTCAAGCTTTACATGCCAATTCATGATTTATAACAAGACAAATCAAATTAAATAACATTGTTTAAACACAATTTATGGCATTTGTCAGACACAGAGCATGCAATTGCCATGTTGCTGACAATTTTCAATTTCAACATCAGTTGAGATTTCCAGAAACAGGAAGTGAACACGCATTAATTTGCTACATGGTTAAAAGTAAAGAATGGCAGATTTAAATAAAAATTTCAAGTACATTATGAGTATTTCAAATGCAAAACATTTAGTAAAAGGCAACCACTTTTACTGTATCGGGCAACTTAACATTGAGTGATTAACCTCAACACCAGCCCATAGATCAAATCCTTCTACTAAACCGAGCTCAACTCCAGAACAGTCATGTTCCTAAAACTGATGTAGTATTCCGATTTCTCAATATTGTTTTCTACGAAGGAAGTGGAAAAGAAACTGATGACCAGGAGATGACAGCCCCAAAAGAGATGTTGCCTAAACCTTAATTTCCAATACTGTTCAAACAGCACCTTATTATGAGGCAAAGGAGGTTTGAGACAAGAAATAGTTGCCCTTTTCAAGCACAGTGCATGATGTTTTACTTATATAAATTACTGTCTTTTTTGACCTCGAATTGTCAGACCCACCTCATTAGTTCCCCTGATAAATAATGAGGCAAAGTAACTATTCAATATTTCTGCCATTCATTGACATTATCTATGAGTTTATCTTGTGAATCCTACCCCTATCCTGACTTTCGTGATATTTATGTTTCTGTAGAATACTTTATTTCTTTATAAATTCCTCAAGTTAATTTCATAGTTCCTTTCAGCCTTACTAATTTTGATGTTTTTCTAACCTCGTTTTGTTTGCTTTGCTTTTTCTCTCCCAAAATTGCACTGTAAATGATTAATAAAACATAATTAACATTTATTAAGAACCATCACAGATAGTAGAAAGCAGTATGCAGCTGACAAGTGGACATTCAAGCAAAGTCACCACCACCTCTCTCCTCCCACCCCCCCCAATACCATTCAAATGGCAATGCTGATTCTGAACAAATTGACATAGTAAGGCATGCATGGCAGGAAAGATGGTGCAGGAGGGTGGGCTTTCTATTCCTGGAACATTGGGACCAGTTCGGGTAGAGGTACAGGCCGGACAGTTTGCACCCAATGTCCTCAAGGGCGGTTAGCTGGTGCTGCTGGGGAGGGTTTAAACTAATTTGACAGGGAGGTGAAAATCAAGATGTAGCATTAGAAAAGTGAAACAAGGTGCACAAAGAATTGGGAGACACAGTTGGCATGACAAAAGAAACAGTGATTACATGACATCAGCCCAAGTGGAAATATAAGATGATCTAATTTAGGTTTACAGCGCATATATGTGAAAGCAAAGTGTGGTAAATAAGATTGGTGAACTGTAGGTGCAGACAGCGATTTAGAATATGACTCAAAAAAGAGCAGAACTGGGTACTAAATAGTCCTGATACAAGGGGTTCAGGAAAGATCAGGAAAGAGAGAAGGTAGGAGGGGTGACGGTATTAAAGAGAATATTACAGTGCTGGAGAAAGAGGATGTCCTAGAAGGGATGATGACAGGATCTATTTGGTTGGAGTTGAGAAATAGTCAAAGTGTCATTACACTACTGGCTGTACTCTATCAATCAGTCACCAACCATGGGAAAGCTGTAGAGGAGTAAATTTGCAGGGGTAAAAAAATCACAAAGGTGCAACTATATAATTGCGATAGGGGGCGGGGGGAGGGGTTCAAGTACCCTAACACAGACTGAAATATCAACAGTACAAAGGACAGAAGGGGGAAGAGTTTAAGTGTATTGAGGAGAATTCTCTTCAGCATTATATTTCCATTGGAAGGAATATTCCCAAGAAGGAGAGGCACATTCCTGGATCTAGTTCTGGGGAATGAGGCAAGTCAAGTGGATCAAGCATCAGTAGGGGAACAGCGATCATTGCATCACAAGGTTTAGACTAACTATGGAAAAGGACAAGAAACAATCTAGATTAAAAATACGTAATTGGAGGAGAGCCAATTTCAGTGGGTTGAGAACAAATCTGTTCCAGTTAAATTAGAATCAAAGGTTCACAGGCAAAACTGTAATTGAACAATGGCTATCTTTAAGGAGGGGAGGGTTTGAGTACAGTATAGCCACATTCCCAGAAGGGGGAAGGTAGGGCAACAAAGGCCAGGGTTCTCTCAATGATGAAGGAGAAAATGGGGGCTGTATGACAGGTGTCAAGTTGTCATTGCAAGTCTGACCTCTGAGAATAGCTAGAACACTGGGGAGAATTAAAGTACAGTTTCAGAGGGCCATGGCATACTTTGGGTGGTCCCAATAGAAGTAAATAATTCCAAGATAACAAAGTATAAATCTTTGGGAAGGAAAAAATAAAGCTAAGTGCATAACATGTATAGTTATAGCCTATAATGTTAACTTAATGGTATTTGCTTTAATTTGTGCCATATACAATAAAGTTTGTGTTTTTGTTTAAAAACAATCTTATGGAGTAGTTTTATTGGTTAAAATGAGGTTCAGATTTGTCTTTAAATGTTATCAGCCCATAATAGGATTGCATCAGTGGAAATTGGTTGGATATTGGTCACAATTTTCTAATCCTCCTTAGATTATGGGGTGGTTCCAGAGGAGATAAATCTAACAACTAAAAGCTAGTCAGTTTAACCTGTGGTGAGAAAGCTTTTAGAAACGATATTCCAGGACAAAATGAACAGCCACTTGGACAAGTACAGATTAAGGAAAGCCAGCAGATTTATTAATGGTAAACCATGTTTAACTAATTTGAAATTTTTGGTGAGGTAAGAGATGTTTGAGTTTAATGCAGGTGATGTGGTGTACATGGACTTCCAAAAGGCAAAAGTGCCACATAATAGACTTGTCAGCAAAGCTGAAGACTGGAATAAGTGGGGCAATAGCAGCATGGATACAAAGTTGGTCGAGTGGTAGTGAATGGTTGTTTTTCAGACTGGAGGAAGGCATACGTGGGAATCCCAGGGGTTGGTATTAGGGCTACTGCTTTTCTTGACATGACTTAGACTGGGCGTACAGGGCACAATTCCCAAATCCGCAGATGACACAAAACTTTCAAACGGCTTTCAAACTGGAACAAGTACCCGAACAGAAAAAAATTACAGGGCTTCAGGGAAAGAGTAGGGAAGGGTGGCCAACCATCCCATATTTTGAGATTGTCCTGTATCTGAGTACACCGTCCCAGGCTGCCGCTTGTCCCCTAATTCGGTCATCCAAATTCTCTGCATGTACACTACCCGCTCACCTCCTGTTTGCTCCCACAGCTATGACAGCGCCCCCCCCACCTCCTCTCCCAGCACCAGCCCCTGCACCCCCCTCTCCCAGCACCAGCCCCTGCCACACCCCCCCTCCCAGCACCAGCCCCTGCCCCCCACCCCCTCTCCCAGCACCAGCCCCTGCCCCCCACTCTCCCAGCACCAGCCCCTGCACCCCCCCTCCCAGCACCAGCCCCTGCCCCCCTCTCTCCCAGCACCAGCCCCTGCCCCCCCCTCTCCCAGCACCAGCCTTCCGCTCTCCCCCGCACCAGCCCCTGCCACCCCGCTCTCCCCAGCACCAGCCCCTGGCCCCCTGCTCTCTCAGCACCAGCCCCTGGCCCCCCGCTCTCTCAGCACCAGCCCCTGCCCCCAGCTCTCTCAGCACCAGACCCTGCCCCCAGCTCTCTCAGCACCAGACCCTGCCCCCAGCTCTCTCAGCACCAGACCCTGCCCCCAGCTCTCTCAGCACCAGACCCTGCCCCCAGCTCTCTCAGCACCAGACCCTGCCCCCAGCTCTCTCAGCACCAGACCCTGCCCCCTCCACACCCCCACGGCAGTCTGTCCCTTAATCTTCTCCACGAGAGTTGGTCACCCATGGGGTGGGGTATAGGACTAGCTGAGTTGTTCCTGCAGAGGGCCGGCCTGGGCTTAGCAAAACAAATGGCTTCTCTCTGTGCTGAAACCATTCTACGATTTTAAGTAGGCCCCAGATTACTGAACGTTGAGTTTCTCCGACCACTACAGCCAAACGCTAAAATAAATAATGTAAATGTCTTTATCCCTACAACACCCTCCAAACATTACTCCCCGTTTCAGCAACAGGGGAAGCCTCACCCAGCGGCCCGGCTCAGTCCAAACACTTCAACCGTTCCACACATGGGGGAAAAACAACAATGTCATTTTTGCCAGAGCGCTGCAGAGGAAGGGGCCGCAGCTGCAATCATCCTACAGCCGGTGGCGGGGGACAGGACCCCAGGCCGGGATTCACTCACCTTCCAGAGTCTCGCATTGCACCAAGTTCAGATAATCACCCTGCGACAGGATGCCGGCCTTGAACCCTCTCACCAAGCCCTCCAGGTAGCCGTTATCCACATTGAAGTAGAGTTCGTTGAAAGAGCCCATTTCAGGGGGGGAAACAAGAAACCGTCTCAGAGATCACGAAGCGGGACCGCTACAGACCACCTGACCAGTCAGCTGACCGCTTCACCGAGCATGCGCGGTCAGCGAACCCAAGCCGCGGGAACTGAGCATGCGCAACAGCAGCCCAGCGAGCCCGTCCAGCAGGCACTGAGCATGCGCAACATCCGCTCAGCGAGCTGCCCCGCAGGCACCGAGCCTGCGCGGTCTGTGAGCCCAACCGGCAGACACTGAGCATGTGCAGCACCAGCTCAGCGGGCCGGTTCAGCAGGCACTGAGCATGCATAGCATGCGCGAGCTGGCTCCGCAGGTACTGAGCATGCGCAATACCAGCTCAGCTTTTTTTTTTGTAAAAATATACTTTATTCATAAAATATCTTCAATCACATTCCAAACCATTTCAAAAACAACATTACAAGGGTACAATCCAGGTTAAACTTTTACAAAATGTATCACCAGGTGCATCAGTACAAACAATATTACAATCATTTACAGCCTTTCATTTTGAGCTGTACAGCCCTAGGGGCTCTAAACAGTTCCCAGTCTCTCGGTGCGCTGTGGCAGAAGGTCTTAGACAGCGACCCTTCCCCATTGTGCCTTTGCGGCAGCTGCCCCAAGCTTTAGTGCGTCCCTCAGCACGTAGTCCTGGACTTTGGATTGTGCCAGTCCGCAACAATCGGTCGGGGACAACTCTTTGCGCTGGAAGACCAACAAGTTTCGGGCAGACCAAAGCGCGTCTTTCACCGAGTTGATGATCCTCCAGCTGCAGTCGATGTTTGTCTCGGTGTGTGTCCCTGGGAACAGCCCGTAGAGCACAGAGTCCTGTGTCACAGAACTGCTCGGGATGAACCTCGACAGCAACCACTGCATCTCTCTCCAGACTTTCTTTGCAAAGGCACAATCCACAAGGAGGTGAACAACGGTCTCTTCCCCACCACAGCCACCTCGAGGGCAACGTGCAGAGGGGGTGAGCCTCCTGGCGTGTAGGAAGGATCTGACGGGAGGGCCTTTCTCACCACCAGCCAAGCTACGTCTTGGTGCTTGTTGGAAAGTTCTGGCGATGAGGCATTCTGCCAAATGACTTTGACAGTCTGCTCGGGGAACCATCCCACAGGGTCCACCCTCTCCTTTTCCCTCAGGGCCTCTAGGACGTTACGTGCTGACCACTGCCTGATGGACTTGTGGTCAAAGGTGTTTTTCTGCATAAATTTTTCCACCAGGGACAGGTGGTACGGCACGGTCCAACTACTTGGAGCGTTCCGCGGCAGCGTGGCCAGACCCATCCTTCGCAACACCGGGGACAGGTAGAACCTCAGCACGTAGTGACACTTGGTGTTTGCGTACTGAGGGTCTACGCACCGCTTGATGCAGCCACACACAAAGGTGGCCATCAGTATGAGGGCGATGTTGGGCACGTTTTTTCCCCCTTTATCTAGAGGCTTGTACATCGCGTCCCTGCGGACACGATCCATTTTCGACCTCCAGATAAAGCGGAAGATGGCTCGAGTGATCGCCATCGCGCAGGAGTCTGGAATGGGCCAGACCTGCGCCACGTACAGCAACAGCGAGAGTACCTCACACCTGATGACCAGGTTCTTTCCCGCAATGGAGAGGGAGCGTCGCTCCCACATGCCCAGTTTCCTTTTCACCATAGCCACTCGCTCCTTCCAGTTTCTAACGCATGCCCCGGTCCCTCCGAACCATATCCCCAGCACCTTCAGGCCGTCAGCCCTGACAGTGAAGGGGACAAAGGATCGGTCAGCCCAGTTACCAGCTCAGCTGGCTAACATTGAGCATGCGTATGTGTTGATGATGGATTTGTTTCAATAGCAGCAACATATCTTTATATAGCCCCCTTTAACGTAATAACACGGCTTAAGGTACTTTACAGGAGCGTTACAAAGCAACATTAGACACCCAATCACATAAAGTGAGATTAGGACAGAATGTGGTCAAAAGCTTGGTTAAAAGGTGGGTTTTAATGAGTGACTGGAAAGAAAATGAGGGAGAGGTTTAGGGAGGATTTGGTTGCTTAGGAAACTGAAGGTGTGGCCACCAATTGAATTTGGCAGAATGAGAGAGCAGAATTAGAGGAATGCAGAATAGATAACTCGGGCTGTGGGGCTAGAGGAGATTACAGAGATAGGGAGGGAGGGGCAAAACCATGGAAGGATTTGAAAACAAGGATGAGGATTTTAAAATCATGACTGATAACCAATATAGGTCAGTGATCACAGGGGTGATAGATGAACAGGGCTAAGTGCGAGCAAGGACATGGGCAACAGAATGGAGAGTAGAATGTGGGAAATTAGCCAGGAGTGTGTTGGAATATTCAAGTCTAGAGGTAACAAAGAGATGAACGAGGGTTTCAGCAGCAGGTGAGCTGAGGCAGGGGTGAAGTTGGGTGGTGATACTGAGTTGAAAATAGGCAGGCTTAGTGATGATGTGGTCAGAAGTTCATCTAAGTCTAATATGACACCGAGGTAGCGAACAGTCTGGTTCAACTTCAGACAGCTGCCAGGCAGACAAATGGAGCCAGTTTGTGGCGGGGGCAAAATACAATGGCATCAGTCTTCCCAATATTTAACTAAGAAGACTCCTGCTGATCCAGTACAGAGTGTCAGATAATTTAGTGATAGTGGAGGAGGGGATGGAGCTGATGATAAGGTACAGCTTGGTGTCATCAGCAGACATGTGAAAACTAATGCTGTGCCTTCAGATGAGAAATAGGAGGGGGCCAAGGATAAATCCTTGGGGTACACCAGAGGTAACAGTGCAGGAGTGGGAAGAGAAGCCATTGCAAGTGATACTGTGGCTATGAATAGATACATAAGAATGGGACCGGTCCGGCTGGTCAATGGTGGACAGGGATTGGAGGAGCATGATTTGGTCAAGCCTGTAAAAGGTCGAGAAGGATAAGGAAGGGTCATTTTACTTTGTCACAGTCACACAGGATGTCACTTATGATTTTTTTGTATTTATTCATGGGATGTGGGCATTGCTGGCTAGGCCAATCAAGTGGGCTGCTTTGTCCTGGATGTTGTCAAGCTTCTTGAGTGTTGTGTGAGTTGTACTCATCCAGGCAATGTGAGCGTGTTGCATCACACTCCTGACTTGTGCCTTGTAGATAGTGGAGAGGCTTTGGAGAGTCAGGAGATGAGTTGATCGCCACAGAATTCCTAGCCTCTGACCTGCTCTTGCAGCCATAGTATCTATATGGCTGGTCCAGTTCAGTTTCTGGTCAATGCTAACCTCCAGGATGTTGATACTGAGGAATTCAGCAAGGGTAATGCCATTGAATGTCAAGGGGCGATGGTTAGATTCTCTCTATTGGAGATGGTCATTGCCTGGCACTTGTGTGGTGCGAATGTTACTTGCTACTTGTCAGCCCAAGCCTGGATATTATCCAGATTTCGCTACATTTGGACTGCTTTCGTATCTGAGGAGTTGCGAATGATGCTGAACATTGTGCAATCATCAGCAAGCATCTCCACTTCTGACATGTTGGAAGGAAGGCCATTGATGAAGCAGCTGAAGATGGTTGGGCCTAGGACACTAAACTAAGGAACTCCTGCAGCGATGTCCTGGAACTCAGATGATTGACCTCTTACAACCACACCCATCTTTCTTTGTGCTAGGTATGACTCCAATCAGCAGAGGTTTTTCCATCTGATTCCCATTGACTCCAGTTTTGCTAGGGCTCCTTGGTCTCCTACTCAGTCAAAATGCTGCCTTGACGTCAAGGGAAGATATGCTGGACATGTTTGGACAAAGGCTGTAATGAGCTCAGTGCTGCATGACCCAGATGAAACCCAAACTGAACGTCAGTGAGCAGGTTATCGATACGCAAGTGCTGCTTGATAGCACCATTGATGACCCGTTCCATCATTTTACTGATGATTGAGAGTAGACTGAAGGCTGGTAATTCACCAGGTTGGATTTGTCATGCTTTTTCTGAAGAGGACATATCTGGGTAATTTTCCACATTGCCGGGTAGATACCAGTGCTGTGGCTGTACTGGAACAGCTTGGCTAGGGGCGCAACAAGTTCTGGAGCACAAGTCTTCAGTACTATTGCTGGAATATTGTCAGGGCCCATAGCATTTGCAGTATCCAGTGCCTTCAGCTGTTTCTTGACATCACATGGAGTGACTCGAACTGGCTAAAGACTGGCATCTGTAATGCTGGCAAACTTCAAGTGGATCATCCACTTGACACTTCTGGTTGAAGATTGCAGCAAAAGCTTCAGCTTTATCTTTTGCACTGATGTGCTGGGCTCCTCCATCATTGGGGATAGAGATATTTGTGGAGCCTCCTCCTCCTCCAGTGAGTTGTTTAATTGCCCACCTCCATTGACAACTGGATGTGGCAGGACTGCAGAGCTTAATTCTGATCTGTTGATTGTGGAATCACTTAGCTCTGTCTATTACTTGCTGCTTGACACACAAACAGTCCTGTGCTGTAACTTCACCAGGTTGACATCTTATGCTGCTCCTGGCTTGCCCTCCTGTCATTTACAGTGTCTCAGTCAATGCCAGGTGGTTTGTCTGCTTTTTCCCAGTTTTGATCCAACTGAGTGGCTTGCTAGACCATTTGAGAGAGCAGTTAAGATTCAACTGCATTACTGTGGGTCTGGTGACACATGTAGGCCAGATTTCCTTCTCTGAAAGGGACATTAGTGAACCAGATGTGTTTATATAACAGTGGACAATGGTTTCATGGTCATCATTAGACTTTTAATTCCAGATTTTTATTGAATTCAAATGCCACCATCTGCTGTGGTGAGATTTGAACCCAGGTCCCCAGAGTTTTGCCCTGGGTCCCTGGATTACTAGTCCAGTGACAACACCACCATACCACCACCACCACCACTATCTCCCCTTACTGTGTCAGGGACCTGATTGGAGGAATTCAAACATGGAGTTCTGGGAAAAATGGGCACAGATTTGGGAGGTGACAGCACGTTCAAGGACTTCGGACAGGTTAGGAATGTTGGAGATGGGGGCGATGGTTTGCTATGACAGTGGTGTCAAGGGTTAATTTTTTTGAGGAGAGATGATGATGTCAGATTTAAAGGCAAGAGGAGCAGGCACCTGAAGCGAAAGAACCATTAACAATATCAGCCAACATAGGGACCAGCAGAGGAAGTTGGATGGTAAACAGCTTAATGGAAATAGGGTCGAGGGAGCAGGAGGCAGATCTCAGTTTCTACTGTAGCCAATCTCTTTTTGCAACAAATCTTATGCCTGTCCATTTAATTTTTCTTTATGGATATGATTGTAAGCTCTTACTTTAAGAGGTGGCATCATTTTTCAACTCTAACTTAATACAAAATATAGCCAATTTGGTTTTGAAAAGATAAGCAAACCCTTTGAATCAAGTGGAGCTGTTTCATTAAAAAACAAAATATTGGAGATGCTGGAAATCTGAAATAAAAATAGTAAATGCTGGAAAAGCTCAGCAGGTCAGGCAGCACCTGTAGACAGAACAAAAGTCAGCATGTTGTGTATAAGCCCTTCCTCAGAACGGGAGGATATTACAGACAGAGCAGAAGTGGAAAGATGGCAAAAGCATAACAACCACATACAGGAAAAGAAAAATTTTATTTTATTTAGTACTCCAATTCCCTGCAATAAAGGCCAACATACTATCTGAATCCCTAGTTGCACCTATGTGTTAACTTTCTGTGATTTGTGCACATGCACACTCATATCCCTCTGAACACCCCCATTTAATAGTTTCTCACCACGGGTAGGCACATGGCAGATGTGATATAATGCAGAAAAGTGTGAGGTGATGTAATTTAATAGGAAAATTGAGCAGTGGTAATATAAACTAAAGGGTGCAGTTATAAAAGGGGTGCAGGAAGAGAGAGACCTGGCGGGTGGGGGCCAGGGTTCAAAATATGGGTGAATTCGGCCTCAAAACATCACAAATAGCTCATGAAAAATCAAAGACAAGGACGAAAAATTCAAAACATAGAAAGAAAGATCGCCCCCGTGTATTTTGATTGGAGGAGTAGCAATCGTGGGAAAGACAGAATCTATGAGGAGCCGCTTCTCCAATCACAGATTCTGTCTCTCCCATGCTCGCTGCTCCAGCTCCTCCAATGACAGGTTCTCTCCCACCCAGTCTTGCTGCTCCTCCCAGAGACAAAACCTGTGTTTGAAGGAGCAGCAAGGGCAGGAGGGAAGGAACCTGTGATCGAAGGTCGAGGGGCAATTACTCTGACTGGTCTCACTGTTGCCATGCAGCATGCTTTCGGCTGCACCACGAATTGCTTTGACCAACTGCTGAATGACCAGAGGAGGGAGGAGGCAGCCAGAAACCAAATGACGAGGCGCAGAGTACAGATCAGGCCAGGCTACATTTTCACAGTGTCACATGTAACACCGTCCAATTTTTTTCTACTTAAAAAACCACCTTGGTTCTATCAAGTCCAATTTTAATTTAATGCGCCAGTCGATCTTCCATATAAGCTGCACAGAGGATGTCAAAGCCAAATACAGTATGCAGGCCTGGCTCTTTGAGGCGAGGGAATCATTGGGCTAAAGAAACAGGAGAGGAGACCGATGTGAAGAGCATGAGAAGTAGAGGGTCAGAGGGAGATAGGGGGAGAATGGGAAAGATGAATGAGGGAGCTGATGTGGAAGGAGATATGGAGGGGTGAGGGAAAGGAAAGGAATGGAGAAGGGGGCAAGGGTGAGATGATGGGAGAGGGATGGCAATGGGAACAAGAGGAGAAAAGGCAGAAAAACATAACTCAGTGGAAGGGCAGTTGTCAAAATCTTTCAGCAGGGAGGGAGCGGGACCGTGGCACCTCGAGCAGCGGGTTAGTTCAAAGGCGGGTTGAGGGTAGATGGTGTGGGATTAGCTTCTCCATCCGAATAACTCCAAAATTATTCCCATTCTTTGCCTCCTCCTCACCATCCAACTCGGTGGAGCAACTTCCCAAAAACAGAATAACTGATTGTTATCAATTTTCTACTCGTGGGAGCTTGTTGTACATAAATTGGCTTCACCCAATAAAGGAATTAGTGAAAGTGAAGAAAGGAGTCCCTGAAAACCATAGAGTAGCCCCCAAAAATCCAAAGATAGCCTCTGAGAAAATTAGGCTGGGCAGTTTTCTTTCTCAAAACAGACCTTGAAGAAAACAAACTATTTTGGCCCCTGTAGGGGGTATATATGCACAAAGAGCAAAGGTAGCAGGGCAAATTGAGAAAGTGGTTAAAAAGGCATATTGTATCCTAGCCTTTATAAACAAAGACATAGACTAGGATTTTCTGAAGGTGGGACCTGCTGAGGGGGTGCAGCCGCCCAGCCAAAAGTCCATTGACTTTCGGCAGGACTGGATGATCCCAGTGGTGGGTGGGGCTGGAAAATTCAGCCGATAGAGTAAGATAGCAAGGAAGATATGGTAAACCTTTATATAACACCATATCAGCCTCAACAAGACTATTATGTGCTATTCCATGCACTGCACTTTAGGAAGGACGTGAAGGCTTTAGACAGTGTGTAGGAGAGATTTACAAGAATGATTGCAGGGATGAGGGACTTCAAGGATAAGTTGGAGAAGCTGGCATTGTTCTCCTTAGAGAAAAAAAAAGTTGAGAATAGATTTGATAGAGGTGTTCAAAATCACGAGAGATATAGATAGAGAGAAACTGTTTCCATTGGCAGGTGGGTTGAGAACCAGAGGACACCGATTTAAGGTATTGAAAAATGAACCATCGACGACATGAGGAAAATCTTTTTATGCAGCGAGTGGTTAGGATCTGGAATGCAGTGCCTGAGAGAGTGGTGGAGGCAGATTCAATTTGGGCTTTCAAAAGAGAATTCTATAATTATCTGAAGGGAAACATTTTGCAAGGCTACAGGGAAGGGTAGGGGAGTGGGTCTAGCTGAGCTGCTGTTGCAGAGAACTGGCACAGACAGGACAGGCTGAATGGCCTCCTTCTGTGTTGTAATCATTCCATGTAAAGTACTTAGATGAAGAACAAGAAATTGTTAAATAACAAAAAACATAAATAATAACTGTATTTTCCCCCATATAGTCAGCATCTGTCAATTTGATTCCAGCATAGTCACTGGGTAGCACATTAGTTTCAAATTGAAGATAAAAAGTAAAGTTAATGTAAACTTTAATGATTCTTCCTAATAAACCAATCTCAGTATGAATATTTTCTAGATGCCAGTGTTGCAGCTGTACTGGAGCAACTTGGCTAGGAGCACAGCAAGTTCTGGACCACGTCTTCAGTCCTATTGCTGGAATATTGTCAGGGCCCATAGCCTTTGCAGTATCTGGTGCCTTCAGCCGTTTCTTGATATCATGGTGAATGAATCAAATTGACTGAAGACTGGCATCGGTGATGCTGCGGACCTCCAGAGCAGGCCAAAATGGATCATCAACTCGGCACTTCTGGCTGAAGATTGTAGTAAATGCTTCAGCCTTATCGCTTGCACTGCTGTGCTAGGCTCCTCCATCATTGAGGACGGGGATATTTGTGGAGCCTCCTCCTCCAGTGAGTTGTTTTATTGTCCACCACCATTCACGACTGGTTGTGGCAGGACTGGAGAGCTTAGATCTGATCCATTGGTCGTGGGATCGCTTAGCTCTGTCTATCACTTGCTGCTTTTATGCTGTTTGACTAGCAAATAGCTCTGCGTTGACACTTCATTTTTAGGTATGCCTGGTGATGCTCCTGGCATGCCCTCCTGTACTCTTCATTGAACCAGGGTTGATCCCCTGGCTTGGAGGTAATGGTAGAGTGGGGGATATGCCAGGCCATGAGGTTACAGATTATGTTCAAGTACAATTCTGCTGCTGTTGATGGCCCACGGCACCTCATGGATGCCCAGTCTTGAGTTGCTAGATCTGTTCGAAATCTATCTCATTTAACACGATGGTAGTACCACACAACATGATGGAGGGTATCCTCAATGAGAAGATGGAACTTCATCTCCACAACGACTGTGTGGTGGTCACTCCTACCGACACTGTCATGGACAGATGCATCTGCGACAGGCGGGTTGGTGAGGATGAGGTCAAGTATGTTTTTCCCTCTTGTTGGTTCCCTCACCAGCTACCACAGACCCAATCTAGCAGCTATGTCATTTAGCACTCGGCCAGCAGTAGTGCTACCGAGCCACTCTTGGAGATGGTCATTGAAGACCTCCCCCAGAGTACTTTCTGCGCCCTTGCCACTCCCTGTGCTTCCTCCAAGTGGTGTTCAACATGGAAGAGCACTGATTCATCAGCTGAGGGAGGGAGGTAAGTGGTAATCAGCAGGAGGTTTCCTTGCCCATGTTTGACCTGATGCCATGAGACTTCATGGGGTCCAGAGTCAATGTTGAGGACTCCCAGGGCAATTCCCTCCCGACTGTATACCACTGTGCCGCCACCTCTGCTGTATCTGTCCTGCCAGTGGGACAGGACATACCCAGGGATGGTGTTGGTGGTGTCTGGGACATGGCCTGTAAGATATGATTCCATGAGGATGACTATGTCAGGCTGTGCTTGACTAGTCTATGAGACAGCTCTCCCAATTTTGGCACTAGCCCCCAGATGTTAGTAAGGAGGACTTTGCAGGGTTGATAGGGCTGAGTTTGCCTTTGGCGTTTCCGGTGCCTAGGTTGATGCTGGGTGGTCCGTCCAGTCATTCCTTTTTTGAGACTTTGTAGCGGTTTGATACAACTGACTGGCTTACTAGGCCATTTCAGCGGGCATTTAAGAGTCAACCATATTGCTGTGGGTCTGGAATCACATGTAGGTCAGACCAGGTAAGGACAGCAGATTTCCTTCATTAAAGGAAGGGCATTAGTGAACCAGGTGGGTTTTTATGGCAATCGGCAATGGTTTCATGGTCATCGCTATACATATGCACATACAAGGTAGGAGCAGGAGTAGGCCACTCGTCCCTTCGAGCCTGATCCACCATTTAATAAGATCATGGCTGGTCTGACTGTAACCTCCCACCTACCCCTGATAAACAAGGGAGTAAGAGGCTATCGAGAATCTATCTATCTCTGCCTGGAAAACATTCAAAGCCTCTATTTCCATTGCCTCTTGAGGGAGTTTCAAAGACTCACAAGCCCTCAAAACATTTCTTATCATCTGTCTTAAATGGGCGACCCCTTATTTTTAAACAGTGACTCCTGTTTCTAGATTCCCCTACAAGAGGTCTCTTCAGAGATAATGAGGTGGCAGCTGTTCTGAATGCCAGGGAGTTCCTTTTGTTTGAGATAGCCAGTCACAGCTTCAGTCATTTTAAAGCCTCTGTCCAGTTTTTTAAAAAATTATAAGTAAGCCACAATATATATATATATATATATATATATATATATGTGTGTATTTTATAAAAATACAGAGTGAGGTCTTAGCTCTGGGACAATGCGGAAATATATTTCAACAACCAAAACCTGAAAAACCACTCCCAGAAAAAGTCACAGTAAACTTCCAAACAGGAGCAAGTTAATGTAATGATGAATGCCCCTCATCTCCCTCCTCATACCCAAGAAACAATTTTCAGGCTGTAGTTAATTAGAAGTATGTGAAATACTATAAACATTCAGTGATCTGCATACAACAGGATTCTTCCATTTTTCAACTCAGGAAACTGGTCCATAGTCTATCATAGTAAACACAAATAGTAAAAACGTATTAAGAGGAAGGGTTGGGCTGATTGGGAACCAAAGTGGGAATCAACACATGGAGGCAGAGGGCTTAGGTGAAGTACTAAATGCATCTATTTCAAGGAAAAGGATGCTGCCAAATTTACTTGTCTGGATGAATGTCGCTCCAACAACACAAGTAGTACAACACCATCCAAGACAATGAAGCTTGTTTGATTGACACCCCATCCACCACCTTAAACAATCACTCTCTCCATCCACCAGTGCACCATGCCTGCATTGTGTACCATCTACAAGATGCACTGCAACAGCTCATCATGCTTCCTTCAGCAGCACCTTCCAATCCCACAGCATCTAACATTGAGAGCGGTGCTTCTCAAACTGAGGTCCACAGAGACTTTCCAGAGGTCCGTGAAATAATTTCTCTAGCAGGCAAGAGAGAAATACACAAGGAAGAAAAGGTGACTTCTGTGGGATTTCACAACCCGCCATCCACAAATGTATCTGTGAGGTCACAGATGCCGTCTTCTCCATGGCACACAACTTTGTGCATTTCACCCGGGACCGGGACAGCCAGGATGCAAGGGTCATTGGATTCACTCAGATCTTGGGATTCCCACAGATGCACAGTGCGATCGACTGCACCCGCGGCACACAGGTCTCCATCGCTACACTCAGTGGACTTCATCAACCGCAAGGGCATCCACTCACTGTACGTGCAGCTGGTATGCGACCACCAGAAACGCATCCTGCAGGTATGTGCATGGTTTCCAGGGACTGTGCACGGCGCCTACATCCTGAATGGCTCGCAGATCCCTGCAGTCTTCCAGGGTCCACAGAGACTGCAGGGTTGACTCCTCAGGAACAGGGGCTACCTGCAGAGGACGTGTCTGATGACACCCGCGTGGCAGCTTCAGACTGCAGCAGAGTGGCGGTATAACGAGACTCATGCTGCAGCTTGCAACTTGGTGGAGCAGACCATTGGGATGCTGAAGATGAGGTTCCGGTGCCTGGGCTGGTCTGGTGGAACCCGGCAATACAGTCCGCAGAGGGTGTCATGCATCATTGTCGTCTGCTGCGCCCTTCACAACCTAGTGCTCCAACAGGGAGATGAGCTGGCTGAGGAGGAGAGGAGGAGCTGGAGGTCTCCTCGTATGAGGAGGGCGGCAGCGGCGGTGAGGGTGAGGGGGTCCTCGGAGGTGACGATGACGGGGATGAGGCTCTCGCACTGGCTAGATGAGGCAGGTGTGCTCAGGAGGCCCCCATAGCTGCCAGATTTGTGGAGGATGATGACAACATGCAGTGAGGTGTCCCCGTAAATCCTCAAATCGCAGTTGTGAATGTTTGACACCAGTCTGGCTTATGGCAGCGCCAATACCCTCTGTGAGAATGCTCCTGTCATGGAGACGCAATGGAGGCCCTAATAGTCACTCAATCGCAGGAGGATGATGACAACATGCATTGAGGACACTCCATGAATCTTCACATAGTCTCTTTGGATGTCTGACTCCTGTCTGGCTGAGGGCAGGTCGCTTGGGCTCCATGGTCAGGGCCATCTCAGAGACTCAGCCATGAAACTTTAGACGCATCCGATGCTGTGTCCGCTTTCACCACCTGAACCCTTCAGGGGTTGGTGCACAGCATCACTGGTCACAGATGCGGGTGTGATGGGGGCCAGCCCCACCTTAAAGGTGCTGAGAGCACACAGAGAGAATGAGAGAACTCTGTGGCACCTGCCCACTACATTCTGGCAGCAATGATTGCACTGCCGAGGTGCAGACATTAGTAATGTTTCCAGGGAGCGTGAGGCTGGACCATCACTTTGGTCTGAAGGCTGCACAGAGCACAGGGAAGAGGCCCTGGACTGAGACACCTGCCTTTTATCCTGTGCAGAAAGGTTTCACATCTGAGTGACAAGAACACTGCTCATCAGAACAAGGAGCCACAGGCAGGGAGACATTCTTAGGAGTTTATTGACAATATTGAACAGTATGTACAAGTGATCAACAGCCATGGCCAGGCTGTGCAATTACTTTTCTTAACTGTACTAACCCTGCTGCTACATCTTGGTGCTCCCTAGACATCCACAGCAGAGGTGGAGGCAGCCTGCTGACTGTGATGCCCTGTCTGTGATGACCTCGGCGGGCATCCTCTGGAGGACCAAGACTTGGAGGGCTCCAGCCTGCTTTTGGGGTCCTGCTGCGTGGTAGTGGCACCCTCCTCGGCCTGTGGAGCTGGAGCTGCGGAGATCACAGGAAGAGGGGATTCGGATGGGCCGGACATTCCCGGAGTCACCTGGGTGGATGACCCCGGAGCGTGCACCTGCTGATCTTCCTCCCTATGGGTGCCTAAGGGCCCCTGGCTGACTCCATGAGGGGAAGGGGTAGCTGAAGCGAGATCGAGCTGCCCAGCACCCCTCTCACATACACACTGTTGGAGGCCAACTATGGCAACAGCGATGGAGCAGTACAGAAGCGACATCCTGGACCAAGGTCTCCATGGCGGCTGCTATCCTGCCAGTGTTGCCTTCGGTGCATTGCAATGCAGGTGCTATCACCTCAGCCTGAAGATGGACGGACTCCTTCGGCGTGCCTTGCAATCTGAGGAGTGCAGCGGATATCCCTTCTTGATGTTCCTGAGCTTGCCTTTGCAGCTCCAGCAACTGTGACATGACCGAATCCAGAGGTTCATCATCTGACTTGGACTCAGCAACGTTCTGGCCTCCAGCAGTCCTCCAAATGCCAGGGACTGTGGAGGTCCCTGCCGCTGCCTACTGTGGATCAGACTGTGCACTGTGCTCAGCAGTATGTGATCCCATGCCTATTCTAGAGCTAGGTCCCACCGAGGTGTGTGTTTCTCTGCTGGTGGAGGGTGTGGGTGAGCGCTGTGAAGGGACTTCAGGGAGAGTGCCTTCAGATTCCCCTTTGGAGGTTTCTTCGGAGCTTGATTGAAGGCCCTGGGTCATGGACTCTGTCGGCTGTTTCCCGATGTGCCTGCGAAAGCAAGGAGAGATAATTAGTGCATGGCAGTGGCCTGTGAAAGAGGACACATCACTCACGGCATGGTTGTCTGATGGATGTTGCACTGCCGGATCCTCACTTGGTAGAGCAGAGCCAACCTCACCATCAGCACAGGACCGGTCCAGATTTTGGCCGGCCAGCTGGATGGCTGTTTTCAAAGTCCCTGAGGACCTTGATTTCGGGCATTCTGCCATCAGTCTGCAACCTCTATCTCTTTTTGTGTGCCAGCCTGCATGAATAGAGAGGGAGAAAGTGTAAGCAGGACATCAGCCAGGCCAGGTGATACATGTGCCTGGCCTGTGCTGGTGGTGAGTGGTCCCATGGATGGGATGAGGACAATGCAGGTGTGTGAAAAGTGAATGGTGATGTCCCTTGCACTGGCAGTGAGTGTGGGCCCTGTGGATGTGTTATGGGTTTGTGAGTGTGTGAGTTGAGGGTGAAGAAAAGAATGACTTACCCTGGTGGAACGGAGGAGATAATTTATCCTCTTGCGGCACTGGGTGGCTGTGCTCTTCTGAAGGGCATTGGCAGTGTCCACTGCTGCCACCGACTCCCAAGCTGGATTGGTCACGTTGCTGCCCATCCTGCGGCCAGAGTGAGGCTACAGGACATCGCGGCGGGCCTCCATGGCATCCAGCAGTCACTCATTGAAGCTGGGGGGGAGCTGCAGTCTTGTTTCCTCTGCTGGCCATGTCTCCCGGGCAGCGGGGGTGAGCTGGTAATGATGAGCAGTTTGCTGGCGGCTGCCTTTTAAACATGGCGGCCAGTGTGATGCACGGCCAGGTGATTGCAGTGGGGTGAATGAGACCCCACCTGACATGGAAACGGCGTGTTTCCCGAGAATGCATAAATAATGAGGCAGGTTTGGGACAATACGGCGTGAAAACCCGCCGTTGCGGCCGGAGGGTAAAAGATCGTTTTACATGCCCGCATGTGCAAATCTGGGAAAATTCCGCCCAAGGTAAATCTGCTTCATTCTCTTTTAATTATGTAAAAGCTGTAAGTCTGACTTAGTTAAATCTTCCACTATGTCGCATTGATGTAAATTGCTCGAATGATAACACCGTAGAAATTGGGCTGAGCTTCATTGATCAGTAAAAATTCCTCAGAATATCAAGTGAGTACTCTAATAGAATTAGAGGGAAGGAAATTGGTATGATTATGAAGAGCTTTTTTAAAAATTAATTAATTCCAGATTTTCACTGAATTCAAATCCCGCCATTTGAAACCAGAGCATTACCCTGGGTCTCTGCATTACTAGTCCAGCGACAATACCACTATGCCATCGCCTCCCCCAATTCTATCTCTGCTTTCCCCCAATAGACTGCTGTGCAATTCATCATGCTTTCTGCCTGAAAATCAACATGAATAGCCAAGCAAAGAGATTGGGCAACACTAAGGAAGGGCGACACCAGCTGCTCCAGCCATTTGAAACAAAGTATGATACAGTGTTAGATCAGCATGGAGCTGAGAAAAGACCATCCAAAAAGATGACTATAGGGGAACTGTGTGCCCATACATCAAATGAGTTTGAGGAAGTAATTTTATGTACAACATTTATCTATTTTTTAATTTTCCCTTTGTATTTATGAATATATTCTTGGTTTCATTCTTGTTTTTTGTTTATCAAATAAATAGATATAAAAAGTGCTGGACATACTTAGTAGGTCTGACAGCATCTGTGGAGAGAGAAACAGAGGCCAGAATTTTTCCCTCGTTGGGCGGGCTCGGTGGGAAGTGGGCAGGGGGCGGTCGGGAAGCCGACCGGCGCCCGCGATCGGCTCCGCACCGCGATTTCACGCGGTCGGGCCAATTAAGGCCCACCCTGCGTGGATCACGAGCGACAGCGCTGAGCGCTGCCTGTGCAGGTGGGGGGAGGAGGGAGAGTCGGGTCGAGTGCGCAGTTCGAGCATGTGCATGAAAGAGTGCTTCAGCCTCCCTGAGGCGCGGAGCTGCCTCAGGGAGATTGAAGTGCTTTTTAAAAAAATTAATAAAAGCAATTAAAATGTAATGAAACATTGCCCCTTATGTGACTGTGTCACTTGAGATGGGACTTGTTTTAATGTCAAAAGAAAGTTTTTATTTAATGTCTATTAGCTTTAGGAAACTTCATCCCGCTCATGGGTGAGGTTTCCAAAAGAATGTAAAGGCCGCTTGACCTTTTCGCCTGCCCACCAGCCATTAGGTTGGACGGGCAGCATAAATTTCCAGTTAATTACCTTGTTAATGGTCTTAATGGGCCTTTCAATTATTGGAGGGCATTCAGCCGACTCCGGCACACATCTGCTGAATGAAATATCGCGCCAGTGCGCGATGACGTCAGGACGCACGCCTGATGTCATAGCGCATCACATTACGTTTGGACGTGTCGGGCATGTTGGGCGCGTGCCCACATGCCAAAGGTAAAATTCTGGCCAGAGTTAATGTTTCAGGTCAATGACCTCACGTCAGAACAAAAGGTCATCAGAGCTGCTGAGTACTTGTCCAGCATGTTGTGTTTTTATGTCAGATTTCCAGCTGTCATAGTATTTAGCTCTTGTACCAAGTAAATTAAGCCTGGGTTTTTTCTGTAGATAGCTTAAATGAGAACTTCTTAATGGCAAATTGTCAAGTAATCTACTTTTATTATTATCATTAAATTGTATTTGAGTTTTTTGCAATAGAAATACCACGGACAACAAAATTAATCCTCCAATAAATTAAAAATAAAATGCTGCAGCTGCTGGAAGTCCGAAATAAAAACAGAACATACTGGAAAAACTCAGCAGGTCTGGCAGCATCTGTGGAGAGAGAAGCAGAGTTAACGTTTCGAGTCCGTATGGCTCTTCTTCAAAGTTAATCCTCCAATCATTTACAGCCCAGCATCAAAAAAAATCAACTTGAAAGCAGAAAGTGATGATAATACAAAGCAAATCAGCTATTGTCTGAAATAATGATATGATGGCCGAAATTTCACGGCACTGTTGGAATCGGGCATCATGGCGGGTGGGGGGACAATATGGCGTGAAGGCCAAAACTTGGTTTTAAGCCTTAGTGAAGCCAGTTTACAATTGTCTGCTCCACCCCTCAATGGTAGGCCGCGTTTCCTGCCACCGTACATCAGCAACGTCATTTTAATATATTTGCATCTAATTATAAGCCCTGCTTGCCGGAATCATCCACCCACATCAAATTTACTGCCCACATCGGCGTGATTTCAGAATGGCGTGCTTCATGACTGCCTTTAAAAGGCATGCACCTGGTGACCTGGACTTCGAGGGCAACTCGGAGGAGAGTGCACACAACCTCGTGCAGCGCTCGCGAGCATCGCCTGTAGGACATCAAGGAAGAGGGGCCGTGCATTCGCTGGGGGGCACCAACAAGTCACATTTTCCCAGCTGCCTTTCAGTGCAGTGTCCGGGCAAAGGCTGTAGTGTGGGTCAGGCTGGGGTGGGGGGTGGGGGCAAGGCAGCACAGACTGAAGGAAGTACACAAGCACATGGCAGAGGGAGGGGGGGGTGATGAGGGAAGCGGCCACACACATGGAAAAGCTTGTCAAAAGTGAGCATTCTTCCACAGCTGAGACTGTTCAGCTGCAGCCCCATTGACATGCTTGGAGTGGGGCCTCTGAAGCTTTTCTGCCCACTCAACAACACAAAAGCATGAAAGTGTCACCAAATACTCCAGGACATTTCACCCCTTGGGCACAGACTGCAAATTAATGTGTGTTTTAGGAGGCAGCAGAGCAATTGGCAGACTGGGCAAGTTGTAAAAGCCCTTTGCAAAAGATTGCCATGGGCACAGCCACTCGTGGAGCCTCTTGCAATGTGTTTATTGAGGTTTCGGCCAGTATCCATTATGGTTCAAGCTAACAGTGCAGCCTTGCAGTGCGGGTTAGGAGAATGCTTGTGTCTGAGCTAAGAGCACAGCATGCAGTCCAATGGCGGGAGCTGCCGCCAATTGGTCAAGTGGAGTGGGATGGAGGTGGTTGAGGTTTCAGGCAGCCATGCAGCTCACTAAACTCTGGCCATCCAAGTGGTGGCCAGCGCTCTCCTGCATGAATGAAGGGGCCTTCAGACTTAACCAAGAGAGGTTCTTAGGACACGTTTGCTAACCCACGCATCTCTCTCTTTGAACCTGCAGGAGGAGAACATCAGGATCATGGAACCTGGTGATTTAGTGGTATGTCTCATGGCTTACAGATGCCAGGGAAGGAGAAGAGAGTGGCGGAGGCGCCTGGCTCGGCAAAGGGAGGAGCACCTCCCTCAAGATGAAGGGGCAGCAGGGCCTGCTGCGCACACAGCTGAAGATCCACAATGAGCCATCGCTCGTAGGCGTCTCATTAGACCCAGGGTCTACACATGGCGCCTGTCGTTCCTGCAGACGACCGAGAACCAGTGTCGCCGAAGACTGCGCATGTCTAGGGAACTAGTAGGTTACGTATGCCACCTGCTGCAGGATTTGGCGTCATGGGGACATGGAGGGCATCCACTGCCAGTGTCCATGAAAGTGACCGCGGTGCTCAATTTTTATGCCAGTGGCTCCTTCCAGAACCCCACAGACATGTGTGAGATCTCGCAAGCCTCCACGCACAAGTGTGTCAGAAGGTCACAGATGCCATCTTTGTGAAGGCGCAGATTTTGTGCATTTGGCTCCAGATCAGGAAAGCCAGGAAGCAAGAGCGCTGGATCTGCACAGATCTCGAGTTTTCCACAGGTACAGGATGCCATCGACTGCACTCACGCAGCGCTTAAATCTCCATGGCAACAAGCAGTCAACTACATCAACTACAAGGGCTTCCACTCACCGGATGTTCAGCTAGTATGCGACCACCACAAACGCATTCTACAGGTCTGCCCACAATTCCCAGGGAGCGTCTACAATTCCTACATCCTTAGCAAGTCTCAGATCCCTGACATCTTCTAGGGCCCAGGGACCTGCTGAGTTGGTTCCTCAGCGACAAGGGCTACTCACAGATTATGTGGCTGATGATGCCCGTGCGGTGACCTCAGGCTGCAGCAGAGCGACAGTATAACGAGGCTCATGCTGTGACCCGGACTTTGGTGAAGCAAACGATCGGCGTTTTGAAAATGAGGTTCTGGTGCCTCGAATGGTCCGGTGGTCTCCAAAGGGTGGTGCGCATCATCATCGCTTGCTGCACACTCCACAACCTGGCGCTGTAATGGGGGGAGGACCTGGCTGAGGAGGAGAAGGAGGAGCTGCATGTATCCTGCGATGAAGAAGATGTCAAAGGGGATGGTGATGACGAGGTGCTCGAAGGCGAGGATGCCAGCAATGAGGCCATAGCACTGTCCAGATGAGGCAGGTGCACTCGGGAGGCCCTCATAGCCACAAGATCCATGGAGGATGACCACGAGATGCAGTGACGACACTCCATAGATCTTCACATAGTGTCTGTGAATGTCTGACTCCTGTCTGGCTGAGGGCAGCTCGCTTGAGCTCTGTGATCAGGGTCATATCATGGAGACACAGCCAAGAAACTTTAAATGCACCTTATCCTTTGTCAGCCTTAAGCACCTGAACCCTTCAGGAGCACAGCATCACCAGTCACAGATGCTGAAGAGGTGGGGCGCCTCAAAGGTTTTGAGAGCACACAGAGAGAATGACAGAACTCTGTGACGTCTGCCCACAACATTCTGGCAGCAAAGACAAGCACCATCAAGGTGCAGGTATCACTAATGTTTCCAGGAAGTGTGAGGCTAAACCATCACTTTGGTCTGAAGGTTACACACTGCACAGGGAAGAGGCCCTGGACTGAGACACCTGCCTTTATTTTGTGCAGGAACTAAGGTTTCACATCTGAGTGACACGAACACTGCTCAAAATAATAAGGAGCCATAGGCAAGGAGACATTCTTGCAAGTTTATTTACAATAGTGAACATAAAGTACAAGTAATTAACAGCTGTGCCCAGGCTGTGCAACTACACCTTCTTAACATTCCTGTCTACATCTTGCTGTTTCCGGGACATCCACAGTGGAGGTGGAGGCAGCCTGCTGACTGCCTGTGATGACCTTGTTGGGCGTCATCTGGAGGGCCGAGACCTGGAGGGCCCCGGCCTGCTTTGGGTGTCCTGCTGTGTGGTAGTGGCGTCCTCCTCAGCCTGTGGATCTGGAGCTGCTGGAATCACAGGAAGAGGGGGTTCAGATGGGCTGAACACTCCTGGAGTCACCTGGGTGGATGGCCCTGGGGTGTGCACCTGCTGATCCTCCTCTCTCTGGGTGCCTGAGGGCCCCTGGCTGACTCCTTGAGGAGCAGGGGAAGCTGGAGTGAGATCGAGCTGCCCTGCAGTCCTCTCGCATTGACACTGTTGGAGGCCAATTATGGCATCAGTGATGGAGTTAAACCCGTGCAGCGGTGCAAAACTGATGTACTGGACCAAGGTCTCCATGGCAGCCACCATCCTACCAGTGTTGACCTCGGTGCGTTGGCATGCCAGCGCTGCCACCTCAGACTGAAGGTGGACGGACTCCTCCATCGTGCCTTGCAATCTGAGGAGTGCAGCGGACATCCCTCCCTAATGTTCTAGAGCTTGCCTTTGCAGCTCCAGCAAATGAGGTATGACCAAGTCTAGAGGCTCCTCATCTGACTCGGAGTCAGCAGATTTCTGGCCTCCAGCAATCCTCAGAGTGCCGGAAACTTTGCAGCTGCCTGCTGTGGATCAGACAGTGTGATGTGCTCACCAGATTGTGGTCCCGAGGTATGTGTCTCTGTGCTGGTGGAGGGTGTGGGTGAGCGCTGTGATGGGTCCTTAATTAGGGTGTCTTCAGATTCTTCTTCCGAGTTCTCTTTGGGGCTTGAGTCGAGGACCTGGCTCATGGACTGTCTTGGCTGCTTCCCAAATGTGCCTGCGAAAGCAAGGAGAGATAATTAGTGCATGGCAGGGGACTGCGGAACAGAGGGACTGAATCACTGCATGATTGTCTGATGGATGTTGCACTGCTGGATCCTCATTTGATTGAGCACCGCCGACCTCACCGTCAGCACAGGAATGGTCCAGATCGTCACTGGCCAGCTGGATGGCTCTAAGTCTGTAAGGAACTTGATGTTGGGCATTACTCCATCAGTCTGCGACTTCTCTCTTTTGTTGTGTGCCAGCTTGTCCTGCGTGAAGACAGATGGAGAGTGTAAGCAGGACGCCTGCCAGACCAGATGAGAAGGATGCCTCACATGTGTGGGTGGTGAGTGGTGCCATGGACAGGATGAGGGCATGATCCACAGGGGAGATGAAGGTGTGTGTGAGAGAGTGAATGGCAATGTCCCTTGAACTGGCAGTGAGTGAGATCCCTGTGGATGTGTGATGGGTTTGTGAGTGTGTGAATTGAGAATGATAAGAACAATGACTTACCCTGGCAGAACGGAAGAGATCATTCATTCTCTTTTGGCACTGGGTGGCTGTCCTCTTTTGCAGGGCATTGGCGCTGACTGCCACTGCCAGCGCCTCCCATGCTGGATTGGTGATTTTTCTTGCTGGTCTTCACCCAGAGCCAGGACTTCATAGAGGGCCTCCACTGCGTTCGGTAGGCACCCAAGGGAGGCGTCGCTAAATTTGGGGGCAGCATGTTTCCTCCCTTTGGCAGCCATGACTTTGCAGCAGCTTCCGATCCCATAGAGAGAGTTAGCTCTCTGCAGGGTACCCTTTAAATATGGTGCCCTGGTTACAGAAGGCCTGAAGTGACAGCAGGGTGATCTGGCGTGTTTCCTGGGAATGCATTATTAATGAGGCGGGACATGCTGGGAATAGGGTGATATGGCACGAAAACCCACCATTGCGACCGATGAGTAAAACGTCCTTTTTCCCGCCCACTACTGCATTTTGTGCAAATCTGGGACGATTCTGCCCTGTAATTTTTTTTAGATAGAATCTTCTTTTTTGGTCGGTTGAGTATCCGACAGGCACAGAAATTCATCTCAATTCTCTCCATAAATGTAAGCAAAGTGCTTCTGCAGGTTTTTATATATGAAGAGAGCTCTATTTTAAAGAATAATTCTTCCCTTTTAGAAAAAGTCTTTCTATAAAAACAGTTTAATTAGACAGCTAGAGATTGAAACTTTTCTTGGTCAAACCTTGGCATGTTTGAGGGAAAGGAGGAAGTCTTATGTTTTATAGCTTTAGGGAGGACAGGGAAGTTGGGTACTGTCTGTCATCTCAGGTGAGACAATAGAACAGATGGTTGCCAGGGAAGGCACAAAGAACATTATTTATGGGAAAGTATTTTCAATGGTGTGTTTTAATTCATATAAGCTCACACTTGGAAGTCAGGTGCTTGAGTTCCCTTGGAGTAGAATTAGTCACACTTAAAGCGAGTCCCCTGCAAGGCTTGTGGTTGTATATCAACATCTTATTCACTCTTTAACTGCTTGGTGAATTTAACCATTGTGTTTTAACTTATTTATGCTATGTTGTAGTTTATTAAACATGTACAAGAGACATATATATTGTTGTCCCACTAGTCTCAGAGTACCACAAACTGAATTTAATGTTCATAACTAACCCTGAACAATTCATCTAACGATCTTGTACACCTGGCATGGGATATGCAATCTCTCTGTGTAGAGATATGTCCCATTTGTCCATACTCAGAGAACTTAGGCATAGAACCATGGAATGATTACAGCACAGAAGGAGGCAATATGGCTCCATTCTGGCTCGCTGCAAGAGCAACTCAGCTAGCCTCACCCCACTGCCTATTCCCTGTAGCCCTGCAAATTTTTTTATTTTCAGGTAATTATCCAATTTCCTTTTGAAAGCCACTGTTGAAAGTGCCTCCACCACACTCTCAGGCAGTGCAATCCAGATCTAAACCACTCGCTGCTTAAAATGTTTTTCCTTGTCTTGCCTTTGGTGCTTTTGCCATTCACCTAAAATCAGCGTCTTCTGGTTCTCGAATGGGAATACTTTTTCTCTATCTACTCTGTCTAGGCCTTTCATAATTTCCAACACCTCTATCAAAGCTCCTCTCAATCTCCTCTTCTCCAAGGAGGCCAGATTCTCCAATTTATCCACGTAACTGACGTTCCTCATCCCTGGAACCATTCTCATAAATTTTTTCTGCACCCTCTCTTTTGCTTTCACATCCTTCCTAGGGAATGTATAATTATAGTAGTACTTCCTTGTTTTGATGTTTTATGCCACATAACACTTATTGAACCAATGAGTCAATTCTTAATTATCCAGACTCGTAAGTGCTTTGGCTGATCTGCCACGACAATGCATCCCCATTTTGATTATATTCCCATCTTCCATTCTTACGCACAAAATGTACAAACTCTCTCTTACATTGAACTGCTTCTGATTCACTTAGGTGCTTAATCTATCAATGTTCTTTCTGCTTAACCTGTTGATGCCTGGGGCTTGAATCTAGTCAGGACCAAGGAGAGGAACGTCTCCTCATCCTGTCAGCTATAAATATCTTAAGTGAAATGAACTTGGGTAGTCTCAACAACATTTCTGTTTGTGTCAAATCTACAAAACAAAACTCAGAAAGCACATGACCGGGCTGATGTAGGTAATAAAAAACTGCTGCAGTCCAAAATGAGGTGCTCATTTGAAAGTAGGATTGAGAATAATTGTTTGGGTAGAATTGGAGGAACATATTCAAAGTCTAGTTTATGTTACACATAAAAATATGAACAACAGCAAAGGGTGACAAAACAGATAGTAAGACCTACAAAAATGGAGTGTGAAAAGAAATTTGCAAGGGATATCAAAATCAAAGAAAAATGTTTTGCCATTATGTTCAGAAAAAAGGTTGTTCAGGAGCAATGTGAGCCCCTTAAAAACTGATAGTAGTGATATTTTCAATGAAAATAAGGAAATAGTGGACATCCTGAGTAATTCCCTGACTGAAATGCTTGAAAGGATGGCCTGAACAGATTCAATAAAAACTTCCAAAAAGTAATTAGATAAATACTTGAAATGGGAAAATTTGCAGGGTTATGGGAAAAGAGCAGGGAATGAGATTAATTGAATAGCTCTACCAAAGAGCTAGCACAGGTATGATTGGCTGAATGGCCTCTTTCTGTCTCCTTCTATGATTCTACATCTAATGTATGCTTAATGCTGATACTTATGTGTTCAAAAGTATGGAATGTAGCCTGAACCACTCACATTTGACATAATTCTTACAAAAAAAACCTTCTAAAACATATAAACCGGTCCATATTTGGGTGCAGATGGATTACACTGCCTTGTTAAACCACCTCTTATACATTCAGCAATTAATTTCAGTTCTGGTCAGTATGCACTGCAATGAATCCAGACCAAGCCAAACTGAATGGACAGATGTCCAAATAAGATATGGCTTACTTTATCAAATGACCTTGGTTCCATTAGCTTGCCTTTCTCAATAAAAAAAGCATTTTGACAAATCAGGGAAATTTGGTATTTCATTATCTCTCAAGCCCCAGGTGATTTCTTTCATTTCCTGAGTAAGTCAGCAACTGGAACACACCCCAATATTGCTTCGATAATGTTAACATGTTTCCCTTTTGCAATAAGTAAAAGCCAGAAATCACCATTCGTTTTTGAGTTATTATTCTGTTATATTTACAAATTAGGATCTTCCATCTACAGCCAATTTGGCAAAAAGGTCAAGATAATTTGTTGCTTCGAGGACTCTGTACATTATACATTAGGGCTTAATTACACAAAATGTCATGAAATGTATTTACTTGAACAATTGAGTTGGTGTTGACATACCAACCATCTATGATGCAAAGATGCAGAGACAAAACATTCTGGGGCTGAATTGCCAAATAAGGTTTTCCCTTTTCTTCATGAATTCAGTAAAATACAGTTCAGTTATTTAGCTGAAGCCAGTCTGTGCCGAAAACCATTCATTTATGCATTCATCTTTCCTCTTCTTCTCATTTTTGAAGACCAATTCAGATCGGGTCTTCTTTCCTTAGGCTGTACCTCGGGATCAAGGATGACTTGCTTCCACCCCAGTTCAGTAGGTTCTGAAATGGCTAAAAAGCTCAATGCATGATCTGCAGACTCTGACACCTGGGGCTTGAAGGGTCAAGTAGATGAGTTTTTTGGAAGGTTGTGAGCTCTCTCCGATCCCTTGTCTTTGCCGCTCCATGTTCCCAGTAAAGTCTGTTGATGTGTTCGGTATCATCTTAAATGAACCTTCTCCACTTTGGTCAGTCACAGCCCAGGGTCTCCCAGGATGTTTGGCCTCTTCACAGATGCTTTGAGGATATCCCTAAAGCATTTCCACTGTCCTCCTGGGAGTCTCCTGCCATGGCCAAGTTCTGAGTAGAGCAGTTGCATTGGGAGTCTGGTATCAGGCATAAAAATGACATTTCCCACCCACCGGAGCTGGTTTTGAATGATTAGCTTCTCAATGCTGGACATGTTGGCTTGGGAGAGGACAGTTATGGCACAGCTGATGGTAAATTCTGAGTTGTTCAAATCCCAGAGAGAAACTTGAGACATCTGTCACAACTTTTTTTGCAATTTGTATGTTTCGGGATGCGGGCTTTGAATTCAGTACTATTAAGGCTACTGAGTCTTATAGGTTTTTACAAAACTATATTAAACATTTATTAATAAGAGAAGTGATTTGAAGCATATACATATGTCTACAAATTGCTACTATAACAACTTCTAAATCTTGTAACTAATCTGACTCCCAGTTCACCTCCGTTAAGGCAACAGTACAAACACACAGATTTTAAAAGACCCAGGCAAAGAAACATGATCCCCTGAACAATCAAATTCAAAATGAGTTTCCTTAACTTTAGTTGGTTGCAGACAGCAGCTTGGGGCTTGATGCTGAAGGCTTTTCATGCTTGTTAGATCTTAAAAT
This sequence comes from Cetorhinus maximus, assembly GCF_964194155.1. Taxonomy (NCBI): domain Eukaryota; kingdom Metazoa; phylum Chordata; class Chondrichthyes; order Lamniformes; family Cetorhinidae; genus Cetorhinus; species Cetorhinus maximus. The sequence continues at coordinate 99,530,210 of NC_135884.1, forward strand.
GCCTTCTCTCCTTTATACATATTTTCCCTTTTGAATGCAAATTCTCATTGTTTCACTATGTCTTTGGACTTTACCTCCCTGATCTTAAAAATTTATCATAGTACCAATTTTGCCAGTAATCTTTGGGAAAAATAAACACACTGGGGAGAATTTTCCCCCGTTAGGGGGGTTGTGCGGGGGCGGGCAGGAGTGGGTGCAAACCTGATCAGCGTCCCCGATCGGGTCCGTGCCACCATTTTATGTGGGCGGGCCAATTAAGGCCTACCCAGCGTGAAGCGCACCCAGAAGTGCTGTGCGCTCCCTGTGTGGGCGAGGGGTTCCCTGAGTCGGGGCCAGCACTCTTTTGTGCATGCATGCGAAAGAGTGCAGAGATCTCCCTGAGGCACAGAGATGCCTCAGGGAGATTAGTTTAAGTTTTAAACATCTAAATGTTTAAAATGAAATTAAAAAATTTCAAGACATGTCCCCTCATGTGACAGTGTCAAATGAGCTGGGACATGTCAATGAATTTTTAAAAAGAATTTTATTCAATTTTTAAACACTTCATGAAACCTCATCCCGCCCATGGATGAGGTTCCATGAAAAATGTGAAGGCCCCCTGGGCTCGTCGCCTGCCCGCCAACCTTAAGGTTGGACGAACAGCTCAGTTTTTTAGTTTATTTAGTTCAATTAGTTTCTAACAGGCCTTAATGGACCTTTGAAAGTTCGGCACATGCCCGACATCACCCCGCGTCATTTTACGCCTCGGCGAGTGGGCCCCACCCCCACTCGCTGAGCCAAAAATCCGGTCACTGTTACTGAACTTCACCTGGCGACGTGACACATTTCACCCCTCCTTTGAAAACAATCTAGTCTGGTTTATTTAAAAAAGCAAATGCTCTTTTACACCTTACACTCTAAACTTACCCCATATTTAACTACTTAACATTTCAAGCCCAGTTTATCTTCTAATACATCACAGCCTTCAGACCAGCTGCCTTTAATCCAATTAAGTCCCTCACACACAGACACAGACACATATAGACACAGGTACCACTATTATTCTACTTAACAATAAATTCCAGTAACATTATCTTCCTGACAAGGACGCTGCCAATGGACTGCACTTTCTGCCACCAGATTTGGAGGATCGTGCGTAGACACCACTGGTGATATTTCTGTATGCTTTGTATGTTGTCTAAGTCTCTGAACCATATAACAGCGCATGGATCACCGCTGCCCGGTAAACCATGACCTTAGTCAGATCAGGTATGGCACCAAAAACAATATGTTTCTTCCAGTGTAATGTTGAAATAATCATTCTTAAACTATGAGCCTACACAGTAAGTGTTGGTAAGCTACTCACCATGCAGTGTATCACAGCTGAGCCTCCTCGTCAATGATGACAAAATGATGGATGTTTCAGGAGGTATTTGATAAAATGCCCTGAGCATGAGAATTGCAAGTAACTCTGTGGAGAAAGGAAGAAGTCACCAATCCACATTTTCAAATTACATCATTAATAAGAAATGAGGGATAATAATTAATGATCATTATTTTAAGTTCACAGAGCAAGCCAAAGATGGCAGGAACCTTGACTGATAGCAATCTATCTATTATTGTGCACAGTGAATCAGAGGATATAGCTCATGTGGGGCATAAACGTAGCATGGACTAGGTGGGTTGAATGGCCTATTTTTTGCTCTAAATTCTATGTAATTCTAAGTAATTCTATGCTGTCTTAGTATTTGAGTGGCTGCTTTTTGGAGATTGAATTTAAGATAACTTTCTTTCTATTATGGGAGCTTTGTGGAATTTTCAGATTGAATTGGATGATTGTGCCAATGTTTCTGTGAAAACTGTAAACCCTGGTTATTGTGTATTGTTAATATTCATTTATTTATATCTTACCCTTTGTTAAAGTCCAGGATATGGAAAATGATATGAGAGAAAACACTTCTGGTTGCAGGGTGCTAACAATTAAATTGTAGGCCCTGCTACCTGGGAAACAAGGTACAAAATAGTAAGGGGCTATTGGTATATGGCAAGAATGGAGAGTTGCTGCGGTCTATAATCTTTGGAGAAGTGGATCCTTCAATGTGGAAGTAGTGAAGTGGATGGGGGTGGGGGGAAGGTTCTAAGGTACGTGATGACTTCTTCAGACTATGGCAGTGGTGGGATGGGTTTCCAGGTAGCGCTGGGAAAATGGTGCTGAGTTGTGATGTTGAAAACTGGGATTGCTAGCAAGGAGAGCCTGAAGGATAATGAAGACGTTGGTTGCCAGAGCATTGGAGTGGAGTGAAAAGGTCTGGGAGAAATAGGAAGGACTTTGCAAGATTTGCAAGCACTGAGAAAGGGATACCAGGACCTGGAAGGTGTTGGGGGGAGACCTTCACTAGCACTAGAAAGGATGCTGGTGTGTGATCGTGTTGGAAGAGTAGCCTCGGTGTGTAGTGGCAATGGCACAGTGGTGAAAGACTTTGAGGGGACTGAATAGAATATTTTCTTGATGTGGGGATAAAGGAAGGTAGGTTCTTAGTAACGAAAATAATTGGAAGGAGGTTGGATGCTGCTAAAGAAAAAGCACAAAATTAAGGGTTTTTACAGGGTGGATCAACAATGGCAAGTGAGGAGAAAGGGGCTTGGGTATTTGATGTCAGTCAAACAGCATAGATCTCCACTTAACCTAAATCTACTGAGCTCTGAACACCAACTGGAATGAACTGATAACAAATGAAGGATTCTTTATTTACAAGGTATTTTTTGAATTACCCATGGTTCTCAACAACAACTCTTTCTGTTTACCAAGAGTTCATCATGATTATAGCAAACCCCATTTTTTTTTAGCATTTTTAGGCCATTTTCCCTCTCTGAAACTTGAAGGGAAATGCCACAGTCTGACTGTATGCAATGTGTATAGTTTCTCACCCTGTATCGTTTGACTGTACACGCTGGCGTTTACTCCGTACAGAACCTCCGACTTTGTTTCAGTCAACAGATTCCAAAACAGAATTGAAGAATCTGATTTATTTATTTCCTATCAGATAATATTTACCTTGTAACTATAATCCATTGTTGAATTAAACTCCCATTTACCAGGGTACTCCTTCTGTTATCAGCCATGGCTCAGTGATAGCATTCTTGCCTCTGGGTAGGAAGGTTGTGGGTTTAAGCCCCATCCAAAGCCAAACACACAAAGCTAGTTTAACACTCCAATGTAGTACTTCACCCTCTTAAAGCAACACATCCACAATTAACTCTTCACAGTGCTCGTTCCTAAAGAGAAGCACCAACTCAGTCAGCATCTTGCACTACCCCACTCCACTCCCCCACTACTTGTGCACAAAATGAAAATCCCTTCCTTTGTTTGTAAGAGTCATATACACCCCCATCTCTTATTTTAGCTCTGCCACAGTGACTTATGCTCATTTAGAAACACAGAGTGAAATTTTCCTGGGGGAGGTGGGTTCAGGGCAGGTGGGGGCGGGCAAATTGCAGAGAATGCCATGAGGCTGGTATCCTGGCATGTTCCCACTTCCTTCTGTCTTTCCCGGGATAGTGAAGTCGGAAACCCCACAGTTGAGGCCAGAAGGCAACTGACGTCCTTAAGGTAACTAAGGGCAATTTTGTGCATGAATTTCCTCTTTCCCAACAGTGAAGCGATGACGCGCTGTGTCTCCAAACTGGCAGGTTGGACCAAGCGAGAGCACAACGGAAAGAAATTCCTCAGTGAAACTGACAAGCTGGAAAGACTTTGATCAGTTACACTGAAGAGCCCCAGCAATGGTCAGGTGAAAGGCTGCAGTTCAGAGCACTCCTTCTGTCAGAGAATGGTCTCACTGCTTGACAGGTGATTTTCAAATGCTTGGAAGGCACTTCACCAGATCAGCGATTCACCCACCCTCAGCTGCATTTTCCTGCTGCCAGCCTTCAGAGTGGCACAGGAGCAGTTTATGTAGCTCCACCCATCCACCTTTGTTGAAGGTGAAGGGTAGAGGGCTCACCACCGCCAGCTGCTCCAGCAGCAGTAGCAGAACCAGCTGCCTTCCCCTTAGCTGTATGCCCCTCCAACAGGAAAATGGAATGGCCACTGAGATCCAGCTAGAAGGAGGTGAGACCCCTGACACTGGGTCTCCAGGCAGATGATCTCGACATGTCTGAGCACTGGTGCTTCAGGAGGCTCAGGCTTTCCTGGCAGGTCACTGCTGACATTTCCAGCCTCATGGAACAGGATCAGGTGGGCACACATTACCATTGGCCAAAAAGGATGCCTGCCTCCCCCCGCCCCCCACCGCCCCCCCACCACCCTGTGTCTCTGCCTCTTGCCAGGTTGTGTGCTTTCTTCTCCATCAAGGTGAGAAAGCAGGGAGGTGTGAGTGCTTTTAATGGCTTGTTTGTATAGGAGTGAAGGACACCATTTGTAGAGGGTCACCGTCAGGCATGGGTGAGAGAAGGCAGTAGGGAGAGGGCAGCTGTGAGTGTTGGCCGCTTGGATGGGGATGTGAGACACCTTTAGGGAGAACTGCAAGATGTGTTGGCCTGAGATGTGCTATGCAGAAGAGGACAAGTCAGAGTGTGGAGATTGAAACCCGAAAGTGTTCTGCCATTCATCTCTCATGCGCTCCTGAAGTCCTGGAGCCTCTTTGCACAGTCTACAGGTTAGAGGGAGCACACTCCTGCTGCTCACTTCCTCAGCCACTTTCATCCATACCTGCTTAGTTGAAGAGGTTGTCCTTTTTGCCCCATCCATGGGGTAGCTCAGCGTCCTGCAGTCCCTCGGCTCCCTCAGCTGGACCTCCAGGTAAGAATGAGAAACCCAAGGGAGCAGCCTTCCCAGGTCTCCATTCCTATGGATGCCACAGCCTGAAAAATCCAAATGCCGTTGAGATTCTCTGAAGCGTAGTGTTTTCCTTTTAAAGGGAAATCCTTCCTCTAACAAAATGGCCACATCAGCCTGTCCTGCCACCTTCGGGGACCTATGGACATGCACTCCAAGGTCTCTCAATATCCTCCCATTTATTGTGTGTTCCCTAGCTTTGTTTGCCCTCCCCAAATGCATTACCTCACGCTTTCCTGGATTGAATTCCTTTTGCCACTTTTCCACCCACTCAACCAAATAGAGACAACCAGCTATCATCTTCACTATCAACTACACAGCTAATTTTTGTGTCATTTGCAAATTTCCCAATCATGCCTCCCACATTTAAGTCCAAATCATTAATATAAACAACAAACAGCAAGGGCCCCAACACTGAGCCCTGTGGAACACCACTGGAAACCACTTTCCATTCACAAAAACACTCATTGACCATTACCCTTTGTATTTTGTCATTGAGCCAATTTTGGATCCAACTTGCCACCTTCCCCTGTATCCCATGGGATCTCACTTTTTTGACGTCTGCCATGTGGGACCTTGGCAAATGCCTTACTAAAATCCATGTAGATAACATCCACTGCACTACCCTCATCAATCCTCTTTGTTACTTCCTCAAAAAATTCCATTAAGTCAGTAAAGCACAACTTTCCCCTAACAAAACCATGCTGACTATCCCTGATCAATCTGTGCCTTTCTAAGTGACAGTTTATCCCGTCTCTCAGAATTGATTCCAATAATTGTCCCACCATCGAAGTCAGACTGGCCAGTCTATAATTTTCTGGCCTATCCTTTGCACCCTTTTTAAATATTGGTACAATGTTCGCAGACCTCCAGTCCTCTGGTATCTCGTCTGTACCTAGTGAGAATTGGAAAATGATCCTCCATGCATCCGTTATTTCCTCTCTGGCTTCCATTAACAGCCTGGGATACAACCCATCCGGCCCTGGTGACTTATCCATTTTCAAGGATGTCAGTCACTCCAGTACATCCTCTCTCAATATGCTTACTGTATCTAATATTTCACACTCCTCCTCTTTAACTAGAATATCTGCATCATCCCTCTCCTTATTGAAAACAGAGATAAAGGATTCATTGAGAATCAATGCACAAGTTACCATATACATCTCTGATAGGCCCTACCTTTTCCTTAGCTATTCTCTTGCTCTTAATGTACTGGTAAAACATATTTGGGTTTTCTTTGATATTACCTGACAATATTTTCTCGTATTCTCTCTTTGCTTTCCTTATTTCCATTTTTACTTCACTCCTGTACTTTCTATACTCCTCTAGGGTTTCTACAGTATTAAGCATTTTGTGACTGTCATAAGTTTTCTTTTTCTGCTTTACCCTGTATGCTTCTGGATAACTAAGGGGCTCTAGATTTGGCAGTACCACCCTTTTTATTTGTGGGGTTTCGCTTTTGAATGCCTCCCATTTGATTTGATACCATTTTCCCTTCTAGTAGCTGCATCTAGCCCATTTTCGCCACTTCACCTCTCAGCTTTGTAAAATTTGTCTTCCGTCAATTTAGAACTTTTATTCCTGTTCTATCTTTGTCCTTTTCCATAATGGTGCTAAATCTAACTATATTATGGTCACTATCTCCAAAATGGTCACCCACTGCTACTTCGTCCACTTGCCCAGCTACATTTCTGAAGACTAAATCTAGAATTGCGCCCCCTCTCGTTGGACTTGTTACATGCTGGCTTAAAAAGTTCTCTTGAATGCAGTTCAAGAATTTTGCACCCTCTGTGCCCTTCACACCCCTCAACTATTACTGCCCTTTTGTTTTTGCACTCAAAAATTTGCCAACATATTTGCTCTTCTAACTCCCTTCCACTATTTGGGGGTCTATAGCAGACTCCTAATGACTCATTATCTTTCTGTATTTAATGTTTTCACACGGTTAGGTTAATTTGGATGCTCTGTTTAATTTTGTGCCTATTTTTGACTTTTGAATAGAGAAGATGACAATAGTAGTCAAATGTTGTTTATCAGGATGAGCGAAAATAGTCCTGAAAGTAGATGGTATCACGCTGATGCTACCATTGCCCCTGACACCAAGCATATTGTACATATGCTGTGTTAAAGGGAAATCAAGGTAAAATCAGGTAAAACATATATTAGCAGATGAACCAGACCCTCAACATTTTGTTTAATGCATTTCAAAATGACTTTGTATGATAGCAACAAAGTACCTTTCAGGTCCTCTCTCATTAAACCCCCCCTTACTTATCCATATCGAGCGGGAAAAATAATTACGTCAGTCACATGCCAGAGAAAACAAACTCCCTTTTCAGTTCTAAATGGATTTCTGATCATTTTCAATTTAAACATTTTGGTTTAGCTGAATTGTTCGGAAAGCAGGTGGATATTGACCTTTCCAACCTTTCATTCTACTGATTTAAAAAATGTATTTGTTTTGAATTCCATGAAGTGCATTTATTCTGCCATTCGTCATCTCAGGTAAAGTAGTTCATTAAATTGCTATTATTTGTGTGACAATAATGAAGTACCCCATATCCATTAGAATAACATGAAGCAAAGGGAGAATTGATGGATTAGATTTTAATCTCTGCAACAAAACAACAACAACTTGTACTTTTATAGCACCTTTGACGTAATGAACTGTCTTTCACAGAGTGTTACAAAGCAAAATTGGACACCAAGCCACATAGGGCGATATTAGTGCAGATGACCAAATGCTTGGACAAAGAGGTGGTATTGAGGAACGGCTCAAAGGAGGAAAGAGAGCCAAAGACATTTAGTGAGGAATTCTGAAGTTTAGGGCCTTGGCAGCTCAAGGCATGGCTACCACTGGTGAAGAAATTAAAATTAAGGATGCTCAAGAGTCAGAATTAGATGAGCACAGATATCTTGGTGTTTTATTGGGCTGGAGGACATCACAGTGTGACAAACCCCAAGGAAATTACCTTAACTAGAAGTTAGAGATCAGGAGTTCGAGGTCAGGAACTACAGTTCCCAGCAGCCCTCAGGACTTTCATGCATGCACCGGCCTGGAAATGGCCGCACATGCACAGTTAATTTCTTTTACGTCTTTAGGCCGGGAAATGGCACTGCCCACATGCGCAGTTTGTTTTTTTATTTCTTCAGGCTGGGAACCGGGCCTGCACACAAGCACAGAAGATAAAGAAGAAAAGTGAAATGGTGTGAAACTGGAGGTCAGGTGACCTGAACAGGAGCATCATTGGAGAGAAGGTGTCCCAGGAAGCAGGACACAAGGAGGGGGACTGGGAGAAGGTCCCAAACCAAGAAGAAGGTCCCAAACCAAGGAGTGGGACAGAAAAAGGTTCCAGAAAGAAGTGCCAAGTTAATGGGCAAGGACAGGAATCTGAAACAGGTCCTGTTAAGTAAAGTTAAAAGTAAGGAGCAGAGAAATAGGCTCCAAATTAAAGACGGAGCTGCAGGGAGCAGACTTGAAGCGCTCGAGGAAAGCCCAGAAGATCCAAGAGGGCAGCTGAAGGTTGGTGACTCCATGCTGCGGAGATCCAGAGGAAAGGAGTCTCAGAAGGTGAGATTGAAATCCTCGAGGTGGATCCTTGTTGAAGCCATCTGAGTGGGAGCAGCTTTTGGAGAGAATTCCAAGGCAAGTTTCAAATGTGGAGATTGAAACCCTCATGAGAAAGGCAGAGTTTCAGTGAGAGCGGTTGGCTCACAGCATAACAAGTGTCTGGGTGAGTTGTTGAGAAATCCATAAAATCTGCTTTGGTTGCATCTGTCATTTACTTTCGAGTGTGGCGTGTCTGACCACAGATTGTCTGTTAATTCACATGTACCGCATACATACCTCGAATATATGAGTACAAGATAGATATTATAAATTGTTTTATCTTTCAGGATTTGTATGTATCTGTAAAGATATAGCTGGAGTGAAAGAACAGCGAATATTTGAATCAGTTCTTGTGTTTGTATTGAGATCTTTCTAACCTTTTTGTCCAGTGTAATATAGCTTATTTTTCTTGTTTAATAAACGTTTTATTCTTTGTGTTAAGAGTTCATCAGCAGACTCCTGTGAATTTGTTCAGTAACCTAACCTCCACGGCTTCCAAAAAAAAACAAAAGTTAGGGTCTATCAAGCCAGGTTTCACTCTGGGATCTGCCTTGTCCAGTATTAACGTCAGCTGGGATTGTATCAACAGAGATAGGGAGAGCCGGGGCCATTGAGGGACTTAAAGAATAAGAATTATAAAATCAAGGTACTCGACTGGAAGCCAGTTTAGGTCAGCAACCCAGGATGCTGTATAAATTGCTGTTTCTCAGACAGGCTACTGGCAGATTGCCACACACTGCCCCACTGCCCCCACCAATACTCAGGGCTTCTCAAGAGCAAGTGTCCCAGTTCCTGTCAACGTCTGTTCTCGTACATTTAGATGCCACCTGAGAGCTAAGATTGCAGGAGATGATTGCCTGTTCCTGATGTACTAAAGGCTAAGGGGGAGGTGGTGGCTATGTGGTTTGTCAATGCATGAGTAACCCAGAGACCCAGGGTAATGCTTTGCGGACCTGGGTTCGAATCACAAATGGCACATGGTGGAATTCGAATCCAATATTAAAAAAAATCTGGAATTAAAAGTCTAATGGCTACCATGAAACCCTTGTTGATCATCATAAAACATACTTGACCTCATCCTCGCCAATCTGCCTGCCGCAGATGCATCTGACCATTACAGCACTGGTAGGAGTGACTACCGCACAATCCTTGTGGAGACGAGGTCCCGTCTTCACATTGAGAGAACCTTCCATCGTGTTGTGTGGCACTACCACCGTGCTAAATGGGATAAATTTCTAACAGATCTAGCAACTCAAGACTTGGGCATCCATGAGGCGCCGTGGGCCATCAGCAGCAATAGAATTGTACTCAACCACAATCTGTGACCTCATGGCCCGGCATATACCCCGCTCTACCATTACCATCAAACCAGGGGATCAACCTGGTTCAATGAAGAGTGCAGGAGGGCATGACAGGAGCAGCACCAGGCTTACTTAAAAATGAGGTGTTGACCTGGTGAAGCTACAACACAGGACTGCTTAAATGCCAAACAACGTAAGCAGCAAGTGATGGACAGAGCTAAGTGACTCCACAACCAATGGATCAATACTAAGCCCTGCATTCCTGGCACATCCTGTCATGAATGGTTGTGAACAATTAAACAACTCACTGGAGGAGGAGGCTCCACAAATATCCCCAGCCTCAATGATGGAGGAGCCCAGCACATCAGTGCAAAAGATAAGGCTGAAGCATTTATAACAATCTTCAGCCAGAAGTACCGAGTGGATGATCCATCTCAGCCTCCTCCTGAGGCCCCAGCATCACAGATGCCAGTGTTAAGCCAATTTGATTCACTCCATGTGGGATCAAGAAATGGCTGAAGGCACTAGATCTTGCAAAGGCTATGGGCCCTGACAATATTCCGGCAATAGTTTTGAAGCTCCAGAACTTGCTGTGCCCCTTGCCAACTTGTTCCAGTACAGCTACAACACAGGCATCTACCCGGCTATGTGGAAAATTGCCCAGGTATGTCCTGTACACACAAAGCAGGACAAATCCAACCTGGCCAATTACTGCCCCATCGGTCTACTCCCAAACATCAGTAAAATGATGGAAGGGGACATCAACAGTGCTATAAAGAGGCACTTACTTCTTAAAATCTGCTTACTGACGCTCAGTTTGGGATCCGCCAGGATCACTTAGCTCCTGACCTCATTACAGCCTTGGTTCAAACATGGACAAAAGAGCTGAACTCCCGAGGTGAAGTGAGAGTGACAGCCGTTGACATCAAGGCCACATTTGACTGAGTGTGATATCAAGGAGCCCTAGCAAAACTGGAGTCAATGGGAATCAGAGGGGAATCTCTCCGCTGGTTGGACTCATGCCTAGCGCAAAGGAAAATGGTTGCTGGAGGTCAATCATCTCAGCTCCAGGACATCACTGTAGGAGTTCCTCAGGGTAGTCTCCTTGGCCCAACCATCTTTAGCTGCTTCATCAACGAGCTTCCTTCCATCATAAGGTCAGAAGTGGGGATGTTCACTGATGATTGCACAATGTTCAGAACCATTTGCAACTGCTCAGATACTGAAGCAGTCCATGTCCAAATGCAGCAGTACCTGGGCAATATCCAGGCTTGGGCTGACAAGTGGCAAGTAAAATTCATGTCACATGAGCGCCAGGCAACAACCATCTCCAATAAGAGAGAATCTAAACATCGCCTCTTGACATTCAATGCCATTGACCAGAAACTGAATTGGATTAGCCATATAAATACTGTGGCCACAAGAGCAAGCCAAATGCTAGGAATCCTGCGGGGGGTAACTCATCTCCTGACTCCCCAAAGCCTGTCCACCATCTACAAGGCACAAGTCAGGAATGTGATGGAATACTCTCCACTTGCCTAGATGTGTACAGCTCCAAAAATGCTCAAGCAGCTTGACACCACCCAGGACAAAGCAGCCCGCTTGATTGGCACCCTTCCACAAACATTCGCTCCCTCCACCACTGGCAGACAGTGGGGCAGCAGTGTGTACCATCTACAAGATGCACTGCAGGAATTCACCAAGGCTCCTTAGACAGCACCTTCCAAACCAATGACACTGTCATCTAGAAGGACAAGGGCTGCAGAATCATGGGAACACCACCACCTGGAAGTTCCCCTGCAAGCCACAGACCATCCTGACTTGGAAACATATCGCCGTTCCTTCACTGTCACTGGGTCAAAATCCTGGAACTCCCTCTCTTACAGCACTCTGGGTGTACTTACACCACATGGACTGCAGCGGTTCAAGAAGGCAGCTCACCACCACTTTCTCAAGGGCAATTAAGGATGGACAATTAATGCTAGCCTTGCCAGCGACGCCCGCACCCCGTGAATGAATAAAAACAAATCTTGGCTCTGACGTGGCCCTTGTCTAAAGTCAGATGTTCTTTGGCAGGTTGGTGTTGCTTCCCATGTTCCATTGGGGTAGTACAGGGGTGATAAGTGAACGGAACTTGGTGCGAGTAAAGACTCGTCAGCAGAGTTTTGGGTGACCTCAAGTTCAAGGAGGGTAGAATGTGAGATTTGGGAGGTGAGCCAGGAGTCTGCTGGAACAGCCCAAAGATGGACATAACAAAGACATGGATGAGGGTTTCAGCAGGAAATGAGCTGAAAGTTTACAGAGGTGGGAATAAGCAGTTTTGGCAATTGTGTGGATATATGATCGGGAATTCATTTCCAGGTCAAGTGTGACACCAAGGTTGCAAACATTTTGCTTCAGCCTCAGGTAATTAGTTGTCAAGGAGAGGGATGGTGTCAGTTTCTAAGGAAGGACCTTTGTAGTGGGGACCAAAGACAATGCTTTCAGTATTCCTATTGTTTATTTAGAGGACATGTCTGCTCATCCAGTACTCATACTAGACAAGCAGTCTGATAATTTAGCAACAGTGGAGAAGTTGCGTGAGGTGGTGGTGAGGTCAAGCTTTGTGTTGTCAGAGTACACGTGAAAACTAACCCTGAGCTTTGGGATGATGTCACCAAGGAGCAGCTTGTAGATGGGAAATAAGAGAAACAAGATGCTTGCCTAGTCAAATAGTCAGCTGATCTGAGTATCTTGAATCTAAAAAGGACTCTCTATTGAAAGGTTAAAGTGTCATGAGAAATCATTAATAATAAACGGAATGGCTAACAGTTATAGGCTGCAACAGTGTTACATGATGGTGGACAATTAGCAGCTCAGAGGAGGAGGTGGACCCATGAACATTCCCATCCTCAATGATGGCAGAACTCCAACATGTGAGAGCAAAAGACAAGGCTGAACCCTCTTCAGTCAGCAATGAATGAACCTTCTTGATCTCCACCTGAAGCCCCCATGATTAAGATGCCACTCTTCTGCCATTTCGATTTATTCCACATGACATCAAGAAGTGGGTGAGCCGACTGGATACAGCTGGGGCTGTGGGCTTTGACAACGTCGTGATTGTAGCGCTGAAGACTTGTACTCCAGAACTAACTATACCTCTAGCCAAGCTGTTCCAATAGAGCTACAACACTGGCATCTACGTGACAATGTGGAAAATTGCTCATGTATGACCTGTTCACAAAAAGCACAAAAAACACAACCGGGCCAATCACCCGTGTCTACACTCAACAGTAAAGTGATGAGAGGAGTCATCCAATTGCTTTCAAATTCCAATTACCTATAAACTGAACATTGATTTTCATCTTTAGTTTCATGAGGGGCAGTCGGCTCCAGACCTCGTTACAACCTTAGTCCAAACATAGACATAGGAGCTGAATTCCAGGGGTGAAGTGAGATCAAGACAGCATTTATCCAAATGTAAAGTCAATGGGTTTGGGCAAAAGCTCTCCAGAGGCTGCAGTCATACCTTGTGAAGGAATGCAGCTACAAATATGGAGCTGTAAGAAAATCCAGCCATAAATAAAGAGTTATAAGATTAAAAAGAGTGATTCCCTATGAAATAGGGATGAAAAATTAAAAGCGGAGTTCATCTGCTAGGCAAAGGGCCAAGAGATAAAAAGTTTATAAACAGGCCTAGGCATAATTATATGCTCAAGGACAACAACACATAGGATAACAACAAGGACAGCATAGGATATGGTATATTCTCTAAACAAGGCAGTTCTGAAAAAAAAACAGGAACATGACCTTTACATCACCATTGATAAGTTGTAAGATACTATAATCTAACAATGGATGACCTTAAGGATGACCCTAAATAACTTGTCAAACTGAATCCTGGAAACTGAGTGACCACTATCTGCAAACATTATCCTGTTTGCTTGAAGGATGTTGACGAAAATCAAACTATGTTGTCCAGTATGAGTGCTCAACATGCTTCCTGCTGGCTTAGCTCTTTTAGGGTATAAATATGGGGACTGCAAAGTAGGATTTTTAGATTTATTGGATTCACTCCAGCATCCCTCAAGGTAAAGGTAGCCGCTGTAGAATAGTGAAGATAGTTCTTCTCTTAATTGGGATTGAGGTACCTTTCTGACTTGGTAGTATTAAAAAGACCTGATTTCTCTAATGGAAACAAAATTATACTTACCTTTCCTAGAACTGTCAATGTTGCAATTGATTTATCATCAAAAGTGAATTGCATGTTTGGTTCTTTAATAAACTCTTCTATAATTTAGAAAATGTATTGTCTCATATAATCTTTTGTATTCAAACTCGAAAACCCATCTCCGTACACTCTTCAGCAGAGAGGTACATTGTTGAGGAGAGATGCCCAGGCCCTTATAGTATCTGGGTTGTTATAATATGGCTAAAACTTGTTAAAAAGGCTTCTGGAGGATTGTAATAGTCTTTGGTGGTTCTTTTCCTTCGGGAAAAGTTGAATCTGTTCTTCAGACCCATTTAAGTGTCTATGAGCCTGTCTTTACTCAACCTTAAGTGAGGGTGATCATCCAAGGAGTATGCCTGATCCAAAATAGTCCCAAAAAGGAGCTAGGATTATAATAGATTTCAGCCTGACACAATGCAGTTGGTTGTGGTTTTTGGAGGTCAAGCATCTCCACCCCAGGACATTGCAACAAGAGTTTCTCAGGGCAGTGTCCTAGGCCCAATCATCTTCAGCTGCTTCATCAATGACCTTACCTTCATTAGAAGGTTAGGTGTGGGGCTGCTTGCTGATGATTGCACAGTGTTCAGTGTTTCCTTTGCAATTCCCCAGATATTGAAGTAGTCCGAGTTTGCATGCAGCAAGATCTGGACATCATCCAGGGTTAGGGCTGATAAATGTTCAGTAGCATTTGAGCCAATCATTTCCAACAAGACAGAGGTGTTCAGACATGTCCAGGACCCTGATCCTCTGCCTATATACCCTGTATTGGGGGTATCACCTCCCATGAGCTGCACCTCTGTTCTCAACCCTGCTCCCCTTTGGAATGGCAGGTCAATGAGGAGAAAACTGCTGCTGTCCCTGCTGGTGCCGCTCCTGCTACTGATGTTGTTGCTGCTGCTCAACTTGATCCTTATCTGAGGTCCAAGGTCAAACTGTATTGGCAGTATTCATGCTAAACTTGGTTGGCAGATGGGACGTGTAGATGAAACACACAAAACTGGCACACCAATACAGTATTGAGAGAATGCTGCATTGTCAGAGGTGGTGTCTTTCAGAGGCCATGGCTACCCTCTGAGCTGGGTATAAAGGATCCCATGGCATGATTTCAAACAAGACCAATGGAGTTATCTCTAGTTTCCTGGTCAATATTTATCCCTCAGTCAACACCAGATGAGTAGATTATCCGGTTATTATTATGTTACTGTTTGTGGAAGTTTCCTGTGCTCTAATTGGCTGCCATGTTTCCTACATTACAACAGTGACTACACTTCAAAAGTACTTCATTGGCCGTTAGATGCTTTGGGATGTCCTGCGATTGTGCAAGGTGCTACAGAAATGCAAATCTTTCATTCTTTCCTTCTTAAAATTCCAGGGTAGTAGAAATGACCTCTAAGGTGTTGAAAATCACCTCCAATACAAGTCCTCGGAGCAAACGCCTTTCAGTTAGGCAAGGAAGCAGGTAATATGTCTAAGTACTTCTAAGATTTTTTGCGTGTCATGTGCTCACACCCCTCAACTGTCCTCTCTCCTTGCTTTCCCTGGTGATTCCCAGGAAGCCTGGCAAACCTGTGCACTCAGGGATAAATTCCAAAATTCCAATTAAAATAGTTGCCAATTGCCTTTTAACATATTTCCATTGGCAACCCACTGCAGCCGAAGGGATTTCTCACATGCAGCCAAACATACTAAAGTTAAAGGCTGACATTAGCAGGATGCTGCCACTTCCTAATGCACTGTCACTTTCAGGCCTTTTAACCTGGTTACCTGCTCCCAAATCCAATCACTTCTTTGGATCTAAGTTCTTCCTATAGGAATGCATGCTTATTAATTAAAGTTAAAACAATTCAAATTCAAACCTAGAATTCATTATTTTATGCCAAAATTATAATTTCTATTCCAGCTCATCCCTTCAAAACATGTATCTCGCCACTAATAGTTCCTAAACCATCATGACAGACCCATCAATTAATTCCTACCACGAAGGCGTCAAAGATGCAACACAACACAAACTAATACTAAACAAACATATTAAGAAGTATTTACATGAGCACTTGAAACGCCATAGCATACAGGGCTACGGGCTGTATGGGATTCGAATAGATAGGTGCTTGATGGCCAACATGGACATGATAGGCCAAAAGGTCTGTTTCTGTGCTGTATAACTCTATGACTCTAAAATGAGCTTTGTTTATATTATACATGGAATAGGAAATGAGTGTCATAAATAATTCCCGAATGGTCCCAAAATACCAGAGGATGAAATTGAAAAAGACCCAGAAGTATTGATAGGCACTGATGGTGTTTGGCAAAGATTAACAAGCCAAATGGAATGCTGAACTGCAGTCAAACAGAGAACAAGACTGGCCTTTTCTTCCTACCAAAATGCACAACCTCGCATTTTTCTATATCAAAATTAATGACCAGGTAATCTGTTTTAGTGATGTTGATTGAAGGGTCAATATCAGTCTGGACACCAGGGAGTGCTGCCAAGCTCATCCAATAGTGCCACTGGTCCTTTTACAGTATCTGAAAGTGTAGACGGGGCTTTGGTTTAAGGTTTCATTGGAGAGAGGGTGCCTCCGACTGTGTCGCTCTCCCTCAGTTTTGTACTGGAGTGTCAACCTGGATTTTGTGCTCAAGTCTCTGGAGTGGAGTTTGAACCTGCAGCCTTCTGACTCGGGGGCAGAGAGCTAGCACTGATTCAAGGCTGTCATGAATAATCCGAGTTATTGAATGTTAAAGAAACCTTGAGCGAAGTAAATACAAATCCCACTCCTCCTTTAGTGCTAACGTCACTGTGACGCTGAAGTGCATCCAGTAGCTATAAACCCGGGCTCTGTGCACAACAGCACCCAAAGACACGAACACTTCTCAACAAGCAGTGGGGGAACAAAAAGTTTGCTTTCATTTCTTACCGAGACTCTTGGTAACTGAAGCTTATTTATTCTAAATGGATCCTTAAATTGAATCTGAGCAAATGCGTTATATAGTTATGAAAGATAAATCATCTTTATTATGCAGTGCATCGTTTATCAATACTTATGGCCAGAACTTGAATATTTCTTCCAACTAAATGTTCTGCGTTTACCTCCTAGGTATCATGTTTAACGCTCTGTTGCTGTTCTACTGGAGTCTGCAGATGGCTCAGGTTGTTCTCACCTCTGGTTCCACCAGGGCTGCAAAGAATGAGCTGGACTCTATCTGGGTGCGGGATGTGGCTCCATACACCGACCTCGCTCTTCTGAACAGGGTCAAGGCCCGACTGTCTGCCGCAGGTGTGTGTTTCAACAATTTCTGTCTAACTCCGCACTTGACTCCGCTTAGTCTTGGAGCCAGGCTCTTCACGAGCAAATATCCGCCCCTTAATCCACAACTGGGTGTCAGAATGGAATTTCTTGTACTGTAAGGAGCCCAGAACAAATAGGTTCGTGGTTTCGGTGGAGCGCAGTACCGATTCCACAAAAATATTTTGAATTACATTAAAAACGTTTGTTTTAAACTGGAGGAAATGAAAATGTAACTTTGTGTGCTTATAAACTCAGACCTTCTAACTGCTTGCGGGTAGCTAGACAGTTGCAGAATTATGTTCCAGCAATATATAACTGACCTCGGATTTCTAAGTTTACATTCTGATTTTCACATTAAATCTATTATTTTATACTATATTAACTTCAAATGTACCAACTAACCCTTAATTTACCAATTGGTGGACCTCCTATGTTGCTCAGAGCAGGATATTAGTCTCTCCCCCTACATCGACTGCTTTGTTCCCGCTCTTCTGAATGTTTTCAGCTTTTTGCTCATTCTGTCTCTGTTGTTCTTCTCTTGCTTCCTTCCGAGTCCTGTTTTGTGCTTTCCCACCTGTCCTCCTTGATCGCCCCCACTCAACATTCTGTTGGGAAGATGTTGATGGTATAAAACATAATTTTTTTTTTGGTTCGCGTTATTTTAAGCTTATAACATGTCCGTTCAAGCAGAGAGAAAAAAAGATTTCCAAGGGTCTTCATTTCTAGTAAGATTAAGATTAAATCAAAGCTTCGTGTTTCCTAATCTGACCTTCATAGACAACGTGGGTCAGTTTCTAAATGATTTTAACGTTGTGATTCTGTACTCCAGGTCCATTGGCCGGGCCTGCATTGGAAGGAGCCGTGGATGTAGGTAAGGAGGATCGTATGTCAGAGCACATCATACTGGACCCCGAGGTAACTGCAATTTTCATACAGCAACAAAGCAAAATAGGATGACCATTGCTGTGTAATAAAGTGGTTCCATTTTTATTACAGTTAAGTTTAGAGTTCTCATAATATATTGTTCCTAAAATTTCATGCAAACGGCTTATGTGTAAGAGCAAGGTGTGAAATTCTTTTATTGAACTGACTTGTCAGCCAAGGCTCAGTTGGCAGCATTCTCACCCGTGAGCTACCAGGTTCTGGGTTCAAGTCCCAATCAGGGGCTTGGACACAAAAATCAAGAGCTGAGACCCCAGCTCAGTACTGAGGGAGAGATGAGATCTTAAACTGAGGGTGGAATTGCCCCAGGTTTGCATGAAGTGTGGTAACGTGATGTTTCACGAGATGGCAGGTTTTCACGCCGCATCATTCCCAAACCTGCCACATTATTTATGTGCTCCCGGGACATACGCCATTTCCATGGCGGGCAGGAACTCATTCACCTGTCTGCCATCACCCTGCTGCTGCATCACACCTGGCACCATGTTTAAAGTCCAGCTGCAAACACAGATTTCAGTGCTTCCAGACCACCTCTGCTGCATGGAAGACATGGCCCTGAAACTGAAGAAGGCTACAGCCCCCCGGTTCAGCGACACCTCCCTCGAGCGCCTTTTGATGCCATGCAGGCCCGCCGGGATGTCCTCTACCCCAGCTCTGTCCACAGGATGGTCAGCAACAGCACTAACCCAGCTTGGGAGGTGGTGGCAGCGGTGGTCAGCCCCAATGCCCTTCAGAGAAGGACAGCCACCCAATGCGCAAAACGATGAATGATCTCCTCCGTTCCACCGGGTAAGTCACTCTTTTCATCACTCTCAACTCTCACACTCACAAACCCATCACACATCCACAGGGCCCTCACTCACTGCCAGTTCAAGGGACATCACCATTCACTCTCTTACACTCACCTTCATTGTCCTCTTCCCGTCCATGGGACCACTCTCCACCTACACAGGCCGGCATACTTATCATCTGGCCTGGCAGGCGCCCTGCTTACACTGTCTCCATCTTTATTCATGCAGGGCAAGCTGGCACACAACAAGAGGGAGAGGTCGCTGACCAGTGGCAGAATGCCTCACGGACTTTGAAAACAGAACCATCCAGCTGACCGGCGAGAATCTGGACCGGTCCTGTGCTGATGGTGAGGTTCGCCCTCTTTACCAAGTGAGGATCCAGCAGTGCACCATCCATCAGACAACCATGCCATGAGTGATATGTCCTCTTTCACAGGCCACTGCCTTGCACTAATTGTCTCCCCTTGCTTTCACAGGCACATCTGCCAAACAGCTGACAGAGTCCATGACCCAGGGCCTCCAATCAATCTCCGAATAAACCTCCAAAGAGGAATCTGAAGGTACCCTCCCTGAAGTCCCGACACAGCGCCCACCCTCACCCTTCACCAGCACAAAGGCACACACCTCGGTGGGACCTAGCTTTAGAGTAGCCTCGAGATCATAATCTGGTGAGCACTTTCTGATCCACAACAGGCAGCAGCAGGGGCCTCCCTGCCATCCGGCATTCAGAGAACTGCTGGAGGCCAGAAATTCGCTGAGTCCAAGTCAGATGACGAACCTCTGGACTCCGTCATGTCACAGTTGCTGGAGCTGCAAAGGTAAGCTTGGGAACATCAGGAAGGGATGTCCACTGCACTCCTCAGATTGTAAGGCATGATGGAGGAGTCCGTCCGCCTTCACTCTGAGGTGATAGCGTTGACATGCCAACACACCAAGGTCAACATGGTAGGATGGCGGCCGCCATGGAGACCTTGGTTCAGGACGTCACTCCTGCACTGCTGCACGGGCTCAACTCCATTGCTGACACCATAGTTGACCTCCAACAGTGTGTACGCAAGAGGGGTGCTGGGCAGCTCGATCTCACTTCAGCTACTCGTTCCGCTCATGGAGTCAGCCAGGGGCCCTTGGGCACCCATAGGGAGGAGCATCAGCAGGTCCACACTCCGGGCCCATCCATCCAGATGACTCCGGGAGTGTCCGGCCCATCCGATTCCGCTCTTTCTGTGACCTCAGCAGCTCCAGCTTCACAGGCCGAAGAGGGTGCCACTGCCACACAGCAGGACCCAAAAAGCAGGCCGGGGCCCTCCAAGTCTCAGCCCTCCAGAGGATGCCCACCGAGGTCAACACAGACAGGGCGTCGCAGTCTGCAGGCTGCCTCCACCTCCGTTGTGGATGTCCAGGGAGCACCAAGACATAGCGGCAGGGTTAGGACAGTCATGGAGAATTAGTTGTATAGCCTGGGTTGTTAATCACTTGTACATAAGACCATAAGACATAGGAGCAGAAATTAGGCCATTCGGCCCATCGAGTCTGCTCCGCCATTCAATCATGGCTGATAAGTTTCTCAACCCCATTCTCCCGCCTTCTCCCCGTAACCTTTGATCCCCTTACCAATCAAGAACCTATCTATCTCGGTCTTAAATACACTCAATGACCTGGCCTCCACAGCCTTCTGTGGCAATGAATTCCATAGATTCACCACTCTATGGCTAAAGAAGTTTCTCCTCATCTCTGTTCTAAAAGGTCTTCCCTTTACTCTGAGGCTGTGCCCTCGGGTCCTAGTCTCTCCTACTAATGGAAATATCTTCCCCACGTCCACTCTATCCAGGCCTTTCAGTATTCTGTAAGTTTCAATCAGATCCCCCCTCATCCTTCTAAACTCCATCGAGTATAGACCCAGAGTCCTCAAATGTTCCTCATATGTTAAGCCTTTTATTCCTGGGATCATTCTTGTGAACCTCCTCTGGACCCTCTCCAGGGCCAGCACATCCTTCCTGAGATACGGGGCCCAAAATTGCTCACAATATTCTAAATGTGGTCTGACGAGAGCCTTATAAAGCCTCAGCAGCACATCCCTGCTTTTATATTCTAGCCCTCTCGAAATAAATGCCAACATTGCATTTGCCTTCCTAACTACCGACTCAACCTGCAAGTTAACCGTAAGAGAATCCTGGACTAGGACTCCCAAGTCCCTTTTCACTCCAGACTTCTGAATTCTCTCCCCATTTAGAAAATAGTCTATGCCTCTATTCTTCCTACCAAAGTGCATGACCTCACACTTCCCCACGTTGTATTCCATCTGCCACTTCTTTGCCCATTCTCCTAACCTAATGTTCACTATTGTCAGTAAACTCCTAACAATGTCTCCCTGCCTATGGCTCCTTGTTCTGATGAGGAGTGTTCATGTCATTCTAATGTGAAACTTTTCTGCACAAGATAAAGGCAGGTGTCTCAGTCCAGGGCCTCTTCCCTGTGCTCTGTCAGCCTTCAGACCACAGTAATGGTCCGGCCTCACACTCCCTGGAAACATTACTGATGCCTGCACCTCGTCAGTGCTTGTCATTGCTACCAGAATGTAGTGGGCAGGTGCCACAGAGTTCTCTCGTTCTCTCTGTGTGCTCTCAGCACCTTTAAGGTGGGGCTGGCCCCCATCTCTGCAGCGTGATCACTGAGGCTGTGCTCCTGAAGGGTCAGGTGCTGAAGGCGGACAAAGGATCAGATGCTTCTAAAATTTCATGGTGCGTCTCTATGATATGACCCTGATCACAGATTGCAAGCGAGCTGCCCTCAGCCAGGAGTCAGACATTTTCAGAGGCTATGTGAAGATTTATGGAGTGTCCTCACTGCATGTCATAACCACCCTCCTGCAATTGAGCGACTATTAGGGCCTCACTGTGTTTCCACGACAGCAGCATTATCACAGAGGGTATTGGTGCTGCCATAAGCCAGACTGGAGTCAAACATTCACAGATGCACTGTAAGGATCAATGGGGTCACCTCACTGCAGGTAGTCATCATCCTCCTCAAATCTGGCAGCTATTAGGGCCTCCCGAACACACCTACCTCGTGTGGCCAGTGTGAGGGCCTCATCCCCATCATCGTTGCCTCCGAGGGCCTCCTTGCTCTCATCCCCATTGACGTCCTCCTCATTGGAGTAGACCTCCAGCTCCTCCATCTCCTCCTCAGTCAGCTCCTCACCCCGTTGCAGTGCCAGGTTGTAATGGGCGCAGCAGACAACGACGATGTGTGACACCCTCTGTGGGCTGTATTGCAGGGCTCCACCAGACCAGTCCAGGCACCGGAGCCTCATCTTCATCATCCCGATTGTCTGCTCCACCAAGTTGTGAGTTGCAGCATGAGCCTCGTTATACCGCCACTCTGCTGCAGCCTGAGGCCGCCACACGGGTGTCATCAGCCATGGCCTCTGTGGGTGGCACTTGTCCCCAAGGAGCCATCCTGCAGCCTCTGTGGACCCTGGAAGGTTCCGGAGATCTGTGACCAACTGAGAATGTAGGCGTTGTGCACACTGGAAACTGCGCAGACTTGCAGGATGTGTTTGTGGTGGTCGCACACCAGTTGCACGTTCAGCGAATGGAAACCCTTGCGGTTGACGTAGCTCACCATGTGTTGCGATGGGGATCTGAGCACCATGTGAGTGCAGTCGATCGCACCCTGCACCTGTGGGAAACCTGAGATCTGGGCGAATCCAATCGCTCTTGCCTACTGGCAGACCCGGTCCCGGGCGAAATGCACAAAGTTGTGCGCCCTCGCGACAATGGCATCCGTGACCTCATGGATGCATTTGTGGGTGGAGGCTTGTGATATCCCACAGAGGTCACCTGTGGAGCCCTGAAAGGAGCCACTGGCACAGCAATTGAACGCTGTGATCACTTTCACAGTCACTGGTTGCCCTCCAGGTCCCCGTGGCGCCAAATCCTGCAGTAGCTGGCAGATGTGACTGACTAGTTCCCTAGACATGTGCAGTCTCTAGTGACACTGGTTCTCAGTCATCTGCAGGAATGAAAGGCGGCGTCTATAGACCCTGGGTGTCCCTAGGCGCCAGCCTGTGACAGCTCGCTGTAGCTCTTGCGCAGTGTGTGTGTGAACTCCAGCTGCCCCTTCATCTTGAGCTTGCTGCTCTTGCCACTGCACAGCCAGGAACCTCAGCCACTCTCTCCTCCGTTGTCTTCGCACTCTGTAGGCCATGAGGCATACAGCTAGTTTACCAGGCTTCATGCTCCTGATGTTGTACTCCTGCAGGATGAAAGAGAGAGACAAGTAGTTAGCATGGGTGTAAAAAGAACCGGCCCTGGTTAAGTGTGAAGGCCCCTTAACGCTTCCCGGAGAGTGCTGGCCACCTCTTGGATTGCCAGAGATTAACGTGCTGCATGGCTGCCCGAAACTCCACCCATCTCCCCCCCCACTCTACCTGACTGATTGGTGGCAGCTTTGCTCAAAGGACTGCTTGCTGTGCATTGCAAGGGGCTGTGAGCACCTCCAGCAGTGACTGCTCCATGGCCAGCTTTAGCAAGGAGATTGTATAACGTGCCCAGTCGTCCAACTGTCCTGCTGTCCACTAAAATGCTCATGAGTTTGCAGTCTGTGCCAGAGTGGGGCGGCGGGGTGTGAAAAACTTTGGAGCACTTGGTGACACTTTGATGCCTCTGCATTGATTGAGCGGACAAATAACCTAGAAGCCCGACTCCAATCATATCAATTTGGCTGCACCTGAACTGTCTGAGTTGCAGAGGAATGAATGGTCACTTTCTACAGGTGTCCTGAATGCATGGCCTCGCCCACCCCAAATGCTTGTGCACTATATTCAACGGCAGGCCCTTGGCTCCCCCCTCACCAGTCGCCTCAACGGCAGGGCCGCCCTTAACCTCGACTCCCCCAGTGCCCCTCAAGCTTGAAATCCACCAGGCAACCCTAGCGAGCGCTGTACATCATTGCTGTGTACTCACCTCTGAGTTCCCCTCAAAGTGAAGGCCACCAAGTGCATGTCGTTTATGTGCTGTTGTGAAACACGTTGGTGTGCTTTCCCGCCGATGTGGAAGGACAATCCAGTGTGGGGGGGGGGGAAATGGTTCCGGTGGGCTGGCCTGATAATGATATGCAGATGTATGATGATGACGTTCCTGACGTCCAATGGCGGGAAAAGCAGCCTGCCATCGGCGGGCTGAGCAGACGATTGCAAACTGGGTTTACGGCATCATGAAACCGATCGTGCCACATTGTGCGCTCCTGCCACCGATCATGCCTAACACCAGCGGGCACGGAAAATTTCACTCTGAGGCTCTGCCTGCCTGCTTGGGTAAAGGTAAAAAAATCCCGTCGCACTATCTAGAAGAACAGCAGAGAAGTTATCCCTGAAATCCCGACCAATATCCTGAATCAACATCACAAAAGCAGATTATTTGGGTCATATCGCTTTGTTGTTTGTGAGAATTCGCTGAGTACAAAATAGCTGCTGGTTTTCAATGACTATACTTTAAAAAGCATTAAATGCTTTGAGACATTAGGTCGTCATAGGAAGCACTATATAAATGCAAGTCTTTCTTTTTTGTTTATTTTTTATCCCTTTGTCTCCCCAACAGGGTACACAGTGTGATATTTAAATATTAAATTTCTTTAATATAAAAACGATTTCTCTCAAAGCTGTGTGACTTGGTTAAAAGTGTAGCAAAACGAAGAACAGCGCAGCTTTCAAGCTGAACAGCTGAACATTTTCAGACTCTCACTTCATATTAGTAAAGGGGCAGCTGATTTTAATGTGTCTGATAAATGAGAGAACAATTCTTCTGAAGGATGACGCTGATATATCCTATGTAATTGTTTTTTTTAATCAAACTTATAAATGGCAATAAAAGGAGATTGAGCAAGGTCAGCATTGAGGAGGAACAGTCTCCAGACAAAATTCTGGCAAGGGACCTGGAGTGGCTGTGATTCATGTGGTAACCAACAAGATAGGCAAGTAAGGGTTGAATGTCCTGCAGTCAGATATTCAGAAGCTGGGTGCTTTTAAATATACAGTGCAGAATCTATAAAGGTAACCAAGGAAGTGGTGCAAGGAATAAAGGCAAAAATTAGTGCACACTTCAAATTTAGATTTTCCAAATCTGTGACAGATTACAAGGCTAGGATGAAGATGATATTTCACATGTAATTGATTTTTGGAATATGGGCATCACTAGCAAGGCTGGCATTTTATTGCTGATCCCTTGTTGTCTTTGAGAAGTTGGTGGTGAGCCTTCTTCTTGAACCGCGGCAGTCCTTGTGGTGAATGTGCACCAACAGTTCTGTTAGGGATGCAGGTCCACGATTTTGACTCAGCAACGATGAAGGAACAGTGTTACACGTCCAAATCGAGATGGTGTGTGACTTGAATAGGGGAGCTGGAGGTGACGGTGTTCACATGAGGCAGCTGCCCTTATCCTCCTAAGTGGTGGAAGCCGCAGACTTTTTAATACAGTACAGAATAGGAGATTGGTCCATAAGGAAGAAAAGGATAAAATAGGCAACATTATTTAGGCCAAAAGCATAAGACTTCAGATGCTGGAAATCTGTTATGATGAAGGGGCCATTTGATGAGATGGCTCAAGTGTGATGCAGAATAGCAGCAACAGCACAGGTTCAATTCCCTGTACCGGTAGTTCTTGGGGTCTGCCTCCTCGCCTCACCCCATAGCGATAACATGGCATAAGCGATGATTAGCAACCCTCAAACAATGAGGACACCACACGAAGACAGAGACAGAGAAAGACATTGGCAAGGTGAATTCTGGAACAAATAGTTAGTGTTAGCACTCAGAAGCAGGGAAGTGAGTGAACAGAACAGATATTTTATAGAACAAGCTATAGAGAGTGATGAAAGCAAAGTACCGCGGATGCTGGAAATGTGAAATAAAAACAGAAAATGCTGGAAAGACTCAGCAGGTCTGACAGCATCTGTAGAGAGAGAAACAGAGCTAATGTTTTGAGACCACACGACTCTTCATCAAGGACCTGAAACATTAACTGTTTCTCTCCTTAAATGCTGCCTGACTTGCTGAGTATTCGCAGCATTTCCTGATATTTATTTAGCCACTGGGGAAAACCACTTTCATTTAGCATAGAAACCACCTTTGCCTGGGTGCCTCTTCCAAAATAAAACTTGAGAGAATGGATATTGTTTTTAAAAACCCAGCATTAAATGTATTTTTCCCCAATTTTGTATTGAGAAAATTCGTTAAAATTGTGTAGTCTCAAAACGTTAACTCTGTTTCTCTCTCCACGGACGCTGTCAGGTCTGCTGAGTTTTCCAGCATTTTCTGTTTTTATTTCAGAGAGTGATAAATGTTTGGAAGAGCTGCCCAGGGAGACTATCAAGGCTGATTAACATCACTAATTTTAAGAGGGATTTTGACAGTCATTTAATGAGAACTTAGAGAACTGTGTGCTTTATTATTGGCTGACTAGATGCACCAAAATGATCAAGTCAAATCCTGTATATTTCTATGCTTTGTGTGTCTGTACATTGTTTATGTTTAGCTATTAAATGCAATTGTTCTTAAATTGCTTCAATGCTGCCACATTAAGAAATAGTATGTAGCTGAGCTTTCCTAATCTTTAAATTTAAATTAAATTTAATTGCAGGCAATATCCGATGCTTTGGAGATAGATAGATCAGAGCGTTCACCCAGGAGATGTGTGCGGCACTTGGAATCCTGTTTCGGCCATACTCTGCCTTGCTGTGATCCATGTGCCATTTGCTACTGCAGGTTCTTTAATGCCATTTGTTACTGCAGGAAAATTGGCAACAGCTGTCACCAGGGCAAGAGTTAGTTTTGTATCCGAGCTGTCTGCTCGAATATGTTTCAGTGAGGAGCTTATGCACAAATTTATGTTATTTGCTTTTCGTGTGTAACTTGTACTTTTGTAGTTGAAATAAAGTTACGACATATATTTCAGGAAAGGAAAAAAAACATCCAGATTTTTATTTGAGACAAGTAGAGATTATAGGATTTTGTAACCCTTTGGGGGAGTTTAAAAGCTTCACTTTTTAAATGTGGTCAAGAAAGGGGCATAAAAAAATTGCTACAAGTAGACATTAATCTCAGGCTTTGTAATATTGCAGGAGGACACCAGTACAGGGATGCATAAGACATTGAATGAACTTGTTTTCTCTGCTATTTTGGAGGGTTTGGTTAAAACCACTTCTTTACATAAATCAGCAGAGGAAGGGATTCCACATGAAGACATTTAGCATTTGTATGATAGAATCATAATTTCAAGTCCTTAATTTCTTACATTCTTTAAATCTATGTACAGCCCTTTGGACTGTTGTTCAAATGTTCGAAGCTGACTCCAAATTGATAACAGGTATGATTTTTATTTAAACATAAGCAAGACTTAATACATGCAGTATTTGACCAGCAGTTTGCAAGGAACAATTGTAGTTTTATTACCCCATTAGTCCTTGGTTAGGGCCGTGACTCTGTTCCACGTATTCTCCACCCTCTGTCATTGCACTCTCAGCTTGAGATTCTACACTGAGAGTGGCCCAAGACCCTTCAGTTAGACCCCAAAACAAAGTGCATCAAAATTCATCCAATCTTGTATCTTCCATATGCCCAATTATGGGCTTTGCATTTACATGTGTGGGCACAGACAATGCCTCATAACCCCTTATTGTAATTTTTAACCTTTCTGTAAGCTTTCCTTATTTCTGCATAATAATGAAGACCTTAAAACTAATGACAATTCTAGCTATGAATAAATTTGGACATCTTTCTCTTTACTAACTTTAATAGCGGAGAAAGAAAACTGTAGTCTAGCAAACCTGATATTAAACTACAACCTAGCAAAGCTTTATATTGAAAAATAATAAATAATAAATACTAAAAAAAATTGGTTTTTCAACAAATAACAATAGTCCACATGAGTATATCTAGGGAGGAATAATAAATAATGGTATAGATGGTTGGGAACTGGTCTCCCATTCCCTAGCCTGCAAATACTTGTCAGTATTAGTCATCCTCCACTTGCAACCAGTTACTTTGAAAGCCTAAAAACAGTCCATTTTTGTGGAACAGTAATTCCAGAAAAACCTTTAGTTATTTAACCCTTTTAAGCTTCATCCCAGTAAATACCATCCTCAACATGTATTCGTGCATTAGATTCTAAATATTGCTTTATCCTTAACTGAAGGCAATGACTTGATTCTGCGACATGAGTGTTCCCTACTTTGTTTTTGCCTGAAGACAGGAAACAAAACAAGGCATTGGATGGATCTTCTTTTACGTTACACCTTTGGAGTCTACAATAGCTATTCGCATGGGTTCAGCATCACCAGCCTGTCCCTTCAATAAATACCACAACCCTAATGATCAGGACTAACTTTTCTTTGACTTTTTCTGATATGTTTGTGTCTTAGAGGTGTGATGGCATTGGTAATTTAAGCTGCAAAACTTCATTGTTGTAAGCCAGCAAAAGCTTGAAAT
Organism: Cetorhinus maximus; assembly: GCF_964194155.1. Lineage (NCBI taxonomy): Eukaryota > Metazoa > Chordata > Chondrichthyes > Lamniformes > Cetorhinidae > Cetorhinus > Cetorhinus maximus. The sequence continues at coordinate 99,558,648 of NC_135884.1, forward strand.
GTTGTTCAAAACCAAAGTGTTGTATGGCATAAATAAAGTAGTAAAACAGGCAATATCATGTGAAGAACTGGTTCGATAAGCTCCATGTCCCTGAAGTATGTGGGAAGATCTATCATGCACCTCTACATTCCACTCTTCCTACTTGTCCCATCTGTTGGACTGATTATGTCATCCATGCACTTTCTAAGCCTTGGTTGATCAATAATTATTGTTTTTGATCCTCCTGTGGAGCTTTGATTTCTGATTTAACATCAATATTACAACACATTGAAATGAATATAAGGGGAACTATTTCATCAGGGCCAAGGCACTTAAAAGCTAAAGTGTGGAAAAATACACCAAAGGGCTGGATTTTGCCACAGAGGTAGGTTAGAGAATGGGCGAGCCTGCAAATATATGATGCAATGTGGCATACCAGTCCCCCATTATATTGCCAATTCCGTCCGATTTTCTGAACACAGTTTCACGGGGAGGATAGCCACCCAGCAGGTAGCAATGAGCAGACTATTACTGTCATTAACCAGGCACTTCAGAGGTCATTAAAGACAGGAGTGCAATTTTACCAAACGTGCACAGGCCCCGCACTATGTGAGCCCCTCGCCCAAGCAGGTGAGGTGGCTGCACAGTGGGGACCCCTTCAATAAAACGGATTAAAGCCTCTCTATAAAAGGTGGAATCAGCAACTAAGAGCTCATGGACAGCCACTGACTTGCCATCGTGTAAGCAGAACTTTAGGACAGGGAGTGCTGACCAAAAGGGCTGGCCTCGGAGAAAGGCTCATTTATCAAAGTACAAGGGAAATGAGATCCAAGTGCCTAAGATTGAAACATTATTATGGGAGCCACCTTATTCAGGGAGGGCTGGAGCAATGGGGGATAAGCAGTGGCCCCAGCAACAAAGGCAGTCACCTGGTGCACTCGAATTCTGGTCGAGGGACCAGAGACAATACCTGTGGAATTGAGTTTCCTGAGCATGTCCAAGCAGCACTGCCACTGACAGCTTCTATCTAAGCAAATGGTGGCTGAGCTATGCGCACTTCTGGAGGATAAACTTATACCACAAGGTTCAGGAGGACACCCTATGCCAGTAGCTGTCAAGCTGACAGGACCTTGGACTTTCTAGCTTCAGGCTCATTTCAGGGGTCAGCAGCTGATCTTTCTGGGATCTTGCAATTGGCAGCCCACAGCTACAAATCTCAGATGCTGCATGTACTTTTTCTGAGGGCACTTAACGTTTTTGAATTCCACACAGATGCAGCCAGTCAGGCAAAGCTGTGGGGTTTGCATCAATGGCTCATTCCCTCAGGTATAGGGTGTGATTACTGCCACCTATTGGTGGCTATTAAAGGCCCAGTCTCGGTCCAGACCATTCATCAAAAGAAAGGGTTTCCACTCAATAAACATTCAACTCACCAGCGACCATCGTAAGTGCTTCCTTCATGTGTGTGCAAGATTTCCTGGCAGCTATCCTGATTCATTCATCCTGAAGCAGTGGCAGGTTGCCTGGCTGCTCATTTCGCCACATGGTCTCTGTGCATAGCTCCTGGCAGACAAGGGGTATCCGGGAAAGGGATGTCTGTTGACCTCAATGTGAAACCCCACAAGTGAGGTACAGGAGAAGTATAACCACTGCCAAGTCAGCACAAGGGCCACCATTGAGCAGGCCCATCAGCCTCTTGATGATGGGGTTCCAGTGCTTTGAGCAAGCTGGGGATGCCCTGCAGTCTCCCACCTCAGGGGTTTCCTGCATTGGTGTAGTCTGCTGTGCTCTGCACAATTTGGTCATCTGGAGGAGGACCACGGGGAAGAACACGCCACTTGGTCAGATGATTTCAATGAGGACCAGATGGAGGTCAGTCAAAGCCACCCAGAGATTGGATTCATGACACATTGAGCAGAACGGCAGAGAAGCTCAGGGTGCACTGACCCAAGAATGCTTCTCTTGAGCACAGCAGATCCTCTAATGAAAGAATCTAATCTGGACTGCCAGCTCACAGATAGCGGCCCCTCGTTCAGAGTCCAACATCAGATCCATTTCTCCTGGCAGTAAGTGATCAGGATGCATCAAGTGCCCTGTGAGCACACATGGCCACATGGCATCTCAGGCCTCACACACAGGTAGCTCGTAGTGATGAGGCCACAGTTTCCCAGAATGAAGGATGTGGAAAATCTAGTTTGCAACCACAGCCATTTTATGCACATTAAAGTACATGTATTGGATCACCATGCTAAATGGGATAGATTTCAAACAGATCTAGCAACTCAAGACTGGGCATCCATGAGGCGCCGTGGGCCATCAGCAGCAGCAGAATTGTATTCGAACACAATCTATAACCTCATGGCCCGGCATATCCCCCACTCTACCATTAGCATCAAACCAGGGGATCAACCGTGGTTCAATGAAGAGTGCAGGAGGGCATGCCAGGAGCAGCACCAGGCAAACCTAAAAATGAGGTGACAACCTGGTGAAGCTATAAGACAGGACTACTTGGTGCCAAACAGCATAAGCAGTAAGTGATAGACAGGGCTAAGCGATCCCACAATCAACGGTTCAGATCTAAGCTTCGCAGTCCTATCACATCCAGTTGTGAATGGTGATGGACAATTAAACAACTCACTGGAATAGGACACTCCACAAATGATGGAGCAGCCTAGCACATCAGTTTAAAAGATAAGGCTGAAGTGTTTGCTACAATCTTAGCCAGAAGTACCAAGTGGATGATCCATCTCGGCCTCCTCCGGAGGTGCCCAGGGTCACAGATGCCAATCTTCTGCCAATTCGATTCACTCCACGTGATATCAAGAAATACCTGAAGGCACTGGGTAGTGCAAAGTGTCCTCGATCCAACCATCTTCAGATGTTTCATCAATGAATGGCTTGGAGGGGAACTTCCAGATGGTAGTGTTCCCATGTATCTGCTGCCCTTGTCCTTCTAGAGGGTAGGGGTCATGGGTTTGGAAGGTGCTGCCTAAGGAGCCTTGGTGAGTTTCTGCAGTGCATCTTGTAGATGGTACGCACTGCTGCCACTGTTCATTGGCGGTGGAGGGAGTGAATATTTGTGGAAGGGGTGACAAGCAGGCTGCTTTGTCCTGGATGGTGTCAAGCTTCTTGAGTGTTGGAGCTGCACTCTTCCAGGCAGGTGAAGAGTATTACATCACACTCCTGACGTGCATTGTAGATGGTGGACAGGCTTTGGGGAGTCAGGAGGTGAGTTACTCTCCACAGAATTTCCAGCCTCGGACCTGCTCATGTAGCCACAGTATTTATATGGCTAGTCCAGTTTAGTTTCTGGTCAATGGTAACTCCCAAGGTGTTGATAGTGGAGGATTCAGTGATGGTAATGCCATTGAACATCAAGGGGTGAAGGTTGGATTCTCTCTTGTTGGAGATGGTCATTGCCTGACACTTGTGTGGCTTGAATGTTACTTGCCACTTGTCAGCCCAAGCCTGGATATTGTCCAGGTCTTGCTGCATATGGACATGGATGGCTTCAGTATCTGAGGAGTCACGAATGGTGCTGAACATTGTGCAATCATCAGCGAACATCCCCATTTCTGACCTTATGGTGGAGGGAAGGTCATTGATGAAGCAGCTGATGATGTTTGTGCCTAGGTCACTATCCTGAGGAACTCCTGCAGCAATGTCCCAGGACTGAGATGATTGACGTCCAATAACCACAACCATCTTCCTTTGTGCTACGTACGACTCCAACCAGTGGAGAGTTTTCCCCTGATTTCCATTGACTTCAGTTTATTAGGGCTCCTTGATGCCACATTCAGCCAAATGTTGCTTTGATGTCAAGTACAGTCACTCTCACCTCCTCTAAGGTGTGTGAGAAAGCCTGCTTTGGCATCCATGTCTCCATGTGACATCACAGCAAGAGACTGGTCAATGCTACGGAATGCACCATACAACCTGCTCATACCAGTTTGCAGCTCCTGTATCCTCTCTGCGGACTGCTGCATATGATTCTCCAAGAGGGTGGACACTCTGTCAATGAAGGAACTCATGCACTCATATGTCTGACACATTGTAGTGCTCATGTCATGAATGGATGCCTCCATTTTTTGCGCTAAGGAAATGTTGACAGATATCCATACATCTCCAGTTGCTTCTCTACAAGCACCCGCTTTCCATAGAGCCCCCAATGATCTGCATCTCTAACCAAGTAAATACAACTGCAACCATCCTCTGACCTCCGGTGGGAACTTCCACAACAAACTCTGCTTCCATCACCTGCCCCTGCTCACGTGTGCCATGATGCTCACCTTGTACCAACTGTTCTAAAGTTGCCTAAAGCCTCACTGGTACCTGTGCAGTTGGAGGAAACACTTGACTCTGGTGACCACGGCTCCTCAGAATGTAAGTCATCCTGTGAGGCAGCCATGGCCTCCGCACTCGGTTAATACTAACACTCTAGCATTGGGTCTGTGTAAGAGAGAAAACTTCAGTTGCTCGCTTCATCAGTCATTTATCAGCATGTCAAGTGGCACTTACTGAAAACAACTTCAGAAAGTTGAAGCTGTTCCAAGACGCATTCATGGAGCATTCAATAAATGTTCACCCTCTCTCTGCTGCACACCAATCTCACCATTGCTGATCGCCTGCACTGAGGCCACCTATCCAAGGCCAAGAGTCTCCCCCTCCACGAATGTCAATGTTACCCAGTTGGCCACGCTACCCTTGAATGACCCCTATCATGGGCGTTGTGTGATCTTTTCTCCTGCAGTGTGAGGATGTAGAGTTCAGCTACAGTCAACCCTCCTATTTGATGATCATGCTCCACAATCGGAAATGATGATTCTGCCATTGTTCTGGGCCAGGGTTTCCTTGGGCTCATCGAGAATTTCGTGTCCAATTCTGGGCATCACACTTTAGCAAGAATGTCAGATGAGAGCTGATTTACTCAAACTATACCTGGGATGAGGTACTTCAGGTGTGTGAGGGGGTAGAGAAACTAGGATTATTCTCTTTGAAGCAGAGAAGATGAGAGGGAGTTTAACAGGCGGGTTCAACATTTTGACGGGTTTCAACTGAGTACTTATGGAGAAACTGTTGCCATTGGCATGAGAGGGCTGATAACCAGAGGACACAGAATTAAGGTGATTGGCAATGATGAGGAAAAACAACTTTACTCAGTGAGTTGCTGTGATATGGAGTGTGCCGCCTGTAAGGACAGCGAAGGCAGAATCAATTGTAACTTCCAAAAGGGAACCGAATTAATACTGGCAAAGGAAACATTTGTACTGGGACAGCTTGACTGGAGTGCAGCTAATTCTGGAGCACAAGTCTTCAGTATGACTGCCGGTACCTTATCAGGGCCCATAGACTTTCCTGTATCGCGTGCCTTCAGCTGATATCGCATGGAGTGAATCAAATTGATTGAAGACTGAACAGCATCTTTGCTGTTGTGGACCTCAAGAGGAGGCAGAGAGGGATTATTCACTTGGCAGTTCTGGCCTAGAGATGGTTTGAAATGCTTTAGCCTTGTCTTTTGACTGTTGCTGGGCTCTACCATCATTCAGGATGGGGATATTGTTGGAGCCTCCTCCTCCAGTGAGTTGTTTAATTGCTCACCACCATTCACGATTGAATGTGGCAGAACTGCAGAGCTTTCATCTGACTTGTTGGTTGTGGGATCACTTAGGTCTATCACATACTGCTTCCATTGTTTAACATGTGTGCAGTCCTGTGTTGTAACTTCACCAGGTTTACATTTCATTTTTAGGTATGTCTAGTACTGCTCCTGGCATGCTCTCCTGCACTTCTCATTGAACCAGGGTCGATCCCCTGGCTTGGTGGTAATGGTAGAGTGGGAGATATGCCAGGTCAAGAGGTTGTGGTTGAATACAATTCTGCTGCTTCTGATGGCCCACAGCACCTCAAAGATGTTCAGTTTTGAGCTGTTGGAGCTGTTCTGAATCTATCCCATTTAGCATGGTGGTTGTGACACACAACAGCCAGAATCCTCAGTGCGAAGATGAGGCATTGTCTCCACAAAGACTACTTGGTGGTCACGCATACCAATCCTGTCATACACAGATACATCTGTGACAGGTAGACTGGTGGGACGAGGTCAAATAGGTTTTTCCTTTTCCTTGGTTCCCTCATGACCTGCCTCTGGCCCAGACTAGCAGATATGTCCTTCAGGACTTGGCCAGCTCGGTTAATCGTAGTGCTACCAAGCCAACCCTGGTGATGGACATTGAAGTTCCCCCATCCATTCTGTGCCCTTGCTTCTTTCAAATGGTGTTCAACATGGATGAGCACAGTTTCACTAGTGGAGAGTGAACGGTAGGTGGTAATCAGCAGGAGGTTTCCTTTCCTATGTTTGACCCAACACCATGAGACTTCATGGGGTCCAGCATTAATGTTGAGGACTCCCAGGATCATTCCCTCCCAATTTTATGCCATTGTGCCACCGTCTCTGGACAGGATATGCCCAGGAATGGCAATGGAGGAGTTTGGGTCATTGACTGCAAACTATGTTTTGATGAGTATGACTATGTCAGAGTGTTGCTTCACCAGTCTGAGGGACAGCTCTCCCAATTTTGGCACAAGCCGCCAGATGTTAATAAAGAGGACTTTGCAGGGTCAGTGGACTGGGTGTGTCATTGTTGTTTCCAGTGTCTAGGTCAATGCCAGGTTGTCCATCTGGTTTCATTCCTTTTCAACTTTTTTGTAGCAGTTTGGTACAACTGAGTTCATTCAAAGTCCACCAAGTTGCTGTTGGTCTGAAGTCACATGTAGGCCAGACTGGGTAAGAGCAGCAGATTTCCTTCCCCAAAGGACACTAGTGAACCGCTATTTTTTTACGACAATCTGATAGTTTCATGGTCAGCATTACTGAAACTAGCTTTTTTTAAAAATTCCAGCTTTATTAATAAATTGAATTTAAATTCCACCAGGTTTGAACCCGTGTCCCCGAAGCATTAGCTTGGACCTTTGGATTACTAGTCCAGTAACGTTACCACAATGCCATTGTTAGCTAAAAGAGTTAGAAAGTGTCCTAATCCTCAATCACACTCACTTCTTCCGTTAGCTGTGGCTTAGTGCACTTGCCCCCAGATCAGGAGGCTGTGGGTTTATGTCCCACTCTAGGCCCTTAGATGCAAAAATCTAGGCTGAAGTTCTATTAGACTGCTGCACTTTTGGAGGGTCTATCTTTTAGATGAGATGTGAAACCGAGGTTCTGTCTGCTCTCTAAGGTGGCTGCAAAATATCCTATTGAAGTATTTTGAAGAAGAGCAGGGGAGATTCCCATTGTCCTGGTCAGTATTTATCCCTTAATTAAAACCACAGAAACAGATTATCTGGTCATTATCATACTGCTGTTTGTGGGAGCTTGCTGTGCGTAATTGGCTGTTGTGTTCCTTACATTTCACCAGAGTGCACTTCCAAAATACTTCATTGACTGTAAAGTGGTTTGGAATGTCCTCAGGTAGTGAAAGGCACTATATAAATGCAAGTATTTTTATTGATTTGTATAAATTTACTAAAGTTTTAAATGCTGCCTTCACATGGTATTTAATTATAGCTGCCACCAGATGGCACTCTCAAACAATTTTAATATAAGTTGCTCAGATCACCGTCTCTCAAGTCCATCAAAGCCTTTTCAGTGTATTTTAGAACTTAAACTTCAGCTTCCTGCTTTGTTAGCATTTTACGATAATTTATATATTTTTATGCAATCCTGCGCATTCATTAAATTTTAGATATTTTACTAATTAGAGCTACTCTGCTCCTGGCACATCACAGTTTTTCATTCTTTCATGGGATATGGGCGTTGCTGGCAAAACCAACATTTGTCGCCCATCCCTAATTGCTCTTGAGAAGATGGTGGTGAGCCACCTTCTTGAACCGCTGCAGTCCATTTACTGCCAGGATTTTGACCCAGTGAAGGAATGGCCATATAGTTCCAAGTCGGGATGGTGAGTGACTTGGAAGGGAACTTGCAGCTGGTGTTATTCCCATGCACCTTGTCCTTCTTGGTGGTAAAGGTCACAGGTTTGGAAGGTGCTGTCAAAGGAAGCTTGATGAATTGTTGCAGTGCATCTTGTATATGGCACAAACTGTGTGGGGTGGTGGAGGCAGTGAATGTTCAAGGTGGTGGATGGGGTGCCAATCAAGCAGGCTGCTTTGTCCTAGATGGTAGCTAAAAGCAAAAAACTGCGGATGCTGGAAATCCAAAACAAAAATAAAATCAAAAATACCTGGAAAAACTCAGCAGGTCTGGCAGCATCTGCGGAGGGGAACATAGAGAAACGGTAACTGTGTTCCTCTCCGCAGATGCTGCCAGATCTGCTGAGTTTTTCCAGGTATTTTTATCATTTTTTTGTTTTGTCCTAGATGGTGTTGAGTTTCTTGTTCTCTTCTTGTTAAAGCGTGGGGAGTATTCCATCACACTCCTGACTTGTCCCTTGTAAATGGTGGGCGGGCTTTGGGGAGTCAGGAGGTGAGTTACTCACATCAGAATTCCCAGCCTCTGACCTGCCCATGTAACCACAGTATTCATTTGCAGGTCCAGGTAAGATTTTGGTGATGCCCCAGGATGTTGACAGTGGGGAATTCAGTGATGGTAATGCCATTGAATGTCAAGGGGCAATGGTTAGATTCTCTCTTGTTGGAGATGATCATTGCCTGGCACTTGAGTGGCACAAGTGTTACTTACCATTTATCAGTCCAAAACTGAATGTTGTCCATGGCCTGGATTTTCCGGGCAGCAGGCGACGAGTGGTGGGGGGGAGGTGGGGCCCGCTCGCCGTGAGATGACGTCGGCGGAACTCCCGGTGTCACCACGCCTCATTTAAATTTTCCGGTAGACGGGGGCTCAGCCAAATCAGCTGTGCGCCCGCTGACCTGTCAATGGCCAATTGAGGCCATTGACAGAGGGAGCTGCCCAGGCCAGGAGCCCTGGCGGGAATTAGAAAAAGCATGAAACCTCATCCACAGGAGGGATGAGGTTTCATGTAGGTTTTTAAAAATTTAATTAAACTGTATTTAAAAGTTATGGACATGTCCCAACTCATGTGACAGTGTCACATGAGGGGACATATCAGGGAATTTTTTTTTTCTCTATTTTTCTGATTTTTCAATGTACAGCCGATCTCCCAGAGGCAGCACTTAGCCTCAGGGAGATGAGTGCACTATTTCATGCGCATGCATGAAAGAGCACACTCTTGGCTCAGGGAATTTCCCCCCCCCACCCCCCCAACCCCCCGCCCACACAGGGAGTGCATAGCGCTTCCTGGCAGACGTCATGCTGAGCGGGCCTTAATTGGCTCTGTGCGCCTGCTCTTCAACTTCCCCCCTAATGGGGGGAAAATTCTGCCCCAGGTGTTGCTGCATTTGGACATGGACTACTTCAGTATCTGAGGAGTCGCGAATGGTGCTGAACATTGTGCAATCATTCGCGAACATCCCCACATCTGACCTTGTGATGGAGGGAAGGACATTGATGAACGAGCTGATGGTGGTTGGGCCGAGGACACTACCCTGAGGAACTCCTGCAGTGATATCCTAGGATTGAGATCACTGACCTCCAACAACCACAACCATCTTCCTTCGTACTATGTGAGACTCCATTCAGTTACAAGTGTTATGACATAGCGTTTTTTAAAGGCTGAGTTATTTAGAATCCCAGAGGGAAACTTTAAACAACTGTCATAACCTACATTTTCAAGTGGTATGTTTTGAGGCGCAGCTCTAAATTCAGGAATAAAACCACCAGTTCTTGAGAGGTTTTTATATCAAACTAAATGAAACATTAATTAATTTTTAACAAGGTATTAAACACATTCACATGGCTAAAAGTTACTACTATCATAACTTTTAACAAATTCCCAAATTAATCTCCACTAAGGCAACAACAACCCATAGACTTTAAGCAGACACCAGGCAAAGCATTTTCACCTTACAAATTCAAAATGAGGTTCCTTTCAATTTGGTTCCTTTGTGGACAGTTGTAGGCTTACAGGCTTTGATCTTAAATGCCTACGCTTTGCACACATAAAAACTCCTCCCTGTTATAACCAGCACTCCCCTTTGAATGTAAATTCTCATTATATCACCAGGTCCTTTGAACTGCTTTCATAGTACCAATTTTATTCGTAATATAAATATTGCTTGGTGTATCCTAGTTAGGTGCAAGATTTCACTCGCACTCTTGAATGCTCTATTCAACAAAATGCAAATGTACCTCCACCTGTCATGCGGAAAGGCATGGACTAGTCAGGGATGGTCAGCATGGGTTTGTTAAGGGAAGGTCTTACCTCACAAATTTGATTGAATTCTTTGAAGAAGTGACAAGAAGGGTTGATGAAGGTAGTGCAGTGGATGTTGTGTACATGGATTTTAGCAAGGCATTTGACAAGGTCCCACATGGCAAATTGGTCAAGAAAGTAAAAGCCCATGGGATTCAGGGTAATGTGGAAAACTGGATAAAAGGTTGGCTTTGTAACAGGAAACAAAGGATAATGGTTGATGGATGCCCTTGCGAATGGAAAGTTGTCTCAAGTGGTTTTCCACAGGGCTCGGTGTTGGGACCCTTGCTGTTCGTGTTATATATTAACGATTTGGACATGAACGTGGGGGGCACGATTGGGAAATTTGCAGATGACACAAAGATTGGCCGAGTAGTGGATAGTGTAGAGGATAGCCATAATCTCCAAAACGATATAGATGGGTTGGTGGAGTGGGCGGTAAAGTGGCAGGTGGATTTTAACATAGAGAAGTGTGAGGTCATACATTTAGGGAGGTCAAACAGTTACAGGGATTACACAATAAATACTAAGAGGGGTAGATGAAGTGAGAGATCTTGGCGTACAAGTACACAGGTCCCTGAAGGCAGCAGTTCAAGTAGACAAGTTTGTAAAGAAGGCATATGGAATTCTCTCCTTCATTGGCAGAGGTATAGAATATAAAAGTAAGGATATAATGTTTGAATTGTATAAAACACTGGTGAGGCCACAACTGGAGTATTGTGTGCAGTTCTGGTCACCACATTACAGGAAGGACGTAATAGCTCTGGAGAAAATGCAGAGGAGGTTTACAAAACTGCTGCCAGGGTTAGAAAAGAGTAGCTATGAGGAGAGATTGGATAGGTTGGGGTTATTTTCCTTAGAACAAAGAAGGCTGAGAGGTGACTTGATTGAGGTGTACAAAATTATGAGGGGAATAGATAGAGTGGACAGGATAAAATTGTTTCTCTTGATGTAGAATTCTAGAACCAGGGGACATAGATTCAAGATAAGTGGCAGAAGGTGTAGGGGGGACATGAGGGAGAACTTTTTTACACAGAGGGTAGTGGGTGTCTGGAATTCACTGCCCAAATTGGTGGTAGAGGCAGAAACTTTAAACTCTTTTAAAAAGTACCTGGATTTGCACCTAAAGTGCTGTAAGCTGCAGGGCTATGGGCCAGGTGCAGGAAGGTGGGATTAGAAAGGGCACCTGGGTGTTCTCGGGCTGACATGGACAAGGTAGGCTGAATGGCCTCCTTCTGTGCTGTAACTTTTCTATGGTTTCTACCTCTGTTTACATCTCAAAATGACTATACATCAAAGCACCCGGACTAGCTGGCTTTAATCCAATTAAGACACCCACAGACTAAAGCTCTATTTAAAAAAAATAATTTCCAATAACATTATATACATTAATAGCTTCATGACAAAGAGCTTTCCCCTGATTCCCATTGACTTCAATTTTGGTAGGTCTCCTTGATGTCACACTCAGTCAAATGCACTTGATGTCAAAGGCAGACACCCTCACCTCACTTCTTGTTTTCAGCTCTTTTGCCCATGCTTGGACCAAGGCTGTAATGAGGTCAGGAGCTGAATGGCCCTGATGGAACCTGAGCTGAGCGCCACTGGGCAGGTTATTGCTGTGTAGATGCTTTTTGATAGCCTTCCATCTCTTTGCTGATGATCAAGAGTAGACTGATGGGGCGGTAATTGGTTGGGTTGGATTTGTCCTGCCCTTTGAGGACAGGACACATTTGGGTAATTTTCCACATTGTCAGGTAGATGCCAGTGCTGTAGCTGTACTGGAACAGCTTGGCTAGGCTGCGGCTAGTTGCTGTATCCAGTGCCTTCAGCCATTTCTTGATATCGCATGGAATGAATTGAATTGGCTGAAGACTGGCATCTCCGATGCTGTGGACCTCAGGAGGAGCCCAAGATGGATCATCCATTTGGCACTTCTGGCTGAAGGTGTTTACTGTCATAGAACCTTTTGGCTGCATGGATGTGAATATATAGCATTAATAAAACTAGGGACAGATCTATATAAAATATCTTTATTAAACAATGAGAGGAATTAAGCTCTTCCAAAGCATGTGAGAAAGAACATATGTTTCCTAACTTCTATTTAATTAAAATACGCAAGAAAAACACCTAGCCATTTACAAAATACAAGGCCACACTTATCAAGCTGTCGACAAAGCTGTGGAGGATTTCTCTCTGCAGCTCTTTGGGAACTGACCATATGTGAGGATATCTGCATCTTAACGAACCAACGATGAATTTATTTTGTTCACTTCCAAAAAGAGTAAGGTTTCATCCACTTTATATTGCTTCTCACCTAACTGATATCTTAATTCACTTCATTCTTAAAGACATATAATGAAGCCTTGTTTTACTATTTCCATTATAAAAAGCTGGTATACAATGGTAGGTATAGAAAGCTGAGAATTGGGAGATTTCCTGGATGCCTGCTGTGACTTGAGAGAAAAATTGCTCTAACCCCAGGGGTACGCTGTTAACAGCCCAGCTCCCTGGTGGTTCCACCAGTCTCCTGCTGAAGAACTGGCAGGAAAGAAGTTCTTCAACCTCCATTGAATTTCATGGCTGATATGTCCACAACCAAAATGCTGCCAGATATGAATGCTGTGCTGTTTTACTGGATTTCAGTTGGGGAGTGAAACAGCTCTCGGGGGCTGGTGGTGGTGGTGGTGGTGGTGGTGGTGGGGTGGGGTGGGGGGCGGGGGGGTGGGGTGTGGGGGTGGGGGGTGCTGGTTAAAAAAAATCAGCCACAGTTTCTATCCAATGACTCTTTTGAGAACTGGTGCAGGTATGAATGTTGCATTAGGACATGATCAAGTCCAGCTGTAAAAATGACTTTATAGAGAACAAAGGTGGAAAATACCTGTTTGCGCCTCTCCTGAGAAACACCCATTAACAACTGCACTATTTTTTGTCCTTTAACCAATTTTCTACAAATACTGTCATGCTCCCTTATTTATTGTGCACCTCAATTTTGTTAACAAATGTCCAATGTGACACCTTTCCAGAGGCAGTTTTAAAATGCCATTTGGCTCTCTCAGCAATCACTAGGATTGTCTTATGAGATCCTCATTCACCTCCGTGTCTCCAGAAGAACATGTATACAATTTATGTTTAAAATGAAGTTCTAGAAGATTGTGTTTTTCTTCATGCAGCTCAACTTTTACTCTTCCTTATAAACATTTACAAAGAAAAAATGTGATGGAGTTTCTGTTTTGGATGCAATTCAGAAATTCAATTACTTGAAATTGTGATGATTAGATTACAGTTCAAACTTCTGCTAAAGTTTATTTGCTTAATCACAAATATGAAACCTTCCATGAACCAGCGCAGTCAGGCACCATGATAGAACATAATAATTTCTTTTCTTTCCTTAAAAATATTCCTTGATGTATTTACCTGCTGTAGTTTTGTTAACACAGTGAAAATGGGTTTATCACCAAAAAATAAGAGTTTTTAATGAGGATGTCCAGTTCTCCACCTCTGAGTAACCTGATTTAAAATCACGAAAAATGACTTAAAGATAAACAATACTGAACCACTTCATACTTTTGTTGGTTTACAATGGTAAATTTCTTAGAAAATTAAATATTAAAACTTTTAATCGTTTGTCAGTATAGAACTTGAGACAAACTGTCAAAGCATTTCATCTTGCACTCATCAGGACAGATTAAGAATTCCAAGGCCCCGCCTGCTGCTGGGATCTTCCAGTCCCACCGAAAGTCAATGGACTTTCGACTGGCCCGCCGCACTCCTGCAGCAGGTCCTGCCACTGTGGGGCCAGAAAACCCCAGCCCACGTCTCAAAGGGAACAACAATTTATACTGCATGAGAAGAGGGTGCTGATTGGTGGGCAAGTGGACTCTGATTGGTAGATGTCATATGAAGGCACACCAAAATTGAAGGCATGCATGCAAACAAATGCTTCGCTTTCAGAAAGCACATGGTCAGAGAGATTGATGGCATCATCAATTGCACTAATTGTTGGTTTCCATGGGAAATGCATCTTCGATGGAATGACCCCTAACGCACCCCTTGCATATTTCCGATACATAGATGATACGTTTGATATATTTGAATCTACAGCTACATGTAAGAATTTCCTTACACACCTTAATGGGCTTCATCCTGTGCTCAAATTCACTTTTGAAATGGAGCAGTCAAATGAACTCCCTTTCCTCAGTGTGCTAGTTGAGAAATCTACCAATGGGTTCTCTACTACTATCTACTTCAAGACCACTTTCACTGGTCAATGCACATGTTAGGATTCCTACAATTCCGCATGCTATAAGATTGGCCTTATCAGCAACCTTGCAAAAAAGGGCCCAAGCCATTTGCACACCATGCATGCTTGATGTCGAAATAGGGTGCATCAAAGCTATCCTGTGGGATAATAGCTACCCTGATCAGATCATTGCTCGCTGTATATTGCACAAACTCATGAATGGGCCTAAAGCCGCCACCTTTGGTCCTGAAAAGTGTCCAGCCTACCTCAGGTTACCCTGGAAGTGTAAAGTGTCGAAAAATTTGAGCAACAGGTGAAGCCAATATGCAGTAGTAACACAAATGGTATTCTCCACTAACAGGATGTTACTGTCGAACCAAAAAGATGTTTTGCCTAACACACAAATGAGTAATGTGGTATATGAACTTCAGTGCCGGTGTGATGCCAGGTATGTAGGCCAAACATTCCAATGAGTGAGTGCCTTCCAATTCCAAACAGCATGTGCCTTCGAGTGTTCGCAACAGACAAAATACTGACTGCACTCAACCATCCATGCTTGCAAAACTCAGAGCATACTGGCCAAAATTAGATGTGATTCTGAGATTGGACAACGCATGCTAAAGAATCCTGATTACATTGACAACCAATTGAAGTGATGATCAATTTCAAATTATCAGTTGGGCTTGCAATGTGGCTCACTTAAGTGTGCTAGAAGCTACACATAGGGCCCTGCTCTTTGAAAACAGAAAGAACATGTCCACACATTGCACCTTTTTCAATTAAACAAAAACTTGGGGGATAGCCATTCCCTAGTTCATAACCCATTGCAATGCCTTGACCAATCAATGTTGACCTGCCTGGTTTGAATTTAAACAAAAGCTTGGCAGTTAACTATTCCCTGGTGCATTCTCCATGGCAATGCCTCTACCAATCAGAGTCCACTTGCTTACCAATCAACACCTTTGTCTCATACTGTATAAGTTGCCATTCCTTTTGAGATTTAGTATTCTTTAAATCTGTCCTGATGAGTGCAAGATGAAAAGCTTTGACAGTGTCTCTTTTTCAGCAATATTTAAATTTTCAACACGTAGCTACTAGTGCTTGTGCTCATAATCATATAGTAACTGGTTAGTTTTAAAATATCTCCTGGACTAGTTCAAAATCACTTCTTGACCATGTTGGCTTAATATATCAAATAACGTATTGAATCAGACTACAAAATAGTCAAATCGCATGAAAATTATTGATTTTAAAACTACCAAGACCCCAAATGAAGCAAAAGGAAAAATGTACTTCTGTGGTGTGGTATTCAGTTTTAGAGGCCAGTTGTGGGCTTGATCTACATGATTAACTTATCTCAGCTGGGGTGGTATGGTGGGCCAGGGTCCTCACTCCTGATTCCTTGCTGCAAAGTATGTCCATCAAAAGAGCTCAGTTTGGGCCTGGCTGTCAGGCTCTTCACAGTTGAACAGCTAGCTGACACTTAGTTGAACATGAAGGATGGCTCGTTGAATGAGGTACTGGAGGGCACCTATCACATCTAGGATGAGACCTTAATATGAGTTCATTCTTTCAAGACGATAGAAAGCAATTATAAAAAGTGTATCTACTTGTTTTTAACTCAGTTTTTTATGTCATCACTAAACAGAAATGAATTGCTCCACTAATTTAAAGTCATATTCATAGAGTCAGAGGTCCACAGCACAGAAAAAGACCCTTCGGCCCATCGAGTCTACGCCAGTCAAACAGTACTTAACTATTCTAATTCCATTTTCCAGCACTAGGCCCATAGCCTTGTATGCCATGGCATCGCAAGTGCACATCCAAATACTTCTTAAATGTTATGAGGGTTTCTGCCTCTACTACCCTTTCAAACAGTGAATTCCAGATTCCCACCATCCTCTGGGTGAAAAAATTCTTCCTCACATCCTCTCTAAACCTCTTGCCTCTTACCTTAAATTTATGCCCCCTGGTTATTGATCCCTCCACCAAGGGGAAAAGTTCCTTCCTGCCTACCCTATCTCATAATTTTATACACCTCAATCATGTCCCCTCTCAATCTCCTCTGCTCCAAGGGAAATAACCCCAGTCTATCCAATCTCTCCTCATAACTAAAACTCTCCAGCCCAGGCAACAACCTGGTAAATCTCCTCTGCTCTCTCTCTAGTGCAATCAAATCCTTCCTATAATGCGGATTCCAGAACTACACGCAATACTCTAGCTGTGGCCTAACCAGCGTTTTATACAGTTCCAGCATAACCTCCCTGCTCTTATATTCTATGCCTCGGCTAATAAATGCAAGTATCCCATATGCCTTCTTAACCACCTTATCTACCTGTCCCGCTACCTTAAGGGACCGTTGGACATGCAGACCAAGGTCCCTCTGATCCTCGGTACTTCCCAGGGTCCTACCATTCATCGTGTATTCCCGTGCCTTGTTTGTCCTGCTCAAGTGCATCACCTCATACTGGATTAAATTCCATTTGCCACTGATCAGCCCATCTGACCAGCCCGTCTATATCCTCCTGTAATCTAAGGCTATCCTCCTCACTATTTACCACCCCACCAATTTTCGTGTCATCCACGAACTTACTGATCAACCCTCCTACATTCAAGCCTAAATTGTTTATATATACCACAAACAGCAAGGGACCCATCACCGATCCCTGTGGGAACCCCACTGGACACAGGCATCCAGTCACAAAAACACCCCTTGACCATCACCCTCTGCTTCCTGCCACTCAGCCGATTCTGGATCCAATTTGCCAAATTGCCTTGGATCCCATGGACTCTTATCTTCGTTATCAGCCTCCCATGCGGGACCTTATCAAAAGCCTTGCTGAAGTCCAAGTAGACTATGTCAAGTGCATTGCCCTCATCTACACACCTGGTCACCTCTTCGAAAAATTCAATCAAATTGGTCAGACATGACCTCCCCTGAACAAAACCATGCTGACTGTCCTTGATTAATCCCTGTCTCTCCAAGTGTAGATTAATTCTGTCCCTCAGAATTACTTCCAATAATTTCCCCACCACTGAGGTTAGACTGACTGGTGTGTAGTTCCCTGCTTTATCCCTTCCTCCCTTCTTGAATAACGGTACCACATTGGCTGTCCTCCAGTCCTCTGACACCTCTCCTACGGCCAGAGAGGTATTGAAAATTATTGCCAGCGCCCCTGCTATCCCCTCCCTTGCCTTGCTCAACAGCCTGGGATACATTTCATCAGGGCCTGGAGATTTATCTACTTTTAAACCTGCCAGACCAATTAGAACCTCCTCCTTTTCTATGCTAATTTCTTTAATTATATCACAGTCCTGCCAGATTTCATACCCACGTTGTTCCTCTCACTTGTGAACACCAACACAATGTATTCATTTAGAACCCTACCTACGACTTCCGGCTCCACACAAATTACCACTATGGTCCTTAATGGGCTCTACCCTTTCCCTAGTTATCCTCTTACTCTTAATGTACTTGTAAAATAACTTTGGATTTTCCTTTATTTTACCTGCCAATGTTTCTTCATGCCCCCTTTTTGCTCTCCTAATTTCCTTTTTAAGTTCCCCCCTACACATCCTATACTCCTCTAGGGCTTCCGCTGTTTTGAGCCCTCGGTATCTGCCATAAGCCTCCCTTTTTCTCTTTTTTCAATCCTGTATATCCCTCGACATCCAGGGTTCCCTGGATTTGTTGGTCCCGCCCTTTGTCTTTACTGGAATATGTTGGCCCTGTACTCTCCCTATTTCCTTCTTGAATGAGTCCCACTGCTCTGATGCAGATTTACCTAAAAATAGCTCCACCCAGTCCACTCTGGCCAAATTACATGTGATCTTATTAAAATTGGCCTTCCCCCAATTTAGTACTCTGATTTCTGGCCCATCCTGTCCTTTTCCATACCAACCCTGAATCTAACAGAGTTATAGATAGTTGTAGATTGTGGATTCAATAGTTGTAGATTGTGACAGTCCAACCATTCAACTTGCTGTTACAAGCTATGCAAGAATTATAAATGATGAGGACACTGTTTTAAGGTCTTGACCTTGGCAGGTCTCTCTTCACTCAGGTATATTAATATTAATCTTGTATGATTAAAGAATTTCATTCATAAAATTCTCCTCTATCAGTATGACTACAAAAGCATTTTGGAGCAGTACACCATGGTATCACACAAAAATATAACCATTTGTTCTGAGAAACTTGGTGTTAAAAATATATTTGTAATCCTTTATAATAAGACTAATTCATTCTAGTGCACTTTGTATCCAATATACACTAAATGTACATTCTCACTTGAACCAAACTCACTAATTCACTCCATCCCTGTTTAATTGAACAATAACAATTGTATAATAATTTTATAAACTGTCTCCCATGCAGATAAGATACTGTAAAGAGAATAAAATCTTTCTGCATGTTTCCATAATTAGTAATGTAAAATTTATAAGTAGAATGGTAATATTTCTCCTTCTCATCCTGAGAAATTATCTTTGCTGTACTACAGCTTTGTTTTTCATTTTTGTGAAGGCTCTTTAGAGTCACCATGGTGTGTAATGAATATTGCTGCAATATCAAACCGTGTAACTGTGCAAACACTCACAGTCATGTACAGTTCCTCTCATACAAATCATTTTATTTTATCAAAGCAAGACCAGACATCACATGGTCCTTGATGAGCATAACAGAAGTTCATTTGAACCAGTTCAGATTAAGACTATTACCAGGGAATGTACACATTACAATCTATTATTCCCAAAGAGGTTTCTAATTGGGATTTAGTTCAGATCCTAAAATCTGAGCCAATTACATCGTGGACTCCCTTTAGCTGTGATTTGGGGTTAGAGTCAAAAACACTAATGATATTTGTAAGGATAATTTCTTGCTCTACTTTGTGTCAGTTGAAGCACTGCTTGGTCTGTAGAATAGTGCCAGCGGTGTAATGATTGTTCCATTGAAGATGGTTTTAACTGCGGTTTCAGAAGACAATGCCAAATGTACAAAGTGTATGGTATTTCCATTCTCTAACTTATCAGCCCTTGGTATCTAGCACTTTTCTCTTTCCATCTGTAACAGGTCCTCACTCATCCTGGATGGAACTGGAGATCAACTTTATTCAATTGAAATTCTTATTTCCACTGCAACCACACAATCATGTCTCTCCCAGTTTGCCCCCTTGACACATCAATCCAGGTCCCAGAGCTCACCGAGTGTGTAACATCAGGTTGCAACAAGACTTGCTACAATGATTGAAACTTTAAAAGAGAGACTTGCATTTGTACGGTACCTTTCACCACTTCAGGACATCTGAAAGCACTTTACAATCAATGAACCATTTTTGAAGTGTATTCACCGCTATACTGTAGAAAATGTAACAGCCAATTTGCATACAGTAAGCTCCCACAATCCACAATGGAATAAGTAACTAGGTCATTTGTTTTTGGTGTTGGTTGATGAATAAACATTGGCCAGGAAGCCTGACGAACAACCCTACTCTTCAATGAATAGTGCCATGGGAAAGATGTTACCCTTAGTACGGCGCTGAATTGCCAGCTGAGATTATTTGCTCCAGTCTCTGGAATGGGATTTGAACCCACAACTTTGTGACTCGGGTACAAAAATACAACCACTATGCCAAGGTCTATGCAATTTTCATATTGAACCAAACACCAAAGACTTGCTCCCAAACACAAAGCAGGAATGAAAATGAATTAAAAGTTTTGGATTTTTGATTTCTTTGAGAAACTGAGGCCCACAGTATAGGACATCATTAAGGTTGGAAAGAGTAGAATGGATGAGGGAAAACAAACTATTGTCTTTGGGAGATACCAAGATTGTGTTCTAAAATCTTCAGATTGTAGGAAGAGGGAAAGAGTAGAAGGATTGAGGAATTCTATGGCTTTAAGGTTCTAGGAAACAATCGCTAAAAATTTCAACTTTACTGGGGTTGTAAAATGGCTGTTACTGGATCGCCCACCGGTTACTGCTTCCCCTCTCCCATTGACTGTTACTTAAAATAAATCATGTTTGCAAATATTTCTCATTTGCTTTCTAACTTTTACTTGTTTGTGACGCACTAGGTGAACTTGAATATCTATTAAATTGGGCGATATAGGAAGAACTTAAAAAAATAAGTAGAGAATTGCGACTAAGGCAGTATAATTAGAAATCTGATTTACCTCATGGGGCTGAAATGAATTTGATCTATTGCATAACAGAAGAAATGTCAAGTAATGGTTCTTTAAAATATGCTCATCAGATGTGTTCAGAGTGTCCCCCATTTCCCTCCTCCTTCCCTTCATTTGATGCTTCCACTGAAGGAAGGAGGGAGAGAGTTAAACTCTCAGAAACCAATGGGACATGATATGAACTATGTTAAGATAAGAACTGTTAAGTGGTGAATTTACCAAGAAGAAAGTGTCATCAATAAGTTATTGTGGGAGACTTTGGTGAGGCTGTATTGTAGCATGGCACCTGATCTGGCTGGACATTTGAATCCGTGTGTTGTGTTTGATGCTAACTCTCACAGACACAGGCACTTATTATGCCTCTACTCAGCAGAGGCAACATGAGCCAGGGCTGCAGAGGTTTCCTTGCTCTTTTAAGAGTTAACTTTACATTCTTCTGAATGGATAAACTAATGGGGATGCAATGGATTGTCTTAAAATAAAGAGATTATTACTCTTGCCCAGGAAACCGCCATTGACCTGCATCAGGCTGTACAAATGCTCATGGATTGGTTGGGCATTGATGCGGGTTGGATTTTACCAGCCCTCCACGGATGGGACAGTGAAGACCGCCCATAAAATGATGAGGGAGGGAAGGTCCATTGCCATTCCACTGCCATGGCATTCGGTCAGCAGAGGGAAGGTGGAAGACGTCTCTTCTGCCCAAAGGCCAATAGTGCAACTTAAGTGACTAATGAAGGGCCTCTTCCTGCTGCAGTGGGTGGACCCTCTGGTGAAACCTGGCAGCCTTCCTGTGGAATAGGAAGTGGGGGGCCTCCTCATAATCAGTCACTCGGTAGCCCACTACTCTGGGCCTGCTTGACTGGCCTAGTGATGCCAGACCCAACTCATCTTGTTCCGAGGGTGGCGTCCATCGCTGCATCCATCCAGCTTGGTGCAGTCCCATCAGTGGCCATTGCCACTGATAGTGGAGCTGCTGAGATTGAAGAGCAGCCAGCCCTCCAATTGGTCAGGAGCTTTTGGAGGAGAGATCCTGCCTTTTAAAGGGACAGGAAGGTAAAACCAGTTCAAAATGTTTAAATCCCAGTAAAATACAGTAATGCTGGCACCAGTAATGTTGGAGTTCCATTTTAAGATATATAAGACCAGTTTGGACAAGTTTTCCTGGTACCCTTCATTTTTACGTTTTACCGGTCTTTCCTTTGCAGCTAATTGACTGCCAAATTGGTCTAAAATGTGGCCGGTTGTCCTCCAATTGTCCAAAGTGTGGTTGCCCCCGGCTTTCCGGCCCATTGACCGGGCCTCCACCACCCCGATGAATGTATGGTGATCGTGTACAGGTGCGTTTAAGGTTGCATATACAAAATCAATGATACCCTGTGTGCAGGGAAATACAAATATTCTAGTTGCTTGCCAATTTTTTTTCAGATTTTCAATAACCTTGTGTTCTTCCATTTGTTTACCTTGGAAAGGAATAAGCAGCATGTGCACTTGCTAATTTGTTTAATGGTGTTTTTCAATCTTTTTCAATACTATTCGTTATCTCTCTATGGCATTCCTGCTGCATTGGTGCCTACAGTTCATGGCAATATATAAAACCCATCATCATTTTCTTAAAGCTCATAGTAACACAAACCATGGCACTCCTCTGGCTTCTCTCCTGCTTTGCCTTCATTGGAGCCAGTTATGGTAATGCTGTTTTAAACCAAGTTCCAGTTTTAATAATTGACATTGACGATATTGGTTTGGATAGTCAGACACTTTTGATAATACAAAATTGTAACAATTGCTTCCTTTAACTCAGGCTGTGGCTCTCCGGCCATTACTCCTGTTATCACGGGCTATGCTCGAGTTGTCAATGGTGAAGAAGCTGTTCCAGGATCCTGGCCTTGGCAGGTCTCCTTACAGGTGAGCTAATGCTACTGAACATATAAAAGTGACATATTTATAATTGTGCTGTTGAAATTCAAGCAATTAATGCCACCTTGTGTTGTACATGTAGACTTGGGCTTCTACACTTAGATTGAATCTTGTTAATAGTTAAAAGTTAGACCATAAACAGTAAGAGGAAATAATAAAGGACTATTTGCTGTTTATTGCACATGAGATTGATATCAATGAAGAAGGGTCACAGCCCATTCTAGTTCATCCAGATAACAAGAATCTCCACATGTTGCATTATCCAATTGGTTTTAAAAATAATTCCAGGATTTTTAATCTCCACTGCTCTAGTACAAGATCATTCTATGTATTCCTCTTTTTTGCTCACTTCCACCATCATGTGTATAGAGGAATCAAATATTCGATTAATATCCTGCTATACCTTCATCCTACACAATTAGATTCTGACCTTCATCCATGCGTGGTCCTAGCCTGTCTTTAAATATATATATTTTTATAAAACCTTTTATATGCCTCTAAAAGCCATGATCATTTCTTTTCATATTATCTATTATTGTTTTTTTCATATTCCCTTTAAGCCATTCTTTTTTACCTCCCCATCTCACTTTCTTGCATTTGTCTTTTGTATTATTAATCCTAATGTTATCAAATGCTTCCCTCGTAAAGTTTCAGTTTAGTTTTATCTCTCTGTGCATCCTTAGAACTCTCTTCTGCAATGTATTCATTTTCATTCACGCTACCTTATTTTTGAAGATCTCCCATTGCTGATCTGATGACTTATTTGCTAACTTCCCTGCGTAGCCAATTGGGCCCAGGACCCTTCCTACAGAGAAATGCCGTTCACAGTATGGATCCCCATCATACACCTGCCAGTAAAATTAGGCCCACTTTCTATTGTTAACCGAGCTAACAGCCGTCTATATGTGCTTCGTTAGCTGTAATACGTTCTCTCTCAAGCGATGATCTCATAACCATTTTTATATCTTTATATCTATATACATTCGGCCACACATATGGGGCACATGTGTGGCCGAATGGAATTACAATGCAAAGCAATTGAGAGTGTTCAGAAAAGGGCTTGAAGAGTGATTCTTGATCCTAATTACCATATTCAATCAGACACCTTACTGCAGGCTGGAGACCCTCGAGAACAGACTCTGTGAGATCGCTTCCCAGGCCATCTCCAAACTTCACTGCTCATTACCTGCAAACAGATCTCACAGAACTTAAAACAACTAACTGAATTAAGATGTAAAATGATAAGATTTAAGAATAGTCCAATGCTATATCTCATCCGCGCAATAAGCAAAGACCCAAACCTCCCTGTCGTTTGCCATTTTAACACTCCACCCTGTTCTCTTGCCCACATGTCTGTCCTTGGCTTGCTGCATTGTTCCAGTGAAGCCCAACGCAAACTGGAGGAACAGCACCTCATCTTCCGACTAGGCACTTTACAGCCTTCCGGGCTGAATATTGAATTCAACAACTTTAGATCTTAAACTCCCCCTCCCCCCATCCCCACCCTGTTTCTTCCCCCTCCCTTTTGTTTTTTTTTCCAATAATTTATATAGATTTTTCTTTTCCCACCTATTTCCATTATTTTTAAATCTACAACTAATACCTTGTCAGTCTTTCCACCCCACCCCCACTAGAGCTGTACCTTGAGTGTCCTGCCATCCATTCTTAATTGGCACTTTTCTTAGATAATATCACCACCTTCAACACCTCTTTGATCCTTTTGTCTGTGACATCTTTTGATTATTTGCTCCTATCACTGCTTGCTTGTCCCTACAACCACTCCACCCTCAACTTCTCTCCCCCCGCCCCCCACCTTAAACCAGCTTATATTTCACCCCTTTCCTAACTATACTTCAGTTCTGTTGAAGGGTCATGTGGACTCGAAACGTCAACTCTTTTCTTCTCCACCGATGCTGCCAGACCTGCTGAGCTTTTCCAGATAATTCTGTTTTTGTTTTGGATTTCCAGCATCCGCAGTAGCTTTTTGTTTTTAAATTCTAATGACTGTTGGACTTTGAACCTTGATAACGTAAAGATCCTAATCTGATGATCAGTACATTATTTTACTCTGTTTTTCAACTATTTTGTGTATTTTGGTTGGAATTGTAAAGCTTGCCTCAATTTGGTCCTTGGCTGTAATAGAAGCTGTTTTTTAAACAAATAAACCTTTGAACTGAAATTGAATTGCAATTTAGAATGAGAAAAAAGACATTATCAAGATGATACTGAGCATCTTCTCTCTTTGTGTCACAGACCGACTCTAGCTGGCATTTTTGTGGGGGCTCTTTGATCAATGAAAACTGGGTTGTCACTGCTGCACATTGTGGTGTGAGGTAAGTCTTAACATGAGGCCTGCAAAAAAAGAAAAAGCTGGAATAGTAGCTCTAAAGCTTCATTCATGGTGTATAATGCAGTTTTAGCCAACATTTTTGATCAAAGTAAAGCCTAGTGCAAGACGCAAACTGCAATTAGGGGAAGAGCATTGATCTGAAAAATAACAAGATCCTCCTTCCCTGAATAGAATTAGGGAAATGGAGGATGGCCTGAAAGTGACAATGACAAGAAAGTACAGTTTTCAGTTTGAAATCCTGGTGGAATGAAGCCCAGAGCTGCTAACATTGCAAATATAATCACTGTCACTTCCTGTTTCTCTTATGTCTGGGACAGTACTGCAGATTTCGTTATAGTTGGTGCCCATGACAAAAGTTCAAAACAAGAATTGAGCCAGAAATCCATGTCTGTTGCCAAGGTATGTATGAATCCCTCTGTAGACCTAGGATTCTATTCACATTCAGTTCAAGTTTGGATTAAACCACGGTTAACATCCAAAATAATGGGGGGGCGGGGGGTGCTGGGTGGAATTGGGTGCCTCAGGGAACCTTGAGAATAAAATAATTGGCCATCACTGTGATTGAAGAGACAAGCTCAAGCATACATGTATCAGGCAGGATTAGACCTTTCACTTGTTATAGGTGAAATTGTAAAGTCCGCAATACTCAACACCGATAAAACATTAGGATCAAGACTTGCTAGGTCAGTTTCAGAATCATTTCACTACTTGTAGCTGGGATACTTCTAAGACTGAAAACCAACAAAATAAAACATTATTTGCAATAAGTGAATCTCACTTAGAATGAATGAGAATTGACAGGTCTAAATATTTAAAACTTACTTGTTGGTATCAATAGATGTTTTAGTTCTAATTTACCAAGGCTATGATAAGAGTTCTATTAATTGGCTGAAAACTCTATAAAGAATATCGAAGTTAGAAAAAAAGAAATGTAAGATCTACTTCATACAATAGTTTACAGTGAGCCATCATGATATCAATCTATTACAGTTTTTATTTTGTACATCTGTTTGTTTTCCATTAACTTGCTGACTGGTTAGTCTTTTATCCAGCGGTGTGTTTTAACTTGTATTATTAATGACCTCTGTGCCTTCTACAGGAATGTGCTGCTGAGCATTAGCATTTGTTTGAGCAAGGATTCCCCTTCTGAAATCCAGCCTGCAGCTATTTGTCTGAATTAACTGTGTACCTGTATGAACATACAAGAGAAATGAGAACAGCCACTATCCCTACTCTTGCTTTTACAGGTCATTACTCATCCCAAGTGGAACTCTTTCACCAATAACTATGATGTTGCTGTGGTGAAGCTTGCAACCCCTGCTCAGTTCAGTAGACAAGTAGCCCCAGTCTGTCTTGCTGCTGCAGCTGATAACTACCCGGCTGGCATGAAGTGTGTCACAACAGGATGGGGAAGGAGCCGTGCATACCGTACGTCAGTTCAAAACTTGACCAAATGCTCTAACATGACACAGTTGGGTATTTCTCTGCTAGAGCTGTTGGTTTTGTATCTTCATCCTCTTCCCTCGGGGAATAGTGTAAAGTAGTGGAGAGGTTCAGAGGTGCTATTTCCCTAGCTGTAATCATTGCTGTACCAGCTGATAGGGTGGTTATTCCTAAACAACAGAAGGGTTTCATGTGCTCCCACAACCCATACCATGAGAATGGGTTAACCCACACCCACCAGACAGAAGCCCACCTGCAGGTCTTCACTTGCTGGGAGTCTCTGTAGCAGGAACCTTCCACCTTCTGACTCACCAGTGAGATTTCTACCACTAAGCTAAAGGCAATCATGGCCAAATGTCATGTTTCATTTCCTCATATTGAATGTCAGTATAGCTGTATTTTCAAAAATGAATTTGTGGAAATATTGTTACAATGAATCGATATGAATATAGGACACTGGGGGGTGGGGGGCGGGGGGTCTATGTTTCTGCTGGTTGGTGGAAAGCATTCTCAAGTTATTCAGGGTTTTTGCTGTCCTGTTCTGTTTTTAAGAATAATCTTCTAGTATCGCTAGGCACTGTTAACCAGATTGGCCAAATGATTGTTTTTAATGAGGAAGTAATACTCAGGAGGCCAACTGTGAAGATGAGCAAGTACTGCTGCTAAAAAGTACCCAGAAACAAATGACATAACATTCAGTTCATAATTGTCCGAAAACAAGTTTAATGGTTACAATGCAAGGTAAAAAACAAAGGATTAAAGCAAAGCAAAGCCTTTAGTGAAAAGTTGATTTGGACGTCACCTTATTTGTTGCAGCTCCTGAAAGGCCTGATAAACTGCAGCAAGCAGTCCTCCCTCTGCTTACCAATGCTAACTGCAAGCAGTACTGGGGTAGCAAGATCACCGACATCATGATCTGTGCTGGTGCCTCCGGCGCGTCCTCTTGCATGGTATGAACCTGTTCCAAGGCACTTTAAACTTTCTTCAATTATAACAAAATGAAAATTAAAGCTCTGGAGTGTATTTTTTTCCTCCATTTACAGGGTGACTCTGGTGGCCCTCTTGTCTGTCAGAAGAACAAAGCCTGGAATCTGGTTGGCATCGTTTCTTGGGGCAGCGGCTCCTGCTCCACCTCCAAGCCCGGAGTCTATGCCCGGGTGACTGAACTCCGAGGGTGGATTGATGAGACCATTGCTGCTAACTGATTGCAAAGCAAAATTGTAAATGAAAAATATAATAAATGGATTTATCCAAGATACATTTTAACCTCGGCTCTTTTTTAACAGTCCTGAAGTGTGATGTAAAGTACAATCTATTCAGACTTAAAGTATTTGTTTTGGCCATCAGTGTTGCCGGTACGGCCAGCATTTCTTAACTATCCCTAGTTGCCCTTGTGGTGATAGCCTTCTTCCTGAAACAGCGTAGTTCGTGTGCTGAAGGTGCTCTCACAGAACTGTTAGTTGGGGAGTTCCAGGGTTTTGACCCAGTGACAATGAAGGAATGGCGATACAGTTCCAAGTTTGGATGGTGTGTGACTCGGAAGGGAACTTGGGGCAGAATTTTACGGCCCCGTTGTGGCAGAGGTAGGGTCGTAAAATGCGGCGAGCCATTCAAAAGTCTATTGACTTGGGCAGGACAATAAAATCCCACCGGTGTTAAATTCCACCCATAGAGTTGGTGCTCCCATGCGGCTGCTGCCCTTGTCCTTCCAGGTGGTAGAAGTCATGTGTTTGCAATGTGCTGAGGCAGTAAAGTTTGTAGTCTATCATCCTTTATACTGTATTGGCAATTAAGATATTTGCACAAATTGGAAAAATACAGAAAATCGCATTTTCATTATAATACTGATAAACCACAACCTCTCTCACACTGCTCAGCATTCAATTGTTAATAAAGAAAACAACGTACAAGCACCATTTCAAATCAGACTTTTCTTGCTGTATGACTCTATGATTTATTGCTCAAGAATATGATAGTCAAGAATCTTCCTCGAAATACTCAAAGTTAAAATACAGCACATACTGCAAAGAGAATGGGCTAAAATTTGGATTGAGTAATTATTTGGGTGTGGGGGACATGATTCGCAACCTGCCCACGTAATTTCCACTGAAGGTGGGTAATATGCAAATTTGTTGCTGTCACCTTATTTAACAGATAGTAGCATAGATCCGAGTGCATCCTGTACCGCTGGCTTCTTCTGCACTCAACAGGGAGGATAGCATTATTGTGCTGTTAGCATATGGTGCAGCCAGCCTTCTGTTCTCCTGGTCCTCATAAAGGGAATCTGCACTGAATGGCAAGAAGCGGCTGCTGAGTAATTACTGCAATTCTAAACAAGGAAAATGGAACAGCAGAGCAGAGAGGATCATGGATGTGGCACTAGAGGCCTATATGGTGAAGTTGGACAGGAGGAGTGACACCACTGGAGCCAGGAAGCTCTCGAGGACCAAATCAGAAGGAATAGGGGGCAGGTGGCCAGGGAGGTCAATTCCTGGCATCTAGATCCGAGGCCCAGGCAGCAGTGCCACAAGAAGTCTGATGACCTCATGTGGATGGTCAAGGTCAGTGATTGTAACTCCACATAACCTTTCCTACCCACTGCTACACCAACCTCTCACACTGCTTAATGCAGCACAACCCTATTCCTTACCCATCAGCAGCCTCCGGCACTCAGGAATCAATCACAACGGCTTATATTTATATAGTGCCTTTAACATGATAAACACCCCAAGGCACTTCACAACAGTATCATAAAACAAGTATGACATGTAGCCATGTAAGGAGATATCAAGGGAAGAATTTTCTGGTCGGCGAGCGGGGGCGGGTCCCGCTCGCCGATGCGTAAAATGACGCCGACATCACCACGCGTCATTTAGATTTTCAGTTCAGTGGGCACGAGTCAGCTGCGCGCCCGCCAAACGGTCAAAGACCTATTAAGGCCTGTTAAGAACTAATTTAAGCAATTAAATGAGCTGCCCGTCCAACCTTAAGGTTGGCGGGCAGGCGAAGAGCCCAGGCGGCCTTCACATTTTTCATGGAACCTCACCCACAGGCGGGTTGAGGCTTCATGAAGGGTTTAAAAATTCAATAAAAATTATTTTAAAAATTCATTGACATGTCCCAGCTCATGTGACACTGTCACATGAGGGAACATGTTTTAAAAGTTTTTAATTACTTTATTCATATGTTTAAAAGTTAAACAAATCTCCCCGAGGTACCTATGTGCCTCAGGGAAATTTCTGCTGTCTTTCGCGTGAAAAAGCGCAGGCCCGGACTCAGGGAATCCACCCCCCCCCAACCCAACCCCCTCCCCGCCAGCACAGTGCTTCCGGGTGAGCGTCACGCTGGGTTGGCCTTAATTGGCCCGCCCACATAAAATGGTGGCGTGGACCCAATCGGGGGTGTTGAGTGGGTTCGTCCTCGCTCCCACCCACCCCCGCACAAACCCCCAATGGGGGGAAAATTTAGCCCCAGGTCAGGTGAACACAAGCCTGGGTACAGAAATAGGTTTTAAGGAGTGTCTTAAAGGAGGAAAGTGAGGTAGATACACGGAGAGTTCTAGGGAGGGAATTCCAGAACTTGAGGCTTACGCAACTGAAGACATGACCGCCAATGGTGGGGCATTTAAAATTGGGGATACACAAGAGGCCTGAATTAGAGTAGTGCAGATATTTTGGAGGATTGCGGGGTTAAAGGAGATTACAGAGAGAGGGAGGGGCAAGGCCATGGAGAGATTTGAAAGCAATGATGAGAAACTTAAAGCTTGCCTGAGAGCCAATATAGATCAGCAAACACAGGAGTGATAGGGGAATGGGACTTGTTGCAAGTTAAGACAGAAAAGTTTTGGATGACTCTACAGACTCTAAGGAGAGTAGAATGCAGGAGACCGGTTAGGAATGATTAGGAATAATCAAGTCTAGACATAATGAAGGCACAAATGACAGTTTCAGAAGCAGATGAGCTGAGGCAGGGGCAAAGTCAGATGACGTTATGGAGGTGGAAATTGGCGATCTTTGTGTAGCACAAATGTGAGGTTGGACGTTCATCTCAGCATCAAATGTGACACTAAGGTTGCGAACAGACTAGCTTAATTTTAGATGATTGCTAGGGAGAGGGATGAAGTCAGTAGCTAGGGAACAGAGTTTGGAGTGGGGATCGAAAACAATGGCCCAACATACTCCACCTCACCCTTACACACTCACCAATGCTGCTAGCCTTACCACCACCTCTTGTCACCTGCACAAACCTCCAGATATTCAGCCATGGAAGGCATTTCAGCCAGACATAGTGCAACACAATCACTGACACTCTGCCCTCTTTTGCAGGACGAGGTAGTGCGAAATAGGACAGGAAAGAGCAGGCCGAGGATAAGGATGCCTGCCATCTCTTGAGCACTATGGAGGAGGTGACTCTGAACATCATGGGGCCAATTGTGACAGATCCTGTAGCATCAAATATCACTGAGAACATTAAGGATAATATTTTGTTCCTGCCTTATGCCCCTTCTCAACTCCCAGCACACTCATCCTACTATCTGGCATAATGCACACCATCTTGCAGATGATGTGACCATAGACCTTTTGCTTTCTACCCTTCCCTAATTCCCTCTCCCCAGCCTTCCCCTTCTGATTTCCTGCTTTCGGACATCCAAAAACTTCCTACTGCCCAGCCACAGGTGGAGGAAAGAAAGCCTCGCCACACCCCTAAGGAAGGAGCACTACCACTTGTTTGGACACTCGCAGCCACCAGCTCAGAAACTGGCACTTTGTGTGCCCCAGAGTTGGGACCAGCAGATAGTGAGCAACTGGGCATGAATGGGCTGCAGCCAGGCCAGAGGTAAAGGATAGATCATGGCCAGCTCACTGGGGGGGTGAGGTCGGGGACTCAGATGAGTGCCTTAATGGGCGTGGCAGTCAGGAGAGTGCTGATGAGGATGCATACCAATTTGCTGGTGCATTGGCTGGCCTGCCTGACAGCTTCCAAAACCTATAAAGGAGCATGGAGGAGTCCAACTCCAACTTGGCAGGGGCATCATGTAGAACTTCCCCTCTCTGCAGCCTCCACTCCATCTCCTTACCATGAAGCACTACAACTGCAGGTCCTATAAATGCTGTAGCCTTGAATTGCTGACAGGCTCTTAAAACCCAATTTGGGCTTTGCCTAATTGTTGCAGCTCCATGATTAATTCGGCTTTCTCTCCTGCTCTTCAGCTTTGATACTCTTTGGCATTATGAGCCTTGGCCCTTCAATTTAATAAAAATATCTTTTGCTGTCAGGGTTTCAGAGAAACCATATCAACTAAATTGCCCAAACTGTCCAATTCTTTTATTGCAGTGAGCTGTGACCTAGAATGCACAACTTCTTGTTAAATCCATGGAAACTATTCATCATGCTTTTCAGGTATAAATGTTGATACCATATTCATAGTGCTCTCATTTTTTTCTTGCCATGAGTGGTAGACTACCTAGGTCTATAATCTTATGATCCTTGTGGAGACAAATAACTTGGAAAAAGATATTTGAATTCCTAGGGCTGAATTTTTCCTTTGATGTGCGGGCGGACCCAATCGACCCAGCAGTAGGCGGGCAGCCGATCGCCATCACCGAAACAGGCCCCACCGCCATTTTACGTGGGCAGGCCAATTAAGGCCCACCCAGCGTGACGCCCAACGGGAAGCGCTATGCACTTCCTGTGCGGGCGTGGGGGGGATTCGCATGCATGCGAAAGAGCGCACATCTCCCTGAGGCAAAGTGCTGCCACAGGGGGATCGCTGAAAGGCTGTGAAAGATTAAAAATAGAACAATCAAAAAATCATTAACATGTCCCCCTCATGTGAAAATGTCACACGAGATGGGGCATGTTAATGAAGTACACAAAAACTTTATTAAACTTTTCTAAAGCTGAAATTAAACCTCATCCCGCTAGTGGATGAGGTTTGATAAAAAAATCACTTACCCGCCTGCCCATTGGGCCCGTGCGCCGAGCCAAAGTTCGCACGGGCTCCTCAAAATCCTTGTCAGTTGGTGACTTAATGGCCTTAACAAGGCCTTTAATTAATGGCGGGCGCGCATCACGCTGCATAGCGCGCCCGCCAACCTAAACATCGTAATGCCGCGCGCTGATATCAGGACGCTCACGCGACATTTTAAGCACTGATGTGTGGGCTCTGCCACCTGCAGGCAGCTAGAAAATTCAGCCCCCAGTCTTTAACTCAAAGGATAAAAACAAAAAACTACTGCGGATGCTGGAAATCCAAAACAAAAACAGAATTACCTGGAAAAACTCAGCAGGTCTGGCAGCATCGGTGGAGAAGAAAAGAGTTGACGTTTCGAGTCCACATGACCCTTCAACAGAACTCAGTTGAAGGGTCATGTGGACTCGAAACGTCAACTCTTTTCTTCTCCACCGATGCTGCCAGACCTGCTGAGTTTTTCCAGGTAATTCTGTTTTTGTTTTAACTCAAAGGAATCTCACTACAAAGTTTCAAATTTTATGGCTTTTACTATAACAAACAAACTAAAAACAATACAAAAACAGAATTACCTGGAAAAACTCAGCAGGTCTGGCAACATCCGGGGAGAAGAAAAGAGTTGACGTTTCGAGTCCTCACTCTAAACTAAACTAAACTAAACAATCTAAACTAAAAACAATGTCAACTAAACAATACTGAATAAGCAACTAATACAATAAACTACAGGAAAGATATCCTTATTAATACTTTAATGCAACCAACAACCCCATGCCACATCCATATATGTTACAATATGTTCTCCACAGATGACAGTCTTTGTAGGAAACAATCCCAGCTTTCAATGGGTTCATTTCTCCTCCATTTTGCCAAGTCGTAATGTTGAGTGATTGTCAAAGGGCACTTCCCTCAGTTTTTGGAATGTCCAAACCAGCAGTAAAATCCACTCCTGCGATTTCTCCTCCCGACCTTGCCAGGACAAATCTTCCAGGTTCCTTAGGAGGCCACAGGGTGTGTCTCTTCAACCAGAGAACCTCTCCCCTCCTGATTCTTGATTAGTAGTTTACAGAAATACTGCACGTTCTTCTCTGCTGACACACAAGCTGTAGTCCTTTGTCTTTCTCTGTGAGACCTCTCTCTCTCCTTTTCTGACTAAGACTTGCAGACTGAAAGTCTATCCACAGTCAGCATAGTTGCTCTTGCCTTTGTTTTCAGGTGTGATCATCTTGCATCTTCTTACAGTAAATCAACCTGGGCCCCCCTGCCTCCATAGTAAACCCACCAGGCTTGTTGTCGGGCAGAATTCAGAGCAAGTCACATGACCCTCTTCATTCCTTCATTTTACCTGGAATTAAAGAGACAGTCCCAAAACTTAATCATCTTATCAAACCTCATATTCATAACATCCTGGCTTCATGACTCACCTTTTAATACCAGAATGTCATTCATTATCCAACAGGCCTCCTGTATTTGTACAGTGCAAAAAACACAACCAAAACCTTGTTCCTCTCTCATTTCTTTGCACTAGTCTATTGACAACAGATTTATACATAGGATTTCCACTACATGCACTTATTTTGAAGATAATTAATATTAATCACACAAGATTCCTTTGTATCAGAATGAATTACTAGAATTATTCACGGATGGGGCCTTTTACTCGTACTTCAGCAGTAAAGTACAGTCAGTGAGTTGCCTCTGGGGAAAGGCCGGCCAAGTTGAGTTGATCTTATCATGCAATGACATAGATTAATTTTGCTTGTGATACTAGTTAAGTGTTTCTAGCACTTGGGACTTTAGCAATAAAGAGCCTGATCCATATCCAGAGAGGCTAGTGAAGGAAAAATTCCCAACGTGCAGTCACAGAGCCCAATTTTGGGGTGGTTGGTGGTTGGGGGAGGGGCGGGGTGGGGGTTGATGAGGGAAGGCAAGATGATGGTGGACAGGGAGAAAGAAAATGTGTGTCTTAGCAGAGGCGTGGACAAGCACAATGACCTTTCACTTCTATCAGCCTTAGCTCAGTAGTAATATTCTCACCTCAAAACCTCATTCCAGGGCTTGAGAGATATGGGGGGAATTTTACCAGGCCCTTGGAAGGGGCTTTGGAGGCAGGCTGGATGCTGGGGGAGGGGGAGCTGAGCAAAAATAGAGAAAAATGAGTTGGTTCAGTTCGCCAATGTTTTTGTGCCATCGGCCACTTTCCCTGAAGTGAGCTGAGACCAATGTTAGCAACCTATCCTCTCAAAGGCTGGAAATCAGAAATTACAGATTCCATTATACGGTATCTGGATACAGTATCGATCCAAAACTCCCTTGAGAGTTTACCTTCAAGATTTTTCCAAGCCCCATATAGTACCCAAGAGTAATGAGTTTTCATTGAGCGGCATGTGAAAATTGACACCTGAAATTTAACCTTCAGAGTAATTTGTTAATTTGTTCCATCTGTATAGTTTATAATTCCATAATATAGAAATCAAAACAGAAAACACACAAGCATGCTCATTAATAGAATCCTACCCACCAATTTACCTTCTTACAATATTCTTGGAGTTACAATAAGCAATTGTGCAGAACCTTTCCTCAGGAAGTTAAATAGGTGCGATGTAGTCTATAATAGGGTGGACCAGATATGGCTATGGAAAGTGCGGGCTTAATGCATCAAAATAACTTATGTTACTTGGTACAGTTGAAGAATGCAACTTTCTAAGGGCAAAGGGAAGCACTGCTTTACACTTACATGTATATCTCCATGAAAATATACTCTACAATGTTCGTAAGAGTTCAGTCAATTACCACTTGTCTAACAAATCAAAAAACATGCCCACTGTATGATCAGAAGGTGGTCATTTGAATATATTATCTTAGCAAATTACTGATATGGGGAGGGGTGATAGGCTATAATGTAAACTAATATG
This sequence comes from Cetorhinus maximus, assembly GCF_964194155.1. Classification (NCBI taxonomy): domain Eukaryota; kingdom Metazoa; phylum Chordata; class Chondrichthyes; order Lamniformes; family Cetorhinidae; genus Cetorhinus; species Cetorhinus maximus. The sequence continues at coordinate 99,593,929 of NC_135884.1, forward strand.
CAAGAAAATTAAATTAACAGCTTTTAATGTAATAATCGGTATTGGAATAAATAACACAAAATGTGTGCATTTATTTTACTGTAATTTGACTTATTTCCAACAAGAACCACACATTACAAAACAATTAAACAGAATTACAGTGCAGAGATCTTTACAGTCAAAGAGAGGAAACACACAAAAGGATTCCAAACCATGCACAATTGTCAAATGTAAGGTCAAATTACAATTGTAGGGGATGTGTAATCCAACAGAAAGAGTGTGAAAGTTGGAAATCTCCATTATTATATACTCAAAAGCATTGTTTTATCCTTTGAAATGGCAGACAGACAAGTACTGAGGAGCATTTGGCCCAAAGGGCCGTGGCTTAATGGTTCACTTTCCAACAAAAACCAAATGAATGAAAGGGGAAACCATGCTCTGCTCTGAAGAACATCAGTCAACAGGTCTCAGTATGAGAAACTCCATGATGTTACCACTCTTTGGAGAAGTGTGTTGAAGAACCAGTTGTGGAATTGTCAATGTATGATTTATATTTTCCAACATAAACATTTTCAGCCATCTATGAAAACAATGCTAAACACACAAGGGTAAAAGAAGGATAAATGTCCTTAAGCTAATGTCCTGCAAGTATGGTAGCATTGTAGTTATGTTACCTGACTGGTGCATCAGAGACATCATGGCCAGGATTTCCTGGTCGGTGAGCAGGGGGCGGGGCCCACTCAGCAACGAGTAAAATGACGCAGGATGATGTCGGGCTGAATTCCCGACGTCACCCCGCCCCATTTAAATTTTCAGGTGGGCGGGGGCTCCGCAGAATCAGCTGTGTGCCCGCCGACCTGTCAATGACCAATTGAGGCCATTGACAAAGTAATTAAACTACTTAATGGACCTGCCCATCCAACCTTAAGGTTGGTGGGCAGACCAGGAACCCTGGCAGGCATTGGAAAAAGCATGAAACCTCATCCACAGATGGGATGAGGTTTCATGTAGGTTTTCAAATTTTAAAAAAAAGTGTTGTTGAAAGTGATGGACAAGTCCCGGCTCATGTGACAGTGTCACATGAGGGGACATGTCAGGGGAATTTTTTTTTCTATCGTTAACATTTTTAAATTTGGCGCCAATCTCCCTGAGGCAACACTTAGCCTCAGGGAGATGAGTGCACTCTTTTGCGCGCATGCATGAAAGAGCGCACTCTCGGTTTAGGGATTCCCCCCACCCGCACAGGGAGTGCATAGCGCTTCCTTGTGGACATCACGCTGGGTGGGCCTTAATTGGCCCACCCACATAAAATGGCGGCGCGCCCCCACGCACCCCCTCCTAAAATTCCCCCCCAACAGGTAGAAAATTCTGCCCATGAGTTCAGATCCTACTGAGGCAGTTGGGAAATTTAAATTCAGTTGATTAAGTAAATCTGGAATTTAAAAAAATTAATATCATTAATGGTGAACAAGAAATCACCAGATTGTCATAAAAATCCATCTCGTTTACTGAAGAAACATGGATGGCCTATATGTGACTCCAGACCCACAGCACTCTGATTGACTCTTAACTGCCCTCTGAAATGGTCTAGCAAGCCACTCAGTATTCAAATGTCCACAAAAAGAGCAGAGTAAGAACAAAAAAAAATGGACCACCTGCCCATCAACCGTGGCTTCAGTCAATCCAGCAAAGTTTTTCTCACTAATATCCAGGGATTTGTGCCAAAATTGGGAGAGATACCACACAGATTAGCCATATGCACAAAATCACTCTTTCAGCCAAGGTCCCACATTCCTCCATCACCATTCCTGTGTATATTCTGTCCCACTGGCAGTGCAGACCTACCAGAGGAGTCAGAGGTCCACAGTCAGGGATGAGTGGCCTTGGGAGTCTCCAACATTGATTCTGAACCCAATAAAGTGTTATAGCATCAGGTCAAATAGAGACAAGGAAACTTCCTGCTGATTATCACCTACTGTCCACCTTCAGCTGAGGAATCAGTACCCTTCTCTGTTGAACCTTACTCAGGAGAAGCATTGAGGGTTAGCAAGGGCACAGAATGCACTCTGGGTGGGGGGTTTCAATGTCCATTATCAAGGATGGCTCAGTAGCATCACTGCTGGCCAACTCCTGAGATCAGGGGGAAAACTTTCCACTGGTTGGAATCATACCTTGTACAAAGGAAGATAGCTGTCGTTGGCAGAGACCAATCATCTCAGCCCCAGGGCACCACTGCAGGAGTTCCCCTGGGCAGCAGCCAATGTCCAACCATCTTCAAGTGCTTCATTAACTTCCCTCATCATAATGTCAGCGTGCTGATGATTGCATAGTATTAGTTCCATTTGCACTTCTCAGATACTGAAGCAGTCCATACCCACCTACAGCAAGGTCTGGATAACATTCAGGTTTTGAATGTCCTTGACATTCATTGGCGTTACCATTGCTGAATCACCTACATCTTGGGGTTATCGTTGACTAAAAACTTAATTGGGCCAGCCACGTAAATACTGAGGCTACAAGGGCAAGTCAGGTGTGTGATGGAATACTCTCCACTTGCCTAGATGAATGAAGCTCCAACAACACTGAGAAAGCTCAGCACCATTCAGGGCAAAGTAGCCTGCTTGATCAGCACTACCATCAACCACCTTAAACATTCACTCACTCTATCACCAGTGCAACATGGGGCTGAATTCTCCGTTCGGCAAGCAGGGGCGGGGCCTACTCGGCGACACGTAAAATGGTGCACGGTGGTGTTGGGCGGGCATCCCGATGTCACCGAGCGTCATTTAGATTTCCAGCGCGGCGGGTGCGCAGCCAACTCGGCTCTGTGCCTCACCAAACTGTCAAAGACCTATTAAAGCCTGTTAAAAACTAATTTAAGCAATTAAATGAGCTGCCTGTCCAACTGTAAGGTTGGCGGGCTGGCGGAGAGCCCAGGTGGCCTTCGCATTTTTCATGAAACCTCATCCACAAGTTTGATGAGGTTTCATGAAACGTTTTAAAATTCAATAAAAACTTTAAAAATAATTCTTTGACATGTCCCAGCTCATGTGACAGGGCAGAATTTTGCCCTTGATGGGTGGGCAGGCCCCACCGGCTCGGCGACGGGCGGGCAGCCGATAGCCGCCACCGAAACAGGCCCCGCCGCCATTTTAAGCAGTCAGCCAATTAAAGCCCAGCAGCCTGCCCAACAGGAAGAGCTATGTGCTTCCTGTGTTGGGGGGGGGAGGGATACCCCAACTGTCAAAGTGCGCTCTTTCGCGCATGTGTGTGAAAGAGCGCACAGCTCCCTGAGACTAAGTGCTGTCTCAGGGAGATTAATGACAGTCTAAAAAACTTTAAAAATAGAAAAATAAAAAAATTAACATGTCCCCCTCACGTGACAATGTCACACGAGATGGGGCATGTTAATAAATATGACTAAAACTTTATTAAACTTTTTAAAAACAGACATGAAACCTCATCCCGCCAGTGGATGAGGTTTCGTGTTTGTTCAGAAGCCCGCTGGGGCTCCTGGCCTGCCCGCCAGCCTTAAGGTTGGACGGGCAGGGCCTTTAATTGCCGTAATGATCCTGTCAATGGCCTCAATTGGCCATTGACAGGTCGGCGGGCCCGCAGCTGATTTCACTGTCCGCCCGCCTTTCTGAATATTTAAATTGGGTGGGATGACATTGGGGATTCCCCCTGACGTCATCCTGCATTATTTTACGTATCAGCGAGCGGTCCCCGCCCCCAACTCGCCGACAGAAAAATTCAGGCCAGAGTGTCACATGAGGGGGCATGGTTTAAAAGTTTTTAATTATTTTATTTCAGTTTTTAATATATAAAACTGATCTCCCTGAGGTACCTCTGTGCCTCAGGGAGATTTCTGCGCTCTTTCATGTGCATGCGCGAAAGAGCGCAGGCCCCGACTCAGGGAATGTCCCCTCTCCCCCACCCACATAGCGCTTTTGGGCGAGCATCATGCTGGGCGGGCCTTAATTGGCTCACCCACGTAAAATGGCGGTGTGATCCCAATCAGGGGTGCTGATCGGGTTCACGCCCACCCCTGCCTGCCCCCCACACAACTACCCCCCAAAGGGTGGAAAATTTTTTCCATGGTTTCAGGTACTATCTACAAAGTGCATTGTAACAACTCACCAAGCACCATTTTGACAGCAGCTTCCAAACCTGTAAACTCTACCACCTAGAAGAACAGGGACAGTAAGCACATGGAAGCACCACCACCTTCTTGTTGTCTTTCAAGTTGCAAACCATCCTGATTTGGAACTTCACTGTCACTGGGTCAAAACCCCTGAACTGCAATGACAAAAGCCTGAACTGTCTCCATTCACAGTGGGAAAGAAGAGAGTGTTTATCAAAGTGAATTCCATTGCCCAACTGAGATGGCCATAATTTAGAGTATAATTTATTTTTTATTCATTCACAGGATGTGCGTTTCGCTGACTAGGCCGGCATTTATTGCCCATCCCTAGTTGCCCATGAGAAGGTGGTGGTGAGTTGCCTTCTAAAACCGCTGCAGTCCATGTGGTGTAGGTACACCCACAGTGCTGTTAGGAAGGGAGTTCTAGGATTTTGACCCAGCGACAGTGAAGGAATGGCGATATATTTCCAAGTCAGGATGGCGAGCGACTTGGAGGGGAACGTCCAGGTGGTGGTGTTCCCACGTACCTGCTGCCCTTGTCCTTCTAGATGGTAGTGGTCGTGGGTTTGGAAGGTGCTGTCTAAGGAGCTTTGGAGAATTTCTGCATTGCATCTTGTAGATGGTACACACTGCTGCTACTGTGCATCAGTGGTGTAGGGAACGAATGTTTGTGGATGTGGTGCCAATCAAGTGGGCTTTGTCCTGGACGGTGTCCAGCTTCTTGAGTGTTGTAGGAGCTGCACTCTTCCAGGCAAGTGGGGAGTATTGAATCACACTCCTGACTTGTGGCTTGTAGATGGTGAACAGGCTTTGGGGAGTCAGGAGGTGAGTCACTCATCTCACTATTGCTAGCTCTGACCTGCTCTTGTCGCCACAGTATTTATATGGCTAGTCCAATTCAGTTTCTGATCAATGGTAACCCCCAGGATGTTGATAGTGGGAGATTCAGTGGTGGTAATGCCATTGGAACATTAGGGCCATTGGTTGTATTCATTGGAGATGATCATTGCCTGACACTTGTGTGACACGAATGTTACTTGCCACTTGTCAGCTGAAGCCTGGATATTGTTAAGGTCTTGCTGCATATGGACATGGACTGCTTCAGCATCTGAGGAGTCACAAATGATGCTGAAAATTGTGCAATCCTCAGATCATCAGCGAACATCCTCACTTCTGACCTTATGATGGAAGGAAGGTCATTGATGAAGCAGCTGAAGATGGTTGGGCCTAGGACACTACCCTGAGGAACCTCTGCAGTGATGTCCTGGAGCTGAGATGACTGACCTCCAACAACCACAACCATCTTCCTTTGTGCTAGGTATGACTCCAATCGTCAGAGAGTTTTCCCCCTGATTCCCATTGACTCCAGTTTTGCTTGGGCACCTTGATGCCACACTCGGTCAAATGCTGCCTTGATGTCAAGGACAGTCACTCACCTCACCTCGGGTTCAGCTCTTTTGTCCATGTTTGAACCAAGTCTGTTATGAGGTCAGGAGCTGAGTGATCCTGGCAGAACCCAAACTGGGCATCAGTGAGCAGGTTATTGCTAAGCAAGTGCCACTTTAAAGCACTGTTGATGACCCCAATGGGGAATTGTTCACTTTATTCCAATTCCCCATTGCTCAGGTTACTGAAGATCCGTTAACTTTGCTTTGAAGTTCAAAAGGTTTACATTTAAAACAATTTTTGGTCCATGCTGTAACAGTGAAGTTTATATCCACAGATTCGCACTTGCTGATCTTGACCAGGCTGTGAGGTAATGATTGAGATGAAACATTTCTTCACAGGAAAGAAGGGAAGTCAAGGTGTCTATTCTCAATGGCCAGTAACAGAGCAACATATACAGAAAGGAGTCTGGTGAATGCAATCACTAAGGTTTAGAACCACAAAGATCTCATAGCCTGCTAACCAAATTATATTTTATAAAAATTCCCTATAATAGTACCAGCTGGGATCTGTGTAGCACTGACCTGTGTTGGGTGTTTAAACCCATGGACAAGCACACTTCAGTGCAGTATTGAAAGAGTGCTACATTATTGAAGGGTGCTGCACTATTGGAGGTGCTGCATTATTGAAGGAGTGCTGCATTATTTGAGGTGTGCTGCATTATTAGAGGAGTGCTGTATTATTGGAGGAGTTCTGCGTTATTGAAGGAGTGCTGCATTATTGGAAGAGTGTGGCATTATTGGATGAGCACTGCATTACTGAAGGAGTGCTGCATTATTGGAGGAGTGCTGCATTATTGGAGGAGTGCTGCATTATTGGAGCATTGCTGCATTTTTGAAGGAGTCTTGCATTATTGGAGGAGCGCTGCATTATTGAAGTAGTGTTGCATTATTGGAGGAGTGCTGCATTATTGGAGGAGTGCTGCATTATTGGAGGAGTGCTGTATTATTGGAGGAGCGGTGCATTATTGGAGAAGTGCTGCATTATTTGAGATGCTGCATTATTGAAGGAGTGCTGCATTATTGAAGGAGTGCTGCATTATTGAAGGAGTGCTACATTGTTGAAGGAGTGCTGCATTATTGAACGAGTGCTACATTGTTGAAGGAGTGCTGCATTATTGAAGGAGTGCTGCATTATTGGAGCAGTACTGTATTATTGAAGAAGTGCTGCATTATTGCAGGAATGTGGCATTGTTGGAGGTGTGCTGCATTATTGAAGGAGCATTGCATTATTGGAGGAGAGCTGCATTATTAAAGGAGTGCTGCATTATTGGATTATTGAAGGAGTGCATTATTGGAGGAGTGCTGCATTATGGAAGGAATGCTGCATTATTGGAGGCGCTGCATTATTGGAGGAGTGCTGTATTATTGGAGGAGTGCTGCATTATTAGAGGAGTGCTGCATTATTGGAGGTGCTGCATTATTGAAGGGGTGCTGCATTATTGGATGAGTGCTGCATTATTGGAGGTGCTGCATTATTGAAGGAGTGCTGCATTATTGGAGGAGTGCTGCATTATTGGAGGTGCTCCATTTTAGATACACAGATGAAAGGAAGAGATCCCACAGTACAATTTAAAGAAGAGTTGGTGAATTATCCCTTTCACCACAGCAAAAAAAAGACGATTAGCTGGTTGTTTATCTCACTGCTGTTTGTGGAATCTTGAGCAAATTGCTTTGCCTAAATAACAGAAGTGATGAGACCTTTTTTTAAAAAAGGTCATTTATTCACTACAAATTATTTTGGGAAATGCTGGGGACCTGAAAGATGTTTTATAAATGTAAGTTATTTAATTTCTATCTACAATCTAGGTCAATCTCCACTAATGCCTTACTTGTATACTTGTATATAAAACTTGGAAGTAAATTACGGTGAGTTTATTGTAATTATGTTGCTTGTTGCATAACAACTTGAAATATGCAATTTTATCCACTACCTTCAAAATAGTCAGGTGTAAAAAAAATCTTCCATTAGTTGAATTTATTTGCTACCTAGTAAAATGGAAACTTTTTCAAGGCCATATTCTTTTATATCTGTTTGGACATCTATTATTTCTTAGATATGTGCCTTTGACTTTTGATTAATCATCTATATTCTTTCCGTTGAACAGCATGAATGTACCCACAGTTTTTTTTTCACCTAGTGATATTTTTACTCATTTATTCACATACCCTGCAATTAATTAGTTTACTTTAGAAGAAGTATAGATTGAGTAAATGCTCAGAATTCTATCTACTAGATATCCAACGTCACAGCTCAACTATATAAAGTCATAGCTGTAACCATCAAACCCTCGAACTAAAGCCATGGCTTTCCTTTGGATTCTCTCCTGTCTTGCTTTCTTTGGCGGGGCTTATGGACGCCGTAAGTTATAACATATTGTAACATTGTATTTTAAGTTTCTATTTTATTCTACTCTGTTGTAATGGGGAGATTGACTCCTGTTTGTACATTGGCTTCCAACATAGACTGTGGGACGCCGGCCATCAGTCCTGTCATCACAGGCTATGCAAGAATCGTGAATGGTGAAGATGCCGTTCCAGGATCTTGGCCCTGGCAGGTCTCCCTTCAGGTAGGTTGAAGCTAAGGTTTCAGGTCTGTGTAACTCCTAGTCAGATATATTATGAACACCTTGCTCTGTTTAAAAAGGTCACCTTTCCAAAAAGGGCCAAATGCTCCTGGTCAGTTTGCACTGGGGGCTCTGTGTTCATTTTGATGAGCATTGAATTTCTGCCTATAATGTCGCTGAAGAATATGCCCTGGGCAAACAAATAATTTTCCATATAATATTGATAAAACAAAATAACACTGATGGTGCATCATCAACAGGAATGTGCTACCAGCAGCTCAAGGTCTTGCGTGAATCCATGGCCAGTTTCAAAGAATGCGAGGTGATGACTTAACCATGATGTCAGCTAATTTAGACATTTAAAAGTAAGGCGTGTTCAGATCAAAACATGTATGTATTTGTGAAAGTCAACCTCTGAACCAGTGACATGGGGCATCCAATGTGCTGCTCACTCATACTTCTGTCATAATTACCTCCCCCCCCACCACCTTCATACAAAGCCAGGGATGCGGGGATCAATGCTTGTAAGACTGATAATTCTAACAATAATGGTTCAAATATTGGATTTTTTTTTTGATTGATGCTTTCTTTTCTGCATTAGCAAAGGAATGGCTTTCATTTCTGTGGTGGCTCCTTGATTAACGAAAACTGGGTTGTTACTGCTGCCCATTGTGGTGTGAGGTAAGGTTACAGCATCAGCATCTTCAGAGTCTATATTAAATATATAAAGGGACATAACATTTATGAGCCTGATATTTTTTTCTGTAGCACAAGACACAATGTAGTTATTGGAGATTACGACAAATGCACAGCAGATGGAAAATCTCAGACCATTTCAGTTGCTAAGGTAGGAATGCTCCAATCTTCACAGTGAATTTTATTCAAGGTCTCATCGATTCAGTTTAAATATAGAAACTGAAATCAGTAACTGTCTTTAAAATAATCTAAAGCAGTAAAAGAATATTTCCAACAGTGTCTGTTCAAATTTGTCTTTTATTTTTTGTGTGCTAGTTTTTTTTTAATTAATCCTTTTTTAAAATAAACTCCTGTCTCTATATAATGTAACATATTTGCTGCATTGATTACTTTCCCAAGCTCAAATGCCTAACTTTGCTTTTTATTGAGAAACCCAAATGTAGGTCTCAGGCCCATATCACGGGACATGACCAGAGAAGGCCTGAGGCCCATAATACCTGGACATCACCGGGGAAGGGTCAATGTTCATTGTAAGACATCACCAGGGAAAGACTGATATTTGATAATGCAGGACATCACCAGAGAAGAGCCTGGGCTCATATTGTAGGGTTTGAGGCCTATGAGCAGCGCACCACCAGGAATAGCCAATGCCAATAGTGCAGAACATTGCCAGGGATAGAAGGGCCATGAGCCATGATGCAGGACATTGCCATGGGAAGAGCTAAGGGCCCTTATACAGTCCATCATTGACTGAAAGCAATGGCAAAGACCAGAAAAATCAAGAAATGGTTGGGAGGAACTAATCTGCGTCTTGTGTCTTACAGGCCATTACTCATCCTTATTGGGATCCAAAAACCATCAACTACGACATCACTCTTGTAAAGCTCTCAAGACCTGTTACGTTCAGTCAAATTGTATCCCCTGTTTGTCTAGCTGCTGCAAATGACAACTTCAGTGCTGGAAAGCTGTGTGCCACTACAGGATGGGGGCTGACTAGCTCCAATGGTATGACATCTCCATTGCTTTGGTGTGAGCAAAATTATGTTGACTGCCGTAATTGGATTTGAGAGAAAAAAAGTTGTTGGACATGAAGGGCTGGATTTAATGCTGCCCGTCATAGCAGGAAAGAAGCCGGCCAGACTCACTTAATCACAGGAAAGGCCAGTGTGAGTCTCCTGACAGCAGCAAAACCTCCCGCGGTTAAGTCGGAGGGCTGATGTGGGATTCCCAGCCACCAGCGACGGTGTGTCAATTAGACTCATAAATGAGCCAACTGATACCCACTATCGCTGAGCCCATTGCAATTTAGTGGTGCCTCAGGGGTGAAATGGGGGCCACATGGCTTTCCCATACCCTTGGAAGGCCATCCACAATATCCTCCCGGGGGAGTCCCTCGCCTAATAGGCATTCTGTGCCCGATCGTTGGACCAGGCAGCAGGCAGGCGAATGGCAGCAGAAAGCCACACCCCCTGCCCTTGTCTCCGACCCCCATGCCTCCTTGGTCCCACCACACCCACCCTACAATCCCCATCTCGCCTTCACTCACCTTTGGTCTGGGACCCCTGGGGTGATCCTGGGCATTGCTGCCAGCTACCACTGCTTCTGCTGAAGCTGGTGGCATGAGGAGCTGCCAGCTTCTGATTGGCTGGCAATGCTCAGTGGGTGGGACTTCTGCTGCCAGGATAGGTTATGTGAGGGTGCAAAAATTTGCCAGGTGGAGTATAATGTGGAAAAATGTGAAGTTGTCCTCTTTGGGGGGGAAGAATAGAAAAGCAGTATATTATTTAAAAGGAGAGAGACTGCAGGGTGCTGTGGTACAGAGGGATCTGGATAAATGAACCACAAAACGTTAGCATATAAGGTGCAGCAAGTAATTAGGAAGGCAAATTGGAATATTGGCCTTTATTACAAGGAGGATGGAGTATAAAAGTAAGGAAGTCTTGTTACAACTGCACAGGATATTGGTTAGGCCACACCTGGATTACCATGTACAGTTTTGGTTTCCTTGTTTAAGGATGGATATGTTTGCACTGAAGAGGGCTCATTAGGTTGATCCCTAGGATGAAGGGGTTATCGAATGAAGAAAAATTGAGCAGGTTGGGCTTATATTCATCGGTGTTTAGAAGAATGAGACATGATATTATTGAACTATATAGAGCAGAATCTTGCCCTTGGATGGCGTGCAGGCCCCACCGGCTTGGCGGCAGGCAGGCAGCTGACCCCCGCCACTGAAACGGGGCCCGCCGCCATTTTAAGTGGACAGGCCAATTAAGGTCCGCCCAGCGGCATCCCAGATGGGAAGCACTGTGCGCTTCCTGTGTGGGGGGGAGGGATTCCCCAAATGTCAAAGTGCGTTCTTTCGCGCATGTGCGCGTAAGAGTGCACTTCTCCCTGAGGCAAAGTCCTGTCTCAGGGAGAATACTGACAGTGTCAAAAACATTAAAAATAGAAACATTAAAAAATTATTAACATGTCCCCCTAATGTGACAATGTCACACGAGATGGGACATGTTAATAAAGAACACATAAACTTTATTAATTTTTTACAAAACGGACATGAAACTTCATCCCGCCAGTGGATGAAGTTTCATGAATAATCTGGAGCCCACTGGGGCTCCTGGCCTGCCCGCCAGCCTTAAGGTTGGACGGGCAGGTCTTTAATGACTTTAATTAGCCTGTCAATGGCCTCAATTGGCCATTGACAGGACAGCGGGTGGACAGCTGATTTTGCTGTCCGCCCGCCTTCCTAAAAATTTAAATGGACCGTGATGACGTCGGGGGTTCCTCCCAACGTCATCCCGCATCATTTTCCCCTCGGCGACCGGGCCCCGCCCCCAAATTGCCAAGGGGAAAATCCTGGCCATAAGATCTGAGGGCGATTGACAGGATAGATGTTGAGAAGCTGTTTCCCCTCGTGAGGGAAATCAAGAACTAGGGGGCATGGTTTTAAAATAAGAGGTCTCCCATTTAAGACAGAGATGAGGAGAGATTTTTTTCTCTCAGAGGACATAATCGTTGGAATTTTCTTTCCCAGGGAGGAGTGGAGGCAGAGTCATTGAATATATTCGAGGCTGAGTTAGACAGATTTTTGATCTACAAGTGAGTCAAGGATTATGGGGACAGGCTGGGAAGTGGAGTTAAGGCCACAATCAGATCAGCCATGATCTTATTGAATGGTGGAGCAGGCTCGAAGGGCCAAATGGCCTACTCCTGCTCCTATTTCTTATGGTTCTTATGTTCTCCTGGGGAGTAACCAGTTACAAGTCACTGTTGATTCTTTGTGTAATCTTGTTGAGCTCAGTTGCTGCCCTATCACATTTGTAACTGTTAAAGGAAGCATTTGATTTTATAGAGCTGTATCAGTTAGTTTCTGGGGTGGAAAAGGATCATCGCCATATTACTTTTAAAATAAACTGTGGGAGAAGGATACGGAGACAGCGATTTAAGCTATTTAAAAGTTACAGGGCGGTTCTTCCTGCAGAAAATGATCAACATTTGGATTGGAGATACAAGTAGAGTACTGCATGAGAAAGCTCTGGAATCTCTGAAAAGAGAACTAAATGGAACAATGGAGCAGTGTAGGGTTACTCCAGAGGGAAGGAATTAAGATGGGCTGAATGGCCTTCTCTATAATGGAGTATCTTTTGAGCTTATTTCAAAAAAAAGGAATGTGACAAATACTATCCATACCATTTATCTATAATGATATACTGCCCGGGATGTGCACTTAAGACCAAAGTATAAGTAATAAGCAGGAGTTGCAGTAAGGGCCCCAAACATTTCAAGAACAAGTGCTGTACAAACACAAATAACATTTTATTAGTTCAGGACGATCTAACAATCCTTTCCCCTGCCCTTCAGCTTTTAGAACGCCTTGCGTCCTGCAGCAGACATCTCTTCCCCTCTTGAGCAACACCATGTGCCAGAAATATTGGGGCAACATGGTCTCTGATCTGATGATCTGCGCTGGTGCTTCAGGTGCTTCCTCCTGTATGGTATGTAAACCTGCACTCAGAAAGGTTCATTCAGCATCATTCAGTGCTGCCTATTAAATCGGATTTGTTTGTTTACAGGGTGACTCGGGTGGACCTCTTGTCTGTCAGGAGGGAGGAGCCTGGTATCTGGTGGGAATCGTTTCCTGGGGCAGTGGCAATTGCTCCACGAGGAAGCCTGGAGTTTATGCCCGTGTGAGCAAATTCCGCAGCTGGATTGATGAGACACTTGCCATGAATTAAAAGAATATCTATATCATAGAATTCAAATAAAATAATTAGCAGCTGTTTATCGTTGTCAGAGTTTTTCTTGTAATTGAAGTACATGAGAACTGAGGTGTTAGTAAGAATGCCTTTGAGCAGAAACTAAATACTTCACAGGGAAACAGATGTACGGCTGGAGTAGTGACATAGTAATGTCCCATCACCAATATTATGAGCAGGGATGACGAGAGCCCCCAGCCGCAAGCGCAGCTCCAGTTTTTGAGTTTTTGATGTGTTGATAAAGTGTTATAGCATCAGGTCAAGCAGAGACAAGGAAACTTCCTGCTGATTATCACCTACTGTCCACCTTCAGCTGAGGAATCAGTACCCCTCTCTGTTGAACCTTACTCAGGAGAAGCATTGAGGGTTAGCAAGGGCACAGAATGCACTCTGGGTGGGGGGTTTCAATGTCCATTATCAAGGATGGCTCAGTAGCATCACTGCTGGCCAACTCCTGAGATCAGGGGGAAAACTTTCCACTGGTTGGAATCATACCTTGTACAAAGGAAGATAGCTGTCGTTGGCAGAGACCAATCATCTCAGCCCCAGGGCACCACTGCAGGAGTTCCCCTGGGCAGCAGCCAATGTCCAACCATCTTCAAGTGCTTCATTAACTTCCCTCATCATAATGTCAGCGTGCTGATGATTGCATAGTATTAGTTCCATTTGCACTTCTCAGATACTGAAGCAGTCCATACCCACCTACAGCAAGGTCTGGATAACATTCAGGTTTTGAACGTCCTTGACATTCATTGGCGTTACCATTGCTGAATCACCTACATCTTGGGGTTATCGCTGACTAAAAACTTAATTGGGCCAGCCACGTAAATACTGAGGCTACAAGGGCAAGTCAGGTGTGTGATGGAATACTCTCCACTTGCCTAGATGAATGAAGCTCCAACAACACTGAGAAAGCTCAGCACCATTCAGGGCAAAGTAGCCTGCTTGATCAGCACTACCATCAACCACCTTAAACATTCACTCACTCTATCACCAGTGCAACATGGGGCTGAATTCTCCGTTCGGCAAGCAGGGGCGGGGCCTACTCGGCGACACGTAAAATGGTGCACGGTGGTGTTGGGCGGGCATCCCGATGTCACCGAGCGTCATTTAGATTTCCAGCGCGGCGGGTGCGCAGCCAACTCGGCTCTGTGCCTCACCAAACTGTCAAAGACCTATTAAAGCCTGTTAAAAACTAATTTAAGCAATTAAATGAGCTGCCTGTCCAACTGTAAGGTTGGCGGGCTGGCGGAGAGCCCAGGTGGCCTTCGCATTTTTCATGAAACCTCATCCACAAGTTTGATGAGGTTTCATGAAACGTTTTAAAATTCAATAAAAACTTTAAAAATAATTCTTTGACATGTCCCAGCTCATGTGACAGGGCAGAATTTTGCCCTTGATGGGTGGGCAGGCCCCACCGGCTCGGCGACGGGCGGGCAGCCGATAGCCGCCACCGAAACAGGCCCCGCCGCCATTTTAAGCAGTCAGCCAATTAAAGCCCAGCAGCCTGCCCAACAGGAAGAGCTATGTGCTTCCTGTGTTGGGGGTGGGGAGGGATTCCCCAACTGTCAAAGTGCGCTCTTTCGCGCATGTGTGTGAAACAGCGGACAGCTCTCTGAGACTAAGTGCTGTCTCAGGGAGATTACTGACAGTCTAAAAAACTTTAAAAATAGAAAAATAAAAAAATTATTAACATGTCCCCCTCATGTGAAAATGTCACACGAGATGGGACATGCTAATAAATATGGCTAAAACTTTATTAAACTTTGTAAAAACAGACATGAAACCTCATCCCGCCAATGGATGATGTTTCGTGTTTGTTCAGAAGCCCGCTGGGGCTCCTGGCCTACCCGCCAGCCTTAAGGTTGGACGGGCAGGGCCTTTAATTGCCGTAATGATCCTGTCAATGGCCTCAATTGGCTGATTTCGCTGACCGCCCGCCTTTCTGAATATTTAAATTGGGTGGAATGACATTGGGGATTCCCCCTGACGTCATCCTGCATTATTTTACGTATCAGCGAGCGGTCCCCGCCCCCAACTCGCCGACAGAAAAATTCAGGCCAGAGTGTCACATGAGGGGGCATGGTTTAAAAGTTTTTAATTATTTTATTTCAGTTTTTAATATATCAAACTGATCTCCCTGAGGTACCTCTGTGCCTCAGGGAGATTTCTGCGCTCTTTCATGTGCATGCGCGAAAGAGCGCAGGCCCCGACTCAGGGAATGTCCCCCCCCCCACCCACATAGTGCTTTTGGGCGAGCATCATGCTGGGCGGGCCTTAATTGGCCCACCCACGTAAAATGGAGGTGTGACCCCAATATGGGGTGCTGATTGGGTTAATGCCCACCCCTGCCTGCCCCCCACACAACTCCCCCTCAAAGGTTGGAAAATTTTTTCCATGGTTTCAGAGTGTGCTATCTACAAAGTGCATTGTAACAACTCACCAAGCACCATTTTGACAGCACCTTCCAAACCTGTAAACTCTACCACCTAGAAGAACAGGGACAGTAAGCACATGGAAGCACCACCACCTTCTTGTTGTCTTTCAAGCTGCAAACCATCCTGATTTGGAACTTCACTGTCACTGGGTCAAAACCCCTGAACTCCCTCCCTATCACAACACTGTGGAAGCACCTTTAGCACACAGACTGCAGTGTTCAAGAAGGCAGTTGCCGACCATCTACTAGGGCATTTAGGGGTAGGTAATAAACACTGTCCTTGCCAGTGATATCCACATCCGTAAATAAATTAAAAGAAACACACCCAAAACTGATTGTTACTCGGCAAAGTAAGGCCACACATCATTTTGGAATACAATACAATTTTCAAAAGTACAACAATTCCATGAGGCCTTGCTCCATGTACAGCTAATTAAGGTAGTTCACATTAAATAATAACTTTACTATAGAAGCGATATGAGAGCTGCATCATGATCACCCATTTTCCCTGTAACCTATGGCCAGGTAGCCAGGCAGAAACCACTGAGAACTGCAATGACAAAAGCCTGAACTGTCTCCATTCACAGTGGGAAAGAAGAGAGTGTTTATCAAAGTGAATTCCATTGCCCAACTGAGATGGCCAAAGTTTAGAGTATAATTTATTTTTTATTCATTCACGGGATGTGCGTTTCGCTGACTAGGCCGGCATTTATTGCCCATCCCTAGTTGCCCATGAGAAGGTGATGGTGAGTTGCCTTCTAAAACCGCTGCAGTCCATGTGGTGTAGGTACACCCACAGTGCTGTTAGGAAGAGGGTTCTAGGATTTTGACCCAGCGACAGTGAAGGAATGGCGATATATTTCCAAGTCAGGATGGTGAGTGACTTGGAGGGGAACGTCCAGGTGGTGGTGTTCCCATGTACCTGCTGCCCTTGTCCTTCTAGATGGTAGTGGTCGTGGGTTTGGAAGGTGCTGTCTAAGGAGCTTTGGAGAATTTCTGCAGTGCATCTTGTAGATGGTACACACTGCTGCTACTGTGCATCAGTGGTGTAGGGAACGAATGTTTGTGGATGTGGTGCCAATCAAGTGGGCTTTGTCCTGGACGGTGTCCAGCTTCTTGAGTGTTGTAGGAGCTGCACTCTTCCAGGCAAGTGGGTAGTATTCCATCACACTCCTGACTTGTGGCTTGCCACTTGTCAGCCGATGCCTGGATATTGTTAAGGTCTTGCTGCATATGGACATGGACTGCTTCAGCATCTGAGGAGTCACAAATGGTGCTGAAAATTGTGCAATCCTCAGATCATCAGCGAACATCCTCACTTCTGACCTTATGATGGAAGGAAGGTCATTGATGAAGCAGCTGAAGATGGTTGGGCCTAGGACACTACCCTGAGGAACCTCTGCAGTGATGTCCTGGAGCTGAGATGACTGACCTCCAACAACCACAACCATCTTCCTTTGTGCTAGGTATGACTCCAATCGTCAGAGAGTTTTCCCCCTGATTCCCATTGACTCCAGTTTTGCTTGGGCACCTTGATGCCACACTCGGTCAAATGCTGCCTTGATGTCAAGGACAGTCACTCACCTCACCTCGGGTTCAGCTCTTTTGTCCATGTTTGAACCAAGTCTGTTATGAGGTCAGGAGCTGAGTGATCCTGGCAGAACCCAAACTGGGCATCAGTGAGCAGGTTATTGCTAAGCAAGTGCCACTTTGAAGCACTGTTGATGACCCCAATGGGGAATTGTTCACTTTATTCCAATTCCCCATTGCTCAGGTTACTGAAGATCCATTAACTTTGCTTTGAAGTTCAAAAGGTTTACATTTAAAACAATTTTTGGTCCATGCTGTAACAGTGAAGTTTATATCCACAGATTCGCACTTGCTGATCTTGACCAGGCTGTGAGGTAATGATTGAGATGAAGCATTCCTTCACAGGAAAGAAGGGAAGTCAAGGTGTCTATTCTCAATGGCCAGTAACAGAGCAACATATACAGAAAGGAGTCTGGTGAATGCAATCACTAAGGTTTAGAACCACAAAGATCTCATAGCCTGCTAACCAAATTATATTTTATAAAAATTCCCTATAATAGCACCAGCTTGGATCTGTGTAGCACTGACCTGTGTTGGGTGTTTAAACCCATGGACAAGCACACTTCGGTGCAGTATTGAAAGAGTGCTACATTATTGAAGGGTGCTGCACTATTGGAGGTGCTACATTATTGAAGGAGTGCTGCATTATTTGAGGTGTGCTGCATTATTAGAGGAGTGCTGCTTTATTGGAGGAGTGTTGCATTATTAGAGGAGTGCTGTATTATTGGAGGAGTTCTGCGTTATTGAAGGAGTGCTGCATTATTGGAAGAGTGTGGCATTATTGGCATTACTGAAGGAGTGCTGCATTATTGGAGGAGTGCTGCATTATTGGAGGAGTGCTGCATTATTGGAGCATTGCTGCATTTTTGAAGGAGTCTTGCATTATTGGAGGAGCGCTGCATTATTGAAGTAGTGTTGCATTATTGGAGGAGTGCTGCATTATTGGAGGAGTGCTGCATTATTGAAGGAGTACTGCATTATTGGAGGTGCTGCATTATTGGAGGAGTGTTGCATTATTGGAGGAGTGCTGCATTATTGGAGGTGCTGCATTATTGGAGGAGTGCTGTATTATTGGAGGAGTGCTGCATTATTGAAAGAGTGCTGCATTATTGAAAGAGTGCGGTATTATTGGATGAGCACTGCATTACTGAAGGAATGCTGCATTATTGGAGGAGTGTTGCATTATTGGAGGAGTGCTGCATTTTTGAAAGAGTCCTGTATTATTGCAGGAGCGGTGCATTATTGGAGAAGTGCTGCATTATTTGAGATGCTGCATTATTGAAGGAGTGCTGCATTATTGGAGGAGTGCTGCATTATTGAAGGAGTGTTGCATTATTGGAGTGCTGCATTGTTGGATTATTGAAGGAGTGCGTTGTTGAAAGAGTGCTGCATTATTGGAGGTGTGCTGCATTATTGAAGGAGTGCTGCATAATTGGAGGAGTGATGCATTATTGGAGGAGCACTGCATTACTGAAGGAGTGCTACATTATTGAAGGAGTGCTGCATTATTGCATGAGTGCTGCATTATTGAAGGAGTGCTGCATTATTGGAGCAGTACTGTATTATTGAAGGAGTGCTGCATTATTGCAGGAATGCGGCATTGTTGGAGGTGTGCTGCATTATTGAAGGAGCATTGCATTATTGGAGGAGAGCTGCATTATTAAAGGAGTGCTGCATTATTGGATTATTGAAGGATTGCATTATTGGAGGAGTGCTGCATTATGGAAGGAATGCTGCATTATTGGAGGAGTGCTGCATTATTAGAGGAGTGCTGCATTATTGGAGGTGCTGCATTATTGAAGGGGTGCTGCATTATTGGAGGAGTGCTGCATTATTGAAGGGGTGCTGCATTATTGAAGGGGTGCTGCATTATTGGAGGAGTGCTGCATTATTGGAGGTGCTGCATTATTGAAGGGGTGCTGCATTATTGAAGGGGTGCTGCATTATTGGAGGAGTGCTGCATTATTGGAGGTGCTCCATTTTAGATACACAGATGAAAGGAAGAGATCCCACAGTACAATTTAAAGAAGAGTTGGAGAATTATCCCTTTCACCACAGCAAAAAAAGACGATTAGCTGGTTGTTTATCTCACTGCTGTTTGTGGAATCTTGAGCAAATTGCTTTGCCTAAATAACAAAAGTGATGAGACCTTTTTTTAAAAAAGGTCATTTATTCACTACAAATTATTTTGGGAAATGCTGGGGACCTGAAAGATGTTTTATAAATGTAAGTTATTTAATTTCTATCTACAATCTAGGTCAATCTCTACTAATGCCTTACTTGTATACTTGTATATAAAACTTGGAAGTAAATTATGGTGAGTTTATTGTAATTATGTTGCTTGTTGCATAACAACTTGAAATATGCAATTTTATCCACTACCTTCAAAATAGTCAGGTGTAAAAAAAATCTTCCATTAGTTGAATTTATTTGCTACCTAGTAAAATGGAAACTTTTTCAAGGCCATATTCTTTTATATCTGTTTGGACATCTATTATTTCTTAGATATGTGCCTTTGACTTTTGATTAATCATCTATATTCTTTCCGTTGAACGGCTTGAATGTACCCACAGTTTTTTTTTCACCTAGTGATATTTTTACTCATTTATTCACATACCCTGCAATTAATTAGTTTACTTTAGAAGAAGTATAGATTGAGTAAATGCTCAGAATTCTATCTACTAGATATCCAACGTCACAGCTCAACTATATAAAGTCATAGCTGTAACCATCAAACCCTCGAACTAAAGCCATGGCTTTCCTTTGGATTCTCTCCTGTCTTGCTTTCTTTGGCGGGGCTTATGGACGCCGTAAGTTATAACATATTGTAACATTGTATTTTAAGTTTCTATTTTATTCTACTCTGTTGTAATGGGGAGATTGACTCCTGTTTGTACATTGGCTTCCAACATAGACTGTGGGACGCCGGCCATCAGTCCTGTCATCACAGGCTATGCAAGAATCGTGAATGGTGAAGATGCCGTTCCAGGATCTTGGCCCTGGCAGGTCTCCCTTCAGGTAGGTTGAAGCTAAGGTTTCAGGTCTGTGTAACTCCTAGTCAGATATATTATGAACACCTTGCTCTGTTTAAAAAGGTCACCTTTCCAAAAAAGGGCCAAACGCTCCTGGTCAGTTTGCACTGGGGGCTCTGTGTTCATTTAGATGAGCATTGAATTTCTGCCTATAATGTCGCTGAAGAATATGCCCTGGGCAAACAAATAATTTTCCATATAATATTGATAAAACAAAATAACACTGATGGTGCATCATCAATAGGAATGTGCTACCAGCAGCTCAAGGTCTTG
Source organism: Cetorhinus maximus (assembly GCF_964194155.1). Lineage (NCBI taxonomy): Eukaryota > Metazoa > Chordata > Chondrichthyes > Lamniformes > Cetorhinidae > Cetorhinus > Cetorhinus maximus. Next base: position 99,614,348 of record NC_135884.1, read on the forward strand.
CGCGAATCCATGGCCAGTTTCAAAGAATGCGAAGTGATGACTTAACCATGATGTCAGCTAATTTAGACATTTAAAAGTAAGGCGTGTTCAGATCAAAACATGTACGTATTTGTGAAAGTCAACCTCTGAACCAGTGATATGGGGCATCCAATGTGCTGCTCACTCATACTTCTGTCATAATTACCTCCCCCCCCACCACCTTCATACAAAGCCAGGGATGTGAGGATCAATGCTTGTAAGACTGATAATTCTAACAATAATGGTTCAAATATTGGATTTTTTTTTTGATTGATGCTTTCTTTTCTGCATTAGCAAAGGAATGGCTTTCATTTCTGTGGTGGCTCCTTGATTAACGAAAACTGGGTTGTTACTGCTGCCCATTGTGGTGTGAGGTAAGGTTACAGCATCAGCATCTTCAGAGTCTATATTAAATATATAAAGGGACATAATATTTATGAGCCTGATATTTTTTTCTGTAGCACAAGACACAATGTAGTTATTGGAGATTACGACAAATGCACAGCAGATGGAAAATCTCAGACCATTTCAGTTGCTAAGGTAGGAATGCTCCAATCTTCACAGTGAATTTTATTCAAGGTCTCATCGATTCAGTTTAAATATAGAAACTGAAATCAGTAACTGTCTTTAAAATAATCTAAAGCAGTAAAAGAATATTTCCAACAGTGTCTGTTCAAATTTGTCTTTTATTTTTTGTGTGCTAGTTTTTTTTTAATTAATCCTTTTTTAAAATAAACTCCTGTCTCTATATAATGTAACATATTTGCTGCATTGATTACTTTCCCAAGCTCAAATGCCTAACTTTGCTTTTTATTGAGAAACCCAAATGTAGGTCTCAGGCCCATATTACGGGACATGACCAGAGAAGGCCTGAGGCCCATAATACTTGGACATCACCGGGGAAGGGTCAAAGTTCATTGTAAGACATCACCAGGGAAAGACTGATATTTGATAATGCAGGACATCACCAGAGAAGAGCCTGGGCTCATATTGTAGGGTTTGAGGCCTATGAGCAGCGCACCACCAGGAATAGCCAATGCCAATAGTGCAGAACATTGCCAGGGATAGAAGGGCCATGAGCCATGATGCAGGACATTGCCATGGGAAGAGCTAAGGGCCCTTATACAGTCCATCATTGACTGAAAGCAATGGCAAAGACCAGAAAAATCAAGAAATGTTTGGGAGGAACTAATCTGCGTCTTGTGTCTTACAGGCCATTACTCATCCTTATTGGGATCCAAAAACCATCAACTACGACATCACTCTTGTAAAGCTCTCAAGACCTGTTACGTTCAGTCAAATTGTATCCCCTGTTTGTCTAGCTGCTGCAAATGACAACTTCAGTGCTGGAAAGCTGTGTGCCACTACAGGATGGGGGCTGACTAGCTCCAATGGTATGACATCTCCATTGCTTTGGTGTGAGCAAAGTTATGTTGACTGCCGTAATTGGATTTGAGAGAAAAAAAGTTGTTGGACATGAAGGGCTGGATTTAATGCTGCCCGTCATAGCAGGAAAGAAGCCGGCCAGACTCACTTAATCACAGGAAAGGCCAGTGTGAGTCTCCTGACAGCAGCAAAACCTCCCGCGGTTAAGTCGGAGGGCTGATGTGGGATTCCCAGCCACCAGCGACGGTGTGTCAATTAGACTCATAAATGAGCCAACTGATACCCACTATCGCTGAGCCCATTGCAATTTAGTGGTGCCTCAGGGGTGAAATGGGGGCCACATGGCTTTCCCATACCCTTGGAAGGCCATCCACAATATCCTCCCGGGGGAGTCCCTCGCCTAATAGGCATTCTGTGCCCGATCGTTGGACCAGGCAGCAGGCAGGTGAATGGCGGCAGAAAGCCACACCCCCTGCCCTTGTCTCCGACCCCCATGCCTCCTTGGTCCCACCACACCCACCCTACAATCCCCATCTCGCCTTCACTCACCTTTGGTCTGGGACCCCTGGGGTGATCCTGGGCATTGCTGCCTGCTACCACTGCTTTTGCTGAAGCTGGTGGCATGAGGAGCTGCCAGCTTCTGATTGGCTGGCAATGCTCAGTGGGTGGGACTTCTGCTGCCAGGATAGGTTATGTGAGGGTGCAAAAATTTGCCAGGTGGAGTATAATGTGGAAAAATGTGAAGTTGTCCTCTTTGGGGGGGAAGAATAGAAAAGCAGTATATTATTTAAAAGGAGAGAGACTGCAGGGTGCTGTGGTACAGAGGGATCTGGATAAATGAACCACAAAACGTTAGCATATAAGGTGCAGCAAGTAATTAGGAAGGCAAATTGGAATATTGGCCTTTATTACAAGGAGGATGGAGTATAAAAGTAAGGAAGTCTTGTTACAACTGCACAGGATATTGGTTAGGCCACACCTGGATTACCATGTACAGTTTTGGTTTCCTTGTTTAAGGATGGATATATTTGTACTAAAGAGGGCTCATTAGGTTGATCCCTAGGATGAAGGGGTTATCGAATGAAGAAAAATTGAGCAGGTTGGGCTTATATTCATCGGTGTTTAGAAGAATGAGACATGATATTATTGAACTATATAGAGCAGAATCTTGCCCTTGGATGGCGTGCAGGCCCCACCGGCTTGGCGGCAGGCAGGCAGCTGACCCCCGCCACTGAAACGGGGCCCGCCGCCATTTTAAGTGGACAGGCCAATTAAGGTCCGCCCGGCGGCATCCCAGATGGGAAGCACTGTGCGCTTCCTGTGTGGGGGGGAGGGATTCCCCAAATGTCAAAGTGCGTTCTTTCGCGCATGTGCGCGTAAGAGTGCACTTCTCCCTGAGGCAAAGTCCTGTCTCAGGGAGAATACTGACAGTGTCAAAAACATTAAAAATAGAAACATTAAAAAATTATTAACATGTCCCCCTAATGTGACAATGTCACACGAGATGGGACGTGTTAATAAAGAACACATAAACTTTATTAATTTTTTACAAAACGGACATGAAACTTCATCCCGCCAGTGGATGAAGTTTCATGAATAATCTGGAGCCCACTGGGGCTCCTGGCCTGCCCGCCAGCCTTAAGGTTGGACGGGCAGGTCTTTAATGACTTTAATTAGCCTGTCAATGGCCTCAATTGGCCATTGACAGGTCAGCGGGTGGACAGCTGATTTTGCTGTCCGCCCGCCTTCCTAAAAATTTAAATGGACCGTGATGACGTCGGGGGTTCCTCCCAACGTCATCCCGCATCATTTTCCCCTCGGCGACCGGGCCCCGCCCCCAAATCGCCAAGGGGAAAATCCTGGCCATAAGATCTGAGGGCGATTGACAGGATAGATGTTGAGAAGCTGTTTCCCCTCGTGAGGGAAATCAAGAACTAGGGGGCATGGTTTTAAAATAAGAGGTCTCCCATTTAAGACAGAGATGAGGAGAGATTTTTTTCTCTCAGAGGACATAATCGTTGGAATTTTCTTTCCCAGGGAGGAGTGGAGGCAGAGTCATTGAATATATTCGAGGCTGAGTTAGACAGATTTTTGATCTACAAGTGAGTCAAGGATTATGGGGACAGGCTGGGAAGTGGAGTTAAGGCCACAATCAGATCAGCCATGATCTTATTGAATGGTGGAGCAGGCTCGAAGGGCCAAATGGCCTACTCCTGCTCCTATTTCTTATGGTTCTTATGTTCTCCTGGGGAGTAACCAGTTACAAGTCACTGTTGATTCTTTGTGTAATCTTGTTGAGCTCAGTTGCTGCCCTATCACATTTGTAACTGTTAAAGGAAGCATTTGATTTTATAGAGCTGTATCAGTTAGTTTCTGGGGTGGAAAAGGATCATCGCCATATTACTTTTAAAATAAACTGTGGGAGAAGGATACGGAGACAGCGATTTAAGCTATTTAAAAGTTACAGGGCGGTTCTTCCTGCAGAAAATGATCAACATTTGGATTGGAGATACAAGTAGAGTACTGCATGAGAAAGCTCTGGAATCTCTGAAAAGAGAACTAAATGGAACAATGGAGCAGTGTAGGGTTACTCCAGAGGGAAGGAATTAAGATGGGCTGAATGGCCTTCTCTATAATGGAGTATCTTTTGAGCTTATTTCAAAAAAAAGGAATGTGACAAATACTATCCATACCATTTATCTATAATGATATACTGCCCGGGATGTGCACTTAAGACCAAAGTATAAGTAATAAGCAGGAGTTGCAGTAAGGGCCCCAAACATTTCAAGAACAAGTGCTGTACAAACACAAATAACATTTTATTAGTTCAGGACGATCTAACAATCCTTTCCCCTGCCCTTCAGCTTTTAGAACGCCTTGCGTCCTGCAGCAGACATCTCTTCCCCTCTTGAGCAACACCATGTGCCAGAAATATTGGGGCAACATGGTCTCTGATCTGATGATCTGCGCTGGTGCTTCAGGTGCTTCCTCCTGTATGGTATGTAAACCTGCACTCAGAAAGGTTCATTCAGCATCATTCAGTGCTGCCTATTAAATCGGATTTGTTTGTTTACAGGGTGACTCGGGTGGACCTCTTGTCTGTCAGGAGGGAGGAGCCTGGTATCTGGTGGGAATCGTTTCCTGGGGCAGTGGCAATTGCTCCACGAGGAAGCCTGGAGTTTATGCCCGTGTGAGCAAATTCCGCAGCTGGATTGATGAGACACTTGCCATGAATTAAAAGAATATCTATATCATAGAATTCAAATAAAATAATTAGCAGCTGTTTATCGTTGTCAGAGTTTTTCTTGTAATTGAAGTACATGAGAACTGAGGTGTTAGTAAGAATGCCTTTGAGCAGAAACTAAATACTTCACAGGGAAACAGATGTACGGCTGGAGTAGTGACATAGTAATGTCCCATCACCAATATTATGAGCAGGGATGACGAGAGCCCCCAGCCGCAAGCGCAGCTCCAGTTTTTGAGTTTTTGATGTGTTGATAAAGTGTTATAGCATCAGGTCAAGCAGAGACAAGGAAACTTCCTGCTGATTATCACCTACTGTCCACCTTCAGCTGAGGAATCAGTACCCCTCTCTGTTGAACCTTACTCAGGAGAAGCATTGAGGGTTAGCAAGGGCACAGAATGCACTCTGGGTGGGGGGTTTCAATGTCCATTATCAAGGATGGCTCAGTAGCATCACTGCTGGCCAACTCCTGAGATCAGGGGGAAAACTTTCCACTGGTTGGAATCATACCTTGTACAAAGGAAGATAGCTGTCGTTGGCAGAGACCAATCATCTCAGCCCCAGGGCACCACTGCAGGAGTTCCCCTGGGCAGCAGCCAATGTCCAACCATCTTCAAGTGCTTCATTAACTTCCCTCATCATAATGTCAGCGTGCTGATGATTGCATAGTATTAGTTCCATTTGCACTTCTCAGATACTGAAGCAGTCCATACCCACCTACAGCAAGGTCTGGATAACATTCAGGTTTTGAATGTCCTTGACATTCATTGGCGTTACCATTGCTGAATCACCTACATCTTGGGGTTATCGTTGACTAAAAACTTAATTGGGCCAGCCACGTAAATACTGAGGCTACAAGGGCAAGTCAGGTGTGTGATGGAATACTCTCCACTTGCCTAGATGAATGAAGCTCCAACAACACTGAGAAAGCTCAGCACCATTCAGGGCAAAGTAGCCTGCTTGATCAGCACTACCATCAACCACCTTAAACATTCACTCACTCTATCACCAGTGCAACATGGGGCTGAATTCTCCGTTCGGCAAGCAGGGGCGGGGCCTACTCGGCGACACGTAAAATGGTGCACGGTGGTGTTGGGCGGGCATCCCGATGTCACCGAGCGTCATTTAGATTTCCAGCGCGGCGGGTGCGCAGCCAACTCGGCTCTGTGCCTCACCAAACTGTCAAAGACCTATTAAAGCCTGTTAAAAACTAATTTAAGCAATTAAATGAGCTGCCTGTCCAACTGTAAGGTTGGCGGGCTGGCGGAGAGCCCAGGTGGCCTTCGCATTTTTCATGAAACCTCATCCACAAGTTTGATGAGGTTTCATGAAACGTTTTAAAATTCAATAAAAACTTTAAAAATAATTCTTTGACATGTCCCAGCTCATGTGACAGGGCAGAATTTTGCCCTTGATGGGTGGGCAGGCCCCACCGGCTCGGCGACGGGCGGGCAGCCGATAGCCGCCACCGAAACAGGCCCCGCCGCCATTTTAAGCAGTCAGCCAATTAAAGCCCAGCAGCCTGCCCAACAGGAAGAGCTATGTGCTTCCTGTGTTGGGGGTGGGGAGGGAATCCCCAACTGTCAAAGTGCGCTCTTTCGCGCATGTGTGTGAAACAGCGGACAGCTCTCTGAGACTAAGTGCTGTCTCAGGGAGATTACTGACAGTCTAAAAAACTTTAAAAATAGAAAAATAAAAAAATTATTAACATGTCCCCCTCATGTGAAAATGTCACACGAGATGGGACATGCTAATAAATATGGCTAAAACTTTATTAAACTTTGTAAAAACAGACATGAAACCTCATCCCGCCAATGGATGATGTTTCGTGTTTGTTCAGAAGCCCGCTGGGGCTCCTGGCCTACCCGCCAGCCTTAAGGTTGGACGGGCAGGGCCTTTAATTGCCGTAATGATCCTGTCAATGGCCTCAATTGGCCATTGACAGGTCGGCGGGCCCGCAGCTGATTTCGCTGACCGCCCGCCTTTCTGAATATTTAAATTGGGTGGGATGACATTGGGGATTCCCCCTGATGTCATCCTGCATTATTTTACGTATCAGCGAGCGGTCCCCGCCCCCAACTCGCCGACAGAAAAATTCAGGCCAGAGTGTCACATGAGGGGGCATGGTTTAAAAGTTTTTAATTATTTTATTTCAGTTTTTAATATATCAAACTGATCTCCCTGAGGTACCTCTGTGCCTCAGGGAGATTTCTGCGCTCTTTCATGTGCATGCGCGAAAGAGCGCAGGCCCCGACTCAGGGAATGTCCCCCCCCCCACCCACATAGTGCTTTTGGGCGAGCATCATGCTGGGCGGGCCTTAATTGGCCCACCCACGTAAAATGGAGGTGTGACCCCAATATGGGGTGCTGATTGGGTTAATGCCCACCCCTGCCTGCCCCCCACACAACTCCCCCTCAAAGGTTGGAAAATTTTTTCCATGGTTTCAGAGTGTGCTATCTACAAAGTGCATTGTAACAACTCACCAAGCACCATTTTGACAGCACCTTCCAAACCTGTAAACTCTACCACCTAGAAGAACAGGGACAGTAAGCACATGGAAGCACCACCACCTGTCTTTCAAGCTGCAAACCATCCTGATTTGGAACTTCACTGTCACTGGGTCAAAACCTCTGAACTCCCTCCCTATCACAACACTGTGGAAGCACCTTTAGCACACAGACTGCAGTGTTCAAGAAGGCAGTTGCCGACCATCTACTAGGGCATTTAGGGGTAGGTAATAAACACTGTCCTTGCCAGTGATATCCACATCCGTAAATAAATTAAAAGAAACACACCCAAAACTGATTGTTACTCGGCAAAGTAAGGCCACACATCATTTTGGAATACAATACAATTTTCAAAAGTACAACAATTCCATGAGGCCTTGCTCCATGTACAGCTAATTAAGGTAGTTCACATTAAATAATAACTTTACTATAGAAGCGATATGAGAGCTGCATCATGATCACCCATTTTCCCTGTAACCTATGGCCAGGTAGCCAGGCAGAAACCACTGAGAACTGCAATGACAAAAGCCTGAACTGTCTCCATTCACAGTGGGAAAGAAGAGAGTGTTTATCAAAGTGAATTCCATTGCCCAACTGAGATGGCCAAAGTTTAGAGTATAATTTATTTTTTATTCATTCACGGGATGTGCGTTTCGCTGACTAGGCCGGCATTTATTGCCCATCCCTAGTTGCCCATGAGAAGGTGATGGTGAGTTGCCTTCTAAAACCGCTGCAGTCTATGTGGTGTAGGTACACCCACAGTGCTGTTAGGAAGAGGGTTCTAGGATTTTGACCCAGCGACAGTGAAGGAATGGCGATATATTTCCAAGTCAGGATGGTGAGTGACTTGGAGGGGAACGTCCAGGTGGTGGTGTTCCCATGTACCTGCTGCCCTTGTCCTTCTAGATGGTAGTGGTCGTGGGTTTGGAAGGTGCTGTCTAAGGAGCTTTGGAGAATTTCTGCAGTGCATCTTGTAGATGGTACACACTGCTGCTACTGTGCATCAGTGGTGTAGGGAACGAATGTTTGTGGATGTGGTGCCAATCAAGTGGGCTTTGTCCTGGACGGTGTCCAGCTTCTTGAGTGTTGTAGGAGCTGCACTCTTCCAGGCAAGTGGGTAGTATTCCATCACACTCCTGACTTGTGGCTTGCCACTTGTCAGCCGATGCCTGGATATTGTTAAGGTCTTGCTGCATATGGACATGGACTGCTTCAGCATCTGAGGAGTCACAAATGGTGCTGAAAATTGTGCAATCCTCAGATCATCAGCGAACATCCTCACTTCTGACCTTATGATGGAAGGAAGGTCATTGATGAAGCAGCTGAAGATGGTTGGGCCTAGGACACTACCCTGAGGAACCTCTGCAGTGATGTCCTGGAGCTGAGATGACTGACCTCCAACAACCACAACCATCTTCCTTTGTGCTAGGTATGACTCCAATCGTCAGAGAGTTTTCCCCCTGATTCCCATTGACTCCAGTTTTGCTTGGGCACCTTGATGCCACACTCGGTCAAATGCTGCCTTGATGTCAAGGACAGTCACTCACCTCACCTCGGGTTCAGCTCTTTTGTCCATGTTTGAACCAAGTCTGTTATGAGGTCAGGAGCTGAGTGATCCTGGCAGAACCCAAACTGGGCATCAGTGAGCAGGTTATTGCTAAGCAAGTGCCACTTTGAAGCACTGTTGATGACCCCAATGGGGAATTGTTCACTTTATTCCAATTCCCCATTGCTCAGGTTACTGAAGATCCATTAACTTTGCTTTGAAGTTCAAAAGGTTTACATTTAAAACAATTTTTGGTCCATGCTGTAACAGTGAAGTTTATATCCACAGATTCGCACTTGCTGATCTTGACCAGGCTGTGAGGTAATGATTGAGATGAAGCATTCCTTCACAGGAAAGAAGGGAAGTCAAGGTGTCTATTCTCAATGGCCAGTAACAGAGCAACATATACAGAAAGGAGTCTGGTGAATGCAATCACTAAGGTTTAGAACCACAAAGATCTCATAGCCTGCTAACCAAATTATATTTTATAAAAATTCCCTATAATAGCACCAGCTTGGATCTGTGTAGCACTGACCTGTGTTGGGTGTTTAAACCCATGGACAAGCACACTTCGGTGCAGTATTGAAAGAGTGCTACATTATTGAAGGGTGCTGCACTATTGGAGGTGCTACATTATTGAAGGAGTGCTGCATTATTTGAGGTGTGCTGCATTATTAGAGGAGTGCTGCTTTATTGGAGGAGTGTTGCATTATTAGAGGAGTGCTGTATTATTGGAGGAGTTCTGCGTTATTGAAGGAGTGCTGCATTATTGGAAGAGTGTGGCATTATTGGCATTACTGAAGGAGTGCTGCATTATTGGAGGAGTGCTGCATTATTGGAGGAGTGCTGCATTATTGGAGCATTGCTGCATTTTTGAAGGAGTCTTGCATTATTGGAGGAGCACTGCATTATTGAAGTAGTGTTGCATTATTGGAGGAGTGCTGCATTATTGGAGGAGTGCTGCATTATTGAAGGAGTACTGCATTATTGGAGGTGCTGCATTATTGGAGGAGTGTTGCATTATTGGAGGAGTGCTGCATTATTGGAGGTGCTGCATTATTGGAGGAGTGCTGTATTATTGGAGGAGTGCTGCATTACTGAAGGAATGCTGCATTATTGGAGGAGTGTTGCATTATTGGAGGAGTGCTGCATTTTTGAAAGAGTCCTGTATTATTGCAGGAGCGGTGCATTATTGGAGAAGTGCTGCATTATTTGAGATGCTGCATTATTGAAGGAGTGCTGCATTATTGGAGGAGTGCTGCATTATTGAAGGAGTGTTGCATTATTGGAGTGCTGCATTGTTGGATTATTGAAGGAGTGCGTTGTTGAAAGAGTGCTGCATTATTGGAGGTGTGCTGCATTATTGAAGGAGTGCTGCATAATTGGAGGAGTGATGCATTATTGGAGGAGCACTGCATTACTGAAGGAGTGCTACATTATTGAAGGAGTGCTGCATTATTGCATGAGTGCTGCATTATTGAAGGAGTGCTGCATTATTGGAGCAGTACTGTATTATTGAAGGAGTGCTGCATTATTGCAGGAATGCGGCATTGTTGGAGGTGTGCTGCATTATTGAAGGAGCATTGCATTATTGGAGGAGAGCTGCATTATTAAAGGAGTGCTGCATTATTGGATTATTGAAGGATTGCATTATTGGAGGAGTGCTGCATTATGGAAGGAATGCTGCATTATTGGAGGAGTGCTGCATTATTAGAGGAGTGCTGCATTATTGGAGGTGCTGCATTATTGAAGGGGTGCTGCATTATTGGAGGAGTGCTGCATTATTGAAGGGGTGCTGCATTATTGAAGGGGTGCTGCATTATTGGAGGAGTGCTGCATTATTGGAGGTGCTGCATTATTGAAGGGGTGCTGCATTATTGAAGGGGTGCTGCATTATTGGAGGAGTGCTGCATTATTGGAGGTGCTCCATTTTAGATACACAGATGAAAGGAAGAGATCCCACAGTACAATTTAAAGAAGAGTTGGAGAATTATCCCTTTCACCACAGCAAAAAAAGACGATTAGCTGGTTGTTTATCTCACTGCTGTTTGTGGAATCTTGAGCAAATTGCTTTGCCTAAATAACAAAAGTGATGAGACCTTTTTTTAAAAAAGGTCATTTATTCACTACAAATTATTTTGGGAAATGCTGGGGACCTGAAAGATGTTTTATAAATGTAAGTTATTTAATTTCTATCTACAATCTAGGTCAATCTCTACTAATGCCTTACTTGTATACTTGTATATAAAACTTGGAAGTAAATTATGGTGAGTTTATTGTAATTATGTTGCTTGTTGCATAACAACTTGAAATATGCAATTTTATCCACTACCTTCAAAATAGTCAGGTGTAAAAAAAATCTTCCATTAGTTGAATTTATTTGCTACCTAGTAAAATGGAAACTTTTTCAAGGCCATATTCTTTTATATCTGTTTGGACATCTATTATTTCTTAGATATGTGCCTTTGACTTTTGATTAATCATCTATATTCTTTCCGTTGAACGGCTTGAATGTACCCACAGTTTTTTTTTCACCTAGTGATATTTTTACTCATTTATTCACATACCCTGCAATTAATTAGTTTACTTTAGAAGAAGTATAGATTGAGTAAATGCTCAGAATTCTATCTACTAGATATCCAACGTCACAGCTCAACTATATAAAGTCATAGCTGTAACCATCAAACCCTCGAACTAAAGCCATGGCTTTCCTTTGGATTCTCTCCTGTCTTGCTTTCTTTGGCGCAGCTTATGGACACCGTAAGTTATAACATATTGTAACATTGTATTTTAAGTTTCTATTTTATTCTACTCTGTTGTAATGGGGAGATTGACTCCTGTTTGTACATTGGCTTCCAACATAGACTGTGGGACGCCGGCCATCAGTCCTGTCATCACAGGCTATGCAAGAATCGTGAATGGTGAAGATGCCGTTCCAGGATCTTGGCCCTGGCAGGTCTCCCTTCAGGTAGGTTGAAGCTAAGGTTTCAGGTCTGTGTAACTCCTAGTCAGATATATTATGAACACCTTGCTCTGTTTAAAAAGGTCACCTTTCCAAAAAAGGGCCAAACGCTCCTGGTCAGTTTGCACTGGGGGCTCTGTGTTCATTTAGATGAGCATTGAATTTCTGCCTATAATGTCGCTGAAGAATATGCCCTGGGCAAACAAATAATTTTCCATATAATATTGATAAAACAAAATAACACTGATGGTGCATCATCAATAGGAATGTGCTACCAGCAGCTCAAGGTCTTGCGCGAATCCATGGCCAGTTTCAAAGAATGCGAAGTGATGACTTAACCATGATGTCAGCTAATTTAGACATTTAAAAGTAAGGCGTGTTCAGATCAAAACATGTACGTATTTGTGAAAGTCAACCTCTGAACCAGTGATATGGGGCATCCAATGTGCTGCTCACTCATACTTCTGTCATAATTACCTCCCCCCCCACCACCTTCATACAAAGCCAGGGATGTGAGGATCAATGCTTGTAAGACTGATAATTCTAACAATAATGGTTCAAATATTGGATTTTTTTTTTGATTGATGCTTTCTTTTCTGCATTAGCAAAGGAATGGCTTTCATTTCTGTGGTGGCTCCTTGATTAACGAAAACTGGGTTGTTACTGCTGCCCATTGTGGTGTGAGGTAAGGTTACAGCATCAGCATCTTCAGAGTCTATATTAAATATATAAAGGGACATAATATTTATGAGCCTGATATTTTTTTCTGTAGCACAAGACACAATGTAGTTATTGGAGATTACGACAAATGCACAGCAGATGGAAAATCTCAGACCATTTCAGTTGCTAAGGTAGGAATGCTCCAATCTTCACAGTGAATTTTATTCAAGGTCTCATCGATTCAGTTTAAATATAGAAACTGAAATCAGTAACTGTCTTTAAAATAATCTAAAGCAGTAAAAGAATATTTCCAACAGTGTCTGTTCAAATTTGTCTTTTATTTTTTGTGTGCTAGTTTTTTTTTAATTAATCCTTTTTTAAAATAAACTCCTGTCTCTATATAATGTAACATATTTGCTGCATTGATTACTTTCCCAAGCTCAAATGCCTAACTTTGCTTTTTATTGAGAAACCCAAATGTAGGTCTCAGGCCCATATTACGGGACATGACCAGAGAAGGCCTGAGGCCCATAATACCTGGACATCACCGGGGAAGGGTCAAAGTTCATTGTAAGACATCACCAGGGAAAGACTGATATTTGATAATGCAGGACATCACCAGAGAAGAGCCTGGGCTCATATTGTAGGGTTTGAGGCCTATGAGCAGCGCACCACCAGGAATAGCCAATGCCAATAGTGCAGAACATTGCCAGGGATAGAAGGGCCATGAGCCATGATGCAGGACATTGCCATGGGAAGAGCTAAGGGCCCTTATACAGTCCATCATTGACTGAAAGCAATGGCAAAGACCAGAAAAATCAAGAAATGGTTGGGAGGAACTAATCTGCGTCTTGTGTCTTACAGGCCATTACTCATCCTTATTGGGATCCAAAAACCATCAACTACGACATCACTCTTGTAAAGCTCTCAAGACCTGTTACGTTCAGTCAAATTGTATCCCCTGTTTGTCTAGCTGCTGCAAATGACAACTTCAGTGCTGGAAAGCTGTGTGCCACTACAGGATGGGGGCTGACTAGCTCCAATGGTATGACATCTCCATTGCTTTGGTGTGAGCAAAGTTATGTTGACTGCCGTAATTGGATTTGAGAGAAAAAAAGTTGTTGGACATGAAGGGCTGGATTTAATGCTGCCCGTCATAGCAGGAAAGAAGCCGGCCAGACTCACTTAGTCACAGGAAAGGCCAGTGTGAGTCTCCTGACAGCAGCAAAACCTCCCGCGGTTAAGTCGGAGGGCTGATGTGGGATTCCCAGCCACCAGCGACGGTGTGTCAATTAGACTCATAAATGAGCCAACTGATACCCACTATCGCTGAGCCCATTGCAATTTAGTGGTGCCTCAGGGGTGAAATGGGGGCCACATGGCTTTCCCATACCCTTGGAAGGCCATCCACAATATCCTCCTGGGGGAGTCCCTCGCCTAATAGGCATTCTGTGCCCGATCGTTGGATCAGGCAGCAGGCAGGTGAATGGCGGCAGAAAGCCACACCCCCTTCCCTTGTCTCCGACCCCCATGCCTCCTTGGTCCCACCACACCCACCCTACAATCCCCATCTCGCCTTCACTCACCTTTGGTCTGGGACCCCTGGGGTGATCCTGGGCATTGCTGCCTGCTACCACTGCTTTTGCTGAAGCTGGTGGCATGAGGAGCTGCCAGCTTCTGATTGGCTGGCAATGCTCAGTGGGTGGGACTTCTGCTGCCAGGATAGGTTATGTGAGGGTGCAAAAATTTGCCAGGTGGAGTATAATGTGGAAAAATGTGAAGTTGTCCTCTTTGGGGGGGAAGAATAGAAAAGCAGTATATTATTTAAAAGGAGAGAGACTGCAGGGTGCTGTGGTACAGAGGGATCTGGATAAATGAACCACAAAACGTTAGCATATAAGGTGCAGCAAGTAATTAGGAAGGCAAATTGGAATATTGGCCTTTATTACAAGGAGGATGGAGTATAAAAGTAAGGAAGTCTTGTTACAACTGCACAGGATATTGGTTAGGCCACACCTGGATTACCATGTACAGTTTTGGTTTCCTTGTTTAAGGATGGATATGTTTGCACTGAAGAGGGCTCATTAGGTTGATCCCTAGGATGAAGGGGTTATCGAATGAAGAAAAATTGAGCAGGTTGGGCTTATATTCATCGGTGTTTAGAAGAATGAGACATGATATTATTGAACTATATAGAGCAGAATCTTGCCCTTGGATGGCATGCAGGCCCCACCGGCTTGGCGGCAGGCGGGCAGCTGACCCCCGCCACTGAAACGGGGCCCGCCGCCATTTTAAGTGGACAGGCCAATTAAGGTCCGCCCGGCGGCATCCCAGATGGGAAGCACTGTGCGCTTCCTGTGTGGGGGGGAGGGATTCCCCAAATGTCAAAGTGCGTTCTTTCGCGCATGTGCGCGTAAGAGTGCACTTCTCCCTGAGGCAAAGTCCTGTCTCAGGGAGAATACTGACAGTGTCAAAAACATTAAAAATAGAAACATTAAAAAATTATTAACATGTCCCCCTAATGTGACAATGTCACACGAGATGGGACATGTTAATAAAGAACACATAAACTTTATTAATTTTTTACAAAACGGACATGAAACTTCATCCCGCCAGTGGATGAAGTTTCATGAATAATCTGGAGCCCACTGGGGCTCCTGGCCTGCCCGCCAGCCTTAAGGTTGGACGGGCAGGTCTTTAATGACTTTAATTAGCCTGTCAATGGCCTCAATTGGCCATTGACAGGTCAGCGGGTGGACAGCTGATTTTGCTGTCCGCCCGCCTTCCTAAAAATTTAAATGGACCGTGATGACGTCGGGGGTTCCTCCCAACGTCATCCCGCATCATTTTCCCCTCGGCGACCGGGCCCCGCCCCCAAATCGCCAAGGGGAAAATCCTGGCCATAAGATCTGAGGGCGATTGACAGGATAGATGTTGAGAAGCTGTTTCCCCTCGTGAGGGAAATCAAGAACTAGGGGGCATGGTTTTAAAATAAGAGGTCTCCCATTTAAGACAGAGATGAGGAGAGATTTTTTTCTCTCAGAGGACATAATCGTTGGAATTTTCTTTCCCAGGGAGGAGTGGAGGCAGAGTCATTGAATATATTCGAGGCTGAGTTAGACAGATTTTTGATCTACAAGTGAGTCAAGGATTATGGGGACAGGCTGGGAAGTGGAGTTAAGGCCACAATCAGATCAGCCATGATCTTATTGAATGGTGGAGCAGGCTCGAAGGGCCAAATGGCCTACTCCTGCTCCTATTTCTTATGGTTCTTATGTTCTCCTGGGGAGTAACCAGTTACAAGTCACTGTTGATTCTTTGTGTAATCTTGTTGAGCTCAGTTGCTGCCCTATCACATTTGTAACTGTTAAAGGAAGCATTTGATTTTATAGAGCTGTATCAGTTAGTTTCTGGGGTGGAAAAGGATCATCGCCATATTACTTTTAAAATAAACTGTGGGAGAAGGATACGGAGACAGCGATTTAAGCTATTTAAAAGTTACAGGGCGGTTCTTCCTGCAGAAAATGATCAACATTTGGATTGGAGATACAAGTAGAGTACTGCATGAGAAAGCTCTGGAATCTCTGAAAAGAGAACTAAATGGAACAATGGAGCAGTGTAGGGTTACTCCAGAGGGAAGGAATTAAGATGGGCTGAATGGCCTTCTCTATAATGGAGTATCTTTTGAGCTTATTTCAAAAAAAAGGAATGTGACAAATACTATCCATACCATTTATCTATAATGATATACTGCCCGGGATGTGCACTTAAGACCAAAGTATAAGTAATAAGCAGGAGTTGCAGTAAGGGCCCCAAACATTTCAAGAACAAGTGCTGTACAAACACAAATAACATTTTATTAGTTCAGGACGATCTAACAATCCTTTCCCCTGCCCTTCAGCTTTTAGAACGCCTTGCGTCCTGCAGCAGACATCTCTTCCCCTCTTGAGCAACACCATGTGCCAGAAATATTGGGGCAACATGGTCTCTGATCTGATGATCTGCGCTGGTGCTTCAGGTGCTTCCTCCTGTATGGTATGTAAACCTGCACTCAGAAAGGTTCATTCAGCATCATTCAGTGCTGCCTATTAAATCGGATTTGTTTGTTTACAGGGTGACTCGGGTGGACCTCTTGTCTGTCAGGAGGGAGGAGCCTGGTATCTGGTGGGAATCGTTTCCTGGGGCAGTGGCAATTGCTCCACGAGGAAGCCTGGAGTTTATGCCCGTGTGAGCAAATTCCGCAGCTGGATTGATGAGACACTTGCCATGAATTAAAAGAATATCTATATCATAGAATTCAGATAAAATAATTAGCAGCTGTTTATCGTTGTCAGAGTTTTTCTTGTAATTGAAGTACATGAGAACTGAGGTGTTAGTAAGAATGCCTTTGAGCAGAAACTAAATACTTCACAGGGAAACAGATGTACGGCTGGAGTAGTGACATAGTAATGTCCCATCACCAATATTATGAGCAGGGATGATGAGAGCCCCCAGCCGCAAGTGCAGCTCCAACCCTTGAGTTCTTGATGTCAATATATCACCATGTGAAAGGGTTGAGTTGATGCGAGGAGCTTCCACACAGGTGCAGGGACAGCAGCCAGAGGCAGACTTATCGACAAACACAGTAACAACAACACACCATTCAGTCACTTAAGCATGTTCCACCATTCAATTCAATCATTGTTTAGTATCTCAACTCCATTTACCCTTTTTGGTTCCATATCCTTTGCTTAACATGTATCTGATGATCTCAATTTCGAAATTTTCATTTAGTCTTGCCTTAACAATGATTTGATGGAGAGAGTTTCAGATTTTCACTATCCTGTACTGAAGAAGTGCTTTCTGAACTCATCCCTGATAGGCCTAGCTCTGATTTTGAGATACTGCCATCTTGGTTCTGGACCCTCCTGCCATACGAAGTCATTTCTCTCCATCTACAACATCAAACCCTTTCAGTATCCTTAACACCTGAATGAGATTACCCTTTAACCTTCCAGACTTGAGGAAATACAAGCTCTGTCTTTGCAATCAGTCCTCATAATTTAACCATTTTAGCCTCACTATTATTCTGGTGAATGTGTGTTGTACCCCCTCCAATGCTCTGCACTGAATCCAATTCTCCAGATGCAAACTAAGCAGTTTATACAACTTGTAACTTTCACCTTGTTGTAATACAGCCCTCTTGAGATTAAAGTTAACATTCCATTAGCTTTTGTAAATATATTTTGGACCTGATCATTAGTTTTTTGTGATTTCTGTACATGGGTTCTTTAATCTGCCTGCTCCTCCACAATTTCTAGCTTCTTACCATTTAGAAATTACCCTGGTCGATAGTTCTTAGATCCAAAGTAGATGACCTCTCACTTATGCATATTGAACTCTATCTGCCACACTTTTGTCTAATCACTTAATCTATCAATGTGCCTTTGTAACTTTCTGCTCCCAACTACACTAATTACTGTGTCACCTACCTTAGAGTCATCATCAAATTCAGATATACAGCTCTCTATTCCTTCATTCAAGTCATTGATAAATATAGTGAAAAGTTGAGGCTCCAGTATAGATCATTAAGGACACACCCTAACGATTGCCCATTATCCTCACTCTTTGCCTCCTATCCGTTAACCAATTCCCTACCCATGTCAAGAGATTGCCTCCAATTTCATGATCCCCCCTACCGCCATTTTTTTTGATAACAGGACATCTCCAGACTGCCAGCTTCAGAGATGTGCTGGATGGTAATTCAGAGTGAGTTAATCACAAATTGGTGGTTCACACATCAAAAAACTATCGTGCAAAAAGGAAAGTTCCTCTGCAAATCCACACTGATATTATGGGCTGTTTACCATTATCTTCTGTGACCAGGACATCTGATGCTACTTCTGTCCGATGCATTTCTTTCTAAGATTGAAATGGCTGTAGCTGATTAAATTTAATTTAATTATTGGACTATGATGTAATTTTACATTGACTTAAAAGCAAACCTCAAATTTATACAAAAAATGACTCTGGCAAATTTGTCCACACAACCCACAGGTGCTGAAATGATAGCTGCAATTTTAAGTAAGGGGTTGAGTTCAGCAAGACTCAGCAAGGCGGGCATCAAGTTTCATATGGTCCCTCTGGAGTGAGGTCCCACCATTTTAATTCCTAGACCTCATCTTCACCTAGCTGAAGAGTCCCTGCTTATTCCCAACAGGAGTAAGCCCTTGACTGATGGGCAGAAACAGGGTAGCTGGTGGTGAGAGGCCACCACTGGTGATCCTTGGAAGCAGTCCATGGCAGGCACTCAGTGCTTTGGGGTGGTGGGGGAATCTGGAGGTGAACGTGTCTGAAGAGATGGGGAGGCCAATGACACTTTGGAGGGGCCCAGAGGCACTCCTGTTCATCCTGGTCACATGGAAGCATTAAAAAGCTAAATATTACCTTTGATTGGTGTCAGTTTTCTCTCTGACAAGGCACTCCGGACTCCAAATGCGCAACTGCACATTAAATTTATGTCAAAGCCCTTCTTAAGTCATTAGACCCACTGTTTGCATATCTATAAGACTCTTACCTGTCTCCAGGGAAAGCTGCCATGGCTGCCCAAAACGTGCCCGTTACATAGCATGGAATGCAAGTGTGGCACAAATAAGGTGAGTATGCCATAAAAACAAAAAACTGCGGATGCTGGAAATCCAAAACAAAAACAGAAACAGAAATACCTGGAAAAACTCAGCAGGTCTGGCAGCATCGGCAGAGAAGAGCACAGCTGACATTTCGAGTCCTCATGACCCTTCAACAGAACTAAGTAAAAATAGGAAATGGCCTAATGCTAAACCCCCGAAATTCCACATTTTTGGGAGGGTGTGATGGTTTGAATATCTGAATACATTGAATAAAGGAGTGATGGTAGCTCCCATGTGTAAAAAAAAATCCAATGCTTCACAAATCAGCAACAAGTTTCAGCAAAAATGGTAATATTAGTAAAGCACTAAACTAAAATTTTATTGTATGCTATTTGTTCAAAAGCTACTGTACAATATAAGCAAAATATATATAATAGTCACTTACAAAGTCAATGTGAAAACAAAATCCTGTAACTTCATATCCACCTTCTGTTTTTGTTAAAATTTAAATCAAACTTCCGTTTAAAAGTCTCTTAGCACAATATGTTCTACTTGCTAGTTTTATTGTACATAGAGTTGCCTCTAATCATGGTTCTCAGACCCTTATCTCTGACTCAACAATCTCTCAAGGACTTTCCAGTTACCAGTAGAGAAAGTAGGACTACTCAACCTTCTGCTGAAAGGAACATGTGTAACCCTCCCACAGCCCTTGTTCAGTCCACTGCCATCATTTGGACTGTTATGCTACTTAATCGAATTGCATTATTTTAATTAACACATTAGAACAGGTACAAAAACCATCAAATTTTGTTGGGAAAAATATTTCTGCAAGTGTCATTAAGCTTCTAGGAGGAAGTATTGAATTGACCAGGAAATTTATATACATCGTTACTTGTCAGTGACAAAGAAGATTTACATTTACTGCACATCCTTGATGATTTCTGTTGACTGATAAAGGTGCAGAGTGTTTCTATCAGTGCACTATTTCAGGAGCATAATATAGGTCATTTTTTAACTCACTGGGTTACAAAAAGAAAATTTGCATATTTATATGTCGCCTTCCACAATTTCAGGATGTCTCAGAGTGCTTCACAGCCAAGGGCAGAATTTTACCACCTTAGTCCTTGCTGGAACAACTGGACCATTTTCAGACCAGGAATCCGAATCTGTGATTTGCGCACTATGTCCCAAAATAAACGAATTAGCAGCCTGCTTCCGGGTTCCCTGACCAATCAGGGAGGACAGGTAGGATGACGTGCCAAATGCAGCAATGATGAATCTCTATTTAAAGGGTCCCTGGCTGGACTCACAATGACAGCAGTGTTTGGCGGTAAAAGTTCACTGTGAATGAGGAAAGAGCTGCAACATGGATGGCAGGTGTGGAAAGGTTATGCCCTCTGGTTCACGAAGTCCTCTCTGGAGGTGATTCAAGCAGTGAGGATACAGAGAGAAGTCTTCTTCCCAGATCATGGCAGAAGGAGGCCAGGCAGCTCCACCAAACAGGAATGTTATCAAGCTGCAGAGCAGCTGGTTTGGTTTTGAGGACCTGGATTAGTGCCAGGAAAGATTAGTTGACCTCACAAGCTCTGGCAAGGTGAGTGTCTCAGCTGGCAACCATCACTCTCTCACCTCCCTAGCATTTACCTCTGATAGACACACCTGGCTGTCACACACCTTTACTTCTCTCTAGTCTCCTCCTCAAATCTCCATCTCAACAGACAACACTGACCCCACCTCATCCTATTGCCTTCTCATACCCATTCCTCACAATCACCCTCCTGAAGGGTTAGCCTTCTATCCTCAGCAATCAGTATACTTCTCACAATCCCCACTCTCTGCCTTTTCTCATTGGAGGAGAAGAGAGCCCACAATTCGAGGGAGAGGCAGAGAATCAGGGATTGGAGCTGTAGCCATGGCTACCGTGACCTTGATGGAGCAGGCAGGATGGTAGCAGTAAAGGCCATTTCTGATGGAGACTTGAAGGTGGTGAAGAGACCTGATGACAGCATTTGATATCACACTATCACTTGGCACCTCACTGTCACTCATGTTGCATTAATGTCACTGATATATTAAATGCCTTGATCTGTACAATGCTAACTTGAAGCCCTAGTTCACCTACTTTTAATACTAACTCATGTCTTCCATCTCCCACAGGTACATTAATGCTCCCAACAGAGGTGATGAAGGACGAGCACGAGGAGACTTCAGAGTGTCACATGGCTCCTGTGTAGCCTCCACCAGTGCAAATACACAGACAACAGTGGGTCCAGCATCACAGATTGGTAGGATGGCACATGGTGAGGAGGACATCACAGGTGAACAGGAGCAGGTGCTGGAGACAGGAACAGCAGTGGAGAGTCCGTCGGAGACTGCAGGAGACTTCAAGCTCTGTTCAGATGGACACAGACGCTGACTCTTGAGTAAACGGGTACTTGTGGAGCAGGAACAGGAAATGCCTGTGCTTCCATTGGTATTTCCAGGGGCAGTGTGCACCTTAGTACAGAAAATGGAGGAGGCTATCTCAAGCATGAGTGCCATGATGTCTCAGGCATTTATACTGATCACCACCTCCATTGAAAGAGTGGTTAACCTCATGGAGAATCAGATGTGATAGGCCACTAAGTACATGATGGCCCACACCAATGGCCTGCACACTATGGATGTCAATTTATAGAACATTGATCAAATTCTCGCATTGGTTGAACATACAGCCTACTAACAGGATGCTGCCATCAAGCCAAAAAGGTGTTCTGCCTACCACGCAAATGAGTAAATTGGGATATGAGTTTCAATGCCATTGTGTTGCAGATATGTAGGCCATACATCCCGTTGACTGGTGGATTGTATTAAACAGCACATCCTTCAGCTGTTCACAATAGGCAGAGTACTGGCTATACCGAACCAACCCTTGCTTGCAAAACCCAGAACATAATGTCTAATGTTGGATGTGATTCTGCAATTGAACAGCACTTGCTGAACAATCTTGAGTATGCTAAGAATTACACTAACAACCAATTTAAGATTATTAGTCGGGCTCGCAATGTGGCTCAATTACGTTTGCTAGAAACTACGTATATTCATATGCAGGGGCCTGTCCCCTGCAGGAAAAAGGAATATATCCAAACATTGCACACTTTTTGATAAACAGAAACTCCCTGGTACATTCGTCATGGCAGCATCTCAACCAATCAGAACCAACTTTCCAACAAATCAGCACCTTTTTCTCATGCAGCATAAATTGTTGTTCCCTTTGAAATTTGGCATTCTTGCATCTGTCCTGACCAGGGTAATTTCTAAATGGCAAAAAGCTTCATCAGCATGTCTCTTTTTTCAGCAATGCATAATGTTTTCTGTCACCATATTTAGATTATACTGAGTCATTAAATGGGCACATTACAAAGATAGGTGAGATTCTCAGTTTGCAGAAATTTTCATCTGTGTTCAACATTTGCAGACACGCATACTAAATTTATCAGGAGTCAGTAATGTATATTCACTGTTTCAACAATGGGTGGAAAGAAATGCTGTCAGGGACATATGGTTATAAAGCTCAGACTTTTATCTATGCGATAGCCAGTATCACAGTTAGGCTATAAAATGACTTTAATCACAATTCTCAAACTCAAAGTAACAGCCAAAGCAACAACCATGGCTTTCCTGTGGCTCATCTCCTGCCTCACCCTCCTCGGCACAGCTTATGGGCGGAGTAAGTTACATTTTACAGTGACTATTTTAGCATTTGCTTTACTTGGAAGCACGTTGCTTAAACTAACTCCTATTTGTGCACTGCCTACTTTAAATCTAGGCTGTGGGGTTCCAGCCATCACCCCTGTTGTCACCGGCTATGCACGGATTGTAAATGGCGAAAACGCTGTCCCAGGATCCTGGCCCTGGCAGGTCTCCCTGCAGGTATGTTGTTACTACAGTTAGAGATTAGCACAACTCCCAATGTGCTAGATATATCATCAGTAATGACAGTCACGGATTTATAAAATAGCCATCGATATAATTGAGTGTAACTCTCAATAGTACTGATAATCTGCCACCGCTTTGAGTTTTGTTTTTGTTCTTTTTCCTGTTTTCAATGACACAGTCATTTCGTGTTAGTTTATTCCCACCTGGAACAGGAGATGTACAAACAGTATCTGATCTACAGGCCTCTTTCACTAAAATCAATTAAACGCTGGCTAATCTCAGATTATGCTTACCTGCAACATTTATGTTGCAAACCTCAGACTGGGAGTACCCTTCATTTGGAAACTGCAGCTGCCGTTTGAGATCCAAAGTGACGCCTGAGCCCACGCGCACATGGGGCAGAATTTTATGCTGATCGGGCGGTCACGCGCCCGACCAGATCGGATGTGAAACTGTGTGAGATGATGTCGGGCGAGTGTCCTGATGTCATCCCGTGCTTGCGCGATATTTCGGTCAGCGGGCGCGCGCAAATGTCAAAGCCACGCCCGCCATCAATCAAGAGGCCAGTTAAGGCCATTAAAAAGGCAACTGATCAAGATTTCATGTTGCCTGTACAATTACGCGCATATTGCACGGGCAAAACTAGCAGGCGGGCAGCCAACATTTTGCAAAACCTCATCCAAGGGCAGAATAAAAAGGGTCAGCAGCATTGTCAGTGTGAGTAGTGAGGAGATAGTTCACTGCTGGTTGCTTATTGGTACTTAGCAACTCCATCTCTGTTTGGGGCTTCATTGTTAGCATTTCCAAGCTTCATTTTGGGACTCATTGCTGTCTCCAAAGCCCCTGGAGGATTCAGACCATGTGGATCTTTCCAGGTATCAAACAGCCTTCTATAACCCTGGCGATGGGGACTGTGCTCTCCGCTGGGCATGCACCTGCTGGAGGCACCTCCCCTCAGGAGGAAGAGAGGGGTAGAAGGGAGAGGAGGCCAGGAGTCTCGATGCAGCTTCCAGGGGAGCGACCTGTGGGAGGAGAGGCGCAGGCACAAGGGCGGCAGGGCCAGCAGAAAGCCCAAAGCGGAAGGCTCATCATCTGCCTTCGACCCAGTATCATCCTGGTCTCCGACTGCTGGCGCCTTGGGCACTCTCTGCCTCCGCCTGCACCTCAAGCGAGTGTGAAGTGCCCTCAGCTATGTGCGTTGACAATGTAGCCGATGATCTAATGCCCACCAAGATGCCGGTATCTGCATTGGTGCCTGGTTCAGAGTGCGGGTGTGACGCAGGTGTAGATGAAGCCTGGTGGTTCTCTGACGTCAGGGGTGGCCCTTCGGGGCCCTGCGATTGAGTGTGTGTTGGTGAATCTAAGGGAGAACAAGGACATGTCATTAGTTAAAGTCATCACACTGTCACTGTGCATGCCAGGCACCCTGGAGAGACAATGGAGATCTGCATCATGGTGCCATCTTCTTGCAATGATCAATGGGGACTCCAGGTTTGAGGTTCCCATCAGTGAAGAGACTACACTAGAATGGCTGCACAATTTGAAACTCTCAACTCTGTGCACTGCACTCTTACCTTCATCTGACACCCCTGCCTCTCCACGACCAGTTGCACATGGTATGTGCCAGCTCTCTAGCTCCAGGGCGTCCTGATTGAACCTGGTCAGCGGCAGCAGGTTGGGTGGGTCTCTGTCTGTCCGTGACCCCTTCAATTGGTTATGGCTTGTCTTCTCCTGAAAAAACAGAGTAGCGTTGATTAGTCCACTCTCTACCTGCAGCCTGGCCAACCCCACCTGAGGAAAATCTTGCAGGGCACACCAGAGTCGTGGCCTGCGAGCTGCAAGGCACTCGAGCCAAGCAGCCAGGGCTCACCCCCTTGGCCAGCTCTGGTGTCATTGACAGTTGGCACTCAGACTCTAACACCCCTGAGCTTCACAGGGGGACAGCCAGCCCTTAACACTGATCCATGCCAACATGGTACTCACCCTTACTGAGCACAGCAGGTCATTGAACTCTTGCAGCACTGCACCCATGTGCACCGCATCAACGTCATGGCTGCTGACCTCTGCTGCCACCTCCTCCCAGGCTTTCTTCATCGGGTGTGGTGGCCTCCTCCTTCCATCCCTTGGTGCAAGGGTGTCCCTCCTGTCAGCACCTCCTCCAGGAGCACGGCGAGGCACTCATCCGAAAAGCCGAGGGTCGAGCACCCATCCGACCGGCCCTCCTGTCTGGCGTCTCCAGCCGCTGCTAAGGCCATGACTACCGTCTCCATAACGCAGACTGTTTACTTCTTTACCAGCAGCCTTCAAGGGGCTGCCGGTGCCGTTTTTAAGCTGCATGCCAGGTCGCCATTGGACCCATGCCCGGCCCTTCCCAACCATTGGGAAGCCACGATTCACAATAAGCAGGCCTTAATTAGCCAGCCAGTGTGAAATCACAGTCATGGGCTGACCATGGGCGGTGACCCATTTCCCAGCTGGTCCTGTACCCGCCAACTGCACCTGCCCGCCAATCTGAAAATTCTGCCCATGATTCTGGGGTGTTGTGCCAGCCACCATATTAGTGAGGGCACTGAACGTCTTCTGGAAGTATGCATAGCAGACAAACCATGATGCCAATCTGCGTGCAATGCTGATTTAACACCAGCGGTGCCATTTGGTGCTCAGTACTCCAGCTAACACCACCTCTAATCACACATGGCTGAACATGCATTCAGCACAGGAAGGACATCCGACCAGTGCTATTTAAAATGATCATTATACCACAACAGGTTAGTTACTGGTTGATTTCTTATGGCAATTGACATGATCCAACAAGTGTTCTGTGTTAAATATAGGTGTTTCATGTTGTAAAAGTCTACACGGGGTGGTGTGGCAGGTACTGTGGGACTTTTGCTGACTTCGGTCTTCTGCACAAACCAGTTCCTCCTAGACATGAGTGATCTAGTAGGAATACAATGTGGCTGGGAGAATGTGCAGAGGTTAAGTGAAGCAGGCTAAGCTGCTGGAAGAGGGAGGAGGAGGAGGAGGAGAAGTGCTCTCAGCAGGAGAGGGTGCTCCCTGAACAATCCTCCTATATGAACCTCAGCAAGGAACAATGTGTGAGATGTCTGTGCTTCCATAAGGGCGTCCTCACTGAAATCTGCCAACTGTTGTAGCCAAAACAGTTCAGACAGCGCAAGGAACGCGTTACCAATGGCTATCAAGGTGGCTGTGGTGATGAACTTTTATGCATCAGCCTCCTTCAAGGCTGGAGCTGCATATTTGCAACGTCTTGCAGTTTGCCATTCACTGTTGCATACAATGTGTGACCACTGCCCCACCACCTGAGATGAGGGAAAAGTTTCTATGCAGCCAGTGTTTCAGATCTGGAATGCAGTGTCTGAAAGTGTTTGGCAGCAGCTTCAATTATGGTTTTCAAAAGGGAATTGGATAAGCACCTGAAGGGAAGAAAATTGAAGTGCTACAGGAAGTAGGTCGAAGTGTGAGCGTAGCTAAATTGCTCTCTTGAAGACTCAAAGGGTGAATAGCCTCCACCTGTGTGGTAACCATTCTATGATTCAACATGCAGATCCTGTCTCTATGCTGTTATCCTCTAAATTATGGGCACTGCCAGTGTCTGAGCTGGTGGCTTCGAGTGTTGAATGGAGTGATGCTGCATTTTCATTATCAGTGTCTCCTTGCTGTTCTTCCACTGCCTGGTCAAATTGCACTTCTCGGATATCTGATTGGAAAAAGACACAAGGGTAAGCCTGTAGTGCAGGGAGGGGGCCATAGGAAGAGGTGCTTGCTTAGATTATCTGCATCTCATAAATCAGCAGTGAGTGTGGGATGAGCTGAGGTTGGATGTGAGAGGCAGAGTCTACGGGGAGTTGTATGAGGATACCATCATCTTTGATGGTTTCAGGCCTGTTGCTGGCCATAAACTCAGCAAAGAGCATCGCAATAATGACCAACATTATTTATTAATCCTCCATGGGGATTATAACATGCAACGACGCCAGTCCCCACCTGATTAGTTCCCGCTGCCTCCAGTTGTGGGCCACTTTCTCCTGCAAGAGTAAGGAATGTGTCTCAGTGAGTGTGGTGCAATGTGCTTGGGTCATGTGGCTGTTATGGTTGAATAGTTGACAGTGTGTGCAAACTGAGATGTGGGTGTGAGATTTATAGCTGTGATAATTGTGTGAGCGTGAGGTGAAGCATATGAATGATTCATAGGAGTCCTGATTGGAAAAGATGGTTGCTAAATAAGGGATGTGCCTGTGGTGAATTGAGCAGTGTCTAAGGCTATTGGTGATTCCAAACATGTGACCTCTGCCGCTTAGGACATTTTTTAAAAATTTAAAAATTAAAAATAAATTTAAAATAAACTACATCATATTGAATGGGTGCAGGTTAATTGTGCATCATGATCCCAGCGCCTATTTTCATGGGCAATCAAATTTAGCCCCTCTAGAGTAAACATGGGCAAGCCAGCTACAATAAATCTCTCCCTTTTGAGCATTACATGATATAATGCCCTGAATTTTGTAGTTGTAACAATAATGAAATTGAGTGTTTGTCGTTATTACTCTGTGAAACTGACAGCAATTTCTGGCATCAGTGTATGTGCAGTTAAAATGCAGAAATCCAGAGATTGCTGCCAGTGATGCCCTGTTCCTTCACTTGAAGTCCTTGCAGATGAGAAATCAATTAGAAATCACTGATTTGATGCGAACTTTCATTTTTTAATATAAAAACATATGAAATAAGAGCAGGAGGAGGTCAGTTGGCCCTTTCAGCCTGCTCTGCCATTAAACTAGATCATTGCTGTTCACCGCTTTGCCCAATTAATTTCTCCAGTACTATTTCTTAACTTATTCAGATTTCAAGTCCCTCATAGACCTTTGGTTCCTCATTATTTCCGGAATGTTCTTTTTTGTCCGGAGGGGCCCAGATTTTCGTCCCTGGGTCAGGTGCGCTGAATCCGGAGATTTCCCGGCCCTGTCAACCTGACCTTTAAAATTGTCCGCCCACTGGTTGAATTTTCGGTCACGTGGGTGGGGTGGGGCAAGCTGAAATAGGAATTGGGATGGGAAACACTGTGGAGGCAGGCTAGGAGGAAAACCTGCTTTTGTGCACCAGCCGTGTTTAAATATATAAAAGATTAAAACAAAAACATCCCTCCAGCCCACACCCCCCATACACTCCCTAAGACTCATCCATGCCAACCTATGCTTCCCACCCAAGGCCCCTCATACCCTCTATTCCAACCTATGTCCCCCTCACACATGACCTTTTGCCCTTATGCCCTCCATGACAACTCACCTAGTATCCTTGGACACTTCCTTGTCAGCTTTGACGGCTTTGACACTTCCTTGACAGCTCCTTGACAACTTTGACACTTCCTTGACAGTTGGACAGTTCTTTGACGGTTCCTTGACAGCTGGATAGTTCCTTGACATCTTGACAGTTCCAATGAGTTTGTGCACAAAAAGTACATAATCATGTTTAATTTTAACAATATAAAATGGTGTCTAAACTCTCCTAAAGGGTGTCTTACCTCTCCCAAACATGTCCAGGGACACTATCCAAAGGGGTACCTTACCTCTCCAAAGGGGTATCCTGGGTACCCAACAAATTCAGACCTGATCTCACCTGGGCTAATTTGCACACTCCAGGTTTCACACTCCTGGCTTTCCAAAATCCCATTTCAGTGGAGGCAGCTGATGATTTAAATAAAATGGCCAGCTGTCTCCACGAATCTCGCATGTGCGAACCCTGGTCCAACTCCAGTCCCATCCCTGTGAAGGTGGGAAATGCTGGGTTCAGGGGCAGGATTTAGAATTTTTGGCTATTTCTGGGATTTTCCCCATATTTGTGGCGAAAATCTGAGCCAAGGTATTTGTTTAATGTCTCTGCCATTTCCTCATCCCTATGAAAATATCACTTTCCCTCTGCCTCTAAAACATGTGTACTTTCACTAATCTTTCTCTTTTTACATACTTATAGAAAGGTTTACAATCTGTTTTATATCTCTTACTAGTCTATTCCTCATATTTTATTTTCCCTTTCCTTGGCCAGACTTTTTCCCTCGTTGGGCGGGCTCGGCAGGAGCGGGCAGGGGCTGTCGGAAAGCTGACCGCCGCCCGCGATCAGCTCCACTGTGTGAATTACAAGCGCCAGCGCTGAGCGCTACATGTGCGGGCGGGGGTAGGAGGGAGAGCAGGCCTGGCGCACAGTCCGCGCATGCGCACGAAAGAGAGCTCCCTGAGGCACAGAGCTGCCTCAGGGAGATTGAAGCGCTTTTTAAAAAAATTAATAAAGACAGTAAGAATTTTAAAAAAACATGTGGCCTCTGTCACATGAGCTGGGACATGTTTTTAATTCAAATATAAAATTTTTATTTTCTTTAGGAAACCTCATCCAGTCGTGGATGAGGTTACCTAAAAAATGTAAAGGCCGCTTGGCCTTTTTGCCTGCCCGCTAGCCGTAAGGTTGGACGGGCAGTGTTAATTTGATTTTAATTAGCTTGTTAATGGCCTTAATAAGCCTTTCAATTATCGGCGGTTGCACAGCTGACCCCGGCGCATGGCCACCGAATGAAATATCACACGAGTGCGCAATGACATTGGAACGCACATCAGACGTTATCGCGCATCATATTATGCTCGAGTGTGTCGGGCGTGCGCCCGCACACCAAACATAAAATTCTGACCCTTATCAATTTTTGGACTTCCTTTGCTGAAATCTAAAATCCTCAAGCTTAATACTCTTTTTGGCGCCTCTTCCTTTGATCTAATACTATCTTTAACTCCTCGTGTTGGCTAGGGTTGGGCTACATTTTCCATGGGGTTTATGTGACTTAATAGAATGTATATTTTTTGCAAATCATGCATTAATTCTTTAAATGCTAGCCAATGCTTATATTATCGTCACATCTTATCATGTAGTTTCCCAATCTACCTTAGCCAACTCTCCCTTCATACCTCCATAGTTTACTTTGTTTAGATTTAAGACCTTAGTTTCAGACTTAACTGAATCACTTTCAAACTCAATATAAAATGTTATCATATTATGGTCACTCTTTTCTATAGGCCCCCTTACTGCAAGGTTTTGAATTAACCTTTCTCATTGCACAAAACTAAATCCAAAGTAGCCTGTTGCCTAGTTATTCCTCAACACACCGATTTAGAAAACTATCTTGTATAAACTCATGCTCCACACTATTACTACAAATTTGTTTTGCCTGGTCTATATGAAGATTATGATTGCTGTATAAATCTTATTATATGCACCTCTAATTTCCAGATTTATGCCTGCCCTTGCCTAGGCTATAATGATTGTTATAGGGCCCGTAAACAACTCCCTTCAATTCTCTGCCCCTTGCTGTTTCTTAGCTCCATCCAAACTGATTCTACTTCTTGATTTTCTGAGTTAAGATCCTTCCTCCCTGCCATCTTTATCCCATTCTTTATTATTAGGGCTACCCCTCCACCTACTTCATTTTGTCTATCTCTTCTAAATGTTAAGCATCCCGGAGTATTTGGTTCCCAACCTTGGTCACTTTGCGATCACCTCTCTGTAATGGCGATTAGATCATACCCATTAATTTCTATCAGTGCTATTTCATTCAATTTATTGTGCATGCTTCACTCATTCAAATATAAAATCTATAGCTTTGACTGTTTTTTAAATTTTCCCTGACCTTAGTCATCATTGTCTTGTTACTTTTGTTGCTCTCACTGTTCCTTCTTGACCCACTCTGCTTATTTTTACCCAAATGCTGTTCTACTCTAGAGCCTTGACATTTCCTTTGCTGTTTCTGAATTTATCCTTTCCTGAATCCTCCTGCCCCGCCCCCCCTCCCCACCCCCCCACCCCCCCCACCCCTTTATTAGTTTAAAGTTCTGTCTACTGCTCTACTTATTTGATTTGCCAGGACACTGGTCCCAGTTTAGTTTAAGTGGAGCCCCTCCCAACCTCTTCCTCTTTCCCCAGTACAGGTGCCAGTGGCCTATGAAGCAAAGCCCCTGCCTTACACACCAGGGGCTGGATTTTCATTTCTCTGTCCTTGTTGGAATGGAGGCAGGCGGGATTTACAAATAGTGTGTGGGACACAATTCTATGATTCCTGCCCCCATTCCCATCATTTTTAAGGACACAGGATAAAAGCGCAGGTAGCAAGCACAGACACAGCAATCCTGCCCTTCCCTGCTTCATTGTATGGGTGAGGAGACGCCCTCCCCGTATTTCCATGGAATTGGGTTCATTTTGGTAGGTGACATGGTTCATGGCTCTTAAGAAGAGCCGTGAACCATGGAGAAACCCTAGTCTGGAGTCGGACACCTTTTGACAGGCAAGTTTAAAAGTTGTTGACAACTTCACGTATCACAATGTAAAGGTGCACGATAAATTGAATATGTTTTAATACAATAATTAATGATAGGGCTTTGTTTAGAAAAAGCAAGTGACTATTAAACTGACCAGCATTGTGAAAGTGGTTAGATGCATTAAAGTACTTTATCCATTGGATAAAGTGTTCTCCTGCATTCAACACTATTGAAATTCAGATTTTAAATGTGTCAAATTTTCCTTGTGATTTAATATTTTCTTTGATTGACAGTCCAGCCATCTGCTGAACCTTTGAAGCAGTGGAACAAATGGTCATCTATTCAGGCTACCTCAATAGTTTTAATGTATTCATGTTTAATGTTTAATATATTCTAAAGGTTTTCTTTATACAGCTGTGCAATGAAATCCCATTATAAATGCTTGGTTGAGCTCCAAACTCCAATAATGGATCCAGTTCAGCAGAGCTTGTTGACACAACTGTCAAGAGCAATGGGAGATTTTTTTATCTTGACGGTTTTATGACCATTTGAAAGAATTAGGTTTTACTTTCAAAGTGGCTTTTGAATGAATTTGTTTGTGTTGACAGTTTCATTAGTATCTCAAAGACTTCCCAATATTATAAGAGGGCTCAAGAGTTCTGTATATAGTGGGTACTGGGTGAGTTGGCATGGGGTGTATGGAGGGACATTGGGCTCTAATGGGGCATGTATGGTGATGGGGGTTGAGGGTGAGGTTTTAGGGGGCCTCACACTCAGCTATCAATCTGGGCCAATGTACCAGGGAATGGAGGTGGGCCTTCTAACTTGCCTGTCTCGGCATCCACTTGCCTCCATTCCGGCCTCAGGCCTGCTTCCAGAGGTGGCAACCCAACTCCAGCCCAGTCCACCAACCACGATGAAACTAACATGAGCGGTCACTGACAGGCAGGAGGCGGGATCGCGACGTAAGGAAATGGCCCGGCTCGCAATTCCTGCCTCAAAGATGAAAGTCTGGGCCCAGCTCTTCAGCCACAAATTTAACCTTCTAATTTGTTTATCCCTATGCCAATTTCCACAAGCATCAGGTAACAATGCAGATATTATTACCTTTAGGTTCTGCTTTTAAATTTGGACACAACACTATTGATCTCACTATAAAATCTCTTGAAAAAGCTATGCCTTGTTGAATGGTGTATAACTTGGATTTTAATAGACTCCTAAATCAAAATTTATTGCTGAACAATGTCTCTGGTCCTAAAAAACTAATTTTATATTTGTGCAATGTTGAATTTTTCCATTTCAATTAACTTTTTTTACAAAATTTGTTTACGATATTTGTTTGTAATATTTATGCTGCTACCTTAATTCCACATGTATATCTTATTCTTAATTTCACTTTCTATAAAATTATAAAAACAGAAAATGTAGAGCCTGTTTGCTACTTGGTTTGCCGTCTGTGAGGATTCTTCAATCTGATTGGTTGCTTAGCCTATTTTATGACATCACTGTTGCTGGATTCCTTAGATGCCCACTAACTGGTGCGATGATGAAATTAACATTGGAAAAAGTGAAATCAGTGCTATAGGCATCACTAAATCTTTGTGGGCAACTATTTTTGATGTCAATGGTAAGTGCCATCACTTGACCGCTGGCTGCAAAACTGGGTCAATGTTTCTGTCCTGAAACAATCAACTTACTTTGATTCCAATACAATTTCTGCAACAGATATATTGCGGACAGTTTTAAATACTAATTCTTTTATACATAAAACCTTTTCCAAAAAAACAATGATCACAGCTTTGAAACATCCCAAAAAATTGTGGCAAATCTGCAGTACTCAAATTTTTGTCAACATAAATGTTCCAAACTGGCTGACACTTGTACATCTCAAGGTAGGCGGAACTGCTTGAATGAGTCAGGAATTTCGATTGACAGTGATGGATTTTGGCCTGGTGACGGCCAAAGGAAACTGATTTTTCTTTCCTTTTCTCCGCTGAATACTCATCACCTCTGTCTAACAGGACACCACTGGCTGGCACTTCTGTGGGGGCTCCTTGATCAATGAAAACTGGGTTGTGACTGCTGCCCATTGTGATGTGAGGTAAGAATTCCACTCAGAATCTTCAGAATCCATAATGATAGCACTCATAGACAAAAATCCCTTACTCTGAGCAATGTCTCTCTTCCCCGTAGCACAACGAACCTTGCAATCATTGGAGCATCCAATAAATGTTCAACACATGAAGGCGCCCAGCATATGAGGATTCAAAAGGTACCTAGAAATCCTCTGGTATTGTTTGTTACTTGTGAATTTTGCAGAAAGAAATCATAGCTTGGCAGAGTGTACTGGCAATGTTACTGCACTACTAATTCGATTAATGCAAGTTCAAATTCCACCATGGCAGTTTGAGAAACTGAATTCAGTTTTAACAAAAATCTAGAAATGAAAAGCTGACATCAGTAAAAGTGACCATCCAGCTGTCGGATTGTTGCAAAAGCTTACTGGTTTATTAATATTCTTTAGGGAAGGAAATCCCTTGTCCTTCCCCAGTGTGGCCTGTACATAGTTGACTCTTAACTGCCTTCTGAAGTAGCGTAGCAAGCCACTCAGTTGTATCAAACAGAAGAAGCCCCACCAGCAGCTTCTCAGGGCAATGAGAGATGCACAATGAATGCTAGCCTTGCCAGTGGAGCCCAATTTTCCAAATGAAGTGCAAAGTTCAAGTGAATAAACTCCTCAAACTCTACAGAACTGAAAGAGAAACTTTCCTAGCGTCACAAAGGATAAGATTTACCTTATTTATTATCTTCACTCTTTAACTAAGTAAAGTGCCCTCACATTTTGGCTCACGTCAGCAATAATTAGTTTCTCAAGTTACCGTCGCATAAATATCATGTTATTATTTACATTTTTATTCTGCAATGATTTCGACAATTTGTGTTGCTAAATCTAGAGGCCATACCAATACAAGAGTGCCAGAGCTTGCTTTCCCATTGATCTAAATAATAAAAAATTTCTTTATTCTGATCTTATTAAAGTTACCTTCCCTTTAAGAGGCTTGTGCAGAGATTGATGATGTAATTGATAATATAATGTGGAGCCAGTTATCCTGGGTGCATTGCATTGATACACATATAGTCTGCCCCAGTGCATTGGCCACTAATTAAACCTCCACTTTCTTCAGGGAAAAAAAATATATTAATTTGTCATAAAGCCAAACCCGCAATTTAAATAGATTTTGTTGCTTGCAAGAAATGTGGTCTAGAGGTAAATTATGTGTATTGTAAAAAAGCAAGAAGGGTATTGTCTCAGTGACATCTCTATACACAGATGTTTGGAGGGACATGAAGGACAAACTTTCAAAGCAAGTTGCTTCTAACTGTTCCACATTTAACAGCCTGAAAACATCTCCAACTCTGGACAAGGCCCTTTAAAGCAACAAGCAAAATACTACACATGCTGGAAGTTTAAAATAAAAATAACATAGAATACTGGAAAGATCGGGTGGCATCAGTGGAGAATGCAGAGTCTGTGGAGACCTGAAACATAATTTTTTTTCTTTTCTCTGTAGACGCTGCAAGGACCTTTCAAAGTCTGCTAATGGGCAGTGTAGACCCTGTATATAACCCCAAAAAATCACAAACTGCCGATTTTTAAAAAAGTACAAAGATATTTATCTCCTAAAAAGCCCCTAAAATGAATGTGATAATCCTGACAGCTATGTAAAATTAAACTTAAAAATTAATGAGATATATAGCCCCTCATCTCACCAAAATTTCACAATGCCCAAATATGGCCAACATCTGATTCTATAGAAGATTTAGCCATCTATTTCTGCTGAACTATCATGCAAAAACTAGATTACTCTTGGACGATTAGGCACCACTCTGTGCTATGGTCACATCAATCCTTAAAGAATTTAAAGCAACAGGTTTGGGTATTGGTGCAACCTCTCAGCGGTAATTCTTCAGAGTTATTCCCACTCAGCTGCTACAACTTTGCTACAACCCATCCCCCTCCCTCCCTCACCCTGCTCCTAGCTCCTCCAAGAGGCAAACAGGATTACTGGCAAAGTTGCAGCAGTTGAGTTGCTTTACCTACAATCTACCAAACCTGAGAGAAACTATTGTTCCTTCTGTATAACAGGATGGAAGCTTAGTTATCCCCAGTGAGTTAGACCTAATCTCTGCCTTTTCTGTTACAGGTCATTACCCATCCTGCCTGGAATCCACATAACATGGTTAATGATGTGACTCTGTTGAAGCTCACATCCCCTGTTAGATTTACTAACCGCATTTCCCCTGTTTGCCTGGCAACTGTTGCCGCCGATTTCCCAGGGGGCAAGTTGTGTGTCACTTCAGGATGGGGTCTAACCCGATCGACTGGTATGGCACCCTTATATCTACTTTCCAAATAAACTGTGTTGTCTATGTTAGAATACTACAGGTGGACTCAACAAACAGTGATCACATTTGTAAAAGCTCCTTTCTGCACTTTGCTTTCTACAACTATAACTTATGTTTCCACAGTGCTCATGACAATAATTTGCTAGGCTAGGGATCCTGTGGCAAGTACCTTACCTCCTGACTCTCCAAACCCTGTCCACCATCTACAAGGCACAAGTCAGGAGTGTGATGGAATACTCTCTACTTGCCTGGATGATTGCAGCTCCCACAACACTCAAGAAATTCGACACCACCCAGGACAAAGCAGCCCGCTTGATTGGAACCCAATCAACAAACATTCACTCCCTCCACCACCAACGCACAGTGCCAGCAGTGTGTATCATCTAAAAGATGCATTACATCAATTCACTCAGGCTCCTTAGACAGTACCTTCCAAACCCATGACCACTACCATCTAGAAGGGAAAGGGCAGCAGACACATGGAAACACCACCACCTCGAAGTTCCCCTCCAAGCCACTCACCATCCTGATTTGGAAATATATCGCCGTTCCTTCACTGTCACTGGGTCAAAATCCTGGAACTCCTTCCCTAACAGCACTGTAGGTGTACTTACACCACATGGACTGCAGCGGTTCAAGAAGGCAGCTCACCATCACCTTCTCAAGGGCAATTAGGGATGGGCAATAAATGCTGGCCTAACCAGCAAAGCCCACATCCCTTGAATGAATTTTTAAAAAATTATATAGCATGCTTAATGCGTAGAGTAACACAAGTACTTTGCAGGAGCATTATCAAACTAAAATTAACACAGCACCAAAGAAGGAAACTTTAGGACAAGTGACTAAATGCTTGGTCAAAGAGGCAGGTTTTAAGCTTTGCTTTTCAAGAGAAGAGAGCACTGGGGAGGTGAAGAGGATTGAGGAGGGAATTCCAGGGCTTCATGTCTACATGGCTGAAGGCACGCTGTCAATGTTAGGGTGAAGGAGTGACGGTGCACAAGAAACCAGAGTTTATTACAAAGAAGAGGTATCTCAAGGCACATGGTGATGAATAGTCTGGATAATGAATTGGTTCTGAGTGGGGCAAAAGAAAGACATTGAAGGAATAAAAACACAATTGAAGTTTTTCTAAGCAAGAGGGAGGTGACAAGGTGGAAACGCCAAGGGGGCAGAGATAAGTTGGCTGAAGCAGTGGAAGGATGAGGGAATGGGACACAAGCCAGTGTTGGAGAACTGGAGAAGGTAAGCAGGAATACAATCTGGGGAAGATCAGGGCAGTGGGAAGGAGCAAG
Organism: Cetorhinus maximus; assembly: GCF_964194155.1. Classification (NCBI taxonomy): domain Eukaryota; kingdom Metazoa; phylum Chordata; class Chondrichthyes; order Lamniformes; family Cetorhinidae; genus Cetorhinus; species Cetorhinus maximus. The sequence continues at coordinate 99,651,206 of NC_135884.1, forward strand.
GTTGTGGAGGGATTTGAAACTGAAGACAAGAACCTTAAAGTCAATTCTCTGGGACATAGCGTTACGATCCCAGCTGAGATTACCCTTGGACAAGCTTGACCCTAGCTTGATAGATCCTAACTTTTATTTGTTTGTTTAGCTATGTGGAGAGTAGCTACTGAACAGAGTCACAGGAGTCAGCTGATGAACTTTTAACAAAAGAATAAAACATTTATTAAATAGAAAAAGATTAACTATATTGCGATACTCCTTCACCCACAACTATACCTTTACAGATATATACAGGTTTGTAAGGCTAACACAGTTACAAAAGCCACCTTATACTCTAATGTCCACAGTAAGTACACAGTCCATGTACTAATAGGCACCCTTTGGTCAGGCACACCACACTCTGAAACCAAGTGACAGATGCCACCTCAAACAGATGCTGTGGGTCTCTCCTCAATTTCCCCCAGATGCTTGTCAAATGGTGAGCCAACCGGCCTCATTGCACTCTGTCTTTCACACAAGGGTTTCTGATCTCCACTTTCCAAGAACTCTCATTGGAATCTTCTCCCAAACCGACACTTTCTCTCAGACACCTTCCGCAAAGGTGCACCTTCAGTGTTTAGAACTCTCTTTCTGATGGTCCTCCTCCCTTAGTCACCACATGCATTCAAGCTGTCTTCCACGCACTCCCTCTCACTGACTCAGCCGTCAACATTACCACTGTTTCACATGCCCATAGCAAAGAGTTACAGACCTTCAGTTGTCTCTTTGGACCTTCTTGCCTCTTTCAAGCTGTTCTCGCTTTAAATCTGCTTTCTCCAGCGTTTGCCTCTTTTAAATCTGAAGCTTGAAGCCTTTCTCTCTTCCACTCAGTCTTAACTTCATTAACAGGACCGTTTCCAGGTTCCTGTCCTTCCTTTGGCTAGAAGGTCTTTTTTGGACTTTCCCCTCTTCTGCTCCCCTGGATTTTTGGGGTGTTCCTTAGCTTTGGACTAGCTATCTGTCCCCTTTGCTCCAGTCTCTCCCGGCAGCTACTTTCAAAAACCAACTGAATTCCACAGCTTCCAAATCAAAACTGCTGTTTCTTTAATTCTGTGGGAGGGTCCTGCCACTCTGGCCTCCTGTTGCTAGGCAACGGTCCAATTCTTCTACCCTTGTTTGTTTAACTTAGCTTACAGTCATAAAAAAACTCATTAGAAATGCAAGCACCTTTTTAAAGTGAAACTAAAACTCTGTTTGGCCTTTCTTAACACACAGATACAGAAATGCAAATCAAACTTAAACATTAAAGCTAAAACTCTTTCCTAACACCCACAAATACCAATATAACATACTTAAATTTTTCTATTTCCTAACAATAGTAAGACCATAGATCGTGGCAAGGACAGACTTGGCAAGCTTTTTGATATTATTTGAGAATGGAAGCTGTTGAAGATTACCAATAGAGAAATGGTTCAAAGGCAACATATAATAAATGATTACTGTATTTAGCACAGCCATCTTCCTTATGTCTGGACCCCGCCATGTGGCATGGTAAATTTTCTTCCCTTCCAGTTACAGAGATTGCAATCAATTGATCCTTGCATAACCCTCCTCACCTAATATCCCTAATTTTCGTCCATTATCCTGCATAATTTTGAATGGCATAGCAGAAGAAAATCCAACTCTTTAAACGTCAGCAAGGCTTATGATACAGTATCACTGAAGAGGTCAGTCCACTAGTTAGAGAAACATAGGGTAGCAGAAATTGTTTTTTACTAGTGTGCACAACATGACTGTCATTTCCACCTCAGGCCAGACTTTGAATGCACTAAGTTGTATGTGAAACACAATGGGATGTTCCGGAAAAATGTGGCGAGACTCTATATTAATACAATCTTTCTCTACATTTAGTGAAGGAAATATTTAAACTATTTAAAAATAAATTACAAATGTTTAGAATGAGGTAATTAATAAGAATCAAATGTTTAGTGCGTTATTTTTAATGTTCATTGGAATATTGATTGCATTATGTTATGGCGATCAAAATTACTTTTTTTTCTAATGTGTTAGAAGGGCTTCGTAATTGGCTCATTAATTGTAGTTTGAACATCAGGGTCATTTGGCCCATTAGATCAATGCCAGCTGTTACAAACATGAACACACAAGATGTTCGTAGTTCCCTTTACAAGATGGCTGTTCAAGTCCCCCTGTTGAAATTTTGTCAACCAATCAGCTTTTCAGGTCCTAACCAGTGGTTATTTTTTCTTCTGACATATGTTGCAGAGTAAACTGAAACATCTCCTTGAAACAAGGGGGATTACTTCCCCTGGGGTACTCATCAACCTTTAGCTTTTTCCTTTTGATCTAGAAGATCCAGAAGTCAAAGATGTTAACTCGTTCACACCAGTGTCAAATAAGAATTCAGGAGTTTTTTTCCCCAGTAAACAAACTTAAAATACTAGAAGTCAGGAATGATCAAATACAAAATTCCCTAAATTATGCATTTTTGGAATACACTTGAAAACTATTACACCATAAAGAAAATCCATATTTATGGGCTTTAAGATCCTCATCATGCCTGGTCCAAAATCAAAGGCCAAGTGATTCTGTGAAGTGATTTAAAAGCTCACAAAGCTAATACACGTTCCTTCATCTCACTTGTTTTCAATTTACTCTGTTTCCTGTCTTTATTCATGACTTCCCCATTTCCTTCTTTGAACCATTTCTTTAGATCCCAAGGCAGGCATTGTCTAGAATCAGTAAGGGAGGCTGCATCCAATATAGTTTTGCCAAGAAAATTAAATAGGAATATGGGAAGAGGTTATTCGGTCCTTCAAGCCTGTTCCACCATTCAGTTAGATGCAGATGATGAGTAACTCAACACATTCACTTGCCATTGCTTCAGATCCCTCACCTAACAAACATCCATTGATCCGAGTCTTGAAAGTATCGATTGGCTCAGCATCCACAGTAATTTGGGAAAGAGAGTTCCAGGTTTCCGCCATCCTGATTTCTTTCCTGAATGGTGTGGGTCTAATTATGCCCCTTGTTCTGGATTTCCCCCAGCAGACTAAATAGTTTCTTTTTATCTACTCTATTGAGTGACATTGGCGTGATTGTCAAACTGCTCTTTGTTTTAATAAATTTGTAGGTATTTGAAAACTTAGGACTGCCTCAATAGTTCCAGATAACCTAACTACATACTAAGAGCTCTTCCTTGATCCCTCAGCGAGCAATGTTCCATGCCAACTGCAGCAGGCAGCCCTTCCTCTCCTTACCAATGCAAAGTGCCAGAACACGTGGGGCAAAAGCATCTCGAGTGGTATGATTTGCGCTGGTGGTGCTGGTGCTACTTCCTGCATGGTATGGAAAATATGTCATAAGGAAAATGTTGCATTGCATTAAATAGTCGTTTTTTTTGGTAACAATCACATTGAATTGGTTTGTCCTCTTCCTACAGGGTGACTCAGGTGGACCTCTTGTCTGCAAAGATGGAGGAGTCTGGTATCTGGTGGGCATCGTTTCTTGGGGCAGTGGTAACTGCTCCCTCCGAATCCCTTCAGTCTATACTCGGGTGACTGAGTTCCAATCCTGGATAATGCAGACAATTGCTGCCAATTAGAGGAACTTACATTAAAGTTTAATTAGTTTTAAAATAAAGAACTTGCAAAATGAATGCCGAGTGTCTTTTTTTCCCCTCTCCTCGGTACTTGAAAGAGGGACAGTCAGTTGCATCCAGCTGGAATAAGACAAAATAAATCTTTGCTGTTTCCTCATCCCGCTCCACAAGTTGGGTTGGGTACTTTGTTTCTCATATGTTACTTCACAAGGTAATCTTTAAAGAGTTTAGCATGTCATAAAACATTGATTCACATTTGGACAAGGACCATTATTGCTTTTGCTGCAGGGTACAAACTTTGAATATACATAATAATTTTATTATCTACAAAATGTGTGACATTTCCATTTCCTCACACTCTAGTTTCTGCGCACTGAGAAATGTGCAGAAACAATATATTAAAGAGCTGCATTTAACAGGCACCAGGGAGAGAAGGTCATCGATCACTCTTTCTAATGTAACTGATTCAAACCCAGCTACCAGCAAATGAAAGTGCAATCTTCCAAAGCTGATGACCATCATTGTTCCTTTCAAACACATTGCGTATCATGTGACTAGCAGGGCTGCGTTAAGTCAGAACATGCAACTTTATTACGTGCTATAGAAAATCATTCTTCCAATGACTTCATCATCTTGGATCTTTTTAAAATCATAGTCTTGTAAAAACAATTAAAATACCCTTGACATTTCAAAATTAGAAATGAACATGGACATAGAAAGCCTGCTACTTATGAATATCTAACCTACTACCTCCTGGTCACAGAGAGGGTGGGACATCAAGGAAGGTCAACTTGCTCCTGGCTTGGAGTTTGTAGCAAAATAACTCAGTGACTGACAGGACGCCTTTTAAAGCTGTCCCATAGCCTTACACACATAGTTATTAAATATTCTGAGAGGTCTTCCTTCTGATTTTATTATTAATATTAATTTGTTTAGAAAAATGACAAATTTCGCCAATAGTTTGCAGGATGATGCATTTGGACCTGGCCCTACAAAGTTCAGCCCCAGCTGGTCAGTTGGGACTTTATTTTTAGAATTCACAAAAAAAATTCATTGAACTACCGGGCATAAATAAGATTATGAACACGCACATAATGTTCAAGGGGGAGAGTGTTAAACAATTGTAAATCTAGGGGCCATAGATATATGATAAACACCAATAAACCCAGTAGGGAATTCAAGAAAAACTTTAAACCCAGAAACTAATTAGAATGTGAAACTCACCATCACAAGGAATAGTTGAGGCGAATAGCATACATGCATTTAAGAGGAAGCTAGATAAACACATGAGAGAGAAAGGAATAGAAAGATATACTGATAGCATGACATGAAGGAGGGTGAGATGTGGCTCATGTGGAGCACAAGCGCTGGTAAAGACCAGGATGATTGGCTTGCTTCTGTTTTGTACATTTTATGTAATTGTATGCAATTCTACTTTCTTTTATTCATTAATGGGGTGTGGGTTTCGCTGGCTGGGCCATCCCTTGTTGCCCTTGAAAAGGTGAGCTGCCTTCTTGAACCAATGTAGTCCATGTGGTGTGGGTACACCCACACTGCAGTTAGGAAGGGAGCTGCAGGATTTTGACCCAGCGACAGTGAAGGAACAGCAATATATTTCTAAGTCAGGATGGTGAGTGACTTGCAGGGGAACTTCCAGGTGTGGTGCTCCCATCAATGCTTTGCCCTTGTCCTTCTAGATGGTAGCAGTCGTGGGTTTGGAAGGTTCTGTCAAAGGAGCCTTGGTGAATTCCTGTGGTGCATCTTGTAGATGGTACACACTGCTGCTACTGTGTGTCGGTGGAGGAGGGAGTGAATGTTTATGGATGTGGTGCCAATCAAATGGGCTGCTTTGCCCTGGACAGTGTAAAGCTTCTGAGTGTTGTGGAAGCTGCACTCACCCAGGCAAGTGGGGACTTTTCCATCGCACTCCTGACTTGTGGCTTATAGATGGCGGACAGGCTTTGGGAGTCATGAGGTGAGTTACTCATTGCAGGATTCCCATCCTCTGACCTGCTCTTGTAGCCACAGTATTGATATGGCTAGTCCAGTTCAGTTTCTGGTCAATGGTAACCCCCAGGATGTTGATAGTGGGGGATTCAGTGATGGTAATGCCGTTGTACACCAAGGGGTGATGATTGGATTCTCTCTTGTAGGAGATGGTCATCACCTGACACTTGTGTGGTGCAAATGTTACTTGCCACTTGTCAGCCCAAGCCTGGATGTTGTCCAGGTCGTGCTGCATTTGGACATGTACTGCTTCGGTATCTGAGGAGTCGCAAATGGTGCTGAGCATTGTGCAATCATCAGTGAACATCCCCACATCTGACCTTATGATGAAAGGAAGGTCATTGATGAAGCAGCTGAAGATGGTCGGGCCTAGGACACTACCCTGAGGAACTCCTGCAGTGATGCCAGGAGCTGAGATGACTGACCTCCAACAACCACAACCATCTTCCTTTGTGCTAGGTATGACTCCAACCGGTGGAGTGTTTTCCCTCTGATTCCCATTGACTCCAGTTTTGCTAGGGCTCCTTGATGCCACATTCAATCAAATGCTGCCTTGATGTTAAGTGCAGTCACTCTCGCCTGGTGGAAGTTTAGTTCTTTTGTCCATGTTTGAACCAAGGCTGTAATGAAGTCAGGAGTTGAGTGGACCCGGCAGAACCCAAACTGGGTGTCAGTGAGCAGGTTATTGCTAAGCAAGTGCCACTTGATAGCACTGTAGATGACCCCTTCCATCACTTTACTGATGATTGAGAACAGACTGATGGGGCGGTAATTGGCCGGGGTGGACTTGTCTTGCTTTTTGTGTACAGGACATACCTGGGCAATTTTCCACATAGCCGGGTAGATGTACTGGAACAGCTTGGCTAGGGGCGTAGCAAATTCTGGAGCTCAAGTCTTCAGTACTCTTGCTGGAATCTTGTCAGGCCCATAGCCTTTACAGTGCCCAGTGCCTTCAGCTATTTCTTGGTATCATGTGGAGTGAATCGAATTGGCTGAAGGCTGGCATCTGTGATGCTGGGGATCTTCGGAGGAGGCCGAGATGGATCATCCACTTGGCACTTCTGGCTGAAGATTGTTGCAAATGCTTCAGCCTTATCTTTTGCACTGATGTGCTGGGCTTCTCAATCATTGAGGATGGGCATATTTGTGGAACCTCCTCCTCCAGTGAGTTGGTTAATTGTCCACCACCATTCACAACTGGATGTGGCAGGACTGCAGAGCTTAGATCTGAACTGTTGGTTGTGGGATTGCTTAGCCTTGTCTATCACTTGCTGCTTATGCTGTTTGACATAAGTAGTCCTGTGCTATAGCTTCACCAGGTTGACACCTCATTTTTAGGTATGTCTTGTGCTGCTCCTGGCATCCCCCCCTGCACTCTTTATTGAGCCAGGGTTGATCTCCTCGCTTGATAGTAATGGTAGAGTGGGGGATATGCCAGGATCATTGAAACAATTAAAGGACCTGCCCGTCCAACCTTAAGGTTGGCGGGCAGGCCAGGAGCCCCGGCTGGCAATAAAAAAAACATGAAACCTCATCCACTGGCGGGATGAGGTTTCATGTAGGGATTTAAAAAGTTTAATAAAGTTTCAGTGTAATTTATGAACATGTCCCATCTCATGTGACATTGTCACATGGGGGGGACATGTTAAGGATTTTTCTTTTCTATTTTTAACGTTTTTAAGACTGTCAGCGATCTTCCTGAGGCAGCACTGAGCCTCAGGGAGATGTGCGCTCTTTCGTGCGCATGCGTGAAAGAGCGCACTCTCACTTTTAGGGAATCCCCACCCCTCCGCCCGCACAGGAAGCGCATAGTGCTTCCCGCCGGACGTCACGCTGGGTGGGCCTTAATTCGCCCGCCCACATAAAATGGCGGTGGGACCCGCTTCTCCGGTGGGGATCGGCTTCCTGCCCGCCAGAGATTGGGTCGGGCCTGCCTGCCCGGGAGGCAGAAAATTCTGCCCAGGAGGCTGGAGACAGGTGACAACACCTCCAGGAATATGTTCAATCATCAACCCAACAGTCCAGTAGAAAGAATTGTTTCTCTCTGTGTAGGACCTTCACCGCCACCTTCCCCTTTCCCCATCCAGAAATCAATATGGATGTTTGAAACTAGCCCTGGGTGCAAGATGCTTCAGGAGCTAGGAGATGAGAGAATTCCCCCTCCAATACAAATTGATAGGTAACATAAACCCATTGACCCACAGAAAGTAGGGGAGGCCGCATCCTTGTGGTAACTCATTGGTCATAGGATCATAGCACAGAAGGAGGCCATTTGGCTCATTGTGTCAGTCCCAGCTCCTTGAACGAGTTATCAAATTAGTCCCACTCATTTCCTCTTTCCCCATAGCCCAGCCATTTTTTTCTCTTTCTAGTATTTATTCAATTTTCTTCTGAAAATTGCAATAGACCACCCTTCACCACCCTTTCAGGTGGTGTGTTCCAGATCACAACAAAATGATCCATAAAAAAATGTTTCCAAAATCACCTCTGGTTCTTTTGCCGCCCACCTTGAATCTGTGTCCTCTGGTTACCTATGCATCTGCTACCGAGAACAGTTTCTCCTTATTTACTCTACCAAAACCTTTCAGGAATTTAAACATCTGTATCAAATCTCCTCTCAACCTTCTCTGCTCTAAGGAGATAGTTCCAGATATTCCAGTCTCTCCATATAACTGAAGACTCTCAACCCTGGTACAATCCTATTAAATCTCTTTAGCATCATTTTCAAGGCTTGTATCCTTCCTAAAGTGTGGTACTCAGAAATGGCCACAATGCTCCTAATCAGTGTTTGTGTTTGTGTTTAGTGTAACTTTTTGTACCTATGTCTCTATTTATAAAGCCAAGAATCCCATATGCCTTTTTAACAGCCTTCAAAAATTTGTCCTGTCACCTTCAAAGATTTACGTATGTACACCACTGTGTCTCTCTGTTCCTGATGTGCTTTAAAATTGTACCCTTCAGTTTATATTGTCCTTTCTGTCAAAATTAATCACTTCACATTTCTCGGTATTAAATTTCATCCGCTATGTCTGTCATTTCACCAGTCTTCCTGAAGTCTTCTTTTTATCCTCCTCACTGGTTACCACATTTCCGAGTTTTGTCATATGGAAACTTTGAAATTACACCCTCCACACCCAAGTCCAGGTCATTAACACATATTTTAAAAAGCTGTTGTTCCAACACTGACCACTGGGGAACAGTGTGAAGAACAACTGTCCACTATTACTTTCTGCTTTCTGTCCCTAAGTCTAATTCGTATCCACTCTGCCAGTATGCTTTAATCCCCTATGCTTCAATTTTGCTAATAAGACTATGTTGTGATACTTAATCAAACACCTTTTGAAAGTTCATACAGACAACATCAACCACATGTTCTGTGAGAACATTGGTCTCAGTCCCATTGAGGTGCAACCAGTACGTCTTCTACAGATCCATTCTGCCCTAGAATTGGCCCCAATGCCCCAGGTCCCTGAAAACCTCCCTCCTTAGCTCCTGAAACACTATCTGTAGGATCTCAGCCTTTTTCTTATGTTGTTCCAACATGGACCACAACTTTGAGTTGTTCCTCTTCTTCCTGCAAAATGTTCAGCACCCAGTCAGTGATGTCCTTTATCATTTGCATCGGGGAGGCAACATGTCATGCAGAACTCCTATAATTTACATCAAATGCAGTCTTCGGGGTCCCATCAAATGGGGGTCAGAAGCCCGCACTGTCACCTTGCTGTGATTTTCTACGAATTAGCCAATTAGTGGCTAAAGGGTAGGTTCACCATTCAGTTAAGGATGGCAGGTGGGCACTCAAAGTTGGAGGGCCATTAGGAGACCATCCAGCACTGAAGATGCCAGCAGGCTGCCTTTTCAGATAAGTGAAAGGGAGGATGCCCCAAGATGGATTTTAAAGTAAAAAGTCCCCTCAGTAGCTGGCACGCCAGTCTGTGGGTGGAGGGGAGGGTGGGGGTGGACCCACCACAGGGCCCATTTAGTTAAAAATGCTACATTTGACAGATTCAACTCATCACCTTGCCCGTCCTCTCTGATTGGTCAGGAAACCAAGAAAGGGGATACTAATCGGTAATGATTCAGCTAAAAAGTCTCAGTAAAGCCAACTGCAGACTCCAATAGGTTCTCAACCACTAAATGGTCCCCATCATTTGGCCAGGGAGAATCAGACAGTGCGCTTAAAAAGATTTTTTATTTAAATTGTCAATCTGCAACTTTCATCCAATTCTCTTGGTATTTCCCAAAGTAGCTCCAATGAATCACCGAAACGAGATGCCATGCAAGTGTCTCAGGAGAGAGCATTGCATGTTACAGATCTGCATCACACAGCATCCATCTAGATGCTTAACTAAATCAGAGGGGTGGGTCTGGGGAAAATGAAAGTGCTTGCTCATGTCCAGCAAATATTTACTAAAAGTTGCAAGAGCATTTAGAATTTCTTTTATGTCCCTAAATCAGAGCAGCTAGCATTGCAATAGTTTTTGTTGTCACACCTGACCTCAGGGTTTAGGCGCTGGGTATTTTTAAAATTCATTTACAGGATGTGGGTGTCGCTGGCTGGGCCATCATTTATTGCCCATCCCTAGTTGCCCTTGAGAAGGTGGTGGTGAGCTGCCTTCTTGAACCGCTCCAGTTCATGTAGTGTAAGTACACCCACAATGTTGTTAGGGAGGGAGTTCCAGGATTTTGACCCAGTGACAGTGAAGGAACGGCGATATATTTCCAAGTCAGGATGATGAGTGAGGGGAACTTCCAGTTGGTGGTGTTCCTGTCTATCTGCTGCCCTTGTCCTTCTAGATGGTAGCAGTTGTTGGTCTGGAAAATGCTGCCTCACTTGGTGAGTTTCTGCACTGCATCTTGTAGATGGTACACACTGCTGCCTCTGTTCATCTGTGGTGGAGGGAGTGAATGTTTGTGGACATTCAAGCGGGCTGCTTTGTCCTGAATGGTGTCAAGCTTCTTGAGTGTTGTGGGAACGGCACTCATCCAGGCAAGTGGAGAGTATTCCATCACATTCTCAACTTGTGCCTTGTAGATGGTGGACAGGCTTTGGGGAGTCAGGAGGTGAGTTACTCATCGCAGGATTCCTAGTCTCTGACCTGCTCTTATAGTCACAGTATTTATATGGCTGGTCCAGTTCACTTTCTGGTCAATGATAACCCCCTGGACGTTGATAGCTCTACTCCACACCAGCAGGCCAATGCAATATTTCCACTTCAGCAAATCCCAGGATGCACATTGTTTCAAAAAGAAAGACCACCAAATTATTCCCCACAGTTCCCTACAGTAGGCCCACAACTCTTGGGTTAGGGAAGGGAAAAACGGCCTAGGATTTCCTCTCCCTCTCCTATCCATTGATGTCTCTAGAATGTCCATATCTGAGAACCTGATGCCCACCATTGTCAAATATCTGATCTATATCTTAACTCCATCTACCTGCCTTGGTTCTGTAACCCGTATTACTTTTACCTAGCAAAATCTATCCTCATGGGGGCGGGAGTTCCAGATTTTCATCATCCTTTGTGTGACATTACCCCTGAATTGCTCTAATTCCAAGGTTATGCTTCCTTGTTCTGGACTCCCTCGCCAAAGGAAATAGTTTCTATCTATTCTATCATATTCGATAAATATCTGAAACACTTCAATTAATCATCACAAAATGAGAAACTACAAGCCGAGTCAAGCCAATCTGTCTTCATAAGTTAACCCTCTCTAAGTCCTGGCATAATTCTGGTGATCCACACCCCCATGAAGACTGATATATTGCTCCAGCACGGAATGCAATACTCCAGGTGTCATCTAACCAGAGCTCTGTACAGCCTTAACATAAATTCCAATCCTTGTGAGATTGACTAACATTCCATTAACCTGATTAATTTAAGTTTTATACCTGGCCTCTGGCTTTGTGAGTTCTGAACATAGATCCCTAAACCCACAGTTCCTAGCCTCTCAACATTTAGAAAAACCCTTCCATTCTTCATGGGTCTAAACCGTGCACTTACCCACATTGAACTCCATTTGTTTTGGCAATTCATAATGTCCCTTTGCAACTTTCTGCTCCCATCCACATCACTTACTGTGCCAAATGCAATTTTCCAGGTAAAGTTTAGTTTCTATATCATAAATATGTCTCATGTTTGCAAAGTGGAAAGATATAAACAGTTCCCAAATGTTGTTAGAGGAATACAAAGGGAAATATGCCTTCGCCGTTCTGCAGGATAGTGACCATTGCACTGCGTACTTCCCAGTCTAAGAGCAGGTTTCCTACTTCAAAACAGTGATTACACTTCAAAAGCTCTTTGGGGCATCCAGAGGCTATGAAAGGCGCTACATGAATGCAAGTTTTTTCCTTCAAGTTGATCATACCAGCTCCTGTTGTTATTCATGCCATTTCCGGAACATCATCTAATTACAGTCTCATTCACTTGACCCTTCATCAGTTAACATCAACTTTCCCTGGCAGTAACAACCCCAACTATTTTCCTCCTAATTCCCAAAGTATATGTTGCATTACATAATGCATTTTTATCATAATCAGCCTCATCTCTTGTTTTTTGTGTTATTTGTGTTCTCATTTGTCATTCATCATTCTTGTTTCCCAACTAATTATCAATACTGTAACAGCATTTAAAGAATGTAGCAGCTTGACTAATAGAAAACATAAGTATCAGTTTAGGATTAGACTAAACCGAATGTGACCCTTTGTTTAATTCCTTTATTACTTTTAACTGGTTAAGTGGATTGAATTGGACCCAGAATATCAGATGAGCATTCTAAACCATCACTGTGCCCAACATGTGTTTTTAGGGGAGGCGATGGTAATGGTATCGTTGCTGAACAAGCAATCCAGAAACAAAAACAAAACTACCTGGAAAAACTCAGCAGGTCTGACAGCATCTGCGGAGAGGGATACAGTTGACGTTTTGAGTCCGTATGACCCTTCATCAGAACTAAGACATAAAGAAATGAGATGAAATATAAGCTGGTAGAAGTGGGTGGGACAGGAGAGCTCGATAGGGGGCCAGTGATAGGTGGAGGCCAAGAAGAGACTGCCAAAGATGTCATAGACAAAAGGACAAAGGGGTGTTGATGGTGGTGATATTGTCTAAAGGATGTGCTAATGGAGACATTAAGGGAAGCAAGCTAGTGGCAGATGGCCCTAGTGCGGGTGGGGTGGGGGGAAGGGATCGAAATGGGCTAAAAGGTGGAGATGAAACAATATATCAAAATAAATTTAAAAATAGGAGGGAAAAGAAAAATATCTAGTGTAAAAAAATTATAACTCATTGGAAAAGGGGGGATCGGAAAGGGGGTGGGGGTGGAAGAGAGAGTTCATGATCTGAAATTGTTGAACTCAATATTAAGTCCGGAAGCAATTTCAGGTATTCAGGTATTTTTCCAGGTATTTTTGTTTTTCTTCTAGATTTCCAGCATCCGCAGTATTTTGCTTTTATCTTAGCAATCCAGAAACTCGGGGTAATGCTCTAGGGACCCAGGTTTGATTCCCACCATGGCAGATGGTAGAATTTGAATTCAATAAAAAAAAACTGGAATTAAAAGTCTAATGATAACCATGAAATGATTGCTGTAAAAACCCTTCTGATTCATTAATTCCTTTTAGGGAAGGAAATCTGCCATCCTTACCTGGTCTGGCCGACATGTGACTCCAGACCCACAGCAATGTGGTTGACTCTTAAAGGCCCTCTGAAATGGCCTAGCAAGCCATTAAGTTGTACCAAACTGCTACAAAGTCTCAAAAAAGGAATGAAACCAGACAGACCACCCGGCATTGACCAAGGCACCGGAAACGAAAGCAGCCCTGTCGACCCTGCAAATCCTCCTTCCCAACATCTGGGGGCTAGTGCCAAAATTGGGAGAGCTGTCTCACAGACCGATCAAGGAACAGCCTGACATTATCTTCCTCATGGAAACATATCTTACAGATCATGTCCCAGACACCACCATTCCTGCGCATGTCCCATCCCACCAGCAGGACAGGCCCAGCAGAGGTGGTGGCATACTGGTTTACAGTCGGGAGGGAGTTGCCCTGGGTGTTCTGACATCGACTCTGGACCCCCCCCCACCCCACTGCCGCCATGAAGTCTCATGGCATCAGGTCAAACATGGGCAAGGAAAGCTCCTGCTGATTACTACGTACCGCCCTCCCTCAGCTGATTAATCAGTGCTCCTCTATGTTGAACACCACTTGGAGGAAGCACTGAGGGTGGCAAGGGCGCAGAATGTACTCTGGGTGGGAGACTCCAATGTCCATCCCTAAGAGTGGCTCAGTAGCACCACTGCTGGCCAAGTCCTAAAGGACATAGCTGCTAGACTGGGTCTGCGGTAGGTGGTGAGGGAACCAACAAGAGGGAAAAACATACTTGACCTCACCCTCACCAATCTGCCTGCAACAGATGCATCTGTCCATGACATTATTGGTAGGAGTGATCACCACACATTCCTTGTGGAGATGACGTTCCGCCTTCAGAATAAGAACCCTCCATTGTGTTGTTTGGCACTACCACTGTGCTAAATGGGATAGATTTCAAACAGATCTAGCAACTCAAAACTGGGCATCCATGAAGCGCTGTGGGCCATCAGCAGCAGCAGAATTGTACTTGAACACAATCTGTAACCTCAAGGCCCAGCATATCCCCCACTCTACCATTACCATCAAGCCAGGGGATCAACCCTGGTTCAATGAAGAATGTAGGAGGGCATGCCAGAAGCAGCACCAGGCATATCTAAAAATGAGGACTCTACCTAGTGAAGCTATAACATAGGACTACTTGCATGTCAAACTGCATAAGCAGCAAGTGATAGATAGAGCTAAGCGATCCCACAACCAACGGATCAGATCTAAGGTCTGCAGTCCTGCCACATCCAGTCATGAATGGTGTTGGACAATTAAACAACTCACTGGAGGTGGAGGCTCCAGTAACATCCCCATCTTCAATGATGGGGGAGCCTAGCACATCAGTGCAAAAGATAAGGCTGAAGCATTTATAACAATCTTCAGCCAGAAGTGCCGAATGGATGATCCATCTCGGCCTCCTCCGGAGGTCCCCAGCGTGACAGATGCCAGTCTTCAGCCAATTCAATTCGCTCCACGTGATATCAAGAACCAACTGAAGGCACTGGATACTGCAAAGGCTATGGGCCCTGACAATATTACAGCAATAGTATTGAAGACTTGTGCTCCAGAACTTGCCACTCCCCTAGCCAAACTGTTCCAGTACAGCTACAACACTGGCATCTACCCGGCAATGCGGAAAATTGCCCTGGTATGTCCTGTACACACAAAGCAGGACAAATCCAACCCAGCCAATTACCTCCCCCCCACCCACATTAGTTTACTTTCGATCATCAGTAAAGTAATGGAAGCGGCACTTGCTTAGCAATAACCTGCTCACTGACGCGCAGTTTAGATTCCGCCAGGTCCACTCAGCTCCTGACTTTATTACAGCCTTGGTTCAAACATGGACAAAAGAGCTGAGCTCCCGAGGTGAGGTGAGAGTGACTGCCCTAGATATCAAGGCTGCATTTAACTGGGTGTGGCATCAAGGACCCTTAGCAAAACTGAAGTCAATGAGGATCGGGGGAAAACTCTCCACTGGTTGGAGTCATACCGAGCACAAAGAAAGATGGTTGTGGTTGTTGAAGGTCAGTCATCTCAGCTCCAGGCCATCACTGCAGGAGTTCCTCAGGGTAGTGAGCTCAGCCCAACCACCTTCAGCTGCTTCATCAATGACCTTCCTTCCATCATAAGGTCAGAAGTGGGGATGTTCACTGATGATTGCACAATGTTTAGCACGATTTGCGACTCCTCAGATACCGAAGCAGTACATGTCCAAATGCAACAAGACCTGGACAAAATCCAGGCTTGAGCTGACAAGTAGCAGGCAATGATCATCTCCAACAAGAGAGAATCTAACCATCACCTCTTGACATTCAATCGCTGAATCCCCCATTATCAGCATTCTGGGAGTTACCAATGACCAGAAATGGAACTGGACTAGCCATATAAATACTGTGGCTACAAGAGCAGGTCAGAGGTCAGGAATCCTGCAATGAGTAACTCATGACTCCCCAAAACCTGTCCACCATCTACAAGGCACAAGTCAGGATAGTGATGGAATATTCTCCACTTGCCTAGATGAGTGCAGCTCCCACAACACTCAAGAACACCCAGGACAAAGCAGCCCACTTGATTGGCACCACATCCACAAACATTCACTCCCTCCACCACCACCGACACACAGTAGCAGCGGTGTGTACCATCTACAAGATGCACGGCAGGAATTCACCAAGGGTCCTTAGACAGCACCTTTCAAACCCACGACCACTACAATCTAGAAGGACAAAGGCAGCAGATAGATGGGAACACCACCACCTGGCAGTTCCCCTCCAAGTTACTCACCATCCTGACTTGGAAATATATCGCCGTTCCTTCACTGTCACTGGGTCAAAATCCTGGAACTCCCTTCCTAACAGCGCTGTGGGTGTACCTACACCACATGGACTGTAGCGGTTCAAGAAGGCAGCTCACCACCACCTTCTCAAGGGCAACTAGGGATGGGCAATAAATGCTGGCCCAGCCAGTGAAGCCCACATCCTGTGAATGAATAAAAAAAATTCCATAGGTTTCTGTCATATGACAATGAGAATAATTCAGGTCTAATGCTATGTAAAGTCCCAATGAGAATATTATACTGCATTGCTTGCCATTGTTTAATATGAATGTGTCCAGACTGAAAGGATTCAGAGGGAGACATCAGAGTGAAAACCTTCCAATGGGGAGTTACAGTTGCCTTAAGAGTATTTAGCTGATTGTCCTCTCAGCTACAGGAAAGCAGATGCAGCAAGGTGGGAGAGGGGTTAAAATGGGGAAAATGTACGCAGAGAGAGACAACAACAAAGGACAGGAGGCAGAAGGAGAGGCAGAGGAATTTAGGAATGAAATGCGAAAGCATAAGGCCTAGGTCGCAGAAGGCAGGGTCACCGATGTGGGAGAAAAGGAGGGGAGATGCACAAAAGACTAAGGTCAGAGGAATGGAGAGTTCCAGAATTGCAAGGTTGGAGAAGGCTATAGATGATATATAGAAGATTTGAAGGGCAGGACCATGAATGGATTTAAACACAAGAAAGAGAGTTTTATGTTTGAGGCATTGAGGTGCCTGAATGTAGTTCAGTAAAGATAGGGGCAATGCATGAGGGGGACTTGTTGCGCGATAGGACATGGGCAGCAGAGTTCTGAACGAGTTGAAGCTTATGGGACATGGAAGGCTGGCAAGGAGAACATCAGAATAGTCACCTCTCGAGGTAACAAAGACATGGTCAGGTTTCAGTGGCAGATGGGCTAAAACAGGGGGAGAGGCAAGTAATGTTTTGTAGGTGAAAGGAGGTGGAAAAGTCAATGATTTCAGGAGCAATGGAGATGCAATAAAAATAAATAAAAATTACAAATTTTGTCACTCAGTAGGCTCATTTTTTACCACTTGAATCAGAAAAGTATTTTCATCAAAGCATAACTAAACAAAAGTGCCCAATGTTGTTTCAGATTTCCAGCACCCGCAGTATTTTGCTTTTAGCTTTTGACCAATGTATGTTTGTTTTGATAGAAGTAATCTACCTCCATGGTTATCGTTTAGATGGAGAATTAATACTCCATATCAGTAATTAATACTCCATATCAGTAATGAATACTCCATATCAGTAATGAATACTCCATGTCAGTAATTAATATTCCATATCAGTTTCAGATAAGGCTAACAGCTAAACAAAAATTGTATAAGGCAGCGAGCCTGACCAAGCAAGAAAGGCAAGCATGGCTCTCCTTTGGATTGTCTGTCTCGCTATCACTACAGTAACTACCGGTAAGATACAGTTACAATAAAATGATTTGATCCTTTACATCAAAATATTAACAAAGAGTTATTTTAATTAAAATATATTGAAGAAAACCTTTCATGTACCGCTGTCAAACATGCATTAGTTTTATGTGATGCAGTAGCTTTTTTTTCACATGAGGTATATGTTCAACTTGAAATAATTCTTGGTTTTAACAACTTCAGTCAGTGAGAGGTTGTGGCTTCCAATTGGCCAGCAACTCTCGGAGGTGGGACTTCTTGTCTCTGCAGGGCAGAAATCCTGCCTCTAGCTTATTAACTGCCAATTGGCCATTAATTGACTATGGGGCAGCCATTCTTCTCTTGGGCAGGTTTCCCCACTACCCTGACATTTTAGCCAGAGGGCAGGGATTATGGCGTCTATATAATTCAGCCCTTAGAGGGAACATTTGTGACAAGTAAAATGTCAAATGCTGACCACACATTAGCATTACAAATGCTTTTTTAACAGCCCTAGGTATGATCATGTTGTGCTTGGAGAGTTTGACATGTATTCCTCAGCAGAATTGGTCCAAATCAAAAGTGTTTCCCAGGTATGTACCTGCTCATACAATGTTATATATTGAATAAAAATATTTCCAAATGCAAATTCCTCACTAAAATCCATTGCATTATATTTTACTTCGGATCATATACCACAGAAAACTTTACATCTACGAGGACGTAATAGCCAACTTTATACCAGTGGAATGATGTGTACTAAATATAGCTTTTGAGGTATTCTTTATTGACCTTTAACCACATGCACCTGCAGGGAATTCAGCCCTCTCTGTGCCATTCATGCTGCTCACTGTGGATGTTAGGAATTCCATGTCATTCTAGCAATAATGTCACTGAGATTTTAACATTTTTTCAGTTTTCTCCCGTTTCTATCGCCCAGAACATCTTCTGGCTTCAAAGAAGGTTCAGGATTTAGCGAAACTTGCCTTGACTTCGAAGCACAGGTTTATATATAAATAGTTTTAAACCACCTTTTCCTAATAAGCTGAAGCTTGAATGTATTTATGTAGTCACAATCCATAACTCACCTTCATGTCATCTCCGTCTGAGCTATGATATACACCAGATATTTATGGATGAGGAGGGCCATTCAGTCCATCTTAATTCCATAACAACCCTGGACTTCCCTATTGTGGCATCTAATTTTTCTTAAATGATTTCAGGGTGTTCTCATCTCCCACTCTGCTCGGAGGTCCATTCCAGGTGTCAGTCACCCTCAGTGTGAAGAGGAGCTCTCTGTTATCACCCCTAAAATGAACTTTTACTAGCTTGGACCTTTTTCTTAACCCACCCCTGCAATTTAAGATGCTATTTACCCTTTCCAATGGAAATTTGGCTCATTACATAACTTTCAATGGAAATGCATTATTGCCTTTTGAAATGCAGATAGGTTCAGCCAGAAAGTTTTGCAGTGATGGCTACTTGAGTTTCATTTTGCAATGGAATGATAGGGTTTTCCTTTTTTTAAAATTGCTGAGTGACTCTGGTGGACCTTTTGTTTGTTACAGGAATACTGGCCGGAACCTGGTTGGCATTGTTTCTTGGGGAATGGCGAACTGTAATATATACAGTCCTGCAGTTTATGCCCGCGTTTCCAAATTGCGCTCATTTATTGATCGTTACATTAATTACTAATGAGCTTAACCCAGAACATACCAAGTTAATAAATTAATAAACTATGCGCCTGCATTCAGTTTTCCTCTTTAGTTGTTTTCATTTGCGCTGAGAGTTTGCACTCACACCAACTCCAAATATTGAGCAGCTCTGATCAGAATCGGAACATTCATTGGAACCAAAAACAAATGAGCACAAATTTTCTGACTGGTAACACCTGAATTACAGGTGCAAGGTTAACAGTATCAACTGGAAAAGGTGGCGGTAATCTGTAACGCTAGATATCGACCTAATTTACACTTCAGGCACTTTTCTGGTGAAATGCTAAGATTGAAATGAAGTCCCTCATTCAAAATGAGTGTCCAGGATGGCAGGTCACAAGTATGGATTTCAAGAACTCTGCCTGAAGATTGCCGGGAGCATTTTATAGAATCCTACTGTTCAGAAGGAAGCCATTCAGACCATCATGCCTCTGCTGGCTCTTTGAAAGAGCTATCAAATTACTCTTATTCCTCACCCTTTCCTAAAATGCCCTGCAATTTTTTCCTTTTCAACTTGGCTCAGGAGTTTAACTCTCAACTTTAAATGAGAAGGTTTGTGAGTTTGAGTCCCAGCTAAGGACTTGAACACACAACCTAGACTAACACTTCAGTACAGTATCAAAGCACTGACTGAAGTGTTGGTTTAGATGTTAAACCAAGACCCCATCTGTCTGTTCAAACAGATGTAAATGACCCAATGGCAATACTTGAAGAAGAGCAAGGAGTTTTACCAATATATCCCAGCCAATATTTACCCCTCAAGCAGCACTTCCAAAAGCAGGTTTATTGGTCATTCAGCTCATTGCTGCTTGTGGGACCTGATAGTGCATAAATTAGCTGCTACATTTGTCTACATAATAACAGCAACTACACTTCAAATGTTCTTCATTGATCAGAAAGTGCTTCCTGGAGATGTGAAAGATACTATATAATTGCACCAATCTGTACAAGTTTTGTGTTTGTGCCCAGTAGCAACTAACCCAACTAATTTCAACGGAAGGAGAAGACTTTCATCCAAATAGTCCAGGTGGATTGAACCCAGGACCAATGTGGTTAATGTGTCTCACAATTTTTCAAATGCATTCTGATTGGTGATGGAAAGAAAGTAACTAGCTTCCAAGTACATTCACCACTGTGTCAAACACATTATCTGTAACTTCTGTCAAATTGAATCTCAATCAGTGGTGGAGGTCATCAGAGAGGCCAAATAGCACAGGTGTCGAAAGAACGAAAACTCCCATCAAATGTTCAATTATATACATTCAGTAAAACTGGAGAGAATGAACTTGATACTAAAATAAGAAATACATCAAACAGCAAGCATTCAGTGTGGACCATGTAAAATTACTCAACCATTTAATAAATAAATGATAGATATGGGGCCTATATTATTCTTGAGTTGAATGATTTTGGTTTCAATAGGGCATGAAATTTTCAATTCGTATTATCCTGCACTGCTTAAAGTACTATAATGAAACCCACTTAAGAATTCTGAAGTGTGTGAGCCAAATCATCCTGGAAATATGTCTCCACAACATTGGAGACAGGAGTAACCACTTCTTAAGCTAAAAAAACTCCAGTTTTTACTTGCAACTTAGTTTTTGACAATGGGGATTAACCATGTAGCTTGAAGAGAGACACGATTTAGAAAAGGTGATACCTAATTTAGAATTTCAGAACTGCATTAGCCTTTAAACGTATCCTGTTTACACGCACAAAGTATAAAATGTTGATGAAATCCTGTGATACTTTGCTGAAAAGTACAATGACAAACACCTGCATCCCATGCACTTAAGAGCAGGTAAACAAACAGCTTTAACTACGTTAACGTGCCTCCAGTAATCCAGATTAATTCAACTCAAAACTTTGATCAGGGTCATTGTAAATAATCAGCATTAGTGGAGGGGGAAATAAACAGGTAACGTCGTTATACTTCAATCCAATAGGAATTCCAGAGTGCCATGGGTAAAATTCGCTGATAACTGATGGAAAGGTAACAAGCAGATAAGAGGTCATATCTACATGGAGAACTCGATAGGACCTGAAGAATACATCTTACATCATCCCAATTGTTATATTTTACTATGGGGTTCGCTTTGCTCACAAACTGGGGAGGTGTCAGCTGTGGCTCAGTCCATAGCACCCTCGCCTTTGAATCAGAAGGCTGTGGGTTCATGTCCCACTCCCGGAAACCAAGAACTGTGATTGTACTCAAAAAAGTTGCTCACAAACTGGTTGCATGCTTATCTGTTGGCAGGTGAGTTGATGATAATATACTGCGGACGCAGGTATTTCAATATGAAATGAAGCACACACTATTTATTTACACAGGCAACAGAGCATTAACATGATGTATGCTTCTCCAGCCAGACCCTACTCTAGACTAACATTAAAATGGTAGCCCGCGCTTCACATCTATTGGGTCTTACAGTCATGTGGTCAATCTGTTCACATTCTCTTAAAGGTGTATTACACCTCAGATTAAGAAGTGTTTAAGTAAGCACTTGAAATGCCATAGCATACAGGGCTACGGGCCAAGTTTTGGAAAATGGGATTAGAATAAATAGGTGCTTGATGGCTGGCATAGTCACAATGGGCCGAAGGGCCTGTTTCTGTGCTGTATAACTCTATGACTCTATTGCCACATCCCTCCCCCTTTTACTTGAAAGCACATTTTACACTATATTAACTATTTACAAAAATGACCTATTTACAAATTTAGTCTCTCAGGAGGCTTTTTCAAACATGTCGACCGTTGTAGTTCTACGACTTCGGATGGTTTATATGAGGCCTCCCTCTCAAGAGTTATCTGTCCACTAGGCTCCCCAGTAGGAACCTGCCTCTTCAACTCTCTCAGGCTCAACGAATTCTACAGGTATTTCCAAAGCAAGAGGAGTTTCTTCTACCTGTGGTGTAGACTCCAACGGGAATGTTTGGCGCACCTTTACTTGTGGATCTGTTCCCATTTCCTGAAGTGATCTACATGTCTCCTGATTATCCGACCTTCAATCGATATATGATAGGACAAGGGTCCTTTCACTGCACTGACTTCACCTGATAGACATTTGGGCCCATCTCCAAAGTTCTTTGTGAAAACAGCTTCTCCTGCAGTGAAGTTTCTTTCATGACTGTGGTAATCGTGTTCATTTTTTTGGGCCTTCTGACTTCGCTCTACTCTCCCCTCTAAATCTGGCTTTATGAGGCTTAACCATGTCCAGAAACATCTCTTCATTAATTACTCTGCGGGGGCAATACCGGTGGTCATATGTGGCGTAGTCCTGTAGCTAAGCAGGAAGCGTGATAACTTCATTGCTATAGAGTCCTCCTCTAGTTTTTTCATTCCATTCTAGAAGGTCTGAACTGCCCTCTCAACCAACCCATTGGAGGCAAGGTGGCATGGTGAGGTCTTGACATGTGTTATGCCATTGAGAGTAGTAAATCTTTGGAATTCCCCACTGGTGAATGCCATTCCAATATCAGACACTATTACCTCTGGTAAACCGTGTATCGCGAAACTGATGCAATCTGTCGATGGTGGCGGCAGATGTGGGTGATCTCACCTCGTATACATCCATCCATTTGGAGTGGGAGTCAATAAGTGAGAGGAACATTGTGCCCAAAAAAGGCCCCTCGTAGTCAACGTGGAGGCAGACCCATGGCCTTCCTGGTCATTCCCAAGGATGCAGTGGAGCAGAAGGAGGCAATTTCTGCACCTGTTGGCACTGCATGCAGCTCTTGACCATGTTTCCGATTTCAGTGTCCATTCCTGGCCACCATAAGTAGCTGCGCACCAAAATTTTTGTTCTGTAAATGTGGGGTGAGCGCTATGCAATTCTATCAATAATGGTTGTCTTCCTCTGGGAGGCACAATGACTCTTGGTCCCCACAGTAAGATGTCATCCTGGCAGGTGAGCTCATATCTCCTGTTAAAATAGGGCTTCATTTTGCCCGACTTTGGCTCGTTAGACCATCCCTGCAAGACTTGTTCCCTGGTGTAAAACAAAATTGGATCAAAATTGTCCATTCTCTGATCTGTTTGGTATTCACTGGTGATGAATCCAGAAAGTTTAATAATAAGATAAGTTCTTGAGGGATGGGGACATGCACATTGCTGTCCTTTAGAGGTAATCAGCTCAGCGCGTTGGCATTGGCAATCTGGCTTCCCAGCCAGTGAATAAAAGTATATTTGTAAGCAGCTAGAGTCAATGCCCACCTTTGGATGCATGCCAAGGCAATTTGGGGTATTGCCTTATCTTCCCCGAACAAGCCTAGTAGTGGCTTGTGGTCAGATACTATGGTGAAGCGGTGACCATGGGCGTATTGGTGGAATTTCTTACACCAAATAGAATGGATGTGTTTTTTCTCTATTTGTAAGTATCTTCATTCTGCCTCTTGAAACGTAGCCAATGGGCCATTTGGAGCCATCCACCATCCGTTGGGAGAGTACTGCCCCTACTCCATAAGGGGATACATCGCATGTTAAAATCAATTGTTTCTTTGGGTCGAAATGTACCAACAAGGCCAAAGAATGTAGTAACTGCTTCACTGCCGTAAAAGCCTGTTGTGTGGGGCTTGCCAGGTCCACCTGTGGTTTTTCTTGAGTAACCCGTATAATGGAGCCAGTACTGTCGACAAATTTGGGAGAAAAATGATCGTAGTAGTTAAACATTCCCAAGAAGGACATAATTTCTAGGGATTTTTCGAGGCTGGTGCCTCACAAAAAGTTCTCACCTTGTCTTCTACTAGGTGAAAGCCCTACGAGTCGACCCTATGACCCAGGTAAATCACTTCTTTTGCTTGGAAGTTACATTTTTCCCTTTTCAAGCGTACTTCAGCTTGTGAGAAACGTTTCAATACCTCTTTCAAGTTAGCCAGGTGTTCTTCATTAGTTAGTCCCGCTACTAGGACATCATCAATATAAACCACCACATGGGGTAGATCTTGGAGCAAATTTTCCATAGTCCATTGTAAAATGGCGCAAGCCGATGAGACCCCGAAGGGTAACCTGGTAAACTGGTATAACCTCCTATGTGTGTTGATAGTCACAAAGCCCTGAGAGGCCTTTTCTAGCTCAATTTGCTGGTAAGCGTGGCTCATGTCACGTTCTGTATAAGCTGTTCCCCCTGCCAGCTTGGAGCACAATTCATCAATTTTTGGTATCGGGTGCCTATCAAGTCTGGCTACTTTGTTAACAGTCAACTTGTGGTTCCCGCATATTCGCAAAATCTGGTCAGGCTTTAGTACTGAAACTATGGGCGCTGCCCAATCGGAAAATTGAACAGGTTGTAAGACTCCCAACCTTTCCAGCCTGTCTAATTCAATATCCACTTTTTCTTGTAATGCATAGAGGACTGGCCTCACCCTCAAATATCTGGGGGGTTGCTCCAGGATCCACGTGAATTTTAGCTTGCAGTCCCTGAATCTTCCCAAGCTCTTCCCTGAACACAGGGGCATATTTCTGTAATAATTCTTGCAGGTCTTTCATTCTTAGTTGAAAAATCTCAGTCCGCTCCAACTTTATTTCCTTGAGCCAGTTCTGACTAAGTAGAGTTGGACCCTCCCTTGCTACCACTATCAGGAGTAGGTTAACAGTCTGGCTTCCATTTTTTTCTGGATCCTTGCATATACCTTTTACTCATATGTTTTCACCAGTATATGCCTTTAGTCTTGCATCTGAGTTTTCCAGCTTTAGTGAGTGGCCTCCTCCGTCCAGATACTTAAACGTGTGTTCCCTATAACTGCTGTGGATGTGCCTTATCCACCTCCATTCGAATGGGTTTTCTGTTGACTTCTACTGTCATGTAGATGGGCTCCGTTTAACCCATTTTTAAATTATGTAGTGAGTAAATACCTGACTCTGTTTCTTCTGACTCCTCCATTATATAAATTTTACGACTTCTGCCTTTTTGTCTGAAATTTGGCCTCAATCTTTCTTTACAATGTTGCATAATGTGCCCATTGCGATGGCAAGAGAAGCACTCGGTTCTTTTAAATTGTCGTTCGTTAGTAGGCTGTCTGGTTCCAATTCTGCTACTATGAATGTGGTTTTTGTCCGTTAAGCCATTGCTTCTTGCGGGTTTATTAATGGTGGCTGTTTCCCGCCTTTCCGTGGAGCCCTGGGCTTCCGCACCACTTCTAGCCGGTGCCTCCCAACATGAAGAACAACGCTATTTGTGCTCTTTTGATTTCTTCTGAGTCCCTGACTGTGCTTTCCATTGCGAGCGCCAACTCCAGGGCTTTGCTGAAATCCAAATTTGTCTCAGACTGCAACCTTTTTTGAACAGCGTCTTAGTTAATCCCACACACTAATTGGTCCCTTAACATGTCATTAATCAACGTCCCAAACTCACAGTGCTCTGTCAATTGTTTTAAGGCTACTACATAGCAGCGACTGTCTTTCCAGGGATGTGACACCTCAAATTGAATTTAAAACGCTGCGTTGTTACCGAGGGTTCGGTTGGAAGTGGCTTTCACCAACTCATCAAAGCTCTTGGAATCTGGGGTGTTGGGTTCTGATAGACTACGAATTGGGTTGTATGTTTTGCTGCCACATGTTGATAAGAGGATCACCTGCCTCTTCTCCTCCCCCAATATGTCGTTGGCCAAAATGAAAAATGTGAGGTGTTCAATATAATGTGACCAGTCATCTGTGGTCTAATCAAACTGTTTGATGTGGCCAAATTGTGGCTTACTGGAGGGCGATAACTTCGACAACCACGGTGAGCGTTTACAGTTGTAATGTACTTACAATCGACCTGCAAGGCACAGCTAATTCAGTACAGGTGAGTTTTTGCAGCTTTCCTTGGTGTCATCGACTGGTGATGTTTTGCCTCGTTGCCAGTTGTTATGTTTTACTATGGTGTTGCTTTGCTAGCAAACACAATTGCACGCTTATCTGTTGGCAGGCGAGTCGATTACAATATACTGCAGACACAGAGACCAATATGAAATGAAGCACATACTATTTATTTACACAAACAACAGAGCACGAACATGTGTGCTTCTCCAACCAGACCCTACTCTAGATTAACATTAAAATAGTAGCTCGTGCTACACAGCTATTGGGTCTTACAGTCACGTGGTCAATCTGCTCACATTCTCTTAAAGGTGTATTACACCTCAGATTACCATATTAATGTAGTGGTTTATTAAAACTAAATTCAGCTTTTGCCCTATAACATGTAGGATTTGTTTCACTTTAAGTTTATTAAAGGTCAGTTCACCATATTTGATTTTTCAACCTAGTCAGCAACAGTAATATGTTTCCAGGCATTAGCAGCCTTGAGAAATCAGTAATAAATACTTTCTGTCACTTCCATAACAACTACTCATTCACTGCAAAAAGGTTTCCATCCTAATTATAAATGGGAAGAGAGGAACAGCCAAGAGCAGCATTTTTAAGGCGGTGGGGAAGCAGTGGGAACCCTAAAGACTGGACTGGGAAAGGTGGGCAAGAGAAGAGAAACGGTTGTACACTTTGGGGAAAAAAGGCAAAGTTCACTTGCTCTATTGCATGCATTTTCTAACATTTCCAATATATTTGGACCTGTGAATTATGGCTGCAGGGGGGCACTCTGGTCAGCAGGGGGCAGACCCACTTTCCCTATCTGCTGTACAAATGAGAAGCAAAACAATGATACATCGACAGCCCCTGCAGTTTTAACAAGGATAATTATATGCTGCTGTTTCGTGGAGCGATTACAGGTGATGTCAAAATATTTACTGAAGTGCATTGATTAATCCTTTTCTCTTTGTATTTTCCAGTGTTTAAGTCAACTCAAAAGCACAGAACACCCTTTAAAACTCCAGCCTTCTAATCAGGGGGGCGTCCCAGATATTTCTAACCTTGAGGCAATCCCATTCTCCATGAAATCCTATATGTAGTAATGTGCCTTTGACTCACCTTTCAAGTACATGAATGAAAAGCAGTGGGAATATTGCAGCATTTTAATTACAGAGTTTATGGAAATCGTGTTATAATCACCATATCTTATAGGTCTGTTTGAACATTAACTCAATGCAAGTTGCTTTTAATGCTATTTTTAAGAGAGGTACTGAAGCTGTCCGCTAAGAAGTACAGCACACAGGATAATGCTGGGCCATCAATTCACTCTGGTGGTGGTGACACAACTGTAGTGGTATCAGGCAGAGATCGACTGCTTTGGAAAAATCAGCCAAAACCCCAGAGCAGCAGAAGCCAAAAGCAAGTCAGTACAACTAGAGAATAATGCACAGTCTCAGACTGAAGGACTGAGAGTAATTTTATAAAAATGCTTTGCAGAAAAAACAGTTAAAAAGGTTATAAAGCGTGCAAGTCACTTGTGTTTCAGACTGTAAAAATATTAATCCAAGTAAAGAGGGATTTGCATTTGTGGCCACTTCTCACAAAATCAGTGTGTCCCAAAGCACTTTTCAGAAAGAAGTGTGAGCACTAATTCTGTGGCACAGTCAAGCTGACAGGATTTCAGTCCAATGCAACTGATGAAAAAGGAAAATAAGAAAACAGTAAGTAAAGTGAATATTGGTCCTCTAGAGACTGACAGTGGCGAGTTAATAGTAGATAATAAGGAAATGGTGGAAGAAATGAACAAATATTTTGCCTCTGTGTTCACTACAGAGGATACAAAAAACATTCCAGTAATAGTTGTAAATCAGGTAGTGAATGGGAGAAAGGAACTTGGTGAAATTACAATCACTAGGGAAACGGTACTGAGCAAATTGATGGAGCTGCGGCGGGCAAGTCTCCAGATCCCGATGGACTTCATCCTAGGGTCTTAAAAGAGGTGGCTAATGAGGTAGTCAATGCGCTGGTGTTAATTGTCCAAAATTCGCTAGATTCTGGAAAGGTTCCATCAGATTAGAAAGTAGCAAATATAAACCCTCTATTCCAGAGGGGAGGGAGGCAGAAAACAGGAAACTATGGGCCAGTTAGCTTGACATCTGTCATGGGGAAGTTATTAGAATCGATCATTAAGGAGGTTATAGCTGGGCACTTAGAAGAGCTCAAGGCAATTGGGTAGAGTCAGCATTGTTTTGTGAAAGGAAAATCATGTTTAACCAATTTAATGGGTTTTTTTTGAAGAAATAACATGCATAGTGGATAAACGGGAGCCTGTAGGCGTACTGTGCTTGGATTTCCAGAAGGCATTTGATAAGGTGCCATAACCCCCAAAGGTTATTATGGAAAATAAAAGCGCATGGTGTATGGGGTAACATATTAGCACGGATAGAAGATTGGCTGGTTGGCAAAAAGCAGAAATGCATAAATGGGTCTTTTTTGGATTGGCAGGATGTGACGAGTGGAGTCCCACAGGTATTGGGCCTCAACTTTTTACGATTTACATCAATGACTTAGATGAAGGGAGTTGAAGACATGGTAGCTAAATTTGCAGATGACACAAATATAGGTAGGAAAGTATATTGTGAAGAGGACATGAGGAGGTTGCAGATGGATATAGATAGGTTAAATGAATGGGAAAAGATCAGGCAAGTGGAGTTTAATGTGGGAAAATGTGAAGTTGTTCACTTTGGCAGGAAGAACAAAAAAGCAGAGTATTGCTTAAATGGAGAATGGCTGCATAATCCTGAGGTGCCTAAGACCTTTCTGCCACAGTGCACCGAAGCGCTGGGAACTGTGTAGAGCCCCTCGGGCTGTACAGCTCAAAATGAATGTCTGAAAATGATTGTAATATTCATTCTTTGTACTGATGCACCTTGTGATACATGTTGTAAAAGTTGAACCTGATTGTACCTTTGTGATGGTGGTTTTGAAATGGTTTGGAATGTGGTTGAAGATATTTTATGAATAAAGTATATTTTTGCAAAAAAAAAAAAATCCTGAGGTGCAGAGGGATCTAGGTATTCTAGTGCCTGTATGCAGGTACAGCAAGTAATTAAGAAGGCTAATGGAATGCTATCCTTTATTATGAAAGAGATTGAACATAAAAGTAAGGATGTTATGCTTCAGTTACACAGGGCATTGGTGAGGCCGCACCCTCGAGTACTGTGTGCAGCTTTGGTCTTAGTTATGGAAGGATGTAAATGCATTGGAGGCGGTTCAGAGGAGGTTTACAAGATTGATACCTAGAATGAGTGTGTTGTCTTATGAGGAAAGGTTGGACAGACTGGGTTTATTTCCACTGGAATTTATAAGAGTGAGGGGTGATTTGATTGAAGTATACAAGATCCTGAATAGCCTTGACAAGGGGGACGGTGAAAGGATGTTTCCTCTTGTGGATGAGTCCAGAACTAGGGGGCACTGTTTTAAAGTTAGGGGTTGCCCTTTTAGGACAGAGATGAGGAGAATTTTTTTTCTCTTAGAGGGTTGTGCAACTTTGGAACTCCCTGCCTCAGAAGGCGGTGGAGGCGGGATCATTGAATATTTTTAAGGCAGAGGTAAATAGATTCTTGTTAGGCAAGGGAATCAAAGGTTATCGGGGTTAGATAGGAATGTGGAAATCGAAACACAAGAAGATCAGCCATGATCTTATTGAATGTCGAAGCAGGCTCAAGGGGCCGAATGGTCTACCCTTCTTCCTATTTCTTATATTTATGTTCTTATGTAAAACAATTTATTGGATCGCAATGAATAACTCAAAAATCCAAAGGTGTCTTAATCAGTCAGAAGATGTCACTCAAATTCTATCTTCCATTTCCTACCTGAACAGGGGCTTTTGCGAAATTTAAGACATTCCAATTAATGTCATCCTCATTAATTACAACAGATTTTTTTTTTTGAAAATTATTGTTCAAGCAAAGAAATTTAGTGGGAAGCTTATCGGGAGGAGTTGGGAAGCCTGGCTGGGCAAATGAACATCAGTCACCAATATTGCAGAACTTGCATTTAGGTTGGAATAGTGAGAGGCAACATCACCACCTCATGCTTCATGCTGGCTCCCTTGAACCCATCAGCACTCACCATTTTAAAAAGATTTTAAAGCATACGTTAAAAGGAACGTTCAACATTATGCTACTTGTGGACAATGCTGGATTTTTAAAAATAGGATTCCTGATAAGGGCATTCCAGCCTAAAGCAGAGTATTGGTGAAGGGTACGGAGAGACGGAAAAGTGGGAGAGGGGTTCCAAATGTGTTCATTATAACTTAACCACAAGCACATTACTATCATAGAATGATACAACATAGAAGGTGCCATAGCCTATACCACCTCTGGTAGAGCTATCCAACTCATGCCACTCACTTTGTCTTTCCCTAGGGCCTGTATTCATTCCCCTTTCAAGTACTTATCCCTTTCTCTTTCGAAAGTTACTACTGAACCTGCTTCCACCAATCTTTTGGGCAGTGCGTTCCAGATCACAACAACTCACTGCCTAAAAAAAATGTTTCCATATGCTGCTTCTGGTTCTTTTGCCAATCATCTCAAATTTGTGTCCTCTGGTTACCAAGCTTTCTTACAGTAGAAATAGTTTCTCTTTATTTACTCTTATCAAAACCATGCATGGCTTTAATTATCTCGATGAAATCTCCTCTTATTCTTCTCTAATCTAAGGAGAACAACTCCAGCTTCTTCAGTTTCTCCACATACTGCAGTCCCTCATCTCAGCCTTAACATCCTCCCTAAAGTGCAGTGCCCAGAATTGAGCACAATTTCCTGCTGAGGCCTAACCAGTGCTGTCTAAAGGTTTAACATAAATCCCTTGCTTGTGTCCTCTATTTAAAAAGCATATGGGATGCTTGGCTTTATTAACAGCCTTTTCAACCTGCCCTGCCACCTTCAAAGATTTGTGTACATAAACCTCCCCAGATCTCTCTGTTCCTGCACCCCCTCTAAAATTGGACCATTTAGTTCATATTACTCCTCCTCATTCTTCCTACCAATTATCTCACTTTACACATCTCTGCGTTAAATTTCATGTTATTCTTCTGCCCATTTCACCAATCTATGTCCTCCCGAAGTGTTACTATCCTTCTCACAGTTTACTACATTTAAGAGTTTTGTATCGCCAACAGACTTTGAATTTTGTCCTGTATACACAAGTCTAGGTCATTAATGTATATCAGAAAGGGTACTGGTTCTAATATTGGCTGTTGCAGAATACTGCTGTATACCTTTCTCCAGTTTGAGAAACAACAGTTCACCACCTATGTTCCTACTTTCTGTCCTTCAGCCAATTTTGTGACTGTGCTGCCACTATCCCTTTAATCCCATGGGCTTTTAATTTATTAACAACTCCATTACGTCTTACTATGTCAACCACCTTCTGAAAGTCCATATAAACATCAATCCCACAACCTCCTGTAACTCTCTCCATTACTTTATCAAAGAACTCAAATTAATCAAACACAATTTACCTTTAATAATTTATTAATCCATACTTTTCCAAACACCAATTAATTTTGTCCTGAATCTCTAAAAGTTACTTCTTTCACCAATGTTAGGTTGGCTGTCCTGTAGTTCCCTGGTTTACCCCACTCCCATTTTAAAACAAAACAGGGGTGTAACATTTGCAATCCTTCAGTCCACTAGCACCAGGCTCATGTGCAAGGAGGATTGAACAATTATGGTCAAACTCTTACATCCCTCAGTAATCTAAGACACATCTCGTTCAGACCAAGTAACTTTTCTACGTTGAGCACCACCAACCTTTTAAGTACATCTCCTTTATTTTCATGTTATCACTACAGCTCCTCCTTCACTAGAGAAGTGGATGCTGGCAAAATATTCCTTTAGTACCTCAACCATGCCGTCTCTACCAGATCATCCCCTTTTTGGTCCCTAAATGCCCTATCCTTCCTTTCATCATCGATGTGTATTTTGCTGTTATGATTTTTTGCTCAGTAACTTCCTGAAAGTGTCAAAGGTCAGCACACACCACAGTCAGTCATTAATGGAGGATTGTATAGATTTTTGTGTCCCCTTTGATATTAGCCGCCAATCTATTCACATACTCTGCCTCTCATTCTCTTTTTTAGATAGATACTTTCTTCTTCGATGGGCATTTGTTGCGCATCCCTAATTGCCCTTGAACAGCGTGGATTGCTAGACCATTTCAGAGAGCAGTTAGGAGTCAAATAGAACCATAGAAAAGTTATGGTGCAGAAAAAGGCCATTCAGCCCATTGTGTCTCCGCTGACCAAAAGAGAGAAAAAAGAAACTAGCCGCTCATTTTAATCCGACTTTCCAACACCTGGTCCGTAGCCTTGCAGGTTACAGCGCTTCAGATGCAGATTCAGGAACCTTTTAAATGAGTTGAGCGTTTCAGCCTCAGCCACCGATTTAGGCAGTGAATTCCAGACACTCACACCCTCCAGGTGAAAAGGTTTTTCCTCATGTCCCCTCTAATCCTTCTACCAATCACCTTAAATCTATGCCCCCTGGTAATTGACCCCTCAGCTAGGGGAAACAGTTCTTTCTTGTCTACCCTATTTAGGCCACTCATAATTTTTTACATCTCAATTAGATCATTCCTTAGCCTCTTCTGTTCTAAGAAAAACAACCCTAGCCTATTCAATCTCTCCTCATAGCTGCAATTTTCAAGCTTTGGCAGCATTCTTGTAAATCTCCTCTGTACTTTCTCCAGAGCAATTATGTCCTTCCTGAAATATGGTGTCCAGAACTGTACACAAAGTTCCAGCTGTGGCCTAACCAGTGTTTTATACAGTTCCATCATTACATCCCTGCTTTTGTATTCAATACCTCACCCAATAATGGGAAGCATTCTGTATGCTTTCTTGACCACCTTGTCCACCTATCCTGCCACCTTCAAGGACCTGTGGGCATGCACCCCAAGGTCTCTCACTTCCTCAACCCCTCTCAATAACTCTCCGTTTATTGAGTATTCCCTTGCATTGTTTGCCTTCCCCGAATGCATTACCTCGCACTTTTCCGGATTGAATTCCATTTGCCACTTCTCCATCCACTCAACCATCGATATCATTCTGAATTTGACAGCTATCCTCTTCACTATAAACTACACGGTCAATTTTTAGGTAATTTGCAAATTTCCCAACCATGCCACTGACATTTAAGTCTAATATAGGCTAGACCAGGTAAGGATGGCAGGTTTCCTTCCCTAAAGGGCATTAGTGAACCACATGGTTTTTACAACAATTGCTGATAGTTCATGGCCACCATTACTAAAACTAGCTTTTATATTCCAGATTTAAACTCCACCAGCTACCATGGCAGGATTTGAACCCAACACCTGGGCTGGGTATCTGGATTCCTAGCCCAGTGACATTACCCCTATGTCACCACCACCTCCCTGTTTCTATACAGCTTTCTATAGTACTGTGATTATTGGTCAATTATGCTGACCCAAGCTCCTTGCTCATGCAAAAATATGACCAATTATAGATTGGGCATACGATGGCAGCTGAAAATGCAATAATGTGGTCACACTTTCCACATCTGAAGTGATGGATTCAATGCCAACCTATAGGAAGACTCAAGAGGGGCATCCTCAGTTTACAATTTCCCCTTTAATTTTGGGGATGATTCAATGAGAGATCCTGTGAATGAAGCCCTGTAGGAACTGTATACTTGGGTAAGGATCAACCCTATCTCGATTCCTAATTAGCACCAAGCCATTGAAGTGGTTCAACAGCACAAGATACTGAAGAGACAGGTAGCACTGAAGGGGTTGGGGTTGGGGGTTGGGGGCGGGGAAGGGGGAAGTTTTGTGATTGGAACCATAAGAGACCATGAGATTCACAAGTGAACTGTACCATCTGTCTAGTCATTTTACCATTGCAGGATGTTGCTGAACTAGCTGGCTGTCTATCATTCCTGAGAACAGTCCCTAACTGAAACTGTTTCTTACCTTCATTTGGAGACAGAAACTGCCCTTTTTGCTACTCTTTTTGCGTGTAGGAGCAAGCTTGATTTTACATGAATTCTTAAAAGAACTTACCAGGCATGATTTTCTTTTGCCCAGAGCTCTGAACAAGAGTCATACGGAGTTGAAATGTTAAATGTTTTTCTCTCTCCACAGATGCTGCCGGACCTGCTGACTTTTTCCAGCATTTTCTGTTTTTATTTCAGTTTTCCAGCATCCGCAGTATTTTGCTTTTATGATTTTTTTTGCTCAGTCATTTGCTACAAGTGTCCGAGGTCAGCGCACACCACAGTCAGTTGTGGATAGAGGATTGTAACGATTCCCAATGGAGATCTAACAACCTGATGTCAATTTTTTTAAACAGCTTGTATTAATATTGCACCTTTAACACTGTAAAATGTCCCAAGGTGCTTCCCAGGAGCATTATCAAACAAGATTTGACACTGAGTCACGTAAGGCAATATTAGGGTCGCTGAGGTCAAAGAGCTCGATTTTAAGGAGCTTCTTAAAAGAAGGAAGAGATAGAGAAGCAGGGGTTTTTGGAAGTAATCCCAGAGTTAAGGACCCTGGCAGGTGAAGACAACGATGGAGCCAATTAAAATCAGGGTACACATAGGCCAGAATTGGAGGAGCATATATCACAGAGGCTCATAGGACTGGAGGAAGTTTGAAAATAAGTATGAGAATTTTAAAATAAGAGGTGTTGCTTAACTGGGAGTCAATTTAGGCCAGCGAGCACAGGGGTGATATGTGAATGGAACGTGGTGTGAGTTAGAAAACAGACAGCGAGAGTTTTGGATACGCATACATTTATGGAGGTTGGAAGATGAGAGGTGTTGCGACCCACCCCTAGGTGAGGTTCCCCAAAGTTGTTGATCCAGGCGAGACCCCTCAATTTGTCATTGTCTCGCTGGGACACCCCCAGATTGTTGTGCCCTGGGTGAGGAGGGATGAACTGGCTCCCTGTCTTTATTCAGCAACCCCTCTCTGTTGGTCGCAACAAATTTAATCTAAAAAGGATCCCTTTCATGGATACCTTGCTCCCAGGCCCAATCGTTCTGGTTTTGAAGGAGCCAATTTGATCGGACTTTCTTGAGTTAAAGATAAGAGTAAGTTTATTAACTACTCAAGGAAAGAAAGGATAAAACACATGCATATATGGTCTAAAAAAGGTATATGGAAAATTCCTTGATTTGCGGGGAGTAGGTGATTGAGCTTTGCGGCCATTGTAATTCCAGACTGCAGTAGAATTGACTTTGGTAGGCGAATGGTTGGGTTCAAGGTTCCAGTTAGTGTTGACTTCAGTAGAGAGGGAGGGAGATCGGGACACCTGTAAAAAGATTTGCAGGGGTACTGTGTGTGGCTGTTACTTCTGAGTCAAACTTTCAGCACTTGCTCTCTCAGAACACCCACCAACAGATAGACACTGGGGCAGTTTTTCAGCTCACTTTTAACCCCTCCTTTGTATATTCCAAGTGGGAAGCAAATTCACAAATTTGTCTGGGCATTGCTCACAGGATTTCTTGTTAAGATGATACTCATCTCCCATTATGTCCCATTGTCTCTACCAGAGGGAGCAATTACTTTCTGGATGTCTTTAGAAGTACCTTGTCTGGCAGCAGGGTGGGGTTCTATTAACTCTTGGGGAGTCACCCTGCAGCATTCCAGCCAGTGGCTTGTCCATTTTTTAAAAACTCAGGTCTTATTTTTAAAGTCCAATGTTTCCAGACATAATTCAGTGTTTTTTTTTCATTATCATGACACTTTCCCTCCTCCACGGAATGAAATGAGATTCATTCTCATTTCATTACAAAAAAGAGAAAAACTTATAAACAACAAAACACCCTTATACACACAGTCATTCTTTTAGCAATGGTCAATTTATCTTTTCCGGTTCTAACTGGGCTTCTTTAAATTTTGGACAGGGCGTCCACAATCACATTTGACTTCCCAGGAATGCGGGTGACTTCACAGTGGTAAGGCTGGAGGAACAAACTCCAATGCAATAATCTAGCATTCTGAGTCTTAAACCTTTCCACAAAAGTTAACGGATTGTGGTCGGTATGGACTGTGGTCTCTTTGTACCCATTTCGAACATATATGTCAAAGTGTCTGAGGGCTTGTATTAAACCGAGAGTCTCCTTTACTACTGTGGAGTACCATTTCTGATGCTTGTTAAGATTTTTAGAGAAATACCCTATTGGTCTCTCTATTCTGGATCCGTCCTCCACTAGTAGAACAGCCCCTACCCCGATGTCACTCGTATCAATGGCTACTTTAAATGTCTGATTAAAGTCCAGGGCTGCAAGCACAGCCTCACCTATTAAAATGGCCCTCAGCTTTTCGAAAGCTATCTGGCATTTCTCGATCCATACTACCTTTGCTTTTTTCTGTAGTAGGTATGTCAGCAGGGAGGCTACTGTGCTGAGGTTTGGGATGAACTTGTGGTAGAGCCCAAACATCCCCAAGAACCTCATGATTTTGCATTTAGTGATGGGAATGGGAAACTGGGCAACGGCTTGTATCTTGGCAGCCCTGGGCAGTATCTGTCCTTGACCTGCTCTGTGTCCTAAATAGGTCACTTTAGCCTTGACGAACTCACTCTTTGAGAGATTGACCACTAAGTCAGCTGACTACTCTCTGGAAGAGGGCTTCCAGTTGCTCTACGTGGTTTTCCCAGGTGTCGCTGTAGACTAGGAGGTCATCCAGGTACACGACACAATTGGACAAGTTTGCCACTACCTGGTTCACCAACCTTTGGAAGGTAGACATGGCATTTCAGAGTCCGAAGGGCATAACCTGACACTGGTATAACCTGTCTGGAGTTACAAAATCGGAGATTTCCTTCATGTGGGCTGCCAAGGGAACCTGCCAGTATCCCCTGAGTAAATCTATCTTTGTGATATGGGCTGCATTACCTACATTATCTATGCAGTCTTCCAACCGGGGTGTCAGGTAGGAGTCAGCTTGAGTCACTGCATTAACTTTTCAGTAGTCAATGCAGAACCTTGTGGAGCCATCTGGCTTGGGCACGAGCACAACTGGGGAGCTCCAGCTACTGTTGCTAGGCTCTATTTGATGGTCCTCCGGCATGTAGTTACTCTCCTCCTGGACCTGGGCCAGCTTCTCTGGGCCTAGACAGTAGGGATGTTACCTTATGGGAAGGGCCTCTGCCACATTCATATCATGTAGGGCTAGAGTGGTGCAGCCTGGCTTGTCTCTACACAAGACTTAAAATGCATGAGAAGCCTCGTCCGGTCTGCTCGCTGTTCTGCACCTAGGTGAGAGAACAAGGAGTCTAATTTGGCTAATATTTCTGCATTGGTTAGCCGGGTAGTGGGGGTTCAGTGTGGTCCTCGCCCACATCTCCCCCCTGTTCATCCCCACTGCTACCCCTCACCTCCGGTCGGCGGCAATGGGATACTTGCTTGTCCCCTTCTCGGCTGTGAAATTGCTTTATCATGTTGACATGACACAGCCTTTGCTTTTTCCCCCAATCTGGGGTCTCAATTAGATAGCTCACTTCCCTAAGTTGCTCTGCTACTCTGTACGGGCCACTGAACTGGGCCAGTAAGGGTTCACTTGGTATTGGTAGGAGCACTAACACGTCGCCTCCTGACTGAAAGGTTCGGGTCTCGGCCTGTTTTTTCATAGCCTTCTGGGAGATTTTTAGGTGCTCTCAGGCCACCTCACAGGCTCTCATGAGCTGCTCCCGGAATGCGGCTACGTAATTCAACATGGAGAGCTCCTCCTTCTGCTCTAAAAACCCCTCTTTGATTAGTTTCAGAGGCCTTCACCTTGGTGCCCATAAATTATATCTAACAGAGTAAACCCGGTGGACTTTGGTGAGACCCTGGTAGCGAACCAAAGGAAACCTAGTCCTGTGTCCCAGTCATGGGGGTGCTCGTAGCAGTATGCCCTGTTTTTAGGATTTGGTGGCACTCTTCTAGTGCCCCCTGGACTGTGGGTGATATGCTGAAGACTCCAGTTGGGTCACGCACAGGTTACCCATGACTTCCTGGAATATCTTGGACATGAAATTTGAGCCCTGATCCGACTGGATCTTGGTGGATAGACTATACCTAGTAAAGATTTGGGTCAACTCCCTCACCACTGTTTTGGCAGATATGGTTCTGAGGGGAACTGCCTCTGGGAAAGGGGAAGCTTTGAATAGGGTCTCCACACAGTCCACTAACACGTTGCTGAATGGCTCCCCAAAAGCCGGCATGGGAATCATAGGATCAGGTCGTATTACAGGTTGGGGCTTACCCACAACCTGGCACGTGTGGCAGGTTCTGCAAAACCTTACTACGTCCCTGTGAAGGCAAAGCCAGTACAAATGCTGGCTGATGCGGGCTTGTGTTTTGCATATACCAACTGCCATTGGAGTTTTGTGAGCCAGCTGCAAGATTTCTCCACAGTACCTCGGCAGCACTACCACCTGGTCAATCGCTGTCCACTCCTCATTTGCAGGTCTGTGAGGGGGCCTCTATTTCCTCGTCAGCATGTCATTTTTAATGTAGTAGCATTCAGGGGCTGCTTCTGCCTCAGTCTCATTGTGAGCAGTCTGAGCTAATGTTTTTAACAGTGGGTCAGCTTGCTGGGCCGCAACCAAGGAAGATCTATTTATCACCTCCTTAGGGTCTTCCAGACTCCCGAGAAAGGTTACAGTTAACCAGGGAGAGGGCCTTCTCCCTGCAGTGCCACTTCAGCCACCACTGAGGGAGCTTGTCAGGCCGTAGACCGGGTTACCACAGAGTCAGGGAAAATGCCAGTGACCATGGGAGTTGTCCCCAGTTTGCCTTTCTCCTGCAGCTGTTCAATCTCCTCGACCTTAATGGGCTTCTCTGAGGCCACTGAAAATGTTATTACCTTTGACCCTGCCAGGTCATTGCCGAGGAGCAGGTCGATCCCGTCCACAGGCAAACTGGGGACAACTCCCATGGTCACTGGCCCTGATACAAGGTCGCACTCCAGATGTACCTGGTATAGGAGAATGGGCATGTACCCTCCTTCAATCCCCTTCACCAGCACCTTGGCAGTTACTGCAATCTCTGGTGGGAATTTCATGCCTTTTCCCAGCAGTAGTCTGGCTGGCCCATATCCCTCAGTATTACTACTGAGTATCCCTCACCTGGGGAAACGTGGCCACCTTTCCTTCAGACACAAAATCCCAGTAACCCTCAGGGATTTGTTTAACTTCATCTGCGCTCTCAGGAGTGCCCCAACAGGGATTCGCAGCCACAGTCAGAGCCAAAGTCTGGTCTGCTATGCTCTCAGACTGACTCCCAAGCCCTGCTCAGGGTTAATGTGCCCCAATAAATCCCACAGGTTTTTCCTGTAGCCACCAGTAGTTGGCCCGGACGTTTCCTACCTTCCAGCAGTTAAAACACACAGGCTTCTCGGCTTCACTTTTCAGTTCAGCACCAACCTTTTTATCCTGAGGAGGGCCCCCGGAATTTCCCTCTCTCCCATGGATGCTCAGTTTCCTATCATGCTCCCTCCCCTCTATCCTTCCCAGTTGGATGGGGGTGACTAGGGGAGGGTCTCTCCTGGAACAAGGGTTTGTAGATCAACTCATGATGGTCGGCCAGTGTGGCTACTTGCCTAGCCCCTGTGACTCCCTGCTCCTCTAGGTGTGTTCTAATTGGGAAGGGTAGAGACTTTTTAAACTCGTCAAGGAGAATTATTTCACAGAGGTTTTCGTAAGTGGCTTCTGTTTCAAGTGCCCGCTCCCACTGGTCAAAAGCAAGTTGCTTAATCCTTTCAAATTCCAGGTACGTCCGGTCAGGCCATTTCCTGAGGGTACGGAATTTCTGATGGTTCACCTTGGGCACTAACTGATATGCACTTAATATAGCCCTTTTTACCGCCTCATAGTCAGTGACACTTTCTTCAGGCAGGAGGGAGTAAACCTCGTGAGCCTTTCCTGAAAGCTTACTCTGTAGTAATAGAGACCACTGTTGGACTGGCCACTTGGACTGCTGTGCTAACTGTTCGAAAGACATAAAGAAGGCTTCCGCCTCTGCTTCATCAAATTTGGGGATTAGATGAGCAAACCAGGTTACCTCGATCCTCAAGTCTGAGCTAGTGGCTTCTTCAAGGCACCCAGCAGGATGCCTGCTCAGTTCAAGCTGTTTTAGTTGAAACTCCCTTTCCTCTCTCTCGAAATTCTCTCTTCCCTTCGTGCCCTTTCCTGAAATTCCCTTTCCTTTTCTGAAATTCTGCTTTCCACTTCACCAGTTTTAATCTCCCTACTGCTATGCTATCCCTTTCATTGTCCTCAATTTCCACCTGTGGACCATTGTCCACCCCTTTTAAAATTTCAGGATTTCTGGCTTTCGGCCGAAATTCAAATCCTAAACACCTCGCTAACTCTTTTAACTGTTTGAAGGACAGAACTTTTAGATCTTCCGAAGTAACTGCTGCTGGTTCTGCTAGAAAAGTACTGGCATCAAAAGTGGACATTTTAACACTTCAGTGGTATAGACTCAGGGCTGTTTTGCAGTTTCTAAAAAAATTGATTTCAAAAGGACAATTTACTTTACCCCTCTAATTCGTTTGTTTCGTCTGTGGGGGAAAAATATTCCAGACTCTGAGCCCCCAATTTGTTCAAATCCCAGACGAGCACTCCAATTTGTTACAACCAACCCCCAGGTGACGTTCCCCAAAGTTGTTGATCCAGGCGAGACCCCTCAATTTGTCACCGTCTGGCTGGGACACCCCCA
The DNA here is from genome assembly GCF_964194155.1 of Cetorhinus maximus. Taxonomy (NCBI): domain Eukaryota; kingdom Metazoa; phylum Chordata; class Chondrichthyes; order Lamniformes; family Cetorhinidae; genus Cetorhinus; species Cetorhinus maximus. The sequence continues at coordinate 99,691,891 of NC_135884.1, forward strand.
AATTGTTATGCCCCAGGTGAGGCAGATGAACTGGCTCCCTGTCTTTATTCAGCCACCTTCTGTTGGGGGCAACAAGATTTAATCTAAAAAGGGTCCCTTTCGCAGATACCTTTTCCCCAGACCCAATCGATCTGGTTTTTAAGGAGCCAATTTGATCTAGAGTTAAAGATAAGAATAAGTTTATTAACTACTAAAGGGAAGAAAGGATAAAACACATGCATGGTCATACAGGTTAAAAGAAAGAATTTAGCTTGAAGTTAGTGAATATATTTTATATATAATATATATATATGTATATGGTAAACAGAACAGTCCTTGACTCATGGGGAGTAGGAGAATGAGCCATTGAGATTCGAGACTCCAACAGAATTGACCTCAGTAGGCGGTAGGTTGAGGTTCCAGAAGTGTTGACTTCGGTAGAGGGGGAGCGAGATCGGGATACCTGCAAAATGGTGATTTACAGGGGTAGTGTGTGTGGCTGTTACTTCCGAGTCAAACTTCCAGCACTTGCTCTCTGAGCACCCATCAACAGAGACACTGGGGCAGCTTTTCAGCTCACTTTTAACCCTTTCTTTGTATATTCTAAGTGGGAAGCGAATTCACAAATCCATCCAGGCATTGCTCACAGGATTTCTTGATGAGATGATACTCATCTCCCATTATCTCTACCGGAGAGAGCAATTAGTTTCTGGGCGTCTTTAGGAGCACCTTGTCTGTCAACAGGGTGGGGTTCCATTACCTCTTGGGGAGTCACCCTGCAGCATTCCAGCCAGTGGCTTGTGTGCATTTTTTAAAAACTCAGGTCCTGTTTTTAAAGTCCAATGTTTCCGGATGTAATGTGGTTTTTTTTTTCTTCATTATCATGACAGATACTCACCAAGAGTGCACTGGAATAATCAAGTCTAGGGGTAACAAAGGTATGGATGAGGGTTTCAGCTGCAGATGGGCGAAGACAGGGTCAAAGTCAGGTGACATAATGGAGGTGGAAATAAGAGTATCAGCAATGCATGTGGCTTGAAACTCGCCTTCAGGTCAAATATGATGCCAGAGTTACAAACTATCTAGTTCAGCCTCAGACAGGGGTAGAAACCTGCTTGAAGGAATTCACACATGGAAGTCTGAGAAATATGGGCACATATTTGGGGAGTGACAGCACATTCCAGGACTTTGGAGAGAAAAGGGGAGTTGGGATATGGGTGGTAGTTTGTGAGAAGGGTCAAAGGTTGGCTTTTTGAGGAGAAGGATGATGACTGCAGATTTGAAGGGGATCCAGTCTAGCCATCCTGGGAATAAAAATAGTACACATTTTGGCACAACTTGCAGTGTTATAAATGTGTTTTTTTTTAAAAACAGGACCGCAGCAAAATGGCCTTGGATTTATTCAATTTAAGTGCTAAAGATAATGATTAAACGGATAACTGATCATTTTCATCAACATGAATAAGACTACTGCCATTAATGTCAGCCAGAAACCAACGTGATTGCAAATGGAGCTTTAAGTGCAGAGTGAATAAGAGCACTTGTTGAAGGGATCTTGCATAAAGTGCAACTCTCTAAGGAACAGTGTTTCTCTCTCTCTCTCTTCTTGAGTCCCCCTCTCCTCAACCCCCGGTTACATTAAAGTTGAATAAATGTAGAAGAATGTTTGTTTCCAACCTGCCTTGCCCAGTACTATTAAATAGCTGCAAAGGGTCATTGAGTCTACACAAACTTCATTTTACAACATTTAAACTCAGAAGCAACTCAAATGAGTAGTATTCTTTTTAATTGACAAATAAGGTGAAATACACATAAAAGTTTACTACACGCTAAATCCCAGGATAAATGTACCGAAGAAAGGATAAAGCGAATGAAAACTTCACTTTAATGTAATACCATGGAGACATTTACCATTACATACAAATTAAGCAGACTGAATACATAAAATAAATAACTTCTATAAAATATCTAACTTTTGAGTTACAGATTAATGCTCAACAAAAGTGATCTACAAATGATAATTGTATTTATTGACATATTTATAAACAATTGTAGAAATAACAAAAGGCAATAAAACTGAACACAATAGTTTCTAAAACAGCAAATCCAAAAAAATTCTTGTGAACCAGCCAGAAATTGAATTTGGCAAAAAGGCATTATAGGGATGCATGTCAGATTGGCAACTGACTATTCCATATTGCAATGTCTTAGTATTTGGTCCCAGTGGTAGACAAAGCTGCCTTTATTATTTTTACAATATATAAAAAAAAATGATGGGCCGCTTTAAATTAGCACTTTGTATAGAGTATTTCATTTGCACTAAAGTGCTTTGGGAATTTAGTAAGATGCTTGCTGTGATACTGTGAACATTATTAACAAGCGCATAAGTCACAGGAGCTTTTCTGCAGTCCGTCAATCAGATTAACCGGCTATACTGCAATGGGAAGGCAATTATCATATCCCTGTTCTGTATTAGCACAGCACTGATTAGGTGTCCAAACTTTTGAACTTCCAAACTGCTCATCTCCTACTTTCGTTGCTGCCTGCCCAAGGTGGAAATAACTGTCTACAGTATCTTCCCTACTATCAGCATTCATAAGCTTACTTTCGTAACATTTTATGTTCTGGACCACTATTAGGAAACCATCTACACAGACAAACATCACAATGATTTCATCTTAATAGCGGTCCAGATTAATCTAGTGCAAAGAAAATACCCTAGTGTTTATACAGGATAGGAGGACCCACAGCAATAAATTCTCAACTGACCCATTCATCTGCAATTGAAGTTCGCACATACACAGAATTGACCAGGTCTAGGGAAAAAATCCCATCTTCCATTTCACATTCATGTTTTATAAATTCAAGTAAAGCACATTGTTGCAAGCAGTGTGTCATTAGGATTTTTAGTAAAGCATACTGGTGGGCATGAGAAATTTTGATCCCATGTCCATTTAAACTGTACAATAATCGATTGCGTTCTTCCAAATGTAGTTTTCCCTCCAGAATGCACTTGGAGCTTTATAACAGTGGAAAGTACAGATGTTGAAAGTTCAACTGACAAATCAAATGTACAGCACAACATTAATGCATCTTGGCTCAAGTGTAATTATTTTATAGTGGGCTCACACCAATGTGCTAAATAAGCCTTGTGACAACACTGATTGCATTATTGTTTTTCTTAGAGTGGAGGATTTTTTAAAAACTGGAACAGAAGGGAAAAGGCACCACTACTATCATGGCTTGAACATATTGGTACTGGATTTCTCGGCTATCACAACTACACATGAAAAAAATCACTCTCGACATACATCAATAGTGAAAATTAATTTATTTACTTGATCTGATGTTTATCAATTAAATTAGCATATGTGGGAAGCTACTATTGAAAAAACTGGTACACATTTTCCCTACAATATTTTGGTTTTTAAACCACATTTCCAGAGTAAAAAAGCAAATAGGTGAATTTATTAACAAGTTTAAAAATTAAGACAGCAAAAAATGTGGAATGTGATTTTGTATAATTTAACAGCAATTTAAATAAAAACTCAAAGCAGTACCAGCAGTTAATATAATGTTAAAAAAATCATTTTAATCCACACAGCATTTGCCTTGACATATATTGTATTTTTTAAAAAGGGGAACTTGAGCAAATAAAATAATTGGAGAAATTCCTACTTTAAATTCTTACACAACATTCATCTCATGAATACTGAAGTCTCAAATGATCTAGTGAACAGATAAATTATCCAAAAGGTTTTATGTTCAGTTCAGGCAGAAAAAAAAGACACAATCAATAATATTCTAAGCAACGTATTTCATTAATGGAGCAATAAGACTTCTCAATAAAGACAACAACATAACAATTGCAGGGCCTGCTTCTTCAGGGGTATCATAAACCCAATGTTCCTTTGGAATATAGTAGGTGAATTTTACTAAGTGATAGTTTCTTTGTATTCCTGGCTCTTAATTCACAGCACTTACATAGCACATATTTACAATAGGTACAATTAATTAGACTTCGATGAAATCTAATTTCTTTTACATATAATACATGAAATGAACACAGGTCGCCAGGAGTTCTTGTGCAGTCAAGCTAGAAATCCAGAAACCAACCATGAGTGTGAACTATGCCAGTAATGAAATGAGTGGTCTCAGGATTTTGTCTATATTCAAGCATACCATGGAGAAGGATGTTTGGAGTTAATCTAAATCTCTGCTCAAACTTAATTAAACTTAGAAATTAAGTGCGTGAAGAGGTCAGTTAGTGAAAAGATAACAGGGCTAAGGCTGTGGCTGAAACCAAAGTGACCACTTCTCTTTCATTAAAAATGTGCATGGAGTACAATTTCAGCTCATGGGACAGAATCATGATTGTCCCAATTCATTTAGTGAAATCACAATGAAGGGGAAAACAATGACAAAATGTCATAAGATCAAAACATCTGATACATGGCAGAAGGTTATTTGAAACTATGCATATTGAGGATTGCATGTGAAATGTGTTAAGTTTGCACTGCATCCCACGACTTTATGTTTTTGTGACCGCCCACAGAAGTTTCAAATTAATATTGGCTCTACATATGTCAAGATGCAACTTTTGACCAATTTCAACAAAAGTGAAATACCAAAATTATTTACCCACATACAAATACTAATGATGACAAGAAATCAGGTGAATTGTATTTTTTGCTCCACTCAGCAGCGCTCCTTTAGGCAGAATACAATAAAGCCATCATTTTAGCCCTTCACCTTAGTTCCGTAATCGCATGAACCCACTTCAGATAGATGCACCTGTGTCAATTGCTATCAGAGACAGTTTCACTTCAACATCAGTATTATTTGAAGCAGCATGTGAGTTCCAATTTACTGGTGTTTAGGCTACACTGGGAGAAGCTCACTGATTCAAACCTGCAAGCTCATAACCACAGACCATAAACTACACATATTTTTACAGTAATCTACACTGCTTATAGTACACCCTAGTATCATTGGTAATTGACCATTAAAAACTCCAACTCAAACGCTGATAATATAGAACCTTAATTGCTTATGGTGTGGATGGTTTGGCAAATGTAAAGGAGCAGAAATTAAGACTGTTGAGAATTTTTAATGGCATTTTTGATGTGTCTTGTCAAACTTCCTTTACACTCAGCAATACAACAAGTAGCCAGATTTTATGTTCATTAACAAGATTTCTAACTGGCCAGAAATTCCTGACAATGTTTGGTCTCTAAAGAAAAATAGGTTTCCGTGGTGAAGAAAAATCATGCAAAGAACTGGTTACATTAAAGAAACATTAAAACACAAACCACTGATGTATGAATTGCTTTTGCATATCCACACTGGTCCACCAAACCCAACATTCTGTAATGAAGAGTATTTTCACAGCCGAAACATAATTACATTTATCACACATGCAGTAGCTAGAGAAAGTTTTAATTTTCACCTTTGGGAAAACAATTAGGAAGGTACTAATTTCAGTCGGTATCTACCATGAAGTAGCTATTACTGGTCATACTCAGGGTATGACATTCATTTTGAGAAGCCAGAGTGATTATTGATGGGAAGTTATGAATTTAGCTCCCGGCAACTACTTACCTTGCCCTATCTAGCTCCACATTTATAACTCATAGTGTCTTCTAATGATAGCAATGAATTCCCCTATCTCACCCCCTCTCCAAAAAGAGGACTGTGCCCAGCGTTAGAAAGCTATTTTAAAAAAAATTCATTTATGGGATGTGGGCATTGCTGGCTAGGCCAGTATTGCCCATCCCTAATTACGCTTGAGAAGGTGGTGGTGAGCTGCCTTCTTGCATTGCTGCAGTCCATGTGTAGGTATACCCTCAGTGCTGTTACAGAGGGAGTTCCAGGTTTTTGATCCAGTGACAGTGAAGGAACGGTGATATACTCCTAAGTCAGGATGGTGAGTGGCTTGGAGGCAAACGTCCGGGTGGTGGTGTTCCCATGTATCTGCTGCCCTTATCCTTCTAGATGGTAGCGGTTGTGGGTTTGGAAGGTGTTGCCTAAGGAGCCTTGGTGAGTTTCTGCAGTGCATCTTGTAGATGATACACACTGCTGCCACTGTTTGTAGGTGGTGGAGGGAATGAATGTTTGTGGAAGGGGTGCCAATCAAGCAGGTTGCTTTGCCGTGGATGGTGTCAAGCTTCTTGAGTGTCATTGGAGCTGCACTCATCCAGGCAAGTGCAGAGTATTCCATCACACTCTTGACTTGCGCCTTATAGATGGTGGACAGGCTTTTGGGAGTTATGAGGTTGAGTTACTCGCCACAGGATGCCAAGCCTTTGACCTGCTCTTGTAGCCACAGTATTTATATGGCTAGTCCAGTTCAGTTTCTGGTCAATGGTAGCCCCCCCAGGATGTTGATAGTGATGAATTCAGCAATGGTAATGCCATTGAATGTCAAGGGACCATGGTTGGATTCTCTCTTCTTGGAGATGGTCGTTGCCTGGCACTTGTGTGGTGCATATGTTACTTGCCACTTGTCAGCCCAAGCCTGGATATTGTCCAGGGCTTGCTGCATTTGGACAGGGACTGCTTCAGTATCTGATGAGTCGTGAATGGTGCTGAAAATTTTGCAATCTTCAGTGAACATTCTCACTTCTAACCTTATGATGGAAGGAAGGTCATTGATAAAGCTGTTGAAGATGGTTGGGCCTAGGACACTACCCTGAGGAACTCCTGCTGTGATGTCCTGGATCTGAGATGATTGACCTCCAACAACCACAACCATCTTCCTTTTTGCTAGGTATGACTCCAACCAGTGAGAGTTTTCCCTTGACTGCCATTGACTCCAGTTTTGCTAGGGCTCCTTGATGTCACCTTTGGTCAAATGGGGCTTTGATGTCAAGGGCAGTCACTCTCACCTCTGAGTACAGCTCTTATGTCCATGTTTGAATCAAGGTTGTAATGAGGTCAGAAGCAGAGTGACCCTGGCATAACCCAAACTGAGCGTCAGTGAGCAGGTTATTGATAAGCAAGTGCCACTTGATAGCACTGTAGATGACCCCTTCCATTGCTTACCTGACGATCGAGAGTAGACTGATGGGGCTGTAACTTGACATTGCCGGGTAGATGCCAGTGCTATAGCTGTACTGGAACAGCTTGGCTAGGGGCACAGCAAGTTCTGGAGCACAAATTTTCAGTACTATTGCCAGAATAGTGTCAGGGCTCATGGCCATTAGGTTATTCAGTGCCTTCAGCCACTTCTTGATATCCCATGCAGAGAGTCAAATTGGGATCTGTGATGCTGGGGACCTCCAGAGGAGGCCAAGATGGATCATCCACTCGACACTTCTGGCTGAAGACTGTTGCAAATGTGTCAGCCTTACCTTTTGCACTGAGGTGCTCCTCCGTTATTGAGGAAGGGGATATTTGTGGAGCCTCCTCCTCCAATGAGGAGGTTGATTGCCCACCGCCATTCACAACTGGGTGTGGCAGGACTACAGAGCTTAGATCTGATTTATTGGTTGTGGAATCGCTTACTGCTTATGCCGTTTGGCATGCAAGTGGTCCTGCGAAGTAGCTTCACCAGGTTGACACTTCATTTTTAGGTATGCCTGGTGCTGCTCCTGGCATGCCCTCCTGCACTCTTCATTGAACCAGAGTTGATCCCCTGGCTTGGTAATAATGGTAGAGTGGGGGTTATGCTGGACCATGAGGTTACAGATTGTAGCTGAGTACAATTTTGCTGCTGCTGATGGCCCAGTCTTGAGTTGCTAGATCTGTTCGAAATCTATCCCATTTAGCACAGTGGTAGTGCCACACAATGCGATGGAGGGTATCCTCAATGTGAAGGCGGGACTTTGTCTCCACAACAACTGCGTGCTGGTCACTCCTACCAATGCTGTCATGGAAGATTATGGAAGATTTATAAAACTGAATGATTTTTAATATACTTAAAAGGATTACTTCCACTTTGAATGCTTAATATTGGCAAATGACTATGTAGCAAACTGATAAATACTAGACAATAAGCAAAAGGACACAAACATAGAGTGTGAGCAAGCTATTATTCAACTAAGCATAAAAATATCAGAACATTAAAGGACCCATGTTACAAAATCCTTCTAAGGGACTCAAGCTATTTAGCCAGTTTCAACTACCAGTGCCATTTGAGGGGAAAGAAAGACTGCAGACAAAATTTGCTGGCAAAGGATGAAACTGCATCTTAAGTTATGCTTTTCTGATGTGCAAGAACAATGGCCTTTTTCTTTAGATATTTTCAAATTATATTAATATATAATTTTCAACAATTTATATAGTGCCATTAATGCGGAAAAGCTTTCCATGGTGCTTTACAGAGAAATAATCAGACAAGAACTCACACTAAACCAAAAGTTTAATCAAAGAGGTTGATTTTAAGGAGATTCAAATCATTGAAATTTACAGTGCAGAAAGTGACCATTTGGCCCATCATGCCTGTGCTGGCTCTTTGAAAGAGCTATCCAATTAGTCCACTCCCCTGCACTTTCCCCATAGCCCTGCACATTCTTCTTTCCTAAATAAATGTTCAATTTCCTTTTGAAAGATGAGCCTGCAACCACACCTTTTCAGTTAGTGCATTACTGATTTTCACAACACACTGCATCACTGCATGAACAAAATTTTCATCTCTTCACTTAAAGGAGGAGAGAAAGGGTGAGGGAAGGAATTTCAGAGCACGGGACCTAGACAACTAAAGGCAGGGCTGCCAATGCTGAGGCATTGGAGCGGGAAGCACAAAATGCCTGCCAGAGGAATGTAGAGTTCAAGAGGACGGTGAGGCAAGTTGGAGGGCTAGAGGAGACTAGATAGATAGGGAAGGGTAAGACCAAGAAGGAATATAAACGTAAGAATAATAATTTTACTTTGGAGATGTCAAGGGTCCTGGAGTCATTGTGGGTTAGCAAGGATAGGGGTGAAAAGTAAGTGGGACCTGGTGCAGGAATATCATAAGTATGAATCTACATAACAGTACTATCTACTGCCCTGTGTCAGAGACAAATGCCTCACCAAAGTATGGCACAGCTCAAACTAATACACAAAGAATTAGAGGACAAATGATCTTCATTCAAAACAGTTGTGTTTTGAGGATGGACACAGGTCTGCACCTGCAGCTCCATTATTGGGTATGGTGGCTCTAATACCCTTGAGGAGGTAAAGACTAACCCAGCTGCAGAATGACAAATTGAAGAGAAAGTCATCCTGGGCTGATGTTGTACACATACTACAACTGAGGTCTGACAACAGGTCACCTGCTTACCCACCCACTCAGCCTGGAAATCACAATCACATGTGAAGATCTAGAGGAAGAAAATAAATGCAGTTTTAAAACAGAAATGAAAATAGGTTGAAAGAAGCTATGGGTTTGTTCAAATTGAGGTTATTGCTTGCATACATTTGGTACAGCAGCAACTCACAATAATATTCACAGCCGACTTACAATACCATCATTAATTGAACAATCTCTCCTCTTTCATCTCACCCGTGATACCATTAAATTAAAACGGGCAAATTTGAAAATGGGCTAATTCTGCTTCTAATTATGGCTGCTTTTGGGATACTCATTAAGGGCACAACCACAAACTAAATTCATGATCACTTATTTGGACTTGCACGCCTAGGTTAATGAAAGGGCAGAGTTAGGTGATGCCACAACTGCAGAGGGCGCACTCCATGCACATGCCGTTGCAGTGCCTGGGATATCACTGCCAACGATGTCCCAGGTAGTTGTCAGCATCAAAGATGGTGCAGGCCAAACACAGCCAGAAAAAAAATTACACCTTGAACTGGAAACTACAAACAATGCTATACCTTCTTCTCTAAAAAACACCTGCATTTTTTAAAATAAAAATTGCAATGTTTAAGCAGATTGAGTATCAGGTAATTATTGCAGGAGATCCATGTTGTATCTTTCCTAGGAAGCGTGCAGTGGGACAACGTGCAGGGAGTTTCCTCCGTGTTTAACTGGTGCTGTAAGTGCAGGAGAGGGGCAGCAAATGAGGTCTCCAGCAAGGGCACTGGAAAGGATGGTAAGGGCTCAGGCGAGAGGGAGGCACTGAGACCTCGGTGAAAGGCATCACAGGATGGCAGTCGGGAGGCAGTGAGTGAAGTGATAAGGGCTCAGACCAGCAGCGGACAGGATGGTGCAGATGCAAGCCATATTGCCACCACTGTCAACATGGGGTAAATCCAGGTTTGCGCCAGTGGACACTGCGTCAGGAGTTATAGTGTAACAGAAGAAATATTGATGAAGTGCACATAAAGTTAGTGTATGCAGTGATTGTGATTTTTGATTTTCTAGGCTCAAGTGGCTTATTAAACAATTTACATATGTAACAAAATATTTTTGCTGAGAAAAACTGAAGGAAGCTCAGCCTTTTCAGTGTTGAATGCAAAAGAAAGATGTGCAACTGTAAGAAAGAGTTTAAAACATAGAAAAAGTACAAGTTTGTAAAAAGTTGCCTTAGTCTACATCAAACTTCAGACATTTCCTTGGCAGATTAAGTATCCATTATGCACATTTGAGTCAGAAACTTTCATTCATATCTTGGATGTATTAAAAACCAGTAATGGTTTTTTTGCAAAATGGGAGTCAACGTTACCAGATTAATGTATTGAAAATAGTGTATATAGAGAAGACAGCAACACAATTACAAACACAAGCTTATAAAACTGGAATTAACTGGAACTTATGAAATATAACCAGCACATCAAGGCTCAACATTTCTAGCCCTTTTTAGAGCAATTTTAGATATGCCAATCAAAGTTTACTCCTGTAAATGGCCCCATTATGTACAGTAGTCATTTAATCATTTACATTTAGCTAATTTAATTAGAAAAAGTCTCATTGGCTCAATATTTTCCACTAGAATTTTGAACATTGGTCAGTTTTATCTTCTGAGGGTTAGCAATTAAGCTCGCAGTAACATTTGGAAATGAATTCAAGCAATTTTTTTTCTTTTAAATTGGCAGAAAGTGGTTTGTGTAAACTCTCCTGAATCCACAATGGTCAACTTGCTGTTGAGAGATACATGAATAAAAAGTGCACAGTGGAAGGCAACGTTGTGTAAAAATGCTCCAAGTCCTTTTCAGCCCTCGTACTGCTGTTGGTACCGTAAATTAAGCTCTCGCAGTTCCCGCTCTCGTACTCTCCGCGACTTGTTGGACTTTGTGGACCTACTAGATCTTGTGGACTGGGCTGACTTGGTGCTTTGGCATCGAGATGAAGCTCTCTTCAAAAGGTTCTGAGATATAGAGCGATGCAGGTTCTTCATAGAGGAGGAGGCTGCCATGCTTACTATCCAGGGGTGCTTCAAGGCCTGGCCCACAGTCAGTCTTTCACTGGGATCCACAGTAAGCAGTCGGTCTATAAAGTCCTTGGCTAGGTTTGAAACACTGGGCCATGGCTAAAAACAAAATAAGCAAAAAAACATAAAATCATTACAACTGCAGGATAAGTCTGACAAGCCACTAAAATTATATTAGCATTTTGATAAAATTAAAATAAGTCAACAATGAGAAGAGAGCACTGGATACTGGTGTGAGAAGAATACCAGGGCTGTTGGGGGGGGCCAGGGGGGTGGAGGTGGAAGGAGAGCATCAGGAAAAGCAAGATTTATGCAGTTACTCATGAAGTTTAATGAACATATAACATGCTTTGTTACTTAGGTGACAATTGAATGTTCATGAATGGACAAACAGCATAACATGAAATTGTACATGTACAAGGGAACAAAATTTCCGGTTAAAATATATTTTTCTCAGGAAAATGAACTATAGTGCTTGGTAGTACAGAACTTGAGTATTGCTGATAAAAGAGACATGTTGTCAAAGCTTTTCATCTTGCACTCATCAGCACAGACACAAAAATGCCAAATTTCAAAGGGAATACCAAATTATAGTGCATGAGAAAAGGGCTGCCAACCAATCAGCATTTCACAACATGGAATTCTGAGTGTTTTACTGCCATTTTGGACATCACGTTTCACAGTACAAATCAATTATTTTGTAAACTGTAAAACAATGCCCTTCTGTAGTATACTTAGCTTTGGGACATTTGTGTTGCAGAATTTGGTGTGAAGTTCTAGTTTTGGCGGTATTGGATACTTAGACCTTTACAAGGCTTTTTTAAAAATTAATGTACAACAACACTAATTACAACTACAATCTGTCAGTATTTCACAAAAGGAATGAAGTTTGGTAAATCATGAGTGGGTTCATTAAAAGGATGAAACAGTATTCATTTGTCTACATGTCTAAATAAGCCGAGTGGCCTACATAACAGTCTTCAACGCTAGTTTATTGTCTCAAACTCTGAGATACTATGACTCACCAAGGCTCCTTAGACAGCACGTTGCAAACTCATGACTACTACCACCTAGAACGACAAGGGCAGCAGATAGATGGGAACACCACCACCTGTAAGTTCCCCTCCAAGTCACTCGCCATCCGGACTTGGAAATATATCGCCATTCCTTCACTGTAGCTGGTTCAAAATCCTGGAACTCCCTTCCTAACGGCACTGCGGGTGTACCTACACCACATGGACTGCAGCAGTTCAAGAAGGCAGCTCACCACCACCTTCTCAAGGGCAACTAGGGATGGGCAATAAATGCTGGACCAGCCAGTGAAGCCCATATCGCGTGAATGAATAAAAAAAATATGCTACATGAATACAAATATTTGTTTTACACGTGTAATTCTGAAAAAAAAGACTTTTTCCCGCATTCACTCCCAAGCACTATAATGCCAAAACCTACAGACACACCAATTCTCTACATCAGAATGAACTATGATGCCGAGTGTGTGCAATTTTGTCTGCAACACTGGGGAAAATGTAGTCCCTATGGCAGCCAACTCAACAACGATAAGGGCAGAGTTTTTCACCCATCCTCTCTGGAACAGTGCACATTGCAGGGCAATGACAGTCAGATATCCTGCACATTTTGTTTTCTATTTTTAACTTACTTACCCCAATCCCCCTAGCCTAACCTACTTGTCCCTGCGGCTAGGAAATTCTGGGCTTTGCACCTCTCAATAGCCATATAATCTATCAGCCTAGCAACAAGTAAGCAAATCCCATATCTCTTTCCCAATTAGATCAACAGCCATTTACCGTAGCTCCTTCAATACAATAAAACTCATTAACCCACAGTTTCATGGTGCCAAGTCCACTTATTTGCTTTGTTATGCCTATTCCAATTTTAAAGCCAGCAGCAACGGGGCACATTTTGATTCCTTAAACATCTTACTATGTGTAAATCTAAGATTTATACAGTGTTAATCGAAGTTAACTTGAGTTCAATATAATAAGTCCTCTATGTATTTGGCACTTGGGCATTAGCTTACTTATCAAATAAATAGTTCATTAACAGGGCCAATACCAGAAAGGTTCTGGTCCAAACCTTTGGTGCCCTGGGACGGCAGAGTTTCTTTTCAAAATTCGCCAGTGCAGCTAGATGAGGGTCAATGTCATTGCTTGGGCTTCAAATTACACAGCTGTCTGGTGGAAGTCCAATTCTTTGTAACTTGAGCTGCTAGATCAGTTGTAAAGCTTTGTGCCAACTGCTCAATGTTAATCTCTTCTCCAAAATGAGCACAGAATCTGCACAGCCTGCTAGTGTAGTATCAGGACACAGCCCAGGATTTCGAGCAATGGTGTAGAGAAAAGAGTGCTGACTGACCTAGGAAATAGCCTGCTGTTTCTGAAAACCATGGGATATAGTCAGAAATGCATATATATTTGACAGTGAAAATGTTGGATTCTCCAGAGTGATGAATTAATGAGGCAAAACACATGTTCCATTCCACACCTCATTTCCTCCAGTTCTGCAAACTCAGCAGATGCCAATTTTCTGGTAAAGAATGCAGATGCTGATTCTATAAAATTAAAATACAGCCAGTTAAAAAGTACATATGCACGATTCATTGATGTTGGGGTCAAAATTCAAGATAGCAAAATTGAGGCAGGAGAAAGTGAAAACTACAAAAATTCACCCCTGACAAATGTGCCAGTATTCAGTTGGTATTACTCACTTTAAGCATAACTGATAATTCTTGTGTTACAAACAGTCTTTAATACTTTTCACTCAGGTCTAAATATTTGAACTTTACTTTTCCACCAAAGTGGCTCAACTATAATGCAATAAACAAAAAGTTTATAATTGCTGCAAAAATATTTTTTGGAGCGAATAGTTGCATAACTTAAAGCAACAATAAAATAAAACTACAAAATATGTTAGACTATTACTGATGGTCTCTTTCAGGAGGTATTAGAATACTCCAATTGTACCACTGCATATTTTTATCAATTGCACCAAAATATATTGCATTCTATTTTTACATTTGCCATACTAAATATGTGGTTTCCTTGGACGCACTTACAGCAATATGATTACACAACTGCACAACACAGACATCTTATCACAGGATTGATTTAAGTTTCTGCCCAGGATCCAAATAACAGAAAACGTTAACACAAGCAGCATTCACTCATTTTTGGTGTGCATGTTTGAGATTTTAATTTCATAGAATCAAAGAATAGTACAGTACAGAAGGAAGCCATTCGGACCATCACATTTGCATTAATTCTTTCAAAGAGCAATCCAGTTCGTCCCGCTCCTCAACTCTTTTCCCATATCTCTGCAAACTTTTCTCCAAGTATTTATCTAATTCCCTTTTGAAGGCTATTATTAAATCTGTATCCAACACCTTATCTGGAACCCTATTGCTTGTTGGAATATCTAACTAGGTCAAGTAACTTTTCGCAATGTGACATAACACACACACTGCATTTGGTTGCACCATTTTACAGAAGATACCCTGGAGGCAATGAAAACACTGTTTGCAGAGGTGATGCATATTCAAAAACTTACAAAAAGCTTACATTTCAGATAGCTTACTACAGCTCTCACAGCTGGAAATACTGGAAACAAATCCAAGATTAAAATGAGCACATAACTAACAACACACTCCACACTGGAGTGATTCTGCAGAAATGCGAGGCTGATCATGAAGGATAAGAGCAAAACCCCGATGAATACTGAACACACCATATTCTAAACCATTGCAAAAAATGTTCCGTAAACTGTGAATAGTTTAAATGTTTGCATGGATTTTCTATTTCCAGAGAAATAATTACCGGGTATTCAAAGATCAATTATTGGTTTAGCAAAATCTGTTGCTACAATATGTTTAAGTACCATTTCTGTAGTTAGTATAATGTGGCTATTTTTGAATATAAGATTGCTTATTTGTGCAAGCTGTCTTGGATTCAAGATGTCTGGCAATGAATATGGAGAACAGGAAAATAAACCATATGTTATCTAGTTAGTGAAAGTTCCATATTATTTCACTTCTTCATTGAATGGCTCATGCGAAACACAGCACCTGACAGTGCAGAATTCCTTCAACACTGCAATTAAGTTTCAATCTAGATTACGTGCTCAATTCCTGGGGTGAGACTTTATCCCATGACTAACTCAGAGGCACGAGAGACATCACTGAACCTGATCAGGTGGATGCAAAGATCCCATGACACTACTCCAAAAGAGTGGAGTGGTCTTCCCAGTGTCATGACAAACATTTACGCTTCAAACAAATTAACTGAACATTTATTTCAACGCTGTTTGTGGGACTTGCTCTATACAGTATATAGTATTACAGCTGAATATTGCTGTATTATAAAAGGTTATATTTAAGTACTTTAGTGATAATGTGGTTTAATATCAATTTACTTTCAAATTCTGCTACCAGAAAGATCTTATTTTACAAACAATTGGGAAACATTGCTGTGATAATTCCCAATATATTCTGGGACCTTTGATTAGCAGCACATTTTTTTTCCCTGTTCTTATTTTAAAAACTAAAGCAGCTGGACAATTTTCAGTTTATTAAAATATCACTTGTCAACTCTGATACATTTTAAAATTAGGCCAACAAATTGTTTACTTCAAAGGGAAAATTAGTAATGATTGTATTTAAAAGCCGCATTTTTAACCAGAACAAAACTAGAAAAATAATGAGGCTAAATTTGATTTGCAACCTGCTGCTATGAAATACTTGCTAGGGTGGCTATTTAATAAGAACAGAAGTACTTAAGGACATAAACTTTGAGGTCAGAGTTCATTCCCTTTTCTACTTTTCACGCGATTTTTTTCATGGCAATGATACTGAAATTATAATGATTATTTACACTCAGGAGCAGAGCTGGATCAGAAGGGCAATTGAAGATAGATGATGAGAGAGTGCATTGATGGAAGGTGCTAGACAACAGTCTCCTATAGGGATAGATGTTCCTAGATATTTACCATTAGATTGTTTGTCACGCATTGCATTGGACAGCAAAGGAAATACTTTCGCAATGGACAGCATTTACAAATCACCCAAGATAACTTTTGAAGGTTGTGACAACCGAAGCAGTTCTATCTTATTCCTAGTCATACACACAGAAAGGCACAGGGACTGATAGTCATCTAATATGCATTGAAACAGCATTAAGTGCCCCTTTTTCAAATCTCTCTGTCTGACAATCAGAATCTACTGGCCTTTATTCTCCATCAAGATTTAGAAAGAATGTCTGTACACCACTTGAAGAATAATGAAGTGAATCCTTTTTATTAAAAGTGAAAGCCTTATCTTTTCACAGCATACAGCTCTATTTCAAGTTATCTTCGAGTATCTCATTCTGAAAAGGTCAAAAATACTCAAAAGAAATCCTATATGCAACATTGTTATTCATCAGTCTCAGCTTTCCTTACGCCCTTCCCATTTCCCAACAGAAGTTTTGTCTCTCAGATTCAGCTACTTTTGATGATTGGATCATTGTAGAACAATGTAAATTGAAGATAGTGGGACATTGGAGAAACCTTTACTGAATTTTAAAGGAAACTGGGGTAAAGAACAGGGGTGCCTCAATGTACAAAGCTGTTAACTGAAATGTCAGACAGCTCCATCACTAACTTCAAAAAGTAAGCAGCCAGTCTACGAGGAAATTCACTTGTAATACTTGAATAACTTCTGGATTTACATCAGTTTCAAAATTTTGGTGCAGCAAGATATCCAGCATCTCCATATAATAATTATTTTCCACAATTACAACCAGATTTCTTTACATTTAATTTTAAAAATTAGCCAATATGATCAGTGCTCTGTTAAGGAGACACTATTCTGTGTATGTAATACAATTTATAGATTTGACAGTACTTGTCATATGGAACTTATAAACTAAATTACACCTGCTAGACAAAGCTTACAAAATATTTGCATATCTGGCTCACTGAGAAGAATGCGTAATGAAGGAATCTGCACTGTGTGGCAATTTGGCTTAGCACAATCTCCTTTCAACTTTCAGGTCTGAAATTGAATTCAGCTTAGGCTGATTAAAATGCTTCTCTGCCAATTAAAGGGTCCCATGTGAAATTAGTGCAGAATTTAAACTCTTTGAGCCACCAGTGAGATGAGCTTTCAATGCCACCTGAAGTGGGATAAATTAATTGATTTTATTAAGATTGACATTAAAACGTGCATTTCTGGCTTTAGAATAGACGGATGTAGTTATGAGAGGTCTTTCTAGGCATGATGGGAAATTTAGCCAATACCATAGGCATGACGGGATCCTTAGCCCAAGATAGTTCCGGAGGCAGTTAAACCAACAGTTGTAACAATAACAACATTCACAGACATTCATTGCTGAACAGGACAAGGGGGAGATAAGGGGGAACTGAAGGCTGTACCCAGGGGTGAGATAATAGGAACATCTGCTGATAGAATAGTATGGTTAGTTAAGAAATTAATTAGAAACATTATTCTTCCTAGTTTTCATTATATTTCATTATATGTGCTACGAAGCCCATATCACGGAGAGGCGCATCATAGCAGGCTGTGGTTCTCTCTCTCCAGCGTATGCTTGAATAAAACTCTGCTTACTGGAAACTCAAAGACTTGAGTGGTCTTTCACACTGCAACATACCCTAGCTTGCAGGTTAAACCATAAGACGTAGGAGCAGAAAAGGCCATTCGGCCCATCGAGTCTGTTCCACCATTCAAAGATCATCCTCAACTCCACTTGCTTGCCTTTTCCCCATAACCCTTGATTCCAATTAAAAATCTGTCTGTCTCAGCCTTGAATACACTTAACGACCCAGCCTCTACAGCCCTCTGCGGTAAAGAATTCCACAGATTAACTAACCTCTGAGAGAAGAAATTCCTCCTCAACTAATCTTAAATGCGCGACCCTCTTACTCTGAGATTGTGCCCCCTGGCCCTAGACTCTCCCACAAGGGGAAACAACCTCAGCATCTATGCTGTCATGCCCCTTAAGAATCTTGTATGTTTCAATAAGGTCGTCTCTGATTCTTCTAATCTCCAATGAGTACAGGCACAACCTTCTCAACCTCCCCTCATAAGAAAATCCCTCCATACCCGGGATCAACCTAGTGAACCTTCTCTGGACTGCCTCCAATGCCAGTATATCTTTCCTTAGATAAGGGGATCAAAACTGTTCACAGTATTCTAGGTGTGGTCTAATAGTGCCTTGTATAGTTTTAGCAAGACTTCCCTATTTATATGTTCCATTCCCTTTGAAATAAAGGCCAATGTTCCATTTCCCTCCCCTACTACCTGAACTTGTAGGCTAGCTTTTTGTGGTTCATGCACGGCTGAAGTTTTAGAATGTGAGGTGTAAAGAAAATTTGCATTTTTAGATAAATTAGAGTAGTTTGAATTTCAAAGAGATGATAAGATGTTACACCTAACCAGAAGAAGCCAAGCCAAACTGTGTGTTTATTTTTCCCAAAGGCTGCTGATAAAATTAGTACTATGAAAAGATTTGTATTATGAGAGCGGTAAAGTTCCAAAGACATATCAGAACAAAGGAATTTGCATTAAAAAGGGAGAAACATGTATAAAGGAAATGAGGCTATGTGTGAGGAGGAAGGAATTCTAACATCTAACACAAGCGTGAAAAGCTTCCAGCCTCTGTGCATTAAATTGTTGTCTACAGGAACCAAAGCCGAGAAAACTCATTTTGAACTTACTGTCCAGGGTATCGTGTTGCTTTGCCTGGGTCTGTTTAAATCTATTTGTTTTTACTGTTGGCCTTAGCAGAGATGTAACTGGGAGTCAGATTAATTAAGGGTTTTAGGAGTTATTATAGTAGTAAATTGTAGATCTATGTACGTGCTTGAAATCTTTTCTTTTATTAATAAATCACAGAATATCACAGTGCAGAAGAGGCCCTTCGGCCCATCGAGTTTGCACCGACACTTGAGAAACACCTGACCTACCTACCTAATCCCATTTACCAGCACTTGGCCCATAGCCTTGAATGTTATGACGTGCCAAGTGCTCATCCAGGTACTTTTTAAAGAATGTGAGGCAACCCGCCTCCAACACCCTCCCAGGCAGCGCATTCCAGACCGTCACCACCCTCTGGGTAAAAAAGTTTTTCCTCGCATCCCCCCTAAACCTCCTGTCCCTCACCTTGAACTTGTGTCCTCTCGTGACTAACCCTTCAACTAAGGGGAACAGCTGCTCCCTATCCACCCTGTCCATGCCCCTCATAATCTTGTATACCTCGATCAGGTCGCCCCTCAGTCTTCTCTGCTCCAACGAAAACAACCCAAGTCTATCCAACCTCTCTTCATAACTTAAATGTTTCATCCCAGGCAACATCCTGGTGAATCTCCTCTGCACCCCCTCCAGTGCAATCACATCCTTCCTATAATGTGACGACCAGAACTGCACACAGTACTCCAGCTGTGACCTCACCAAGGTTCTCTACAACTCCAACATGACCTCCCTACTTTTGTAATCTACGCCTCGATTGATAAAGGCAAGTGTCCCAAATGCCTTTTTCACCACCCCACTAACATGCCCCTCCGCCTTCAGAGATCTATGGACACACATGCCAAGGTACCTTTGTTCCTCAGAACTTCCTAGTGTCATGCCGTTCACTGAATACTTCCTTGTCAAATTACTCCTTCCAAAGTGTATCACCTCACACTTTTCAGCGTTAAATTCCATCTGCCACTTATCTGCCTATTTGACCATCCCATCTATATCTTCCTGTAGCCCAAGACACTCAACCTCACTGTTAACCACCCGGCCAATCTTTGTTGTTTAACTTAGTTTTCTAAAAACCTCTGAAGTAGTGGTAGTCTTATTACTTCTGAGTTCAAGGCACTCATCTCTAAATAAAATACAAATTACAAAACAGTTGTGACCATGTGATCAAGTTTCCCTCGTGGACTTGATCTGCCTGGCACACATCAGCTGCCATGTTATAACAACTACATTCAGTTCTGGTCACCACATTTTAGAAAGAGTCCTTGAGAGGGTGCAGAGGAGATTTACCAGATTGGTTCTAGTGATGAGGGAATTTACCTACAAGGTTAGGTTGGAGAAGCTAGAGTTGTTCTCCTTGGAGTAGGGAGATTAAGGGGAGATTTGATAAAGGCCTACAAGATTATAACAAATTTGGATAAGCTGCTCCCATTAGTTGATGATACAAAGACTTGGTGCACGGATTTAAGGTTTTGGGTAAAAGATGCAGGAGGGATTTAAGGAGGAACTTTTATATTCAGTTAATGGTAATGACCTGAACTCACTGCCTACAAGAGTGGTGGAAGTACAGCCGAAGAACGTTTACAAAAGAAAACTGAATGGGCACTTGCGGGAATAAACCTGTAGGAATACAGGCCAGAGCCGGGGAATGGGACTGGTTGAATTGCTATGGGGTGAATGACTTCCTTTTGTGTCATAATGACTCTACAAGTTTTTGCAATTGCTTCACTTCCTGACCCCACACAGTTGTCTCTGGTGTCCCCCAAGGTCCATTCTTGACCCCCTTCTTTTCTCATATACATCCTGCCCCTCGGCAACGCCATCCAAGAGTACAGAATTTGTTTTCACTAACAGCTCTACCTCACTACCATCTCTCTAGACCCCATCACTGTTGCTAAATTATAAGACTGCTAATCTGACATCCAGTAGTGGATAAGCAGAAATTTTCTCCAATTAAATACTGGGAGGACTGAAGCCATTGTTTTGGTCCACACTCCAAAATCCACACCCTGGCTACTGATCCATCCCTCTCCATGACAATAGTCTGACACTAAATCAGTATGTTCATAATTTCTGGTGTCATATCTGATGAACTTCCGACCACATGTTCATGCCATTACTAAAACTACCTAATTCCAACTCTTAAGATCACCCAATTTTGCACGTCTCAGCTCATCTGCTGCTGAAGCCCTCATTCATGCTTTTGATACCTTTAGACTCAACTATTTCAACCCACTCTTGGTCTCCTACATTTTGCCCTTTGTAAACTTGAGACCACTCAAAATTTTGATGCCCGTGTCTTAACTCACAGCAAGTCCCATTCACCCAATCACCCCTGTGGTCTCACCTATACTGGGTCCCAGTCAGTCAACGTTTTAATTTCAAATTCTCATCTCTGTTTTCAAATCTCTTACCTCCCTATCTCTGTAAGCTCCTCCAACACCAAACCCTCCGAGATATCTGCGCTCATCTGATTTTGGCCTTTTGAGCATTCCTGATTTTAACTGCTTCATCATTAGTGGAATCCTTCAGTTACCTGGGACCTAAGCTCTGGAACTCCCTCACTATACCCCTCCACCTCACTTTCTTCCTTTAGGACACTCTTAAAACCTATTTCTTTGGCCAAGCCTTTGGTCATCTGACTCTATCTCTTTATTTGGTTCGGTGTCATATTTTGTTTTATAATGCCTTGTGCCTTGGGGCATTTTATTACGTTACAGGCACCTCAACCTGGAGGGCTATGGACCAAATTATGGAATGTGGAATTAGGCTGGGTGGCTCGCTCTTTGGCTGGTGCAGACACGATGGGCCAAGTGGCCTCTTTCTGTGCCATAAACTTTCTATGATTCTATTTTCTGTGTTGTTTCAGATTTCCAGCAGCTGCAGTGTTTTGTTTCTTGACTAAAAATCTGCCTTAGTTGTACAAAGCCTTTTGCAAAATCACATTTTTGTTAGTCTAACACACTAATATGCAGGAAAAAGAAATATTGACATGCTGCCATACTGAGAAGGCAACAAGGCTTCATTTACTGTGATTTTTTCCATAGGAACAGATATTTTCTCATTGTGAAGTAATATGCAATGAATGCCAGTAATTTCAGCACGCAGATTCTATAATAATTTAAGCTCACATTTAACAAACAGTAAATAGCAATGCTGACAATGAGGTTTCACTGTTATTTTGCTTATGGAAAACCTTCATAACTATCAATAGCGCTTGTAATTTATGGTTTTTACATAAATGTCAAGCACCAGTCCATCAAGTTTAGGATCAAACCATTAAGATTTAAAATAAAAACAATCTAGAATATATTTTACGTGTTTCAGTACTATAGAGGCACTGCTGCCTGTGCTGTAATGTTTTTTCTCTCAAGAAAGTCCCCTTCAAAGTTTGTTCAAATTAATATGTAAACTGGCATATAATAAGTCACCTTAACTAGATAGGGTATATTAGCTGAGACTAATTAGACCTGTAGGAACAATGATTGGTCAAAGAATCAGTTTAATTGTCAGGTGTTTTGATTATCTGGTTTGAGAATAACCTCAGTTTATTCCCCCAGCGACTCTCCACGATTTTTGGCAGGGAGTTTGTGGACAGTTAATGATATTAATATCATCATGCAGCTGCTCATCTCGCCAGGCTCATAATGTTTTTGTGAAACCACCCAATTTTTAAAGCTATGTCTCTGGTTCTGCAACTCGAAACCTCAGGAGCTTGATCCAATCATTTTTCTGTAACATCTTTTATGTTCTGGATTGCCCATTTTAGTGATTAAAAGGTGACCATCAGGCTGGTTCAACTGATGGTTCAATTTGCTGCACCAGAATAGAAATAAAACAATTAACCTACATACTGTGATTTTTTTTAAAAACTGTACTGTAGCCTTTGCTATAACCTTCTTTCCATGTAGCTCCCAAGGACTTCTTATACACAGTATCCGGCAGTACGTGCAATAATTCTGAACAATTAAAACACATACCATGTCCACATCTGGAATATAAACCAGTGTCAGACTGGTCAAGCCCATTTCCCTTTATATGATAACTGTCAGGGTTTTAAATTTGGAACTTAATCCCCATCTTCACCATAAAAACTTTGTGATCACCTCTTGTAAATCGCCCTTTAACATTTTCTGTTGAAAGAATAACCATCCCAGCTTTTCTAGTTTCTCCATATAACTGAAGTCCTTCATCCCTGGTACCATTCTAGTAAATCTCCTCTGCATCCTCTCTAAGGTCTCTCTTGCTGTGCTGTTTATCTCATTGCTATTTGCAGGGTCTTGCTGTGCATAAACTAGCTGCTGTACTTCAAAAGTAATTCACTGGCTACAAAGTCCTTTGCATGTCTTGAGGGTGGGAAAGGTGCTAATTAATTCCAAATTATTCCTTTCTTTCTAATCCATTGTGTTTCCCCAGTACCCTAATCCATGCTTTCAATAAAAATAATTAGGGATCGCCACCTTTCATCAATGTGCACCAATAAAATCCTGGATCTTGTGCCTCTGGTAGCGAGTCAGTAAAAACAATTTACTCCTATATTTAAGGAAAGGCCCCAGCAATATCACACTGTTCCCCTAAAATAAGTCAGGTTTGGGAATGTGCATGCATCACATCAATGATGTCAGCTCTTCTGCTGTATGATCTGCTAACCACGAATGCAATGTATGCGCATCTGTGGAACTGATTTTGTGGTTGCGGGGGGTGGGGGTTTGGAATCTATGCTGGGCAATTTGGAGTTTATTAGGGGAGACTGAGGTAGTTATGAGGACTATATTCCACTACATATGAACATGGAGCAGGAACAGGCCATTCGGCCCCTCAAGCCTGCTCTGCCATTTAATAATCATGGCTGATCTGATAGTAACCTCAAATCTGCATCCCACATACCCACGATAACCTATTACCCCTCGCTTTCCAAAAATCTATCCACCTCTGCCTTAAAAATATTCAAAGACTGCTTCCACCACCTTTTCAGGAAGAGAGTTCCAAAGACTCACAACCCACAGAGAAAACATTTTGCCTCATCTCCATTTTAAATGGGTGGCCCCTTATTTTTAAAGGGTGACCCCTAGTTCTAGATTCTCCCACAAGAGGAAACATCCTCTCCACATCCACCCTATCAAGTCCCTTCAAGATCTTACATGTTTCAATCAAACCGCCTCGTGCTCTTCTAAACTCCAGCAGATACAAGCCTAGTCAGTCCAACCTTTCCTCACAAGACAATCCGACCATTCCAGGTATTAGTCTAGTAAACCTTCTCTGAACTGTTTCCAACGTGTTAACATCCTTCCTTAAATAAGGTGACCAATACTCTACACAGTACTCCAGATGTGGTCTTACTAGTGCTCTGTATAACAGAAGCATAACTTCCCTATTTTTGTATTCAATTCCCCTCGCAATAAATGACAACATTCTATTAGCTTTTCTAATTACTTGCTGTACCTACATACTAGCCTTTTGCAATTCATCCACTAAGGCACTCAGATCCCTCTGCATCTTAGAGCTCTGCAATCCCTCACCATTTAGATAATAAGCCTCTCTTTTATTCTTCCTGCCAGAATGGATAATTTCACATTTTCCCACATTATACTCCAGGTGGAAACATCATTTTTTCATGCCATGGCATCTTGGGTCAGGGACTTCCAGCGCTAAAGGTCAGCCGCAGTCGGCGAAGTTCGTGTCAGCTCGAGTCAGGGACTCCCTGTGCTAAAGGTTGATGAGGTTAAAAAAAAAGTGGTTTTTGGATTTACAGATAAAGGATACTTGACTTGTATAAGCAATATGGTAACCGTTTCCCTGTGTATAATCTCCAATGATTTCCATTATGCAATTAATATTGGCCAGAGACACAACATAAGTTTAATTTCATTTTTAATTAGGAAATATAGATAAGGTTATTTGAAAATCAGATGGTGCTCATAAACTTTGTAAACAATTGCGGATTGTAATTTTGCATCGCCTTGTTGGCCAAAGAATCCCACGCGCACTCCAAGACATGACCACCAGTCTTGAGAGCAGCAGCGCCAAGGTTGGTCCACATATAGGCTACAAAAAGACAAGTGTGGCAGCAGACACTACCACCTGGAAGTTCTCCTCCAAGTCACACATCATCCTGACATAGAACTATATCGCTATTGCTTTACTGTCACTGGGTCAAAATCTTGGAACTCCCTTACTAACAGCACTGTGTGTATATCTACACCACATAGACTGCAGCAGTTTAAGGCGGCAGTTCAGCACCACCTTCTCAAGTGTAATTAGGGGTGGGAAATAAATGCTGGCCTAGCCAGTGGTGCCCACATCCCATCAAAGAATAAGCAAACAAAAATCAAGACAATGACGGATGAACGGCACCAAGGCCCTCCCATCACCACTGGGCAACAGAACATCGAGGCATCGACCACTTCGTCTACCTAGGAAGCAACATCTCAAGGGAGGGCAATGTAGAGATTGATGTCCACACAAGAATTGGCAAAGCAGTATCAGTCATCCAGCGACTCCATATGGTCTGGGCATCCAATACTATCAACACCACCATGAAGCTGCGACTCTATATGAGCATAGTAGTATCCACTGCAATATCAGCATAGTAGTATCCACTGCAATATGAGCATAGCAGTATCCACTGCAATCTATACCAGCAAGACAAAGAAGAGAAAAGCAAAGGTTTCATGTAAGTTGCCTACATAAGATCCTGGGCATCACATGGAGAGACAGCATCACCAAAGAAGAAGTGCTACAGAGAACTGGTCAGAAGTGCCTGTGGGACACCGAAATGGAGAAATGACTGAGGCTGGCTGGGCATGTATTTCACCTCCCAGACGTATGTCCTGCCAGAGTGACAGTAGAATGGGCACCACCGTGTGGAAAAAGGTAGCAGCGCTGCAAAGAAGACCTGGCAAAGTACATTTAAGGAGAACCTTCAAGAGCAGAACACCACCTGGGCTGGAGCAAAATGAAATTGCGATGGACCGGGGCAGGTGGCAGAGTCTTGCTGCCCGGTTTCCCCGGTCCCGTGCCAGACAAAATCTAAATCTAAGTAAGTAATTTAGCTTTTCTGTAATTTTAAATCACGTCTTAGTAATGTTCCAAATAAAAACATTTCAGAAAACAGAAAATTAGCATTAAAAAATAATGAATTAAACCTATAGATGACTTAAAAAGAAAAGCTGCTAACATTTCTAACTAAAATCAAGACTGAGTTCACAAAATAAGAAACAAGCAGATGTAGCTGGAAAAAGATTTAGATCTTCCCAACTCTATTTACTTGCATGGAATTAGGTGCATAACAATTCCTTGTTATACCAGGAATTAGATTATGGTGCCTCTAGTTAACTGCAGATTATAGAACCTCAGTTGCGTAAACTGAATACAAGACTGGCAATAGTTAGGAATTGTCAGACATTTCAACTTTGCAACCTCAACAATATCATGAAAAACAATTATGGCATAGATTCATTACAAGGCAATGATCTAACTGAAGACCCAAGGAACTCTGAAGAACAAGTGCTGAAATGTTCTGTAACAACAACAAAATGAGACATCCCAAAATCACTCCTAGTCATCCATTTTCAGCTTTCACTTTGAAATTGGCTTTTCCCCAGTTCAGGGTCTTATATTCTGATGTAATATTGAATGGATGACAGTGACATAAAATGAAAAGAATTACCCTGGTCATTATTTCCAACTACATGATAAACACATTCAAAAGAATGGCTTTATGATTTCACTATTCACAGATCTGAGCAATCTTTCATTAGCCTGCTCTTGCTAATCAAAATTCAATTAATTCAAACTGAGTCAAAGAATGTCTTTGCTATTTTAATAAAATTACTCAATTCGAATTTCTGCATAATTTGAATTTTGGAAGTAAAAACTTCAAATTCTCAGGAGTAGACTTCGTTAAAACTGTAAAGGAACAGCTTTCCAGTTTAATACAGAAAAAAATGTAATCAATTCCTTGTAATTCTGCTGGTGCTGCAAAATAGCTCTTTTACAGCTGCCTCTGCAACACATAATAAAACATACCAGGGATCCATAGTTTACTGACAATAAATTGATAAGTGTTAGCCAAATAACTTTTGAGCACATGCGAACAAGTGAGCTATGTTAACCATGACATATGTGGCTTGTTTATTGTAAAACACTGGTCCCTGATGTACATTACAAATGGACAACAGATGGTCATTTTAACATTGAGTTAAGATTAATTAAAATTTTACACCATAGATTTCTGCTCAATTTACAAGGATAAGTTTAGTCCAAAACTGTAGACTGACATCATGAGTCAATATTTAAATTAATATTTTTGTTACACACTAAAAAATTGGGGAAAAAGTGAGGACCAATTTGCTAATAAAAAATTTACTTAATTTTGTTTTCTTTTTTCAGTGCCTTATACAAAGAACTGACGGAGAGTTCATTAGACAGAATAAGAGCATTACGGTGCTTAAAAAGATGCCATATTCTTCCCCAAACATTCATCCCACTTCATCCCTCAAAGAATTTCTATGTGTGACAGCTGTCCTCCTGTGAGTCACACTAAAACATTCATGTCTACCTCGACAATGTCTATTGGCACACTGTTCAACGATGGGTGAGGGGAACACAGTCAAACCCAATCCCATCCTTGCCAAATAAGCACATTTGCAACCAAGAAGCCACTGATTAATGATTCAAATGAAGTGATTCAAATGGAAGAAACAGAATTTAAGAGCATAGCAGGAAACTGTTCAGTTTATCACATGTGCATTGTCTCCATGAACTAAGACCCCTCTGTCGTAGTCCTCTCTTTGCCTGCAAACTTTAACTTTTTATTTTTCAGATGTCTTTTTTTAAGAGAATATGGATTCAGTTTACACAATTGGTTCTGAGAGGGACATTCGATGTCTTAACAATCTTTTGCATTTAAAAAAATCCCTCCTACGTCTCCCTAATTCATTTGATGACATTAAATTTGTGCCCTCATTACCAACTATTGGACCAATTAAGAGCTTTTCTTATTAACTTTACATAAACCTTTCACATAATTTTGAATCCTTGCATCACATCTCCCCTTAACTTACAATATTCTAATGAAGAGTCCCTGTTTTCCCATTTTCTCCCCATTACTAAAGTCTCTCATGTCTAGGATCATCTTGAGGACTTATCTGTATTTTTTCCATGGTGTTGGCATCCTAAGCTAGAATGCTTAAAACTGAAAAGTATACTAATTGCAATCAAACTTATGATTTATGTGCCACATTACTTATGTACTCAACTTTGTTTATAAAACCATCCTCTGGATCTAGCACTTATGGTCCTCTTCACAATAACCACTCTCTCTAATCTCATGACTTCAAATTTGCGATTGTGCCCCCAACTGAATTCAGGCCATGAGTGACTCCTAAAATACTTGAAGTGGCTTAGCAAGCCACTATGTTGTAGACAAAGCAACAAATTTCAATCAGAAAACTGGACATGTCTATTGTCAATGATCCAGTCAACGTATCAGGACAATAGTGCTAATCCCAGGGCATTTAACCTTGCAAAGTCCTCTCACCAACCCAGATATCTCATATAAAAACAAAAAGCTACTGCGGATGCTGGAAATCCAAAACAAAAACAGAATTAGCTGGAAAAACTCAGCAGGTCTGGTAGCATCGGTGGAGAAGAGTTGACGTTTCGAGTCCAACATGACCCTTCAACAGAACTGAAGTATAGTTAGGAGAGGGGTGAAATATAAGCTGGCTTAAGGGGGGGGGGGGGGCGGGGGGAGAGAGAAGTTGAGGGTGGGGTGGTTGTGGGGACAAGCAAGCAGTGATAGGAGCAGATAATCAAAAGATGTCACAGACAAAAGGATCAAAGAGGTGTTGAAGGTGGTGATATTATCTAGGAAAAGTGCTAATTAAGAATGGATGGCAGGACACTCAAGGTACAGCTCTAGTGGGGGTGGGGTGGAAAGACTAACAAGGTATTAGTTGTAGATTTTAAAATAATGGAAATAGGTGGGAAAAGAAGAATCTATATAAATTATTGAAAAAAAAGGGAGGGGGAAGAAACGGGGTGGGGATGGGGGGGAGGGGGAGTTTAAGATCTAAAGTTGTTGAATTCAATATTCAGCCCGGAAGGCTGTAAAGTGCCTAGTCGGAAGATGAGGTGCTGTTCCTCCAGTTTGCGTTGGGCTTCACTGGAACAATGCAGCAAGCCAAGGACAGACATGTGGGCAAGAGAGCAGGGTGGAGTGTTAAAATGGCAAGCGAAAGGGAGGTTTGGGTCTTTCTTGCAGACAGACTGCAGGTGTTCTGCAAAGCGGTCGCCCAGTTTGCGTTTGGTCTCTCCAATGTAGAGGAGACCGTATTGGGAGCAACGAATGCAGTAGACTAAGTTAGGGAAAATGCAAGTGAAATGCTGCTTCACTTGAACCCAGATATCTCCATCACCATCTCTGGCTATGTCCTGTCCCATCAGCAGGGCAGATCATCCAAAGGGTGGAGGCAGAATGATATACAGGTGGAAGTGACCCTTGGTCATCTCTTCTGTAGGTTCATGCTTGATTCTTCAATTTGACTCCAGGCCTGATGAAGTCTTTGGTTTCAGATCTAAAAATGTTAAGGAAATCTGATCACCATCTGCCACCTGCCTTCAACTGAAGTCATGTTTAATATTATTTGGTGGAATGTCTGGGAGAAACAAGGGCACAGGAGGTAGTCTTGGTGGGGGGACCTTCAATGCCCATCACCAAGTGTGGCTCGGTGGTACCACTAGTGACTAAGATGCCCGCATTTTGACAGACAAAACTGTCAGACTGCACCTCTGTCAGGTTGCGAGGAAACCAACACAAGGAAGTAACTAGCTCAACCTCATTCTCACCAATCTATCCTTGGCGATGTCTGTCCATAGTAGTATTATTGAACTAACAACTGCACAATCCTTGTGAAGGCAAAGTATTCTCCATTAAAGGACATCCTTAAGTATGTAGCATGGCATGCCCATCATGCTAAGTGGGATAGACTAGGGGGCAAGCCTAGCAGTCCATAACTGGACATCCATGACTGTGAATGGTGACCTACAAGATATTGGTGATTGGGTGACAAGGCATTTGAGATGCCTTTCACCAACTGACACAACTTCCATTTCCAAGGATGTTTGAAAGATTGTGGTGAAATCTCTACCATCCCCACACAAACTTACATCAAAAAGTGCCATCATTTATTTTCATTACTACATCCTTTATCCAATAACTGCTACACTTTGCTCTCTTGTTCCCTTTTTTCCCCACTAACATACTCTTCTGTGAAAAATTAGGCAAAATACTAAATTTATTATCCCCACCGTTCTTTTACGCACAAATAAGATTTCCTTCTTCATAACTAATTGACCCTATCTTTTTGTTTTTACACTATTTCCATGCATTATTTTATAAAAACCCTTTATTATTTCACTTGATGCTACCTTCTAGTCTTTCTTCAAGGGGTCTCTTAGACTATTTAATCTTTGTTGCTTTCATTTCTGTCTACAAACACAACAGTAAACAAGAAAACCATTAAATATTAAAATGGTGCAATGTATTTGTTACTTATTTAAAAAATCCCTTTATAACTTCAGTCCTTAACAAAGTGAAGGAAATAAGAGGCAAAAAAGATGGATTATTTTCTACTACATCTGACTTACATGTTCAAAGCACGCTATTGAAAGATATAGAATTTAAAACACAACACAGAAAAATAAGTGGATCGTACATTGGCTTTTGTTTTGAAATCTCTTTGGAGTTAAGTGAAGGTCATCTCAAATTCTTGGATTAGGCATTACTTGAGTGCAATAGCGCCTTTACATAATCAAACTTACTATCCCAAATTATCCATAAACTTGGTTACACTGCTCCTGCATCTATTCAAAATTATTCATTAACAGAAAATTAAAGTCAGGGCATTGAAACTACATGAGTAGGGGCTCCCACAGGTGCACCAGAGCATTCTTAGGAACTTAATTTTTTTTTAAATTAACAGCCAAGCTCTATAGGTCTTCCATTTTTAATATCAACAATAACTTGTATTTATATAGCACCTTCAATATAAGGTCCCAAGGCACTTCACAGGAGCACTATCAAACGAATGTTGATACCAAGCCACATAAGGAGAAATTAGGGCATATGGCCAAAAGCTTAGCTTTTAAGGAGTGCCTTAAAGGAGGAAAGCAAGGCAGAGACGTTTAGGAAGGGAATTCCAGAGCTTAGGACCTTGGCAGCTGAAGGCACAGTTACCATTGGTAGAGCAATTAAAACCAGATGCTCAAAAGGCCAAAATAGTGGAGCACTGATATCTCAGAGGGATGCGGGGCTAGAGAAGGTTACAGAACTGGTGTGGGGTGAAGTCATGGAGGGGTATAAAAACAAAGATGAAAATTTGTTTAATCTGGAGCTAATGGAGTTCAACATGCAAATGAGTGATGCTATGGTTGATCAGAACTTGTTAGCTCAAGGGCAGCAGGGTTTTGGATGACCTTAAGGAGAATAGAACATGGAAGGCCAGCCAAGAATGTATTTGAAAAGTCAAATCTGGAGATAACAAAGGTATGGATGGAGATTTGAGCAGCAGAGAAGATGAGGCTGGGGTGAAGCTGGGCAATATTATCGAAGTAGAAATAGGTAGTCTTAGTGATGGTGGGGATATGTAATCCTGGGGTCAAATATGAGACCAAGGTTGGAAATAGTCTGGTTGAGCCTCAGACAGTTGCCAGGGAGAGGGGTGGGGTCAGTGTCTAGGGAACAGAGTTTGTGATGGGGACTGAAGACAATGGCTTCAGTCTTCCCAGTGTTTAGCTGGAGGAAATTTCTGCTCATCCAGTACTGGATATCGGACAAGCTGTCTGACAATTTAGAGTAAGTTGAAAGATTGAGGGAGGTTGTGTTGAGATAGTGCTGGGTGTCATCAGCGAACATGTGGGACCTGATTTGTGTTTTGTAGTAAATATATGTAAATAAAACAACAAAAATCCCAATAGTTAAGACAATTCAATGTAGACAGCAAAAGTGTCCTGCAAATTACAATTCTTTTATTTTTCCAATCTTTCAAAGGAGATTTCAGTGTGCATTTTAAAACTATTAATTCTCTGAATATCAAAGGGAGACAAGTGCAGAAATGATTAAAACACCAGTCACATATAATAAACAGCAATCTAACAAGTTCAAAGCATAGCAGAGCATTCTTTTTATCTAGCCAGATAATGCAAAAGTGATCAAAGAATAGTCCAGGGAGTTCATTCAAAAAAGATAGAATTATGTACCCAGTATAGTCATCTTCGTTTTGCAAATGATATGCATCCTCCAGACACTGTACAAATATATCCTAGCTATATCTGAGGAAGCCACTTGTGAAGAATGGGCATAAAAAGGTCATGGCTTTGCAGATATAAAATTTCATTCCTTGTTTTCAAATCCCTCAATGTCCTCAACCCTCCCTATCTTTGTGATCTCCTCCAGCCCGAAATCTCTTTGAAATGTCTGCACTCCTCTAACTCTGGTCTCTTGAACATCCCTGATTTTAATTGCCCTACCATTGGTCATTGTGCGTACAGCTGTCAAGGCCCTAGGCTCTTTTCCTAAACCTTTGAGCCTCTCAACCTCTCATTCCTCCTTTAAGATACTCCTTAAAACCTGCCTCTTTGACCAGGCTTTTGTTCATCTACCCTAACACTTCATGTGGCTTGGTGTCCAATTTTGTGCTATAACACACCTGTGAAGTGCCTTGGGACGTTTTAAATGTGCTCTTTAAATAAAAGGTTGTTATTGTTACTGCATATGAACTCCTACTCCCACATCATATAAAACACAAGTTGATGCAACAGCACAGGTCCTATTAGAGCCAGAAACTAACCTTCATCATCAAAACTTTGCTCCCATAAGGTCTGGAGGGACAGATGGATAGGATTAGGTTGTGTGGAGGATGCATATAATCAGATGAACGTAGAGATATATAATTGACTTTTCTATTCATTCTGTTTTCTCCACACATAGCATCATACCGAATCAGCAGGAACTTAGGCATCAGAGCTATGACACCACCATGGGGCACATGCAATTGGTGGGCCGGGCAGTGGACACGATATGCGCTTCCATCTGTGGTCACAACTGACACGCGATTTCAAGCTGACTGGCCAATTAACTGGCAGCCAGTGTGAAATGTGAGCTGAGAGGAGCTCAGTGCTGCCTGGGGGTGGCGGGGGGGGGAAAATGTTGGAGCATGGGCAGAGAGAAAAGTGAGGGTGTGGGCAGGCATTTCCAACAAACTCCCTGAAGGCAGACAACTGCTGTGGAGCTGCAGTATTGTTCCAATGAAATTTGCACAAAAAGTGCCACAAACTCTCTCTGCAATGCAAATTTAAGCAACTGACAGCAGAACTCATAACACCTCACCCTCAAACATATTCTTTTATTTTATTTCATCCTGGACATTTTATCCTGCCCTAGATCGAGCATGAAGTGAAGACGTGAAGATTGGCCTGTGCGCCAACCGTAAAAGTGCACCGGCCACGTAAAATCTCTATTAATTGCCTCCTTAATGGGCTTAATTGCTGGCGGGCGCGTTCCCAACTCCCGCACACGCCTGCCGACTGTAATATGGCATGACAGTGGGATGGTGTCAGGAAGCGCTCCAGAAGTTTCTTGTGTGATTTCACGTGAGGTCTGGATGGGCACGCGCCTGCTGGAGCTCCGTAAAACTCTAGCCCATGATTCTACCTGATCGAAAACCATTTTAAAAATATATTGGCCGACTAGTTGTGAAACGTGGATATGATTCATGTGCCAAAATATTAGACATCCATTATAAGATACGTTAGCAGTGGTTCTGTAGGATCTAATCAAAGAATATATCTCCAGAGATGGAAGACTCATATCCATCAACCATTGCATGTCAATAACCAACTGGAATACCTCTAGGTTCAGGCATAATATTTGACCCTTGCAATTGTGGAATCCTGTTCTAATGCCCAATTCTCAAATTGCAACCAATAGTGAGTTACTAGTATAATCTTTGCTCTTTCTGCATATATCATTTGCCAGGAGCTCAGGGAGAAGGAAATCTACAGCAAACTCTATCCAGGAAAGGCAGTCCAAGCTCTATTCTTAAGCAAAAACACAGGAGCTTATGATTATTAGGGAAAAATAAGTTTATCTGCTGGCAGCATAACTCCTGAAAATATCCTGAACCATCTCCATGTGGATTGTCACCACATAAAGGTGAATTATGAAATGACACAGTATCTCCTGCTGTTATCTACCAAGAATAAATGCTAAGGGAAGTACTATCTAAACAAAACGCCACCCTCTGATAATGCAACTACAGGCGACAGTGCTATTGGCTGAACAGACACACACTGGTTTACTCTATACCATAATTGGAAGTAATTCAGAGCTACTTTTAGTTGCAACTAACAGATGAGGCATGTGCTCAATCCTTCATTTGCCCAAAGTCCACTATCCCCTTCCACCCCATTCTCATAGGGATCTGTCACTTAACCAAAAAAAATTGTCTTGTAATATTCCATCCTCCTGTAACCACATGACATCCAGGGCAAAGGCTGTTTAACCTTTAGTCATTGGGAAATGAGTCTACACTGTAGCTGACAGGGACATGATCCTCATAGGGCTTTAAGGACAGGCAAGAAAATTCATGCAGCTGATTTCTCCCTTACTGGTCAGCACACTTACCACCAAGTCAGAATATCTCTGGATTAAGTTTCACTCTAGGCATAATCTAGGCTGACATTTCACTGCAGCACTGAGGTATTAAAAAAAGGCACCAATTAAAGAAAAATAAGAAGTTCTCCCAGTATCCTTGCCACATTTTACCCATAGCCAACACCACCAAAATAAAATAATGAATCATTCATAAGTTCCTGCTTTTACAAAACAACTGCCAACTCCGTCTTCATAATAACACTGATTCTAATTTAAAGTATTTCCAGTACTGTATTCAACATAGTTTGCCACGTTTTGGAGACAATGATAAGGAGCCATATAAATGCAAGTCATTCTTCTTTTTAAGTTATATATTGATGAACCTATAATGTGTTACATGCATAGCTTTATGTAACTGTAGTATATGACAGAAACAAATTTATCTCCCATGCAAAAAGAAAACACTATTTAACAATGTAAGAAACATTTAATATCTTTCACCTCAACCTCAGCACATCCCAAAGCATTCCACTGAAATCGGATTATTTTTGAAATAAGCGGCTTTGCAGGCAAATGTGGTAACCAAAGTGCATATAGCAAGGTCCCACAAAGGAGAATGCGGTTATTAATCAGGTGGCTTTTTCTACTGGGAGTGGAGGTGAGAGCTGAAAGAGGCAGAGAGAGGAGGGAAGGAAGGTACAAGAAGTTTTCAAATAAATCGTGGCTAGGGGAAGAATTCCCTTCATTCCCCAGAAGTATCAAAAAAGAGTTGTCCAAATATTGCTGAACATGTGTTTTAATTAGAGGTTCCCCCAACATTTGGGGACAGTGAACTATACATACAATATATACTTTGTAGTATCTATTTTAGTGTTGCAGTATCTATTTCACCTGGCTGGGGGATCTAGAACCAGGAGACAGTATCAGGATAAGAGGTGGGTCATTTAGGACTGAGATGAGGAGGAATTTCTTCACTGAAGAGGGTGGTGAGTCTTTGGAATTCTCTATTTCAGAGGGCTGTGGAGGCTCAGTCGGTAAGTGTATTCAAGACACAGATCATGGATTTCTAGATATTAAAGATATCAAGCGATATGGGGATAGTGCAGGAAAATGGCATTGAGGTAAAAGGTCAGTCATGATCTGGCTGAATGGTGGAGCAGGCACGAGGGGCTGAATGGCCTACTCCTCACCCTATTTCCTATGTTCCTAATACAGGTTACAGCAGATCAGTGCTGCAAAAACTCTTTTGGGAATCCCACCTCTGCCCCACAGTGACAAATGCAATGTTCCCAGTCATTACACAAAGCTGATTTTAAAATTATTTTAAGTACAATGACTGCTTTTAGAATTGTATCATCAAGTCATAGATCTGCTTTCAGAAACTACAGGATGGACAGTGCTGTGGATAACTCCATTGGAGGCAGAACTGGGAGATCTCAGGGAAGCATGATTTAGCGTTGTCGTTTTGGAGACAGGATGGGAAGGCAGTGGTAAATAAAACAATAGAATGAATAATCAAGTTGAAACATGACAGGCAGGCTGACAAAATGGCACAAGAGGAAAGTGTTAAATTACATTTATATCAAGAAAGCACTTAAGCCCTTAATTGCCCTCAGGGTGTGTGCCCAAGCAGGATACACTCCAAGTTACCATGAGCAACAGCATGGGCTGTAGAAATGTTTTCAGCATTCAGTACTATAACGTATCACGGAGGAATCAGCAACTCAGCATGTAACTGCCCAACTGAATCCATGGGAAAATTAATTTATAACAAAGAGTCAAATTGATAAAAATCACAAAATAAATCATCCAACACCAGATATGCACAAAGTCATCTTGTCCAGGTACTCACTGGTCATTTAGATGCACTGGTGCAGAGCATTTCAGTCATACAATCATGATGTTGTGATCAGATTTCACCAGTACGGGTTCAATTCTACCACCTCACAAGGCACCAAAGTTCACTACTCTCAGAGTAATTTCTTAAATAATCCCAGATCAATAATTCCAGATGTGCTATAACAAGTAATGCAGAGCAAGACATTTCCTAATCATAATGCTCAGTACAGTGATACCCACAGTGAAATCTCTGCAGTAAATGTTGCTTTTTTCTCCCAAGGCAAATAAATATGTTCCCCATAATTCAAATCAATAAAATCCTCCAAACTACTTACGCAACACTTAGAAAACCAATAGGCAGCTCCATTTATTTAACTAGCAAAATTACAGGATTACACAAGATAGTTTTTAAACAAAAACTTGCGTTGCACCATCAATCTTTTATACTTGCAAATGATACCCTGCTGTACTTCAAATATGTTGCCAATATTTACATACATACAAATTAGGAAGAGTAGGCCATTCGGCCCCTTGAGCCTTCTCTGCCATTTGATAAGGTCATGGCTAATCCAATTGTGGCCCGAACTCCACATTCTGCCTACCCCCAATAACCTTTGACTACCCTGTTAGTCAAGAATTTATCTACCTCTGCCTTGAAAATATTCAGTGACCCTGCCTCCACCACTCTCTGGAAAAGAGAGTCCCAAAGGCTCACAAGCCTCAAAAAATTTCTTCTCATCTCAGTCTTAAATGAGAGACCACTTATTTTTAAACTGTGTCCCCTAGTTCTAGTCTCTCCCACAACATAAGAGCTAGGAAGAATAGGCCATTTGGCCCCTCAAGCCTACCCCACCATTGAATAAGATCATGGCTGATCTGCCCCAAGCCTCAAATCCTCTTTCGTGCCAGCTCCTCATAACCCTCAACTCCCCAATATTTCAACAATCTATCGACCTCCTCTTTAAATACTTTCAGTGATCTAGCCTCCACAACACTCTAGGGTAGAAAATTCCAGACATTCACTACCCTCAGAAGAAATTCCTTGGCACCTCAGTTCTAAATGAGTGTCCCCTTCTTCTGTAACTATGTCCCCTAGTTCGAGCTTCCCCCGCTAGTGGAAACATCTCAACATCTATCGTGTCAAGCCCCCTCAGAATCTAAGATCACCCCTCATTCTTCTGAACCTTGATGAATAAAGGCCTAATTTGTTTAGCCGTTCTTGGATAAGTCAACCCCTTCAACCTAAGGATCAACCTAGTGAATCTCTTTTGAACTGCCTCCAGTGCCAGTATATCTTTTCTTAAATATGGGGACCAAAACTGTACACAGTACTCCAGGTGCGGCCTAACCAACACCCTGTACAGTTGTAACAAGGCTTTCCTATTTTTAAATTCCAACCCCCTAGCAATACAGGCCAAAATTCCATTTGCCTTCTTAATTACTTGTTGCACCTGCATGCTAACTTTTTGTGTTTCATGCACAAGAACACCCAGATCCCTCCGCGCTGCACTTTTTTGGAGTCTCTCTCCATTTAAACAATAGTCTGCCTTTTGATTCTTCCTACCAAAGTGTATGACCTCACACTTTCCTACATTAAACTCCATCTGCCAAGTTTTTGCCCACTCACTCAACCTATCTATAATCCCTTGTAGATTCCTTATGTCCTCATCACAACATGCCCTCCTACCTAATTTTGTATTGTCAGCAAATTTGGACACTTTACACTCTACCCCCTCCTCCAAGTCATTCATATAGATAGTAAATAATTGAGGCCCTAGGACTGACCTTGTGACACTCCACTAGTTACGTCTTTCCAACCTGAAAAAAGACCCAATAATCCGGACTCTCTGTCTTCTGTGTATTAATCAATCCTCAATCCATGCTAATACATTACCCTCAATACTGTGAGCTCCTATCTTGTGCAATAACCTTTTGTGTGGCACCTTATTGAATGCCTTCTGGAAATCCAAAAACACTACATCTACCGGTTCTCCTTTATCAACTCTGCTTGTTATATCCTCAAAGAACTCAAGCAAATTTGTCACAAGTGGAAACATACTTTCAGCATTCACCCTGTCAAATCTCCTCAGGATCTTATATGTTTCAATAAGATCACCTCTTAATTCAGTCTATTTGTGCATTTTCTTCCCACCTGCCCGAACATTACTACCAATGTAGTAATTATTTTGGATACAGCAAAATCTCAGCAATGATTGAACGACCATTCTTTTATTGGTGCTGTTTGAGGAAGATCCACCAGCTGTTTATGTCCTGAATTTTCACTTTCTGAAATATGCCTGGCCCAGAACTTAAGATAATTTCAACAATTTTCCCCAGGTCTAGTCTAAATTACTATGCAACTTACATTTATGTGATGCATTTAACATAGTAAAATATTCCTAGGTGCTTCACAGAAGTGTTGTCAAACAAAATTTAACACCAAGCCACTCATTAAGAAGGACAAAGAGGTAGAGAGACAGACAGGGGGAGGAAATTCCAGAGCTTATGACCTTGACAGACTTGTTTTCAGGTGCCTATTGTGGAAAGATTACAACTGGGGACATAACTGGTGCAGTGCAGAGATCCCAAATGGTTGTAGGGCTGGAGAAGGTTACACAGGTAGGGAGAGGTCAGGCCATAGGGCAAGTGAAAAACAAGGATAACAATTTTAAAATCAAGATGTTGTCTGACCAGGAGCCAATGTAGGTCAGTGAACACAGGGGCGATGGGTGAACAGACTTGGTGCGAATTAGGATAACGGTAGCAGAGTTATGGATAAGGTCAAGTTTATAAAAATATTGGAAATACATAAAAAATATACAAAAAGGGTCAGTATGTCAGTGCCTCCAATAGTACAAGGTAGCGGAAAATAAATAATTGAAAGTTCACACAAACATTGTGTACACAGAGTTAAAAGGAGGCTCAAAAATATTTTATAGCTGTCACTTTAAGTCAGAGCTACAGAACATAAACTTTTAATTCATGTGCAATGACATACCTTATAGCAGGCCTTAAGTATATATAGGCAGCTTGGGGAAGGGTTACAGAAGAAAAATTTATTTACCCTAAGATAAGGATCAACCAAACTGGTCTTTATTTAATACCAAGGCTAAAATTCAGGTTAGCCAGCTAACTGTACCAACATGGAGGTAGTGAGTCACCATTCAGATAATACTATATTAAAAAATATATTTTTTATTATTTCACTTGAGTTTATTTATTCAATATGTAGGAAGTGCTAAGCATCTACTTTATGCCTTTTACTGACAGGGCTGGGAATGCAACAGGAACAGGCTTTACATCCTCTAAATGAACAATTCACAAAACTATTAAAACTAATTTCTCAGTCCAATTTTTAAGCTGTACATTCCCCTAATTTTCAATGTGTAACACTAATAGTGTGAATGCAAAGGTCATATTGAATTAGATTGAAGCATGTTAGATTGTAGCCGAAGAAGATTACAACAACCTTGTATTTAAACAGAAATGTAGGAACAGTAGCAGCCAATTTAGTCCCTCAAGCCGATTCCGCCATTCAATGAGATCATAGTCGATCTGTGACCTAACTCTGTATTCAAACCTATCTTTGCCTCATATCTCTTAATGCCTTTCATTAATACAAATCTATCAATCTGAGATTTAAAATTAACAACTGACCTTGCATCAATTGCGGAAATTTCCAAACTTCTACTATCCTGTGTGAAGAAGTGTTTCCTAACTTCACTCCTGAAAAGCAGATAATTTCCTTTCGTTCGAGACTCCACAAGCAATAGTAATAGCTTCTCTATTTATCTGTTTTGATCCCTTAATATTTTAAACTTTGATTAAAGCAATCCTTAAACTTCTAAATTCCAGGGAATCGAGCACTGCGACCTTTGTATAATCTCTCCTTGTATTTCAACCCTTGGAGTTCAGTTATCATTTTGGTTAATTTACACCACACTCTTCAAAGCCGATATACCCTTCCTAAGGTGTGGTGCAGGTGCCTTTAACATTGCAAAACATCCCATGGTGCTGAACAAGAGTGGTATCAAAAAAAAATGCTTCCTTTGAGCCACTGGTGCTGGTATTAGGGCAGGTAACCAAAAGCTTGATCAAAGAGGTAGTTTTCAAGAAACATCAAAAAGAAGTTTAGAGAGGGAAATCCAGAGATTAAGGTCAAGACTGCTGAGTTGCCAATGGTATAGCAATAAAATCAGGAATGTGCAAGATGACAGAATTGGAGGACCACAGCAATTGAGAAGGCTTCAAGGGCTGGAGGGGGCTACAGAGATGGGGAAGGTGCATAAGGCCATGGAGAGATTTGAAAATGAGTATGAGAATTTTAAAATTGAGATGCTATCTGACTGGGAACCAGTGAAGTTCAGCAAATAGGGTAATGGGTGAACAGGACTTGGTGTGAGTTTAGATATGGGCAGCAGAGTTTTGGGAGAGTGCAAAGTTTTGTAGGGTGAAAGATGGGAAGCTGGCCAGGCAAGTATTGGAATAGTCAAAGCTGGAGGTAATAAAGACATGGATGAGGATTTCAACAGTAGGTGAAACAAGGCTGGGTTGAAATTGGTGATGCTAGAGGTGAACATATTTCTGATACATAGATGATACGTTTGTGATCATTGAATCTGCAGTTGCATGCAAGGAACTCCTTACACACCTTAAAATGCTCCATCCCACGCTCACATCCACTTTTCAGGTGGAGTAGTCTAACAAGCTCCCTTTCCTTGATGTGCTAGTTGAAAAATCTGCTAATGTGTTCTCCACTAGTCTATTCAAACCTACCTTCACATGTCAATATACACTTTGGGATTTGTATAGTTCCAGGAGCTAACAGATAGGCTTTATCAGCAATCTTGTAAATAGGGCTCTAGCCATTTGCTCACCACCAAGAATTAACGGACTGACCTGTAGTTGCTGGGCTTATCTTTACACCTTTTTCTGCCCAAAAATCTTCCTTGGCTGGTTTAATAAAGATTTCCTTTAACAGGATACCAATTCAATCCTTGTACATTAGTACAAAGACTCAGAAGAGGACCCTCCTACCAGCGCCAAGAGTAACATTTTACTTCATACAAAATATTCCCCTCATAACCAGTCTCTTCAAATGAGAAAACTTAAAAATTTACTGGTATTACTCTATTGAGAATTTCATGTGTTAACTGCACTGCCAAATTTAAAACTTCAGTGCTAAATTTTAGTTTATAAACTCAGCTTGAAACTTTTTTCTGCCTAGTTGTGCCCAAGATTTCAATAACACACTCTTGTCAGGGGCCATTCATTTTATTGTGTGTGAACAGCTAGCTTTGTTTACTCAAGGAAATCACAGTGCTTTGCCTTCACATGGAATCCATCCCACTACTCCACAGCAACAACCCCAGGCAACTGTCAAGAGCACTGACACCAAGACTCACTCATCTCAGTTTTTTGAGCCCATGCTCTATATTAAAAAATCCAACTGTTTTCATTTTGTTTTATTCATACATTTTCTTTTTGAACTCCTTGTTAAACTCCATTTTCCCTGGCACTAAGACAGACAAGAAATCTGCTCCCAGTCCTCTATTAATGCTAGCCTTGTGTGACTCACGCTTCAGTCAGCCTTACTCCATACTGCTGTGGGACTGGAGTCACATGTAGGCCAGACAGGTAAGGATGGCAGATTTCCTTCCCTAAAGGACACAGTGAACCAGATGGGTTTTTATGACAGTCGATGATAGTTTCATGGTCACTATCACTGAGACTAGCTTTATATTCCAGATTTATTAACTGAATTCAAATTCCACCAGTTGCCATGGTGGGATTTAAACCCATGTCCCCACAACATCAACCTGGGTCTCTGGATTACTAGTTCAGCAACATCACCACTACGTTTACCACAACATTACCACCCTTTCCCCCCATCCAAGAGTTATGAACCAGTGGAACTAAAAGTAATCTTGGAATCAAGAAAGTGAGTTCTGATGAAGAGTCATATGGA
This sequence comes from Cetorhinus maximus, assembly GCF_964194155.1. Taxonomy (NCBI): domain Eukaryota; kingdom Metazoa; phylum Chordata; class Chondrichthyes; order Lamniformes; family Cetorhinidae; genus Cetorhinus; species Cetorhinus maximus. The sequence goes on from NC_135884.1 coordinate 99,734,403, forward strand.
CTCGAAATATTAACTGTTTCTCTCTCCACAGGTGCTGCCAGACCTGCTGAGTTTTTTCAGCATATTCTATTTTCATTTCAGATTTCCAGTATCCGCAGTATTTTATTTTTATTAAGAAAGTAGTCTGCTCTCATTTCTTTACTAATCCATAACATGAGGCGAATTGATCAGGAACTTGCCCAGTTTGTCAGGGCTACAAATCTCCAAACTCCATGCTGCACAAATCAATGTTTGTAGGGATGTGTACAGTGTAAGAATAAAAGGTCCTAGGAAAATATTCAATCAGGATTTTGGCTGGGGAGCAGAAAATAAACAAATAGACACATAATAACACATTGATTTACACATGATGAAACCTGTTCAGTTATTTTCCAAGGGCTAAAGACGTGAGAATCTTGCCATCATGTTTATGCCATGTTTAGTTGTTTCTATGTGCAATTGTCATAAAATACAGAAACAGCCCAACATATAAAAGGTTAGCTGAAAAGTTAATTTACAATTTACGGTTTACGTAAAACTCCCAATGAACTGCACTTTTTTAAAATCTGAAAATATGCAAAATTATATGTTTAAAAGCCCTACTTTAAGGCAAAGATCTAATCCTATAGCCATCAAAAAAATCATTGCATTTTAATAACTGGTTTGCCGACCAGCACAATCACCCATGTACCACGGTGCACTCAACACTTCATTTTGGCAGTTAGTCTCAGTAATACTCACGACTCCATCAAAAGCAATAAGCAGTAAAAGGTCCCTGAATGTCAAGCTAAGAGCTGAAACATGATTAGAAAAATCAGCTAGTTACATATTTTCACCAGTGCATTTTTTAAATTAAAGACAAGGGATATTTTATGGTCAAATACTTGAGAAAAAGATCACTCCAGGACCTTATCAAAGGAAATTTCTTTAACCAGTTGTGAGAGATATTGTACTGGGACATGAGCTATGCATCAGCTTTAGTATCTAAACTGTTGAACATGATAGATCATCCCAAATTTAGAACTGCACCCAACATTCTTGGCATTCTTGCCAAAACAATGTGTAGACATGAGGGATATCATGTTGACAACAGTGATTAGAATATCACATTCTATAAAGCAAGGAAATAAATCTGAACGGCTTGCTTCTTTGTCAGAGAACCTACAAGATTAAATAGCTGGCAACAGGAGACTACGCAATTCAGTTAGTGGTGACTGGTTGACATAGAGTTTGGGCTTTGAATCCCTTCAGCTTGTCGTAGAAAGGAAAGTTTGAAAGAAGTAAAAAATTTGACAGTTGAGGTCTTTTGGGACAGTTTGAATAAAAGAATTTCTGTTGGCGCGCACACCGTAAAACATGACTGTAGGCCAGCTGGTGAAAAGTCAGTGCTGGATGGTGGAAGTTGATCAATGTCTGCACATGATGTTGCCAAGAAACAGCACGTAGGTTGGAAAAAGTTACGAGTAGGACAAAACAAGGACTTTCCCACTGAGATAGACAATGAAGCACAGGCATAAAGAGGGTGATACGATCGATCATAGAGGGGGCTGCAGTGAGGTTAATGAGGGATAATGTACCATTGCCACCAATGGCTTATTTGTGATTGTGTCTATGGGTACTTCCATGCTGTGTTGAGCACTGATGCTGAATTGGTAGATTCAAGGAGAGCTTTGGGACAGATGGGCATAAAGCTAGTTGGGCCTTGGAAAGGATAGAGTTTTGGAGACGGAGCTGAATTGAAAAGGCAGAGGAATGGAGGGGAGGCTGATAACAATGGTCTTTAAAGTATATGAGGCAGTGCCTGACAAGACAGAACTATTTACAATGTCAGCTAGGAGCAGACATGAAAGGAAGCTGGATAGTCAGGAGTTTAGCGGAACTAAGGTCAAGGGAGCAGGAGATAAGTCATATGGGTGAGCTGAGCTTTGACAGGGAGTGAGGGTGGAGGGGAAAGAAAGCTATACGGAAGGTATGAAAAGCTGATATGGGGTTGGAAGGCCAGGGTAAGAGGGGGACTGACCTATGGGACAAGGGAAAATGGTGACAAGCAGCTGAACAAATTGTCTTGATCTTTGGTGACAATAAAACAATGGGCTCCTCAAATTTATTGTTAGAGAAGATGGAGTAGGCAGATAAAAGACTCAGTAGTAGGGAAAAGGAGCCTAGGATGATCATTGCCCTCCGGGGTAATGGTGGAATGGAGAACAGATTTAACAAAGGCCAGCAAGGCCTGAAAGAGCTTGATTAGGTCAAGCCGCATTATATGTGGATGACTTAATCAATACTGCATCAGGTACACTCATTTGTGTATCTCGGACTTAAGGGAGCAAAGATGGGGCTGTACCAGGAGAAATAATAAGGATGGACAACAGTGCAGGTTTTGCTGGGGACAAGTGCATGAAAAGTAAAAATTCTGCTCAATCATTGAGCAACAGACACACACTGACACCATCTTCATCTTTTGATGTGTATTAAATATTTCTGAATGTTAAAAAAACTTAGTTTGCTTCCTCTATACATTAACAAGCTAATTTCGGAGTGAAATTCATTAAACAAATGCAACTATAACATATGTTATAGTTGAAAAGTCAGTGCAGCTGACTCAGGAAGGTCTGTCCCCACACAGCAATCAGCACATGTGGAACAGTAGCCCTGTGAGGAACCAATGCCTTCAGGCGAGGATGAGAAAATTGATGAGGTAACATTTTTTTTTAAAAGACTGCACTTTAAGGAATTTGTTTACTGACCATCCACTCCACTTAAATACCAGAGAGAAAATATAATTAACCGCACAATTCAAAGCAAAAGGAATGGAAAATGATGCACAGGTTTACACTGTCAAGGACCTAAGAGAATGAGAAAATGTGGGCCCCAGGCTGACATAAACAGAATATTTCTGCATTAAACTTTGCCAAATCAACCTGGGGAACTCTAGTAAAATATGAACTTACCTGAATAAATCATTGGAGGCAATCTGAAATTTACAGTTTCGTCAAAACTATGCTATTTATCACATCAAATGGCAAAGACCGTTTGTATGTTGGATGTTTCTCAGCATCAAAACTAGGAACGGGCCTAAAACTCAACAGTGGTCTCAAATGGTTAAGAATATATATAAATTCTGAATTCCAAAATGACAGGGAAATAGAAATTTAAACTAATCGCCACTAAGATAGAAGCTAAGGTTCTGGATGTACCCATTATTTTTTATTTTAATCCTAGCTAATGGGATTTTCAACATAGATAAAATCTAGAGAGATGAATGTTACTTTACTAAAAAAGACAGAGGAAGTAATGAAGCATCTTCTGTGCTTAAGAGCTCTGCAGGTTACAATAATTAAATAATGTCCTCATTTTACACTTGAGATAGAATGAACTTGCATTTCAAATGCTGCAATTGAAGAAGAGCTTATTTCAGGAAGGATCTGTACAGTTCGTGCTCAGTTGTGGAATAAATTTATCAGCAAAAAAAATCTAAACGATCAAACAATCGACTGAAGGAAAAAATGGTAAATAGCCACAAAACCTCCTCATGAAATAGTGAAGACAAACCATTTCTAAAACAGAATTACTTCAGAACATGTAATAATTTGCTATGCCAAGTATAGTCAAAACGGATCAAAGCAGATCACTCTCTTTAGATAGTGCTTTAATGATTCCTGCCAGTACCAGTTCTATAAACAATATTTTCTTTCTTTAAAGGTAGCTTGTCATTCAATAAAACAAAAACTCAAGGAACAGTTCCACATTTTTCAATTAGGCACTTTACACCATCCCGGCATCAACACCGAGTTCAACAGCTTTAGAACAGCTGTTCCCGTTTTCTTAGATGGCAGATGATGGTAACAGTTCTGCTGTTACATTTACAGCTCTTCTCGGCTCATCCTTTGTTTGTTTACTTGTCCCATTCCCACATCTTTTGCCTTGCACCCTCATCCCTTTTGTCATTTGTACACTCCTGCCCTCCATCAAATCACAGGGTCCTTTGTTCTTTCTTCCCCACTATTCCCTGATTCTGTACTTGCTAATAAACTGTTAAACATCTAACTTCTCCCAGTTCTTATGAAAGATTATTGACCTGAATCTTTAACAGTGTGTTTTTCTCTCCACAGACTTTGCCCAACCTGTTGAGTGTTTTGAGTATTGCCTGTTTTTATTTTATATAATATTGATGGTTCAGTACAAACAAATCCTGACTTGGAAATAAATCACCGTTCCTTCACTGTCACTGGGTCAAAAATCCTGTAACTCCCTCCCTAACAGTACTGTGGGTGTACCTACACCACATGGACTGCAGTGGTTCAAGAAGGCAGCTCACCACCACTTTCTCAAGGGCATTTAGGGATGGGCAATAAATGCTAGCCTAGTCAGTGATACCCACATCCCATAAATGAATAATTAAAAAATAATGTAATTCAAAAGCAGGGAGCTGATTAAAGAGATAATTAACCACTGCAACATGCTAATCAGAATTACATAGAATATACAGCACATATCTGCCCAACTAATCCACACCAGTGCTCCACTTGAGCTTCCTCCCACCTTTTCTCACCTAACTCTATCAGCATTACCCACTATTAAACTTAACTGGTCCATCCACACAAATCTTGTGTTACAAGAGGTCAGAGATTGGGTATTGTGACTAGTGATCACCTGACTCCCCAAAGCCTGTCCACCATCTACAAGGCACACGTCAGAAGTGTGATGGAATACTCTCCACTTGCCTGGATGAATGCAGCTCCAACAACACTGAAGAAGCTCAACATCATCCAGGACAAAGCAACCAGCCTTGACTGCACCGGACCATCCATCTTAAATATTCATTCCCTCTACCACCAATGCACCATTACTGCAGTGTGTACCATCTACAAGGTGCACTCTCCAAGGCTTCTTTGACAGCATCTTCCAAACCAGCGACCTCTACCACCTAGAAGATCAAGGGCAACAGATCCATAGGAATAGCTCCACCTACAAGTTCCCCTCCAAGTCACACATCATCCCAACTTATAGCTATATCACTATTCCTTCATGCTGTTGGATCAAATTCTGCAACTCCCTTCATAACACCGCTGTAAGTACCTAGGGCACATGGACTGCAACAGTTCACCACCACCTTCTCAAAGGCAGTAAATGTTGGCCTTGCCAACGACACCCACATGCCCTGAGTGAATTAAAAAAATTCCCTTCTTCATATGCTTATCCAGTTGCCCCTTAAATGCATCTACACTATTCACCTCAACTGCTCCCTGTGGTAGCAAGTTCTACATTCTCACCACTCTTTGGGTAGAAGATTCCTCTGAATTCCCTTTTTGATTTCTTGGTGTCTATCTTATATTGATGGCCTCTGGATTTGCTCTTCCCCACAAGTGAAAACACTCTCTCGGTGCCTACTCTATCAAAATATTTCATAATATTAAATGCCCCTATTAAATAACCCTTGATCACCCTCAGTCTTCTCTTTTCAAGATTAAACTCACCCGGCCTGATCATCCTTTCCATGTAGATGAAACCTTGGAGTTCTGATATCATCGTTGTAAAACTTTTTTCCACCCTCAGTGCCTTTCTATTCTTTTGATAATATGGCAACCAGAACTGCACACAGTACTTCAAATGTGGTCAAAGCAAGGTTTAATACAAGTTTAGCATAACTTCGCTACTTTCTTATTCTATCCCTCTTTAAAAAAAACCCGACTACATGGATTACTGTTTTGTTTCCCAAATGATCTTATTAACCTGAGTTGCTCTTTTCAGTAATTTGTGTATTTGTACTCCAGGTCCCTTTGCTCCTTCACCCCATTTAAATTCTTATTTTCCGAGTAAATGCAATCTCATTTTTCTTACCAAACATTCATACCTCACGCTTCCGTGTTGAAATTTATTTGCTAGTTATATTATTATCTTATTATTATTTTGCAAAGTTTACTGACGTGTTCTTGTAATTTGTTGCACTCTTCCTCAGTATTGACTACCCACACAATCCCCAAATGTGGTGTTGTTCACAAGTTCCAAAATTGTTTTCAGTTTCAAAGTTCAGATTGTTAGCATAAATTATGAACAAGGGTCCTAGCACTGATCCTTGTGGGATCTCACTTCCCAGTTTCTACCACCCTGGATCACAAAAGTCAGTTTTTATTGACAATTTTAAACCCTTGCATGCATTTTTTTAGGTTTTATTTTGGCGTAAAATCAGTTGGAAAAAAATTTGGAAGAATTTCGAAATACAGACTCCACTAGGAGAAAAAGTCAGTCATTTCAATAAATATTTTAAACATCACTGAGACTCAAGAAAACAAGTAACTTTAAAATGGCAGTGCGGCTAAATGGCAGTTCATAAATATTTACAGTACACTGATACTATTGTTCAGAGGCTCATCCTTAACACCTAGATATTTTTTGAATTAAAAGTGAAATTGAAGAGTTTATGATTCATCTTATGGTACCATACACTTATCTGTCACTATGAGGAGAGGACGCTCATATCATTGGGGATTGTGCAAAAAGAAACAATTGCAATCTTGTTTTCAGTAAACAAAGTCTTAGTGTATGACCTGAGTCAGCCATTCATTGATGACTTCATTAATTTTACAGGGAATTATCAGTGTGGTATTTCACGCCCAATTAGGAATTAAAGATTGGCATTTGCTGCTATATAAATTTAATAATAGTCTGCACAACACTACCTAAAGATGGTCCAGCTACCCTTCAAAGAATACAAATCGTGGTGCCTTTGTTCATTTGTTGTCAAAAATCAGGCCCAGAATTGCATGCATATCGCATTTATGATTTCAGCACATGCTGCGTGCAACTTTTGTGCCATGATGTGGTCATGCCCACCTGCCCACACTAAAACGGGCAAAATAAAGTTTGGGCTGATGCGTTTGGGAGTAAGCATGTTTTTAATGGTGTGATAAGTGATAACTTGCCAGTTAGCTTAGGCGGTTAGCGTCCGGATCAGATTAACGCCAACAGCAAGGGGTTCAATCCCAGTTCCGGCTGAGATAAACTTGGGCCCTGCCTCCTTGCCTCACCTGTAGGAAAACAATCACAGCACTTAGCCGTGGTTCAGCGATTTTTTTTAAAAATTCACTCACGGGATGTGGGCTTCGCTGGTTGGGCCAGCACTTATTGCCACCCTAGTTGCCCTTGAGAAGTGGTAGTGAGCTGCCTTCTTGAACCGCTGCAGTCAATGTGGTGTAGGTACACCCAGAGTGCTGTTAGGAAGGGAGATTCAGGATTTTGACCCAGCAACAGTGAAGGAATGGCACATATTTCAAAGTCAGGATGATGAGTGACTTGGACGGGGAACTTCCAAGGGCATCTATCTGCTGCCTTCGTCCTTCTAGATGGTAGTGATTATGGGTTTGGAAGGTGCTGCCTAAGGAGCCTTGGTGAATTCCTGCAGTGTATCCTGTAGATGGTACACACTGCTGCTACTGTGCATCTGTGGTGGAGGGAGTAAACGTTTGTGGATGTGGTGCCATTCAAGTGGCCTGCTCTGTCCTGGAGGGTGTCAAGCTTCTTGAGTGTTGGAGCTGCACTCATCCAGGCAAGTGGGGAATATTCCGTCACACTCCTGACTCGTGCCTTGTAGATGGTGGACAGGCTTTGGGGAGTCAGGAGGCGAGCTACGCATCGCAGGATTCCTACCCTCTTGACCAGCTCTTGTAGCCACTGTATTTATATGGCTAGTCCAGTTCAGTTTCTGGTCAATGGTAACCCCCAGGATATTGATAGTGGGGGATTCAGTGATGGTAATGCAAAGGGGCAATGGTTAGATTCTCTCTTGTTGGAGGTGGTCATTGCCTGGCACTTCTGTGGCATAAATGTTACTTGCCACTTGTCAGCCCAAGCCTGGACATTGTCCAGGGCTTGCTGCATTTGGACATGGACTGCTTCAGTATCCGAGGAGTTGCGAATGGTGGCCATTGTGCAATCATCAGCGAACATTCCCGCTTCTGACCTTATGATAGAAGGATGGTCACTGATGAAGCAGCTGAAGATGGTTGAGCCTAGGACACCACCCTGAGGAACTCCTGCAGTGATGTCCTGGAGCTGAGATCACTGACCTCCATCTTCCTTTGTGCTAGGTATGACTCCAACCAGTGGAGAATTTTCCCCGATTCCCACTGACTCCAGTTTTGCTAGGGCTCCTTGATGCCACACTCGGTCAAATGAGGCCTTGGTGTCAAGGGCAGTTACTCTCACCTCACCTCAGGAATTCAGCTCTTTTGTCCATGTTTGAACCAAGCTGTAATGAGGCCAGGTGCTGAGTGGCCCTGGTGGAACCCAAACCGGGTGCCAGTGAGCAGATTATTGTTAAGTGCCGCTTGATAGCGCCCTTGATGACCCCTTCCATTACTTTACTGACGATCGAGAGTAGGCTGATGGGGCGGTAATTGGCTGGGTTGGATTTGTCCTGCTTTTTGTGCACAGGACATACCTGGGCAATTTTCCACATAGCTGGGTAGATGCCATTGTAGCTATACTGGAACAGCTTTGGCTAGCGGCGAGGCAAGTTCGGGAGCACAAGTCTTCAGTACTGTTGCCAGAATATTGTCAGGGCCTATACCTTTGCACCATCCAATGCCTTCAGCCATTTCTTGATATCATGAGGAGTGAATCAAATTAGCTGAAGACTAGCATGTGTAATGCTGGGGACCGCCGGAGGAGGCCGAGATGGATCATCCACTCGGCACTTCTGGCCGAAGATTGTAGCAAACACTTCAGCCTTATCTTTTGAACTGATGTGCTGGTCTCCCCCATCATTGAGGATGGGCATATTTGTGGAGCCTCCTCCTCGAGTGAGCTGTTTAATTGCCCACCATCATTCACAACTGGATGTGGCAGGACTGCAGAGCTTAGATCTGATCCATTGGTTATGGGATCGCTTAGCTCAGTCTATCACTTGCTCCATATGCTGTTTGGCACACAAGTAGTCCTGCGTTACAGCTTCACCAGATTGACACCTCGTTTTTAGGTATGCCTGGTGCAGCTCCTGGCATGCCCCCCTGCACTCTTCATTGAACCAGGGTTGATCCCCTGGCTTGATGGTAATGGTAGAGTGGGGGATATGCCGGGCCATGAGGTTACAGATTGTGTTCGAATACAATTCAGCTGCTGCTGATGGCCCACAGCTCCTCATGGATGCCCCATCTTGAGTTGCTAGATCTGTTTGAAATCTAACCCGTTTAGCACTGCGGTTGTGCCACAAAACATGATGGAGTGTATCTTCAATATGAAGACGGGACTTCGCCTCCACAATGACTGTGCGGTGGTCACTTCTACCGATACGGTCATGGACAGATGCATCTGTGGCAGGCAGGTTGGTGAGGATGAGGTCAAGTATGTGTTTCCCTCTTGTTGGTTCCCTCACCACCTGCTGCAGACCCAGTCTAGGTTTAGGTCAGCTCAGTCAGCAGTGGTGTTACCGTGCCACTCTTGGTGATGGACATTGAAGTCCCCCACCCAGAGTCCATTCTGCGCCCTTGCCACCCTCAGTGCTTCCTCCAAGTGGTGTTCAACATAGAGGGGCACTCATTCATCAGCTGAGGGAGGGCAGTACACTGTAATCAGCAGGAGCTTTCCTTGTCCATGTTTGGCCTGATGCCATGAGGCTTTATGAGGTCTAGAGTCAATGTTGAGGGCTCCGAGGGGAACTCCCACTCGACTGTATACAACTGTGCTGCCACCTCTGCTGGGCCTGTCCTGTCTCACCAGCAGGGATGGTGGTGGTGGTGTCTGGGACATTATCTGTAAGATATGATTCCTTGAGAATGACTGTCAGGCTGTTGCTAGACCAATCTGTGAGACAGCTCTCCTAATTTTGGCACTAGCCCCAGTTGTTGGTAAGGAGGATCATGCAGTGTTGACAGGGCTGAGTTTGTCGTTGCCATTTCTGGTGCCTAGGTCTGTGGTGGTCTGTCTGGTTTCATTCCTTATTTGAGACTTTGTAGCGGTTTGGTACAACTGAGTAACTTGCTAGGCCATTTCAGAGGGCAGTTAAAAGTCAACCACATTGCTGTGGGTATGGAGTCACATGTAGGCCAGACAAGGTAAGGACATCAGTGAACCAGATGGGTGTTTGCAACAGCCATCATTGATTGCATGGTCATCATTAGACTTCTAATTCCAGATTTTTAATGAATTCAAATTCCATCATTTGATGTGGCGGAATTCAAACCCAGGACCCCAGAGCATTACCCTAGGTTTCTGGATTGCTTGTCCAGCGATGATACCTCTACCATCGCCTCCCCTCGCCAGGGACTTGACCTCAGGAAGAAGAGGCAGTAGTGATAATTACTGCCAAACAAGCCATCTGGCCCCTCCAAAATAGTCTCATTCACTCTAAGATAATTAATGTTGAATTCCAATTTAAATTGTTTTTCTTTTTTATCTGTTAATCGAGTCTGTATTTCAAAATCTTTATTTTTCATTCTGTACATGATTTAAATCTAATTAATATTTCCTGGTTTATCCTCTGCTTGGCGAAATGAGGATTCTTCAATCTGACTGGTCGAAGAGCCTCACTGTTTCTTGCCCGGCTTACATTGAATAAGATGCTGGATTAGAGCAAGTCTGTGCATTAAAGCCAGGGAAAACTGCATGGGCAGCTGTCGGTAAAGTGCACAGCTGTTCCTTCGTCGCTGACCACAAAATCCAGGCCAATGTGTCTAATGGAATAGCAAAACAATTGCCTGTGTTTTTCTTTTCATATTATAAACAGTACTCCTTTAAGTGGAGTTTAGCCTTAATAGTAAAACTAAACTGGTTAACAAACAGCACAATTACAGCAAACTAAAAACAAAACAGACCCTTCAATTGGTTAATTACACGCCTGCCCAAACTGACCTCCTGGGACACAGCAAATAGGTTGGTTGCCAGCTCAAAAAAGAACAAAGAATTGAATACTGCTAATCAGTTAAATAATACTAAGGGCTGAATTGTGCCGTGAGCATCAAGAACCCCACGTCAGGGCCATTTTCATATAGCAACCCAGGGTGTTTCAGTAGTGCATTCACAGGCTTAATTTAATGGGAGGCAGCCAATTATTAACCTACCTCTGCGTTCACTGTCCAATTAAGAGCAACAGGTGAGCTGAGAAGATGGGGGTGTCTATCAGAGCACCCTAAGTGAGGGACAGCCATTAGCCGCACTGTGATGGGGTGTATGCTGCGATCTGCATGGTGTGAGAGGGCAGCACAAGATGGAGGCATGATAATGATGAAGTGACTGACAGCCAATCTCCCCCACCCAGCCCCATCCCCGGCGGAGGTGAATCCATTTGCAAGCCATGGCCAGAGAATTGCCAGTTTGGTCCTTCAAAGTTAAAACTTGATATTCGTCGCATGGCACTTTGACCTTCCGCACTGCTCTCGCCTCCTGTGTGTAGGCAAGCTGCAAACAAAATGGGGTCCCATGTGCCTTTGGTAAAATTGCAGCCCATTTGAGAAATTCCTGCGAATTATATCAATGATTGCCTTAATCTGCCCGCCATTGCCGTGTGCATTGCTGTTACCACTGCGCTCCTGCCTCTGGGAAATGCATGAAGAGGGAGCACATGTTGGGGAGCTGCCACCTTTTTTAAAAATTTCCTGCCCCCACCGCCTCTGTCTCCACCCTCCAAAGGGCTGAGAAAATTCTGCCCTAAGAAGCTGAATTGTGATACACATTCTAATTGTAACAAGATTTTTGATCCCAAGCTTACTTCTGTCTCCTTTCTAAATGGAGAAGAGACACTTTGCACAAAAATGGACCTCCCTCAATGCCTTGATCTCCTCAATGCTCGGTTCTTGGAACTGTATCAAAAAATATGCTTTTTGCAAAGCACCCTGCAACAAATGCAAATCTAAAAACTCACTAGCACTACAGAAAATAGTTTTGAGATCATTAATGCTGCTTGCTGTGGAGTGGAATGAGCACCAGATCATCAGGAAGTCAGACTGAAAATCCCAAAAAAAAGGCTTCATTACAATATTGAAATCACTAAACGAAATACAAATGTAACCGTGCATGTAATTTCCTGTGATTTTTCTTACTTCTAACATTTTTATAGAATGCACTGTTTTAATGCCACTTACCTCCCCTGAGTAACTGTATTTACCCTTCAATATCTGTCTATATAATCGTGTACGATTATCATCTTCAAAGGGCATAGTTCCACTTAACAAAATGTAGGAAACTACACCCAACGCCCACATGTCAACAGAGTTTGTGTAAGGCTTCCTCACAAGGATTTCGGGAGCAATATACTCTGGGGTGCCACAGGTAGTCTTCATGAGACAGTCATCACCTTTCTTTCGAGTGCTTGCTAATCCAAAATCTGTGATCATAATTTTGGAGTCAGCACCTGGGTGATAGTACAGCAAGTTTTCAGGTTTCAGGTCTCTATGCGTGATGCCTAGTATATGCAAATATTTAACTCCTTCAAGAACCATCTGCAGCACTCTAGTGGCATCTCTTTCAGTAAAGGAGCCTTTGGCTATGATCCTGTCAAAAAGTTCACCCCCAGTTGCTAATTCCATCACCATATACACTCTCTCTTGAGTCTCAAATACTTCAATGAGCTGTATGACATTGGTGTGTCTCACTCTCCTGAGGACGTTGAGTTCGGATTCACACACTTCTCTGCCTTCTTTGTACTTAGTTTCAATCAGTTTTATTGCATAAGGCTGTTTAGTGCTTTTGTGCTCCACTCTGACCACTCGACTAAAACTTCCTCGACCAATCAGTGCCTTGATGTCATATTTTGCAGTCACTCTTGGGTCAAACTTTGCACGGTATTTGGCCACTTTATTCCTCCTAGGATCATTCTGCTGGTCCCAGTGTCCAGTTTGTTGGTACGCATTTGTCTGATGAGGCGGTGGTTGGCCTGTCTTGCCGCCACTCTTGATGGCATCATATTTAATAAAGTGCTTGTACTTATCACTGTGTTGACCAGTGTATGGCTCCACAGTTTTAACTAGATCCAAATGGACATCTTTAGGTGGCTCGGGCAGCACTTTGCTTGTCCCACAGCCCATCACTTTTTGTTGTTAGTGAGCCAAAAAGACATTTCGTCCTTTCATTATTCTCCCTTTCCTCATCCACTTGTACCTTGACCTTTCCCCTACAATAAGAAAAAGAATGCACAAATTTCAAACTGCTTTTAATATAATATTTGCAACTGGCAAGTCAGAAAGAATATTCTTCAAAGCTGCCAATAACTGGCTTTTATTTTAAAGAGATCGACAGCTACAAATATACGATAATGAAAAGTTTAAAAGATAAGCTCAGCTCAATGTGAGGCTATAAAAGCGAGGGGCAAACCTGATAAACTAATGAAACTCTGACTCCCCAGCCCCAGCTAAAGCTTTGAGCGGCGAATTCCTCTTGTCCGAGCGACCCCTTCCCAGTAAACGCCGTCCCAATCTAGGCACGGCCCTCACCTGACTCGGCTCAGACGCCCTTTTCCAAGCAAGCTCGGCTGCTCTCCCTGTCCCGCTCACCGCCGGTGCCAGGCGCAGCATCCCAGCCTCATATGTCGGGCCGCAGCGACACTGTTCCTTCGCGGTCCGCACACTCCCAAACCCTCCTGAACTTTCGATGACCTCACGCTCCCGACGGAATGGCGTCACTTCCGGGTATCGGACAGCGGTTGTCATGGCAATGTCAATCATTCGCCCTGCCGACCCGCCAGGAGATTTTTTTAAAACAAAAAGCTAAAAGCTACTGCGGATGCTGGAAATCCAAAACAAAAACAGAATTACCTGGAAAAACTCAGCAGGTCTGGCAGCATCGGTGGAGAAGAAATCAGTTAACGTTTCGGGGATTTTTTTATTCGTTCACGGGGATGTGGCCACCAGTGGCAAGGCCAGCACTTGCTCTTGCCCTTGAGAAGGTGGTGGTGAGCTGCCTTCTTGAGCCGCTGCAGGCCATGTGGTGTAGGTACATACACAGTGCTGTTAGGAAGGGTGTTCCAGGATTTTAATCCAGAGACAGTGAAGGAACCGCGATATGTTTCCAAGTCAGGATGGTGAGTGACTTGGAGGGGAATTTGTAGGTGGTGGATCTGCTTGCTGCCTTTGTTCTTTTAGGTGGTAGAGGTTGTGATTTGGAAAGTGCTGTTGAAGGAGTAAGTTGTTGCAGTACTTCATTGACAACGTCCTCAGGAGAGTGAGACACACCAATGTCATACAGCTCATTGAAGTATTTGATACTCAAGAGAGAGTGGTACATATTGCTGCTCCTGTTTGTCTGTGATGGCAGCTGATGGCATTGGTGGAACAGTTGAAATCAGGGATGCTCAAGGTGCTCAGAATTGGAGGAGCACAGATATCTCAGATAGTTTTCGGCTGGAGGAAGTAACAGAGAGAAGTCATTGAGACTTGCTTAATTGGAAGTCAATGTAGATCAACAAGCACAGGGGTGACAGGCAAATGGAACTTAGAGCGAGTTAGGACACGGGCAGCAGAGTTTTGGAAATTAGAATATAGGAAGCCAGCCAGGAATCCCACATTGGAATAGTTAAGTTTAGAGGTAACAAAGACACGAAGGAAGGTTTCAGCAGCAGCCTGGTGGAAATAGATGGTTTTAGTGATGGCTCAGATATGTGGTTGGAAGCTCACCTTGTTGTCAAATATGACACCAAGGCTGCGAATCATCTGGTTCAACCTCAGACTATTGCCAGGGACAGGAATAGAGTCAGTAACTAAAGAACAGGATTTGTGCCAGGGATTGAAGATAATGGCTTCAGTGTTCCCAATATTTAGTTGGGGGAAATTTCTGCTCATCCAGTACTAGTTGGCAGACAAGCAATCTGACAATTTAGAGATAGTAGAAGGATTGTGATTGAAGAGAAACGTGTGTCACCAGTGTACATGTGAAAACAGATGCAGTATTCTCAGATGATGTCTGAAGCATGAGAAATAGGAGAGAATCAAGGATAGAGCCTTGGGGGACACTGCGGGAGGAGGGCGTAGGTGATTCTCTCGCTATGACATGGATGGATAAGAATGGAACGAGGTGAGTACAGTTCCACCCAGCTGAATGACATGTGGAGGGGTTGGAGGAGGATGGTGTGATCAATATGGAGACAGTGCTATAGTGGTAAGGTTTAAATATTGCAGAAAAAAAGACACATCTAAGCCTTTCATCTTGCACTAATCAGGACACTCACAGGAGTATCAATATAAGGGGAAAACAACAATTTATACTGTATGTGAATAGTGATGATTGGTTGGTAATTGGCATTGCCATGGAGAATACATCACTAATGGAGACTGACAGTTAACTGCCAGGCATTGTTTGAAACTTAAACCAGGCAACTTGACCCTGATTGGTCAAGGCATTGCCCAGCGGAATGAGTTAGTGAATGGCATCCTTATGAAGCAGCATGCAATAGACAGAGTTAAGCAATCCACAACCAACGGATCAGAACAGAGCTCTGCAGTCCTGCCACATCCAGTCATGAATGGTGGTAGACAATTAAGCAACAAACCAGAGGGAGAAGCTCCACTAATATCCCCATCCTCAATATTGGGGAAGCCCAGCACATTAAAGGCAAGGCTGAAGCATTTGTAACTATCTTCAGCCAGAAATGTCGAGTGGATGATCCATCTCGACCTCTTCCTTGGGTGTGAGTTGCTTAGCTCTTTCTATTGCTTGCTGCTTCTGCTGTTTTGCATGCATTTAGTCCTGTGCTGCAGCTTCACCAGGTAGACACCTCATTTTTAGGTATATCTGATGCTGCTCCTGGCATGCTCTCCTGCACTCCTCATTGAATCAGTGTTCATCTCCTGGCTTGATGGTAAGGATAGAGTGATGGACATGCCAGGCTATGAGGTTATAGATTGTGGTTGAGTATAATTCTGCTGCTGTTGGTGGCCCACAGAATCTCATGGAATGCCCTGTTTTGAGCTGCTCAATCTGTGTATCATATTTAGCACAGTGGTAGTGCCACACATCACAATGGATGGTGTCCTCAGTGTGAAGATAGGAGTTTGTTTCCATAAGGATTGTGTGGTGGTCCCTTCTACCAATAGGACAGATACATCTGCAACAGGTAGATTGGTGAGGGCAAGGTCATGTAGTATTTTTCCTCTTGATGGGTGCTCCATCACCTAACGTAGGTCCAATATGGCTGTAGTTGTTGGAGGCCAATCATATCAGCTCCAAGACATCGCTGCAGGGGTTCCTCAGGGTAGAGCCCTAGGCCCAACCATCTTCAGTTGCTTCATCAATGACTTTCCCTCCATCATTAGATCAGAAGTGGGGATGTTCATTGATGATCATTTTACATCCAGTTTGAAAGGGAGAAGAGTGAGTCTAAGACCAATATTTTAAACTTAAATAAGGACAACTATGTGGGCATAAAAGCTGAGCTAGGCGAAGTGAACTGCGATACTAGGCTAGAGGATAGATCAATAGAGAAGCAGACATTTAAGGAGACATTTCAGAATACTCAGAATAAGTATTTTCCAACTACAAAGAAAAGTTCTAACCACCATCTGTGGTTAACTAAAGAAGTTAAGGAAAGCATCAAACTTAAGGAAAAAGCATATAGCTGTGCAAAGATGAGTGGCAGGTCAGATGACTGGTCAGAATATAAAGAACAGCAGAGAATGACTAAAAGGTTAATCAGGAGAAAGAAATGAGAATATGAGTGGAAGCTAGCTAGAAATGTGAAAACAGATAGCAAGAGTTTCTACAGGTACTTAAGGAAAAGAATAAGTAAAGTGGTGTTGGTCCTCTAGGTAGTGACAGTGGAGAGTTAATATTAGATAATAAGGAAATGGCAGATGAAATGAACAAATATTTTGCTTCTGTCTTCAACTATAGAGGATACAAAAAACATTCCAGTGATAAATCAGGAGGTGGAAGGGAGAGGGGAACTTTGTGAAATTACAATCACCAGGGAAGTGGTACTGATGGAGCTATGGGCCAACAAGTCTCCGGATCCTGATGGACTTCATCATAGAGTCTTAAAAGAGGTGGCCAATGAGGTAGTAGATGCGTTGGTGTTAATTTTCTAAAATTCACTAGATTCTGGAAAGGTTCCATCAGACTGCAAAGTAGCAAATATAAACCTTCTGTTCAAGAAGGGAGGGAGGCAGAAAATGGGAAACTGTAGGCCAGTTAGCTTGACTTCTGTTTAATTAGGTGCCACATCAAACGTTATTGCAGAAAATAAAAGCTCATGGTGTGGGGGGGTAACATATTAACATGGATAGAAGATTGGCTGGCTGGCAGAAAACAGCGAGTATGCAAAAACGGGTCTTTTTCTGATTGACAGGATGTGACAAGTGGAGTCCCACAGGAGCCTGTGCTGGGACCTTAACTTTTTACAATTTATATCAATTACTTAGATGAAAGGAGCAAAGGCATGGTAGCCAAATTTTCAGACAACACAAAGATAGGTAGGAAAGTATGTTGTGAAGAGGACATAAGGAGGTGGAGACAGATATAGATAGGTTGAGTGAGTGGGAAAAAATCTGGCAGGAAAATGTGAGGTTGTTCACTTTGGCAGGAAGAATAAAAGAAGGTTAATCAAGAGAAAAGAGTATTATTTAAATGGGGAATGGCTGCAGAATTCCAAGCTGGAGAGGGATCTAGGTGTTCTAGTGCATGAGTCACAAAAAGTTAGTATGCAGGTACAGCAAGTAATTAAGAAGGCTAATGGAATGCTAGCCTTTATTACAAGAGGAATTGAACATAAAAATAAGGATGTTATGCTTCAGTTATACGGGGCATTGATGAGACCACATCTCCAATACTATGTGCAGTTTTGGTCTCCTTATTGAAGGAAGGATGTAAATGCGTTGGAGGCAGTTTAGAGGAGGTTTACTAGATTGATACCTAGAATGAGTGGGTTGTTTTATGAGGAAAGGTTGAACAGACTGGGCTTGTTTCCACTGGAGTTTAGAAGAGTGAGAGGTGACTTGATTGACTTATATAAGATCCTAAACTGTATTGACAAGGGGGACGTGTAAAGGATGTTTCCTCTTGTGGGTGAGACCGGAAATAGGGGGCACTGTGTTAAAATTAGGGGTTGCCCTTTTAGGACAGAAATGAGGAGAAATTTTTTCTCTGAGGGTTGTGCGCCTTTGGTTCTGCATCCCAAAGCGGTGGAGGTGGGATTATTGAATATTTTTAAGGCAGAGGTAGATAGATTCTTATTAGGCAAGGGAATCAAAGGTTATCGGAGGTAGATGGGAATGTGGAATTCGAAGCATAAACATATCAGCAGTGATCTCATTGAATGGTGGAGCAGGCTCAAGGGGCCGAATGGCCTACTTCTGCTCCTATTTTGTATGTTTGTATGACTGCACAGTGTTCAGTACCAGCTCCTCATATACAACAAGACCTGAGCAAAATTCAGAATTGCGCTGATAAGTGGCAAGTAACAAAAATGGCAGACAATGACCATCTCCAAAAAGAGAGAAGAATCTAAGCATATTCAACAGCATTATCATCGCTGAATCCTCTATCATCAATTTCCTGGGAGTTACCATCAACCAGAAACTGAACTGGACTAGCCAAATAAATATTGTAGCTGGAAGAGCAGGTCAGAGATTGGGAATTCTGGCACGAGTAACTCATTGCCTGATTCCCCAAAGCCTGTCCACCATCTACAAGGTACAACTCAGGAGTGTGATGAAATACACTTCACTTGCCTCCAACAATACACACAAAGATCGAAACCATCCAGGACAAAGCAGCCCGTCTGATCGGTACCCCATCCACCACCTTAAACATTACCCCCTTCACCATTGAAGCACCATGGCAGCAATGCAGACCATCTACAAGATGCACTGCAGCAACTCACCAACGCTCCTTTGAAAATACCTTCCAAACCAGCAACCTCTACCACCTAAAAGGGAAAGGGCTGCAGAGGCATGGGAACACCACTACCTGCAGGTTCCCCTCCAAGCCATACACATCCTGACTTGGGACCATATCGCTGTTCCTTCATTGTCGCTGGGCCAAAATACTGGAACTCCCTTCCTAACAGCATTGTAGGTGTACCTACACCAGATGGACTGCAGTGGTTCAAGAAAGTCTAGGAATTATGTTTTTATTAGTTTGTAGAAATTATGTATTCCTGTACATGGTTGTGAACTAATGTTAAGGCAAGCTAATGTTAAGGTAAAAAGGAATCATGGGAAACAATGTCAAGCTTCAAAACTGTAATTCTGTAGTAACTCCATTGTATTCATAGTGAGAAACAGGATGCTTTAAACTAGGGCTGAGGAAATCAGATAACCAAAAATGTGTCAAAACAGAACTTTGGTCCATGGTTAAATATGGGAATTGTGACGGAAGGGTACACTCATTAACAGTTAAGTGCTACTCATGTGAACACTTCATGATTGGTCAAGAAATATAAAAGTGCATGGTGAGATGTACAATTTCAATTCTGGTTGGATGCCTCAGGAGCATCAGTTCGACAAGAGCAGCATAAAAAGAAACCAATAGATCACGTCTAATACAGCAAGAGGTAATAGAAGATAAAGAAGCAAGAAGACTGAAACGTAAAAGAGAAGTGCGCTCTACCGTTCGGATCTAATATGGGAAGTATATAACCTGGGTTAGACTCTAAATCACTACCTGAGTTTATTGTACTTATAAGCTTGTCCAAACTTTGCCTCAATAAAGTAGCTTCATAACTGAATTTTCTCTCCCACCCCAATCCTGTACCAGTAAAGGGTCAAACCTTACAAAGGTGGCTCACCACCACCTTCTCAAGGGCAATTAGGGTTGAGCAATAATTGCTGCTCTTGCCAGCTATACATCCCATGAAAGAATTTAAATACTGTGTCAAAGGCTGCAGACAGGTCAACAAGGACAAGGAAGGATAGTTTAAGAGCCATTAAAGAACTAGAAACCAGATTGAGGGGATTCAAACATGGAGTTTCAAGAAAGATGGACATGGATTTGGGAGACAACAGCATATTCAAAGACCTTGGAGAGGAAATGGAGTTTGCAAATAGGGCAGTAGTTTGCTTTTTTGAGGAGAGGGGTGATGACAGAAGATTAGGAGGAGAGGAGGACCATACCTGAGGAGAGAGAGCCATTAAGAACAACAGCTAGTTTGGAGGCTGGAAGGGAAGTAGGGTGTCAGCAGTTTAGTTGGAATTGACAAGATTCTCATGGACAAGATGAGCTCAGAGAGAGTATGAGGGGAGATAAGAGAGAAACTAGAGAAAGATGAGTTCAGTGCTAGGACAGGGAGGAACCTTAGAGGAAGTTTGGTTTGGTGAGCTAGAGGAAGGGAGAGAAGTGGCAGAGGCAACTGATCAGTGGTCTCAATCTTAGTGACGAAAGAAGTCCACAAGCTCCTTGCATTGTTGAAATGAGATTCGCCAAAGTTGATGAAAAAATTAAATACTGCAGATGTTCAAAATCTGAAACATAAAACAAGTAAAATGCAGCAGGCCAGGCAGCATCTGTCTCTTGACAGCAAAACAATTAATATTTCAATATATAAGCCCTCAGAACGGAAACATATGACCCACATTTAAGAAGGAACTGAACAAGAGAGAGGGGAAGATACAACAACTACAGAGGAAAAGTCACAGAAGACCTGTATAGTGCTTTGTGGGGATTCTACCTGGCTAGTTTGTCATATATTACCCATCCTACTTTTCTATCTCCTTCAGCTCTTCCCACTTTCTCAGTTTCTCAAATATATCTTTTATTTCTTTGATTATATTTCCTTTTGTCTCTTGCAAGTATCAGAAAGAGACAATCACCATTTAATGATCTCCTGTTTACCACCTTAGTGTTTCAAAAATCATTCTATGTCTTTTCTCGTGTATGTGGTCTTTGCATGTTCCCCTTTTCTCTTGATCTGTTCCTTTGTAAATACATTTCATCTGTAACACCTTTCAGTTCTGTGAAAGAATTCATACTTGAAATAGCAACAGATTTGTACTTTCTCGACAGATGCTGCCTGACCTGAAGAATGTCTCCAGCATTTTTTGAGAGCCAATGTAAGGCTGATTGGACGAATGACCTCACTCTGTGTTGTGATATTCCATTGTATTCATTATGTATAGGCACACCATTGCACATAAAGGAGCTGCCAATTACAGATCAACCTAACTTACTTATTCACCTTCCCAGGCTTTGGATGGGACATTATCTGGTTCTAATAATGTCAATAGAAATGCGTCTGCCTCCATTTGTTGCTCGCTTCATGAGATTCTGTTAATCTTTTTCTGTCCATTAATCTTACCCCATTCTCTCTTACTCCTTAAGCGCTTCCAGTGATTTTGTTTTACTCAAGTCGTCCCTAGACTCTCTCAACTGCATTCTTTTCTGAGCCCCTACAACTGCTAATTCCTCCTGAGATCTCTTTCAATGCCATAGCCTTAAAAGTGTACGTATAATATGACAGTCAAGGTGTTACATTCCCTGGGCTCCTGAATGTACTTCATATGTTTCTCTGACCTCTTACTGCTAATCGATGCACTGTATAAATTGCTCCTCCATTCTCCTGATCTCTGATGAGCTACTCAATGCAAGTTACTTTCCCAGTCTATGAACACTTGAAAAATTGACCAGTGCAGTGCATAAGTTGCTCTTCTGCTCCCCAGCCTCCTGAACATTTGATCAGTGTGTGGTTAGAAATTTAACTAGACTGAAACTCATTGACATTATATTTATCAGCTTGGCATCAGGGTGAATCGAGTCAGGGCCCATATGCAACAAACAGCTTTCAGCCTAAGGGAACAAGTGGAATCTTGGTTCTCCATCAATATTTTCACAAGCCCTGAATTTTCAATTGTGTTCCATAGAAGATTTCTACATAAATGTCTTATAGTAATGTTGAATCCCATTCTTACTTAGATATTCATTAATTTTCCACATAAATCTGTGAATCAGTGATTCATCAATTGTTTTTAATAGGAATCTGATTTACAAATTCACAAAATTAAACAAATAAGTTGTCTAACTTCTTACTTGAAACTTGCCAGATTTGCTTAAATTATGCAACACAATAACATCATTGTCAATGTTAGAAAATCTTTAAGACTGGATTTTAAAAGTAACAGGAGCTGATTAGTTTTCGAAAGTAACATAATTTTCAATAACATGCAAGAGGAAATCCCAGTGGCTAACCTGGACTACTTAGATAGATTAAATGTCAAACCTCTAAATTTAAAAATAAACCTTTTAACCAGCTCAGTAAACCTCCCAGTGCCATTCAACTCGTCTCAGGGATCAGAAGAGCTTCACAGTTTATAATGTTACGCTCCATAGTTCCGTTCATCAATAAATACACCATTTTCTACAACTTAATCTCAAACCTGTCATCTTCCAACAAAACAATTTTAAAAATTTCCTTCTACTTTTTGTTCTTTCAGCTATCACATTCTTGTTGCAAATCTATCCTGTTGCGGGAAATGCATATTGTTTATCCTTTGACACTGGCAATTCCTCTGAGTCAGATTGAAAGGAATATTTTTTTAATTCAATGCAACTTACTTGAGCTTGTACACATTGTGCTCTCGACAGGCATGACTTAACTGAAAGAGGTGATGGTACATTATGGGGAGAGATAGTGCATTGGGGGAGTAGTACATTATGGTGGGAGGTAAACAAGATTAGGTTTGTTTTTAAATGGGCTCAAGGAATAAAAGTGTAAACTAATGAAAGATGCAACTTTGATTTGCAACATTTTTGTAATATATTTTTGTCCAAATCCCTTGCACCTACTGCAAACATTAAATTTGACTGGGTTGACTTGGGACTAGATTTGTGTGTGTTAATCCAGAGGGTGTGTGAGTCAGACAAATCAATTTAGTTTGTTACTAATTACATCTCAGTCATGATTATAGATAAACTCTAGGGTTGCCATAACTTGTGTTGCTATGATTACTAGGGGAGATACATATAAAATACAGAATGTAAAAATTTACTCCACTAGTTAACATCATTCTCAATTACAACAACAACAATTTGTATTTATATAGTAAAGTATCCCAAGGTGCTTCACAGAAGTGTTATCAAAGTTTGACACTGAGCCAGATAAGGAGATATTAGGGCAGATAGCCAAAAGCTTGGTCAAAGAGGTAGGTTTTAAGGAGGAAAGAGATGGTGAGATAATGAGGCAATATTTAGGGAGGTAATTCAGAGCATCAGGCCTAGGCAGCTGAAGACTGATGGCGCATTGGGAATGCGCAAGAGGTCAGAATTAGTGAAGCATGGATATCTCAGAGGTTTTGGGCTGGAGAGATAAGGAGAGACAAGGCCATGGAGGGATTTGAAAACAAGGATGAGAATTTTTAAAATATTGCTTAACCAGGAGCCAATGCAGGTCAGTGAACATAATGGTGACTGGGTCTTGGTGTGAGTTAGGACACAGGTAATAGAGTCTTGGATGACCTCAAGTTTATGGAGGGTGGAAGATAAGAACCAGCAATGTCCCCTCTAAATCTTTTTCATTGTCAGTGGGCTGTCATTTGAATACGCAGTACATTTAAATTTTTTTCATGGTCGTGCAAGGGCGACATCTTAAAGTGGGCAACTTGTGAACAGTCTACACTGTACCTTCCGGGTTGCCACACGAACACTGGAGACTGGCCAGGAGTGTGTTGGAATAGAGAAATCCAGAAGTAATAAGGGCACGGATAAGGGTTTCAGTGTCAGATGAGCTGAGGCAGGAATGAAGTCAGACATTGTTACAAAGGTAAAAATAGGTGGTCTTAGTGAAGATAAGATATGTGGTTGGAAGTTCGCCTCATGATCAAATATGATACCAAGGGTGCTAACAGTCTGGTTTGACCTCAGACAATTGCCAGGGAGAGGCATGGAGTTGGTGGCTTGGGAACAGAGTTTGTGGATGAGACTGAGGACAATGGCTTCGGTCTTTCCAATATTTAATTGAAGAAAATTTCTGCTCATACAGTACTAGATGTCTGTCAAGCAATCTGACAATTTAGAGACAGTGGAGGATTCAAGGGAGGTGGTGGTGAGGAAGTCTTGGGCGTTTTCAGCGTACATGTGGAAACTGCATTGTGTTTTCGGATATGTTGTTAAAGGGCAGCACGTAGATAAGAAGGGGTCCTTGGGGGGGCTCACCAGAGGTAAAAGTGTGAGAATGGGAACAGAAACCATTGCAGGTGATTCTCTGGCTTAAACTGGATGCATAAAAATGGAACCAGGTGAGAGCAGACCCACGCAGCTGGACAGAGAGGGTTTGGAGGAAGTTGGTGTGGTCATTGTGTTAAAGGCTGCAGATGAGTCAAAAAGGATGAGGAAGGAAAGTTTACCTTTGTCAGAGTCACATAGGATGTCATCTGTGACTTTGTTAAGATCTGTTTTAGTACTGTGACAGGCACAGAAACCTGACTGGAGGATTTCAAATATGGAGTTCAGGGAAAGGCGGACCCAGATTTAGAAAGTGACAGGACGCTCAAGGACTTTGGCGAGGAAAGTGAACTTGAAGTCGGGGTGGTAGTTTTCAAGGATGGAGGGTTCAAAGGGATCCCCCCTATTGAGGAAATGGGTGATGACTGCAGATTTGATAAAGAGGAGGACAGAAGAGAGAGCCATTAACAATATCAGCTGACATGGGAACTAGGAAGGGAAGTAGGGTGGTCAGAAATTTAGTAGGAAAAGGGTCCAGGGAGAGGGAAGTGACCCCCTAGCCAAGTGAGCTGAAACAGGGCATGAGAAGAGCTAGAAGAGGAAGTAGAGAAATATGAGAGTTAGGATTAGGGCAGGGAAAACAGAGAAAGTTTTGCCTTTTGTCTCATGTTGGAACTATTCAGCTTGCCTAGATAATTTAATCATTAAAAATAGAACCGCAAATACATAATAAAACTGAATGGTACAAATTATATAATAAAATGTAAGGGAAAAAGTCAAGTGATCCTCAGATGTCATCTAAATCTTAAGATCATGCGGTACTGTTGAAATAATTCGTATAATTAATTAAACATCTTGATGTGTTTACAGTTTAATCTGTGTTGTTTCCTCTCCTTTTTATCCAGTTACCTAATAGATAATGGCTGGAACTTTACTGGCCCTTCGGAATTGAGGTGAAAGGCAGGAAAATTGGAAGAACCATGGTGGAAGGCGTCAGGAGGGAAGCTCAACATTTTCTTGATGCCGCAGAAAATTGTGAAAGGCAACAGTTCAACCACCTGGTGTCTGGATATGGGCGGCCAATTAAGATACTTAATTGGTCAATAAACAATCATTTCACACCTTCACTAGCATTTTACCAGCATCGACCTGGTCCTCACCATGTTGGGTGATGACCAGGTACATCGTGGCAGCCTCCCAGCTGGTTCCCGGGGTGGCGGTCTTTCTTTATAGCCACTCCATTTCCCACAGAAGGGAGGCCTGCCCCCAGCAGCAATGCCCTCCCCAATGGCTCTGAGGTACCACTGGAATGTTCAATCCTCCAATCACCAGGGTTTGCCTGCCTGGGCCCAGCACATTAAAAAAATTGGTCTCCAGCCCTTCAAGGGCGCCTCTACATGGAGGTGCCCTCTCTTTTGCCTTACAGCATAAGCAGCGTCTGTTTTTATCAGTGGGCCGCCAAGGCTGCCATACTTGTTCCTCTGACTGGGCCGGCAGAGAGGCAGGCCACTGTCCTTAAGGAGATGGCAGTCCTGGCTGTGACCTCTTAATTAACACCCTTGGTAAAATGCCCCCCGAGGTCCCACTGTTCACTCTTTCACTCCTTGGGCTTGGGTCTTGCATTTGATCCCAGTAGGGGCACCCATGGAGTGCCATTAAGATTCAGGCCATAGTCATATTGGACCCGAAATGTTAACTCTGTTTCTCTGTTCACAGATGCTGCCAGACTTGCTGAGTTTTGTAAGCACTCTCTGTTTTTATTCCATGAGAATGGAAGTTGGGATTCTATGATGTACAAAGGACTCTGACTGCCATGTTTAAACTCATGTGGGTGAGGTGAGCACCGTGCATGCTCTGACCAGCTTCAGGTGGTTGTTCAGCCAAAGAGGATCTCGAAGGTGAGTTCCTTCTCATTCAATCCAGCTTGGGCCACTTATACATCTCTCAATCTCCCAGGAATCCTACCTCTTCCAGCCCAGAGTTCAGTTGGGCAGTTTGCTGTTATGACAATCCAGAACCAGCAAGTTGCTCTGGAGCATTCGGTTTCCAGCTGCAAACTGCTGGCCCAATGCAAATGAAACTGGATCCGCAAAATGGACTAGACCTCTCGGAAGGACACAACATGTTCTACAGGGCAGCTGCCCAAAATCCATACTGGGAGGAAATCCACACCGGCAGGTCCTTTTGGTGGCACCCATGCAGATTCCGTCCAGAGTCCTAAGATTGCAATATGAAGTGATATCTGCAGGTGGCACTCTAATAGGGATGCTCGTGTAAAGCACTCAGTCCTTTGTCATGATTTTCAGTCACAAAAGATTGAGACTGCACAATTCCCAATTGGAAGGCTTGGTTTGATTGTCACCAGTGCCAAGCTCTGACCACTGGGTGGCTCTGCACCAATATGGGTTCTCAAACTCTTCAGACATTTTACTGAAGTGAGGAACTTGCGGCCCTTTAACTAATTTGAAAATATTAACAATTTAAAATTTGCAAACTGTTATTAATGTGGTTCAATGTGCCCGCAAATGCATCCTCAATTAGAAACTCAATTCCCACAGGCAACAGAGATTTTGGTCCTCTGATTATACCCCCTCCACCCTCCCAGCCCCCGCCACCGCAGACAATCAAGTTCCAACTTCCCTCAACAGCTTTGATTTTCAAATTCAACAATGAGCTCTCCTATCAAGTCACAACTTGGTGACTTCCCACTCCAGAGTAGTGGATTCTCAGTATCCTCAAAATGGAATCCAGTAAAAGTTGGGAAATATGGATACTGGTCTGAACAGTACTTCAGGTGTGACCAAACCAGAGCTTTATATAACTGAAGCATTATTTCTACCCCCTTATATTATAATCCTCTAGATATAAAGGGCAGAATTCCATTAGCCTTTTTGATTAATTTCTGCTCACAACATTTTAATGATCTATGTACCTGGACTCCCAACTGTCTTTGGAACATCTTCGGTCTGTCCAGACCTCCCTGTCGCTTGCCATTTCAACACACCACCCTGCTCTCATGCCCACATGTCCGTCCTTGGCCTACTGCAATGTTCCAGTGAAGCTCAACGCAAACTGGAGTAACAGCATCTCATCTTCCATTTAGGCACTTTACAGCCTGCCAGATTTAATATTGAGTTCAACAACTTCAGATCATGAACTCTCTCCTCCATCCCCACCCCCTTCCTATCCCCCCTTTTTTAATTATTTATATTTTTTTAATATATTTTTCTTTTCCCACCTGTTTCCATTATTTTTAAATGTATTCCCATCCATTGTTTCATCTCCACCTTTTAGCCTATTTCGATCCCTTCCCCCCACCCCACCCCCACTAGGGCTATCTGTCACTTTTGCTCGTCCTGCTTTCTACCCTTAATGTCACCATCCGCACATTTCTTATCTAATATCACCACTGTCAACACCCCTTTGTCCTTTTGTCTATGACATCTTTGGCAATCTCTTCTTTGCCTCCACCTATCGCTGGCCCTCTATCCAGCTCTACCTGTCCCACCCCCCTCAACCAGCTTATATTTCACCTCATTTCTAGTTTTCCTCAGTTCTGATGAAGAGTCATATGGACTTGAAACGTTAACTGTATTCCTCTCTGCAGATGCTGTCAGACCTGCTAAGTTTCTCCAACTATTTTTATTTTTATTTTTGTCTTTGGCTCTCGCTGTTTCTAGATTTTCACCATTTGGATGACTTCACTTTTGCCTACATTGAAGTCCACTTGTCATAGTTTTGCCCATTCACAAAATCTATCTATATCTCTGCAATGTTATGCTTCCATCTACATTGCTTACAATACTGCCTATCTTTGTCTCATCGGCTAATTTGGATACATGGCTCTCTATCTCATCATCTAAGCCATTAATAAATAGTGAATAGTTGAGGCTCCAACACAGATCCCTTGTGAGGCACCACTAATCACATTCTTCCAATTACAGTACCTGCCTATTACCCCTACTCTCAGTCTCTTTCTGCTCAACTAATTTCCCAACCAGATCAATAACTTGCCTTCATTTCAATGAGCTTCAACTTTTGCTAATAGTCACTTATGAGGAATTTTATCAAATGGCTACAGGAAATCCATTTTATAACATCCATAAAGCATACCCCCTTCCCCTCCCCCCACTACTTTAGTTATATCCTTAAAAGATTCGATCCTTTTGTCAGACATAACCTCCTCGTGCTGAAGATGACTAAGAAGCGAAGGAATAACGGATGTGCAAGAAAGGCCGTGGCCATGTCCAGCCCATTAGGTGCACAAACTGTGCCCGCTGTGTCCCCAAAGACGAAGCCATTAAGAAGTTTGTCCTCCGCAACATTGTGGAGGCTACTGCTGTTTGAGATATTTCGGAGCCCATTGCCTTTGATGCATATGTGTTGCCCAAGCTGTACGTTAAATTGCATTACTGTGTCAGCTGTGCCATCCACAGCAAAGTGGTAAGAAAACATTCGTAAGAGGCCAGGAAGGACCAAACTCCACCTCCACGTTTCAGGCCAGGAGCCAACATCCCAAGTAGACCTCCTCAGAAGCCTATGTAAACATGAGTGAACCTTATAATTTGGTTTGAAATAATAAAAATGTTGAACCATTAAAAAAAAAACCTCCCCTTTACTAATCCATGCTGGCTTTCTCCAGTCAGCTGAAAATGTTCGAGGTGTTCAGTCACCTTATCCTTAATTATAGACTCTAATAATTTCCTGACATGCTAACTGGTGTATAATTCTCTGGTTTCCGTGTCACATTTTTAAATAGTGGAGTGGCATGCATAATTTTCCGACCTGAAGGAACAGTTCCTGAATCAAGAGAACTTTGGAAGATTATAATTGGGCATCCATAACCTTCTCACTTACTTCTTTTAAAACCCTGGGATGGATACCATTTGGCCCTGGGGGTTTGTCACTCTTTAGTGCCATTAATTTCTCCATCACTGTTATTTTGCTTACATGAATTTGTTAAGTCCCTGTCGCTTATTTAATAGTAGTTTCCTTGACATAGCTGGCATAATGGGCTCTTCCTCTACTGGCACAAAGTAGTTATTCAGCTTGTCCACCATTTCCTGATTTTCATTGATAACTTTACCGTTATCAATTATCAAAGGACCCACATTGCTTCTGGCCACTCTCTTTTCCCTAATGTAATTATAAAACATTTTGTATTGTATTTGATATCCCTTGTATGTTTTCAAACTCCTCTTTGTTGTTCTTACTATCTGCTTTGTCACCCTTTGCTGCTCTTTGTATCTCTTCCATTCACCAGGATCTGTACCATTTTCCCAATCTTTATATGCTTTTCTTTTAGTTTTACATTGTCTTATCTCTTTGGTTGTCCACGTTGTCTATTTTGGCAAATACCCTTTACGGATACAAACTGGTTCACATTGAATTCTTTTTGAACATCCCCCACTGATCTGTCATTTTATCCATTAACAGATTTACCCAGTTCATTGTGGACAATCTCTGTCTCATCCCAATGAAGTCAGCCTTACCTAAATCTAGAATCTTAGGGCGGAATTTTCTCAGCTGAGTCCCTGCCAGAAAGCTGTGACCATTTCCGGGTCAGGAACTCGATTCACTGATTTACACTGATTTGATCTAGGCATTGATCAGTCCCAAAGCAAACTAACTATCATCCTGCGTTTGGGTTCCCTGACCAATCTGAGAGGGCAGACGGGATGTTGTGTCTAAAGTAGCAATGAAGGATTTCTATTCAAGGGATGCTAGCAGGACTCACAAAAGAGATTGCAGGAAACAATCCAGTGTGAGGGAGGAAAAACCTACAGAATGGATGGAAGACATGTAAGCCAGTTCACAGACTCCTCCCTGGATGTGATAATTTAAGCAGTGATGGAATGGAGACAAGTCCTCCTTATGAGCCAGCCTCACCAAGCATGAGTGGCTGCTAGTAGCTGGTGTGGTGCTATTGACCTGGATCCAGTGCTGGAAAAGGTTTAATGACCTTATGAGGTTCAGCAAGGTAACCATCACTCTCGCACCTCCCTAGCATTTTCCTGTACATCACTCCTCTGACCTATACACACATTCCTTTCTCTACAGCCTCCTCCTCAACTCTCCATCTCAACAGACAACACTCGGACTCTTCCCTCATCCTATTGCCCTCCACACCCATTCCCACCCACTCTCATGCCTTCCTGAAATGTCAGCCTTCCATCCTCAGCAATCAGTTCACTTCTCACAATCCCCACTCTCTGCCTTTTCTAATTAGAGGAGAAGAGAGCCCACAATTCGAGGGAGAGGCAGAGAATCAGGGATTGGAGCTGCAGCCATGGCCACTGTGGCCTCGATGGAGGAGGAAGCCCTGGAGATCAGTAGGGTGGCAGCAGTACAGGATGTTACTGATGGAGAGAAGGGGTGCTGAAGAGACCTGGTGACAGCATTTGATATCACACTGTCACTTGGCACCTCACTGTCACTCATGTTGAATCAACGTCACTGATACATTAAATGTCGTGATCTGTACAATGCTAACTTGGAACCCTATTTCACCTACTTCAGCACTAATTCATGTCTTTCATCTCCCACAGGTGCCTTAATGGTGCTGACGGAGGAAATGTGAGATGAGCCTGAGGAGTCCTCAGATGAGGACCTGCACTCTGAGGATACAGTGTCACATGATTCCTGTGTAACTTTCACCAATGCAGATATGCACAGAGCAATGGGTTCAACATCCACAGAGAGGGTCACTCACATTCGAGCAGGAGCTGGAGCAGGCACTAGAGACAGGAACAGAAGTGGAAAATCCCCATCAGAGGGCACAGGATACTTCAAGATCTGCTCAGCTGGCCGCAGATGCTGACCCTGAGGGGTCATAACTAAACTTGTGGAGCAGCAATGTGAAATGTGTGTGCTTCAGTCGGAATTTCCAGAGGCAGTGGGCACCCTTGCAGGAAAAATGGAGGAGTCCATCTCTAGCATGAGTGCTGCGATGTCTCAGAAGTGGCCAACCTCGTGGAGAATCAGATACGGTAAGCCACCAACTACCTGATGGCCCACACCAATTGCCTGCGCACTCTGGCTGTCAGTTCACAGAACATCGATCAAAGCCTCATATTGGTGGATAAACATCACAGCCGTACTCACTCACTCATGGTTAGCAGGAAATGCACATGGGCCAATCGAGCCTGCCTCATCCTTCAATAAGCTCATGGCTGATCTGTTTGTGGCCTTAACTTCACTTTTCTGTCTGCCCCCCATAAGCCTGGACTCCCTTGTTGATCAAAAACTGTCTGAATCAGCCTTGAATATATTCCACTGCTTTCTGAGGAAGAGAATTCCAAAGACTAATGACCATTTGGGAGAAGAAATTTCTCCTCATCTCAGTCTCAAATGGGAAACACCTTATTTTTATATTGTGCCCTCCAGTTCTAGGTTCCTCCAGGAGGGTGAACATCCTCTCAGCATCAACCTTGTCAAGCTCCCTCAGAATCTTATATGTTTCAATAAGCTCATCTCTGATTCTTCTAAATTCTAATGAGTATAAGCCCAACCTGCTCAATCTTTCCTCATAAAATGACCCCAACATCCCAGGAATCAGCCTAATGAATGTCCTCTGAACCTCTTACAATGCAATTATATCCCACCAGAAGTAAGGAGACCAAAACTGTACACAGTGCTCCAGGTGCGGTCTCACCAATGCCATGTACAATTGTATCAAGACTTCCCTGCTTTCATACTCTATCCCCCTTGCAATAAAGGCCAACATTCCATTTGCCTTCCTAATTACTTGCTGTACTTGCATGTTTTTGTGAGTCATGTACAAAGACACCCAGATCCCTCTGTACTGTAGCCTCTCTTCATTTAATAATATTCTGCTTTTTTTATTCTTCCTACCAAAGTGGACAACTTCACATTTTCCCACATTATACTCCATCTGCCAAATGTTTGTCCACTTACTTAAGCTATCTATATCTCTTTTCAGACTCTTTGTATCCTCCTCACAACTTGTTTTCCTACCTATCTTTGAATTATCTACAAATTTGACTACAATACAGTGGGTCCCTTCATCCAAGTCATTAATATAGATCTTAAATAGTTGAGACCCAGCACTGATCCCTGTGGCACTCCACTCATTGCAGTTTGCCAATCTGAAAATGATCCATTTATCCTGACTCTCTGTTTCCTGTTAGTTTGCCAATCCTCTGTCCACGCTAATATATCACCCCAACACCATGAGCTCTTATCCTGTGCAGTAACCTTTTATGTGGCACCTAAACGAATACCTTTTGGAAATCCAAATGCACTATATATATTGTACACCATGCATCCTGTTGTTGCATCCTCAAAGAACCCTAATAAATCTGTCAAACACAATTTCCCTTTCACAAAACAATGTTGACACTGCCTGATTGTATTATGATTTTCTAAATGCCCTGCAACTACCTCCTTAATAGTTGATTCTAGCATTTTCCTAATGACAGATGTTAGGCTAACTTGCCTATAGTTTCTTGTTTTCCGTCTCCCTCTTTTCTTGAATAGAGGTGTTAAATTTGCAGTTTTCCAAACCTCTGGGACCTTTCCAGAATCTAAGAAATTTTGGAAGATTACAGCAAATGCATCCACAATCTCTGCAGCCACTTCTTTTAAGATCCTAGGATTCAGGTCATCAGGTCCAGGAGACTTGTCAGCCCTTAATCCCATTAGTTTTCCTAATACTTTTTCTCTAGAGATTGTGATTGTTTTAATTTCCTCCCTCCCTTTTGCCTATTGATTTTCTGCTAATCTTGGGATTCTTCTCATGTCTTTCACTGTGAAGTCAGGCACAAAACACTTGTTCAAAGTCTCTGCCATTTCCTTGTTTCCTGTTATTAATTGCCCAGTCTCACCTGCTAAGGGACCAGTGCTTACTTTCGCTACTCTTTTCCATTTTACATACTTATTGAAGTCTTGACTATCTGTTTTTATATTTCTTGCTAGTTTTTTCTCATACTGCAATTTCTCCCACTTTATTCTTCTTTTAATCATCCTTTGCTGGTTTCTAAAATTTTCCCAATCCTCTGACCTACCACTAATCTTTGCAACAGTGTATGCCTTTTCTTTCAATTTGATACCATCCTTAACTTCCTTTGTTAGCCACAGACGGTGCACCCTTCTCATAGAATCTTTCTTTTTCAATGGAATGTATCTTTGTTGAAAGTTATGAAATATCTCTTTAAATGTCTACCACTGCTTCCCTACCATCTTACCTTTCAACCTATTTCCAATTCCATTTTAGCCAACTCTGTCTTCATACCCTTGTAATTGCCTTTATTTAAACTTAAGATTTCAATTTCCAACCTATATTTCTCACCCTCAAACTGAATGTGAAATTCAATCATGTTATGATTACTCTTGCCAAGAGGATCCTTTACTATCTGGTCATTAAGTAACCTTGCCTTATTACACATTATTAGGTCTAAAATAAATTGTTCCCTGGTTGGTTCCAGAACACATTGTTCTAAGAAACCGTCCCAAATACACCCTATGAACTCACTCTCCAGACTATTGTCACGATCAAAAGACATGAAGGAAAATATATATATATCTACGTCATGCTGGCAACTTTATAAGAATATTTTTTTCTTTTAAAATGGACAAATGGCTGGACTGATAAAATGGCCGCCGCTGACAACACGATGGTAGCTCTGGAAGTTTCTGAACAGTTTAAAAATAGACAAAGGCTAACACATCAAACCCCTGGAATGTAACACTCCTTGCATTGAATAAACATTCCAGCCAAGCCAACACAAAGGATAGTAGATGAGACGTCTGCACCAGCCAGCTATGGACAAAGGCAGAGCTATTTGTGATTCCTCATCTCCAACATTGTGCTAATGGTTCTACAGTTACCTGCGCAAAACACAATGGGTTTGAACAAGCGGCCTCAATAGCTGAATAGCTCAACCCAAAACCACCCTGTCACATGACCAAGATTTGAGCTATTTGAATTGCTTAGATTATACAGCTTTTGGATTCCATCTTCAGTCTGCTGTTTATCATCTGACGGGCAGGCCATATACAAGCAAGCTCTGGCCAGGTTGGACAACTGGTCCCCATCTAACCTGACTGCTGGAAAGATTTTGTACTGTCACCTACAGAACTGATTCAATCTCTGCATGCTTACTTCATCTTGGGAAATTAACACCACTGGAAAAGTGATTTATACACCACTGGTTTTTCAGACAGCTACACTCTGCGAAATAATTCCTCATTTGATTCTGGACTCACGTGAAACCGTAATTCTTATTTTTATTCAGGTCACTGCCCTGAACCCCTTTCTTTCCCTTATCCCTCTTTTATTGTATGAATGCAAAAAGGGGCAGACGTTGTGAAACCCCTTTCCCATTTTGTGTGTCTATAAAATAAACCAATCCTCTTATTTTACCTTATCTCAAGTTTGCTGTGGGGTTATTGATAGAGGATTGGATCACTCCAAACTGAAGGGTTGGGGAACATACGCCACCACTTATAAAGGCAGAAATCAAAAATTAAAAACGCCTTTCTGTTTACAGACCAGTAGTGAGTGGAGAAATCAGGGCTGTTCTAAATTAAACCCCCTTCTGTCAGTAACACTACCTTTGCCAAGATCACCTTTATGAAGATTAAAATCATCCACGATTATTGAAGTTCCTTTCTTTTAAGCCCATATTATTACTTGGTCTATACACAGTCCTACAGTGTACAATATCTACTGTTAGGTCTGTGACTGCAGGCACCAATAGCACTTCAGAATGCTCCTACTACTCCTCCTTGTCTTCCTCCTCCTCCTAGAATGCCGAGTGCTCTCCACCTTCCTCTGGTACCAGCTCCAGTCCTCCCTGCAGCATCATGTTGAAGGACACAGGAGACCACAACAATCTTGGACACCCTTGATGGGTCACATTGAAAGGCACATCCAGATCTGTTGGGAAGCAGATCCTCATATTGAACAAGCCAATGGCTTGCTCTATTGTCACTCTGGTTGTACCTCAATTTCTTCACTGGGGGTCATCAGCCAGGTCTTAAGTGGGTATCTCTTGTCTCTGCGAGTCACTGCAGGAAAGAAGGGCTGCAGAACATGAGACTGCCAGAAGATCAACCAGTCATGGAAGCCCCCTGCACACCTGGCATACACTTGCATTATTTTCTTGCTGTGGCGACATAACCAGCTGCACATTACAGCAGTGGAAGCCCTTCCAATTAACAAATACTTCTGGCTGTTCTGATGGCACCTTCATTGCCACGAGTGCAGTCTACAACCCAGTAGATCTGTGGGAATTCTGCAAGGGAAGGAAAGCCGACAGCCCTCGGGGTTGGACTGGTCTCATCCTGGGCTGAGGGTACCTCCATGTTCAAGGTACAGCCCTGTGACTATCCCCTCAGTTCTGTCTAGCTGCCCATGGCTATAGAGAGAGCAGCTGATTCCGCTGCTGGTGTTGCTGCCCCTGTTGTTATAGCCAAAGAGCTGGAGCAAGCTGCACCTCCTCCTAGAGGTACAAACAACTTCCAAATATGCCACAGGGATGTCTCAGAGGCAATAACGTGAGATTACTTTCAGTGGTATCCAAGGCACTTGATATAAATTGCACAAAGTAACCGTTCCCAAGAAAATCAGTGAATTTAGGCTGAAAGTATTGCTCCATTCAGCACAGGCCTTTCATTGTGGCTGACCACGGGCCTACCGATTGCAGCCTTTATACTGCTTATATCAGGTCAGTTTCACATCTGTGATGTGTTCCCACTGTGCACTCACTTTTTCTACCCTGACAGATTGCACAGCATGGAACATATGGGCTGTTGGGAAAGAGGGATTCCATGATTAAAAAGACACTTAATTGCCTTTTAATCACCTCAATTGCTTTCCCACCACATCCATGGTGGGTGGATGGGAGGGGTTGGGGGGGTGGGAGGTGGTTCCCTGCTGGACTCACAACCTGCCCTTGGGAAAGCGGAAGTGGGCGGGTTCACATTGGGATCCTGACCCAATGTCATTTGCCACCCTGCACACTCCAGTACCCACTTCCATCAGACTGGGAAAATTCTGCCCTTAGTAGCTGTTTCACATTAATCCCTTTCAAACATTATATTGAACTTGATCATATTATGATTGCTATTAGATAAGTGTTTGCTCGCTGTTAAGCTGTGAACTGAATCTAGTTCATTGATCATTACTAAATCCAATATGACTTTCCTCTTGTTGATTCTAGGACAGCTTGATTTTAATTCTGTCTAAATGAATGAGTTTTTGAATGAGTAAAGATCTGGCCCATTGTTCAGAAAACTATCTGGGACACACTCAAGTAATTCTCTACTTTTCTGACCCGCACGTCCGCTTACCTCAATCTCTGGGTGGAATCTGACCAGATTTGTGCTGTGAAGTGGCGGGCGTGGAAAGAGTTGTTTCACCCGCCAGCTGTAATGGCGGGTTTTCATGCCGTACCATCCCTTTCCTGGTGCATCCCACCTCATTAACAATGCATTCACGGGACACTCCGGATCGCTGGCGGGCGAGTTCGGATTTGCCCTCCACGCCATGACTTCGGTGCTTCCTCGCTCCGGGCGCTATATTTAAAGCGCACCAGAGCACAGGCTTATTTCATGTCTTCAGGCCAGGTCTGCTTCAGGTGACAGACAGCCCCGAAAGCAAAGAAGACGGCAATCACCAGATTTAGTGACACCTCTCTGGATCACCTGCTGGACGCAGTGGAAGGCCGCCAAGAGGTCCTCTGCCCTGTTCTGGCCACAGGAGCTCCACCAGCGTCACCAATCCGGCCTGGGTGGCAGTGGCAGTCAGCAGCACTGGAGTGCAGAGGAGGTCAGCCATCTGGTGCAGGAAAAAGATTAATGATCTCATCCGTTCCACCAGGATAACTCAACCATCATCACTCTCAACTCACACTCACAAAACGGTCACATATCCACAGGGATCTCACACCTCAAAGGACAACGCCACTAATTCTCACACACACTTTCACATCTCCATCAGGCTCATATCCTCTTGAGCTCACATCTTCATTCCTGTTCATGGCGCCACTCACCATACAAACATTCCACACAGTGCTATGCATCCTGCTCACACTCTCTCCATCAGGAGAAGCTGGCTCACAACAGTAGGGAGAGGTCCCAGACCGGAGGTGGAGTGGGCCCACATTAGGGCCATTTCTACTTTGGTTCACAGGGAGCTCTGCCAAGCAACCAACACTCTCAGCCAGCCAGTCCCTCAGCTCCATCCAGGTCCTCACCTCCAACCAAGAAAACACTTCTTCCATTGAAGAGCTGGAAATAAGCGGCCTGGAAGACCCATCACAGCGCTTGACCACACCCTCCACCAGTGCAGATACACACAGCTCGGTGGGACCTAGATATAGAGCAGACTCGGGTTCACAATCTGGTGGTCACCACATGGACACGTATCCGCAGCAGGAGGAGACAGGTTCAGCAAAGCTCCCCGGCACTCTTGAGGACTGCTGGGGAAGAGGCATCTGTGAGGTCCAAGTCAGATGACAAACCTCTGGATTCAGCCTTCCAACTCATTGTGATCAAGAGACGGCAGGGAACTTCATGCAAAGCTGTTGCAAACCCTCAACACAGTGGCTCGTGAGTCAGAGCAGTGCATCCGCCTGCTCTCTGATGAAGTGGTGCCCACATGTGCACACATGGAGGTCTCCATGGGAAGGATGATGGACGCCAAGGAGACCCTGGTCCAGCAGAACATGGAGATGCGCGCGGACCTACTCCATCACAGTAGCCGTGGGTGAATTCCTGCATTGGCAACATGAGGGGGAAACGGGGCATCTTGAATACCCCTCCAGGTGCTCCTTCCCCTGAAGGAGTCAGGTCGGAGCCCTTGGGCACCCGAAGGGAGGAGGAGCGTTTGCTGGACATCCCTGGGTCATCCACTCAGGAATGTCAGAGGCAGTCCACTCCTCCAAAAGTCCACTTTGCCTGTGACCGCCTCAACCTCATCCTCTGTTACCGCAGAGGGAGCAGCTGGCCCACAGGAGGACAGCCAAAGCAAGGCGGGAACTCCAAGGCCTCGACTCTCCAGAGGACGCACGCTGAAGTCATCAGAAGCAAGAAGGCCAACCATTGCACAGGCTGTCTCCACCCCTGATGCGGATGTCAGGTCAGCACCTAGAAGAAGTGGTAGGCTTAGAAAAGTTAAGAAAGTCTGATCACAAGTGGTTGCACGGGTGAACACATTTTCTCAGTTTATAATCTGAAAATATATTCACTTTCACTGAATAATGTATAATGTTGTCTTTCAGCTTCATCGGCAGGCTTCACGTGTTCTCCCACTCCATCCCCCACTAGCATTCAGCCGGACCACGAATAATTCTGGAGGCAGAAGTGTGAGGTATGGGCCTTTAAGGGCCTCGTCCAAGCACTCTCCCATGCACGTGGAGCCTTCATCCATCACACTCATCTCACTGTCCTGAGCATTTTCAATGCTGCCTGCTGGGGTTCTCTTTCAGTTGTCCATCTGAGCTGCCTGCATCTCCACCCACCCACTGATTCCACTCCCATGTAGCACCTGTGCCTGTCCAACACGAGGCTCCGCTCACTTTCAATTTGACAGCCATGGTAGTCGTGAAGTATATTGTTAGCTCCCCCGTCCTTTCCACTCCCCAAGTCACCTATGTCCTTTCCCCCAACACTGTCAACCCCCAACATCACCTTCCACCTCCCCACCATCACCGACCAACTCAAGCCCTTGTCTTTCCAGGATGTCCAGGTGAACGTGCACGTTCCCTACCTTCCTGAGAATCCCATCCCCACCCACACTACCTTCCCCAACCTCCTCTTTCCCACCCCCAGGGTCCATGTCTGCTCTGAGTCCCTACCAACCACCCTCGCCATCACTTCTACCGCTGCCCACGCACCCTCACCCTCCCACCCTACTGGCCCCATCTTCCCCCTCTCATACTCACAATTCCCTCCTACCACATCCACCCTCAGTTTGATCCCCTGGAGGCAGTCAATGACTCCATAGACCCCTCCCTGCAGGTGTACCTGGACATCCCCACCCCTCACCTTACTTCCTCCTCCACCTGGAAACCTTCCCCCCTCCTCCCTCCTCCCCCCGGCTATCTTCCCCCCTGTGAACTCCTTCCCCCTCCTCCCTCCTCCCCCTGGCCATCTTCCCCCCTATGAACTCCTTCCCCCCCTCCGAATTCGCTCCCTTACACCTTGCTCCTCCCTTACACCTGCCTTCCCATTTGCTATGTTCTCCCTCATTACACCCTCCTCCCCATATTCCCTCATCCCCCTCCCAACCTCACCCACCCTGACACCTTTGTTCCCCCAACCTCAGCCCCGACACTTTCGCCCCTTCCCAACCTCACACCCCCGCAACACTTTCATCCCGCTCTCCTAACCTCACCCCCCGACACCTTCATTCACCCCCCACCTCACCCATGACACCTTCGTTCCCCCAACTCACCCCCCCGACACCTTCATTCCCCGCCTTCCCCCCAGATACACCTTCCTCTCCCACCCACACCTAGACCTTACTGTCACACCATCCTGCCCCCAAGTACCACTTATTAGTTTAAAGTCCTTGTGATTGACCTATGTATCCTTTCCGCTAAGGCCCTAAGGGATAATGCATTATGGTCACAGTCATAGAGAATGCCGACTTTGGTTGGGACCATTCTGGTATTGTGAGGGGCAGAAACCCAGTTGGAGGAATTCAAAG
The DNA here is from genome assembly GCF_964194155.1 of Cetorhinus maximus. Classification (NCBI taxonomy): domain Eukaryota; kingdom Metazoa; phylum Chordata; class Chondrichthyes; order Lamniformes; family Cetorhinidae; genus Cetorhinus; species Cetorhinus maximus. Next base: position 99,774,130 of record NC_135884.1, read on the forward strand.
ATAGCCGTGGGAGAGATGGACACTCAGAGACTCAACAGCATGTTCAAGAACTGCACAAGGGATATTACAGAGGGAAGAAATAAAACCTGAAAAGTGGGTTAAAAAAGTAAAGTACATTATAAACAGAGGCCATAAAATTTGTGTGTTACCATAGGTGTTAATGATCTGAAGTAATAGACTGGTGACAAACAGCATAGTATTACAGGGGATGAGATCACCACTGGGATTCAGTGTAGACTACAAGGTAGATTTGAGATTTATAGAGTGGAGGAGGCTGCTTCAAAACAATGTCCATTGGCAAAGATGGGCAGCTTGCAGAATGTACTCGCAAAATCCACAGAGGGATTCAATGATCCTAACATTAACATGAAAGAAAGAAAATTTTAATACAGAGACATAAAGTCAATTTTTTTGTGAAAAAGATTCATGGAACTAAGAGAAGTCGTGTATGGGCAGCTCATTATTATTGTACATCAGCTGGGTGTAGTGAATTATGTCATCACTTTATAATTTAGATTTTCCTTCATTAGTTATCTTACTGCTCAGTTCCCTATATCATGCACCAATTGTAGACGGAGAGGGGGAGGGTGGAAGAATGAGCGACCACCTGTGCCTGGAATTCTCCTGATGCTGTTCTTGAGGCATCTGCAAGTAGACTAACAAAGATAATGAGAGCTGACTAGTCTACAGATATTCCCTTGCAGCATTTGATGCCCAATATCAGATATCTGAAATCTCTCCTGCTTCCTTTCATGCCTTTTTTACCCAACATGATTCTGATGCTCAATATCACTCATTGCTCCCTTCATTCTTATGCTCCAATGTCTCATGTCCTTTGTACTTCTTAGTTACTTCCTCTGATCACTCCACATCTCTATAATCCTCTCTTCCTCCTACTCAACATGCCTTCAATTCTTCCTCTATTGATCAGTGTGTCCATTTCCCAATCTATAACCTTCTATTTGCTATCGTTCTCAAACTTCACAGCATCTTTACCAATGGTTTGAGAGAGAGATTTAGAAAATGCAATCATGATGCAAAAATAATTTATTCATTGGGCACATGGCAACAATACTGCAGGTGTCTTGCCAGTGCCAGTTATGTGCCTACTGCATGTTAATGTCACTAGTCCAACGTGTTCTGTAAATAAACATTTGTTTTATGCCATAGTCTTTAACAAACAAACCACCTCAGGTGCTGATGAATGCAAGCTCATCTATTCATGAATCTAAAACTCTCACATGCAAATGATTCATCCACATCAAGAGAACAAGATGGTTTCACAGAGGCAAAATTAGAGGAAAAGAATGCCCACTTCTGGTATTATAAAATGCCATTCTACATCTGATGGAGATAAGGCAACTAAAACCATGCTAACTGGTTTTAACAGTTTCAAAAGGTGATGAATGGGTTAATTTTGCAAGGTAAGATGAAAGTCCCACTGTAGCACCTCACGAGACACAAGCATAGATTGTAGAATCAGTACTGTTAAAGCCCCGTCGCCAAGCAGCATTCCTGCTTAGAAATGGGTTACCACAAGTTTCCCTCTTCTTTATGTAATGTCATGCAAGTTGGATAGACAAAGGCCTTGACATTCCTTGACCACTGATGCAAATGTAGCTGAGCAAGACTAATGCCTGCTGAAATCAGAGGAGGCTAACTCAGACAGAAATTCCATGGCCAATTAAGTTCAATAATTTTGGCAGCACAAGAGTCCTGCCAACAGGAGTGCTAATGCCCCGAGGAGCTTGGAACATTCAGGATGGGAAGGATAAGGACACAATTTCAATATCACATGTCCTTTGTGCTTCCTAGTTACCTTCTCTGATCACTCCACACCTCTGTAAACATCTCTTCCTCCTACTCAATGTGCCTTTGATTCTTCCTCTACTGATCAGTGTGATTCTGTGTCCATCTCCCACTCAATAACCTCCTATTTACTGTTGTAGATTGTATTTTAATAGTAACTAAAAGAGTTGGGTGTTGTTAAAAGGCTAAGGAGACTCTAGGAAGAGGGAACAAAATGATTGGTAATACAAAAGGGAAAAAGCGAGCAGCTGACCTCTCTGAGGCTGATGTAGAAGTGTTGCTGTCATTGTTGAAGTACTAGGGAAGAAGCAATCACATCCAGAAAAATGGGTCATGTGGCTGTGAGTGGGAACTCCATAATCATTCAACATATCTTGCATCTAGCCCATTTCAACCCTGTTGTTTTACTTTTCACTTCCTATTTATGTGGAGAAACTCTTCTAAGTGTCCTATATGTGGAAACATTTTTGGGTGACAATGGATTTGCAAACAACACCAGGCAAGATGCTGCTGAAACCATATCAGAGGGATGATATTTCCAGGTCACAGATGAAGAAGTACAAGGCCATGTAATCACTACAGCGTGTTTCTGCTACATTTTTTTTCAGAGAAAAAAAGTGAGCTTCTGGCCATGAAATTAAGAATGAATTTAATTCTGAGATTATCCTGGCTTGACTGATACAGACAAATCCAGATTAACTCAGCTTTCTAGCAAGCCTGGATAATATACTTTTATCAGCTGTCCTATTCTTGTATTCCAATCTCACCGCAAGGACTGCAAATCTCCACATACTTGCCGTTCATATCAAGTTTACATTCAGGTAGTTTAAATTGGCTGAAATTTGAGCTAGATGTGAAGATCCAAAATATAGGTAATAAATATATGAGAAAAATCTTAACCATGACAATCTTTTTGAATTACTGAATGAATTTTTACACTATCTATTGTAGTGGAACTGTTCACGGGCATAGTCTCAGAATGTTCACTGTTTAAGTGGATTCAGCAGAAAGTCTAAATAGAATCAATATTTGAAGAGAAAGTGAAGCAAAATTAGAATTTTAATCCAAATGGTAGATTGTGAGAATTGTAATCCAAATGGTGGATTGTGGAAGTGGCACTTTCAGTGTTGAAAGCAAATCTTGGAAAAGCTGTGAAACAAAATATGAGCAGGAAATAAGGCAACATGGGCTGAAGGGATTCCATAGCTAGGACAATAGCTGGACTAGAATGAATAGCAGAAGACCTCAACGGGCAGAACACCTTCAAAAAAGCATCACTCTGGGAAGCAGGAGAGTTTTGACCATCTAGAAAGACTGGACCTGTCCAACTGCAAAAGAATGGGTGGTCAATCAGTGACAAACTCATTGAAAGAGGGAGGCAACCCTAGGAAAACATGGTAAAAACAGGTGAATGGCAAGCATGGAAGAGGGAGTTGCATAGGAATAGCTTATTTAAAAGAACGTGTTTCATTTATTAAATAATGAAAATAATTATTTCAGAGATATTTTTCCTCAGGTTTTTTTCATTTTCTTCCCTCTTTTCCTAAAATGATGAAGACTGCTGCTAGTATTCTGTTCCAGAATTGTCAGTTACAATGTCCAACTAGCCTTCATCATGATGGTGAGTGTTATTAGGGTATTTTACCCTATGGTGAGGTTACTTTTAAGCTATTTTCTGTCATGTCAGCTATGCACATGCCCTATCCAGCTGCAATGTGAGCAACAATCCTAAATGATTTTTTCTCCTCCCTCGTCTGGGAACATTGAGAAAAGCTATAGCCCTATACCATCGCCTAATGTGAGATCAGCTAAATCAATGCAGAAACAACAGATTTAAACCGACAGCCTAGCTGATCTTTGTACCTCATTACCACATTATTTCTTTACTGAACACTTGGTGAGCCCATTAAGTAAAGTTATTGAGTAAAATTTAGAGTAATGTATTGCTAGGATGTGCTTTGTTAGTTCAGCCACAGGCCAGGGATAATTCATTGAAAGAACTCAACTAATTTGTTGAGCCTAGTTTTGGGAATTTAATAAAACGAAATTTGACCTTTTTGAAGCGTAGATTATGGTGATTTGTTTTTTGGGAAAAGAGTAATGAAGTTAGCTCAGGAGTGACTGATAGGAGTTACTCTATTAGTTGAGTATTATTTGGAGAAGGATTTTGAACCAAATTGCTTAATTTAGGTTTTGCATATCTCAGAAATTATTTATTTAAATCAGTCACACATTTTATTGATTGTGGCTCAGGGATCATTTGTTACAGGAAATCACTGATTCATCGAGCACAGCTCATTGTAGCATTGAGCAAGATCAAAAAAAATATTGAGCCCCTTAACTTGATAACTTACTGAGGGAGATTCCTTTCTGATGGCAACTCAGTAGCAATCTATGAAGACTAGGAATTGAATTTGGATCTCCTGTTCAGACTGCGTGAAGTTCTAGGAACTGTTTTACTTCCGGGATCTTTTACAGGCTTCGATTGTATAAATCATGAAGGGAAAGAGGCTACCCTAATTTATGAGGATGTGTTTTCATGAGGGGCAGAGTGAACCAGTACAAACTATTGGTATAGATGCCGAAGAAGTGGTGAAGATTGCCAGAGCAGCAACTGGCAGGAAGGAACGGTGCTGACGAATGCAGCTAGAACTCGCTGCCTGCGACAATGGTGGAAGAGGTGATGAATGATTTCAAAAGGAAATTGGTTGGGCAGTTGAGAAAAGTAAACTTGCAGGACCACAGGGAAAGAGCAAGGAAATATGACAGATTGGATTGATCGACAGAGTTAGGTCATGGACTTGATGGGCCAAATGGTCTCCTTTGCCAGAATGACTCTATAACATGCACAAGTTCTCCATTCTTAGGCAACTGTGGCATTTGGTCTCCTGGAGGGTTATTTATCCACAGAAATGGGTGGATGAGAAATATGCAAATATTAGTCATCCACCACAAAGTAAGCCCAAAAAAAAGGTCAAAAAAACTGGTGAGTCCCAGTTAGTACATCCCTTTCCATGTCCCAACCCTATCTCATTCTGTGTCTGTCCTTGGAAAAGACTCACCCTCAATTCACCTGCAACTGCACTTTCAAAATCTCAATTGTCTAGAATATAGCCCTCCATTTGCCAAGATACAAAATTTGCAGCTAATGCAGCAAATGCAGCTACAAAATTTACTTAATCACGTCGCCACTTCCACTTCTGTTGCCCTAGTATCCAATAAAACCATTACTCTCTCTCACCCTGGCCATTCCTGGTATGGCCCTCATCTTCACTCCCTTAAAGCCATGTGACACAGACTTGAAAGGATATGGCAGACAATTGGTTTAACTATTCAGTGCCATATCTGGCTGGACCACATGAAGCATTTTTGGGCCTTACTGTTATCTGTTAAAACTGCTTACTATTCCAGGATTATCCTGAAATGCAAAGATAACCCCCAGCTCAAGAACATAAGAAATAGGAGCAGATTACCATATGGTGCCTCAAGTTTGCTCCGCCATTCAATAAGATCATGGATAACAATTTGGGCTTCAATTCCATTCTCCCACCTGCTCCTCAAATCCCTTGATCCCCCGAGACACGATAATTGTATCTATCTGAGCCTTAAATACTTTCAATGATGGTTCACCCACAATCCTCTGGAGTAGAGAATCCCAAAGATTCACAACCCTTTGAGCGAAGAAATTTCATCTCACCTGAGTCCTAAATGATCGGCCCTTCATCTTGAAACCATGTCCCCTTGTTCTAGATTCCCCAGCCAAGGAAAACAATGGGCAGATCATCCCAGATTTGCACTATGTGTGGTAGCAGGATGCTTCCCACTGGCTGCAATGGCGGTTTTTCGCGCTGTAATGTTCCAGTTCTGCCTCATTAATCATGCATTTGCAGAATGAATAAACAGTAAAAACTGGGAAATAAAAATACTGGTCTGAACCGGTTTTTCCTATTAGGTTCCCGAGAAACATGCCAGGTGGCTGGCAGGCAGCCTCAAATTCGCCCGCCACGCCATCACCTCGCCGCTTCCTCATGCCGGGCGCCATATTTAAAGTGCAGTCGCGCGCACACCTTTCAGTGCTTCCAGACCAGGACTGCTGCAGGGAAGACATGGCCCCGAAAGGCAAGAAGACTGCAGCACCCAAATTCACTAACACTTCCCTCTACCCCCACTCTGGCTGCAGGAGGGGCAGCAATGTCACCAATCCGCCTTGGGAGGTGGTGGCAGTTGTGGTCAGTGCCAACGCTGCCCACAAGAGGTCAGCCATCCAGTGCAGAAAGAGGATGAACAATCTCATCCATGCTGCCAGGGTAAGTCAACCATCTCATCACTCTAAACTCACACACTCACAAACCCATCACACATTCACTGGCATCTCATTCACTGCCAGCTCAAGGGACATCATCACTCTCTCTCACACACACCCTCACATCTACATCAGGTTCATATCCACTGGAGCTCATGTCCTCATCCAATCCATGACTCCGCTCACCATACAAACATTCCACACAGAGCCATGTGTCTTGCTCACACTCTCGCCATCTGTTCACATGCAGGACTAGCTGGCTCACAGTAGCAGGGAGAGGTCCCAGGCTGGGGATGGAGTGGCCCACATTAGGCCCCTCACTCACTTTGAGAAGCATGCCATCATGCTGACTGGTGAGGATGTGGACTGTGTCTGTGGCAACGGTGAGGTTGCCGGCGAACACCCACGTGAGGATCCTGCACCACATCATCCCTCTCTCTACGCATCCCTACTTTGGTTCACAGGGAGCTCTGCCAAGCAAATGAAACCCTCAGCCAGCCAGTCCCTCAGCTCCATCCACATCCTCACCTCCCGCTAAGAGGACACCTCCTCCATTAAATAGCTGGAAATAAGCAGCCTGGAAGACCCTTCACAGCGCTTACCCACACCCTCTACTAGCGCAGAGACACAGACTTTGCTGGGACTTTGACTTAGAGCAGGCTCGGGTTCACAATTTGGTGTCACCACATGGACACATGTTGCAGTAGGAGGAGGCAGATTCAGCCGAGCACCCCGCCACTTGGAAGACTGTTGAGAAGAGGCATCTGTGAGGTCCGAGTCAGATGACGAGCCTCTGGATTTGGCCTTCCAACCCATTTTGGAGAATCAGCAGAAGACGGGGAACATCATGCAGAGCTGTTGGAAGCCTTCAACAGAATGGTACATGGGTCAGAGGTGTGCGTCCAATGAAGTGGTGCCCACATTGTGCGTGTATGGGGGTCTGCATGGGAAGTATGATGGATACCATGGAGACCTCTGGTCCAGCAGAATGTGAAGATGTGCGCAGACCTACACTCCATCGTGGTAGCCATGGGTGAATTCCTGCAGTGGTAAAGTGAGAGGGAAACAGGGCATCTCGATGTCCCTCCAGGTGCTCCTTCCCCTCAAGGAGTCAGGCTGGGGCCCTCAGGCATTTGAAGGGAGGAGGACCGGCAGCTGGACACCCCTAGGTCATCCACTCAGGAATCTGAGAGTCTGTCCATTCCCTCTGAGTCCTCTTTGCTTGTGACCCCCTCAACCTCATCCTCTGTCACCACAGAGGGAGCAACTGGCCCACAGGAGGACAACCAAAGCAAGATGGGGACCCCAAGGCCTTGGCTGTCCAGAGGACGCACACTGAAGTCATCAGAGGCAACAGGGCCAACCCCTGCTGCGGATGTCAGGGCAGCAGCTGGAGGTGGTAGGCCTAGAAAAATTAAGAATTTCTGGACACGTGTGCTTGCACAGGTGAACACATTTTGTCACTTTACAATCTGAAAATATATTCACTTTCATTGAATAATGTGTAATGGTGTCTTTCAATTTCAATTACAAGCTTCGCGAGTCCTCCCCCTGCATCACCTCCCCCCCACCCCACCCCAACCCCCCCTCCCCCCACTAGCACTTTAGCTGCATGCAGCCAGCCCAAGAGTGATTCTGAAGGGGGAGGTGTGTTTGTGTGGCAGGGCCTTTCGGATCCTCGTGCACTTTCCCATGCACACGGCTCCTTCCTCCAACAAACTCATCTCAATGTCCTGAGCATTTTCAATGCTGCCTGCTGGGGTTTGCTTTCGGTCATCTATCTGAACTGACCTGCATCTCTCCCCACCCACTGATCACACTCCCATGCAACACCTGTTCCTGCCCAACACGAGACTCCTTTTACTTTCAGTTTTGCAAGATGAAACTGGTGAAGTATGTCTTTAACTCCACCAACCTTTCCCCTCTACCCAGTCACCCATGTTCTTTCCCCATGCTGTCGACCCCCCGCAACTCCCAACCTCCCACCAATATCACCTTCCACCTCCCCACCATCACCTACCAGCCAGAACCCTTTTCTTTCCTGGATGTCCAGGTGAATGTGCACATTCCCTACCTTCCGGCGAATCCCTCCCCCATCCACACTGACCTCCCCGACCTGCTCCTTCTCACCCCCAGGCTCCATGTCTGCCTCCGAGTCCCCACGAATCACCCTCGCCGTCCCTTCTAACGCTACCATCGCACCCTCACCCTCCCACCCTACCAGCTCACTCTAGCCTCTCTCATTTTCACCATTCCCTCCTACAACACTCACCCTCATTTTGCTCCCCAGGAGACAGTCATCGACTCCACAGACCCCACCCTTGCACATTTACCTGGATATACCCTCCCCATTACTCCTCCCTCCACGCTTACTCCTTCCCCCCGCAAACTCCTTCCAACCCCTGGATTCCTTCCTCCCCCTGCGAACTCCTTCCCCCATTCTTTCCTCCCCACTCACGCCTACCTCCCCAATTGCTGCTTTCTCCCTGGCTACACCATCCTCCCCTGTACTCCCATTCCCCCTCACAACCTCATCCCCTTCCTCCGGTACACCTTCCTCCCCCAATCAAACCTAGACCTTCCTCTCCCACATTCCCCCCTGACACTGCTACACCTTCCTCTCCCACTCACAGCTGGACCTTCCTCTGCACCCCCTCGACGATCATCTGTAGCAGATCATGACCACGGCATTGATGTCCTGAAGCTGCTTCGTGGCAGAGCCACGTCCATCAGAACCCACCCAGCATGCAATGCACATGTTCCTCCAGGATCCAGTTGCTGTCGGGCTCCAGCATCTTCTGCTCCCCGGATGCCCGCAACATGAGCAAGGCCCTGGCGGTAAGTCCGGACTACTGCACGTCATACTTGTCGAGACGTGTTCTGCACCGGCATGTTTTCCTGCCAATATGGGGGTAAATTTGACATAGGGCGGGGTGATTCTAGCAAGCAAGGCTTATAATGATATGCAGATGTATTAAAATTAAGTTCCCAATGTACAGCAGTGGGAAAGGTGGCCCGCCATTGACGGATGGAGTGGACAATTGCAAATTGGTTTCACAACTGTGTGAAACCAATTTTTGGCTTTCCCGGCGTATAGATCCCATTTACTTGGCCTCTCACCATCTGCCTTGGTGGGATTCGAACCCGGGTCCCCAGAGTATTACCCTGGGTCTCTGGAATATTAGTCCAATGACAATACTACTATGCCACAACCTTCCCTATGAATAACAACTTTGAATAACTTAACAGTAAAAAGAACTACAGAAATAGATATCAGTTCATGTGATTTTCAGAGTCCAGAAAGTCCAAATCCAGAGGGGGTTCCTTCATGGAGAAGATCCAGTTCAGGAAGGTTCCTGGCTGAAGGCAGAAATGCAGAATTTCTTTAAGATGATGGTGATATAGTGAGATGAGGTTGGTATTCAGAGACTTGGTCTGTTCGGCAGGCAGTGGCCAGTGGCTTCCAGATAAACAGGCTTCAAAGAGGGCTTGTTGCAGGCTGCTTGGCCAGCTTGGAGTCTTGCTGTCAAATGTTTGCAGGTTGGAGATAAATCAGCTGCTTCTGAGTTCTCAACTGTATATAGAAATGTCAAAATGGTCGCTCAAGTCATCTGATTTCCTTCCTCCACAATTATTTCATAAAGGGATGTTTATCTGGTGTCTGGATTGGCTTTTCTTTGGTGGGTTATAATGTCCCAGCTATTAGCCTCTGAAAGAGTTATTATCCATATTGATGGCGTTGTTCCGGGTAGCTATACCTATTATCTTGGTAGGCCATCGGACTCCACTGGAGAGGTAAGCTTATAAAGATGCAAATGACGTTTATTTCCTTTCAATGGTTCCTTTTTGAAATGGACCTTGACAGTACCAGGTGTGACATTCCACGAGCAACATGTCAGGGCATGTCTCCAGTACATCCCATATAATGCCTTAGCGGTCACCTTAGAATTCCAGACATCAGGTGACTTGTGGCAGCTATCTTTTGGTTCAGCAAAGTTCATTTTTTAATCACCAAAAAAAGTGTGATCATAAAAAAGTCTATGATTTCTTTCATGTTTTAGGGACATGTTAGGCATCTTATCAAATGCCTTTTGGAAAACCAGCTACATCTATTGGCTCCCCTTTATCTACCTTAATAGTTCCATCTTAAAAAAAACTAATAAGTTTGTCAAACAGGATTTCACTTTCATAAAATCATGCTGATTTGTTCTAATCATACTATGCTTGCCTAAGTGAGTTGTTAAGATTTCATTAATAATAGATTCCAGCACTTTCTAATGACTGATGTTAGGCTGACTGGCCTGTAGTTCCCTGTTTTGTCTATCCCTCCTTCCTTGAATAATGATGTTACATCTGATAACTTCCAAGCAGCTGGGGCTGTTTCAGAATCTAGGGAATTTATCATAGTCAGTGCTTCCGCTATCTCTGCAGCTATCTCTTTTAGAACCCTGGGCCTAGGATGTAGCCATCAGCTCCTGTGGATTTGTCAGACTTTAGTCCCTCGAGTTTCTCTGCTGATATTAATTACCTTAATTTCCTCACTATTGCAAGCCATCTTCTTAAGCCTCTCACTCCTGTCTCCCTCACTTCCAATAATAAATCAGACAAGCTCATGGGCTTGTTTGTCACTAAGATTAAGATTACCTGATCAGCACCTCTCAGAGGAAAATAACAGTAAAACCTGGGAAATGACTGGTACTGGTCTGAACTGGTTTTGTATATCTCAAAGTGGAACTCCAGTTCAGACCAGTACCAGTCATTTCCAAGTTTTACTGTTTTTTCCCCTCCCTTTCACCAGCCCACTGGGGTAAATTTCCCCTAAAGATCACCCATGTCCTTGCCTGAACTTACATCGTTCTCTAGTTTGCCTCTTATCTCCCCTTACCCTCTCCAAGCTCATCTTGTCCTTGAAACCACTTTCCACTCCATCGACTTTCTTCTCACTAAACTGTTGATCACCCTTTGCTTCCTGGTCCCCAAGTTATCTAATATTGTTAATGGTTCTCTCTCTTCAGGTACTATCCCTCTCTCCCTTAAATCTGCCATCATCACCCCTCTCGCAATGAAAACCAACTCTTGACCCCACCAATCTTGCAAACTACCATCCACCTCTAACCTCCTTTTCCTCTGCAAAGTCCTTCTCTTCCCAATCCTGCACTGTTACCTCTCGTGCCCCCCAAGGATCTATCCTTGGCTTTCTTCTATTTTTCATCTACATGCTTTCCCGTTGACAGCATCACCCAAAAACACAGTTTTAGTTTTCACATGCATGCTGACAACACTCAGCTCTGCTTCACCACCAGCTGTATCAACTCCTCCACTGTTGCTAAATTATCAGACCACTTATCCACTTATCTGACATTCAATACTGGATGAGCAAAAATTTCCTCCATTAAATATTGGGAAGACCAAAGACATTGTCTTCAGTCCCTGCTGCAAACTCTAGTACTCGGCCTCTTCAGCGCCCCAATTTTAATTGCTCCAGCATTGGTGGTCATGCCTGCAGCTGCCAAGGCCCAAAGCTTTAGAATTTCCCCCCGAAACTTCCCCGTTTCTATACCTCTCTTTGCTCCTTTAAGACACTCATAACAATCAACCTCTTTGACCAAGTTTTTGGTCATTTGTCCAGAAAATCACCTTGTTTGTCTTGGTGTCAAATTTTCCTTTATAATGCCCCAGTGAAATATCTGGGATGTCGGTCAACTCCAGAGCATGTAATATTGTATCTTTTACTTGCTTAGGAAGGCAGCAAGCCGGTGTTTAATGGTGGAAATGTGAGGAGAGATGAATATTTGAGAAATTTGGATTGATTATCTTTGGAAATAATTGCGTGCAATTTTATGCATGGGGTTGAATCTATGACAGGGGAGAGTGTATATGGTGTGTGGAAGGAATGGTCTTGATGGGCAAAATGGCATCTGCTTGTTTCATACTTTCCAATTTTTAAAAAAGAAATATGAATTCAACATTATCGCTGTAACTTGGAAATCTAACAGCAAATGCTGTTGATCTGCTAGGAAACTGCTAAGAGCCCATCAGAGAGTCTGGATTCTAGACTGCTTCCTCTTTTGACAATAAGCATTCATTACACTCTTTGGTGATTTTTTTTGTGTGTTCATTAAGCATTGCATCTAAATGTTGATAGGTTAAATATTTTTTCCATTTCGGTCACCCACTGCCAGCATTTATTCTCTCAGATCCGCAATCCACAAATACTGGCAGGGTAAAACTCCCTCAACGATAGGCCTAAACTTGAAACGTCAAAAAACAGCCGTACTACACTGAGTTAAATGTTTCTGTTTCCCCACATACTCATGGCCTCTGAGTGAATGCTCCAATTTAAGGGCATGGTAGAGCAATGTTTAAATTACTGCTACAGCAGGCCTGGACTAAAAATCTTTCAGAACATGAGTTCACATTCCACCTGGCAGTTTGGGAATTTGAATTCAATTTTAAAGAAATAAGAAACTCATATCAATAAAAGTGACGATTATTTCATATGGCTGGGGAAGCAATATAGCTCAATGTCGAGGTTAACAATCCATTCAATGGCTTCAGCTGATAAAGTGTGAATAACCCTAACCCAAAATCCCTTATTTTAGGGGAAGGAAACTTGTCGTTCTTACCTGGTCTAAGCTAGATATGACACCACACTAATGTGGTTGACTCTTTGATGTGACCTAACATGTCATTCAGTTCTATTAAATCACTGCATAGAATACCACACTGCAAAATTTCAAGAAGAAACGTCCACTACTACATTCTCAGGGCAACCAGTGACAGGCAATTGTTGCTGGCCATGCTACTGATATCCATAAAATGTCATTTTATGCCAAAATCTGACCAATTTTCTGCTGAGGGCTTATGCCAACTTAAAATTAGTTAGAAACTGATAAAACTCATTTCAAGGGATGAGACTTTCATCTAATTAAAATTGGATGTATGCTCAGGTCCTAGAGTGAGGAGATGATATATTGGTTCACTAAGCATTAGATTCTCACATACCAGTAAATATGTTTAAAATATAAGCCAACAGAAGGTCCAAGAATACTTCATACAAAAGTGGTGCCATTCACAGATTGGGCCATCCTCCTCTTGTTTTCTTTATTCTTTCATGGGATGTGGGTGTCACTGGTAATTAGATCAGCATTTGTTGCACGTCCCTAATTGCCCTTGAACGGAGTGGCTTACTAGGCCATTTTAGAGGGCAATTAAGAGTCAACCACATTACCAGGATCTAGATGAACATGTAGGCCAGACCAGGCAAGGATAGCAAATTTCCTTCCCTAAAAGGACATCAGTGAACCAGATAGGTTTTTATGACAATTGATGATAGTTTCATGGTCACCATTACATATATTAGCTTTAAATTCCAGATTTTATCAATTTAATTTAAAATTCTACCAGCTGTTGTGGTGGGCTTTGAACTTGTGTCCTCAGACCTTCTTGCATGATCCCCATATTCCTTGATTCCCATAGTATCCAAATATCTATCAATCTCAGCCTTGAACAAAATCAACAACTGAGCATCCACAGCTCTCTGGGGTAGAGAATTCCAAAAATTCTCAATTCTGAGTGTAGAAATTTCTCCTCATCTCAGTCTTAAATGCATGTGCCCTTATTGTAAGAAGAAATCACATTAATGTTGGAGGGCAAAGTTGATTAAGTGAAATATAAATAGGGAAGAAAAATTAGAGTATCTTCAAAATAAGTGGACAAAAATTCTTCAAGGCTTTCAGAGCTTTAAAAGACATCCAAACCCACCAACAGGTCTTTTTTTCAAGGCTGAAGAGACAGATTGAAGAAGGGCCAGGCAAGAGAATGCAAAGTCTAGGTGCAGACAAGTGGGAGAACAGCTTACTTAGCTCATGGTAGCTTGTCTAATGGTCACTAAAGTGCTGTCGCCATTGGTCAACATTGCAGCATACAAGGAGGTGTAGCAAAATTCAATTTACAGTTTACCATGATTATCATTGATGTATCAGCCCAATGCTGCATGGTGGCTGCAGCTGTCCTTGCAGCAGTTGGCACATCTCTATTTCTGTTCTTCTGCTGCTCTGAACACTGAGAAAAACATTCCCCAATATTTTGGCCAGGTTAGTGTGCCAGGTGTGCAGAAATGGTTGGTGGTCATCTTGACCAGTGAGGACAATCAGGCAACATTAGCTCTTGATCAGCCTGGCATGCTTTCTTTCTTACAGAGCTACTGAAAGAACAACATATTGTATGACATACCAGCTGCATCCAAACATTATGGTTAATCTAGCATTCACTTCTCTATGTAATCTACCAATATAATTGGAGGTCTGCTGTCCCAGATTCCTTTGAGAATGGGGGACCTCCACTGGAACTAATTCTCCACCAAAGCCAGGCACATTTACCTCTCTCTGTGTGTGGTTGCAAGTGTGGAAATATCAGTTGGTGGTCACAATACACCTGGCCTGCAGCTTCACCTGCCTGGCACCCCCAATAGGGCTTCCTCAAGCAAACTCAGATATCCATTCCAAACGGAGGCTCTTTACATCTGTCGTCCTGAATGCCAGAACATCAGGGACTGACAAGCCAAGGAATGAATTATTAAATTATAGCAGGTGAATTTAACACCACTAGCGTCACACATCATGACACTCAGAAGCTCAGCATATTTCTGCCAAAGTGGACTGCCCACTTATTTTCTGATATTGGCTGATCAATTTACACCACGATAACTGGCAGTCTTCTGTGTCAAAAGGATCTTTGGATTTCTGCATATGAAGGAAAAAGTTTAGATTGTATGGTTTTCTTGACTTTATTTTGCCCTTGATGATAATGAATTAAAATTTGACGTGTGATGTGACAGCACACCATCACATTGTTTACAAATAGTGTTTTAGTCTTCAGGGAACCTACTGCACACATCTTAGCTATATTTAATGAGGGAAAGAGTTACTTCACTTCATGGGATCCCGGGAGGTCCAACCTCTGACAGCAGCTACTCATTATCCCTGTGAAAGCACATTGTGTTACTTGCCTCATAACCATAGCCACTTCTATAGTTTGCACTGATGAGAAGCTAAAGCTCGAGCTTAATTCTCAACACATGACCCCTTGAGAAATTAATTTTCTAATTGAGATTTATTTCCTTTGGAGATGGACTAATGGACAATCCCAGGGCAAGCAGGTCACAGAGTTCAAATCATTTTCATGCTGTCAGCTAAGAACATGTTATATTACTCCCAGCATTATTCGATTAAAGTAGAACTTAAGATCAGATTGGCCTATTAAACCAGAGAGATCCTTGTTGATTAAATAACTTTTACTGCACACACCTAATTCACTAATAAAAAAAACTGAAGAATTTACCAGTGATGATGTCTTTTAGTCTTTCAATGCTCGTCTTTGTCCCTTTTCCTTATGGCTTTACTTTTTCTATTTTACTTCTTTACTGATCTCTTGTGTTGTGTGTGAAATGTGAACAAATGCAGCATGAGTATTATTTATCCAGTCTGCCACAGATGGACACAGGCCGATGATAACTGGAGCTCACCGTCTCCTGTTAAAATCAGATGAATTAATGCAGGTACATGTTCACTTATACTTTACCTTAAGGATTTTTACCATCAGATGAGATAACATTCTGAGAATAGTCACATTACAGCTAAGAGATTGTTTTAGTCCCTGTCCTTAATACGTCTGAATCCAAGAAATAATCACTACTTATGGTACATCTCAATTTAAATCGCAAACATGCATCTGTCCATTTTTTTAAAAAGAGTCATTAAATGTTATTAGAAATCCACACACACATTTCTTTTGAAGTTTTGAAGAGGATTTCAGTCAGTCAATAGCATAGGAATTGCTAGATGACAAAAGACCAAGGTCCATCGAATTTACCTTCCCGGGATCACATGATACATCAATAATGAAGTTGTTGACTAATCATAACAATCAATCTCTATCAGTGAGATAATTTTGACTTCGTGTGATAGTGTAAAACAAGAGATAGCTAATCGACAGCCTGTTTTACATCTCCCTCGATTTCAATGGAGGGAGTTTAAAACAAGATCATTTCAGTCGCACTACTGCCGCAGACAAACCTTGATGCTCACAGGCAATGAGCAACATTTGCCACAGTAATGGTTATGAGGTTGATATGATGCCATCACTGTGTAAACAGAATCCAATCAAATCCCTGCCCAAACAGGGCTTTCTTTACCAAAATTAGTTCAGAGTCCTATGTTCCAGACAGAATTTGTGTGGTCCCTTCCAGTCCATAATCAGGATGTTTGTATGTAAGGTGTGTGTATTTCCTTAGCCTCAGAATAATTTTCCTAATTTAAAATAAATTCCAGCAGCAGGATTTTGGCTATTTTAAAAATAAAAAAGGTTATTTGTTATCATTGATTCCCTTATTAATCAAGAATCAAAGGGTATCAGGAGTAGGCAGGATAGTGGCATTGAAGCCACAATCAGACCATGATCTTATTGATTGCTAGAGCAGGCTCGAGGGGGGTGAATGGCTACCCCTGTTTCTAATTTGTATGTTTGTATACTCGTATCACACACTTGCCCCGGATGTTTGAAATGCAACATTTCAATCACTTGTCTTATTCACACTATCACACATGTAAAGATTAGATTCAGATGAAGTTAAAGCCATAATTATAAAAATGGAATTTATAATTCAGCCTCTATTTAGAAGCAAGCTTGATGTCTTCTTGTTTGAGCAGATACTTTAGTTGGAGTGAAGGTCTTTTAGAAACAAAGGATTCTCATGAAGCTGCAAAACCTCTTGTAGAAGAATAGCAAGGAGATCGATTCTCAGATGGACTTGGAAGCTGGAACAAGTACAGTACTTTGGTTGCATTAGAAGACTTTCAGCTATGATGGTTCAGCTGCTTCAGATGTTTCTTCACGTTTCAGATGTTTTTTCTGCTGGATTTGCTTTGTTCAGGATATTTTAAACCGCAGTCCCTGAAAGTTAGTTTCAGTCACATGACTGCAGGGTTAACACTGCTGAAGTCCAGACCACTACGATACAATAGCAGTTCACAATGGTCAATCACTCTTATCTCTGTCCCAGTTTGAGCTCAAATATTATCCTTTGTTCAATATGGCACTCGGAGGCCAACAGCTTAGAGGTCCCATATTCCTCAAACATTGGTTCATCCTTAAACAATGAGATGGCAAACTTTACAGGTGGCTGTGAAATACCATTATTCGGGTCCATGTTTAACTAAATATTGGCAACAGAATCAAATACTGTCCACATTTAAATGCTCATTGTGTTAAGTTGCAGCCACATTAACAGAGTTTGTGGCCACTTTCACAAAGTATGATCTTACAGTCCATAATATCCAATACCATCATGCTTGTACCAGCATTCGGTCAGCCCCTTCTGATGTCATTATACCGGGGCTGAATTTTACAAGCTGCAAACGGGAATCTGTATAGGGGCGTCGTTTGTATTCTCAAAATTAGCATTTGACAGGGATTTAAACTCATCAATGAGGCAATAAATTGCGATTTTACTTGCCTCTCCTGATTTAATGGGGGAGGGGTTAGGGTCAGAGCCTCGGCAGTTTTTAAGAGGGTGGCAATGGGGTGGCAGCTGTTGTCATTGCTGCACTTGGCATCCGTGCAGTGAGGCATTTTTCTTTCATCGGTCGGAAGGGGTTGGGCAGCCATTGATTTGGGGTTGAAGTCCCCTTGGTGAGAATGTGTTCCTGGCAGGCAGCCCACTGGAGGAGGGCCTGAGAGGGGGGGGCGGGCAGGGCAGCATTGCAGCAGTTACTGAGAGCGTGTTTCAGTCAGACTGGCAGTACCCTATTGCCATGGGCATTGTTCATTCGGGAGGAGGTTCCTCCAAGGAGAACCTGGGAGAGATCACACAGATTAGGACAGCAGCTACCTCCTCACCACCTGCAAGGGCAGCCATGTGATAGGGAGGCAGCAGAAGGCCGCAGGAGTTACCACAAGCAGACACTAGTACCAAGATAAAAGTACCCTGTAGGAAGGGTCTACAAGCAGAGGATGAGCTACCTCCAGATGTCTGAATGGCAGTGTCACCAAGGACTTTGCCTTCCTTGAGAGGCTGTGACAATCCATGTGCCTCACTGGCGGAGGAGGTGAGCTCCAGTTTTTGGCAGTCATCCGATGCCAGTGACTCGCAAGCTCACTATGATCCTGAATTTCAATGCCTCAGGTTCATTCAAGGAGCCAACTGGAGACATGTATGACATCTCCCAATCAGCTGCACATCCCTGCATCAAGGCAGTGTCAGATGCCATCTTCAGGAGGGCCAGCCAGAAAATACATTACCGAACTGATCCAAGCAGTCTCACCATGAAAGCCAGATGATAAGGTGCTGGACTCCCCCAGGTGCAGGGTCTCATATACTGTGCGCACAGGGCCATCAAGAATTCCACAGGCCAGCCAATGGCCTTCATTAACCAGAAGGGAATTCATTCCCTCAACGTCCAATTCATTTGCAACCACCACCTGCAAATCCTGCAGGTGTATACTCATTACCATGGGAGCAGCCACAACGCTTACATTCTCCAGCACTCCCAGGTCCTGTAGATTTTCACCACCCCCTGCACACTCTCAAGGATGGATTCTTGCTGACAAGAGATACCCACTAAAGAGATGGCTGCTGATACCAGTGAGGAATCCTAGGACAGAGACAGAGGAATGCTACAACTTGAACCACAAGACGACCTGTGCCAGTATCGAGCAGACTATCGGTCTCCTCAAGATGAGCTGCATGTACCTGAATCAATCGAGTGAGGCACTTCAAATGCCCCAGCAAGGGTCTCCCAGATCGCGGTGTTCAGCTGCATGTCAAACAGCTGCAGAGGGGTGGCCCTTGCTGCAGAGACTTAGTGAAGCACGAGGCATCCTCAGATGAGGAAGAAGACGCAGCTGCATCATCCCAACCAACACAAGGAGCCACTTGTATGGGCACAAGGGCAGTTTGGGGGGCACTTATACACATGTGAATCGAGTGACCCTTACCACTGTAACCAACCAGCCAAATAAAGATCTACATTCCACCTATACTGATGCCCCTGCCCTCATCTCTAAGCTCAGACCACCTCAACCACTGGCACCTGGTGCTTCTGCAAATTGTAAATAATGACCACATATACCATGCTCGCCACCCTTGCCAGCCCTTGGATAGACCCATGCCATTCCTGTACAGCTAGAGGGCCACCAACAATGGATGGAAACGTCCAGAAACCAAATCAGACATTTATTACATAAATCAACAGATACAAGCAGAGAAGCATTAACTGTCTAATCACCCAGCAAGGCCCAACTGTATCTAATCTGTTTTTTCAATTCTTTTACATGCATTCCTATGTGGTGCTCCCTCTTCCCTGCTAGCTGCTCTATGGAGGCAGGCCCTGCTGCCCTGTGACCTGAGATGACCTTAGCAGCCATCCTGTGGCTGTCCAAGGCCTGGAGGGCCCCAGCATGCTGAGGGACGCCTGCATAGCTGCAGGAGCTTCCTCTGTTGTCACAGCAACCGGAGGTGCTGGTGTCACTGGCAGAGGGGCTGAGGAGCTCCTGTCCACAGCAGGAGCTGCCTGAGAGGAGCCCCAAAAGCAGATAGCAGCTGCTCCTCCTCCTTTACCTCCCTGCTGATCTGAGAAGGATGAAGACCTGTTGGAGACTCCGGGCGCCTCGTCCCCCTTTCAGCTTGTCACTGCTGCATTGAGTTCATGAACAAGATGATTAAGCAGGTCTGCACACATCTCTGACAGCCACTGACTGACCTGCTGGATGTAGCTATCTATGAGAGTCACCACTCTCTCAATGGAGAAGGCTACACGCACAGATGAGAGGGAGGCTACAGCACTCATGGCCTGGATGGACTCCTCCACTGTCCAAGCCAGGGCACAGAAACTCTCTGGAAGCTCCGCCAGATCTTCAAGCACCTCACGCTGGACTTGCAGCATCTGCCACCTTACTGACAGCTCCAGAGACATGTCATCAGTCTGCAGCTTAGTACAGGCCTGGCCTCCCACACTCCTCTGTGTGTCAGTGGC
Source organism: Cetorhinus maximus (assembly GCF_964194155.1). Classification (NCBI taxonomy): domain Eukaryota; kingdom Metazoa; phylum Chordata; class Chondrichthyes; order Lamniformes; family Cetorhinidae; genus Cetorhinus; species Cetorhinus maximus. Next base: position 99,794,275 of record NC_135884.1, read on the forward strand.
CTCAGCTCTCACAGACTCTGACAGCTGGTCAGGGGCACATGTGATGTTCTCATGAGGTTGCGAGCCCAAATCTACTCGCAAAAGCATACCAAGGTTAAAGTACCTGTGCTGATGTGCGAGGGAATGATGTGACACTACACCCTCTGAGGTCCCTCCTCCTTGGAGGTGAATGAGTTTCTCCTGGAGACAGCAGCTCTCCATTTCTGCGGTTGACCTGCATGAGAGAACAGAACGATCATCACTTCTCGCCCCTCCAGATAGGAGCGCACAGTGTCAGTTGCAGTTCACATTGATATCTGTACATTGGAGGGCACAAGCACCATTCCTCATGCTTGCCTGAGGCTTCCCTTATGCCACCTGGTGAGGCAGCTCACCCTCCTGCGACTAAACTCTGACCTCACCATCTGTGATGGAGCAGCTGCCCTGATATCCTGCCAGCTCTAGAGCCTCTTCCTCCATGGGCATGAGGATGGAAATGACTGGGACTCTGCCGCCGGTCCGGGCCCTCTCCTTGGCATTCTGGGCTCTCCTGAGGGAACACAGAAGAAAAGTATTACCAGCCACACTAGAGCAAATACAACACCTAATCTTAAGCTTTGAAGAGGGTCCATCAGAGGAGTGAGAGAATGTTGCGAAAAATAACAATGGTAGATTTGCCACTCAATATTTCGAGCCAACGTCGTTGAGGAGTGACACTGAAATACCCACAATCTCAACTGAGCATTCCTTAAAATGATCTGGTGCTTTACTATTTGTGATGGTATCCAAATGCCCTATCTCACTCTCGGGAAGAGACTCCCCCACTTGTCAAACCAATGAAGTCCTCTTCTTTGTTGACCAGCACACCTTTTTGAAGTGATTCAACTTTAAGCACGAGTTACACTTTTTCCCTCGAGCTTGACATGGTGTTGGGAGTCAATGAGCACCTCTATAATTTAGACACATTTTTGAATGGTATCTGCCTGTGCTGGGGCACATGTTGACGAGATGACTGAGGTCTCTTTGTCCTTAACCCTTGCACATGAGCTGGTTGGGCAAGCTGTGCCTGCGATTTTGAGACTGAGTGTGTATTTCTATGTAACCTCTTTGAACCAAACATGGTGGATTCAATTTTGACAGCCAAGGCTGTGGTTTTCTCCAAGGCTAAACCAACATCCTCCACAAAGAGGTGTTCCTTAATTAATGAAATTGAAGTTTTCTCAATTAATTGGTCATGAATTAGTTTGTTGTTTAGTGTGCCACATTTACATGTATAAGCCATTTGCCACAATGATACCAGGTATTGTTTTATGGGCTCACCATTTCATTGACATCTCTGGTAGAAAGTATGTAATTTGACCATCACACTTTCCTTTGGCTCGAAGTATTTTTCCAGAGCACATTCCACTGTAGCAAATATAGCTGTGTATCCTGTGAGCTGCTTGAACATTCGCTGGCCTTCTGCTTCAAGACCATATACAAGTATTGCCTTCTTGTGGGTTGCTGCATCATCCGGACTATTTATCCCCAGAGCAAGCAAGTACATCTTGTACCCCAAAATCCATCAATCCCACAGCATGGTTGGATCTCCTACTGAAGAAAGCAAAAATGCTGGAGCCAGTAAATTTAAATTATTCTCCATCTCGTCGCCAATTGTTTTATGTTTCAGAGATATGCAGAGATGACACACCAGTACCTATGTCTAAACAGGAATTTTATTACCAGTGCTTTTAAAATATCTGCAATAGTCACAAGTTTACTGTTTGCTTTTAGTTTCTCTTTCTCAGTAACTATGCCCAGGCTTGACTAACAGCCCATAGAACAGAGAAGAATCAACAGATACACATAATCAAACACCAAACAATCGAACAATTGAATACGCTTGGTTTGGTGGAGAAGTCTCCTCCCTCCGTTCTTGGGGAAGAGGAACTTCCATCTTGCACAAGCAGCCTGGAGAAGAACATGTAGGGAGTCATTACTGAATGAAGGGGCCACCTGGGAACTCCCTTCCTCCATGCCAACAAATACATTTCTCCTGCAGAGTTCCTCCAGGAATTTTGGAGAGCTCACTGATAGCTGGATGTTGGAGGGGAGACTGGTAGCTGAATGATGGGTTGGTCACTGTTGTTTGGACACTGGAGGGGTCACTGGGGTGGTCTCTGGTAGCTGCACACTCTGGAGGATCTCTGGTGGCAGGATACTGGTAGGGGGGGTCTCTGGTAGTGGAACCTTGCAGGCTTGAGTCTTCAGAGGATGGTTGCTGGGAGGATTGCTAAAGCAATGACCATTCGGATTAGGGCTCTGGTGCTAGCAGCCCTTTCTTCTCTGTCAGGTGACAATGCGGCCACCACCTCAATGCCCGCCGAGTGGTCTGCCACCCTTCCTGATGAACATTAATTGGCCAGCTGGCATGAGATCTCTGTGGAACGTGAGTCAGAGCAGGAGGGCTTTTGCCACTCGCTTCCAGCTCTGCCTTCCCTATCTTCCAGGCCACGAAAAATCCCAGCCATGAGTTGAAAATCCCACCGTGAGGAATTTAAATTCAATTAAATAAAATCCGGAATTTAAAATATAGTCTCAGTAATGATTACCATGAAACTGCTGGATTGACATTAGAAACCGATCTGGTTCACTAATAGGGAAGGGAATCTGCTGTCCTTTCCTGGTGTGGCCCTCATGTGACTCCAGGCCCACAGCTACAATTGCTGTGGTCCAAGATGGCAGCTCCCCACCACCATCTGAAAGACTAACAGACGATAAATACTGCTCATGTCTTGAGAATGAAAAAAAATGCCAGCGTAATTTAGGAGAAAAGTTCCTTTAGGCCCAGAAATTCCCAATGATAATTCAGTGATACAATCATATCCTAGATATTATAATCAACAAATTAGCCTTTTTCACAAAAAACCTCTTCACCCTTATATTTTCATGAGATATTAATAACAGAATGCTATATTATTACTGATAATTGTGCTTCAAAGATTTTAACATATAACTAGTGCACCAGTGTACTCATTGTACTCAGTGTACTCAACTAGTGTACTCATGCCAGGTTGGAGACTGCACTGGTTGACAAGGACAGCAAGTTTTGGTCAGATTCCAAGCTCAGTTGCAGGCTTTTGAAGCCAGTCAGAGATGACTGGCATAGTGAGGCATCTGAAGTACTGTTACGACTAGGTGAGGAAGGGTGCAATGACTCTGCCCTTTTACCACTCCTCATTTAGTTGTAGCAGAGGTTTTGAATTTTTAAAGAATGCTGTATTCCCAATTCAGTATTGACTTGATTGTGTGCAGTTTGCAAGAATTAATCCGGACACCTATTCTTGAGTCAAACACAAAAGAGGTTATTTTTACTGCACTAAAACCCGCCCAGGTAAAAACATTAATGTTAAAAATGTACAAACACTTCCTACTTCTCACTAACGTGCACAAACACACACTCAAACACCAAACATGCAGATAAAAGTACAACTTTACGGATTATCAGATGTTAAACTCGCCCAAGTTAAAGCATAGATTACAAAAAAAGAAAAGTCAATGAAGACTCACTTATTGCATGTGGTGGCGTTGGTTCTCAGCTGTGGCAGTTACTCCTCTGACTAGTATGTCCCTTTTCTCCTGGAAACACTGTTGTAGAAATCCAAAGGCTGTCAGTAAAAAGTCTCTGTCTGCTGTAGAAATGTAGACACACTTTCTAACTCAGCAAAACGCTGCTCAAAGTTTAGATGTAATCTTGTAGACAGAGAAAGGACAAAAGACAGCTGCTCTCTTCAGCAGCTACAATATCTCTAGCAAATCCCAAATTCAAGTATCCACACAAAAGGTTGTAACAATTGACTTTTCTCCATGTCAGTTATATATTCTAAAGGAAAGTTGACCAGCTCATACCTGGGCTGATCTTTAGCAATTGTCTCTTTTAACTGAGGTAATTATTTTTAATGTCCCAGTCATTAACTCCTGGATGATCCATCCTCCATCTTGATGATATAAGAAGGAGCTGTTCACACCTCCAGGGGTGCCATTGCCTCTGTTGGGGTCTCCGTAGACTTTGCCTCTTCATGGAATGGAATGTGATTTCATAGGTGCAAATTAGCAGCTACTTCAAGTCAGTATCCTTTGTTTTGCAAAAGTGTCTCTTTTTTAAAAAAGGTTCCACGTGTGTGTGTATATATATTTTTCATAACAAGTACATAGTGGATCTCTCACAGTGCTGTTCACAATGGTTCAGAGGAGTGTTTCTGTTCCCTTTGTTTTGATGCTTTCTTTCTCTACACCTCCTGTCCTGCTTCTCTCTCTGCCATCTTCTCTTTCTGTCTACCTCTTTCCCTACTTTAGGCAGAGATAGTGGGCTGCTGGTGGGAGGAAACAGAACATGCTTACAATGCATTTATAATTGGCTTACCCTCTTCCGTGCAATCTAGGCGTTCTCTCCAACATGCCTTTTCTTCATTCTTCACCTTATTCCCTCTGTTCTTCAGCAGCACCATCGCCATTATGGATTGCCCTCATCATACCTGTCTCTGCTCCTTGTGCCTTCCCCTTTCCCTTGCTGCCCACCCTTGGCTTCCAACATGGCTGCTAAGTGCTTCATCAACACCCTTTCTTCCCCAGCTCCCCCAAGTCACTCTGTCATCTCAGTTAGCCACACCTTTTCTCTGCCCTCTCTCCGTCTCATCTCCCACGTGTCCTCTCCTTGTCCTGTTTCCCCATCCCTGCCATTGCCTCTCTCTCTGCTCGCTTTTCTCTTCCATATCTTGCTTCGCTGCACCCTCTTGCCCTTTATCCCCGTCCCTTAATCTTTAAAAAACTAATAACTTTTCTCCTAGCACTGAGCTGAGAAATAGACTTTTTTTTAACAGCTCTTAAAAAGTCTCTGTCTGCTGTAGAAATGTAGACACACTTTCTAACTCAGCAAATGTTGGTCCCTCCACCTGCCTGAGAAGAGTGAAGCCAAGTCTATGGAGATTGATTTAACCCAATCATTGCCTAGCCATCATTTGAACGGACCAGTTACAAAAATTGTCCTTGAACCATACATGCCTGTCCAAGCCATGCCAAACTTTGAAGATGTTGATGCCAACCAGCGAAAACATGGTGACCTTTACACACAGGTGTCTTGTCGAGGATTCAAGGGACTGTTGCTTTCTCTGTCCTCTGGGAGCTATTTAGGAACATAGGAAAACAGGAGTAGGCCATTCAGCCCATCAAAATGCTCTGCCATTCAATTAGATCATGGCTGATCTTCTACCTCAATCACCATCTTCCCGTACTATCCCCGTATTCCTTGATGTCATTGATATCTAGAAATCTATAAACCTCTGCTTTAAACATACTCAATGACTGAGCCTTCTCAGTCCTCTGGGGTAGAGAATTCCAAAGAGTCACCACCCTCTGAGTGAAGCAATTCCTCCTCATCTCAGCCCTAAATGGCCTACCTCTTATTCCGAGACTATGTCCCCTGGTTCTAAACACCCACCCACCCCCTGGTAGGAATTTATCTTCCTGTTTCCACACAGCATTTACTGGACTACAGCTAAGGTTTGCTTTTCTCAGGCCAATAAAACATTTGGTCAACAAAGGCCCAAATCACAATTTCCCACCAAGCCACCTCTCAACTGCTTTTACCCAGGGTGCATTACAAACAGGATTAAAAATATAGTTCAGTATAACAATGAAATTAAACAAGTGAACGGTTAGCTGTGCTACTTGTATTAGTTCCCATTAATTAGCAAGCAAATCCAATGTAGGGATTTCCCAGAATTCTTACACAAACATAGAAGGAGGAGGGTGGACAAGTAATGCATTGACAAATGCAAGGTGATCAGAAAGTAAAGCGAATAGAGTTATGGCATACTGCCACAGCACCACCAAAGGCAATTCTAATAGTCAATGGTGGTGGTGTTACAGACCACTTAGGAAGTCCAAGTTGCTGTGGCACTTTTGCATGTATGTTGTCATCTGGAGCTATGAAACAGGCTCTAACTTTCTTTCCACCACATGGCTGACAAGGAATCTCTCCCACTCTTACTCACTGCCATTGGCATGTGTTGGAAGGATTTGCTGGCTGATAATCAGCCTGTTTGCAGGCCACATTATAAATGTATCCTCCTTTGGCCATCAAGTCCTGGGATGGGGACTCGAACCTAGAATTTGACTCAGAGGCAGGCACACTACCCACTGCACCAAAAGACCTCCTCTAATAGTCAATATACACGACTTATTTGTTAAAGGCTTGAGAGAAATCATGGTACAAGAAGTATGTGATAAACAGGAACTCTACTCCAGACTTTTACTATATTATAAAGATTTATGGAGATTTTATTGGCCTCGACTGGAGAAAATAAATCCCTTATTTCTTAGTTTCATTGCTTGTTCAACTACCTTTACAGTACAGCTTCAGCATTATACATTAATAATAATAAAGCAATTTGAAATAATGAGATTGATATAAACTTATACATTTGAGTTTCTTCCACGTGTTGGAAATGAACAATAAATAGATCAGTCAAAATCCGACAAAGAAAATTTGGTTAATGTTTTGGGTGGGGAAACCGAAGTTGGAAGAGCAGTGGTCTGGGTTTCTCCATACTTATTAACTCTTAATGATTAACCACTGAGATTCTTTTCAGAATTCCTGTGCTGATGTTAATCCTTTTTATAAATAAGGTTATTGTGCACTTGCACAGTTAGATTTTCATAGTTCTTTAAATCAAAACTGTTACTGCTTTGTGAGTTGGATCGAATTAGATCTCACATCCCTGTGAAGTAACCCCTATTTAGATTTCACTATTTCACCAATCTTAGAGATGTGAGATTCTGACCTTACAAAAGCATCAAAAGAGGGGGCAGAATCATCCCAGATGTGCACTAACTGCGGTAGCGGGCGGGTAAAACAATGTTTTACCCACCGGCCGCAATGGCAGCTTTTCACGCCATATCATCCCAAACCCACAGCATTAATTATGCATTCCCGTTTCCATGGCAGGCAGGCTCTCATTTGCCCACCATGCCAACACCTTGCTGCTTCATTACGTCAGGCGCCATATCTAAAGTCCAGCCGCACGCACAACTCTCAGTGCTTCCAGGCCACAACTGTTGCAAAGAAGACATGGCACCGAAAGGCAAAAAGACTGCAGCTCCCAGGTTCAATGAAGTGTCCTTCAAGCGCCTTTCAGACACAGTGGAGGTTCGCTGTGATGTCCTCTACCCCCCCCCACCGTCTGGCCACACGATGGGCAGCAACATCACCTTTCGGGCTTGGGAGGTGGTGACAGCAGTGGCCTGCGCCAACAACCTGCAAAAGGGGACAGCCACACAGTGCCGCAAGAGGATGAATGATCTCCGTTCCGCCCAGTTAAGTCACTCTTCTCATCACTCTCAACTCACACATTCACAAACCCTTCACACATTCACAGGGCCCTCACTCACTGCCAGTTCAAGGGACATCACCATTCGCTCTCTCACACTCACATTGCCCTCATCCTGTCCATGGGACCACTCACCACCTACACATGCCAGGCATATTTATCATTTGGCCTGACAGGCATCCTGCCTACACTCTCTCTAACTCTATTTATGCAGGACAAGCTGGCACACAACAAGAGGGAGAGGTTGCTTACCAATGGAGGAACGCCTGAAATCAAGGTCCTCACGGACTTTGAAAACAGAGCCATCCAGCTGGCCGGCGAGGATCTGGACCATTTATGCACTGACAGTGAGGCCGGCAGTGCTCTACCAAGGGACAGTCCAGCAGTGCAACATCCATCAGACAATCATGCTGTGAGTGATGTGTCCTGTTTCACAGGCCACTGCCATGCACTAATTATCTGCCTTTGCTTCCACAGGCACATCTGCCAAACAGCTGACAGAGTCCACGACTGAGGGCCTCCAATCAAGCTCCGAAGAAACCTCGGAAGAGGAATCTGAAGGCACCCTCCCTGAAGTCCCGTCACAGCGCTCACCCACACCCTCCACCAGCCAGAGACACACACCTTGGTGGGACTTAGCTTTAGAGTTGCCTCAGGATCACAATCTGGCGCGCACATCACACTGTCTGATCCACAGCAGGTGGCGGCAGGGACTTCCCAGGTGCCCGGCATTCGGAGGACTGCTGGAGGCCAGAAATTTGCTGAGTCCGAGTCAGATGATGAGCCTTTGGGCTCGGTCATATCACAGTTGTTGGAGCTGCAAAAGCAAGCTTGGGAAGATCAAGAAGGGATGTCCACTGCACTCCTCAGATTGCAAGGCACGATGGAGGAGTCCGTCCACCTTCAGGCTGAGGTGATACACCGACATGCCAATGCACCAAGGTCAACACTGGTAGTATGGCGGCCGCCATGGAGACCTTGATCCTGGACTTCACTCCTGCACTACTGCACGGGCTGAACTCCATCGCTGATGCCATAGTTGGCCGCCAACTGTGTGTTGGAGCGCAGGGCAGCTCGATCTCACTCCAGCCACCTCTTCTCCTCAAGGAGTCAGCCATGGGCCCTCGGGCACCCATAGGGAGGAGGATCAGCAGGTGTACCACCAGGCCATCCACCCAGGTGACCCCGGGAGTGTCTGGCCCATCCGTATCCCCTCTCCCTGTGGCCCCAGCAACTCCAACTCCACAGCTCGAGAATGGTGCCACTGCCACACACAGGTCCCCGAAAGTAGGCCAGGGCCCTCCAGGTCTTGGCCCTCCAGAGGATGCTCATCAAGGTCATCACAGACAGGGTGTCACAGTCAGCAGACTGCCTCACCTCCACTGTGGATGTCCAAGGAGCACCAAGACGTAGCAGCAGGGTTAGGAAGGTTAAGAAGATGTAGTTGCACAGCCTGGGTACAGGTGTTGATCACTTGTACATAATGTTCACTATTGTCAATAAACTCCTAAGAATGTCACCCTGCCTGTGGCTCCTTGTTCTGATGAGCAGTGTTCGTGTCGCTCAGATGTGAAACCTTTCTGCACAAGATAAAGGCAGGTGCCTCAGTCTAGGGCCTCTTCCCTGTGCTCTGTGCAGCCTTCAGACTAAAGTGATTGTTTGGCCTCACACCCCCTGGACACATTACTGATGCCTGCACCTCGGCAGAGCTGGTAATTGATTCCAGAAAGTCATGGGCAAGCGTCACAGAGTTTCTCTGTGTGCTCTCATCACCTTTAAGGTGGGGCTGGCCCCCATCTCTTTAGCATCTGTGACCAGTGATGCTGTGCACCTGAAGGGCTCAGGTGCTGAAGGCAAACAAAGGATCAGATGCTTTTTAAGTTTCATGGCTGCGTCTCTATGATATGACCCTGATCATGGAGCGCAAGCTAGCTGCCCTCAGCCAGACAGGAGTCAGGCATTCTCAGAGGCTATGTGAAAATCTATGGAGTGTCCTCAATGCATGTTGTCATCATCCTCCTGCAATTGAGTGACTATTAGGGCCTCCACTGTGTTTCCACGACAAGAGCATTATCACAGGGGGTATGTGCGCTGCCATAGGCCTGATTGGAATCAATCATTCACAGATGCAATGTGAGGATCTTATGTTGTCTCCTCACTGATGTCGTCATCATCCTCCATAAATCTAGCAGCTATGCGGACCTCCCGAGCTTGCCTGCCTCGTCTGGCCAGTGTGAGGGCTTGATCACCATCATCGTCGTCTTCAAGGACCCCCTCAACCTCATCCCCATAGACACCATCCTCATCAGAGGAGACCTCCAGCTCGTGCATCTCCTCCTCAGCCAGCTCCTCTCCCTCTTGCAGTGCCAGGTTGTAAAGGGCACAGCAGATGACGACGATGCGTGACACCCTCTGTGGACTATATTGCAGGGCTCCACCAGACTGGACCTGGCAGCAGAACTTCATTTTCAGCATCCCGATGGTCTGCTCCATCAAATTGCGAGTTGCAGCATGAGCCTCCTTATACCTTCGTTCTGCTGCAGTCTGAGGCCGCCACACGGATGTCATCAGCCACAGCCTCTGCAGGTAGCCCTTGCCCCCGAGCAGCCAACCCTGCAGCCTCTGTGGGCCCTGGAAGACTGCAGGGATCTGTGACCAACTGAGGATGTAGGAGTCGTGGACACTCCCTGGAAACCATGCGCATACCTGCAGGAGGCGTTTGTGGTGGTCACACACCAGCTGCACATACAGCGAATGGAATTCCTTGTGGTTGACATAGTTGACCTCTTGTTGCGATGGAGATCTGAGCACCACATGAGTGCAGTTGATGGCACCCTGCAGCTGTGGAAAACCTGAGATCTGGGCAAATCCAATCGCTCTTGCATCCTGGCTGTCCGGGTCCAGGGCGAAATGCACAAAGTTGTGTGCCTTTGGGAAGATGGCATCCATGACCTCATGGATACATTTGTGGGTGGAGGTTTGTGATATCCTACAGAGGTCACCTGTGGAGCCCTGAAAGGAGCCACTGGCATAGAAATTGAGCACTGCGGTCACTTTCATGGCCCATAGCAGTGGATGCCTTCCATGTCCGCGTGGCTCCAAATCCTGCAGTAGCTGGTAGATATGACCGACCAGTTCCCTGGATATGAGCAATCTTCGGCAACACTGGTTCTCAGTCATCTACAGGAATAAAAGGCGATGTCTATAGGCTCTGGGCCTAGCTATGCGCCAATGAGTGGCGGCACACTGTGGCTCTTCATTGGCATGTGCGGGAGCCCCAACCGCCCCTTGTTTCAGAGAGTGCTGCTCCTCCCTTTGCGCAGCCAAGTGTCTCAGTTGCTCTCTTCTCGGTCGTCTTCACTCTATGTAAGCCACGAGGCATACAGCTACTTCACCAGGCTCCATGATCCTGATGTACTCCTCCTGCAGGATGAAAGAGAGAGACGCATGGGTTAGCATGGTTGTACTAAGAACCTGTCTTGGTTAAGTGTGATGGCCGCTTAATGCATCCTGGAGAGTGCTGGCCACCACTTGGATGGCCAGAGTTTAGTGCGCTGCATGGCTGCCCGAAACCCCACCTTCCTCCAACCCACTCCACCAGACTGACTGGCGGCAGCTTCAGCCATTGGACTGTATGCTGTGCTCTGAGCTCAGGCGCAGACATTCTCCTAACCTGCACTGCAAGGCTGCACTGTTAGCTTGAACCATGAGGGAGACTGGTCCAAACCGGAATGAAGACATTGTAAGGGGCTGTGAGCACCTCCATCAGTGACTGCTCCGTGGCCAGCTTTAGCAAGAGATTGTACAACAAGCCCAGTCGTCCAACTGTTCTGCCGTCCACTAAAATGTTCATTAGTTTGCAGTCTGTGCCCGAGGGGTGAAAAAGTCTGGAGCATTTGGTGGTACCTTCAAGCCCCTGCATTGCTTGAGTGGGCAGATAGGCTGGACGCCCGACTCCACACACGTCAATGTGGCTGCACCTGAGCTGTCTCAGCAGCAGAAGAATAGTCACTTTATACAAGGTGTCCCTAATGCATGGCCACTTTCCTTGCTCACCCCGTCCCCCCACCCCGCACGTGCTTGTGCACTACCTTCAATCGCAGGACAGCTTTTGCCCCCTCCACCCTCCAAAGTTGCCTCAACTGCAGGGCAGCCTTTGCCCCCACCTCCCCAACAACATGCATCAACCTCAAAGTCCAACAGGCGTCCCTCGCAAGCGGTCCACAACATTACTGTGCACTTACCTCTGAGTTCCTCAAAGTGCAGCCTGCCAAGTGCACGCCTTTTATATGCTGTTGTGAAAAACGATGGTGTGAGTAGGCAGACGATCCAGGGTCCGTGTGGGGGGATGAGTCCAGCGGACTGGCCTTATAATGATATGCTGATGTATTACAATGAGGTTTCCGACGCCTGATAGCAGGAAATGTGGCCCGCCATCGATGGGCTGAGCGGATGATCGCAAACTGGCTTTACAAGGTCGTGAAACCAATTTTTGACTTTCTCGCCATATTGCCCACTCACGCCATCGAACATACCCAACGCACGCATACGCCCGCGTACACACATGCACACACACATGCACGCACATATGTACACACACACACACACACACTCTCACACACACACACAATGCTAGACAGCAATCAGGAACTGGAGCGTTGGTTTACTTTTCTCCTTCCTAGCTCAGAGCCATTGAGGTAAATTGAATTTCCCAGATTGCTTATAAAAACAAAAAACTACTGCGGATGCTGGAAATCCAAAACAAAAACAGAATTACCTGGAAAAACTCAGCAGGGCTGGCAGCATCGGCGGAGAAGAAAAGAGTTGACGTTTCGAGTCCTCATGCCCCTTCAGCAGAACTGAGTATAGTTAGGAGAGGGGTGAAATATAAGCTGGTTTAAGGAGGGGGGGGGAGAGAAGTTGAGGGGGGGTGTTGGTTGTAGGGACAAGCAAGCAGTGATAGGAGCAGATAATCAAAAGATGTCACAGACAAAAGGATCAAAGAGGTGTTGAAGGTGGTGATATTATCTAAGAAAATGTGCTAATTAAGAAAGGATGGCAGGACACTCAAGGTACAGCTCTAGTGGGGGTGGGGTGGAAAGACTGACAAGGTATTAGTTGTAGATTTAAAAATAATGGAAATAGGTGGGAAAAGAAAAATCTATATAAATTATTGAAAAAAACAAAAGGGAGGGGGAAGAAACGGGGTGGGGATGGGGGGAGGGAGTTTACGATCTAAAGTTGTTGAATTCAATATTCAGCCCAGAAGGCTGTAAAGTGCCTAATCGGAAGATGAGGTGCTGTTCCTCCAGTTTGCGTTGGGCTTCACTGGAACAATGCAGCAAGCCAAGGATAGACATGTGGGCGAGAGAGCAGGGTGGAGTGTTAAAATGGCAAGCGACAGGGAGGTTTGGGTCTTTCTTGCAGACAGACCGCAGGTGTTCTGCAAAGTGGTCACCCAGTTTGCGTTTGGTGTCCCCAATGTAGAGGAGACCGCATTGGGAGCAACGAATGCAGTGGACTAAGTTATGGGAAATGCAAGTGAAATGCTGCTTCACTTGAAAGGAGTGTTTGGGCCCTTGGACGGTGAGGAGAGAGGAAGTGAAGGGGCAGGTGTTGCATCTTCTGCGTGGGCATGGGGAGGTGCCATAGGTGGGGCTTGAGGAGTAGGGGGTGATGGAGGAGTGGACCAGGGTGTCCCGGAGGGAACGATCCCTACGGAATGCCGCCATAGGGGGTGAAGGGAAGATGTGTTTGGTGGTGGCATCATGCTGGAGTTGGCGGAAATGGCGGAGGATGATCCTTTGAATGTGGAGGCTGGTGGGGTGATAAGTGACAACAGGGGGGACCCTATCATGTTTCTGGGAGGGAGGAGAAGGCGTGAGGGCGGATGCGCGGGAGATGGGCCGGACACGGTTGAGGGCCCTGTCAACGACTGTGGGTGGAAAACCTCGGTTAAGGAAGAAGGAGGACATGTCAGAGGAACTGTTTTTGAAGGTAGCGTCATCAGAACAGATGCGATGGAGGCGAAGGAACTGAGAGAATGGGGTGGAGTCCTTACAGGAAGCGGGGTGTGAGGAGCTGTAGTCGAGGTAGCTGTGGGAGTCGGTAGGCTTCTAATGGATATTGGTGGACAGTCTATCATCAGAAATTGAGACAGAGAGGTCAAGGAAGGGAAGGGAAGTGTCAGAGATGGACCATGTGAAAATGATGGAGGGGTGGAGATTGGAAGCAAAATTAATAAATTTTTCCAGGTCCAGACGAGAGCATGAAGCCGCACCGAAGTAATCATCGATGTACCGGAGAAAGAGTTGTGGGAGGGGGCCGGAGTAGGACTGGAACAAGGAATGTTCCACATACCCCATAAAGAGACAGGCATAGCTGGGGCCCATGCGGGTACCCATAACCACACCTTTTATTTGGAGGAAGTGAGAGGAGTTAAAGGAGAAATTGTTCAGTGTGAGAACAAGTTCAGCCAGACGGAGGAGAGTAGTGGTGGATGGGGATTGTTGGGGCCTCTGTTCAAGGAAGAAGCTAAGGGCCCTCAGACCATCCTGGTGGGGGATGGAGGTGTAGAGGGATTGGACGTCCATGGTGAGGAGGAAGCGGTTGGGGCCAGGGAACTGGAAATTGTTGATGTGACGTAAGGTGTCAGAGGAATCACGGATGTAGATGGGAAGGGACTGGACAAGGGTAGAGAGAAGGGAGTCAAGATAACGAGAAATTAGTTCCGTGGGGCAGGAACAGGCTGACACGATCGGTCTGCCGGGACAGTTCTGTTTGTGGATTTTGGGTAGGAGGTAGAAGTGGGCCGTCCGAGGTTGGGCAACTAGCACGTTGGAAGCTGTGGGAGGAAGATCTCCAGAGGAGATGAGGTCAGTGACTGTCCTGGAAACAACGGCTTGATGTTCAGTGGTGGGGTCATGGTCCAGGGAGAGGTAGGAGGAAGTGTCTGCGAGTTGACGCTCAGCCTCCGCGAGGTAGAGGTCAGTGCGCCAGACAACAACAGCACCACCCTTGTCAGCGGGTTTGATGACAATGTTGGGGTTGGACCTGAGAGAACGGAGTGCAGTAAGTTCAGAGACAGACAGATTAGAATGGGTGGGAGGAGCTGAGAAATTGAGACAGCTAATGTCACGCCGACAGTTCTCAATGAAAAGATCAAGAGAAGGTAAGAATCCAGAGGGAGGGGTCCAGGTGGAGGGAGAATATTGGAGATGGCTAAAAGGATCCGTTGAACGGCGAGAGGACTCCTGCCCAAAGAAGTGAGCACGGAGACGAAGACGGCGGAAGAAGAGTTCAGCATCGTGCCGAGCCCAAAATTCATTGAGATGAGGGCGTAAGGGTATGAAACTAAGTCCTTTGCTGAGCACTGAACGTTCAGCATCGGAGAGGGGAAGGTCAGGGGGTATAGTGAATACGCGGCTGGGGCTGGGATTAGAAGATGGGGTGGGGACGGAGGGACAAGCAGGGGTGGAGGGTCCCCGATGGGTGTTGGTGTCGATGAGTTGTTGGAGCTTGCATTCCTTTGCACCTAAAAGAAAGAGACAAAGTTTCTTGTTGAGGCGTCGGATGAGACGAAGAATAAAATGAAACTGGGGCACGCGCAGCTTTGAAAAAGGGTGCGGCGGTGCTGCTGGAGGGAGAGGTCGAGTGTGTTCATATGGCGGCGCACGGTATTGAGTGTGGATCTCAGAATGCGATGGGAACAGCAGTCCGAGAAACATTTTATGTCCCGGGGATACCTGTAATCCTGGGTGGGTTCGAAACAAGAGGGATGGAATTTCAGTTGAAATCCACGTGGGGTGAGTCGGAGACGGAGGCAGTCGCTGAGAAAGGAAATATGGCTGTGAAAGCGGGTTTTAGTGCCTCAACAAGAAACTTTGTCTCTTTCTTTTAGGTGCAAAGGAGTGCAAGCTCCAACCACTCATCGACACCAACACCCATCCAGGACAGTCCACCCCTGCTTGTCCCTCCGTCCCCACCCCGTCTTCCAATCCCAGCCCCGGCTGTGTATTCACCATACCCCCTGACCTTCCCCTCTCCGATGCTGAACGTTCAGTGCTCAGCAAAGGACTTAGTTTCATACCCTTACGCCCTCATCTCAATGAATTTTGGGCTCGGCATGATGCTGAACTCTTCTTCCGCTGTCTTCGTCTCCGTGCTCACTTCTTTGGGCAGGAGTCCTCTCCCCGTTCAACGGATCCTTTTACCCACCTCCAATATTCTCCCTCCACCTGGACCCCTCCCTCTGGATTCTTACCTTCTCTTGATCTTTTCATTGAGAACTGTCGGCGTGACATTAGCCGTCTCAATTTCTCTGCTCCTCTCACCCATTCTAATCTGTCTGTCTCTGAACTTACTGCACTCCGTTCTCTCAGGTCCAACCCCAACATTGTCATCAAACCCGCTGACAAGGGTGGTGCTGTTGTTGTCTGGCGCACTGACCTCTACCTCGCGGAGGCTGAGCGTCAACTCGCAGACACTTCCTCCTACCTCTCCCTGGACCATGACCCCACCACTGAACATCAAGCCGTTGTTTCCAGGACAGTCACTGACCTCATCTCCTCTGGAGATCTTCCTCCCACAGCTTCCAACGTGCTAGTTGCCCAACCTCGGACGGCCCACTTCTACCTCCTACCCAAAATCCACAAACAGAACTGTCCCGGCAGACCGATCGTGTCAGCCTGTTCCTGCCCCACGGAACTAATTTCTCGTTATCTTGACTCCCTTCTCTCTACCCTTGTCCAGTCCCTTCCCATCTACATCCGTGATTCCTCTGACACCTTACGTCACATCAACAATTTCCAGTTCCCTGGCCCCAACCGCTTCCTCCTCACCATGGACGTCCAATCCCTCTACACCTCCATCCCCCACCAGGATGGTCTGAGGGCCCTTAGCTTCTTCCTTGAACAGAGGCCCCAACAATCCCCATCCACCACTACTCTCCTCCGTCTGGCTGAACTTGTTCTCACACTGAACAATTTCTCCTTTAACTCCTCTCACTTCCTCCAAATAAAAGGTGTGGTTATGGGTACCCGCATGGGCCCCAGCTATGCCTGTCTCTTTATGGGGTATGTGGAACATTCCTTGTTCCAGTCCTACTCCGGCCCCCTCCCACAACTCTTTCTCCGGTACATCGATGATTACTTCGGTGCGGCTTCATGCTCTCGTCTGGACCTGGAAAAATTTATTAATTTTGCTTCCAATCTCCACCCCTCCATCATTTTCACATGGTCCATCTCTGACACTTCCCTTCCCTTCCTTGACCTCTCTGTCTCAATTTCTGATGATAGACTGTCCACCAATATCCATTAGAAGCCTACCGACTCCCACAGCTACCTCGACTACAGCTCCTCACACCCCGCTTCCTGTAAGGACTCCACCCCATTCTCTCAGTTCCTTCGCCTCCATCGCATCTGTTCTGATGACGCTACCTTCAAAAACAGTTCCTCTGACATGTCCTCCTTCTTCCTTAACCGAGGTTTTCCACCCACGGTCGTTGACAGGGCCCTCAACCGTGTCCGGCCCATCTCCCGCGCATCCGCCCTCACGCCTTCTCCTCCCTCCCAGAAACATGATAGGGTCCCCCTTGTCGTCACTTATCACCCCACCAGCCTCCGCATTCAAAGGATCATCCTCCGCCATTTCCGCCAACTCCAGCATGATGCCACCACCAAACACATCTTCCCTTCACCCCCCTTGACGGCATTCCGTAGGGATCGTTCCCTCCAGAACACCCTGGTCCACTCCTCCATCACCCCCTACTCCTCAAGCCCCACCTATGGCACCTCCCCATGCCCACGCAGAAGATGCAACACCTGCCCCTTCACTTCCTCTCTCCTCACCGTCCAAGGGCCCAAACACTCCTTTCAAGTGAGGCAGCATTTCACTTGCATTTCCCATAACCTAGTCTACTGCATTCGTTGCTCCCAATGCGGTCTCCTCTACATTGGAGAGACCAAACGCAAACTGGGCGACCGCTTTGCAGAACACCTGCGGTCTGTCCGCAAGAAAGACCCAAACCTCCCTGTCGCTTGCCATTTTAACACTCCACCCTGCTCTCTTGCCCACATGTCTGTCCTTGGCTTGCTGCATTGTTCCAGTGAAGCCCAACGCAAACTGGAGGAACAGCACCTCATCTTCCGACTAGGCACTTTACAGCCTTCTGGGCTGAATATTGAATTCAACAACTTTAGATCGTAAACTCCCTCCCCCATCCCCACCCCGTTTCTTCCCCCTCCCTTTTGTTTTTTTCAATAATTTATATAGATTTTTCTTTTCCCACCTATTTCCATTATTTTTAAATCTACAACTAATACCTTGTCAGTCTTTCCACCCCACCCCCACTAGAGCTGTACCTTGAGTGTCCTGCCATCCATTCTTAATTAGCACATTTTCTTAGATAATATCACCATCTTCAACACCTCTTTGATCCTTTTGTCTGTGACATCTTTTGATTATCTGCTCCTATCACTGCTTGCTTGTCCCAACAACCAACATCCCCCCCTCAACTTCTCTCCCCCCCATCTCTTAAGCCAGCTTATATTTCAACCCTCTCCTAACTATACTCAGTTCTGCTGAAGGGTCATGAGGACTCGAAACGTCAACTCTTTTCTTCTCCGCCGATGCTGCCAGCCCTGCTGAGTTTTTCCAGGTAATTCTGTTTTTGTCCCAGATTGCTTTCTGACTGAGGTCAACTAACCTAATACAAGCTGGAAATTAAACCTGCACTTGTCTTTATCTATTAGAACATCAGAGAAGCCTACAAAGGTGGGTTAATTTGCTTAATCCTTCCTTATTATAAATTTGTGTCTATCCCACACGTTTAAACATAAAATATATTTAGATATTTTGAATGAATAAATGAAGAAAGATATGCAGCCATATCGATGGGCTTAAGAGCATGATAACTACAGCTGTAGTTATAGCTGTGCTGAAAGATAGCTGCCTAGATTGTTCTGTGTGCAGTAAAGTCATTCTACACTTATCAAATTCTGGTGTTAAAACAATATCTAATTTGCTGTCACTGATCAATTTTCTCATCTGCCATTTTCCACTAGAACAAATAACATACATTTGAATAATTCAATTTGCCACTTCCTACGCTGTATCTGGGGAGCTTTATACATTCCATTTGAATCAAAGTTCAGTAGCTCCCACTGTGCTATATTGCATTTTTCTGAGAATTATAGAATGATACAACAAAGGTGACCATTCAGCCCATTTTGCCTGTTCCAGCTCTAAGGTAGAGCAATCTAATTAGACCCACTCCTTTGTTCTTTCCTCCATAGCCCTGTAATATCTCCCCTCTTCAGTACTTATCCAACTCTCTTTTGAATGTTCTCATTGAATATGATTCCACCACCCTTTCAAACAATGCATTTCAAATCAGAACAACTCGCTGAGTAAAAAAAAATTTATGTTCCCTCTGGCTCTTTGCCAATCACCTTAAATTTGTGTCTACTGGTTCCTGACCCTTCTGCCACAGGAAACAATTTCTCCTCATTTACTCTAATCAGAGACCTTCAGGATTTGGAACACCCTGTCAAATCCCCATCTAACCTCTGCTCTGAGGTGGTCAAGCTCAGACTTCCAGCCTCTCCATGTAACTGATGTCCATCGTCCCTGGCAGCATTCTGATAAAGCTCTGCACCCTCTCCAAGGCCTTGAAATTCCTCCTAAACTTTGGTGCCCAGAATTGAACACAATACGCCAGGTGAGGCCTAACCAAGGTTTGGCATAACTTCCTTGCTTTTGTGTTCTTTTCCTCTATTAAAGAAGGGTTTTTTAATCAGCCTTCTCAACTAAGCCAGCCACCTTTGAAGGTCAATGTACATACGCAGCTCTCTCTGTTCCTGCAACCCCATTAAAATTGAACTAAATGCATGGGAACATCACCACCTGCAAGTTCGCCTCCTAGCCACACACCATCCTGACTCAGAACCACATTGCATTGTCGCTGGTCAAACTCCTGGAGCTCCCTCACTAATAGCACTGTAATTGTACCTGCACCTCATGGCCTGCAGAAGTGTAAGAAAGCAGCCCACCACCACCTTCTCAAGGGGAATTAAGGTTGGGTACAAATGCTGGCTTTGCCAGCGATGCTCACATCCCATGACATAATCTTTAAAATGTTCATACAGTATTGCCTCTCCTCATTCTATCTACTAAAATGCATCATTTCACATTTACCTGCGTTAAACTACACCTGCCAAGTGTCTTCTCATTTTATTGCTATTAAATTTGAAGGCCAGGATTTCCTGGTCCTGCCTGCAGCGGGCATAATGAAGGGGGCGGGAGGGTGAAATATCGTGCAAGTGAAAAAGTCCGTTTCCCGTCAGAGTAAACGCAGGGTGCGATCGCCCTCTCCCGCTCTCAATGGCAGCACGCTTTTCCCGTTGCGTCATGTCGGGACCACTATTTGAATACATTAGAATATCATGAATGCTCATTATCAAGGCAGTTCGCCGGAATCACACCCCTACGCTGGACCAAAGGGCCACACCGGTGTCTAAATAGACCAACTTGAATCACAACCACACATAAGCAAGGTGTACCTGGCGACCTGCACTTCACTCATGACTTCAAGGTTTCCTCGCCTACCTTACATCGTGCGGTGCTCATGGCACCTCGGACTCTGCACTGGCTTCGCAGGCAACACCACGTCATTTTCAAGGGTGGGGTTACAGAGGCAAAGCTCTATATACCAGACCAGTGGTAAGGCAGGGATGGGTTGTGATGTGCTGCAGGGCAAGGGCTCGACTCTGGTGGGGGGTGTTGGAAGACAAGACAAAGGCAAGGGAAGGGGCTGGAGGGCAAGGGCTTGACTAGAGGGAGGGGGAGGACTGGGGAAGGTTGCACTCAGACACATGATTGGGGGCGGGGGAGTGGAGGGAGGGTGGCAGTGGGAAATATCCTCTGGGCCAGAATTGGGAGAGAGTATCTTACAGGAGGACATAAGCAAGTCTGGGTCGGGGCCAGAGTGGGAGGACTGCAGAGTGAAGGAGCGCTTCAGCTTACATTGCTGAGATTCCAAAGACAGTCCTTGTCCCTGTCCAGGGAGGGGTGGGGTTGGGGGTGGGCTGGGGGGGGGGGGGGGGGGGGGGGGGGCATATCAGTCCACTGTCAATCATGACCAGCATAGCATGCACAGGGCATGGTCATCACCTCATGCACGGCCGACCAGGGGGTTCCTGGCATAGTACTCAGCCACAGATGGTACAGTCAGGGGAGATGTCAGGAAGAGATATTAATGTATATAATGTTATTGGAAATTATATTTTTTAAATAGACGTTTCGTCTATGTGTGCTAATTGGATTAAAGCCAGCTAGTCTGGGTGCTTTGATGTATAGTTGTTTTGAGATGTAAATAGAGGTAGAGGTATGTTTGCATTTTGTTGAATAGAGCATTCAAGAGTGGGAGTGAAATCTTGCACCTAGCTAGTAGATACCAAGCAATGTTTATATTACTAATAAAATTGGTACTATGAAAGGAGTTCAAAGGGCCTGGTGATAGAATGAGAAGTTATATTCAAAGGGGAGAGCTGGGTATAACAGAAGGGAGTTTGTTTGTGTAGAGCTGAGGCATTTAAGATCAAAGCCTGTAAACCTATAACTGTGTGCAAAGGAACCAAATTGAAACTCATTTTGAATTCGTAAGGTGAAAATGCTTTGCCTGGTGTCAGGTTAAGCCTATTGGTTATTGTTGCCTTAGTGGAGATTTATTTGGGAATGTGTTAAAAAGTTATGATAGTAGTAATTTGTAGCCATGTGTATGTGTTTAATTTGTTGTAAATTAATAAATGTTTCACTTAGTTTGATATAAAAACCTCTCGAGAACTGGTGGTCTTATTCCTGAATTTAGAGCTGCAACTCAAAACATACCAATTGAAAATATAGGTTATGACAGTTGTTTAAAATTTCCCTCTAGGATTTTAAATAACTCAGCCTTTACAAACTGCTGTGTCATACCCGGAGACATCTGCAACCTATAGTGGGGGAACAGGTAGTGTAGGGGCGGGCACTCAATGGTCTCATGGTGGGGGTTCTCTATATGTGACAGTACAATAGGTCTCAAGATTGGGAGGGGTAAGGCCTACATGGGGCATAGGCACATCAACCTCAAACGACTCAGGAGGTAACACAGGGAAATCAACCACAATTACAATGGGATCAAGGATTACAAGGGGAGGACTGAGAGTGATAGGAGGGAGGGAAACCTGAGCGTTATGCTCCTCCAGGATGATGGGGGGTGGGGTCAAAGCTGGTCTGGAAATAAAACCTGAGGACCACTGTCTTGGAACTTCAAGCAATGGCACAACAGAAAATGAAAGAAAAACGCTACTGGGGAGGGCTGTTTTGGCTTCTGGGAGGAGTGAATCACAGCACTGGGGGACCAACTAAAGGAGCACACATCTGGAATCTATGTTATCACATGAGGAGGAATGCACAGCTGAGACATGTTAGGAGCATCTCAATAACTGTAGAGGCAATCTGGAGCCTTCAATGTAATAGCGCATTCATGTGAGATTGATTCCGATGCCTTCTAATCATCGATCTCCCTGCAATAACCTATTGTGCCAATTGTGGTAATTCCCCATTGTCATAATGACTCCAAAAACAAGTGAGAATCTGGACAAACAGGAGAAGCTTCTTGGAAACCCCACCTCAGATCCTTGCAGCTGCCAGGTTCAGAGACGGGAACTCCCAGGCCCCCTAAAAGAGCATATGCCCTCATTTGTATTCCAAAGGATGTAGTCATGGAGTCCACTGAATGAGTAATTTATCGCCTCGAATAAATGCAGGACATCCAAGCGCCTGGCCAAATCGATCTCATAGCAGTAGATCTACTGAAATGGGGCCGAGAGTTGGGGGGAGGCAGCATCCTGTAACACTGAGAGTGGTCATTGCAAAGGCCAAGATTGTATTGGCTAATAAGTGCCTAGACTGTAACCAACCCCTTGAACTCACAGTCACTCAAGTCAGCAACAGAAAGAGAATCTTTGGAGGATGATGCTCACTCATGTCTTTCTATCAATGTTCCTGCAGAGAAGGAAACCATCAGGAAGATGGAGGATACATTTAATGTTGCCTGCATCGTCGCATGCAGGCAGGAGGATAGGCAGGGAAGAGTGCTTCGGAGGTGGCAGGCTCGCCAAAGGGAGGAGCTTCACCCTGATGAACAAGGGCCAGAAGGGCCCCCTCTGGAGCCAGAAGATGAGGCTCACCGAAATGCCGCACATAGGCACCTCTCAAGACTGGGATGTACAGAAAACGCATGTCTTTTCTGTAGGTGAGCAAGAGACAGTGTCGTTAATGCCTTGGTGAGTCCAGGGATCTGGTGGCTCACATCTGCCACATTCTTCATAAGTTAACGCTGCGGGGACTGGGAGGAGATCCTTTGCCAGTGGCTCTGAAAGTCATCGCTGCTCTTAACTTCTACGTGAGTGGCTCTTTCCAGGTACTGTACTGGGGACCTCTGCAGGATCTCTCAAGCTTCCACCCACAAGTGCATAAAGGAGGTGACAGACACCCTTTTTGGCAACACCCAAAATTACGTGCACTTCACTAGAGATCAAGCTAGCCAAGCAGCCAGAGCACTGGGCTTTGCTGTTACTTCCGGATTCGACAAATGTAGGGTGCCATTGACTGCACTCATGTGGCTATAAGAGCTCCCTGGCAACAGGCAATGCAATACATCAGCAGGAAAAGCTCAATGTGCGGCTGGTCTGCGACCAACAGGAACACATCATGCAAGTTTGTGCAAGATACCCAGGAAGCTGTCATGATTCCTACATCTTGACTAGATTGCTGATCCTGGACATCTTTGAGGGATCACACAACATTCAGGGTTGGCTCCTCGGTGACAAAGGCTACCTGTAAAGGATGTGGCTGAGGTCACCCATCCAGTGGCCACAAACTCCAGCTGAGGGAAGGCATAACGATGCTCACTCCGCCACACGGACATTGGTAGAGCAGGCCATTGGCATCTTGAAGACGCAATTCTGATGTCTCGACGGATCTGGCGAATCATTCCAGTACGCTCCCCAGAGGGCCTCACGGATCATCATGGTTTCTTGCACCCTGCACAAGCTGGCGCTGCAAGGTGGGGAGGACTTGCCAGATGCTGAGATGGAGAAGCTGCATGTCTCCTCCGAAGAGGATGACATTGAGAGGGATGAGGGCGATATGATCAAGGAAGCTGAGACTGCAGAGAAAGAAGCCATAGCATGGGCCAGACAAAGCAGGCGTACATGTGAGGCGCTCGTAGCCACCAGATTCCAGGAGGATGATGATGAGGAGCAGTGCTTATCCTGTCGGACCAATGGCCTCCACGATGGGCCCACATCACCACCAGCGTGGTTAGTCTTCTCAACCATCCTCCTCATTCTCAGGTTGAGCATTTAGACATTCTGTTCACTATGTCCTCCATGATGAAGCCTCAGGCCCATGTGTCCTTGTTGAGATGAGGTACCAACTGCAGGAGGTCGTTCCAGCATCACACAACAGAAGGTACTGCATCTTCAAGCATTTCTCCAGCATCCCAGTTGCTAAGGCAACCTACAAGAAGCAGGAGTTGCACAGCAGTCCTCAGTGGACTCATGGCAGTGTACCTTTACTCCGACAAAGCACTTCAAGGAGATCCACCTCCAGCAATGGAAAAATGCCTTATGTGTCACGTCGATGGTGATACTGCGAGGTTAGACTTGGGCCAAGGCAGGCAAGGCATTCAACAGGTGTTTAAGCTTGTTCAAAGCACTCAGTCCTCTGCGTTACCTTAATCTCCATTACACTGAGACCCTCCACTCCTAGTTAGGGATGTGGGATTCCAGTTTGCCTGATCTTTCAATGGACATGGATCACCTCACAATGACCATCTTCACATATTTGCTTGACAAACACGAAAAAGCTTCCTTTTCAACACCATCAGTTTCCTATAATGGTCAGCTCTGGCCCTCGCAACCACAAAATTGCAGGCACACCATGGAGCCCTCAAGGTTCTGCTTCATTGATAATAAAGAGCACACATCCTAGCCCATTTCTGCCCTGATCATTGCCTTCCCATCAAGCTAACATATGAGCATCGAGAGCATGCTCAACGGTTCCACTGACCGCAACACATCTCCATATGGATGTAGCATCGCCGAGCTCGGTGAGTGTTTAGGGGAGGGGAGGCCAAACAGAATAAATAAGGCAGTGCTGCATCCCTTCCTTTTGACAATGGTCTTGTGGGCACTATGCAGACAATTCTAAGGTGCAAAATGGTTAAAGCTGTAGCCTTGAGCGCTGGGACAAAATTGTGCCCACTAGGGACAGGTCACCGGCACATTAAGGCGGGAAGGTGTGCACACTTATTGGTCAGCTTAGCAGATGTACACTCGTAGAGTTGACAACACACAGGGCTGGCAAGAGCGCACTCGACCTCTGAGTATGGGCTTATAGATTGCAGACTCTCACGAATGACAGTGAGCATGGCGCTCAAGGAAATATTACCCTTCTCCATGCACATCTACACCTCTCCTTCTATACTACACTTTCACCTTTCCACAATACAGACAAGTTGGGGGACTACGTGAGCCTTCACCTTACACAGGCAAGAATGAACATCACTCGAACCTGCAATGCATGCAGATGAGATGCCTTGCACAAGCACACTTTACATTGAGGGTGAGGCATCACTGATGTCAGTAATGAGCTGAGAAGGGGCACATACTGTGATGAGATGCTGTACATAACATTGACTGGAGGTGTTTGATGCAAAATCAGCAATAAGTGGTGGGAGGGAACATCGTGTGACATCTGATCGAGCACAATACAACTCAGCATACAGAGGAGGCATACACAAGGGGAGATGTGGAATCGGTGCAACTTTATTTATTGGTGGAAAGTATGTACATGTGGTGAACACCTGTGCCACCATTGTGCTCCTAATGTTTCTTGATCTTCTTAACCCTACCACTACGTCATGGTGCTTTCCCGACATCCACAGGGGAGGTGGAGGCAGCCTGCTAACTGCTACACCCTGTTGTCTATGGTGAATTTGGCAGGCATCCTCTGGAGGGCCGAGACTTGGAGGGCCCCATCTTATTTTGAGTCTCCTGCAATGGGGCAGGTGGACCCTCTCGGCCTGTGGAGCTGGAGGTGATGGGGGTCACAGGCAGAGGGGCTTGGGATTGGCTGGGCACTCTCAGAGTCAACTAGGTGGATGGCCCTGGAGTGTCCAGTTGTTGGTCCTTGTCCCTAAGGGTGCCCAAGGGCCCCTGGCTGACTCCCTGAGGCACCTGGAGTCAGATTTAGGTGCCCTGACCCCCTCTCACATAGCCACTGGTGGATGCCATCAATGTCTATAGCAATGGAGTGCAACTCATGCAGCAGCACAGGCGCTATGTCCTGGACCAAGGTCTCCATGGCTGCCATCCTACCAGTTGGCTTCAGTGCGCCAGCATGCTGGCACTATTACCTCAGACCGAACGTGGAAGGAGTCCTCCATCATGCTTTGTAATCTGTGGAATGCAGCTGACAATCCTGCCTGATATACCCGTGTCTGTTGTGGCTGCTCCAATATCTGTGTTAAGACCGAGTCCACAGGCTCATCTGACTGGGACTCAGCAGAATCCTGGCCTCCAGCCTGCTGTGGACTAGAATCTGTGCTGTGCTCACCAGATTGTGACACAGAACCTGCTCTAGATCAAGGTCCCACTGTGGTGTGTGTCTCTGTGCTGGTGGGTGAGCACTGTGATGGGTCTTCCACAAGTGGGTTCTCAAGATCCTCATCCAAGGTGTCTTCGGGGCTGGAGATGAGGGGCTGGCTCCCAGTATCCCTGGGGCACTTGGCTGTGCTGCCTGTGAAGGAGAGTAGAGATGATTAGTGCATGGCAACAAACTCCAAGACATAACATTGCACTCACAGTCCTGCTGTCTGAAGGATCAGCTGGTGCAGGGTCCTCACTTAGGTGTGTGCTGCCAACCTCACCATCACTGCAGGCACGGTCCCGGTCCTCTCTGGCCAGGCGTACTGCACGCTCCTCACACTGGGTGAGGGCCCTGATCTCTGGCATCCAGTCACCAGTCTGGGGCTTCTCCCTCTTATTGCGGGCGAGCTTGGCCTGCCTAAAGACAATGGAGAGAGTGTGAGCAGGAAGCAAACCAAGGCAGATGATAAGGATGCCTGCCTTGTGTGGGTGCTGAGTGGAGCCATGTACGGGATGAGGACGCAAACTGCACAGGATATGAGGCCAGATGGAGATGTCAGGGTGTATATGGAAGAGTGAGCTGTGAGTGTCCCTTGTGCTGGTAGTGTGTGAGATACCTATGGACTGTCATCCTGTGAATATTTGAGGGGCTTTTGAGAGTGAGAGCTGAGGGGGATGAGAAGTTTGACTTACCTTGGCTGTGCAGATGAGATCATTCATCCATTTGCGGCACTGTATCGCTGTTCTGCTGCGGGTTGAGTTGGCACTCACCGCCACTGACACTTCCCCCCAAGCTGGGTTGATGACCTTGCTGGACCTCCGCAAGACATTCCAAGGGCAAGGAAGGTCATGGTGGGTCTCGCCAGCCTCCAAAAGGTGACCCAGCGAGGCGTCATTAAATTTGGGGGCTGCACTCTTCCTGCTTTTGGGGACCATCTCTTGACTGGAGTAACCCTGGGATGCAGACATTGAAAGATCTGTGTGCGGATGTGGTTTAAATATGGCACCTGGAGCAAGGATCCACTGAGGTCACAGCGGGGCGGGTGAATCACAGGCCGCCCATCGGCTGAACGACATGTTTGCAGCTGATGCATACTTAATAAGGCGAAAGGTAGACAATCAGCTGCGAAAACGCACCATTGCGGTCAGCAGGGGAGAGAGAAAGCCACTTTTCCCGCCCACCACCGCACTTAGTCCACGGAGAGGAAAATTCCTCCCAAAGTCTTTTTGGAGAGTCCGTTTAATAGTTTGAAGCTGACTCTATATTGATAACAGTTATGATTTTTATTTAAACATTAATGAGGCTTAATATATTACAGTATTCAAACAGTGAT
The DNA here is from genome assembly GCF_964194155.1 of Cetorhinus maximus. Taxonomy (NCBI): domain Eukaryota; kingdom Metazoa; phylum Chordata; class Chondrichthyes; order Lamniformes; family Cetorhinidae; genus Cetorhinus; species Cetorhinus maximus. The sequence continues at coordinate 99,821,650 of NC_135884.1, forward strand.
TTATAAAGAACACTTGCGAATGATAGTACTTGTTGCCCTTTGGTAGAAGGCATGGCCCATTCCTTGTACTACCTTCACATATACGCATCAACACCTCTCTGGTGTCCTTTTTGGCTCTTCTACTCTGAAAATGCCCCAAACCCATTAGGATATATACCAAACAATGGAACTGCAGAAGAATGCATCCAACTAAGGCACAGCCCAGTGCTATGGTCAGGTACAGGCTTTGGTCCTCCCTTAATGACTTTCTAGCCTTAGTACAAGCTTTCTCTTTGCTTGTTTCCTGTTTCCATGCTTGATGATGCAACTCAGAACCTTGAGGACAAGTTGAATGTCATGGACAGAATTTGTGTATTTTCTTATTATCCATGATTAATATGTTTTGTATGCGTGATATGTGTATTTTCTTACCATCAGAGTGGTTGACCCAATTTAAGTAATCCCAGAAGCAAGCCTTTTTGTAAGTTTTAAAATAAAGAAGATTATTCATTATCCGACACTTGCCCCCGAGGCTTAAACGCGCCGCCTCACTCACTCGACTCATATTCACCATCACTCACACAAAGACTAGATACAGATGAAGGGAAAAATACAATTACAATATATAATTGTCTCAGTCTCTCTTTCATGGCAAGCCTATAGCTTCTTAGATGAGCTGATGCTTTTAGCTGCAGTGCAGGTCTTGTAAGCAAAGGCTCCTCAGTAAACTGCAAGGCTTCTTGTAGTTGAATTTCCAGGAGGTTGGTTCTCAGATAAACTTGAAGCTGGAACAGGTTGTGGAAGTCCTCTTCCAACTTTCAAGTTATTGCTGTTTATTATCTTGGCTGTTTAGTTGACCACAGCTGGTTCGATGACTTTCTGATGGTCACTCTGGCCAGGATTTTCCCCTCAGCGATTTGTGGGCGGGGCCCGCTCACCGAGGAGAAAATGATGCGGGATGACGTCGGGAGGAATCCCCGACGTCATCCAGGTCCCTTTAAATTTTTAGGAAGGCGAGAGGACAGTGAAATCAGCTGTCCGCCCGCCGACCTGTCAATGGCCAATTAAGGCCATTGCCAGGCTAATTAAGATAATTAAAGACCTGCCCATCCAAGCTTAAGGCTGGCGGGCAGGCCAGGAGCCCCAGTGGGCTCCAGATTATTCATGAAACTTCACCCACTGGCAGGATGAAGTTTCATGTCCGTTATTTAAAAATTTAATAAACTTTATGTGTTTCTTATTATCATGTCCCATCTCATGTGACATTGTCACATGAGGGGGATGTGTTAATAATTTTAATATTTCTCTATTTTTTGACTTCTCTTATGCGTCACTAATCTCTCTGAGACAGGACTTTGTCTCAGGGAGCAGTGCGCTCTTTCGCACACACGTCAACTCTTTTCTTCTCCGCCGATGCTGCCAGACCTGCTGAGTTTTTCCAGGTAATTTTGTTTTTGTTTTGGATTTCCAGCATCCGCAGTAGTTTTTTGTTTTTATATCTGTGTGAATTTCCTAGATGGCTGTGAATGTCCAAATGTAATTAGTTATTTGTTTGAGCCTCAGGATTGTTTGGAGCTGATACTACCAAAAATCACATGGTTTACAGCGATCATTGTAATAGTCTGCTTTTTTGTTCAAAATTTTAAAAGTTTTATCTCAAAGTTCATAATATACTGGAGCATGACATGAGTTTTAACTGCAAATCTTTTTAGACAGTTCATTGGGATCGAAGATGACTTGCTTCCATTCCGGTTCAATGGGCTCTGAGATAGCTGGACAGTCCAAATCTAGATTTTAACAAGTCCCTCCCTATTTCTAACAGACGAGAAATAAATCTAAGGTAATAAACCTATAGATTAACAATCTCAATATTAAACTGCAATCTCACAAAGCTGACTGCTGCAAAGTAGAAAAAGGAATTATATTTGATTATATTCCAACAATTTACACAAGTTTGTGCATTCCCACATAGAAAGAAATAAGAAAAATGCTGTTGAATTCTCTAAGTCTCAGTCTGTTCTTTTCCTCTCCAGGCAAAAATAACTAGATTTTGCTATAACAAGGCCGCTTGTGATACCATAGCTGCCAGAAGACAGCAGACAGTCAAAAGCAGTTTATTTCTGCAGAATAGTAACTTTAGAGAAAAATACTTAATATTATTTAATTCCTGCAATGTCCAATTCTTCAAAATACTCTTGTGAGCCCATATTCTCACAGTCGCCAACATAAGGTGGGGTGAGGGGTTGACAGGGGGGAAATCTACCTCCAAACCCTCACACAATCTTATTTCTTATCGTTCTGCAGGGGGCCTATTAATTTAAGTCATTAGCCCTTTCACCAAGTATATACATTTCAAGCAGCAGATCATGATAGAGTCAAAGAAAATCATGGAGAAAATTTTCCCCATGTCGGGCAGGCTAAGCAGGAGTGGGCACAGGCCAGCGCGGACCCGATCGCCGTCCGCAATCGAGTCCGCGCCACCATTTTACACGGGCGGGCCAATTATGGCCCACCCAGGTATTTCTTGACTCCCGAGGATAGCAGGAGTAGGCGGGCAGCGGCGGGCATGCACAGACCTTCGGGTCCAATGGCGACCCGGTGGCCAGTTTAAGTGAAGGCCTGGCAGCCTTTGCAAGGCTGCTCACAATGGCCAGCAGAAGAGCTCAACAGAGGGCATACTGTGCATCACGCAAACCTGGAGGGTAGGCCAGCGGGGCAGGCCAGGCCAGAGGGTAGGCCAATGGTGCAGGCCAGGCCGGTGGGGCAGGGCAGCAGGGCAGGCCAGGCCAGAGGGCAGGCCAACGGTGCAGGCCAGGCCGGGGGGCAGGGCAGCAGGGCAGGCCAGGCCGGAGGGTAGGGCAGTGGGACAGTGTGCCCCCCGCTTCTCGGATGAGTGACTAGCTGCCCTCCTGGGGGAGGTGGCAATGCGGTGGGAGGTCCTTCTTCCGAGGGACAGGAGGCAGAGGCCTCCCCGCCTGACCAAACATACCTGGGAGGAGGTGGCCGAGAGTGTCAGCTCCCATGACGTGGTGCGGTGCACATGGGTCCAGTGCCGCAAAAGACTCAACAACCTCCTGCACTCGGGAAGGGTGAGCACCATGTTGGCTGAGGTCACTTAATGCAGCTGTCACCCTTTCCCCACAAGGCGCCTCCCCCCCCACCCCCAACAACTCTGAGTGCAGTTACAACATTGAATCCTTCATGGCATGTATCCCTCGCTGGGTGGGCCAGCAGATATTGCCCATGCCTAGTTCACTCTGAGAGGGTTGAGCTACGATGGGTTCTGCACCCGCAGCATGTGTGACACTGACACACAGAGTATAGAATGGGGGTGAAAGGCAAGAATCTGCACCTAGGCAGAGTGCTGGTACTGGGAAGCATGTCAAAGTCAGGGTGCTAACATGCTAGGAGGGGAGCTTCCAGGTGGCGGGGCACCAATCCATCTGCTGCTCTTTGCGCTCCATGTGCTTGTGCCTCCTTGCTTAACAAGGTTACAACATGTGGTGCCACGTGTGAAGGAGGCAGCATTTGGGCAAGGGTGGGGTGGTCAGCCCTGGCTTCTTTGGGAGAGTGTGCGGCAGCTGCGAAGAGCTGGAGTCCTGCAATGTCTCACTCTGGCTTGGGTGGCAGGGATGCGATGGGAATTCAGGTGCAGGCTGAACTAATCAATGCTCCTCTCTCCTTTTCAGGAGAAGACTGTGCACAATTCCGCAAAGCGGATGCAGACTGGCGGACACCTTTTGAGCAGCAGGCCATGGTTCTGGAGAGGCGCCATGCACCAGGTCCACCGGTGGCGGTGAGGCTGGGGTGCCACGGGGAGGTATGTTTGGCGAGCATTCAGGTCACCATGTGTGTCACAGAAGCCATGGCACTGCTGAATGCTCAGTGATTGAAGTTAGCAACATGGGTTGTCCATTGAGTATGGAAGGATGAGCGCATAATGATCCAGGGGAGCAGCATGCAAATTGACATTGTCTCCACTTTAACTAATCAAATGTCTTTTTTCTTCCTTTCAGCATCACCGGAGCAGGGCCAAGAGGAGGAGGCAGAGGGCCCATCTCTCACCCCAGAAGTCCCAGAGGAAATCCACTCACCAGCGTCACACCATCTCCTCCAGGCAGGCACCAGCGCAGATACTAGTGCCTCGGTGGGAATTAGATCTTCAGCTAGTGTCCCAGGGCACAGCGGTGAGGGCACTTCACACTTGCTCGAGGTGTGGGCAGAGACAGAGTGCCCAGGACGCCGGCAGTCGGAGGACTGCAAGGAACCAGGCACATGCTCGGTTCGTAGCTGATGATGTGCCTCTGGAGTCGTCCAAATGCTGGAAGCACAGCAGGGTGTGCGGGAGAATCTGGCGGAGATACATGAGGCTATGCCTGGCATGGTGCCCGTGTTTGAGGAGTCCACGCGGAGCATCACTGATGCAATGAGCCTCATGGCTGAGCGCCATGCTTCCTCCATAGAGAGAGTGGCGACTCTCGAGGAGAGGCTCTTTCAGGAGACCAATCAGGGCCTCCTGGCGTTGTGCTCAGACCTGCAAGCCCTCACAGCGGCATTGACCTCAGCTGGTCATTGCCCGTGTGGGAGATGGTTTGGGCACCAAGTATCCCAGCTCGATGCCCATCCATCTGTGGTGAGCAGGGAGGTCCGAAGCGACCTCACATCGGTGCAGCAGCTGCCTGTCGTCTCTGCGGGCTCCTCTCAAGTCGCTCTGGAGGAGAGAAGCAGCTCCTCCGCCCTCTGCCAGTGACCATGACATCCGATGAGGCTGCAGCGACTGGGGAGATGCCAGCTGTGGAACTGGCAATTCCCTCCCAGGCGGGGCCATCAAAGGCTCCACGGGCCAGTGGACGGTCGCCAAGGTCATCGAGGCCAACAGGACAGCACAGTGAGCAGGCTGTCTCAGATGCCAGTGCCAGCGAGGGGACAGCACCTAGACGTAGCACCTGTAAGCGTAAATTTAAGGCACTTAGGCACACCACGGGTTTCTCACTGGTGCTTTTATGTTGCCCCATATTTGTTCATTTAAGACTTTGTGTGATGTGCAACACCTTTTTTTATGGTGTCTGGAGTTACTTTTATAATCTCAATAAATTTTGACATGTTGCCATGCCTCAGGGTGATTCCTTACTTCTGCAGGTGGACGGGAAGCCATGATGTTATGAGTGAGTTGTTTGACATTGAGCTTTATTGACAAGGGCCTTAGTTAATGTTAGTATCCAGGCAGATATAGCACTCAGGTATCGAGTATGGAGCCTGTAGCCTGCAGCCCTGGCATGTGTTGAAGGTCCATCTGTGGTGGGCTAGCTGAAGGTTCTTTGGATTAAAGCCTCCTGGGTGTCCCTGCCTCCCTGCAGTATGCCCGGGTCAGCGTCTACCCCCTCAGCATTTCCCTGTGCGTGCTTATCCTCGGACTCACTACTGGACTCATCGTGTACAGTCGCAGCCACTGCGTCTACATCTTCCTCGTCCACTGTGTCGCCCCTTTCCAGCGCAAGATTGTGGAGAGCGCAGCATGCAACCACTATCAGCGACACATGATCTGGGGGGTACTGGAGTGTGTCCCCTGAGTGGTCCAGGCATCGGAAGCGCATCTTGAGAAGACCGATGGTTCTCTCCACCACAGCCCTTGTGGAGGTGTGGCTCCTATTGTACCGCTGCTCAGCCTCTGTTCTTGGATGGTGGAGAGGCGTCATGAGCCACCTTCTGAGGGGATAGCCCTTGTCACACAGCAGCCATCCATCCAGCCGGGCTGGAGCGTCTACGTATGTAAACATGGTGGAAGCTGCCTGGGTACCTTGCACAGGCTCGCAGAATCAGCATCCTGTGATCACACACTATCTGCACGTTCATGGAGTGGAAGCCCTTCCTGATGAAGGCACTGGGCTCACCTGCTGGAGCCTTGATGGCCACATGTGTACAGCCTATTGCACCCTGGACGTGGGGGAAACCAGCAATGGCCACGAAGCCTCTGGCTCGCTGTGCCTGACTTGCCTCGTCCCAGCGGTAGTGGATGAAGGTCAATGGACGTCTGAACAGAGCGTCTGTAACCTGCTTGACACAAGTGTGTACAGCTGATTGGGAGACACTGCAAAGATCACCCACCGACCCCTGGAAAGAGCAAGAGGTATAGATGTTGAGGGCAGCTGTGACCTTTAGCACCACTGGCATGAGGTGCCCACCCACACAGTTGGAGATGATCTCAGGGCCTATCACCTGACAGATGTAAGTAACTGTCTCCATTGAGAGACGGAGTCTCCTTTGGCACTGGACCTCAGACATATTGAAGTAGCTGCTTTGCCGCCTGTAAACCCTGGCAGCAGGATAGTGACATCTTCTGCTGCCCCTTCCGCCTTGGACTTCCTTTTGGCCATGGGCCCCTTGTGCCTATATCTCTCCTCCCAAAGGTGGCTCCCCTGGAGGCTGAATGTGGACTCCTGGCCTCCTCCCACTTCTGGCCCTCCCTTCCTCCTCAGAGGAGGTGCCTCCAGTGGAGAGTTCAGCCCCCATTCCCAGGGTAAGGGAAGGCTTCCTGAAACCTGCAGGCCCCAAAAAGGATCTTCACCAAAGAGTCCTGACCTAAAGGCTTTTACTCCTGTCCAAGCAGCTGGTATGAGTTTTGGAGTATTCCTGTTCACACAGGCAAGTGTCAGTAACTTTCACAATTAAATACCTGAAAGATAACATTCGCGACCCCACTCACTCCTCTTATCCCGCCCGTGGATGAGGTTTATACAAATATCTCCTACCCGCCTGCCCGTTCCTCCCTTGTGATGTCCTGAAGATCGCATGGGCCCTGAAAAATTGCAGACAGTTGTTGCCTCAAGGGCCTTAAGTAGCTGATTAATTAATGGCGGGCACGCATCTGAGAACATCGTGTGCCTGCCCACCTAAATACTGCGATGGCACATGGCAACATCAGGATGCTCACCCGATGTCACCGCGCATCATTTTATGTGTCGGCCTGGTTGGAGGGTGGGGGGGAGGGTGGGCCACACACACCAACTGGGGGGGGTGGGCCACTGGGGGGGTGGGCCAATTCTGGCCCATAATATATTGTGCAGAAAGCTATTGTTTACAATATCATTAATAAGTCATGGACTTAAAAGATTCTCCAGTTCTCCCTTTACCCTTATACATCTTGTGGATAATTCTTAATTAGCATTATTTCTCCCTCACCCTCACATATTTCAATCTATATTCCATGTCCCTCACCAATTCAACTTCAATTTCAATTCCTTTGGCAAGTAGCAGTAGGTTTAACCCTACCCAGATTGTTTCATTAATCAATGGAGCATATTTTAGTGTCTTGGTGATTTAAAAGTTGTTAAACTCTCCTGAACCACATTAATCGTTTCATGGGGCAGGATTTTCCTGTTGGCATGTGGGGGCAGGCATACATCCCGATGTCACCGCACGCCATCACGATATTTCACTGGGTGGACACGCGATGATCTCCGATGCGCACCCGCCATTAATTAATGAACCACTTAAGGCCCCTGAGGCGCCAATCGACGGTGATTGTTCGGCGCCCGTGCAATCTTCAGGTTGTCACACAGGCGCAACGGGCAGGTGGGTAGACCATATTTGTATAAACCTCATCCACGGCGGGGGATAAGAGGGATCAGTGGGGTCGCGAATGTGCTCAGTCAGATAGTTAATTTGGAAAGTAACTGATACTTGCCTGCGTGAGCAGAAATACTTCAAAACTCATACCAGCCGCTTGGACAGGACTCACAACCCTCAGGTCAGGACTCCACAATGAAGATCCTTTTTGGGGCCTGCAGGTTTTAGGAAGCCTTCCCTTAGCCTGGGAATGGGAGTTGTGCTCTCCACTGGTGGCACCTCCTCTGAGGAGGAAGGGAGGGCCAGAAGGGGGAGGAGGCTAGGTGTCCACATGCAGCCTCCAGGGGAGCCACCTTTGAGAGGAGAGGGGCAGGCACAAGGGGCACAGGGCCAAGAGGTAGACCAAGGTGAAAGGCGCGGCAGAAGACGCCACTATCCTGCTGCCAGGGTATACAGGTGGCGAAGCAGCTACCTCAATATGTCTGAGATCCAGTGCCAAAGGAGGTTCCGTCTCTCAATGGAGACAGTCAACTCTATCTGTCAGATGATAGACCCTGAAATCTCCGCAAACTGTGTGGATGGACACCCCTTACCAGTGGCTCTGAAGGTCACAGCTGCCTTCAACTTCTAAGCCTCTGGCTCTTTCCAGGGGTCGGTGGGTGATCTTTGCAGTGTCTCCCAATCAGCTGTACACACTTGTGTCAAGCAAGTGACAGATGCTCTGTTCAGACGTGCATTGACGTTCATCCACTTCCGCTGGGACGAGGCCAGCCAGACAGAGCGAGCCAGAGGCTTCGCGGCCATTGCTGGCTTCCCCCGCGTCCAGGGTGCTATAGACTGTACACATGTGGCCATCAAGGAGCCAGTGGGTGAGCCCGGTGCCTTCATCAACAGGAAGGGCTTCTGCTCCATGAACGTGCAGATAGTGTGTGATCACAGGATGCTGATTCTGCAAGTCTGTGCAAGGTATCCAGGCAGCTCCCACAATGCCTACATCCTCAGACACTCCCAGGTGCCGAAGATCTTCAGTGCTCCAGCCCAGCTGGATGGATGGCTGCTGTGTGACAAGGGCTATCCCCTCAGAAGGTGGCTCATGATGCCTCTCCGCCATCCAAGAACAGAAACTGAGCAGCGGTGCAATAGGAGACACGTCTCCACAAGGGCTGTGGTGGAGAGAACCTTTGGTCTTCTCAAGATGCGCTTTCAATGCCTGGACCGTTCAGGGGGTGCACTCCAGTACCCCCCAGATTGTGTGTCGGTGATAGTGGTTGCATGCTGCGCTCTCCACAATCTTGTGCTGAAAAGGGGGGATGCAGTGGACGAGGAAGACGTAGATGCAGTGGCTGCGGCTGCACACGATGAGTCCAGTAGTGAGCCTGAGGATGAGCACACACAGGAGAATGCTGAGGGAGTAGACGCTGACCTGGGCATACTCCAGAGAGGCAGGGACACCTGGGAGGCTTTAATCCAACAAACCTTCAGCAAGCACACCACAGATGGACCTCCAGCACAATCCTGTGCTGCAGGCTCCATATTCGATACCTGAGTGCTAAATCTGCCTGGATAGGAACATTAACTAAGGGCCTTGTCAATAAAGCTCAATGTGACACAACTCACTCATAACATCATGGGTAACCATCCACCTGCAGAGGAAAAGAGTCACCCTCAGCCATGGTCACATGTCTAAATTTAATAATATAACAAAATGAACTTAAGGAAACAAAATGACGAAAGGTGTTAAACGGCACACCAACTAATCATGACCTCATTGCGGGGCAAGACAAAAGCACCAGTGAGAAACCCGTGGTGTGCCTAAGGTGCCTTAAATTTATGCTTTTGGGTGCTATGTCTAGGGGATGTCCCCTTGCTGGTACTGGCATCTGAGACAGCCTGCACACTGTGCTGTCCTGAAGGCCTCGATGACCTTGGCGGCCGTCCTCTGGCCCGTGGAGCCTGTGCTGGCCCCGCCTGGGAGGGAACAGCCAGTTCCACAGCTGGCATCTCCCCAGTCGTCGCAGCCTCATCGGATGCAGCTGTCACTGGCAGAGGGGCAGAGGAGCTGCCGCCCTCATCCGGAGCGCCCTGAGAGGAGCCCGCAGAGACGACAGGCAGCTGCTGCACTGACATGAGGTAACTTCGGACCTCCCTGCTCACTGGAGATGGATGGGCACCGAGCTGGGATAATTGGTGCCCAAATCATCTCCTACACTGGCACTGACCAGCTAAGGTCAATGCCGACGTGAGAGCTTGCAGGTCCGAGTGCATCCCCAGGAAGCCCTGAGTGGTCTCCTGGAGGAGCTGCTCCACAAGAGTCGCCACTCTCCAAAGAGGGAGCATGGCCCTCGGCCATGAGGCTCATTGCATTGGCGATGATCCACGTAGACTCCTCCACCATGGACACCAAGCCAAGCATAGCCTCATGCGTCTCCCCCAGATCCTCCTGCACACCCTGCTGGACTTCCAGCATTTGCTGCCTCATGGATGACTCCAGAGGCACATCATCAGCCACCAACTGAGCATTGTCCTGGTCTCCAGCAATCCTCCGGCTGCTGATCTAATTCCCACTGAGGTGCTAGTATCTGCACTGGTGCCTGCCTGGCAGAGATGGTGTGACGCTGGTGAGTCCGTGAGAGGGGGCCCCTACTGCTCCTCCCGGCCCTGCTCCGCTGATGCTGAAAGGAAGAATAAGGGCATTTGATTAGTTAACATGGAGACAATGACAAAATGCATCCCTGTCCCCCAGGTCATTATGCGCTCATCCTTTCATAAAAAATGGTCAAGCCATGTTGTAGACTTCAATCACTGAACATTCAGCACTGCCGTGGCTGCTGGGACACTAACGGTGACCTCAGTGCACCCCAGCCTCACCGATACCGGTAGACCTGGGCACATGGCGCCTCTCCAGATCAAGGGCCTCCTGCTCGAACCTGAAAATGATAGTCAACTGGGCCGGCCCTCCGCCAGTCCTCAACCGCTCAGCGGCACTATGAGCATTCTTCTCCTGAAAAGGAGAGAAGAGCATTGATTAGTGCAACTTGAACCTAGAATCTCTTCGCTGCCGTCCCACCCCAACCAGAGTGGGTCATTGCAGGGCTCCAGTGCCTCCTCACCCTGCAGCTGCTGCACACTCACACAAAGATGCCAGGCCTGTACCCCCCACTTGGCCAAATGCAGCCTACATCACATTTGGCACCACACGGTCCAACCTTGCAAAGCAAGGAGGTACAAGCACGTGGAACGCAAAGGCCAGCAGATGGATCAGTGCCACCTGGAATCTCCCCTTTCAGCATGTCATCACCCTGACTTTGGAATGTCCTGGAGTTCCAGCACTGTGCCTAGGTGCAGCTCCTCCAGGTTGCCCCCAAAACAGTAATGTGGGTGTCACTGTACCACATGCTGTGGGTGCAGTACCCATCCCATCACCACCCTCTCAGGGTGACTTCGGCATGACCTATATCTGCTGGCCCACCCAGCGAAGGACACATGCTGTCAATGATTCAATGCAGTAACTGCACTCAGAGTTGGGAGTGGGGGGCGTTGCAGCCAGAGGGGAAAGCCTACCTGCTGGGTTAAGTGACCAATGCCAACCTGGTAATCACCCTTCCAGAGCACAAAAAGCCATTAAAACACTTGCAGCACTGGATCCAGGTGTATCACACCACGTCATGGGAGCTCACTATCTCCGCCACCTCCTCCCAGGCACATTTGATTATGTGGGGAAGCCTTCTCCTCTTGTCCCTGAGAACGAGCCTCCTTGAGGAGGGCAGCAGGGCAATCGTCTGACAAACAAGGGGCACAGTGCCCCCCTGCCCTACCCTCCTGCCTGGCCTGCTCACCAGCAGCACTCTGGGGACCCCTTCTGCTGACCATGTTTGACAGCCTTTGCAAGGCTGCAGGAGCACTCTTGAACAGGCCACGGGGTTGACATTGGACCTGGCAGTCATAGCAGCTCCACCGCCGCCCACTGACTTCCACTGTCCTCAGGAGTCGCATTTCATGCTGGACGGGCATTAATTGGCCTGCCCGTGTAAAATGGTGGCACGGACCTGGTCGCAGGCGGCGATCGGGTCCGCGCCCGCCCGCTCACGCGAAAATTCTGCCCATGGTGTGCTGTTTATTATTATTTACTTAGCAAATGCAAATCCCTGAAGCCAAGCAATAGCCTCCTCTTTTGTTACATTTAAGGTGATTAGTTTGCCATAATCCAGGAGTCCCAATTAACGGTCTAACGTTGTGAGTTCAAATCCCACAATGGTAACTGGTGGAATTTATACTCAATGAATTATTAAACTTGGAATTAAAAGTTATTCTCAGTATGGTGACCATGAAACTCCCATTTTGTTATAAAAGCCCATCTGGTTCACCAGTGTCCTTCAGTCTGACTTTTATGTGACTCCAGACCCATGGCAATGTGGTTGACTCTTAATTGGCCTCTGAAATGGTCCAGCAGGCCATTCAGTTGTACCAAACCACAAGGGAGAAAAGTTGGTTGTACCCCCACATAGTCCCGATGTCTCAGGTAGGAGCCAGGCCACCAAAGGCAGCTTGTATATTAAGGACACAAACATCTCTAAGAGAAAGCTATCAATTTACAACTCTCACCGACACTTCCCTGACTTTCATTATAATATTAGAAAAATACCATTCAGTGGTTTAATTTTCCCATTTCTATCTTGCATCCTAAGTGGTACATCAAATTAATTACTGCACTATCAAATTTATGAGCCCTGACGGAACTTTTCTGTCCAATACAATATTCTCAAAAATCCTCAAGGCAGAGCAAAGGTTCCCACTCGGTCCAAGTTATTAACACATTTTGTCTGATAATGTTTTTTTAGATTTTAGAGGGCCTTTTGTTTCCCAAAAATATCCCATTATATTGAGCCCAAGTCTCTTTTGGCATTTCAAAGTTATCCCAAATCCAAAGAACAGTATTGTTGGACTGTATTTCCTTGATTTGTTTGCCCTCCTCAAATGCTTACTTCACACTTCTCTGAATTGAATTCCATTTGCCATTTTTGCTCCCACTCAACCAAACAATTGATATGGGCCAGAATTTTTCGCTCGTTGGGCGGGCGCACGCCTGACCCAAACTAGCATAAAAATGATGTTGGGCGAGTGCCCCGACATCATCGTGCACTCACGCGATATTTCGGTCGGCAGGCATGTGCCAAAGGCCATTAAATGTAATTTTTCACTGACCATCTGACCTTATGGCTAGCGAGCAGGCGAAAAGGCCAAGCGGCCTTTGCATTTTTTAGGAAACCTTATCCACGAGCGGGATGAGGTTTCCAACAGCGGACAAAAATAAAATAAAAATTTTAACTTTTCATTAATAACATGTTCCTGCTCATGTGACATATGAGCGGACATGTTTTTTAACATTTTAAAATTATTTATTTTTTATTTTCATAAATCTTCACCTCCCTGAGGCAGCTCTGTGCCTCAGGGAGCTTTTCCTGTACGCACCCGCACGAATCCATGAAGTTCTCCATTCTCCCTCCTCCCCTCACCACACAGGCAGCACTGAGTGCTGCAATGCGTGTTTCACGCTGGACAGGCCTTAATTGGCCCGATTGCAGGCAGCAAGCGGCTTCCCGACCGCTCCCACCCACCCCCACCAAGCCCACCCGACGAGGGCAAAATCCTGGCCATGGAGTTGGCAGCTATCCTCTTCACTGTCAACTACATGAACGAATTTTTGTGTCACCGGAAAATTTCCCAATCATGCCTCCCACATATAAGTCCAAATCATTAATATATACAACAGACAGCAAGGGACCCAACACTGAACCCTGTGGAAAACCACTGAAACCGCTTTCCATTCATAAAAACATCCATCCCTTTGTTTCCTGTTGCTGAGCCAATTTTGGATCCAACTCGCCACCTTCCCTTGCATCCCATTATCTTCTTAAACCTCAGGGGCTGAATTTTGCCATTGGCGAGTTGGGGGTGGGGCCTGCTCACCGACATGTAAAATGACACAGGATGACGTTGGACGGAACCCCCAATGTCACCCCGCCCTATTTAAATTTTCAGGAAGGCGGGCAGACAGACAAATCAGCTGCGGGCCCGCCAACTTGTCAATGGCCAATTGAGGCCATTGACAGGATCATTAAAACAATTAAAAGACCTGCCCGTCCAACCTTAAGGTTGGCGGGCAGGTCAGGAGCCCCGGCGGGGAATAGAAAAAATATGAAACCTCATCCACCGGCGGGATGAGGTTTCATGTAGGGATTTAAAAAGTTGAATAAAGTTTTAGTGAAATTTATTAATATGTCACATCTCGTGTGACATTGTCACTTGAGGGGGACATGTTAAGGATTTTTTTTTTCTATTTTTAATGTTTATAAAACTGTCAGCGATTTCCCTGAGGCAGCACTTAGTCTCAGGGAGATGTGCGCTGTTTTGTGTGCATGCGTGAAAGAGTGTACTCTCGCATTTGAGGAATCCCCCCCCACTCCCCTGCCCGCAGAGGAAGCGTATAGCGCTTCCCACTGGACGTCACGCTGGGCAGGCCTTAATTGGCCCGCCCATTTAAAAAGGCGGCGGGGCCCACTTCTCCGGCGGGAACCGGCTCCCCACCTGCCAGAGATTGGGTCGGGCCCGCCTGCCCAACAGGCAGAAAATTCTGCCCCAGGTTAAGCTATTTGAAATGAGAAGGGAAAATTATTAAACCCAACTTCTAATTTTACATTAGATATAGAAGTCCTTCCAACTAGTTTTGAGGGTCAGCTTACATATTCCCCCTTCTTGAGCACTCTATCCCAGAAGATAACAAATGATTCTGAATGGGGTAAGGCTAAAGTCTTCAGTCCTAATTGTCACTATGCTATGATCTTTGATGTTTGCCAATATCTGTAGATAAGTTCTTAAATTCTTAAAAACTGATGGCTCTTTTGCTACACCATCAAAATCTATGTGGCCGACAAAACCATAGTCTCTTCTTTAAAAGAAAGGAAAAACACCCATTGTGGCTCTATTAAGAGCCCAAGAGTTTAATTTGTCAATTCATAATTTCCTTCAGCCCATGCAGGAACTTAAAATTTAATGATGGGACTAATATATAAATTTACATTTGGCAATGCAGAATTAGTTTGTGCGGTGTATTTTTAAAAAGCTGTAGGTTGAAAGGACTAATTTCTTTGTATGTTTATAAGATATTGTCAGGTGTAATTTTGTATAAATTTAAAATCACTTTCCCAATCAATAAAAGAACCATTTTTTTTAATTAACTTTAATACCTTTTAAAACTTGCACATTTTTCTTACCCTGAGGAATTGAAAATCCATTAAAACAGCAGGGATCAGTAGTAATATCATTATTAACTATTTAAAAAGTCCCCATCAGGGAAGACAGCATTTTAGATTAAACGTCAATTGTTTTTTATCTTTTAGCATTTTTTAAAGAGGTTTGCAAATCCAAGATTTTCTAGTACAACCAAAACAATCAATCATGCATGAACACCTGAGATGTCCCAATATCTCAACAGAAACCATTAAATGTTTAAAAACTCAAAACTGCTCATTTTTTTTTGTGAAAGTCTTAAGTTCGGAATTAGGAACCTTCATATAATTTAAAACAATAACTATATTATGAATTGTGCTGTGGCCAAAATAAAAGCCTGGTTTGCACAGTTTAATAAATTAGTTAACCTCAAAGATACCAATTTAATTCAGGCCAATTTAGAACAAATAAAATATGCCAAAATAACACGTGCTTACAAAACAAAGCAAATTACATCATCTTTCTCGTTCTATCTTCAAGTGGTCTTCCAAATGACATCAAAATATTGAATGTAACTGAAGGAAAAATGGGATTTCACATTGAATCAAAGGGCAGAATTTTACCAGCACCATAGCAGTGGGAACGGGGGTTGGGTTGGAAAGATGCTGTGGGTCCGCCTCGGGGCAGCTCCCTGACATCATATACCGTTGAGGAATTGTACAAGGTGCAGGCAGTGCAATAAGTTAATGGTTGAGAGATCAGTAGCGAGTAAGTAATTAAAGCTGTTAAACAGCCAATTGTCTGGAACTTCAAGTGTATTTTCGAGTGTTGTGAAGGGCACGTGGGTTTCTTGGAGGCTCTCCATCGCGATTTGTGTGGCATTGTGGCAACGGGCATTGTTTACAGCTTTCTGCTGAGACAGGCAAGGGCTGTCAAGTTTGTGACCTTGCAGAGGGTGAGTCCAAACTTTTAAGTGTTGTTGTTAAAAGGATGGATCCCAGTTCCACAGCAGCCACTGGAGGCAGGACAAGGTTCTTGAGCGGCTCAGTGGAGTTTCTTTTGCCTATGAGGTCAATGCTTTCAGAGTTTGAATCCTTCAGTGAGGAGGAGAGTAGCACAGAGATGGGAACGCCACCACATGGAACGGCAGTTCAGTGGCCAGGGGAGTTCCAGCAGGTTGAAGAAGCCATTGGGCATGGATGAAGAGGGTGCATGGGGGTAACAGGGTAGCTTCTTGGTTGCAGAAGATACTATCCAGATCAAAAGATGTACCTTCAAAGGCTCAGCTTCATCAAGATGTCCAAACATCAATGTCTGTGAGAACTTTGTGTCTCTAGGGAGACGTTGATGGAGCTGTGCGGAATGCTGGAGCAGAAGCTGAGGCCACTGGAAATTGGCAGACACACAATGCCTGTAGCGTTAAAGGTGATGGTGGCGCTTAGCATTTTCATCCATGGTTCATTCCAGGGATCAATACTGCCATGCCTCCTCCTTTCTTTCCATCCCTATCTTTCCTGAATAACTTTTAGCCAGGAATATTAAGTTCCCAATCATGCCCTTCTTCAAGTTAGGTTTCTGTACTTGCCACTTTATCATAGTCCCATGTGGCAACCTGAACCTGCAGCTCACAAACCTTATTTACCATGCCCTATGCATTTATGCACTCTGAACCCATCTTAGATTGCTTTGAATTTGCCCCCATTTGAACTCTGCTAAGTACTGATCTGCTATATATAAATCTATTGTGAACTACAGAACCTGAGGCTATATTATCAATCAGAATAAAAAAGTTCAATCAATGTTTGATGTTTTCTAATGATAATTAGATATATCGAGACATGGTTTAAAATAACAATTTTAATGTAATTTGAAATTTAGCATTGTACAAAATGCCACAAGTTCATTTGCTCCAACAAGTCACATTCTGCACCAATACATTAAAACATTCAGTAACCAGTGGATAAAAAACAGGATGTTTGCTGGAATAATCCAGGAACTGAAATATTTTTAAAATCATGCTGAAGTGGTTAACCATTTGGTACAGCAAGGAAAAATGGGCACAACAGTGCCAAAAATGTTTTAATAGACAAATCACGAAACAATAGCATGCCAACATTTTTACACAGAAAAATAAATAATTGGTAGCTAATGTCACCACTATTTATATTTGGAAATACTGTAATTCTGTATTAGATGTAATGATGTTAGCTGTTCTTTCTGTCTTTAGAAAGGTAAAAGACAGCTATTATTCTTCAAAGAAAAGGCTTGAACTTTTCTGTCAGAAAATAACTGGTTGACTGGTTTTGCATCCTTATAAAGCAACATTACCTTATTCAAAAAAGTGGTTGTGTGAATAATGAACTATCATCCAGGGTAACAGATCTCAGATGGGAAAGGAACAAAACTCAGACACAATATGATAAATAGAATTGATTTTGTTCTACTGCTGTAAGTCAAGTCAAATGAAAGGTCTCAAATATTAAAAATAAATCTACTCCAGATTATTTAGAAACCCAGCTATAATCTTACTTCCAAATACTCTGTGCTTACTCAGAAAACGATTCCCTTTCATCTCTTGAATAATGATCTGTGTAACTGGTACAGTTCTGTGTGAATGATAGAAAATCCCAGGGAGAAACCTGGGTTTGCACCCAAGGTCTTGAAATGGAGGAGACTTAAAAGTAACCAAATTCTGCTGAATATTTATAGACCTCCATTGAGCTATAAGTGAACAGCCGAAGCAGAGAGGCTGTTTGCATTTTGATTCCTTTCTATCGTTAATGACATGTATGTGATTCAAAAGGTACTGTGAACTTAAACCACATGAGCAATACACTCATGGGTAAAGAGGTAGAGAGAATAAAGCACGTGCAAGATTATACAAAACTTTTCTGCTGAATTTTGCCTACCTCAGGTTATCATTGAAAACCTTTGCAATTTAAGTTGGTACATACTCTTCCTATTGATAAATCTTGACCTGCAATTAAATTACAAAGAATTCTGCAACAGAAAATACAGGCCCAACATTTATAGGAATGGTGACATTGTGGCTTTTTTATTGGCCTAGTTATCCAGGACTAGTGAGCTGGGACATGAATTCAAATCCCACTACAGGTAGCTGAGAAATTTATATGCAGTTAATTAAATAAATCTGGAATAAAATGCGAGTCTCACCAGTTATGATCATGTAATTATTGGATTGTTGTAAAAACCCAGCTGATTCAATATAGCTTTTTAGGGAAGGGAATCTGCCATCCTCATCCAGTCTACTCTATACCTGAGTCCAGGCCCCTAGCAATGTGGTGACTCTTAACTGCCATTTAGAATGGCTTAGCAAGCCACCCAATTGTGTCGAACTGCCAGAGAAATGTCGAAAAAGAATATAACTGAGCAGACCACCTAGCATTGATCTAGCCACTGAAAGAAAGCACATAATCCTCTTTACTAACAGCGGAGCACTTGTGCCAAAATTGGGAGAACAGCCCCACAGACTAGTCAAGCAACAACCTGGCATAATCATGCTCAGAGAATCATACCTTACAATGTCACAGACACCATCATCACCATCCCTGGGCATGTCCTGTACCACTAGCAGGACAGACTCAGCAGAGGTGACGACACAGTAGTATAGAGACCCTGATAGTCCTCAATAGTAACTCCAGATTCCATGTAGCCTCATGGCATCAGATTAAACATGAGCAAGGAAAACCCCAATGCCTTCCCTCAACTAATGAATAAGTACTCCTCCATGTTGAGCATCACTTAGTGAAAGCGCTGAAGGTACCAAGCGCGCAGAATGTACACTGGGTGGAGAACTTCAATGCCCAAGAAAGGACAAATATTGACCAAGCTGGCCGAGCCCTGAGGGACATAATAGATTGGGCCTGTGGTAGGTGGTGAGGGTACAAACAAGAGGGAAAAATCTACTTGACCTTGTCTTCATCAATCTACCTATTGCGGATACATCCGTCCATGATGGCATTGGTGGTGCTGACCACTGCACAGTCCTTGTGCAGGTGAAGTCTGTCTTCACACTAAGGATGCCTGCCATTGTGTTGTGTGGCACTACCATCATGCTAAATGATCTAGATTCAGAACAGATCCTGCAGCTCAAAACTGGGCATTCATGAGGCACTGTGGGCCATCAGCAGTATAACAGCTGTATACCACCTCAATCTGTAACCTCATGGCCCAGCACATCCCTCACTGTATCAGTATCATGAAGCCAGGGGGAACAATCCTGGTTCAATGAGAGGCGTAGAACAGCATGCCAGGAACAGCAACAATAACTGACGAGAGGAAGACACTCTATGATCATCCGCATTCTACATGGGATAGTCCGGCCCATGAGTGCAAAAGACAAGGCTGAAGCATTTGCAACCATTTTCAGTCAGAAGTGACAGGAGGATAATTTATTTCATCCTGCTCCTGAGGTCCTCATATATATACATGATCTACAGTTTGCAGACACCTGCAGTCTCCTGGTCCTGTCTGCACCAGATTTATAAGCCACCCATGATCTCTGCAATTCTGTATACAAGAAACTCGGCCTGTCCTTGAATGTTGCCAAAACAAAAGTCATATATCAATCCAGAGCTGGTCAACCAAATATTTCACCTCCTATATATATTGAAGGAGTGACTCATGAATATGTTGAGCACTTCCCATACCTTGGCAGCTATCTCTCTCAAAAGGCCACCATTGATGAGGAGATCCAAAATTGGATCAGCTGTGCCAGCTCAGCCTTCTACAAACTATGGCAGTGAGTGTTTGACAACAAAGACCTGTGCAAGTCAACAAAGTTCCTAATGTGCAGAGCAGTTGGTGTCACCACACTCCTGTACTGCAGTGAGACCTGGTCTGTGTATCAGCAACACAGAAGAGCACTAGAGAAATTCCATCATCAATGCCTCCACTGCATCCTTCGGATTCAATGGGAGGACCATCGAACAAACGCTTCTTGAAGCCAGCTCCACAAGCATTCAGGCAAAAGTCCTGCAAAATCAACTTCAATGGACCAGGCATTCAACTATGATGGAATCCACGGTTTCAAAGTTTCTATTTTTTAGGATGGAAAATTACTGAAAACGGAAACTGAGAAAGGAAACTTACACTCCCACTTTCTAAGGAAATTAAAACTGAAACTGCGATTGAAAACCAAAGCTTCTAGGGAAACTGAACCTGGTTGAAAACATAAAAGGACACAGATCAATCCAAGCTCAGTAGTTGTAGTTGATGAGCTCAGTGGTACAGCGCAGGCAGGCTGAAGAAGACAGAGGCTAGATCTAGAAGCTGAGAATAAGCAAATATACAGTTGCTGTGGCTGTTTCTATTACTTGAAGATAACATTGGTAGATCTATGGCATCCAGACTGAGTTGAGGGGGTTCTGCACACGTATGCCATTTTTGGTGAAGACCGTGCCTGTGGAGCTTGGGTTGATTGTGCGCTGCTCTCAGTGGGCATCAGGCTGAATCCTAGGAAAAGAGGAGCAGAAATTCTTTGCGAAGAAGACAGAATTTTGAAGGACTTTGTGGCTGAGATTGATGACATATATTGAGTGGACTCTCAAGCCAATCCGTTAGATGTCTTAGTTGCATGTGTCATTTAATGTGTAATTTATAGTTTATAATTGACCACCATTTGCACGTTAACTCATGTTTAACTTATGTTGATTCTGGATTTTAGAGTATAGGAGGTTACCGACCCTGTGGCCCTGAATTGCATAAAGCAGTTCTGGAAGAGTGAGTGAGGAGGTTACCTAAGATAGTATATAGCAATTGCTTTGCTTGAATCCTGCATAATAAAAATTCTTCTATTTAAACATGGAATTTTGTAGCTTCGTTCTTTTAGAGAGTAACTGAAATTTTGGATTTAAAAAAATAGTTACTGCTCTCTACTGAGATTCTAACACAACTTTCAAATGGCCACCATCCTTGAAGAGGACAAACAAAACACTTCAAAGACTCGCTGAAGCTCACCTGAAGCATGGTAGCTTCATTAATGACTCATTCAGAATGGCAACAACTTGCCTATCAAGCTGCATTACACTTTGAGTCACAATAAATTAAATTAAATACAATAGTGATGACAGGAAGTAAGATGTGTTGCTGCTGCAGCATGTGGGTGCTGCAGGAAACCAAGGTGATCCAGAGTGAACAGATATGTAGTAAGTGTTTGCAGCTCGAGGGACTTTGAATCTGAGCTAAGGAGCTGGAGTCCCAGCTGCAGACATTGCGCCACATCAGGGAGGGGCCAAGTTACCTGGACACTTTGCTCCAGGAGGCAGTCACAGCCCTCAGATTAGGTCATTCAAATTTGGTCTATGATCAGGGACAGGAGGGTGTCACTGCAGGTGAAGCAGGTTTGAGGACCCAGGGGGTAGCGCTCGAGGAGCCTCAGCCCCTGCAACTGTCCAAATGCTACAAGGTTCTTGCTGTGTGGACGAGAGCAGAGAGTGCAGGGAGGATGAGCGAACTGACCACGGCACCATGAGCCATTCAAGTGGGGGTAGGAAATAGGAACGTGATAGTGGTAGGGGACAGTATAATTAGGAAGATAGATACTGTTCTCTGCAGCCATGACCATGAGCCCTGAAGGCTGTGTTGCCTGCCCGGTGCCAGGGATAAGGACCGGGGAGGAACTTGGAGTGGGAGGGGAGGGATCCAGTGTCATCATCCACATTGGTACCAATGACATTGATAGGACCAGAAAGGAGGTTCTGCTGGCTGAAAGAATTTGAAAATTAGGAGTTAAATTAGGAAGCAGAACTTCCAAGGTAATAACCTTGGGATTGCTACCTGAGCCACCGGCAAACTGGCATAGGATAAATAAAGTCAAGGAATTAAATGCATGGCTGAAAGATTGGTGTGGGAGGAAGGGCTTTTAGTTCATGGGGCACCAGCACCAGAAGGGAGCTGTTCCAATGGAATGGGCTTCACTTGAACCATGCTGGGACCAGTGTCCTGGCGAATCGAATAACTAGTGCTGTAGAGAGAGCTTTAAACTAAATAGAAGGGGTTGGGGGGGGATGGGTTCTGGAGAGGGCATATGTATGCTTACAAAGCAAAAGGATATGGCAGCATTGCAGGGCAGCTATTTAGGTAATGATACCAGAGTGTGACAGGAAGGGATAGTGTACAAACATAAAAACAGGCAGCAAATAGGGTCAAAGGGGGAAAAATGGGAAAAAGGCAAAATTAATGGCTCTTTATTTAAATGCATGTAGTATTTGGAACAAAATAAATTAATTAATGGCACAAATAGAGGTTAATGGGTACAATCTTATAGCCATTATGGAGACATGGTTATAAGGAGATCAAAGGTGGGAACTAAATATTCAGGGGTATGTGACTTTTCGAAAGGACAGGCAGGAAAGAAAGGATGCTAGGGTAGCTTTGCTAGTGCAAGATGAATAAGTACGATAGCAGGAAATGATCTTGAATCACAGAATCACAGGATTGTTACAGTGGAGAAGGAGGCCATTCAACCCATCATGTCTGCACTGGCTCTGTGAGCATTTTAACAGTGTCAGTCTCCTGTCTTTTCCCCGTAACCCTGGAAGATATAGAATCCATATTGGTGGAGGTAAGAAATAACAAGGGGAAAAAGACACTGGTGGAAGTAGTCTATAAGCCCTCTAACAGTAGCTACACTGTAGGATAGAGAATAAATCAGGAGATAATAAGGGGATGTAAAAAAGGCAGTATATTAATTATGGGTGACTTTAATATTCATGTAGATTGGGAAAATCAAATTTCCAGAGGTAGCCACGAGTAAGAATTCATAGAGTGTATTCAGGACAGTTTCCCAGAACAATATGTTGTGGATCCAACCAGGGATCAAGCTATTTTGGATCTGGTAATATGTAATGAGGCAGTTTTAATAAATGATCTCAGAGTAAACGATCCCCTAGGAAACAGTGACCATAACATGGTTGAATTTAGCATTCAATTTGAGAGTGAGAAACTTGGGTCGGAAACAACTGTAATAAACTTAAATAAGGGTAATTACAAAGGAATGAGGGCAGAGTGGAATGGAGTGGACTGGGAAAGGAATTTAGCAGAAAAGACGGTTGATGAACAATGGCAGGCATTTTAGAAAATAGTTCGTGACTCACGACAAAGATATGCCCCAGTGAGGAAGAAGGATTCTAGGAAGGGGATAAACCAACCATGATTAACCAAGGAAGTTAAGGATAGTATCAAAATCAAAGAAAAAAAACATATAATGTGGCAATGATTATTGGTAAACCAGAGGATGGGAAAGTTTTAAAATCCAACAAAAGATGACCAAAAAATAAAGAGGATGAAAATAAACTTTGAGGGTAAATTAGCAAGTAATATAAAAATTGACAGTAAGAGCTTCCTCACATATATAAAAAGGAAGAGAGAGGCCAAAGTGAACAAAGGCCCCTTAGAAAATGAGACTGGGTAAATAATAATGGGGAACAGGAAATGGCAGAGGAGCTGAATAAATATTTTGCTTCAGTCTTCATGGTAGAAGACACTAATAGCATTCCAAAATACTAAATAATCAAGGGGCAAAAGGTGAGGTGGGGGGGTGGTAGGGAGAAAATAAATACAATAGCTATCATTAGAGAAAAAGTACTAAGGAAACTACTGGGGCTAAATGCCAATAAGTCCCCTGGACCTGATGGGTTGCATCCTAGGATATTAAAGGAAGTAGCCACATAGATTCCAAGAATCCTTAGATTCTGGAAAAGTCCCAGAAGATTGGAAAACTGCCAATGTAATGCCCTTTTTCAAAAAGGGAGGGAGTCGGGTAACTATAGGCCAGTTAGCTTAACATCCTTCATTGGGAAAATGTTAGAGTTTGTTATAAAGTGTGTAACTGCAGAGCATTTAGAAATGCATAATATAATCAAGCAAAGTCAGCATGGCTTCATGAAGGGAAAATCATGCCTGACAAATTTATTAGAATTCTTTGAGGTGGTAACAAGTGGGATAGATTAAGTGGAACCAGTAGATGTAATATATTTGGATTTCCAAAGAGCATTCAATAAGGTACTGCACTAAGGCTACTTAACAAGATAGGAGCCCATGGTGTCAGGGGTAGTATTATAGCATGGATAGAGGATTGGCTAACTAATAGAAGACAGAGAGTTGGGATAAGGGGGGCATTTTCAGGATGGCAACCTGTAACTAGTGGAGTGCCACAGGGATCAGTGCTGGGGCCACAATTATTTACAATATATATTAATGACTTGGATGAGGGAAGCGAATGTGCTATCACCAAGTTGCACAAGATAACACAAAAATAGATGGGAAGATAAGTGGTGAAGATGACACAAAGAGTCTACAGAGGGGTTTAGACAGGTTAAGTGAATGGGCAAAAACTTGGCAGATGGAATATAATGTGGGAAAATGTGAGGTTATGCACTATGGCAGAAAGAATAGAGGAGCTGAATATTATTTAAATAGAGGAATACTGCAGAAAGCTGCAGCACAGAGGGGTTTGGGAGTCCCCGTGCATGAATCCCAAAATGCTAAAATACAAGCTCAGCAGGTAATAGGGAAGGCAAATGGAATGTTGGTCTTCATTTCAAAGGAAATAGAGTATAAAGATAGGGAAGTCTTGCTAAAACTATAGTTAGACTACACCTAGAATACTATGAACAGTTTTGTCTTATCTAAGGAAAGATATACTGGCATTGGAGGCAGCCCAGAGATGATTCATTAGGTTGATCCTGGGAATAGAGGGATTTTCCCATGAGGAGAGGTTGAGTAGGTTGGGCCTGTACTCATTGGAGTTTAGAAGAATGAGAGGCGGCCTTATTGAAACATGTAAGATTCTTAGGGGGCTTGACAGCTTAGATGCTGAGAGGCTGTTTGCCCTTGTGGGAGAGTCTAGGACCAGAGGGCATAATCTCAGAGTAAGGGGTCACCCATTTAAGACAGAAATGAAGAGGAATTTCTTCTCTCAGAGGGTAGTGAATCTGTGGAATTCTTTGCCGCAGAGGTCCTGTAGAGGCTCGGTCATTAACTATATTCAAGGCTGAGATAGACAGATTTTTAATCAGTTAGGGAATCAAGGGTTACGGGGAAAAGGCAGGAAAGTGGAGTTGAGGATTATCAGATCAGCCGTGATCTCATTCAATGGTGGAGCAGATTCCTAGGCCGAATGGCCTACTTCTACCCCTACGTCTTATGGTCTCGCAATATCTAAATGATGAAGCAAAGCAGCGACAAAGAAGGAAAGAAAAGGAAACAAATCCTGCATTCCAGGCCCCACTATTTTGTGAGACGTCCTGCCCCCTCTATGTGCCCAAAGAACTGTGGATCAATAATCAGTCTGTTCAGTTACATGAAATTTCATAGCAGAAGCTCACAGCCCTGAGTAGACATTATCCTTGAATCAAGGGACAATTGACGACAAGATCCTCATTATCAGACTTCAATCAATTCGATTCTCTACACATGATATCAAAAAATGGCTGACCATACTGGATAAAGCAAAGGCTATGGGCCCTGGCAACACCCCAGCTGTTGTGCTGAAGATTTGTGCTCCAAAACTAGCCACACCTCTAGCCAAGCTGTTCAAGTACAGCTACAATACTGGAATCTATGCGACAATATTGAAAATTGCCCAGGTCCCATCCTCAAAAAGCAGGACAAATGCAATCTGGACAATTACTACCTACCAGTCCACTTTCGATCATCAGCAAAATAATGGAAGGTGTCATTGGCAGTGCTATCAAGTGGCACTACACATCATGGCCTGCTCACCGATGTCCAGTTTGTGTTCCATCAGGGCCACTCAATCAAGACCTCATTATGATTTGGTCCAAACATGAAAAAAAAAGAGCTGAGTTCCAGAGATGAGGTTAGAGTGACTACATTTGACTTAAAGGCAGCATTTTACCTAGCATGGCATCAAGGAGCCCTAGTGAAATTGGCACCAGCGAAATCAGGGGGAAGACTCTTGACTGGCTGGAGTCATACCTAGCACAAAGGGAGATAGATGTCATTACTGAAGGCCAATCATCTCAGCCTCAGAACATCACTGCTGGAGTTCCTCAGGTAAAATATTGTTTTGTGGTGTTTTAAATGGGTATTAGAGAATGCTGCTTAGATGGTCCAAATATATTATGGGGCCATCGTTTAATTTGCCTTTAATTTGGGTCTGAGCCCAGCACAAAGCAGATGAACCTCATTCTGAGAACCACAAGGTGTCTTTGGGCTGCATTTTGACCTACAAAGCCTCAATGCCAACCCTCCATCTTTGTCCTGGAGACTCCAAGAATTAAAGCCACAGCTGTGAGCATCCCAGAAGAAAAATCATAATGGCATTAAAAAGAATTGTATGCTTCTTTTAAATTTTCTTTGAACACAGTTTTTTATTAGTGACAAAAATAGTGGAAATGGGCCAAAAAAGGCAATTTGACTGGGTGCAGTGGTTACATGTGGGAGGTCAAATGATGAATTATACAGGAATTTGTCCAACCTGAGCTGGCAACCCTCTGTCAATGTCCGATGTGCAATAGCAGTGAAGATCATGTTAGCTTTTTAAATTAAGTGTGTGATTGCACAAGCATTGACATTGCTGCAGCTACCTTGTCCTATTGGTTCTTATTCATGCATGAGCATGAGCAATATGTGTTGGCAAGTTAGATGACCACAAAACCTGACTGTTCTCACCTAACATCCACTTACATGCACTTTAAGCAGGGCCCAATGGAAAGAAACAAGACTGAGGCCCCTTTCCCAGCACTGAGGCAAATCGTAGGATCACTAAATGCTGCCATGGCTGACATCAGCTAATGCAGCATTGGCTGGAATGCCCCTGTTATGTACTGTAGGGTTCAATACTTTGAAGTATTTAGACTTGACCTTGTTTGTGCTGAGCTATGCAATAAAAATCTCCTTACTCACATTATAAATGCTGAAAGAATTTTCCCTGAGGAGTAATAGAGGCAAAACGTAAATCCTGGCCCAGTTCTGAATGGTCAGTTTCCAAACCCACGACCTCAACCACCTAGATGCGCAAGGGCTGCAGATGCATGGGAGCACCGCCACCTGCAAGCTCCCTTCCAAGCCACACACCATCCTGACTTGGAACTATATCGTCGTTCCTTCACTGTTGCTGGGTCAAAATCCTGGAACTCCCTCCCTAACAGCACTGTGGATGTACCTACACCACAGGGACTGCAGCGATTCAAGAGAGCAGCTCACCACCACCTTCTCAAGGGAAATTAGGGATGGGCAATAAATGCTGGCCTAGCCTGAGATGCCCAACGCCTGTGAATGAATAAAAAAAAAATTTGCTGTCAATCAAAAACATTTCAGACTGGTGTATCCAGCTTGAAATGTGTATCCAGTATCTGTAGCAATAAGCGAGAGTCCAGACAGCTGTGTTTCCTGCCTGTTGCCAGTGTTTGGGACATCTGCTCAGGGCTGGAGAGGAACTTACAGTGGGAGGGGGAGGATCCAATTGTCATGGTCCACGTAGGTACCAACAACTTAGGCAAGATGACGAAGGACAAAGGCATAGTCAGTTTGAGGAGCCAGGCACCAAATTAAGAAGCAGAACCTCAAAGGTAATAATTTCCTGAGCCACATGACAAATAAGATTAGAGAAATGAACACGTGGCTCAAAGGCTGTTATTGGCGAAGTGGGTTCTGTTTCATAGGGCACTAGCACCAGTACTGCGATGGTCTACACCTGAATCTTTCTGGGGCTGGCATTCTAGCAAGCCACATAACTAGGGAAGCAGAGGAGTTTTAAACTAAATAGTGGGGGCAGGGGATCAAATTTGGGAAGATGTGGTAAATCAAAGAGTAAAGACAAGGCAAGAAAGTAAGGTACTAATACGGGAAATGGAAATCAGAGTATGATAGGAAGGGACAGAGAGTACAAATCGAAGAGTAAATCAGCAGATAAGGCTAGATGTTACAAAAATAAATAAAGGACAAAACTAAAGACTGAATGAACGCAGCATTTGAAACAAAATAGATGAACTGAGAGTGCAAATAGAAATAAAGATGACCTGATAGCCATTACAGAGACATAACTACAGAATGACATAGATTGGGACCTGAATGCTGAAGGGTACATTAGAGAGGACAGGAATGTAGGAGAAGGTGGAGGGATTACTCTGTTAATTAATGGTGGTATTAGCACATTAGAAAGGGATGGCCTGAGTTCAGGAAACTAGGATGTAGAAGTGGTTTGGGTTGAGATGAGAAATAATAAAGGCAAGAAGTCACTTGTGGGAGTGGTATAAAGGCCCCATAATTGTAACTACACGGTAGGACAGAGTATAAAAGAAAAGGTAATGGGAAAGTATGGTTGCTAAATTTGCTGAAAACACAAAAATAGGTAGAAAACTAAGCTGTGAAGGGGACACAAGGAGGCTACAAAAGGACATAGATGGGTTAAGTGAATGGGAAAAGATCTGGTAAATGGAGTATAATGTGAGAAAATTTGAAATTGTGCATTTTGGCCGGAAGAATAAAAAAGAAGCATATTATCTAAATGATGAGGGATTGCAGAGCTCTGAGATTCAGTGGGATCTGGGTGTCCTAGTGCATGAATCACAAAAGGCTAGCATGCAGGTACAGCAGGTAATTAGGAAAGCAAATAGAATGTTATTGTTTATTGTGAGGAGAATTTAATAAAAATGTAGGGAGGCTATACTTCATTTATACAGGGCATTAGTGAGACAGGGTACTGGGTGTTGTATGATATTGTTATGTGCCTGCATGCCATTCTAATGTAAAGGCAGAGCAACGGTCAACATGGGACTGGCGAATAGCAGCACCCACAGTATGATGCATAGAGTCACATGAGTCAGGATTTTAAGCGTCGGCGAGCGGGGGCAATGCCCGCTCACCGACGGGTAAAATGATGCACGGTGACGTCGGGGGGAACTCCCAACATCACCGCACCCCATTTAAATTTTCAGGAAGGCAGGGGCACAGCGAAATCAGTTGCTCGCCCGCCGACCTGCCAATGGCCAATTGAGGCCATTGACAGAGTCAATTATGTAATTAAAGGACCTGCCTGTCCAACCTTAAGGTTGGTGGGCAGGCCAGGAGCCCCGGCGCGAACTAGAAAAAGCATGAAACCTCTTCCACGGGCGGGATGAGGTTTCATGTAGGGTTTAAAAAATTTTAATAAAGTTTTTGTGACAATTTTGGACATGTCCCAACTCATGTGACATTGTCACATGAGGGGATATGTTATGGAAATTTTACTTTTCTATTTTTAGATTTTGTACATTTTGAACCAATCTCCCTGAGGCTGCACAGAGCCTCAGGGAGATGAGTGCGTTCTTTTGTGCACATGTGTGAAAGAGCGCACTCTAGATTTTGGGAATCCAACCCCCCCACCACCCGCACAGGGAGCGCATAGCGCTTCTGTGCGGACATCATGCTGGATGGGCCTTCATTGGCGCTCCCACGTGTGTTAATGTTGATTTGAAAACATTCTTGTGAAACACCTTGCATTGGACATTGCACTACAGTGCAGGCATTGTATAAATGCTGTTGTTGCTGACTGGTACCTGTTGCCTTGTGAGTTCTTGCTGAAATAAGAGTGGGAAACTTGAGATAACCCCATGGAAGCAAGAGACAGAAATTTGCAAAGAGGGTCAAGCCCTCTGAAGTATGACAAAACAAACATTTTTATATCTCTGTAGATTAGGGCAGATAAGCCATGAAGTGGTGAGACTCATGCTTGCTGCCATGCAGGCTGAGATGCTAGCATCATGGCTGTGGATCTTAGTGCTCAAAGGAACATGCAGGTTCTCACAAAGTCAATCTGTCTACAGGTTACAGTTTAGCATTGGCTTCATGAATTTCCAGTTAGGGCCTCTTATCCTTGGTGATGTTTTGTTACTAATGCGGTGTAAGTCTCTTTCCAGTATTATCTTTGTTTCATTATCTGCTGACGAACCCTTAATGTATTCACAAGCTTATAGTTCAATGAGAGTCATATTTGCCACCCTCAGTAATTCATTCCTTGAACTGTGTTTGTTTCTCTTTAAATAGCTGTGCAGATTTAAATTGATTTTTCTCTCAGATTCTTCTATTACTTCCCACAGTCTCAACCCATTAATATTTCATATTCGCCAGCTGTCTTATTTCCGCGGGTGACTTTACACAAATTTACAGAAAGGATCAGCTAATCCTACTCTACCTAAATAAATGACGCCTGAAACCATTCATTTCCATTCTGATTCAGGTCACCAAACACTGTAATTCATTTTTAAAAGTCATACCCTCCTTAATGATAAATTATGTTGCACTAATTGTACTGAGAGGCAATGGTGTTAAGGCTTCACAGTATGTATCAGGCATGATGCATTTGTTTGATTTGCACTGTGCACTTGAACTAACATCTTCTGTTTAAATAGAGTCAGCTGACATTGTGGACATTGTCGACAACATCACAAACTTGCTATAAAAAGTTGTGTCCATCAGTGACTTTGCAGAAACTGGGACACAAACTATTGGCCTCAGATACCACAATGCTTAATGGCTTTTTGGTCGTAAACAGAATCTTAGAGGACAAGGGTAAAGATATAACAATAAACCTGTACTGGCTAGCTCACAATTAGAATTCTGTGTGCTGTTTTGGTTATTGCCAATACAGAAAGAGTATTGAAACAATAGAGAATGTTGCACCACTGGTGGTTGTGACATCAGCTGCTGAGACCCAAAGCTCTGGAATCCCTTCCCAAAACCTTTCCATCTTGCTACCTTCCTCTGCTACTTTAAGACGCTCCTTAAAACCTACTTTGCCCACCAAGTTTTTGGTCATCTGATTCCAGAGATGGGAGTCAATAATCATAAGCAGAGACTCCCCTTGGAAAAGGCTATGAGAAGATTTAATTGGTGTTCCTGAAATCCTGAAGGGTTTTGAAGGAATGGGTATTGAAGAAAATATTATTTCCTTTGGTTGGGGAATCAATGAGGGATTATCACAGAATCACAGAATCATAGAATCACACAGTGCAGAAGAAGCCCTTCGGCCCATCTAGTCTGCACCGACACGTGAGAAACACCTGACCTACCTACCTAATCCCATTTACCAGCACTTGGCCCATAGCCTTGAATGTTATGACGTGCCAAGTGTTCATCCAGGTACTTTTTAAAGGGTGTGAGGCAACCCGCCTCCACCACCCTCCCAGGCAGTGCATTCCAGACCGTCACCACCCTCTGGGTAAAAAAGTTTTTCCTCACATCCCCCCTAAACCCCCTGACCCTCACTTTAAACTTATGTCCCCTTGTGACTGACTCTTCAACTAAGGGGAAGAGCTGCTCCCTATCCACCCTGTCCATGCCCCTCATAATCTTGTACACCTCGATCAGGTCGCCCCTTAGTCTTCTCTGCTCCAACGAAAACAACCCAAGTCTATCCAACCTCTCTTCATAACTTAAATGTTTCATCCCAGGCAACATCCTGGTGAATCTCCTCTGCACCCCCTCCAGTGCAATCACATCCTTCCTATAATGTGACGACCAAAACTGCACACAGTACTCCAGCTGTGGCCTCACCAAGGTTCTCTACAACTCCAACATGACCTCCCTACTTTTGTAATCTATACCTTGATTGATAAAGGCAAGTGTCCTTTTTCACCACCCCACTAACATGCCCCTCCGTCTTCAGAGACCTATGGACACACATGCCAAGGTCCCTTTGTTCCTCAGAACTTCCTAGTGTCATGCCATTCATTGACTACTTCCTTGTCAAATTACTTCCAAAGTGTATCACCTCACACATTTCAGGTTTAAATTCCATCTGCCACTTATCTGCCCATTTGACTATCCCGTCTATATCTTTCTGTAGCCCAAGACACTCAACCTTACTTTTAACCACCCGGCCAATCTTTGTGTCATCTGCAAACTTACTAATCCTACCCCACACATAGTCATCTATGTCGTTTATATAAATGACAAATAATAGGGGACCCAGCACAGATCCCTGTGGTACGCCACTGGACACTGGCTTCCAGTCACTAAAGCATCCTTCTGTCATCACCCTGTCTCCTACAACTAAGCCAATTTTGAATCCACCTTATCAAATTACCCTGTATCCCAAGTGCATTTGCCTTCTTTGACAAGGTCCCACATGGGAGACTTATAAAGGCTTTGCTGAAATCCATAAAAACTACATCAACTGCACTACCCTCGTCTACACACCTGGTCACCTCCTCAAAAAATTCAATCAAATTTGTTAGGCATGACCTCCTTCTGACAAAGCCATGCTGACTATCCCTGATCAAACCTTGCCTCTCCAAGTGGAGATAGATTCTCTCCTTCAGAATTTTCTCCAATAGTTTCCCGACCACTGACGTGAGACTCACTGGCCTGTAGTTCCCTGGCTTATCTCTACAACCCTTCTTAAATAGCGGAACCACATTAGCTGTTCTCCAGTCTTCTGACACCTCCCCCGTGGCCAGAGAGGAATTAAAAATTTGGGTCAAAGCCCCTCCAGTCTCCTCCCTTGCCTCCCTCATCAGTCTGGGACACAAATCATCTGGACCTGGAGATTTGTCCACTTTTAAGCCTGTCAACACCTCCAATACCTTGTCACTCCCTATATCAATCTGCTCAAGAACCTCGCAGTCTCTCTCCCCGAGTTCGATACCTTCATCCTCATTCTCTTGGGTGAAAACGGATGTGAAGTATTCGTTCAACATTCTACCGATGTCCTCTGGCTCCACCCATAGATTGCCCCCTTGGTCCCTTATGGGCCCTACTCTTTCCCTGGTTATCCTCTTCCCATTGATATACTTATAGAATATCTTGGGATTTTCCCTACTTTTACAGCCAGAGCTTTCTCATATCCCCTTTTTGCTCTCCTAATTGCTTTCTTAAGCTCCACCCTGCACTGTCTGTACTCCACTAATGCCTCCGCTGATTTGCTTCCCTTGTACCTGCTAAAAGCCTCTCTTTTCCTTCTCATCGTAACCTGAATATCTCTGGTCATCCATGGTTCTCTGGGCTTGTTACTCTTTTCTATCACCCTAGAGGGAACATGCTGAGCCTCACCCTAGGGGGAACATGCTGAGCCTGTACCCTCCCCATTTCCTTTTTGAACGCCCCCCACTGCTCCTCTGTAGATTTCCCCACAAGTAACTGTTCCCAGTCTACCTTGGCCAGATCCTGCCTTATTTTACTAAAATCCACTCTCCCCCAATCCAAAACAATTTTTTACAACTTGAAGGTAAAATTATCACAAAAATGTGAAGAGAGAAATTTCTTCATGTGCCACAGGAGGGGTTGAATAGAGACCTTTGCATATTTTGGAGGAACACTGAATAAATATTTGAAGCAATTGAAGATAAAAGGCTATAGAGAGAAATCATAGAAAGAGAGTTAATTATAGATTGCTCCTGCAAAGAACAGCTACAGACACAACAAACTGAATGGCTTCATCCAGTTCTATGCTTTGGCTCATGCCAACTTAGAGAAGATGGGAATGACAATGTTTCAGAGCATCAATGATAGATATTTAACAGCCGTATCATGTTTGTGAACAGGAAGTATCCAAATCCATAACTCCTGAAAGCACAATTCTCCTTTTCTGTACATACTTTCCCTATTGCATGATTACTGCATACTATATAGAAGCAACTAAATTTGCAGCGTGAAGGGTTTACATATGTTTATTTCCTTTCTTCACATTACACTAGGCACCATTCGTCAGCCAGTGACCCACATCCTGGCCTCTGTAGATGGTGATCTGTAATTGGCCTGGCCTGGACCCCAGCCCTTATGGTGGTTTAACTGTTACTGGTAAATTTACTAAGAGCAAACAAAAAGTCTCACCCATCAATTTTTGCACAATGTTAAGGCCTATTAACAATTTA
Organism: Cetorhinus maximus; assembly: GCF_964194155.1. Lineage (NCBI taxonomy): Eukaryota > Metazoa > Chordata > Chondrichthyes > Lamniformes > Cetorhinidae > Cetorhinus > Cetorhinus maximus. The sequence continues at coordinate 99,855,261 of NC_135884.1, forward strand.
CATGGCCAATGGAAAAAGAAGTATGCATTGTGACTCATCATTCAGAATGAGTCCCTGTGAACACAATGAAAATGGCATCAAACATGAACACTGCCAAAACAATGGCACAACTATATTAACAAAAGGTAACTTCTAGGGGGTTAACTTGCCCCAAAAATGGGCACAGGGATCATGATGCAATATTAACCTCTGCCCGTCGATTGTAATGCAGGAAGGAAACCAACTTCATGCTTCCTGCTTATTTCCATGATTGCTGTGTGCAGCCAACACTTTCCATGCTGTTCATTGGTTTCATGCTGGGGGTCCAATATTGTGAAGGTCAAGTTCTAAAGCTAGCCTACATCTCTTAAAGAGGAGGTCCATTGTGGCTGCTAATGGTGCTGAGATCATTTTGAATATTGTGCTGTGGGAGAATTAACAAAGGCAGACCACAGGAGACATCATGCACCAAGGTTTTCGGACTCTGCACTGGAGGTCTTGGTAGAAGATATGGAAAGAAGAAGAAACATCCTGTATCTCAGGGTGGCCAGCTGCCTTCCAGACACATGCTCACAAGGTAGTGAGAAGAGATAGCAGCAGAGGTCAAAGCCAGGCGTGTAGCCTCAAGGACCAGGGTGCATTGCAGGAAGAAGTTCAATGATCTCACACAAGTTTCCAAGGCCAGTGAATGCATCTTCAAATGCCATATCTTGCTAACTGCACCACAAGCCTCATTCACTGCTCAATTCAACAAATCCACATCACTCAGACACAATCTCTATCAATCAGGACTCATATTTAACATGCATATGTTTCACCTTACCCTCATGTACCCATGGCACTGCTGCAAGCCTCACACCCACATCTCAAGCTTGCACGTGTTGGCAGCTATCCAACCATGCCAGCTAAATCATCCAAACATATTGCACAACACTCACTTACACACTTTCCTCTTTCTTGTATGGAAAAGAACCCAAACACATGGCATTGCAGCAACAGCCAGAATAAATAATCCAGTAACTAACATGCAAGTAGCTCAAAAAGCACGAGAGGGAAGGAATACCTTCATTTAACTCTGTGTCTAGCTTTGCCAAAGGAGGCTGAAGTTGCAAAATAGCAACACTGGTGTCAAATCAGCGTTATACACTGATTGACGTCATGCAGGACCTGGGAGCGGGGAGCGCACAGGATGCTAATCACTGGGTTCTGTGCCTTTTGGGGGAGTCGGGATTCGGGCAGCACTGCCCCTCTTTCAAGTGGCCACTTCACGCCTCAGTGCTCACAAACAAGTGCGCCACCGTTTTGTTTCGCTCTGGGATAAAGTTCCAGCACTTGAGATCCAATTGTCCCGAAGTGAGAGCCTAGGTGTGTGAGGCCATTTGTTTTGACAGCCAGGGTGCATTCTGGGTGATGTAGTCTGCGCCCACCCTTGGCCGTGCCCTCACCCACCTGTGCAGGTGCCGGCCCACTAAAAGACTATATGTGCTATTTTCAGAGCATGCTCTCCCTCATGGGTGATTGAAATATCTTCACCCGGGCTTGGCAGACTGAAGATGTGGTAAGGCTTGTAAGTTTTTAAGTTTCTTATTTCCCTACTGTACAATTTCCTCTGATTTATTACAATGGTTTTAGCATTGTTCTAGATGTTTTATTCGTGCATGACAGGTTACACATAACTAGTAGACCATTGCCGTTGGGCCATTACTCTTTTATTTCTCTCCTGCTCTCACGTTACCGTATTTATCTGATTAATTGCTAATAGACCAAGTTCTTAATTACTACTATAAGTCATGTTGATAATTGCTGTACTGTGAGCTTATTCTTAATTACTAGCTTTCAATATCATTTATCAAATCATTTTCTCTGTTTTAACTACTAAGTCAAACACCATTGCTAATATATGTGTGATATACATGGAATGCCCTTAGCAACTATACTTCAAGTTCAATTATCTAATTTCCTTCTAAATTACTTTTTTATTTAATCTGACATATGGAAACACACACACACACACACACCGGCTGCTCATTGCGGGGACAAACACACACCCTCCCCCTCCTCCTTCTTCCCCAAAACCTATCCACACACTGGGCCAGGAGAGGAGGAAAACCCAAGCAACCCACTTTCAATACCCACTTTCATATGAATTCCACCAAGGTCAGCTCGGAGTGTGCACCACCAGAGACGAATGCAGGGTTGGTGTTAGTTAAACCCAACTCCTTAGCTCGGCCCCAGTTCCCACCCCCGCTCCCTGGTGATCAAGACTTGGGGCTTAGTCTGTCTTTCTCTAGCTTGGCTTCTTCAGTGAAAAGGTAAAAAAATATTTTATTAGTTAGCTCTGCTGCTTGGCACTTTTTAATGATCATCTTTATTAATTATTCATTTTTTTAAATTATCAATTTATTGCTTTGATTTAGTTTTTTTCTAAGCAAGTTGTATATGTTTTCTTCATATCTTGATTTTTTAAAAAATTCATTTTTAATGTTGTGCCAAACCAGATATCAGGCAGCTGCTGCGAGGTTTCTTGCTGAAGGGGGAATGAGAGGCTCAGAAGAAATCTGATTGCTTTTTGAGGGCTGGCAGAAGCGGTTATTTTTGCTCCAATAGAAACGGGAAGTGTTGGAAATGCTCAGCATGTCTGGCGGCATCTGTGTAGAGAGAAACAGAGGTCAGTGACCCTTCATCAGAACTAGTGCAGATCGTGGACATGAAGCATTGACTCTGTTTCTCTTTCCACAAATTGGCCTACTGAACATTTCGTACATTTTCTGTTTATATTTCAGATTTCCATCTGCAGTACTTAACTCTCCCAGTATTTGCTCCATGCTGGACATTTGTAAGTGTGGTTAGTTTCAATTTAACAAGAGAAACTATTTATCACTTAACGCAAAGTGTAATTTTTCTGTTAACAAAGCGCCCTTGTGGATACAAATAGCACTTTATTGCAGGTGAATTTGTTGGTGCTAATTTACTGGAAGAGTTTGCCATTTTTAAATTTGGAAGTGAAACCAGGAGTCATGTGCCAATAGAATACATTCAAGATTTTCTCATTTGTGCATGGGATTGTTATTTGAAGCTCTTGTGAATTTAAAGTCTTTTGGATGTTCTGCCCGAATGTTGCATAGGGCCAGGTTAGGGTTAGGGTTAGGGTTAGGATTAGGGTTAGGTTCAAAGAAGCGAAGCTTGTTGCATAATATGAATGACCAAATGTGTATAATTGTCTTACAAAGCCATGGTTGTAAAGTATATCATACTGAAGCCTGGGCTTTCAAGGGGCTTTATAAATACAGGAATGGAATACAAAAGCCAAGAAGTTTTGCTAAGCTGACATAAAACAGTTCGGCCTCACTGTGACTATGGTTCCCAATTCTGGGCTCCTAAAGGATGTGAAGGGGAGGGTTACGGTTATACGAACTAGGTGCAGGAGTAGGCCACTCAGTCCTGCAAGACTGCTCTGCTATTCAATAAGATCATGGCTGATCTGATTGTAACTTCCCACCTACTCCCAATAACCTTTCACCCCCTTGTTAATCAAGAATCTATCCAACTCTGCCTTAAAAATATCCAAAGACCCTGCTTCCACTGCCTTTTGAGGAAGAGAGTTCCAAAGACTCATGACCCCCTGAGAGAAAAGATTTCTCCTCATCTCTGTTTTAAATGAGCGACCCCTTACTTTTAAACCGTGACCCCTAGTTCTAGATTCTCTCACAAGAGAAAACATCCTCTCCACATCCATCCTGTCAAGACTCCCCAGATTCTTAAAGATTTCAATCTAGTCATTTCATACTCTTCAAAGCTGTGGATATCAGCCTAACATGTGCAACCTTTCTTCATAAGACAACTTGCCCATTCTTGGTATTAGCCTAGTAAACCATCTCTGAACTGCTTCTAACGCATTTACATCTTTCCTTAAATAAGGAGACCAATACTGTACACATTACGCCAGATGTGATCTCACCAGTGCCCTGTACAACTGAAGAATAACCTCCCTACATTTGCATTCAATTCCCCTTGCAATAAATGATAACATTCTATTAGCTTCCCTAATTACCTGCTGTATCTGCATACTAACCTTTTGTGATTCATGCACTAGGACACCCAGATCCCTCTGAATCTCAGAGCTCTACAATCTCTCACCAATTAAATAATATCTTCTTTTTTATCCTTCCTGCCAAAATGGACAATTTCACATTTACCCACATTGTACTCCATTTGCCAGGTCTTAATCTATCTATGTCAAGGTGAGGAGGGGGAAGTAAAGGACCCGGAAGCAGGAGAAGCACTAGGGCCCATGATTTCTCTCCCTGGCCCTGTCGTCAAGATATTCCTGCTCTGCCAGCAGTCATTAGGTGCACATGCGGAAACCCCTTTACTGCTAACTTTTTCTGCTGAAGGAAGTGTGTGTGTATGCCATGGTCGTCATTTTTACAGTTTAAGAGGTTTCATAGCACCCAAAAAGCATGTACTACAGAGCCCAACTTCGCCCCCTGGTGTCCTTAACTCACTTTGAAATTGCACTGAAGAGCAGCAATTAATAAGGGAGCCAATACGGATTATCAGGGTCTTTGATTTGTGGCAGATGCTCCTTTATTCTTATTATATAATCAGTTTAGGAATAGTTTAACCTCTGAGGGTTGCGATAACCTGCATCATCTTAGCGGCCTTCCTAGGAATCTTTTTTCTCACTCCTGCATCCAAATTTGAGAGGAACAAAGGACTGAAAGTTACCATTGTCATCCTTTAGATTGGCTCCAGTGTTCAACAACTGACTTCCCCACCCTCTCATGGTAGATTGGAAGCTAGATGTGCTGCAAAGTAGAAATTTGCACTCTGGGTTTAGAATTGTTTCCTTAGTTTTATTTATTCTTTTGTTGGGAGATTTAATCAGTGATGTGGAAATGGACTCTGCAAAGGGACATAGATAGGTTAAGTGAGTGAACAAAATTTTGGCAGGTGGAGTATAATGTGGGAAAATGTGAATGTGTCCAGTTTGGCAGGAAGAATAGAAAAGCAGTGTATTATTTAAATAGAGAGAGATTGCAGGACTCTGAGGTACAGGGGGATCTGAGCGCATGAATCATAAAAAATTAGTATGCAGGTACAGCAAGTGATTAGGAAGACAAATGGGATGTTGTTGTTTATTGCAAGGGAACTGGAATATAAAATTAGAGATGAAAGCAAAATACTGCAGATCCTGGAAATCTGAAATAAAAACAGAAAATGCTGGAAAAATTCAGCAGGTCTGGTAGCATGTGTGGAGAGAGAAACAGAGGTAACGTTTTGAGTCCATATGAGCTGGTCTCTCTTCACCGCTCCACTGGCCAAGCTGCTGCCATTCCCATCTTTTGGAATATCCCATGGCAGTGAGAAAATGTTGAACTTCATTTTCTAATGCCTTCCATAACTATTTAACCGGCCCATCTACAGATTAGCAATGAATGCTGTCAAGATGTACTGGAAGTCCACATTGTACAATTACTCAGAATGTGAGCATTATTTACCTTTCAGATGATACATTCAACCGAGGCCATGTCTGGCCTCTCAGGTGGCCAAAAAAGGCCTCTTGGTCCTATTTCTGAAGAAGAACCAGAGAGTTTTCCCTGATGTCCTGGAAAATGTTTATCCTTCAACCAACACCACTAAAAGAGATAACTTGATCATTTTCAGGTAGTTATTTGTGGGAGTTTTCTGTGCTCAAATTGGCTGCTGCATTTCCTACTTTACAACAGTGATTGCACTTGGAAAGTACTTCATTGTTCGTAATGTCCTTGGGGATGTCCTGAGGTTGTAAAAGGCACCAGTCTTTCTTTCTTCTTTTACCTGGGATCTCCCTAGAGCAGCAAATCTCTCGCCTACTCCCAGAGCTGAAGTACAGACAAGACAGCATTAAGTCTATCCCCCACCTCCACACCCAGGGTACTCTAGTGTTGCTATCCATTGGATGGCGGCAGCTTAGCTTCAAGGGCCTCCCTCTGCAGCAACTCCAAAACAGCTTCATTTTAAAGGAGCAGTTGACATTCTGCAACTTGCTCTGCTCATATGCTCCCGAGGCCAACTTTAAGAGCAAGTAGGAGGTCTCTAAGGAATCCCTGAACACCCTCTCCCCAAACCCAAATGCTCCCAATACAATTATATAAATGAGATGATGTCACATTATGGTGCAAGGTGAACTGAGTGCTTTTTTTTCTTTATTCTTTCATGGATGTTGGTTGTTAGCAAGTCCAGCATTTGATGCCCATCCCTATTTACACTTGAACTGCGTGGTTTCTAGGGCCATTTCAGAGGGCAGTTAAGAGTCGGTACATTGCTGGGGTCTGGAGACACCTGGAGTCACGTGTAGGCCTGGTAAGGATGGCAGATTTCCTTCCCCTCAAGTACATTAGTGGCCCAGATGGTTTTTACAACAGCCAATTGTTTCATGGTCACATCACTGAGACTAGCTTTTGTTACGACCGAGATGGAAGGACTGTGCACGAATTATCCAAGCCCAACTGCTCTGCAGGCCGTACCGTTAATTTAAATATTTGATTTTGTAACCAAAATGGCCAATTGTGTACCTATACCTCTAGTATCCAAAAGAAAATAGACTCTGACCCCCAGGCTTCTTTCAAAAACTTAGAATGATTAATTTATTGTAAAACAAAACTTCTTTTAAATAAGTTTCAAGTACTGGTTAACACACAATTGTAATCGGGAAGTATAACTATCTATCTCTTCCTAAAGAATTCCCGCAGCACACACACATACACACACAAACAAACAAAGGACAAACAGATAAAGTTTCTCTGCAGAGATGGGCTTTTGAGGATGAGCGTAAAAAAAAAGGATAAAGTCCACAGGGTCTCGATGCTGTCGGCCTGGAGTTCCCTCGTATGAAGACGGACCACATGGTCCCAATGGCTGTCTGGAAGTTCTCACTAACTGGTTTCAGCTTTGCAGGCACAGATGCAGACTAGTTACACTCAGATGAAGGTTCTCTGGCTACAAGTTGATAGCCACACACGATTTTAGGGAAGGTAGAGAGAGGGATCCAGCTAGGGTAGCCTTCCTTCCTCAGCTTGTTCCCCAACAAGTCTGCCTTCAAAACAAGCAGGTTCACAATTTAAGTATTTTTCCTCTCACCCATGTGATTTCCAGCAAGTTACCAACCTTCCTTTTTCAGTTTTTCCCCCCTCATCAATTAAAGTGATTGCATTTCGAAACAAACAGCCAGATCTTCCTCCAGTACCATCAAGGTCTAGTGATTTCTTGGAAGAGGCCTGCATGCTGACAGTTCCAAGGTGACCTTCTTTCAAAACAAAACCCAGAGCAGAATCCAAATGTCGAGATCATGCCAAGTCCTTCCATTTTGTAAAAGAAAAATTTAGTCTTGAGAAATATGGCTCTAACACTTTCAACCCCAGATTTAATTAACTGAACTCAAGTTCCAACTACTGCTATGGTGGGATTTGAACCTGTGTCCCCCTGGATTACCATTATATCACTGCCTCCCCCAGGAATCTACGCAGAAAACCCAAGGAGCAGCAGTCCCATATTCTGATGCTGATGTACCACATTATCGGCCTATAAAACAGTGTCTGTTGGAACAGAGAGAAAAGAGAAGAAAATCCAGAAAGAGAGAGGAGTAGGGGGGAAACGTAGGAATACATATTTTTTTAAAAGTTGGGTTTACACCAGCGTGACTCAGCTGTCTCTGGAAGGGGCTCTCATTTGCACCAATACCAACAGCAATCGCAACATGGTAGCACTGAAAGGGAAGCATAACAGACTGGCAAGAATAGAACAGGACATTCAGAAAGCGAAACCAAAGGAATAAAACGCAAACATGGCAAACTCTCAAACAGTTAGAATCTTTACCACAAAAGACAACTCTCACAAATACTTATGTAACTGAATTTATTCTAAAAATGCAACAAATATCTTACGTATACATAAGAGTAAATGCAACATAAATGCCAAAAATACAATCAACAGGAGAATATTAACTAAAATTAATAATAATACAGCAGGCCACTCAATAATACAACAGCATCATTATTTCCATTGTCTTACCATATTAGACCTAGTTCCCTTCTCAGTACTTTACACACTTCCAGAAAATGTTTCAATTTTATAATTTGTTCTGTGGTTTATTATTAATAGCAAATTATTACAATGCAAATATATTTAACGGGAAAATATTTCTTGTTACCCAAGCGTTTCTCGGCATCATATAGTGCATTTGTCATATAGTCTAAAAATCCATTTATTTATATACAAAATGCTAGAATCTCAATACAAAATGCTTAACTTGACAGTGCTGCATTTCACCATGCCAGGTTCTTACACTAGCCATTAGGATGTAAATTATTGATCTCTGAATCTTCCTGAGTGAAGTTAAGAACACACACATAAAAGACATTGTTATAGACACAGACTATTATAGTATTCACCTTTTAAGTGCTGATAAAGCTCATTCCCTCTCCACGATCCATGGATTCCGTCCTCTCTCTAATAGGACATGTGATCCTCAGACAAGATTCTGGCCCAGGTCACAAGTCACCTGCAGCGCTCATGCCTCCTTCAGTTATCCTCTCAGGGCCGGAAACTAGACATAAGATTGCCTTGGGCAATCAGATTCAAACCTGCCTGCCCTTTATTAAAAATACACATAGAAAAAACATAACATTTTAAAATGTGTCTCCACTTCTCTTATGATGTATGCACAGTGTTCAGAAGATAGATAAACTCCCTCTCTGTATTATCTGACCTACTGGCTTGTTTAATTCCCACTGCTATGAACAATAAAATTGATTCTTTTTGTGGTATTCGTTCAAATGGACTGTCAGTTTTCTTTTCGCCTTTTCCTTGAAGATGATGACATTATCATGAAGAATGAGCAAGATCCTGCTGACAGTTTCCTGCTGTGGGACTATCCAGTCCCAGCTGTGCAGATTAAGAAGCCTTTTGATTCCTTTATCATGCCAATGCAAATGATTTTCATTTTCATTGGCACCTCTTCCCCACACTAGAGTTATGAAAAATAGAGTCATAAGAGAGCGCAGGAAATCATCATGTCTGAGTCGCATAGCAGGAAATCAGCTTTGAATACTGGCCTGGAGAAGTAAAGGGCGATTCCACAATCTCATGCTGCCAGCAAGGGGGCTGCGCTTGCAGGCAACATAACCAAGAGAATCAGGGCTATGATACTGCTGGCTACACTCCTAGTGAATACAACTTCCCAAAGAGACTGCGAGATTGCAATTAGCAGCCCTGTAGTTTCACCCATTGCAAATGTTCAGAATGCAACAATTTGAAGGGGAAATATCAAACTACAGAACATGAATTGAATCAACCAGCCTCACATCTGGTAACCAGTTCCGAGCAATGGTTATTTCTTTTCCATTTTCATTCGGGTTGCCAACTGTGATTAAATGTATCCCTGGAGATTTCATCACATGACTTACTGCCATGCTCCAGCTATTAGTCGGCCAACACATCCATCCTTGTGACGCACTGCCTTCCTACGCCAATTGGAAATCAAAAAGACTCATTAGCCAACTGATGAGGCTCAACTGTTAGCCAAGCAGTCTTTTTTCCCCCCCATTTTCAATGTTTTCATATCTGGTAAAGAGAATTGTTCAAAGAAAATTTTTTAAAAACTATCCTTTTCAATGTCCCGATGATTTTTCTCCAGGATTGCACACTGCAGTGTCCTGGAGATTGACCTTCAATTCCTGGAGACTCCAGGCCAATCCTGGAGGGTTGGCAACTCCAATTTTCATGCACTAAATTCACTTTAAAATGAATCCTTCTGGACAGTGGCCATTTTTGGCTGTGTAGACCGTGTTAGCTGCATTCTTGATGGTGTTAAGCCACTTGCTGCTGATTGATGAAACACTGCTGCAGCACACCGCCACTTTCTCAATTAGGGATGGGCAATAAATGCCAGCCTTATCAGCAATGTCCAAATCTCATAAATGAATTAAAAAAAACTAAAACGGTTTATTAATTTGGAGGTTTCATTGTTAATCTTTATTTGTGTTTAAACCCAGGAGGGTGTATTTTAACATCCATCTGGTTAAAGGCAGGGGAGGGGGTCAGGGGCAAGGAACTTAAAGCTCATGCAGTGTTAAGCAGCAATTTGTGTAACACGGCAAATGCATTTCACAAGATCGCTTGTTAATAAGCTCTCTGCTGTAATCTGCTTGCTGGAAGAGGGAAACATCTGCAATTCATTTTGTTGTCACATGAACCAAGAAAACAGAATTGCAATAGGGCTGCAGCTCTTGATCAGTCTTCTACCCAAATCTCCCTGAGCACTTTAAATATATCTCCAGGTACGGTCAGCAACATATGTAAATGTGATACCACTTTGTTAATAAATAAATACTGTCTGTTTGTAACATATTGCTCATAAGATATACTGATAAACAGCCAGCGGGACTGTGAAGCCCAAGTTGGATTGTCTGTCGGAGGGCAGACTGGAACAATGGAGGAGTGAACTGCCACTGTGCATAGGAAACACAGCAGTGTTTTTTCCAGTACATACAGGAATTATGATGGTACTTGAGAACCCTGAATTAGTGTTGGGGGCTGTCTGCATATTGAATGGACCTTGTTAGGAATGTGGACTGTACCTTTAATGATACCCATCTTTCACCTCGGTCAGTTGTACTTCAAATTCACTTTTCTTTGCTGTGGGAACTGACCAAAATGATTTAGGGTATTTCATTCAGGACAGGATCCTCACAGATGGTGTCTGCAATGCTCTACAGTCTGTGTTTTGCCTGTTCAGTATATTGTATATGCGTGTGAAAGCAATCTCATTTTAATTAAATCTCTTTCACTGCAAGGTGCATGAAAACTTTCATTAAAATTATCTAAAGCATAACTTGCACGATACTAGCTACTCCATGGTAAACCCAGAGCAGTCTGTTAATCTGCACAGGGCACTATCTTCCCCCAACCTCACACCAGTATCCACGACAATAAGAAGACATTAGCTGTCATCATAAATTCTGCTGTGCCAATTTATTTTATGTGATCATGATGTCCCTAATAATGGTTTTAGGCTAGTTCAGTACGCTGGTTTTACTTTAACTTTTTACCACATATGGTCACTCACTTCTGTGGCATATTTTAAAAATTGCATGCAAATTACATTGCAATTAAGAATGAACAGCATTGTGGGAAGATAATGTTTGCAGTGATATCTCTAGAACCACTCCATTTATTGATATAAGTCATATTTAAGATGAATATTTAAATAACTAACATCTATTATTTAAGCCACCAACGAACATGTGATATAAACAGAAAGTATGATGAGGAGCTGTGGGATATCAATTATATAAATCCCACTTGTTAACTTGATCTAACTGTAAAAGCTCTCACTTGCAAGATCAGGTCACCTGTTTTTGAAATATGAATCATAGCACATAATTCCTGATCTTGTATCCTCACTGTCAAATTTTGTTTATTGGCTTTGATCTTTTTTCCCCATTCTGCCAATATTCTTGCCTCCTTAGTTCTCTCCTAAAGGTATTAACTCCTTGCCGTGCTACAATTCCACTGGTATTCTCAAGCAAAAAGCAAAAAACTGCAGATGCTGGAAATCCAAAACAAAAACAAAAATAAAAATACCTGGAAAAACTCAGCAGGTCTGATAGCATCTGTGGAGAGGAACACAGTTAACGTTTTGAGTCCGTATGACTCTTCAACTGAACTAAGGAAAAGTAGAAGAGAGGTGAAATATAAGTTGGTTTAAGGGGGTGGGGGTGGGACAAGTAGAGGGCCAGTGGTATGTGGAGATTGCCAAAAGATGTCATAGACAAAAGGACAAAGAGGTGTTGACGGTGGTGATATTAGCTAAGAAATGTGCTAATAGGTGACAATAAGGGTAGAAAGCAGGATGAGCAAGGTACAGATAGCCCTAGTGGGGGTGGGGTGGGGGGAAGGGATCAAAATAGGCTAAAAGGTAGAGATAAAACAATGGATGGAAATACATTTAGAAATAATGGAAATAGGTGGAAAAAGAAAAATCTATATAAATTATTGGAAAAAAGGGGGATCAGAAAGGGGTTGGGGATGGAGGAGAGAGCTCATGATCTAAAATTGTTGAACTCAATATTCAGTCCGGAAGCCTGTAACGTGCCTAGTCGGAAGATGAACTGGAGGAACAGCACCTCATCTTCCGACTAGGCACTTTACAGCCTTCCAGACTGAATATTGAGTTCAACAATTTTAGATCATGAACTCTCTCCTCCATCCCCACCCCCTTTCCGATCCCCCCTTTTTCCAATAATTTATATAGATTTTTCTTTTCCCACCTATTTCCATTATTTTTAATTTTTATTTCCATCCATTGTTTTATCTCTACCTTTTAGCCTATTTCGATCCCTTCCCCCCACCCCACCCCCTCTAGGGCTATCTGTACCTTGCTTGTCCTGCTTTCTGCCCTTAATGTCACCTATTAGCACATTTCTTAGCTAATATCACCACCATCAACACCTCTTTGTCCTTTTGTCTATGACATCTTTTGACTATCTCCACCTCTCCCTGGCCCACTATTCAGCTCTACTTGTCCCACCCCCCCACCTTAAACCAGTTTATATTTCACCTCTCTTCTATTTTTCCTTAGTTCAGTTGAAGAGTCATACGGACTCGAAACGTTAACTGTGTTCCTCTCCACAGATGCTGTCAGACCTGCTGAGTTTTTCCAGGTATTTTTATTTTTGTTTTTGTTTTCGTATTCTCAAGCACTTTGCCCTAGTGGTAATTATATATGTGTACACAGACAGTGAGCATTGATAAGCCTTCTCATCACAAAGGACATCAAAGCCAAGACCAAACCTGTTCTTCCTTAATGCCCACAGCACACATGCACATCCCCCACCCCGCCCTGCCACCCAACAGACAACAACGCACTTCATGCACGGTCACTGGATACCAACTAGGGATAGGGCTCCTGGCTGAATTAACCTCTCTAACTATGGTTACTACTATTGCAATGGCTGAGATTGGCTAACTCTTTTACAGATTCGGGACAGGGGGAGTGGGGGTGGTAAACCTGGGACTTTCAGGGTCAAGTCTGATCAGAATTGGACCAGAGCATGACTGGGGCCTGACCAACGTCATGAGCTTTGACCCGACAGTAATTTCCATTGCCCGAATCATTGCATGCCAGACAAGCTCTAGGCATCAGAAAGGCTGTTCACCCACTGGGCGGCAGTAAAGCTCCTATAGGATTCAAAGGCCTGTAGCAGCAACAAGTGACGGGTATCCTAATTTTTTCATTGTAGCAAAGTTCTGGGAAGTAAAATGCCTGGCCAGTCTGCAGGAGGACTGAGTGTCCCCAGATTCACAGACACTGCAGTGGAGTTATTGTTGCAGCAAGTGAAGGCAGAGGAGGGAAACCCTTACTGATGTAGCTAAGCAATTGTAGGGTTTCACAGTGGACTGCCCACAGCCAATGGACACTGATGATTAGGGCACTGAGTATCAATGCAACCTATAGTAAAAATGCAACAACAACTTATATTTAAATACACATAGGAAGCAGTTTTACGAACATATGAATTGGGAGCAGGAATGGGCCACTCGGCCCCTCGAGCCTGCTCCGCCATTCAATAAGATCATGGCTGATCTAATTTTAACCTCAACTATGCATTCTTGCCTACCCCCAATAACCTTTCACCCCCTTGCTTATCAAGAAGCTATCTACTTCTGCCTTAAAGATAGTCAAACACTGCCTCAGCCACCTTTTCAGGAAGAGAATTCCAATGTCTCTCAAACTTCTGAGAGAAATAAATTTTCCTCATCTCTGGTTTAAATGGGCAACCCCTTATTTTTAAACAGTGGCCCCTAGTTCTAGATTCTCCTACATCCACTTTCAATTCCCCTTAGGATCTTATATGTTTTAATTAAGTCGCCTATTACACTTCTAAACTCCAGCAGACACAAGCTTAACCTGTCCAACCTTTCCTCATAAGACAACCCATCCATTCCAGACATTAATCTAGTAAACCTTCTCTGAACTGATTCTAGATATCTATTTATATCTTTCATTAAATAAGGAGACCAATACAGTACACAGTACTCCAGATGTGGTCTCACCAGCACTCTGTATAACTGACGCATAACCTCCTACTCTTTTATTCAATTCCCCTTGCAGAAAATGATAACATTCTATTAGCTTTGCTAATTACCTGCTGTACCTGCATATTAACCTTTTGTGATTCATGCACCAGGACATCTAGGTCCCTTTGCATCTTGGAGCTCTGCAATCTCTCACTGTTTAGATAATTTGTATCTTTTTTCATGCATCCTGCCAAAATGGACAACATCACAATTTCCTACATTATACTCCATTTGCCAGATCTTTGCCCACTCATCTAAACTATCTATATCCTTTTGTAGCCTCCTTATATCTTCTTCACAACTTACTCTCCTACCTATCCTTGTGTCATCAGCACATTAGAAAAAAGAGTGAGGGATATTTTCTCCAAGTATGCACTGTGCTAAACGGGTCAATCACTTACAATGACTCCCTGTTTTAATTGCTTACCATCAGTACCCATGAAACAGCATGGTGCCTTTAACACCCACGGCCTTCACCGAGAACTGTTCCTTCAGTCACATCCTTACATACATCTTCTCTTTCATGCAGCTCGTTGAATATATCTGTGATCTCTCAGTAGGGGCTACATGCTGACAATTGGATCTTACCTCATGTCGTGTTAATGAAAGGTCATTCTCACTTATGACATTCTTTTCGAAGAACAGAACAGCCCACAGCGCAAGGGAGGTTTGCAAACCTTGAGCTGTCAGCTTTCAAATTCTACTAATCCCCTTTCTCCTCATCTCAAAAGTCTTCTCTTTTTCTCATTCCCTCCTTCCACCTTCTTCTTATCCCTTCACTCACGGCTCTCTCTCATTTCCTTTATCCCCTTTATCATTCCCCCTCTCTCTCTTTGACTGTCCTTTCTCTCGATCAATGTTAATTTGCAATATGATCATCCGTGGTGATGATCGGTTAATTCACAATCTAGGATTATGTGCTCCTATGAATTCCCTAATTAACACTTCGGACTCTAATATTTTTGTCAGGTGAGGTACAAGAATAAAATAAAATAATTTTAAGGCAGTTCATCAAGAAAACCAACACTTATCTTCACTGCTGAATAATTTTGCGCCTATTATCCATCCTTCGACACATCGAAATGGAGGTTAAAGTCTAGCCTGACTCTATTGTTAAGATTTCAATCAATCTGCTTTACAATACTTGCATGAGAGATTTTAATATTAATGTCCACAGCGTTGTACTCGGTAGAGATTCCCAAAGCTGCAGATTACAACAGTCTGATTAAAGCAATCTTTTCAATTTGCATTTCAAAATGTGCAGGGGATTGTCCGGCTTACTATGTAGTAACGGAACAGAATCATTCCCAACACTTAATTATGCAACTGAATCTCAAATATATTCAAATTCAGAAGAAACTAAACCCAAAGCTGATATAAAAGCTGGGGTGCATCTCTTGGAAGTCATTGTTTAACAGGCCCACCCAGGCACTCAGCCATACGTCTGATCGTGCCTTTTGTTGACTGGGATCTGTCTCACATCAGGTCTGACTTCCTGGGTAAAACATCCAAAGAGCTGCATTTCAGATATAGAAGTGTCGAACACAGCTTGGAGATACCAGTTGACCATGTATAATGCAAGGTTCCTGACTCAAAAATTAAATTAACTATGGGTGCTGGGGTCAAAGGTTGACTAAACCAGGATTCTTCAAAATAAATTCAATCAATAAGAGAAAAGCTCCAAGACTAGACTATTACAGTGTTGTGTTGTAAGAGCTAAAACTCAGCTCTGTAAAACATATGAAAAGTGTTAAAAATATAAATTTCCATGGCGTGGAATGCCCCATACCCTGTAGAAAATAAACCTTGCACCTTCAATGCTTGTGCTGTCTTTCAGAAGTCAGCCACTACTGACTGGTTACCTTTTAACAGCAACAAACTTTACATGGAATTATATTGAATGTATAGCACAGAAACAGGCCATTTAGTCCATCTGATCCATGCCAATGTTAATGTTTCACATGAGCCTCCTCCCACCCCTCTTCATGTAACCCTATCAGCACAACTTCTCATTATTTCTCTCTTATGTGTTTATCTATATTCTCCATAACTGCATTGAGCTGCCCCTGAACTTCATTGAATATGTGCACTTATATTGTGTTTCTAACACAGAAAAACATCCTAAGGCACTTCACAGAGGCATGGTGAAACAAAAACTGACAACAAGCCAAAGAAAGAGACAGGTTAACAAAAACATAGTCTAAGAGATACTTTTGAAGGAATCTCTTATAGAAGAAGCAAGGGTTGATGAGGGAGAGAGGCTGAAGGAGAGATTCTAGCCCTTAGGGCCTGGATGATAGAATAGAAGAGCCATCAATATCCTAACCAACTTAAACAATGCATTATCATTTTCCTTTGGTTGATGCTCTGCTCCCCCATTGAATCCATCATGCCATATTTCTAACCAATGGAGTGCAGTCTGTGAGCTGTTCCTGATCTCTTCCCATGCCTGTGCTTTCTGGCCTGGAGCAAATTACCTACTTTTGGATTTGCCTGCGACACAAGGTGTTATACAATCTTTTTGTCCAACAAGATGCTTAGGCAAAAAATACACATTCTCACTAATTGTTTTCCAGCCCCCACCTTAATCCATTTTTGGAAGGGAAGGAACGATCAGAGCAAAGTGAAACAGTGCAGAACAAAGCAGTAATGCTTTCTACCACATCTCAACGGGTTTTACCTTATATTTATTTTTCACTACGATATACGATCAAAATTTAAATTGCTGCTACAGGCTATCTTGGATTCTGACTAAATAAATCTAATTAGAAAAACCAGAAGGATATTGGTTGCAGGGGATTTCCTGCAACGTGGATTAAATGAACATATTAAACAGTTACTCGTTGTATTTGCGTATGGACGCTCAAAACAGCAGCATCCATTATGCTAAAAAGGATCTTAAAAGTTATTCCACAAGAGAATATTCCCTTCATTTTTTAATATATCTTTTATATTTAAATAATCCAGCCAATCCCATCTCCCTTCCAGTTTACCTTACAGGATAGCTGCAGAGACAAAGGCAATTGAGAACCTATTGTGACCGTCACACTGCAGGTATTTAGGTACTTGTTCTTTCATTGAACAATTTCTCTTTTAGCTCGTCTCAATTCCTCAAAATAAAAGTTGTGGCTATGCAAACTCATAAGGTCCTAATTCCTGCCTTTTTTTTGCAGTCCTGATCAAGCCTCCACCCCCAATTCTTTTTCCGGTGCATTGATGACTGGTCGGTGCCACTTCATGCTCCGTCTGGAACTGAAAGACATCATCAACTTTGCTTCCAATTTCCACCCTTCTCTCACCATCACATGTTCCATCTCCAACTCTTCCCCTCCCTTCCTCAACTTCTCTGTCTCCATTTCTGGGGATAGGCTGTCTAACTAATATTCATTACAAGCCAACCAACTCCTACAGCTACCTCGACTATGCTTCTTCACACCCTGCTTCCTGTAAGGACTCCATTTCATTCTCCCAGTTTCTTCCTCTCTGTCACATTGATTTTGATGATGCAACCTTCCACACCAGCGTTTCTGATATGTCTTCCTTTCTCCTCGATCGAGGATTCCCTCCCACTGTGATTGGCAGGGCCTTCAGCCGTGTCTGACCCATTTCCTGCACTCCTGCTCTCACCCCTTCCCCTCCCTCCCAAAACTGTGATGGCGTTTCCCTTAACCTCACTTTCCATCCCACCAGCCCCCACCATTTCTGCCACCTCCAGTATGATGCCACGACCAAACATATCTTCCCTTCCCCTCTACTGACAGCATTCTGAAGGGATCGTTCCCTTCAAGGCACTCTGCTCTACATCTCACATCCCCAATACCAACTCCCCTTCCCACAGCACCTTCCCATACAATCACAGGAGATGATTGATGAAAGGGAATAAGACTAATAAGATTAATTAATAAATATTAACAATAATATAAGACTTGCCCATTTACCTTCTCTCTCCTCACTGTCCAAAGCCCCAAACACTTGTTCCAGGTGAAGCAGCGATTTACTTGTACTTTTTTCAATCTAATACGCTGTATTCACTGCTCACAATGCAATCTCTTCCACATTGGAAAGACCAAATGCAGATTGGGTGAACGCTTCACAGAACATCTCCGTCAGTCCGCAAACATGACTCTGAGCTTCTGGTCACTTGCCATTTTAATTCACCACCTTGTTCTCACACTCACATTTCTGTCCTCGGCCTACTGCAGTGTTGCAGTGAAGGGCAACACAAGCTGAAGGAACAACACCTCATCTTCCGATTAGGCACTTTACAGCACTTTACTCAATACTGAGGTCAACAATTTCAGACCGTGAAGTCTGTCTTTCATTTTGATTCTGTTTTTTTTGCCATGTGCTGGTCTGAATCTTGTTTCTTATGTTCTTGCATTTGGACAGAGCTGCTCATTATTCTGACACTCACACTCTGGATAAATGCTTTGTTTCTTTGCTATAACAATTTAAACTCTTGCCATTTGTTCCATGACATCTTTGTCAACCTCTCCCGCTCTCTACCCTATCCCAGATCTTCTCTTTTGTTTTTTCTCCCCCTCCCCCTTTCAGTGGCATAAAACCCATCGCATTTCTACCTTCCTTCAGTTCTGAGGCAGAATCGCATTTGACTCGGAACGTTAACTGTTTCTCTCTCCACAGACGCTGAGTATTTCCAGCACTTACAGTTTTATTTCAGGTATTTAGGGTTAGGCAATGCTCCTCAGCTAAGAGCTCACTGAGAATGTGGCAGCCTGAGAGTTACGGATGTGCTGCTCAGCTGATTATGAACTGATAAATATTACCTGTTTCATTGTATTTGCAAGCGGCGGGTAGTTGGTGACATTAGTGATTCCAATTTGAAAGACGCTATATAAGTGCAGGTCCTTTCTTAATTAAGTACATATAGAATTTTTTTTCTCATTTAGTTGATGCAGTCAGGACAAGGGCGACCCGACACATGCAGTTAGCTTTAATTACTGGAACAGGTGGCTCTATTTTATTAATGGTTCCACTTTCGGACAGGGATCCTTTTTTAGGTAAAAACTTTGCTAATACATGAGTGACTTATGTATGACAACAAGTGAAAGCAAAGTGAGGAATATATATCTATCTATTAACCTTTTTTTAAATCTTTGTATTCCCATATACTAATTACAGGAAATAGTCGCTCGTAAATCAACATCACAAAAGCAGAGTATCTGGTTATTATCACATTGCTGTTTATGGGAGCTTACTGTGTGCAAATTAGTTACTGTGTTTCCTACATTAAAATAGTGGCTACACTCTAAAACTACTTCATTGGCTGTAAAGCTCTTTGGGATGTCCAATGGTTGTGAAAGGCGCTATGTAAATGCAAGTCTTTCTTTTATATTCATACGTGGTTGCCATCTTACAGGTTCTGTCAGGATGTCCCTACCTCACAGCACCACATGAACTGCAGTGGTTCAAGAAGATGACCCATCACCAGCTTCTCAAGGGATGGGCAATAAATGCTGGCCTTGTCAGCAACTCCCACATCCTGAGAATGAATTAAAGCAAAAAACATTCTACATGACATAATGGTCAAAGAAGTGATTCCTCCACCACCCCTCTGTTCCTGGTTTTCACTGTGTGTCATACCACAGAGAAATAGCATTATACTTCCATAACACAAGAATGTCAAAGGATTAGATTGAGTTAATTTCTAACTAGTTTGCTTGTTTTTAAAAAAATCATAAATAAGAAAAGAAAGTAACAATATGAAGATATTGTCAAATAAAGTGGGAATGTTTTGAGAAAATTCAAACATGCCCACAGGTGTCAAAAGTAACCTAACCTTGGTGGTCGCAAGTTACAATATATTGCTCGGGCTGTTACAGCTCAAATGTCAGAAGTGCAGGGTGTACTTCTTTCAATCACATTATCTCTGCTGTTGCTACAGAAAGCTGGTATCCAATGTGTCAGGAAGCCCAGAAAGAGTCACTGCAATCATTTGTGATTTTGTGCCTTGGCCAAGTTATTTTTATGGTAAGCTATCAATTAGGACAACTTGCTTATTTGATAGGACTTCAGTTTGATGCCCTCTGCCCCTCGAATGCATTCACTCAGCCCCACACTTAAGTATCAGCCTAGATTATGTTCCCAAGTCGCACGATTTAGAGGTGAGAGCACAGCCAACTGAGCCAAGATGACATAAGCTGGTGTGCATGTGAGTGAAAGGTCAGTTTTTACTCAGTAGGCAGTATACATTTCCAAACTACTGCACATGCTTTTAGTTTAATTAGATTTGCTTGGAAGGCACATATTCACGTCATCCAGGTTCCCCATACTGTTTCTATTTTTGTATATTCCCATAGCATTAACATCTATTTTAGTTTCATACTGATCTTTGCATTTCTTTATCCCTTTATCCCAGCCCCCCGCCACCAAGAGGGGCTGAAACTTGCTAAGACGCTGTTCCACAGACACCAACAGCTCTCCACTATCTCCACTGCCTGACTCTAGGCAGTGAGAATCACAAATTATTCGATCATGGGAGAGCATTGTAGCCGGGGAAAATCCTGTCCTCACCAGATACCCAACACACGTGCACCTTCCAACATGAGTGACTGAACAGCAGTCAATAATAGGAACCCTGGCCGGTATTTCCTCCTTCGCCTAGAGACATTGGGATAGCCCAACTCCCTAGTCTGAGAGAAGCTAAGTCAGCCCAGACGAAGGTTTGAACCTGGGAGCCCCTGGTCTGTAAAATCACAGTACAGTTACTCACTAAGCCAGCAGGGCAACTATTTTTATTTTTATGTATTTAATCAACTAAAGGTTAGAGCTGTGTGGCATTCTTTGAATGAAAAGTACATTAAATTAATGTAATTTGAACACAATATAAAAACAACCATCCTTGACCGACAGAGAGGCAACATTCAAAGACAATCAAACAACAGCCAAACTTTGTGTCTGTATCAATCGTGTTCTTGTCTCTCCGGTGAAGGGATCAATGTTGGGACCTGACCTGGAGATCATGCTTGGGTGAGTTTGCTACATGTTGACCACCAGTACAGCGATTGACAGGACGGGAGTAGTGAGTCCATACCACAGTGAGCTAGCGGAACCTGTCAGGCTTTCTTTATTCGATTCGCTTCTATCTGTGTTTTCCATGGTGCCAGATGGCCTGCCTCTTGAGCTGCACAGCTCGTGCAAGTTGCCTTGGAACTGTAACTTTTTCGACTCCTTCCTCAGAGAATCCCAGATGGAGGCAGTATCCGCAGGGCAACCTTCCAGAACC
This sequence comes from Cetorhinus maximus, assembly GCF_964194155.1. Classification (NCBI taxonomy): domain Eukaryota; kingdom Metazoa; phylum Chordata; class Chondrichthyes; order Lamniformes; family Cetorhinidae; genus Cetorhinus; species Cetorhinus maximus. The sequence goes on from NC_135884.1 coordinate 99,876,607, forward strand.
GAGTCTGCACACGCGTGGAAGTCATCCCAGGACCTGCACAGAAACATGGGACAGAATAATTTGACCTTCTCAGAAGGTGTAAGAGATACATACACACTTAAGAAAAAACGCTCCGTAGTAGCTAATTAACAGGCCTGTCATGGGAACACCATTAAGCATCATTGGGATTCATCAACTGGTCCAAATGACCTGCCATTTACTTCTAAACCAGCATTGTGCATCACAATATACAAATTCCCCATGTGGAGCGATGTAATCTCCTGGGAGATGTCAGAAACCAGATCAGAACACAGGCCATTTGGGTGGGGGGAAGCTGGAAAATTCCTCTTTGACCTCCTCAAGTGACCAAAGCTGATCCAGATCAATATTAGCAGGTGCCTACCTCCCACGGCAGAAGAGTCATATTCGACTCAAAACGTTAACTCTATTCCTCTCTCCACAGATGCTGCTAGACCTGCTGAGTTTTTTCAGCATTTTCTGGTTTTGTTTCAGATTTCCAGCATCTGCAGTATTTTGCTTTTACTTATCTCCTATGTCATGAACTCTAACGAGTCTGTGAAGCTCTGCAAAGGTGAAGATTATTGACTTCTAAAACCAATGTGGAACACTAGAAAATGAATTGATACATCCCACGAGGCTATCTAACTTCAAGAATGCCAAATTGATTGTGAAGCCTGTGAAAAAAGATTCAACTCTGTCTTCGGAGAATATTTAATTACATAACAACAAATTGCATTTCTATTGTGTGATTAGTATAGTGAAATGATCTAAAGTGCTTCACAGGAGTGTCATCAGACAAAATTGGGTACCGAGTCACAAAAGGGTTCATTAAGACTGGTCAAAGCTTGGTCAAAGAGATGGGTTATAAGGTAGAGAAGGAGCAGGTAGAAATACAGAAATCTAAACATTTAAGGAGAGAATTCCAAAGCTTCGGCCTTGGCAGCTGAAGGCACGGCAGTCATGGGTAGAGCAAAAATAATTGGGGATGTGCCCAAGAGGCCAGAATTGAAGGAGCGCAGAGATCTCAGATGATTGTAGGACTACCGCAAACAATAAAAACACTGTGGAATTTCTGAATGTGGTACATAAATATCAGTGAGTATTCATCCAAGGCAATAGTGGTGGGATGACACTGTGGGTCACATTTTCTATGGTCACTACTTTAGCAATGTTGAATGCTACTCATGCCAGCATTTTATTGATGTTCAGCAATGCTGGGGCGGGGGGAGTTCCAAATCTAGATCAACATCTTCTCCCAATCCTCAGTTTTTTGCAGAGGAAGAAAAGATTCTGACAGTCCAGCAGACCCTTTAAACCACAGGTAGCACCAGAATACTTCAGCACCAGTGATTTTCTACTGCACAGTGACCCCCCCCACCCCACTCCCCAATGTGATAGGCTCCCCTCACCATCAGAAACTCCGTGAGAGCCTTGCCAAAATAATCTGCAAAACAGGAAATCACACTGGGGGGGTCAGCAATTGGACGGACAGGCAGTGGGAAAGCCCACCCCTACCAACACTGAGGGAACTATCTTGGAAATGAGGAAAAGCCTGGCACACAGTGCTTCTGGTCCATCTTCTTGCTGCCCCACAGTGGGGCAGTCTTCACTTCTTAACCGACCTTGGTATTAACACCAGGAACAGGAACGTAACATGAGTAGAGGGGGAGGCAGGAGTCCAAATTTGTGAAACTGTGGCACAGACTTTTCATCCAACTGGATGGGAGTGTACCAAAGTGAGACGGCAAGAAAGGACAGAGGGAACAGAAGAAACACAAACTGCCAGAGGATGAGAAACAGATGAGGGATGAAACCTACAGTAATTGAAAAGGAAAAGACAAGTCTGCCTGAAGTAGACAATAAGCTTAATACATTCGAAACAGTGCCTTTGTAATTGATGCTATTTGCCCGGTATAGGGACAACTTGTGATAGGGTGGATGGTATATGTGGTAGAGATTGCACTTGATACTTTCCTTCTTTTTGCCCAATATCCCCTTCAAGAGATTGAAACTTCCTTAAAACATCCAGAATTATTAAATGAATTCAGAGTGGTTTAAAATTTGGCAAGTAATCAGCTTAATTTTTAAATGCTGATAGTTCATTATAGAAAGCAGAAAATGTAACTATTAAATATATTGAAATGTTAATTATGAAACCAGTGAGGTAATTAATTTAGTGAGTGTTTTTATTACTGAGTAAACTTTGTGAATTATAAGACTAAGATGGTAATTTAGTAAATAACTAAACTATAAAACGGAGTTTCAGATTAGGAAATGGGGAAAAAGTGGTGAGTGAAAACTGAACGTATCTTGGAAGTAACTTTAATTAGCAGATTGAATAAGCAACTTATTGGATTGGCAAGTTAATTATAAAAGTGGAGGGTAAAAGTTCACTGGGCATCACTGGTTGCAAACTGAGAGAGATGTCCTGTAATTTAAGAACCTAGAATGATGAATTGCTAGTCCGTAGCTGGGAAGTGGAAATAATTTGGAGTGGGGGAGGAAAAGGTTGTAGTGGACAGCAGGTCCCTGCAGAACCAACTATAGATGGGTAAATATTCAATGTGGCTGGCTTGCCGACAAGGGGATCACGATGCACAATTACCCTACGCCCGATCGAGGTGATGCAGACAACACACAAACTTTGTGCTGCCTGCTGATCTAATGACTGTGGCATGCAGTCCAGAGCTAAATGTGCTTCTGAGTGGCTATACAGATATGTGCAAGGCTAGCATGAGTTAAAGCCAGCCTGCATCTCTTAAAGGGGAGGTGCATTCTCACAGCAGCAGGTATTCAAACTGTTTCAGAAAGTGGTTCTCAAAGAGTGTCAATAGCGCAGTAGGACACAGAGAGAGCTCTCAGGTTCTCTGGCCCAGGACTGGATGGAGGTCTCAGCCCATGACCAGGGGTCAGAAAGGAAGAGAGTCGTTATGTTTCTGCAGAGGGCCAGGAGGACTCCAGGAATGCACTGAGCCTGAGATCTGCGTGGGAGCAGGTAGCCCACTCAGCTCAACGTAAGTAGCTTGTCCCTGAGGAACAGGCTACAGTGCTGTGGAAAGTTCAATAACCTCACACAAGTAGTCAAGGTCAGTGAATCATCTTCAGATGCCATCTCCTACCCATTGCACTGCTAACCTCACACTGCTCAATGCACCACAACCCCATCACCCACCCTTCGAAAATCTCAAGCAATCAGGACTCATGCCTAACATTCATACGCTCCACCTCATCCTCACACTCTTACCATTGCTACAAGCCTCACACCCACAACTCTCAGTTTCCACTCACTTCCTTCTCTCTTAGAAGACAAGGTGGTGCATAACAGGAGGCAGCAGCAAAGAGCAAGTGGGGTTCAGGCATGACTGCATCTCCTCAGCCCTTTGGAGGAGCCAATCCTCAGAATAATTTGGTGCATCAGTGACCGAGGCCATGATAACAAGCACCGCAGCCTTATGCAGCTTCCCAAATCCCACTTCCCCCTCATCCTGCAATCTGGTATGAAGTACTACCTGCAGATGGGATGACTATGGATCTCCTGCTTTCTACTCAAACACCTTCCCTCACCACAACCCTCCCCTCTGCATTTATAGATTAATCATAGAATGCTTACAGCACAGAAGGAGGCCCTTCAGCCCTTCATGTCTGTGCCAGCTCTCTGCAAGAGTAACTCAGCTAGTTCCATTTCACTGCCCTGTCCCAGTACTCCTAATTTTTTTTCTCTTCAGATAATAATCTATTTTCCCTTTGAAAGCCATGATTAAATATGCCTCTACCACACACTCATACAGTGTGCTCCAGACTCCAGGTGATGAGGGGGAGACATGTGCCCTGTTGAGCGGGTGGCCCTTGTCACCAAAAAGTCAATACTCTGGCTCGACGTGGCCGCTCCAAGATTGTGGGAATAACTCACTGGTGCCGGATAAAAGGACCGGGGTTCTGCCAGCATAGCGAGCATTCACCAAAACGATTCTCCATGCATGGTCGCACACCAACTGCACATTCAGGGAGTGGAACCCTTTGTGACTGTGGTGCATCTCCCCATTGAGATGTGGCTCCCACAGAACTACGTATGTGCAACCACTAGTTCCCTCCACCATTGGGAATCCCACTACCCTGGCAAAGTCACAGGCCCGGTCCTCCTGCTTCTCTCTGATTAGAGAGAAAACCGTGAAATCCCCTCTCCTCACATACAGGATCTCAAAGATCTCCCGGATGCAGCAATTCATGGCAAGCTGAGAGATGTTGGCGATGTCACCAGCTCCAGCCTGGAAGGATCCTGAGGTGTAGTAATTGAGGGCAATGGTGACCTTGACAACCACTGGCAGCACCTTGGTCACTCTGCTCTGCGGCTGCAGATCCAATTGGAACAGGTTCTACAGTTAAGTGACCACCTTCTTGGTGAAGTGGAGCTGCCTCAGACACTGCTCCTGAGTGGAGACAGGAGGAGTGCTTTCTGAGAACCATAGGTGGCTTTGTCCTTCTGTGGATCGCTCTCCCCCTCCTCCTCCTCCCTCTGCGCACAGCTTCTCCTCTATGCTCCTGTGCTCCACCTCCCCATAGTGCTGCAGCCCAATAGGAACTACAACTGTAGCCCCCAGGACTGAGAGCAAACTTTCTGCTCAGAGGCCTTCAAGATCCGCACAACTCCTTGCAAAGGTTCAGCACCACTTCCCTTCCAACCCAGAGAACCTGTGTGGGCTCCAACAACACGGTGCACAGGACTTCCACTAAGTCTGTAAACGTAAAAAAGGAAATCCAAAGCACCTCAGCTGAAAGTTCTTTTTAAATAGCACTAGTGAGGGTGGGAGTGGAGGGGTGGGGGGTCTCTCATGCAGCTGAATGTATGTTCAGCTGTGCATGTTTAAGAGAGAGCATTAATAGGGACTGCGAGACTCCAAAATGGTGTCACTGGGTGCCAAATCAGCATTTGATGCTGCCTGACTGCCCACCTGACATTCACACAGGACGATATCTCCCATCCTAAGGTAGTGGTCAGTATCGTGGGCCGTGCTGGATGTGGCCACAAACAGCTCCGTTGTCATTTTCTTTTATCCCCTCTGAGCTCTGGTAACACTGAAACCAGCGGTATGATGGAGCCCAATTTTACAGCCAGAAAGTTTGCTGGGCAACTGAAACGACTTGCAAAAAAAAAATCAATCCAAAATGCAATATTTTTTATATATTGCCATGAGGAGTTTGCAAGCTGTGAAACTCCAACAAATATCCTTTTTTTTATTAAAACCCATGAAAATAGATGAAAGGACAGCAGCTGTTACCGGTTTCCCATTGACTGAACTGCGCCAGTAATTTGATTTTGAAACACTATATAAGGTTATTGGGTGACAAGTATATATCGCAAGAACACTGTGGTTGGAGACTGGAGGTAGGGGAAGGGAGGAATAGCTTTGCCTTTCTGTTTACCGGCAGATGGAATACATAGCTGTCAATTTGAAATCAGCCATAGCCTGGGGTGGGGGCAAAAGATCCATGAGAACATTAATAATGATGAGAACCAGCTTGGGAGGCACACGAACGACCTCCGCTGAGCCACAGTAGTTGGTGCAGGAACAGCAGCAGGCTGCCTGTGGGATTGGATAAAATAGCAGCATTCACCTACACAAAATAAAGACTTGCATTTCTGTTGCACCTTTCACAGCCTCGCGACATTCCAAGGCACCTTACAGCTGATGAATTTCTTTTGCTGTAATGTCAGGAAAGGAGCAGGCAATTTGTGGACAGCATGGACCCACAGACAGCAAAGAAATAAATGACCAGATATTCTTTTCTAAGTCATGGTGGGTGGGGGCTAAATATTGGCAAAGGCACGAGGGAAAACTCCCTTTCTCTTCTTCGGAATGGGATCTCTACAACAACAACCTGCATTTATATAGCCTCTTGTTAACATCGTAAAATGTCCCAAGATGCTTCACAGCAGAGTTATCAGACAAAATTTGACACCAAGCCTCATAAGAAGATGAAGATTGGTGAGCAAAAGCTTGGTCAAAGGGGTAGGTTTTAAGGAACATCTTAAAGGAAGGGAGAGGGATAGAGAGGAGAGGGTTAGTGAGGGAATTCCAGAGCTGTGGACCTAGGCAGATGAAAGTGCAGCAGCCAGTGTTGGAGTGCTGAAAATCAGGGATACACAAGAGGTCAGAATCGGAGGAACAGGGTTGCAGGGATGAAGGAGGTTATAGAGCAGGGGTTGCCACATGTCGATCACAAGTGACTGGCAGCTCGCTGTCTGCCAATGAGTAGCTCACATTAAGAGTTAGAAAAATAACCAATAGTATTACAGGATTCAAGTCATATAATTATTTTTCCACCACAAGCTAACTAGTTTGCCAACTTTTGTAAACGACACTGGCGCCTGAGTCAGCATCATGCCGTAAGTGTGGGTCCGACCGCCATAAGTAATAACAAGAGTGGCAATTGCGGCCTGCCGTAGGTGACGGTCAACAAAGGTCGAGAACGATCTGTACTAGCACAGCTCTGCTTGCTAGTGTGCGGCAGGAAAAATAATTGACCCTTGTTGACATCGTGGATGCAGAGGCAAGTCCATTTTAAAAAAACGTACTATATCCATCAAGAGTGGAAGAAGTTTTTTTCGTTTTCAAGCATTAAAGGCAAATGTGTCTGTTTAATCTGTGGTGTCAGAGTTGCAGTGGGAAAAAAGAACGATGTCAAGAGGCATTTTGCAACAGTGCACAAGCATTTTGAAAGGGATTCTCCTACAGGAAGCAGTCTGTGGTCACAAAAAGTAAGTTAACTAAAAGCTGCAGTGCAGAGACAGCAATCTTTTTTTTTGAAACCAACCAAGAAAGCTAATGCTGCAACAGAGGCACCTTCCAAAGCTGCTTATTATTTGACCAAGAACAAGGCAACGTTTACAGGCGGTGAGGTTGTGAAGGGTGCGATGACTCTGAGGGCCGAGTCCTTATTCAAAGATTTCAAAAACAGCCCTGAAATTATGTCTGCCATTTCAGACGCGCAGTTAGGAGCAAACACCATGGCAAGAAAGGTATCTGCATTATCGGCTGACGTGATGGAGCAAGGAGAGAGGGATTTAAATACATGCAAGTGGTTTTCTATTCAGTGTGATGAATCGGTTGACACAAGCAATACTGCCCAGTTGGCAGTGTTTGTTCGAATGGTGTTTGAAGATCTCACCATTAAAGGGGAATTCTTGACATTGTTGCTCTAAAACCCACAACCAGGGGAGTTGATATCCACAACGAGATCAAGAATGATTTTGCAAAAAAAAATGTGCCAGTGGAGAAGCTCATGGCAATAGCAACCAATGGTGCGCCAGCAATGACTGGGCACCGTGCTGGTTTCATTGCAGGTTGTAAACTAGACCCCGATTTCCCACGTTTCTTGAACTGCAGCATCCATCAACAGGCAAGTTGTGCCAAAGTAATGGGGTTTGGTCACAATCTGTCTCCTGCTGTTAGAATTATTAATTCGATTTGTGCAAAAGCCAAACAGCACCGAAGCTTCAAGTCATTTCTCGACGAACTGTCAGCTGAGTGCGGCTGAACTTACAGGTGTCCCCAATCAGATTTTGGTCCCAAATGATCTTCAAATTACTTTAAGTTAACAAATCATCTGCTTCATTGAACGCAATGAAATTGATCCAAATTTTAAATTGGTGATTTAATGGTGACCTATAAAATCTGCTGGGCAGGGGTTCTGCAGGAGAAGGGTTGGAGATCCCTGGCTTAATACGTATCCTTATCAATCCATATATTTTCAATGTATGTTTTAGTAGCTCAGGATATTTTTCATTAATCAGAAGTAGCTCTCATTAAAGAAAAGGTTGGCGACTCCTGTTGTAGAGACATGGAGGGGAGAGGCTATAGAGCAATTTGAAAATTAGATTATGCCGTTGCTGGACTTGACAACCATATAGATCTGAGAGCACAGGAGTGATGGGTGAATTGGAAATAGCCTGAATTGGGGTGCAGCTCTCTCTCAGCACTGCACTGGAGAGTCAACATAGACTCTGTATTCAAATGTCTGGAATTGAACTTCAACCCACAACCTTTGGGCTGTGGGTAAGAGTGCTAGTACTGAGTGACAGCTGATACTGAAGCACTTTTATGGGAGCTGTTGAATTGCACCAGCCCTCCCTGTCTGCAGTGTTTGAATTGTCACCTTTCCTGAAGCTCTGTAAACCTTGACGAGGAAACAATACTGTGAAAGAACAGAGAGCTGGGGCTAATTAACAGCCCCAGTGGCGGGCAGAAAACCCACAGGGTCGAGGAGAAGATCAGGTTTACACCAGGCCCAATGTTAATCTCCCTTGACATCAATCGAGCAGGAGGTAAAATCAAAGTTAGACCTGGCTCAATGGGGCCATTTCTACAATTCATGGTAGTTGAGAAATGGATGGAGAGCTCAGGAGCATCTGGTGAAGGAGGGCATTACTGAGGGCAGCACAAGGGTGGTGGGGAGGTGGTGAGTTCAGTCACTAGTAAGGGAGGCACTGGATGAGAGATGTGGGGTTGCCTAGGCCATTCTGAATGGGAAGTGCATTGTAAGTTATAGATTAATATTGTTCTGTTGCCATTCATATTCTGTTTTGTGTTTAAGGTTCGTTCACTTCTATTGATTATCCCGTCTGCAGTTGACAACCTGCAAACTCAATGTCTGCACTTTTAGATCTCAGAAAAGCAGCTCAGTCACAGCAAAGGCCAGTTTAGGGTCCCATTTTTAGCCCATGATGATTTTTGAGGAGCAATTTGCACTTGCAGCAATGTGGACCACTGCTACACTCTTTTGGTCAAAATTACCCACAAAAACAGTCTTCAAATTTTAAAAAATTCTTTGCACACAGAAGCCTGGTCACTGTGAGGGTCAGGTTGCTAGGAGTGAAATGCCATAATTTCTGCTTTTCTGTAATTAAGAATGATTTTTTACACGGCCATCAAATGACATTTATTACAATCCCCAGCTGAGGTTACCCCTGGACAAGCCTGACCCCAGAGTTGAGCCCAGCTTAATAGATCCTAACTTTTATTTTGTTTGTTTAGATACGTGGAGAGTGGCTACTCAACAGAGGCACAGGGATCAGCTGATGACCTTTTTACGAAAGAATAAAACATTTATTCAACAAGAAAGGATTACAACACTCCTTCGCCCACAACTATACCTTTACAGGTATATACAGATTTGTAAGGGTAGCCCAAGTTACAAAAGCTATCTTATACTCTAATGTTCACAGTAAGTACACAGTCCATGTAAATCTATGGCACCCCACTATGGCACCACATTCTGAAATCAAGTGACAGATGCCAACTCAACCAGATGCTATGGATCTCTCCGCAACTCCCCGACCCACCTCCAGACGCTTGTCACACCGTGAGCCAACCAGTCTCACTGAACTCCATCTTCCAGAGTTTCCAATCTCCACTCTCCAAGACTTCGCCTTGGAATCTTCTCCCAAACCGACTCTTTCTCTCAGATGCCTTCTGCAAGGGTTTCAAACTCTCCTTCTGGTGTTCCTCTTCCCTGGGTCACCACATGCATTCAAGCTGTCTTCCACACACTCTGTCTCACTGACTCAGCCGTCAACAGCACACCACTGCTTAATAATGCCCATAGCAAAGAGTTACAGACCTTCAGTTATCTCTTTGGACCTTCTTGCCTCCTGCAAGCTGTTCTCACTTTAAATCTGCTTCTGCAGATTTCATCTCCTTAAATCTGAAGCTTGGAGCCTTCCTCTCTGCCCCTTACTCTTAACTTCGCTTAACAGGACCTTTGCCCAGGTTCCTATCCTTCCTTTGACTGGAAGATCTTCTTTGGGCTTTCCCCTCTTCCACTCCCCTGGAATATTTGGGGTTTTTTTCAGCTTGGGACTGGCTGTCTGTCCCCTTTGCTCCAGTCTCTCCTGGCAGCTACTTTCAGAACCAACTGCACTAAAACAGCTTCCAAAACAACTGCTGTTTCTCTTCTTCTGTGTTTGTGTCTATGGGAGGAACCTGCCTCGCTGGGCCCCTGTTGCTAGGCAACATTCCAATCCTTCTAACCTTGTATGTAAAACTCCTTACTAGAAATGCAAGCACCTTTTTAAAGTGAAACTAAAACTCCATTCGATCTTTCTTAACACACAGAGACAGAAATACAAATAAAACTTAACATTTAAATCTAAAACTCATTCCTAACATCTACAAATACCGATATAACTTACTTAAATTATCTCTATTTCCTAACACATTGATTTAATGTGCATTATGATCATAGATTTGCTTAAATATTTAATTAATTGCGTGTATAAAACTAAAAAACAGTTACCCTACTACTTTAGTGGGTAAAGGCACTAGCTCAGGTTTTCCAAATGAGCAAATGGTTGGACATGCGAAAAGCACCCACCCAACCTTTATTGTGTTGTCATGTTGTACATCTCTGGGTCATTCTCAGAATGTTGGGGTGGGGGGTGGGGTGGGGGGTCCCAACTTGGAAAACACCTATGATTGGTGGGTAGTAAATCTGGAGATGCTGCAGCATTTTAAGGGCTGCAGCAGATTAAAGGGGAGCCTCAGTGACCACATGCTTTGCAAAACAATAAGGTAATTTGGACAATGTGAATATAAGAGCATAGGAAGTCAGAGTTTGGCACACTTCTCTATTGGGGCCATTCAAATTCTCTCGCAGGAAGTCAAGCAAAGCCAATGAGTATCATAGAGCCCGAAAAAGAGCAAAGCAGGGAGAATGAGAGGAGGGCAATGATCACTGTTAATTCCATCTTAATCATTCTATGAAATGGAAACAGTAACATAAGATGTTTAATGATTTCATCAGATCAACTATGTTAGGAGGGATACATCATTATCATCTATAAATGCAGTATCTGAAGTATAAATGACACTCACAGTTCCCTCCTCCCTCTAACCATGTTAAAGTGTTTTCAGAAATTACCATCAATGCTCATTCTGCAGAATGCTGCACTTGAATCCCACCTTGCCCTGGAAGTGTTGAGTGAATTTTAACTTTTGTATTTCACTGGGAAATAGGATGCATGAAGGGAATGGAAATAAAAATTGGGGTGGGGGCGATATAAATCAATCTGTGTGAAAGTTGGGTGGTATGTAAAAGTGAGCAGTGTATGAAAATGTAAATGTGTAAAGCAGAGGTAGTGAGTGTAAATGGGGGTGGAGAGGGGGTGTGAATCAGGGTGTGTGTAAATCAGTCAGTGTGAAAACCAGAGTATAAATCAGGTGCGTAAACTTGAGCAGTGTGTAAACTGGGTGTGCCTAAATCGGGTAGCGCGTAAATTGGACAGTGTGTAAAGTCGTGTCATCGTTCCACTCTTGTCCCGACAGTAAAAGTGAAAATTCACACCATTTTCTCAATAACACTGTCAAGGCCAAAGTTGTCCTTGGAGTTAATGTGGCTGCAGGATGGATGACATCTACACTGGCCAACATCCTGACAATGGCATTACTATGTATCAACCTAACAATTGAAATCTCCCACTTACTGTAGTCTGGCTGCTAGGAGTCAGCCCATTAAAAAAGGGAAAAAGTGAAAACAATATTTAGCCTTAAAGGTCCCATATTTTATGCCATTGTCCCATAATTTGCCTTGTCCCGTGTCCCATACGTTGGTTTCCCCGGGACAACATTCATCCCAGATTTCTCCGGGCAGCGACAGGGAGGCTGCTGAAAAATCCTCCTACCATTGCACAAGTATCTCTGAGCATTGGCAGCCCATCCAGCCCACACTCCACCACAAGGAGCAGGCAGACACACACTGGCCAGGAAGAAAGACGTTTGGCAGGTGGGCAGTTGGTGGGGCTTCCAAGCTTGGGAAACCAGTTCCATTTCAATCTTTGGGGTGGCCTTCTCTTTGTCTTAGAGCCAAATTTATTCTGCTGCTTGGCTTTGAGAACATTAAGGATTCCACGGTACCATTCTCAGACCAGAGAACCATATCTTTTAGATATCATTCATTCTGAGGGTCCTACAGGCCTGAGGGAGGGGCGGGGGGGGGGGGGGGTAGCATCTGGCAGGCCTAAGGGGTGGGAGTGGGCATCTTGAGGGCCCTCAGAGGGGTGGGGGAGGCAAGCCATGCAGGGGTTCCAGCAGGCCTGGGGCAAGGGGAGGGAGGAAGGGTTCTGGCAGGCCCTGGGGAGAGTTGGTGTTTGGCAGGCCCAGGGTGGAGGAGAAGAGGGGTTTCTGAGTGAATGGGGAGTGGCGTTGGTGAGAGGGGCTTCTGAGTGTGTCTGTCAGGGGAGAGGTGTTGGTCAAAGGTTTGTGTGAAGGGGAGAAGTGTGGAGCATCTGAGAGCAATGCATAGCTTTGAGGGAGCAATGTGTGGCGATGGGGTTGGGGAGGCAGACTGGAAGTGAACTATTTTATCTGTGGAATGTTATGAGCACATAGTTTTGTTCTTGAACAACTCTTCTGGGCCTTCTGGACCCTGTTGACACTGCTCCCTCAAAGGTGCCCCATCCCATCCCCCAAACCCCTCAACCCCAGGTCTTCAGTCTTCCAGAGCTTGTGTCTTTGCCTGGATCTGGAGGAAAGGTTTTGCTAATATGCCTGAATTACTCTACAGCAAACCCTGTTTGATAATATTCATCAGCTATGGAACTGTCTTACGGCAAAATAATTTCCTTATTCAGCCTTTGGAAGCAAATGGAGACCAAAAATGGACCTTACTCAAAGTATAAAACGTGAAACAAATTTAAAATAACTAACAGGCGAATAAGCTAGTAGTAATACATTTGTTGTAAGAATTACATCTAAGCTCTTCAGAACTACAATTTTAGAAAATCTAATCCCCTGTACTTAAGTCTAAACTAGATTCCTCTATTCCACAGTAATTCTTAAATATTTTCAATTCTTTCAGCTGAAATCACTCCAGAAAAGGTGCCAAATCTAAGGGAATAGTTTAACTCTATGTTTGTGAGTGACAGTAGGGTCCCTTGTTTCCTAAAGCGTGGAGAAGCACCGATGTCTGACCTCAGGAACATTCTCTTCCCTTTTAAGGCTGTAAAGTGATGGGCTGTTGATTTTTTGGTCATTTGGGCCACTGCTCTCTGAGATTTACCGAAGCTGAAAGCCATCATTCTGAACACTGCTCAACAGAAAACCCTTAGCTTCTTTCCCTGGTTCTCATCGTGATAGAATATCTCAGCCTCTGCACCTCAGTGCATCAGGCTAGGGAAAAATCAGCATTGAATTCCATCAGAGTCACACATCACTATCCTCCAGTGTGACACATCACTGTCCTCCAGAGTGACACATCACTATCCTCCAGAGTGATTTGTCGCTATCCTCCAGTGCGACACGTCACTATCGTCCCATGTAATGCATCACTTTCCTCCAGCGAGAAAAATCTATATCCTCGAGTGTGACACATCACTATCCTCCAGTGTGACACATCACTATCCACCAGAGTGAGGCATCACTATCCTCCAGTGAGAAAAATCACTATCCTCGAGTGTGACACCTCACTATCCTCCAGTGTGACACGTCATTATCCTCCAGAGTAACACATCACTATCCTCCAGCATGACACATCACTATCCTCCAGTTTGACACATCACTATTCTTCAGAGTGACACGTCACTATGCTCGATTGCGACACGACACTATCCTCCAGTGTGAAACGTCACTATCCTCCAGAGAAACACATCACTGTCCTCCAGAGTGACACGTCACTATCCTCCAGTGTAACACATCGATATCCTCCAGCGTGACACATCACTGTTCTCTAGAGTGACATGTCGCTACCCTCCAGAGTCACTGTCCTCTAGCGATAAAAATCACTATCCTCCAGTGTGACACATCACTATCCTCCTAGGAGAAAAATCATTATCCTCGAGTGTGACACATCACTACCCTCCAGAGAGATGCGTCGCGATCCCCCAGTGTAACACATCACTATCCTCCAGAGTGACTGATCAACATCCTCCAGTGTGACAGATCACTAATCTCTGCCAGAGTAACATGTCACCATCCGCCACAGTGACACCTCTACGCTCCAGCATGACACGTCACTACTCTCAAGAGTGACACGTCACTATCCTCCAGATTGACATGTCGCTACCCTCCAGCGCGACACGTCACTAATCTCCAGTGTAACACATCGATATCCTCCAGCGTGACACAACACTATACTCTAGAGTGACACGTCACTATGCTCCAGAGTGACACATCACTATCCTCCAGAGTGACACATCACTATTCTTCAGCGTGACACATCACTATCCTCCAGTGTGACACATCAATATCCTCCACTGTGACACATCACTATCCTCCAGAGTAACACATCACTATCCTCCAGCGTGACACATCACTATCCTCCAGAGTGACACGTCGCTATCCTCCAGGGTAAAACATCACTATCCTCCAGTGTAACACATCATTATCCTTCAGCGTGACACATCAGTATCCTCCAGAGTGACACATCACTATCCTCAACTGTGACACATCACTATCCTCCAGTGTGACACATCACTGTCCTCCAGCGTGACACATCGATATCCTCCAACATGACACTGTCCTCCAGAGTAACACATCGATATCCTCCAACATGACACATCACTATCCTCCAGTGTGACACATCACTATCCTCCAGTGTGACACATCACTATCCTCCAGTGTGACACATCACTATTCCCCAGTCTGACACATTGCTATACTCCAGTGAGAAAAATAACAACACTCCAGAGTGACTCATCACTATCCTCCAGAGTAACATATCACTATCCACTGGGGCAACACCCCACTATCCTCCAGCATAACACAGCATTATCCTCCAGTGTGACACATCGCTATGCTCCAGAGTGACACATCACTATCCTCCAGTGTGACATGTCACTATCCTCCAGAGTGACACATCACTATCGTCCAGAGTGACACATCACTATCCTCCAGAGTGACACATCACTATCCTCAACTGTGACATATCATTAACCTCCAGTGTAACACGTCACTATCCTTCAGCGTGATACATCACAATAATCTAGAGCAACACGTCACTATCCTCCAGCATGACACATAACTATACTCCAGTGTGACACATCACTATGCGCCAGAGTGACACATCACTACCCTCCAGCGTGACACATCACTATCCTCCAGAGTAACACATCGATATCCTCCAACGTGACTCATCACTATCCTCCAGCGTGACACATCACTGTACTCCAGAGTGACACGTCATTATCCTCCAGAGTGACACGTCACTACCCTCCAAAGTGACATATCACTGTCCTCTAGCAAGAAAAATCGCTAGCCTCCAGTGTGACACATCACTATCCTCCAGTGTGAGACATCACTATCCTCCAGTCTGACACATTGCTATACTCCAGCGAGAAAAATCACAACACTCCAGTGTGACTCATCACTATCCTCCAGAGTAACATATCACTATCCACTAGAGCAATACCTCACTATCCTCCAGCGTAACACAGCACCATCCTCCAGTGTGACACATCGCTATGCTCCAGAGTGACACATCACTATACTCCAGTGTGACACGTCACTATCCTCCAGAGTGACACATCACTATCCTCCAGTGTGACACGTCACTATCCTCCAGAGTAGTACGTCACTGTCCTCCAGCGTGACACATCACTATCCTCCAGAGTGACACATCCCTATTCTCCAGAGTGACACGTCACTATCCTGCATTGTGACATGTCACTCTCCTCCAGAATAACACGTCACTATCCTTCAGCGAGACACATCACTATCCTCAAGTGTGACACATCACTATCGTCCAGAGTGAGACGTCGCTACACTCCAGTGTGACACGTCACTAACCTCCAGAGTGACACATCACTATCCTCCAGTGTGACACGGCGCTAACCTCCAGAGTGACACATCGCTATCCTCCAGTGTGACACGTCACTATCCTCCAGAGTGACACATCACTATCCTCCAGTGTGACACATCACTATCCTCCAGTGTGACACATCACTATCCTCCAGTGTGACACATCACTATCCTCCAGAGTGACACATCACTATTCCCCAGTCTGACACATTGCTATACTCCAGCGAGAAAAATCACAAAACTCCAGTGTGACTCATCACTATCCTCCAGAGTAACATATCACTATCCACTAGAGCAACACCTCACTATCCTCCAGCGTAACACAGCATTATCCTCCAGTGTGACACATCGCTGTGCTCCAGAGTGACACATCACTATCCTCCAGTGTGACACGTCACTATCCTCCAGAGTGACACATCACTATCGTCCAGTGTGACACATTACTATCCTCCAGCGTGACACATCCCTATTCTCCAGAGTGACAAGTCACTATCCTGCATTGTGACATGTCACTCTCCTCCAGTGTAACACGTCACTATCCTTCAGCGTTACACATCACTATCCTCAAGTGTGACACGTCACTATCGTCCAGAGTGACACGTCGCTACACTCAGTGTGACACGTCACTAACCTCCAGATTGACATGGCGCTATCCTCCAGCGCGACACATCACTATCCTCCAGCGTGACACATCACTATCCTCCAGTGTGACTCATCACTATCCTCCAGTGTGACTCATCACTATCCTCCAGTGTGACTCATCACTATCCTCCAATGTGACACGTCACTATTCTCCAGAGTGACACAACACTATCCTACAGAGTGACATGTCACTATCTCCAGAGTGACACCTCTACGCTCCAGCATGACACATCACTACTCTCAAGAGTGACACGTCACTATCCTCCAGATTGACATGTCACTACCATCCAGCGTGACACGTCACTATACTCCAGTGTAACACATCGATAACCTCCAGAGTGACACATCACTATACTCCAGAGTGACACGTTACTATCCTCCAGAGTGACACGTCATTATGCTCCAGTGTAACACATCACTATTCCCCAGTCTGACACATTGCTATATTCCAGCGAGAAAAATCACTACACTCCAGTGTGACACATCACTATCCTCCAGTGTGACACATCACTATTCCCCAGTCTGACACATTGCTATACTCCAGCGAGAAAAATAACAACGCTCCAGTGTGACTCATCACTATCCTCCAGAGTAACATATCACTATCCACTAGAGCAACGCCTCACTATCCTCCAGCATAACACAGCATTATCCTCCAGTGTGACACATCGCTATGCTCCAGAGTGACACATCACTATCCTCCAGTGTGACACGTCACTATCCTCCAGAGTGACACATCACTATCGTCCAGTGTGACACATCACTATCCTCCAGAGTGACACATCACTATCCTCCTGGAGTGACACATCACTATCCTCAACTGTGGCATGTCACTAACCTCCAGTGTAACACGTCACTATCCTTCAGCATGAAACATCACAATAATCTAGAGCAACACGTCACTATCCTCCAGCATGACACATAACTATACTCCAGTGTGACACATCACTATGCGCCAGAGTAACACGTCGCTACCCTCCAGCGTGACACATCACTATCCTCCAGAGTAACACATCGATATCCTCCAACATGACTCATCACTACCCTCCAGCGTGACACATCACTGTCCTCCAGAGTGACACGTCATTATCCTCCAGAGTGACACGTCACTACCCTCCAAAGTGACATATCACTGTCCTCTAGCAAGAAAAATCGCTAACCTCCAGTGTGACACATCACTATCCTCCAGTGTGACACATCACTATCCTCCAGTCTGACACATTGCTATACTCCAGCGAGAAAAATCACAACACTCCAGTGTGACTCATCAATATCCTCCAGAGTAACATATCACTATCCACTAGAGCAACACCTCACTATCCTCCAGCGTAACACAGCACTTTCCTCCAGTGTGACACATCCCTATTCTCCAGAGTGACACCTCACTATCCTCCAGCGCGACACGTCACTATCCTCCAGAGTAACACATCGATATCCTCCAGTGTGACTCATCACTATCCTCCAGTGTGACTCATCACTATCCTCCAGAGTGACACATTGATATCCTACAGCGTGACACATCATTATCCTCCAGAGTGACATGTCACTACCCTCTAAAGTGACATATCAGTGTCCCCTAGCGAGAAAAATCACTAGCCTCCAGTGTGACAAGTCACTATTCCCCAGTCTGACACATTGCTATATTCCAGTGAGAAAAATCACTACACTCCAGTGTGACACATCACTATCCTCCAGAGTAACATATCACTATCCACTAGAGCAACACGTGACTATCCTCCAGCGTAACACAGCACCATCCTCCAATGTGACACATCACTATCCTCCAGAGTGACACATCACTATCCTCCAGTGCGACACATTGCTATGCTCCAGAGTGACACATCACTACCCTCCAGTGTGACACGTCGCTATCCTCCAGAGTAGTACGTCACTGTCCTCCAGCGTGACACATCACTATCCTCCAATGTGACACGTCACTATCCTGCATTGTGACATGTCACTCTCCTCCAGAATAACACGTCACTATCCTCCAGCATGACACATCACTATCATCCAGTGTGACACATCATTAAACTCCAGAGTGAAACATCACTATCCTCAACTGTGACACGTCAATATCCTCCAGTGTGACACGTCACTATCCTCCAGAGTAACACATCACTATCCTCTAGAGCAACACATCACTATCCTCCAGTGTGATACATCACTATCGTCCAGAGTGACACGTCGCTACACTCCAGCGTGACACGTCACTATCCTCCAGATTGACACGGCGCTAACCTCCAGCGCGACACGTCACTATCCTCCAGAGTAACACATCGATATCCTCCAGCGTGACACATCACTATCCTCCAGAGTGACACGTCACTACCCTCTAAAGTGACATATCACTGTCCTCTAGCAAGAAAAATCACTATCCTCTAGTGTGACACATCACTATTCCCCAGTCTGACACATTGCTATACTCCAGCGAGAAAAATCACTACACTCCAGCATGACACGTCACTATCCTCCAGAGTGACACGTCACTATCCTCCAGAGTGACACGTCACTATCCTCCAGAGTGACATGTCACTATCTCCAGAGTGACACATGGCTACTCTCCAGCATGACACATCACTATTCTCCAGAGTGACACATCACTATCCTCCAGAGAGACACATCACTATCCTCCAGAGTGACACATCACTATTCTTCAGCGTGATACATCACTATCCTCCAGGGTAAAACATCACTATCCTCCAGTGTAACACGTCATTATCCTTCAGTGTGACACGTCACTATCCTCCAGAGTGACACATCACTATCTTCCAGTGTGACACATCACTATCCTCCAGAGTGACACATCACTATCTTCCAGTGTGACACATCACTATCCTCCAGAGTGACACATCACTATCCTCCAGAGTGACACATCACTATCCTCCAGCGTGACACGTCACTATCCTCCAGAGTGACACGTCGCTATCCTCCAGGGTAAAACATCACTATCCTCCAGTGTAACATGTCATTATCCTTCAGTGTGACACGTCACTATCCTCCAGAGTGACACATCACTATCTTCCAGTGTGACACATCACTATCCTCCAGAGTGACACATCACTATCCTCAACTGTGACACGTCACTATCCTCCAGCGTGACACATCACTATCTTCCAGTGTGACACATCACTATCCTCCAGAGTGACACATCACTATCCTCAACTGTGACACGTCACTATCCTCCAGTGTGACACATCACTATCCTCCAGAGTGACACATAACTATCCTCCAGTGTAACATGTCATTATCCTTCAGCGTGACACATCACTATCATCCAGTGTGACACATCACTATCCTCCAGAGTGACACATCACTATCCTCAACTGTGACACGTCACTAACCTCCAGTGTAACACGTCTCTATCCTTCAGCGCGATACATCACTATCCTTTAGAGCAACACGTCACTATCCTCCAGCATGACACATCACTATACTCCAGAGTGATACATCACTATCCGCCAGAGTGACACGTCGCTACCCTCCAACGTGACTCATCACCATCCTCCAGCGTGACACATCACTGTCCTCCAGAGTGACACGTCATTATCCTCCAGAGTGACACGTCACTACCCTCCAAAGTGACATATCACTGTCCTCTAGCGAGAAAAATCACTAGCCTCCAGTGTGACACATCACTAGCCTCCAGTGTGACACATCACTATCCTCTAGTGTGACACATCACTATTCCCCAGTCTGACACATTGCTATACTCCAGCGAGAAAAATCATAACACTCCAGTATGACTCATCACTATCCTCCAGAGTGACACATTATTATCCTCCAGGGTGACACATCACTATCCTCCGGAGAGACGCGTCGCAATATCCAAGGAGAAAACTCACTATCCTCGAGTGTGACACATCACTATCCTCCAGAGTAACACCTCACTAACCTCCATTGTGACACGTCACTATCCTTAAGTGTAACAGGTCACTATCCTTCAGCGTGACTCATCAATATCCTCCAGTGTGACACGTCACTATCCTCCAGAGGAACACATCACTATCCTCTAGAGCAACACATCGATATTCTCCAGGGCAAAACATCACTATCCTCCAGAGTGGCACGTCACTATCCTCCAGTGTGACACGTCATTATCCTCCAGAGAGACATGTCACTGTCCTCCAGCATGACACATCACTATCCTCCAGTGTGACACATCATTAAACTCCAGAGTGAAACATCACTATCCTCAACTGTGACACGTCAATATCCTCCAGTGTGACACGTCACTATCCTCCAGAGTAACACATCACTATCCTCTAGAGCAACACATCACTATCCTCCAGTGTGATACATCACTATCGTCCAGAGTGACACGTCGCTACACTCCAGCGTGACACGTCACTAACCTCCAGAGTGACTCATCAATATCCTCCAGAGTGACTGATCACTAATCTCAAGAGTAACACGTCACTATCTGCCAGAGTAACATGTCACCATCCGCCACAGTGACACCTCTACGCTCCAGCATGACACGTCACTACTCTCAAGAGTGACACGTCACTATCCTCCAGATTGACATGTCGCTACCCTCCAGTGCGACACGTCACTAATCTCCAGTGTAACACATCGATAACCTCCAGAGTGACACATCACTATACTCCAGAGTGACACGTTACTATCCTCCAGAGTGACACGTCATTATGCTCCAGTGTGACACATCACTATTCCCCAGTCTGACACATTGCTATACTCCAGCGAGAAAAATCACTATCCTCCAGTGTGACACATCACTATCCTCCAGAGTAACATATCACTATCCACTCGAGCAATACGTCACTATCCTCCAGCGTAACAAAGCACTATCCTCCAGTGTGACACATCCCTATGCTCCAGAGTGACACATCACTATCCTCCAGAGTGACACATAACTATCCTGAGTGACACAGCACTATCCTCCAGTCTGATACATCACTAACCTCCATGGTGAAACATCACTATCCTCAACTGTGACACGTCACTATGCTCCAGAGTAGTACGTCACTGTCCTCCAGCGTGTCACATCACTATCCACCAGTGTGACACATCCCTATTCTCCAGAGTGACACGTCACTATCCTGCATTGTGACACATCACTATCCTCCAGTGTGATACATCCTTATTCTCCAGTGTGACACGTCACTATCCTCCAGAGGAACACATCACTATCCTCTAGAGCAACACGTCGATATCCTCCAGGACAAAACATCACTATCCTCCAGTGTGACACGTCACTATCCTCCAGCATGACACATCACTATCCTCCAGTGTGACACATCATTAAATTCCAGAGTGAAACATCACTATCCTCAACTGTGACACGTCAATATCCTCCAGTGTGACACGTCACTATCCTCCAGTGTGACACATCATTAAACTCCAGAATGAAACATCACTATCCTCAACTGTGACACGTCAATATCCTCCAGTGTGACACGTCACTATCCTCCAGAGTAACACATCACTATCCTCTAGAGCAACACGTCACTATCCTCCAGCATGACACATCACTATCCTCCAGAGTGACACGTCACTAACCTCCAGAGTGACACATCACTATCCTCCAGATTGACTCGGCGCTACCCTCCAGCGCGACACGTCACTATCTTCCAGAGTAACACATCGATATCCTCCAGGGTGACTCATCATTATTCTTCAGAGTGACACGTCACTACCCTCTAAAGTGACATATCACTGTCCTCTAGCAAGAAAAATCACTATCCTCCAGTGTGACACATCACTATCCTCCAGTGTGACACATCACTATTCCCCAGTCTGACACATTGCTATACTCCAGCGAGAAAATCACTACACTCCAGAGTGACACGTCACTATCCTCCATAGTGACATGTCACTATCTCCAGAGTGACACATGGCTCCGCTCCAGCATGACACATCACTATTCTCAAGAGTGACACGTCACTATCCTCCAGATTGACATGTCGCTACCCTCCAGCGCGACACGTCACTATCCTCCAGAGTAACACATCACTATCCTCCAGCGTGACAGATCACTAATCTCAAGAGTAACACGTCACTAACCTCCAGAGTGACACGTCACTATCCGCCAGAGTAACATGTCCCCAACCGCCAGAGTGACACGTCTATGCTCCAGAGTGACACGACACTGTCCTCCATTGCGACACGTCACTATCCTCCAGTGTGACACGTCGCTATCCTCCAGAGTAACACGTCACAATTCTCCAATGTGACACATCACTATCCTCCAGTGTGACACGTCACTATCGTCCAGAGTGACACGTTGCTACCCTCCTAAGTGTCATATCACTGCCCTCTAGCGAGAAAAATCACCATCCTCCAGTGTAACACATCACTATCCTCCAGATTGACACATACCTATCCTCCAGAGTAACACATCACTATCCTCAAGAGCAACACGTCACAATTCTCCAGTGTGACACATCACTATCATCCTCCAGAGTAACACGTCACTATCCTCCAGTGTGACACATCACCATCCTCCAGTGTGACATATCACTATCATCCTCCAGAGTAACACGTCGCTATCCTCCAGTGTGACACATCACCATCCTCCAGTGTGACACATCACTATCCTCCAGTGTGATACGTCACTATCCTCCATTGCGACACGTCACTATCCTCCAGTGTAACACGTCACTATCCTTCAGCATGACACATCATTATCCTCCAGTGTGACACATCACTATCCTCCAGAGTGACACATCAATATCCTCCACTGTGACATCTCACTATCTTCCAGTGTAACATATCACTATACTCCAGCGTGACACGTCACTATCCTCCAGAATGACACGTCACTATCCCCCAGCGTGACACGTCACTATCCTCCAGAATGACACGTCGCTATCCTCCGGAGCAGCATATCATTATCCTCCAGCTTGACATGTTACAATCCTCCAGCGTGACATACCACTATCCTCCA
Organism: Cetorhinus maximus; assembly: GCF_964194155.1. Classification (NCBI taxonomy): domain Eukaryota; kingdom Metazoa; phylum Chordata; class Chondrichthyes; order Lamniformes; family Cetorhinidae; genus Cetorhinus; species Cetorhinus maximus. Next base: position 99,899,947 of record NC_135884.1, read on the forward strand.
GAGTGACACGTCACTATCCTCCAGTGTGACACGTCACTATCCTCCAGTGTGACACGTCACTATCCTCCAGTGTGACACATCACTATCCTCCAGTGTGACACGTCACTATCCTCCAGTGTGACACATCACTATCCTCCAGAGTGACATGTCGCTACCCTCCTAAGTGTCATGTCACTGTCCTCTAGCGAGAAAAATCACTATCCTCCAGTGTAACACATCACTATGCTCCAGATTGACACATCCCTGCCCTCCAGAGTGACACATCACTATCCTCCAGATTGACACGTCACTATGCTCCAGAGTGACACGACATTATGCTGCAGAGTGACACGTCCTTATGCTCCAGAGTGACACGTCATTATGCTCCAGAGTGACACATCACTTACGTCCAGTGTGACACATCGATATCCTCCAACGTGACTCATCACTATCCTCCAGTGTGACACATCACTGTCCTCCAGAGTGACACGTCATTATCCTCCAGAGTGACACGTCACTACCCTCCAAAGTGACATATCACTGTCCTCTAGCGAGAAAAATAACTATCCTCCAGTGTGACACATCACTATTCCCCAGTCTGACACATTGCTATACTCCAGCGAGAAAAATCACAACACTCCAGAGTGACACGTCACTATCCTCCAGATTAACACATCACTATCCTCTAGAGCAACACGTCACTATCCTCCAGCATGACACATCACTATCCTCCAGTGTGACACATTACTATCCTCCAGAGAGACGCGTCGTGATCCCCCAGTGTAACACATCAATATCCTCCAGAGTGACTGATCACCATCCTCCAGTGTGACAGATCACTATGCTCCAGAGTAACACGTCACTATCCTCCAGTGTAACACGTCACTATCCTCCAGAGTGGCACGTCACTATCCTCCAGTGTAACACGTCACTATCCTCCAGAGAGGCACGTCACTGTCCTGCAGCATGACACATCATTATCCTCCAGTGTGACACATCATTAAACTCCAGAGTGAAACATCACTATCCTCAACTGTGACACGTCAATATCCTCCAGAGTAACATGTCACTATCCTCTAGAGCCACACGTCACTATCCTCCAGCGAGACACATCACTATCGTCCAGAGTGACACGTCGCTACACTCCAGTGTGACGTCACTAACCTCCAGCGCGACACGTCACTATCCTCCAGAGTAACACATCGATATCCTCCAGCATGACCGATCACCATCCTCCAGTGTGACAGATCACTAATCTCAAGAGTAACACGTCACTCTCCTCCAGGGTAACATGTCACCATCCGCCACAGTGACACCTCTACGCTCCAGCATGACACATCACTACTCTCAAGAGTGACACGTCACTATCTTCCAGATTGACATGTCGCTACCCTCCAGCGCGACACGTCACTAATCTCCAGTGTAACACATCGATATCCTCCAGAGTGACACATCACTATACTCCAGAGTGACACGTTACTATCCTCCAGAGTGACACGTCATTATGCTCCAGTGTGACACATCACTATCCACTAGAGCAACACGTCACTATCCTCCAGCGTAACAAAGCACTATCCTCCAGCGTAACACGTCAATGTCCTCCAGGGTGACACATCACTATCCTCCAGAGTGACACTTCGCTACCCTCCAAAGTAACATATCACTGTCCTCTAGCGAGAAAAATCACTAGCCTCCAGTGTGACACATCACTATCCTCCAGAGAGACGCGTCGCGATGCCCCAGTGTAACACAACAATATCCTCCAGAGTGACTGATCACCATCCTCCAGTGTGACAGATCACTATCCTCCAGAGTGACACATCACTATCCTCCAGTGTAGCACATTGATATCCTCCAGCGTGACACGTCACTATCCTCCAGAGTGACATGTCGCTATCCTCCAGCATCAGACGTCACTATTCTCCAGAGTAACACATCACTATCCTTCAGAGTGACACGTTGCGACCCTCCAGCATGACACATCAACATCAATGTTCTTCAGAGTGACACATCACTACCCTCCAAAGTGACACGTCACTATCCTCCAGAGTGACACGTCGCTATCCTCCAGAGTAACACATCACTATCCTCTAGTGTGACACATCAATATCCTCCAGTGTGACACATCACTATATTCCAAAGTGACATGTCACTACCATCCAGCGTGACACCTCGCAACCCTTAAGCGTCACTCATCACTATCCTCCAGTGTAACACGTCACTATACTCCAGAGTGACACATCACTATCCTCCAGAGTGACACATCACTATCCTCCAGAGTGACACATCACTATCCTCCAGAGTGACAAATCACTATCCTCCAGTGTGACACATCACTATCCTCCAGTGTGACAAATCACTATCCTCCAGTGTGACACATCACTATCCTCCAGAGTGACAAATCACTATCCTCCAGTGTGACACATCACTATCCTCCAGTGTGACACATCACTATCCTCCAGTGTGACACATCACTATCCTCCAGTGTGACACATCACTATCCTCAGTTGTGACACATCACTATCTTCCAGAGTGACACATCGCTACCCTCTAGTGTAGCACATTGATATCCTCCAGCGTGACACATCACTATCCTCGAGAGTGACAGATCACTATCCCCCAGAGTGACACATTGATACCCTCCAGATTGAGATATCACTGTCCTCTAGCGAGAAAAATCACTATCCTCTAGTGTGACACGTTACAATCCTCCAGCCTGACACCACTATCCTCCAGTGTGACACATCACTATCCTCCAGAGTGACATGTCGCTACCCTCCAAAGTGACACGTCACTATCCTCCAGAGTAACACATCACTATCCTCCAGTGTGACACATCAGTATCCTCCAGTGTGACACATCAGTATCCTCCAGAGTGACACATCAGTATCCTCCAGTGTGACACATCACTATATTCCAAAGTGACATGTCACTACCATCCAGCGTGACACATCACTATCCTCCAGAGTGACATGCCCTTATCTTCCAGAGTAATACGTCGCTACCCTCCAGCATCAGACGTCACTATTCTCCAGAGTAAAACGTCACTATCCTCCAGCGTGACACGTCACTATCCTCCAGTGTAACACGTCACTATCCTCCAGAGTGACATGTCCCTATCCTCCAGAGTGACACGTCGCTACCCTCCAGAGTGACATGTCACTATCCTCCAGAGTGATACGTCGCGACCCTCCAGCGTGACACACCACTATCCTCCATTGTAACACATCGATATCCTCCAGCGTGCCACATCAATGTCCTCCAGAGTGACACATCACTATCCTCCAGAGTGACATGTCGCTACCGTCCAGAGTGACATGTCACTATCCTCCAGCGTGACACCTTGCAACCCTCCAGCGTGACTCATCACTATCCTCCAGTGTAACACGTCACTATCCTCCAGTGTGACTCATCACTATCCTCCAGAGTAACACGTCACTATCCTCCAGTGTGACAAATCACTATCCTCCAGTGTGACACATCATTATCCTCCAGAGTAACATGTCACTATCCTCCAGAGTGACACATCACTATCCTCTAGTGGAGCACATTGATATCCTCCAGAGTGACAGATCACTATCCCCCACAGTGACACATCGATACCCTCCAGAGTGACTTAACACTGTCCTCTAGCGAGAAAAATCACTATCCTCTCGAGTGACACATCACTATCCTCCAGAGTGACACATCACTATCCTCAGTTGTGACACATCACTATCCTCCAGAATGACACATCACTATCCTCAGTTGTGACACGTCACTATACTCCAGAATGACACATCACTATCCTCAGTTGTGACACGTCACTATACTCCAGTGTGACACGTCACCAACCTCCAGCGTGACACGTCACTATCCTCCAGAGTGACATGTCACTATCCTACAGAGTAGTACGTCGCTACCCTCCAGCATCAGACGTCACTATTCTCCAGAGTTATACGTCACTATCCCCCAGAGTGACACATCACTATCCTCCAGAGTGACATGTCGCTACCCTCCAAAGTGACATATCACTGTCATCTAGTGAGAAAAATAACTATCCTCCAGTGTGATACATCACTATTCACCAGTCTGACACATTGCTAAACTCCAGCGAGAAAAATCACTAGCCTCCAGTGTGACACATCACTATTCGCCGGATTGACGAGTCGCTATCCTCCACGGAGAAAAATCATTATCCTCGAGTGTGACACATCACTATCCTCCAGTGTCACACATCACTATCCTTCAGCATAACACATCACTATCCTCCAGTGTGACACATCACTATCCTCCAGTGTGACATGTCACTATCCTCCAGCGTGACACATCACTATCCTCCAGTGTGGCACATCACTATCCTCCAGTGTGGCACATCACTATCCTCCAGTGTGGCACATCACTATCCTCCAGAGTGACACATCACTACCCTCCAGTGTGACACATCACTATCCTCCAGAGTAACACGTCTTTATCCTCCACTGTGACACATCACTAGCCTCCAGCGTAACACGTCACTATCCTCCAGAGTGGCACATCACTATCCTCCAGAGTGACACGTTGCTACCCACCAAAGTGTCATATCACTGTCCTCTAGCGAGGAAAATCACTAGCCTCCAGTGTGACACATCTCTATACCCCAGTATGACACATTGCTATCCTCCAGCGAGAAAATCACTATCCTCGAGTGTGACACGTCGCTATCCCCCAATGTAACACATCGATATCCTCCAGAGTGACTGATCACCATCCTCCAGTTTAACAGATCACTATCCTCCAGAGTGATAGATCACTATCCTCCAGCCTGACAGATCACTATTATCCAGTCTGACACGTTGCTATACTTCAGCGAGAAAAATCACTGCCCTCCACTGTGACTCTTCACTATCCATCAGCATGACATGTCACTGCCCTCCACAATTACACATTGATATACTCCAGAGTGATACGTCACTATCCTCCAGGATGACACGTCGCTACCCTCTAGAGTGACGCGTCACTACCCTCCAGAGTGACACATCGCTACCCTCCAGAGTGACACGTCACTATCCTCCAGCATGAGACATCAATATCCTCCAGAGTGACACATCACTACCCTCCAGAGTAACACGTCACTATGTTACAGAGTGACATATCCCTATCCTCCAGCATGACACGTCATTATCCTCCAGAGCAAAAGGTCACTATCCTCCAGCATGACACGTCACTATCCTCCAGTGTCACACATCACTATCCTCCAGCGTGACACATCACTATCCTCCAGTGTGACACATCACTATCCTCCACAGTGACACGTCACTTCCCTCCAGAGTGACACATCACTATCCTCCAGAGTAACAGGTCACTATCCTCCAGTGTGATACATCACTATCCTCCAGTGAGACACATCACTATCCTCCAGAGCAACACTTTGCTATCCTCCAGAGTGACACATCACTACCCTCCAGAGTGACACATCCCTATCCTCCAGAGTAACAGGTCACTATCCTCCAGTGTGATACATCACTATCCTCCAGAGTAACACGGCACTATCCTACAGAGTGACACATCACTATCCTCCAGAGTGACACATCCCTATCCTCCAGAGTAACAGGTCACTATCCTCCAGTGTGATACATCACTATCCTCCAGAGTAACACGGCACTATCCTACAGTGTCACACGTCACTATCCTTCAGCATAACGCATCACTATCCTCCAGTGTGATAGGTCACTATCCTCCAGAGTGACACGTCACTACCCTCCAGAGTGACACATCACTATCCTCCAGAGTAACAGGACACTATCCTCCAGTGTGACATGTCACTCTCCTCCAGAGGAACACCTCTCTATCCTCCAGCGTGACACGTCAGTATCCTCCAGAGTGACATGTCACTATCTTCCAGAGTGACACGTCGCTATCCTCCAGAGTAACACATCACTATCTTCCAGTGTAACACATCAGTATCCTCCAGCGTGACACATCACTATACTCCAGAGTTACATGTCACTACCGTCCAGTGTGACACATCACTATCCTCCACAGTGACATGTCACTATCGTCCAGCGTGACACAACGCAACCCTCCGGTGTGACTCATCACTATCCTCCAGTGTAACACGTCACTATCCTCCAGCGTGACTCATCACTATCCTCCAGAGTGGCACGTCACTACCGTCCAGAGTGACACATCACTATCCTCCAGAGTACCACGTCACTATCCCCCAGTGTGACAAATCACTATCCCCCATTGTGACACATCACTATCCCCAGATGGGACACGTCACTATGCTCCAGTGTAACACGTCTCTATCGTTCAGCGTTACACATCACTATCCTCCAGCGCGACACATCACTATCCTCCAGAGTGACACGTCACTATCCTCCAGCATAACACATCACTATCCTCTAGTGTGAGACGTCACTATCCTCCAGAGTGACACATCACTATCCTCCAGAGTAACACTTCTCTATCCTCCAGCATAACACATCACTATCCTCTAGTGTGAGACGTCACTATCCTCCAGAGTGACACATCACTATCCTCCAGAGTAACACTTCTCTATCCTCCAGCATAACACATCACTATCCTCTAGTGTGAGACGTCACTATCCTCCAGAGTAACACATCACTATCCTCCAGAGTGACACATCGATACCCTCCAGAGTGACATATCACTGTGCTCTAGTGAGAAAAATCACTATCCTCCAGTGTGACAGATCACTATCCTCCAGTGTGACACCTCACTATCCTCCAGTGTAACATGTTACAATCCTCCAGAGTGACACATCACTAGCCTCCAGTGTAGCACATTGATATCCTCAAAAGTGACACGTCGCTACCCTCCAGCGTCACACGTCACTATTCTCCAGAGTAACACATCACTATCCTCCAGAGTGACACGTCGCTATCCCCCAATGTAACACATCGATATCCTCCAGAGTGACTGATCACCATCCTCCAGTTTAACTGATCACTATCCTCCAGAGTGATAGATCACTATCCTCCAGCCTGACAAATCACTATTCTCCAGTCTGACACGTTGCTATACTTCAGCGAGAAACATCACTATCCTCCACTGTGACTCTTCACTATCCACCAGCATGACATGTCACTGCCCTCCAGAATGACACATTGATATCCTCCAGTGTGATACGTCACTATCCTCCAGGGTGACACGTCGCTACCCTCCAGAGTGACACGTCACTACCCTCCAGAGTAACAGGTCACTATCCTCAATTGTGACACATCACTATCCCCCACAGTGACACATCGATACCCTCCAGAGTGACATATCACTGTCTTCTAGCGAGAAAAATCACTTTCCTCTAGTGTCTCACATCACAATCCTCCAGAGTGACACGTTACAATTCTCCAGCGTGACACATCACTATCCTCCACTGTGACACATCGCTGTCCTCCACTGTGACACGTCACTATCCTCCAGAGTAACATGTCACTACCTGCCAGTGTGACACATCACTAGCCTCCAGAGTGACACATCACTATCCTCCAGAGTGACACGTCGCTATCCCCCAATGTAACACATCGATATCCTCCAGAGTGACTGATCACCATCCTCCAGTTTAACTGAACACTATCCTCCAGAGTGATAGATCACTATCCTCCAGCCTGACAGATCACTATTCTCCAGTCTGACACGTTGCTATACTTCAGCGAGAAACATCACTACCCTCCACTGTGACTCTTCACTATCCATCAGCATGACATGTCACTGCCCTCCAGAATGACACATTGATATCCTCCAGAGTGATACGTCACTATCCTCCAGGATGACACGTCGCTACCCTCCAGAGTGACACGTCACTACCCTCCAGAGTGACACATTACTATCCTCCAGAGTAACACATCACTATCCTCCAGATTGACACGTCGCTACCCTCCAGAGTGACACGTCACTACCCTCCAGAGTGACAGGTCACTATCCTCCAGTGTGATACATCACTATCCTCCAGTGTGACACATCACTATCCTCCAGAGCAACACTTCGCTATCCTCCAGTGTGACACGTCACTATCATTCAGCATGACACGTCGCTACCCTCCAGTATGACACGTCACTATCATCCAGCATGACACGTCGCTATCCTCCAGTGTGACACGTCACTATCCACCAGAGTGACACGTCACTAACCTCCAGCATGACACATCACTACCCTCCAGAGTAACACGTCACTATCCTCCAGATTGACACGTCGCTACCCTCTAGCGTGTCACGTCACTATTCTCCAGTGTAACACATCGATACCCTCCAGCGTAACACATCACTATCCTCCAGAGTGACACATCACTATCCTCCAGAGTAACACGTCACTACCCTCCAGAGTAACATATCACTGTCTTCTAGTGAGAGAAATCGCTATCCTCCAGTGTGACACATCACTACCCTCCAGGGTGACACATCACTATCCTCCAGTGTGACACAACACTATCCTCCAGTGTGACACATCACTATCCTCCAGAGTAACATGTCACTATGCTCCTGTGTGACACACCACTAACCACCAGAGTGACATGCCACTATGCTACAGAGTGACTTATCACTATCCTCCAGCATGACACGTCATTATCCTTCAGAGTAAAAGGTCGCTATCCTCCAGCGTGACAAGTCACATCCTCCAGAGTAACACATCACTATCCTCCAGAGTGACACGTCACTATCCTACTGAGTGACACATCACTATCCTACAGAGTGACACATCACTATCCTCAAGTGTGAGACGTCACTATCCTCCAGAGTAACATGTCACTACGTTCCAGTGTGACACATCACTATCCTCCAGAGTGACATGTCACCATCCTACAGAGTGACACATCATTATTCTACAGAGTGACACGTCACTATCCTCCAGTGTAACAGGTCACTATCCTCCAGCGTGACACATCACTATCCTCCAGAGTAACACGTCTCTATCCAACAGAGTGACACGTCACTATCCTCCAGTGTCACACGTCACTATCCTTCAGCATAGCACATCACTATCCTCCAGTGTGACACGTCACTATCCTCCAGAGTAACACGTCACTATGCTACAGAGTGACACATCACTATCCTCCAGAGTAACACGTCTCTATCCTACAGAGTGACACGTCACTATCCTCCAGAGTCACACGTCACTATCCTTCAGCATAGCACATCACTATCCTCCAGTGTGACACATCACTATCCTCCAGTGGGACACATCACTATCCTCCAGAGTGACATATCACTATCCTCCAGTGTGACACGTCACTATCCTCCAGTGGGACACATCACTATCCTCCAGAGTGACATATCACTATCCTCCAGTGTGACACGTCACTATCCTCCAGTGTGACACGTCACTATCCTCCAGAGTAACATGTCACTATCCTCCAGAGTGACATGTCACCATCCTACAGAGTGACACATCATTATTCTACAGAGTGACACGTCACTATCCTCCAGTGTAACAGGTCACTATCCTCCAGCGTGACACATCACTATCCTCCAGAGTAACACGTCTCTATCCAACAGAGTGACACGTCACTATCCTCCAGTGTCACACGTCACTATCCTTCAGCATAGCACATCACTATCCTCCAGTGTGACACGTCACTATCCTCCAGAGTAACACGTCACTATGCTACAGAGTGACACATCACTATCCTCCAGAGTAACACGTCTCTATCCTACAGAGTGACACGTCACTATCCTCCAGTGTCACACGTCACTATCCTTCAGCATAGCACATCACTATCCTCCAGTGTGACACATCACTATCCTCCAGTGGGACACATCACTATCCTCCAGAGTGACATATCACTATCCTCCAGTGTGACACGTCACTATCCTCCAGTGGGACACATCACTATCCTCCAGAGTGACATATCACTATCCTCCAGTGTGACACGTCACTATCCTCCAGTGTGACACGTTACTATCCCCCAGAGTAACATGTCACTGTCCTCCAGCGCGACAGGTCACTATCCTTCAGTGTAACACATCGATATCTTCCAGCATGACACATCACTATTGTCCAGAGTGACACATCACTATCCTCCAGAATGACACGTCGCTACCCTCCAAAGTGTCTTATAACTGTCCTCTAGCAAGAAAAATCACTAGCCTCCAGTGTGACTCATCACTATCCTCCAATGTGACACATCGCTATATCCCAGTATGACACATTGCTATCCTCCAGCGAGAAAATCACTATCCTCGAGTGTGTCACATCACCATCCTCTAGAGTGACACGTCGCTATCCCCCAATGTAACACATCGATATCCTCCAGAGTGACTGATCACCATCCTCCAGTTTAACTGAACACTATCCTCCACAGTGATAGATCACTATCCTCCAGCCTGACAAATCACTATTCTCCAGTCTGACACGTTGCTATACTTCAGTGAGAAACATCACTACCCTCCACTGCGACTCTTCACTATCCATCAGCATGACATGTCACTGCCCTCCAGAATGACACATTGATATCCTCCAGAGTGATATGTCACTATCCTCCAGGGTGACACGTCACAACCCTCCAGAGTGACACGTCATTACCCTCCAGAGTGACACATCACTATCCTCCAGAGTAACAGGTCACTATCCTCAATTGTGACACATCACTATCCCCCACAGTGACACATCGATACACTCCAGAGTGACATATCACTGTCCTCTGGTGAGAAAAATCACTATCCTCTAGTGTCTCACATCATTATCCTCCAGAGTGACATGTCACTGTCATCCAGCATGACACGTCGCTACCCTCCAGAGTAACACATCACTACCCTCCAGTGTGACACGTCACAATCCTCCAGAGTGACACATCTCTATCTTCCAGAGTAACACATCACTAGCCTCCAGAGTGACACATCACTATCCTCCAGCGTGACACGTCACTGTCCTCCAGAGTCGCACATCACTATCCTCCAGAGTGACACGTCGCTACTCTCCAAAGTGTCATATCACTGTCCTCTAGCGAGAAAAATCACTATCCTCCAGTGTGACTCATCACTATCCTCCAGTGTGACACATCTCTATACCCCAGTATAACACATTGCTATCCTCCAGCGAGAAAATCACTATCCTCGAGTGTGACACATCACTATCCTCTAGTGTGACACGTCGCTATCCCCCAATGTAACACATCGATATCGCCCAGAGTGACTGATCACCATCCTCCAGTTTAACAGATCACTATCCTCCAGAGTGATAGATCACTATCCTCCAGCCTGACAGATCACTATTCTTCAGTCTGACACGTTGCTATACTTCAGCGAGAAAAATCACTACCCTCCACTGTGACACTTCACTATCCATCAGCATGACATGTCACTGCCCTCCAGAATGACACATTGATATCCTCCAGAGTGACACGTCACTACCCTCCAGAGTGACACATCACTATCCTCCAGAGTAACACATCACTATCCTCCACAGTAACAGGTCACTATCCTCCAGTATGATACATCACTATCCTCCAGTGTGACACATCACTATCCTCCAGAGCAACACTTCGTTATCCTCCAGTGTGACACATCACTATCATCCAGCATGACACGTCGCTACCCTCCAGTGTGACACGTCACTATCATCCAGCATGACACGTCGTTACCCTCCAGTGTGACACGTCACAATCCTCCAGAGTGACACATCTCTATCTTCCAGAGTAACACATCACTAACCTCCAGAGTGACACGTCACTAACCTCCAGCGTGACACGTCACTGTCCTCCAGAGTCGCACATCACTATCCTCCAGAGTGACACGTCGCTACTCTCCAAAGTGTCATATCACTGTCCTCTAACGAGAAAAATCACTATCCTCCAGTGTGACTCATCACTATCCTCCAATGTGATACATCTCTATACCCCAGTATGACACATTGCTATCCTCCAGCGAGAAAATCACTATCCTCGAGTGTGACACATCACTATCCTCTAGAGTGACACGTCGCTATCCCCCAATGTAACACATCGATATCGCCCAGAATGACTGATCACCATCCTCCAGTTTAACAGATCACTATCCTCCAGAGTGATAGATCACTATCCTCCAGCCTGACAGATCACTATTCTTCAGTCTGACATGTTGCTATACTTCAGCGAGAAAAATCACTACCCTCCACTGTGACACTTCACTATCCATCAGCATGACATGTCACTGCCCTCCAGAATGACACATTGATATCCTCCAGAGTGATACGTCACTATCCTCCAGGGTGACACATCGCTACCCTCCAGAGTGACACGTCACTACCCTCCAGAGTGACACATTACTATCCTCCAGAGTAACACATCACTATCCTCCAGATTGACACGTCGCTACCCTCTAGCGTGTCACGTCACTATTCTCCAGTGTAACACATCGATACCCTCCAGCGTAACACATCACTATCCTCCAGAGTGACACATCACTATCCTCCAGAGTAACACGTCTCTACCCTCCAGAGTAACATATCACTGTCTTCTAGTGAGAGAAATCGCTATCCTCCAGTGTGACACAACACTATCCTCCAGTGTGACACATCACTATCCTCCAGAGTAACATGTCACTATGCTCCAGTGTGACACACCACTAACCACCAGAGTGACATGCCACTATGCTACAGAGTGACTTATCACTATCCTCCAGCATGACACGTCATTATCCTTCAGAGTAAAAGGTCGCTATCCTCCAGCGTGACACGTCACATCCTCCAGAGTAACACATCACTACCCTCCAGAGTGACACGTCACCATCCTACAGAGTGACACATCATTATTCTACAGTGTGACAGATCACTATCCTCCAGTGTAACAGGTCACTATCCTCCAGCGTGACACGTCACTATCCTCCAGAGTAACACGTCACTATCCTACAGAGTGACACATCACTATACTCCAGAGGTGACACGTCTCTATCCTACAGAGTGACACGTCACTATCCTCCAGTGTCACACATTACTATCCTTCAGCATAACACATCACTATCCTCCAGTGTGATACATCACTATCCTCCAGTGTGACATGTCACTATCCTCCAGCGTGACACATCACTATCCTCCAGTGTGACATGTCACTATCCTCCAGCGTGACACATCACTATCCTCCAGTGGGACACATCACTATCCTCCAGAGTGACACATCACTATCCTCCAGTGTGACACGTCACGAACCTCCAGAGTAACACGTCGCTATCCTCCAGCGTGACACATCACTATCCTCCAGTGGGACACATCACTATCCTCCAGAGTGACACATCACTATACTCCAGTGTGACACACCACTATCCTCCAGAGTGACATATCACTATCCTCCAGAGTGGCACATCACTATCCTCCAGAGTGACACATCACTATCCTCCAGAGTGACACATCACTATCCTCCAGAGTAACACGTCGTTATCCCCCAATGTAACACATCGATATCCTCCAGAGTGACTGATCACCATCCTCCAGTTTAACTGATCACTATCCTCCAGCCTGACGGATCACTATTCTCCAGTCTGACACGTTGCTATACATCAGCGAGAAAAATCACTACCCTCCACTGTGACACTTCACTATCCATCAGCATGACATGTCACTGCCCTCCAGAATGATACATTGATATCCTCCAGAGTGATACGTCACTAACCTCCAGGATGACACATCACTACCTTCCAGAGTGACACGTCACTACCCTCCAGAGTGACACGTCATCACCCTCCAACGTGACATATCACTGTCCTCTAGCGAGAAAAATCACTAGCCTCCAGTGTGACTCATCACTATCCTCCAATGTGACACATCGTTATCCTCCAGAGTGACACGTCACCACCCTCCAGAGTGACACGTCACCACCCTCCAGAGTGACACGTCGCTATCCCTCAATGTAACACATCGATATCCTCCAGAGTGACAGATCATTATCCTCCAGCATGAAAAATCACAATCCTCCAGTGTGACAGATCACTGTCCTCCAGTGTGACACGTCACTATCCTCCAGAGTAACACATCGCTATCCTCCAGAGTAACACGTCACTATCCTCCAGAGTGCCACATCACTATCCTCCAGAGTAACACGTCACTATCGTCCAGTGTGACACGTTACTATCCCCCAGAGTAACATGTCACTGTCCTCCAGCGCGACAGGTCACTATCCTCCAGATTGACACGTCGCTATCCTCCAGCGTGACACCTCACTATCCTCCAGTGTAACACATCGATATCTTCCAGTGTGACACATCACTATCGTCCAGAGTGACACATCACTATCCTCCAGTGTGACACGTCGCTATCCTCCAGTGTGACATGTCACTATCCCCCAGAGTAGCACGTCACTGTTCTCCAGCGCGACAGGTCACTATCCTCCAGAGTGACACATCGCTATCCTCCAGTGTGACACATCACTATCCTCCAGAGTAACACGTCACTATCGTCCAGTGTGACACGTTACTATCCCCCAAAGTAACATGTCACTATCCTCCAGTGTGACACGTCACTATTCTGCAGAGTGACACGTCACTATCCTCCAGTGTGACACATCGCTATCCTCCAGTGTGACACGTCACTATCCTCCAGTGCGACAGGTCACTATCCTCCAGAGTGACACGTCGCTATCCTCCAGTGTGACACGTCACTATCCTCCAGAGTAACATGTCACTGTCCTCCAGCGCGACAGGTCATTATCCTCCAGCGTGATACGTCGCTATCCTCCAGAGCGACACGTCGCTATCCTCCAGGATGATACATCACTATCCTCCAGAGTGACATGTCACTATCCTCCAGAGTAACACATCACTATCCTCTACTGTGACACGTAACTATCCTCCAGAGTGACACGTCACTCTCCTCCAGAGTGACACATCACTACCCTCCAGAGTGACACGTCACAATCCTCCAGAGTGACACATCACTATCCTCCAGTGTGTCATGTCACTATCCTCCAGAGTGACACGTCACTCTCCTCCAGTGTAATACATCACTATCCTCTAGTGTAACAGATCATTATCCTCCAGTGAGAAAAATCACTATCCTCCAGTGTGACATGTCATTACCCTCCAGAATGACACATCACTATCCTCCAGAGTGACACGTCACTACCCTCCAGAGTGACACGTCACTATCCTCCAGTGTGACACATCACTATCCTCCAGAGTGACACGACACTATCTTCCAGTGTGACACATCACTACCCTCCAGAGTGACACGTCGCTACCCTCCAGCGTGATATGTCGCTATCCTCCAGAGTAACACGTTACAATCCTCCAGAGTGACACATCACTATCCTCCAGTGTGACACGTCACTATCCTCCAGAGTGACACGTCGGTATCCTCCAGAGTGACACATCACTACCCTCCAGCGTGACACATCACTATCCTCCAGAGTGACAGATCACTATCCTCTAGTGAGAAAACTCATTATCCTCCAGTATAACAGATCACTATCCTCCAGTGAGAAAAATTACTATCCTTCAGTGTGACATGTCACTACCCTCCAGAATGACACATCGCTATACTCCAGAGTGACACGTCACTACCCTCCAGAGTGACACTTCATTATACTCCAGACTAACAAGTCACTATTCTCCAGCGTGATACACCAATATCCTATAGTGCTATTAAGTTCTGCCTCTTACTCTGGGACTTCCATACACACTGTCTGTGGGACATGCATACTAAAAGACCTAAGCCCACAAACTGATGTTATGTGTATATTTTTATAGTTTTGTATATAGTTTTATGTATATTGCTACTTTTAAATTGGTGAAATTATTCAATTATCTTAATTCCAGCCTGAAAAGAAGTAGGCGGGTGATATATCTGTCTTCTGAAAATGATGGATTCGGTAAAAGCAAATGGAAAGCTTAATTCAGCAACAAAATGAATGAACAATTATTATTTTATAAATGTACATTTTCCTGCCTTGCAGTTCCATTATCTCCTAACAAAACAAACCCCTCACAATTGACATTATCATGTCATCTCAAATATAACACGGTTAATATGACACCCAGATTTTTAACAAGCCCCTTTAAACATCCCCTCTGTAACTTTTTGCTCTGTCTTTTTACATGATTCTCAAATTCACCGTTCGACGGTGATTAGGACAAAAACAATTAAAGTGGCTTTTCATCATGTTAACGTGCCATCAAATATAAAACCATCAACTTAAAGGTTAAATTTGAATGTTACCAAATTAAAATGTCATACTTACTTAACCTTTATATAAATCTGCATTAATGTGCTCCCCATCTGCTGTTGCCACCCTGGGTCCCGAGCCATTTTGAGACCCATATCCACATGCATTTGGTAAGCTACAGGCAGCAAACTAGTGCTCAGAAGCACTTCAATGGTTGAGGCAGGTGGAGCTGGCTGACAGTCAGAGCCTGACTTGGGGATACTGTTTTTGGGGGTGGGCAATTCCCTGCAGTGCTGCTCCTCCTGGCCCTACAAATATGGAAGTTGAAAATATCTTTGGACTGTGTTTATAAAGGCCTCCAGCAGTTAAGCTGCTCAACATCGGCACAGGCAGCCAAAGTTTCGGTGACCTATGTTCCACTTATTCAGAATTTGAATTGAGGCCCCACATACTTCAGGTGACCTCCCACATGAGAGTGGCAGTGACTCCAGCTGCCCTTCTCAGGACCCTACCCAATGTGGCAGCAGCTGGAGACCCAACGCAAACAGGGCAGTAAGTGACACAACCCCATTTTCAGGCCAGACTGGGTACTCAAAATCAACCCTGTTGTGTGTGGGGCCTGTCAACAAGGTTTCAAAGTGTTTACACCCACAGTAGATGCCTCTCCAAAAGAGATTCTGTCCATGTTGACAAGGCACAGTCAACTTTTGCCAAAATGGTGGCACACAGCGCTGAATTTTCCTAGCCCATGGTGGCAGGATCAGAGGTGGGGAGGGGGAGCGGGGAAAGCATGGGGGAGCCACATCGGCACAGTGCTCTGATGCATTCCTGCCACTGGGGGTTTCCTGGGCTGGCCTAGGAAACGAATAGCCTGCCTGCTGCATGCAGGCAGCCAGGCAACTTATATACTTACGGCCCCAGTTAGAGACAATTTTGTGGCCAACTCCATGGAGGCTTCCTCCCTTTGGCAGGATGGGAGCTCATCGGAGCTGGAGGCTCTATCCCCCAGAGAGGTGGGGAGGAGGGGGGTTGTGGGGACTTTCAGGAAATGCTGCACCCACCACCGAAATGCTTCCACAGAGGGGATTTCCCCTCGGCTCCAAGGGGCCTATCATCTTGGTCCCTCCCAAATTTTCATTTAGATTTACATATCCATCAGCATCTTCATGGTGAGGCGCCCTTGTGTTTGCCTACCTACCTCAGCAGTGCCCACCTCTCCCTGTGGGGATGCTGAGGCTGCAGAGCTGCCCACCCTCTGATTGGAGCAGCAGCATCGGGGGCCACCCAATGTCCTTAATTGGATGGCAAGCACGGAGGTGGCCAATTAGGAGGCCACCTCTGGGAAGATTGCTCAGCCGGTCTCCCTCCAGCCACATTTGGCTGCAGGGCCCCCAGTTGGTCCTGACACCAGGCTCCTGAAGCCCATGGGAAAATTCTGCCCAAGGTGTTTGTTTACCAACATGCAGCAGATTGCATTATAATGCTTAGAGATGAGAGGTTGAAGGGTGATCTCACTGAAGCATTTGAAGGGGGCTGACAGAATAAATAGGGAACAGCTCTTCACCCCAATAGGAGAATCTGAAACAAGAGGACATAATCTCCAAACTAGCACTATGTCAGTTTAAAATGAATCCAGGAAAATCTTCTACACATGAAGGCTTGTGAGAAAATTGCAACAGAACAGGTTCAATTTAAGGTGATTAAAAGAGAGATAGACACTTGCTTCAAAATTAAAGGTATTAAGGGGAAAGGCCAGGTGTTTGGGATTAAAAAGATTAAATGCCTATATGATTAGCAAAATGACACAGTATGCTGCACAAAGGGCTGAATGGCCTCATTCTGTTCCTGTTCCCAGAACCCATGAGAGAGGTACCAAGTGGAAATCAGATGCTGCTTCATTGGGAGAGAGGGAAAACTAAGTTAAGAACAGCTTTTTTTTTAATTAAAAAAAGTGTTATACAGATTTTACACATTTGGAGACATGACATGGTCCAGAGTATATGTTATATTACAGATTCCACAATGTTTTCAGTGATGTGTGAGAGGCACCAGCACAGTTCTGGACATCTGGGTGATACAGTAAAATCTTTGTTATCCAACATGTGCAGAGAATAGGCGTTGCTGGTTAATCAAAAATGCTGATTAACGGAGAATTCCATTTACCAACAGAATACAGCACAATACTTGTAGCAAGAACACAGGAAATAAAGAACAGTATTCTTTTTACTTCTGATCTTCAACAGTACATTACAACATAAATTAAAGTATAAAATAATGCAGTTTACAGGTAGAAGTTCTGGATAACTTCGTAATTACTTCCACTAGGCAAAGTGATGATTTGTATTAGGAGAACATCAGAAATTCCGGTTAGCAGAGTAATCTGGTTGGTAGAGTGCCAGATAACACAAAAAGTTTGCTGTATTACCAACTGAAGTCAATCGTTAGCAGGAAATTACAGCCACTATATCTCTGTGCAATGGATGTTTCTTCCAAAGCTGCTTCTTTTTTTCTTCCTCAAAACTTCCCGCAAACCTGCTGACCAGATGTAAAGCTGATGTTGCCGATTGAATGTCCATTGTAATTTCCACTGATTTCAGTGAAGATGTAAAATCGCGCACTTTCTAACCAGGCGGTCAATCCAAACGCCAATTTTACACCTGGGCATGAAGGTAAAAACTTACCCCCCATCCCATCACCTGTTGATCTCATCTTTGTATTTCACCCCCACCCCCACACTCCTGTGTGTCAGCTGTGGCTCAGTTGGTAACATTCTTGCCTCTGAGTCAGGAGATTGTGGGTTCACGGTCCCACTCCTGAGACTTAAGATTGAAAATCTAGGCTGATGCTGCAGTGCAGTATTGAGGAAGTGCAGCACTGTTGGAGGCGCTGTATTTCAAATGAGATGTTAAATGAAGACCCTGTCTGCCCTCTTGGATGGATTAAAAGATCCCATGGCTTTATTGCGAAAAAGGGAGCAGCAGTTATTACCATTGGGTTCTGCCCAATATTTATCTCTCAATAGATATCACAAAAACAGATCATCTGGTTATTATGACACTACTGTTTGTGGGAGCTTGCTGTGCACAAATTGGTTGACTGTTTTCTAAGTTACAACATTGACTCCACTTTAAAAGTACTTCAATGACTGTAAATCACTTAGAATATCCTGTAATCATGAAAGGCGCTATATAAATGCCAGTGTTTTTTTTTCTTGGAATGGTAATTTAGCATTTCTTGACATGTGGCTTTCTGTATAAATATGTTGCTGTTGCTGCTGGTGGGCCAAAGATGGATGAGATGGATCACCCCCACTTTTCCCTCACCCCCTGTAGAAAAGGGATCTCTATCTCTAACCTTAAAAACACAAGAAGAAAGCGCCTCCTTATAGTAAATATCCATAAGCTCACCGGCACACTGTGTCCAGTTCTTTCACTTCTTCGGTTTCCCCTTCCATATTTTTGGCCAGGCTGTCTCCCAACTTCAGCAAACATTCAGCAAATCCTTTGTAAATGTGACTACATTTCATGCCAGTCTCACCAGCTTCACTGAAGAGAAGAACTGGAAATTAAAGTGAAGATCATTACACAAATACCAGAGTTTGAATGAGCCTTCAATTAAAAACAGTACCTTGAGTACACACAGGACTTGTTTGTATCTGCCACCATTGCTTATAAGTTATGTCTTATTATTTTCTTCCAAGATATTTTAAAACCTTTTATCTTATTTTCTCCCCCATTCCCCTCACGCTAGGTTAGCTCCCATCCAGTTAAATACCCCTCCTCAGCTGGGCAGGCAGTGGTGACAACGATCTAGCCTATCTATAGTCCCTATAGATGCCACTGACATCCTTCGCGCAAACAATCACCTTTCAAAGCGTTATTTTAAGATTATTTTGGTTTCAACGCAAATTTGCAAAAGGAAATTCTTCATGGTGAGATTATACAATCAAGGTTATACAATCAACAGACTTGTGAGAAAACTTATTGCTCATGGAATAAAAGGGACAGGAGCAATGTGGATACAAAATTGGCTGAAAAATAGGAAGCAGAGAGTAATGGTCGATGGATATTTTTGGGGCTGGAGGAAGGTTTGTAGTGGAGATCCCCAGGGGTCAGTGCTGGGACCCTTGCTTTTCCTGATATATATTGATGATCTAGATCTTGTTGTGCAGGGGACAATTTCAAAGTTTGCAAATGATACGAAGCTTGGGAGTGTTGTGAACTGCGAGGAGGACAGTGTAGAACTTCAAGAGGACATAAACAAGTTGGTGGAGTGGGCAGATAGGTGGTAGATGAAGTTCAATGCGGAGAAATGTGAGGTGATGCATTTTGGTAGGAAGAACATGGACAGACAATATGAAATAAGGGGTGAAATTCTGAAGGGGGTGCAGGAGCAGAAAGACCTGGGTGTATATGTGCATAGATCATTGAAGGTGGCAGGACAGGTGGAGAGAGCAGTTAATAAAGCATATAGTATCCTGGTCTTTATTAATAGGGGCATAGAGTACAAGAGCAGGGAGGTTATGCTGAATTTATATAAGGCCCTTATTAGACCTCAACTGGAGTATTGTGTACAGTTCTGGGTGCCACCTTATAGGAAGGATGTGAACACATTGGAGAGAGTGCAGAAGAGGTTTACAAGAATGGTTCCAGGGATGAGAAACTTCAGTTACGAAGATAGATTGGAGAGGTTGGGACTGTTCTCCTTGGAGAGAAGGCAGCTAAGAGGGGATTTGATAGAGATGTTCAAAATCATGAGGGGGCTGGACAGAGTAGATAGGGAGAAGCTGGTCCCACTCATAAAAGGATCAAGAACGAGAAGGCACAGATTTAAAGTGATTTGCAAAAGAAGCAAATGTGATGTGAGAAAAAACTTTTTCACACAGCGAGTGTTCAGGTTTGGAATGCACCGCCTGGAAGTGTGGCAGAGGCAGGTTCAATCGGGGCATTCAAGAGGGCATTAGATGATTATTTGAATAGAAACAATGTGCAAGGGTACAGGGAAAAGGCAGGGCAATGGCACTAGGTCATAATGCTTATTTGGAGAGCCGGTGCAGACACGATGGGCCAAATGGCCTCTTTCTGTGCCATTAAAATTCTGTGATTCTGTGAAGGTGAGTGCAATGGCCAGTAATATACCACCAGCCAACATTGCAGGCATTTATTTAATGTTATCACATACGTAGAGACAATGTAAACATATTATTTTAACTCAAGGGGCGGAAAAGCAGTCAGAACAGTTGGCTGTGAAGAATGGGCAGGAGCGGGGTAGGGGGGTGCAGAATTTACCCGTATTGGGGCATTAGGGGCTCTAAGGGTGGTGATCATTTTTAGTAACGTGCACTTACTTACATTTGAATGGTAACACAGACCTAACTGAGCTGGGAGAATACTCTGAGCAGTCCTGGACATCACACCTTAGGTGGCACATATTGACCTTGGAGGGACTGTGATGTAGATTTACCAGGATGAGAGAGAGAGGTGGCATGGTGGTATTGTCACTGGAATAGCATTCCAGAGACCCAGGGTAATGCCCTGAGACAGCCCTGGTCTATATTGGTGACAATTCAGAGTGAGACATTTCTGAGTGATTAGCAGCAGCATATTGCTGTCATTTCTTGTTTGATCTCGCCACAAAGCTGACTCCCACTTATTGTTACAATTAGTGAACAGAGCCTTGTTGAACTGGTCCCAAAGCAACTGAATACAGATCATGGAGCCAACATCATTTTGGTCTACATCCAAATTGATGAACAGCTCTTCATATTCTTGTGATTTGAGTCAGTGATAAGGGATGGCACCACTGGCCTTGTGTGTTAATGTATCATTAACACCCCTTGATCTGTTCATCACAACACAGGCTACTTTGGAGCCATGCAGTTGCCTTCAGGTTGGTTGAATACTTGACTGAGCTAGTCTTGATTCCTTTTGCTTACCAAAGCCAAAGAGGAATCTACAACACTGAGATGGGATGAATCTTGAAGTACATTTTACCGAATAGCATTCAGAGTGTGATTACTGAGAAGGTGAGGCGTATGAATCAGTTGGGAATCTGGAAACAGAAATAAAAGTTTTTAGATGACCCCATTGTGAAAGGCAGTCAAATAATAAAAGAAGAAAAACTTGCATTTATATAGCACCTTTCACAACCTCAGGTTTTCTCCCAAGGTGCTTTACAGCCAATGAAGTAATTAACGTGTAATCACTGTTGTAATGTAGGAGACATGATGGCCAATTTGTACGTGGCAAACTCCCTCATAGAACAATGAGGTGATGACCAGATCACCCGTTTTAGTGATGTTTGACAAGAGATAAGTATTGACCAGGACAGAGTGAGAACTTACCTGTTCCTCTTTGAATATTGCCATGGGATCTTTTATACCCCAACATAGGCAGAACAAACACTGGAATGTGGGCTGATGAATGGCCAATGGAGTTTAAAATGATCAGATTAAAAGTACTGGGGAGACAAAATAGACAATGGAAATATAAATTAAATGGCTCTAGACAACAGAAGAGAGAGGTCTGGATGGATAACTTACTAAAATCAACAGTACAGTGGGTGCCAGCAGTAGAGAAAGTTAATTAGTTCATGAAATCTATAGCTAGAGGGATAAAGCACAAATCCCTAGAGATGCTATTAAGCCTGTAGAAGGCACAGATATGGTCACACCTGCAGTATTATGTACAGTTCTGCTCACCATTCTGCAGGAAGGCTATCCAGATATTGGGCGCAATAGAGAAAAGTACAAATTGAGACATCTGATCCACAAAGAGAGGTTGAAGAGAAGACAAGGCTACAAAATATATTATTCAGGTGTTTTTGAAGAGAACAGACAAATTGAGCCATTATAATATGTTGGAGAATGCCACAAGCTCAATATCTCTGGGGCCTCAACTTTTTACAATTTATATAAATGACTTGGATGAAGAGACTGAAGACATGGTGGCTAAATTTGCTGACAACACAAAAATAGGTAGGAAAGCAAATTTTGAAGAGAGCTTAAAGTGGCTACAAAGTGATATAGATAGGTTAAGTAAGTGGGCAAAGATCTGGCAAATGGAGTATAATGTGGGCAAATGTGAAATCATTCATTATGGCAGGAAGAATAAAAAAGAAGCTTATTATCTAAATGGTGAGAGATTGCAGAGCTCTGAGATTCAGAGGGATCTGGGTGTCCTAGTGCATGAATCACAAAAGGCTAGTATGCAGGTACAGCAAGTAATTAGGAAAGCTAACAGAATGTTATCATTTATGAGGGGGATTGATTACAAAAGCAGGGAGTTTATGCTCCAGTTTTACAGGGCATTGGTGAGACCACATCTGGAGTACTGTGTACAGTACTGATCTCCTTATTTAAATAATTATGTAAATGCTTTAGAAGCAGTCCAGTGAAGGTTTACTCGGCTAATACCAGGAATGGGCAAGTTGTCTTATGAGGAAAGGCTGAACAGCTTAGGCTTGTAACCACTGGAATCTAGAAGAGTAAGAGGTGACTTAATTGAAACCTTTAAGATCCCGAGGGGTCTTGACAGGGTGGATGTGGAGAGGATGATTCCTCTTGTGGAAGAATCTAGAACAAGGGGTCACTGTTTAGAAATAAGAGGTCGCTCATTTAAGAGATGAGGAGAATTTATTTCTCTCAGAGGGTTGTGAGTCTTTGGAACTCTGTTCCTCAAAAGGTCTTTGAATATATTTAAGGCAGAGCTAGATAGATTCTTGATTAACAAGGAGGTTAAAGGTTATCAGGGGTAGGCAGGAATGTGGGGATGAGATCAGCCATGATCTTATCGAATGGCAGAGCAGGCTCGAGGGGCTGAGTGGCCTACTCCTGCTCCTAATTCATGTTCGTATGACATGTTCCAAGCTTAGACGAGGGAAATTGGATGAACAGTTTAGAAACTTTATGCAGAGAATATTGAACATGTGGAATGGACTGAACAGAAATGCAAGAAAATTGGGCAGGCATTTGAGGAAGTGAATGACTGAGAGATACTAATTGTAGTATCCCAGCCAGAAGACAGGAAGGAAAATATATATATATAAAATTATTATTTTTGCTTTTATAAATGGACAAGGTTTTATCCTGACTAGACATGACTCATGCCATCACTTATAAAGGGGGAAATCAGAAATCAAAAACACTTTCTGTTTACAGATGGGTAGTGAGTAGAGAAATTAAGACTGTTTGAATTAATCCCCCTCTGGTCCGTAGTAGTAGAAAGAGGCCAGGGGCTATGTAGGAGAGGCCAGAGGTCTTTTCCAGTCCTATATTTTCCTATGTCCTTTATTCACTCTGCTGGTTATGTTTTCAGTCATCAATACTACCCTAGAAACAAAAAAAAGTCTTCTATTATTCTGTACTATATACATCAGACTGAAATGAGCTTTGACTCACCAATAGCATTCCTGGCTCTATGGAGACAAGAGTTCTGGGCTTTAAATACTGGGTTCACATCCAGCAGAATACTTACATTTGATAATAGCGGAGTGGTTTCCTTCTTCCCTCACTCATCATCCCTCTCCTCAAACTCTACCCCCCCACCATCCCCACCATCGTAATCCTGACAAACAGAAGGACAGAGCTCCAGCCTCCAAATACTGGGCTGACATCCAAGAGGATGCCCCTATTCAGTGGAAATGGAATGGCAACCCCGCAGTACATCAAGCTGGTCCTCCAGGGAAGGGATTTCTAAGTCAGGCTACTGACCTCTCCATATAAAACAGGGACTTCATTACAGAAAAAACCCAGGGCATAATATGCTGAGGTAAAGCAATGGATGAAAAGGGTTTCTTCATATGCCATCATGTACAGAGCAGAAGATACATCAGACTGTCACTAAGACATGTGAAAATAATATATAATGAAGCAGGTTAAAATTACACTTTAACATGTACATATAGGTTTCCTTTCAAAAGTATGACAGATGTAAGTTTGGATCTTCAAGTCTTTAATAATTTATGTAACAGTTATGTTACTGAAACTGAACTAAACATGAGGCCACGACTGAGCAGCAAACAATGCAGCCCTCTTTTCTAAATTAATTCTGGTATGCACTTTTATCAGCTTACTCCTGGCTGTTTCAATTGATTCACTCTTTTGAGAGGTCACTTTGTAAAAGAATACCAGTATTCTGAAGCTCTTACTTCACTATCTGATCTCATACTAAATGTAATTTAGCTAATCATACTACTCAAAATTAATGGTAGCAATACACACTCTTCAAAGTTTCAGTTTTGTTCTGTTGATCTATGCAGATGAAGGCGATGTTGTAATTTATATAAACCACTTAAGAACATTAGAATGCAAAGAAGCAGAATGCATGTGGAGAAATGGTCATTAGCCACCAAGCTGGCACCTTTGAACTGACTATTTCTTTTTATTATTGTAAACTGTCCAAAATTAATAATTGTCTATTATTCTCTAATAGTGCACAACAGTAAGGTAATTAGGTATCCACGAAGGGCCATTAGAGAGAGACAATTGGTTATATATAGCTTGAGGGGCATCACTCTGCAAGCTTGGGGCAAGGCAAGGAGACTGTCTTCCATGAACTACCAGAGCCGGTCTGGGAATTGAACACACACTGTTGGCATCATTCTGCATCAAACTTGAGCCATCCAGCCAACTGAGTTAAAATGAAGGCTGTTTAACAGAGAACTGCTGAAGTAAAATAAGTTCCACATGAAATCTTGTATTTTAATCCAAAGATAAACAAAATATTGCACTCTACCAAAAAGCTGCATCAAACCATGTTTTAAATCTATATTCAACAAAACAACGATCAAAAATGTTTCTTCAAAAACAATAAAACATACAATATAAGGATACAATTTATTACAGAGTGGACAGGAAATGCCTAATTACGTCAAGCGAGAGCAATGAATGTGTCTGGAACATAGGCACGCTCACTGGAGTATGGTGGAGCGGGTGATCATGCTGGGGACACCTGTCCTCCCACCTAATATTTTCATTTACTCTATGCTCCCCTGTTCCCCACCTCCCAACACCTGCTGCAAGTTCCAGAATGTCTCTTGGTGTTCCCCCTACTCCCAAATCTTTATACATGGTTGCATGTCCGATCCAGTAAAAGTGGTTTTTGACGCGGCCATTTCCTGCACTTTCAACTTTTCCCTCGGTTTAAATATCTAATCGTATTGTTGTCTCCACCAACAGGTTTTATAGGATAAATCCCATATTACCTTCATTAGCTAAGATCATTTTCATCTTGTTCAGCGAGTTTTTCAAAGCTCCTTGTGGTTCAGGATTCGTAGTCACAGGAACAAGAGCTGCCATGATCGAGGAAAGTTTAATATTAAAGGTGCCAAAGACATGGGGTTTCCAGGGCGAAGGGGTTCAGAGAAATCCATGGATGCACATTTAGACAGTCCATCATCTACTTCTTGCCGGAAACCTTTCACTGAAGAATGCGGTTCACAAAAGGTGCAGGATGACAACATCACTGATGCCTATGATCTGGAATATGTCTGCACAGGTAATGTGCACTGGATTAGAATGTGTTCCACCCACAATTTTCAAGTGGATAAGTTGAACATTCAAGGTAGTGTTAAGACATAGATTTCCAAATTGGGGTCTGTGAACCTTAAAGGTTCCATGAGGGGATCCTGGGGTTTTCAAACCCAGTCAGATTACTGACTGTCTGAGGTCAGGCAGGCCATGTGCCACAAGCAGGGTGCTTTTAGAATTCCATATTCAATGCTTTTTCCCTATTTTCTTATTTAATCTCAGGATATTATTTCCATTCTTCTAACTTAATTTTAAACAAACTGTTCTGTAATAATGATACTGTTTTCCTTTGGGTGACTGACACTATCTTTTGGCAGTGAGGATGAAGGGTCCCTGGTAGTTCATTGATATGCTCAGGAGCCTTTGCACTGAGAAGTTTAAATGTTACTGCCTTCAATAGTAGATGGCAATTATTTTTTTCTTGGGGGACAGGGGATTAAAATTAGTCCCGAAAAGCTGAGTGTCAACTTTGTACTGATAACTTCTGGAGGAAGTGACAATGTGACCTTCTGTAGCGCCAATGATGCTGACATACTGCTTGTTTCCAAGCAATGTGTAAGAGTTTATCACAATGTTTTGGAGGTAATAACATACTTTTAACATTCCACTCAGTCTCACAAAGCTTCTTCAACCCCCAAGTTAACCAACAAAAGTATCAGTTTTGAAGAAAACGTACATAGGCTCAGCAAGGATATCTGAGTAATATTTTTAGCACTAACCCAGAGTAAAGCATGATTCCATGGCCACTGGCAGTCCTGTGGCACTTTGGCTAACTAACCATCTCTGAGCAGGTTATTTAACTATGGGGATCATAAGAGCCCACTAAACTTCCACATGTGTGCACTTTCCGGCATGGGTCACTGAATAATCACCTTGCGTGATTGTCCTCTACCCCCACCCACCCCCACCCAACACCCTCTTCACTAGCCATGGGAAATTGAGGTGAATGGCAGAAACCACCCCTCACCCCACCCCTGCTGTCCAGCTGAGAACGGTTAACTAAGCACAGACTGAGGGTCAAACCTGAAGAACTGCCTGATCTGCATGCCTGAGCTCTCTTCCAGGCAGGGCCATTATCCATTACATTCTCTGGGAAGTTATTTTTTCTCCCTTTTAAGCCATTTTAGATTCATCATGATTCCCCACCCAGGAGGAGATTGGGCTGAACCTCAAATAAGGTCCTCAGCTCTCTTTTGATGCTGCTCTTGCATCACCCACTAGGAGGTGCATGTGACCAGTCCAGGGCCAATGTCACCATATTTGCTTCTCTCATTCTGAAGGAAACAACTATCGTTAATGACTCAACGCAGGTAGCATGTCATTGAAGCAAACCTGGTGCCTGCCACTGTTCTGGGGTACTGTACAGCAGTGCCACTGAACACTGTAAATTCAGAAATCTCAGCTTTTGTTCCACTTCATAACATGCACCTGTTGAACATTTACAACAACCTGTTTTTGCAGACATTTTTCATGAAAGAAGATACTATACGTTTTAAAGTACTCAAAGAAACTAAATAATATAACGAAAGGTTGCTTAGTTCAGATTTCCCAGTTGCGTGCTGTGTTATTGAGGGAGGGAGCAGCAGGACTAAACATTGCGTGCAACTACTGCTGTTTACTTCAATTCCCTAATTACTCAAATGAGTCCCTCATGAACATAGGCAATTAAGAAAGTGCTTTTCACCACAAACTCAAGCCTACACTTGATAATCTGTAATGTGTATAAAAGGAAGATTTCGTGTATGTTGGCTGATTGTGACTATTGTGAAATCAGAATATTAACAGCTCAGTTTTGAGTTGATGATAAAGACATTATTGTATTAAATCCGAGTGCTGCAAGTGAAGGTTTTAGTGAACCTGAACAACTGACTTAGGTTTATTTATAGAACACACTTTTATCTTAAGTTGTTTATTATCAAGTTTCAGGAAAGATGAACTACAATCCCTTTACAATAACTTTACAATAAGTCACTGAGTGCTTGAAATGGCAACACACAATTACATCATCAAAGAATGCAATTGTGACACAGGTAGATATTTCTACAGGGCAAAAAGTCACTGTAACAGTACTTGCAATAAGTACCACCAGCCTGTTTTGTGTGATTTCACAAAGCTTTGCTTCATTGAAACTTTTGCTGTTGACAATGAACTAATACTGAGACCTAGAAAATGTCCAAGATAACCAAACTATAATCCTGGATCTGATGCCAAAATAATTAGTACCTCTACTACCTGCCAAAACAAGAAGACAAGTTTACTAAGATAGATGTCAAAAGGGATCTAGGTTGGTATTCATTCATGGAATCAAGTGGCTATATATATATAACTTATAATGAAGTATTTTCTTTTGCTATTTCAAAATCTAATAACTCATTAAATTATAAGTTACTACTTTACATATACTTCAAATACTGTACATATATATTTCCTCCAGGGACATTTTGCTGTTTTTCTACCCATTTTTTTCTCAATCACTGATATTTTTCAGGTCATATGGAAGTGAGCCAAAACCAATCAAGAGGTTGTCATGTTTGATCACTGGTCTCCACTGAGGCAGCTACTCTCAGCTGGGGCAGTGCCATGCCTTCGCAGTGGTTCCTACTGGAAGGTGCAATTGTGTGGTCGTTTAGCAAGGATAAGATCAGGTTCAGCTGTGTTACCCATCATGGTCAAATGGCCTGACACCGTTCACTGTCTAACCTCACAGTCCTGGAGTACATCTCCATAGACAGTAGCTTATGGAGAGACAAAGAGAAATTTGAAGCAAAA
Source organism: Cetorhinus maximus (assembly GCF_964194155.1). Lineage (NCBI taxonomy): Eukaryota > Metazoa > Chordata > Chondrichthyes > Lamniformes > Cetorhinidae > Cetorhinus > Cetorhinus maximus. The sequence goes on from NC_135884.1 coordinate 99,929,268, forward strand.
ATTTTAAATTTGCATTTGATAAAATCTATTGCAACAATGTTCAGGATTCTCAAATACATTCAATCAAAGCGGCAACAATTGCTCTCCCCATTAGAAACACAGAACTTAAGCATATGCCAATGGTCATCGTGACTGATTGAGGGCAGGAATTGTCTAAGCTTTTGCCTTTCCTTTATGGCCTATTTGAGTGCATGTCATGCAGCCTGATGGGCCACATATAAGTTAAATCAATATTACCATTAATAAGCAGGTACCTGAAGCTGCAGATACTAAGGGATGAGGTATTCTTAGTTAGGACCAATTCTGAGTTATTCATACAAGGAGCAATAGCTTGCTCCAAACCTTCAGCCAGAAAATTCGAGAGAGGACAAACCTGAACTAGGAAGATAACTCTGCAATCTCACTCTCAAAGAGTGTGGGTCAGAAATAGGACTATAATGTAACAGCCCTAATTTTCTTCAAGTCTCCACTTTGAGAGCAGAATTAACCCTTATCTGCAGGATTAGCAATTGAGCTGCTTGGTCTTCAGGGGCAGGATTACCAGGGTGCATCATAGGATTTAAATCAGAGATGAGGAGGAATTACTTTTCTCAAAGGGTCGTGAATCTGTGGAATTCACTACCTCAGAGTGTAGTGGATGCCGGGATGCTGAATAAATTTAAGGAGGAGATAGACAGATTTTTAATTAGTAACGGGTTGAAAGGTTATGGGAAGAGGGCGGGAAATTGGAGTTGAGGCCGAAATGAGATCAGCCATCATCGTATTGAATGGCGGGGCAGGCTCGAGGGGCTGAATTGCCGACTCCTGCTCCTAGTTCTTATGTTCTGATGTTTAGTCTGGAGCACAGACTTAATTTAAGGAACTCCAAAGGAGAAAATTTTTTACAATTTATTTTTAAAACCCTTTCTTTTAGAAATGTCCTCATCCACTCTATGACAGGAATTTACTTGCAGACTGGTGGCAAGGCTTGCACAGGGCAGCTGTTGTCATGCAGCCACCATGCTGCTCCCGATGCTCAATTCCAGTATCAATTCTGGAGCACCAAGGTGGCTGCATACCATCAGCAATCACTTAACCAGATGCCCATGTGAGGAACTTTGGTGATGGTCTGTTCTTGCCATGAGGCTGACTGCCTCTCCAGCCATATTCAGTGATAGGTCCTTGTGGGCCGCAAACTTCCATCCCTGCATCCAATTTCCCTCTTTTGCCACAAATCCATCTCATAATCTGGTCCGAGATGGCGTTTATGGGCTGGTGAGAGCGCTTGTGTGGCACGCCTATCAATTCTGAGCCACGAAAGAAAATCGGACACATCTTATATGCCACAAGCTTAACTTTTATTGGGATTTTGTGGTTCTAAAAAAAAAATCTTCCTCCCTGGGAACCTGGAGGACTGTGTTTAGGCTGAAGTTGATCAGAACTCTGAGGGACAAGTATGAATCAACAATTGGGATAGACTCCCCTTGTATTCTCTAAGCAATTCCTTTCCAATTTCTTCTTATCAGTTGGGGACACCCATCGGCATATATTACTTTATCTATAGCCCACTTCCTATGTCTCTGTTTTTTTCAGGTGACCGCCAATAGAATCTCATAAAATGCCCTTGAGCTTTTAGTCCACTGCCAGTAATAAACTAACTGTAAATCTCCGATTCACAGCTCATTTCTTACTTGAATATCAGGTTAACATTCTTTAATTCATAGGCACAGTTTTTGATTTTTGTGGAGCCCCTAAAATATTTATTCAGGCCTGCCCATTTTTTATCTCATTCCTTCCAGCAATAAAGATGTTTCTGATGTGATCCAGGTGTCCTATAAATACTTAAGTAAGGTCAAATTTGCCAATCTCAGAATCCCAATGGTAAGCTGCACTTACTGAGCATGCACATTAGAGAATCAGGACTAAGTGAATACAGTATTGTTTCGAAAACCAGTTTGATTATATATAGAAATTATTCATAGTTTTCATTTGTGAAGTTGTTTTTGATCAGCCAGCTACCCAATTAATACCTCAGTCAATCACTCCAGGCTAATAAACTCAACTTTCTTGGTGCACAGCTATAAGATCTTTTCAAGAATCTTTGAAGTGTTGTACTGTTGTCGGGAAACACATAAGCCAATTTGCACATAGCAAGGTCCTCACAAACAACCCTAGATAATCTGTTTAGTGGTGGCTCAGGAATGACTATTGGTCATTACACCAGGAGGATTTCCACTTCAAATAGAGCCATGGAATATTTTACATCCACATGAGAAGATAAATGGAGTCTCAGATTGACATCTCAACCGAAAGCCAGCATCCCTCAACAGTGCAGCACTCCCTCAGTACTGCACTGAAATGTCAGTCTAGATTATGTGCTCAAGTCTTTGCAGTGTGAGACTGACACCTCATGAAAAACAGCATTACTTTCTTTTCTTTTAAAAATAACTTTATTTTTCTTCTACTTCTACTTCCATTTAATCTTTGCTGGAAATCCCCGCACAGAGTATTGTTTTATTGACTGGTACATTCATTTTTATTTATTTTTAGCCTTTAAAATAAATATCAAAGTTGACAAAATAATGATCCAAAAATTCAAATGTTCACTATCTAGGTTATTAATCAAATCTGATTAGTGCTGCACTGTGCTGTGATCCTGTTAGAGACCGTTAAATTGAAACTCGAACTGCCAGCGAACACAGAAATAAATTATGCCATGAAATTTCACATCTTTAAAAACAAATGAATTTTACTATACAAGAAATAGGTAAAAAAAAACACTACTGAATAAGCAATTTCTCAGGTAAATATATATACTTTACATCAAAAAGCACAATAAAACACAATCACCTGTGCTTTAAACTGAATTCTTCAACTCAACGTTTCCCTTTCCACTTAGACTTCCCCCCCAAGAAAGTCTTTGGTTACATATCAGGCTCTTGAAGGTTCATTCACTTTTCCTGGGACCAACCCAAAAATATGCCTCAGCCCTGTGAAATTCACTTTGATTTCTCCTCTGTGTTCCAGCTATTCTCCAAGGTAAGAAAATTTAATTGGGATCCTTCCATTAGCTTTTGGCTAAGTGATCCTCCAATTTCTCTTCAAAACCTCACAACTGTGGACTTCTCAGCTTAAACATAGGCTTCATTACATTCTTGCTTGGTGCCACTGTCCCAGAAATACCCCTGATTTCCGCTAGCCCTTTTGCTTTTGGTCTACAGCTGCTTTTCACCTCTTAGCAGGCTCCTTCTTTCTTTGCCTCCTGAGTTCAGGACTTACGCCCACCAACCTGGGTGCTTCTAGCTCCAGTCTCAAAGACTTTCTGGGAAAATATCCCACAGACAACTTCCCAGAATTCCAATCAAGGCTCCACCCTGAATTACTCATCTCTATGACAATAGAGGCTAGTCGAGATGTCCAATACATTTTTAGTTTTATTAATTCTTAACTTCAAAACCAAACCTTCTGACTCTGGGACACACCTGAACAATTTACATTTCTAATGAAGTCAGGGCAATTATGCTCAGACTTACTGTGTGCAGTTCCCCAGCCGACTGAAGGTCACCAGCTGTTTTTATTATTTTAACCCTCCTAACTTTGACCTCATAAGAACATAAGAACTAGGAGCAGGAGTAGGCAATTCAGCCCCTCGAGCCTGCCCCGCCATTCAATACGATGATGGCTGATCTCATTTTGGCCTCAACTCCAATTTCCCGCCCTCTCCCCATAACTTTTCAACCCATTACTAATTAAAAATCTGTCTATCTCCTCCTTAAATTTATTCAGCGTCCCAGCATCCACTGAACTCTGAGGTAGTGAATTCCACAGATTCACGACCCTTTGAGAAAAGTAATTCCTCCTCATCTCTGATTTAAATCTACCACCCCTTAGCCTAAAACTATGGCCTCTCATTCTAGAACGCCCCACAAGAGGAAACATCTGCTCCACGTCTACTTTGTCTATCCCCTTTAGCATCTTATATACCTCAATTAGATCTCCTCTCATCCTTCTAAACTCTAGCGAGTATAGGCCTAAACTGCTCAATCTATCCTCATAAGACAAGCCCCGCAACTCTGGAATCAAATCTAGTGAACCTCCTCTGAACTGCCTCCAGTGCAACTACATCCTTCTTCAAGTAAGGGGACCAAAACTGTGCACAGTGCTCCAGATGCAGTCTCACCACTACCTTGTACAGTTGCAATAACACTTCCCTATTTTTATACCCTATTCATTTAGCAATAAATGCCAAAATTTCATTTGCCTTCCTTATTACCTGCTGTACCTGCATACTAGCTTTCAGGATTCATGCACGAGGACACCCATATCCCTCTGCACTGATGCATTCTGAAATTTCCCTCCATTTAAATAATAAGTCGCCTTTTTATTCTTATGACCAAAATGGATAACCTCACACTTACCCACATTAAACTCCATCCGCCAAATTTTGGCCCATTCACCTAACCAGCCCATATCCATTTGTAAATTTCTTATTTCTTCATTGCAACTTACTTTCCCACTTATTTTGGTGTCATCTGCAAATTTAGCTTTAGTACCTTCTATCCCTGAATCCAAGTCATTAATATAGATTGTAAATAGTTGGGGCCCAAGGACTGAACCCTGTGGCACCCCACTAGTTACAGCTTGCCATCCAGAAAAATCCCGACCCTCTGCTTTCTGTTGGTTAGCTAATCCTCTATCCAAGCTAATATATTACCCCTAACTTCATGTGATCTTATCTTGTGTATTAATCTTTTGTGCGGCATCTTATCAAAGACCTTCTGGAAGTCCAGATATACTACATCTACAGGACCCCCATTATCCACTTTGCTTGTCACACCTTCAAAGAACTCTAGCAAATTAGTCAAACACGATTTACTCTTCATAAATCCATGCTGACTCTGATGGATTGCAGTTTGACTTTCCAATGGATTCCAACAATTTCCCAACCACAGACATTAAACTAACTGGTCTATAGTTTCCTGCTTTCTGCCTCCCCCCTTTTTGAATAAGGACGTTATATTTGCATTTTTCCAATCCTCTGGAACCTTTCCAGAATCCAGGGAATTTTGGAATATTTTAGTCAATGCATCCACTATCTCCGCTGCCACTTCCTTTAAGACCCTGGGATGTAGGCCATCAGGTCCTGGGGACTTGTCACCCTTTAATCCCAATAATTTACTCAGTACTTTTTCTCGAGTGATGGTGATTGTTCTAAGTTCCTCCTTCTCTATATCCTCTGCACTACCTGTTACTATGGTATACACCATACACATGGAACCCTTTGAACTGCCATTATTTGAGGTATTCTGGCAATTTCTAAAGTCCAGCATTTTAATTACCTTACCCTTACAAATGTAATCTTCCCAAAGCTAAAAATTACCTCTAAACCATGAACTAGATGATTATAAGAGCTGATAAATGCAAGACTGGATGTAGCATTTGCCTTGCTCCACCTATTACATTCAGTAGCAGGCACAGATTACCTCTGTGAAAATTGCTTGTACTTTTACTGCTATCCTTTGATTGTTCTCGGTCAGTTTAAGTTACCTCCACCCCCCAAACAAAATAACTAAAGTAAATGATCCAGTCATTTTTTCATTGCTGGATGTGGACCTTGCTGTAGGCAAATTGGCTGTTGTGTTTCCTTACATTACAAAAGTGACTACAATTCAAAAGTACTTACTTCAGTGCAGACCACTATTTTTTTAGTCATTCATGGGATGTGGGTGTCGCTGGCTAGGCCAGCATTTACTGCCCATCCCTAGTTGCCCTTGAGAAGGTGATGGTGAGCTGCCTTCTTGAACCGCTGCAGTCCATGTGGTGTAGGTACACTCAGTGCTGTTAGGAAGTGAGCTCCAGGATTTTGACCCAGCGACAGTGAAGGAACGGCGATATATTTCCAAGTCAGGATGGTGAGTGACTTGGACGGGAACTTCCAGGTGGTGGTGTTCCCATCTATCTGCTGCACTTGTCTTTCTAGGTGGTGGTGGTCATGATTTTGGAAGGTGCTGTCGAAGGAGCCTTGGTGAATTCCTGCAGTGAATTTTGTAGATGGTACACACTGCTGCTACTGTGCATCAGTCATGAAGGGAGTGAATGTTTGTGGATGTGGTGCCAATCAAGCGGGCTGCTTTGTCCTGGATGGTGTCAAGCTTCTTGAGTGTTGTGGGAGCTGCACTCATCCAGGCAAGTGGAGAGTATTCCATCACACTCCTGACTTGTGCCTTGTAGATGGTGGACAGGCTTTGGGGAGTCAGAAGGTGAGTTACTCATAGCAGGATTCCTAATCTCTGACCTGCTCTTGTAGCCACAATATTTAAATGACTAGTCCAGTTCATTTTCTGGTCAATGGTAACACAGGATGTTGATAGTGGGGGATTCAGTGATGGTAATGTCATTGAACATCAAGGGGCGATGATTGGATTCTCTCTTGGCGGAGATGGTCATTGCCTGACACTTGTGTGGCGCGAATGCTATGTGCCACTTGTCAGCCCAAGCCTGAATATTGTCCAGGTCTTGCTGCAGGAGTCGCGAATGGTGCCGAACATTGTACAATTATAAGCGACCGTCCCCACTTCTGACCTTATGATGGAAGAAAGGTCATTGATGAAGCAGCTGAAGATGATTAGGCCTAGGACACTACCCTGAGGAACTCCTGCAGTGATGTCCTAGATCTGAGATGATTAACCTCCAACAACCCCAACCATCTTCCTTTGTGCTCGGTATGACTCCAACCAGTGGAGAGTTTTCCCCCTGATTCCCATTGACTCCAGTTTTGCTAGGGCTCCTTAATGCCACACTCTGTCAAATGCTGCCTTGATGTCAAGGGCAGTCACTCTTACCTCACCTCAGGAGTTCAGCTCTTTTGTCCATGTTTGAACCAAGGCTATAAAGAGTGGCCCTGGCGGAACCCAAACTGGACATCAGTGAGCAGGTTATTGCTAAGCAAGTGCCACTTGATAGCACTGTTGATGACCCCTTCCATTACTTTACTGATGATTGAGAGTAGACTGCTGGGGTGGTAATTGGCCGGGTTGGATTTGTCCTGCTTTTTGTGCACAGGACATACCTGGCAATTTTCCACATAACCGGGTAGATGCCAGTGTTGTAGTTGTACTGGAACAGCTTGGCTAGGGGCGCAGCAAGTTCTGGAGCACAAGTCTTCAGTGCTATTTGCCAGAATATTGTCAGGGCCCATAGCCTTTGTGGTATCCAGCGTCTTCAGTTGTTTCTTGATATCATGTGGAGTGAATTGAATTGACTGAAGACTGGCATCTGTGATGCTGGGGACCTCTGGAGGAGGCCGAGAGGGATCATCCACTCGGCACTTCTGGTTGAGGGTTGTAGCAAATGCTTCAGCCTTACCTTTTGCATCGAAGTGCTGGGCTCCTCACTCATTGAGGCTGGGGATATTTGTGGAGCCTCCTCCTCCAGTGAGTTGTTTAATCGTCCACCACCATTCACGAATGGATGTGGCAGGAATGCAGAGCTTAGATCTGATCTGTTGGTTGTGGGATTGCTTAACCTTGTCTATCACTTGCTGCTTATGCTGTTTGGCACAAGTAGTCCTGTGTTATAGCTTCACCAGGTTGACACCTCATTTTTAGGTATGCCTGGTGCTGCTCCTGGCATGCCCTCCTGCACTCTTCATTGAACCAGGGCTGACCCCCTGCTTGATGGTAATGGTAGAGTGGGGATATGCCAGGCCATGAGGTTACAGATTGTTTTCAAGTACAATTCTGCTGCTGCTGATGGCCCACAGCGCCTCATGAATGCCCAGTCTTGAGTTTCTAGATCTGTTCGAAATCTATCCCATTTAGCATGGTGGTAGTGCCACACAACACGATGGAGGGTATCCTCAATGTGGAGGCTGGACTTCGTCTCCACGAGTGGTCACTCCTACCTACACTATCATGGACAGATGTATCTGCGGCAGGCAGCTTGGTGAAGATGAGGTCAAATATGTTTTTCCCCCTTGTTGGTTCCCTCACCACCAGGAACAGTCTCGCAGCTATGTCCTTTAGAACTCAGCCAGCTCAGTCAGTGGCTGTGCTATCGAGTCACTCTTGGTGATGGACATTGAAGTCCCCCACCCAGAGTACATTCTGCATCCTTGCCACCCTCAGTGCTTCCTCCAAGCAATGTTCAACATGGGGGAGAACTGATTCACCAGCTGAGGGAGGGCGGTACGTGGTAATCAGCAGGAGGTTTCCTTGCCCATGTTTGACCTGATGCCATGAGACTTCATGGGGTCCACAGTCAATGTTGAGGACTCCCAGGGCAACTCCCTGCCGACTGTGTGCCACTTTTCCACCACCTCTGCTGGGCCTGTCCTGCCAGTGGGACAGGACATACCCAGGGATGGTGATGGTGGTGTCTGGGGCATTATCTGTAAGGTATGATTTCGTGAGGATGACTATATCAGGCTGTTGCTTGACTAGTCTGTGAGACAGCTTTCCCAATTTTGGCACTAGCCCCCAGATGTGAGTAAGGAGGACTTTGCCGGGTCGACAGGGCTGGGTTTGCCATTGTTGTTTCTGGTGCCTAGGTCGATGCCAGGTGATCTGTCTGGTTTCATTCCTTTTCTGTGACTTTATAGCGGTTTTTTACAACTGAGTGGCTTGCTAGGCCATTTCAGAGGGCTTTTAAGAGTTAACTGCATTACTGTGGGTCTGGTGTCACACGTAGGCCAGACCAGGTAAGGGTGACAGATCTCCTTCCCTGAAGGACATTGGATGTTGCAGGAGGTCCAATATATGAATTTGGCTGTCTGATGGCAGAGACATATCTGGCAGTCAGACCAAGGTGATAGCTGACTGCCAGATGCCTCTCTGCATAAGCCAGGAGCTTCCTAGGCTTATCTTCATGCTCGTAATACTTTGGATTAGGAAATCTCATCATTTATTCAGTGTTATTTCAGTCTAGAGCCTGTCTAATTCTCTTTTGCTTTTCATGAGTTTGGCAGAGATGAAGAGGGCCAAAGCAGTTTTGTTTCATGTTTCAAATCAGAAATACTTTTTGCACAAAAAGAAGGAAGAAGGAAAAGAAATTGCAATTATATAGCACCTCTTGCAACATTCAAGAGTGGTCTGCACTGAAGTAAGTACTTTTGCATTGTAGTCACTTTTGTAATGTAAGGAAACACAGCAGCAATTTGCCTACAGCAAGGTCCACATCTAGCAATGAAATAAATGACCAGATCATTTGTTTTATAGTTATTTTGATTGGGGGGTGAATTTTGGCCTGGAAATGGAAGAGAACACCCTTGCTCTTCTTCAAATACTGCCATGGGATCTTTTACATCAACTTGAAAGGACAGGGGAAAACCAAGGTTGGGCATCTCATCCAAAAGATTGTACTTCCAACACTGCAGCACCCTCTCAGTATTGCACTGATGTCACTGATCTAGGATTTGAACCCATTATCTTCTAACTGAAAGGTGAAAGTGCTATCACTGAGCCAAGGCTGACATTTAATGATGTTTAAACATTTTTTTTTACCTTTTTAGCTGTATTATATGCATTAATATCAACTCTAAGAAGTAGTTTGGCATGTTCCAATAGCATAATAGGGGTACACTGGGAACCATGAAAGCTGCCCATCTGGTTCAAAATATCCACCTAGGTAACAACTGTGGACCTTGAGTTTTTGCAGTAGCTGGGGAAGTGGGGTTGGGGGCGGATGTTTTTCACATTATGTATGACAACAAGTTACAGTGAGAGATATCAGCAACAAACAACAAGTTCATTCACATAATGCCTTTAATTTAGGAAAACATCCCAAGGTGCTTCACAGAGATATAAGAAGAAACAGAGACTGAGCCAAAGAAAGAGATATGAGGTGGAGGAATCAAAATCTCCGGTCAAAGAGGTGGATTTTAAGGAGAGTCCCAAAAGCAGTGAGAGAGGAGAGGAGGAAGAGACCTTTGTGGAGAGAATTCCAGGGAGAATGGGGCATTGGTGCCTGAAGCCAATTGTGGGGTGATGAGGCCAGTCAGAAGAACCAAGAGTTTGGTCCAGGGGTTGTAAGGCTGATGCTGAGGCTGCAATCAGTCCAGTTCAGCCGGAGAAGGTAGATGTGGAGATCAATGACATCAGTGGTGCGGATACAAAGTTACTGGTGGGGACTGAAACAACCAGTCTTCCCAATATTTAACTGGAGTAATTCATGGCTCAACCAATTCATGGCTTATATTGGATAAGCAGCCTGGGACAGGAGCTCAATCCTGCGATATCCCTATCTCTGTGACACAATAATGTTTGCCTAATGTGAGGAAGCTATAGATTCACTTGAACTACAAAACAACGCAAACTAACAGGAGATTCATATAAGAGGGTGACAGAACCAATTTTACAGCTAGTAATATGGTAGAGTTGTGAAATAGAGGTGCAGTATGATCAATTAACAGTTTTAGAAGAATATGAAATCCAATGCCGGAGAATTAATTGATCTCCATACAACCACCAAATCCAATACCCTGAAATTCTATTGAGACCCTAACACCATTCTTGAAAACAGTGCTGAGGAGGCTGGCATTTTATTGATTCTCAGGTTTAGTGCACTTTAGAAGTATTTTCTCATAATTATACTGGGCCCTAAGGATGGAAGGACAAAACGTGTCTTTACAATGAATTCAGGAGAGTAAATATTCTTTCATATGCACTATGATTTACTAAAATTTATATTAAATGAGAACAGCTTTTCAAACGAACCTTTCACTGAAGCACGTTAGAATGAGAATCTTCCTCCTACTTGAAGATTGAGCTGCCAGCTATTCCATCCTTCAATATTCTCTAAACCAATCTTTCACAAAACTCTTTCTGTAGTCGCCTTATTTCTCTCAGCCCCTTCTACTGTAGTAATGAGGGAAATCAGAGAGCAGCTTTTATTTAGACCATTTACCACAATTAAGCTCTAATGCCAACTTTTTTCCTCCATAGCAGACCCCCGAAGACTCTCCTGCACAGCACACAATTCATAGGAAAGCATCCCTGCAACTTTCAACAGTTACTTTCATTTCTCCATCAATAATTTTAAATTCTGCTAAATGCTGTCAGTCTTCATTCAAATATTTACCATCAAGATAATTATTCAGCAATCTGTGGTGCTGAAATATACATAGGACATAGTCAGAGATGGGTTGGGGATGGGAATAAACACAATTAGTGCAGTAATGAGAAAAAGAACATTATCTACAAGTAAACCTTGCAGACATTGGCCACAATCAGTTAATGATTATAAATTTGTTTAATAACAAAGAAGATGACAAGAAGATTTGGGGGACTTGAGAATGTTGCTCCATACAGCCGCCTAATGACCGGAGCCTGTGATGCACCATGATAGTTGACAAAGCAAAATTGATAGGGAGATATTGATATACCAAATTACAATGTAAATATTAACTGAAAATTATCAGCATCATAATAGACAATAAAGTTTGATGCAGGAAGTTTTCAGTGCAAGATTATTTTAATGACAGAAAATAACTAGGAACTTTAACTAGAATTTCATATGCTTCTGCCAAATTAAGTTATTTTAATGAGAATGATAATTGATAATACATTAACACTCCAAGAAGGGGGTCTATAGTGGCTGGGTAGCAGGACAACCCACTAGCAGGTGGTTTGTTATTACTACCTTCAAATGCCAGTTTTAATTTTGAAAGTTCTCATCTATGGTATTCAGAGGAGGAAGGCACCTGCAACCCAGCAATTAGGGACAGACCAATGCAGCTTTATTGGTGTCAAAGGCTCCTTGTTGTAGATAGATCCAGGAACAGTTCCACCAAATTCAGTATCAGGGAAATCTCTGGGAATTGCAAATTTTGGAGCTGCTGAACAAGATTTGACTGCTGAAACCACACAGGGCAATGGAATTGGAGCACACTAACCTATTGAATTAGTACAGTTGCAAAGTACTTACGTACTGAGTAAGTGGAGCTATCTTGCTACTGATGCCACTGCAAGTGCACTCCAACGCGTTTAGTCAGGCTGTCAAGACATGAGAGTTCAGCACCATGGAGAGATCCCTAGTTTTGCCCCTTAAACAAAAGTGACTGAGTTGGCACCAACACGATGTGCTAACTATTTGATCAATACTATGTACAGCAGACTGCACGGCAGTAGCAGTTCCATATGCAATTGCAGATTAAGCCAATTATTTGGCTGAACTTTTGTTTGCGAATGCGGGATCCACACCACAAATGGATCAGTCTGTGATCTGGCGCCTTTGGCTCACTCCCTTCCAGTTTTACTGCTCTCTGTGCCTTTATGTTTAGTCAGCTGGAAGAGATCAGCCAACGTGAAGCATCGGCTTAAAGTTTAAAATTTCAGTACACCCTCTATGTAAAAGTAACAAGTAAAAGCTTTTGTTTCACTCTCCGCAGTCCTGACCGGTAAAGATAATAAATTGCTATTTTTTTTTGTCACAAACACGTTTCAGGGTTCACAGCTTTTTCTATAATGAAGTTAGTCTTTCGCTCCGTGAGGGTTTGATACCACGAGGGTTTAACCTTTAAAAACACTTCAAAGCGTTTTTCTAAACCATTGAGGAATTTGTATAAACAGAGGACGCTTCTGTCGCAGAGCAAACCTTAACAGGAATCCACCCTGAATATTCAAGTAGGCAGCGGACCCTGATACCATCTGAAAGAAGTGGCTGCCCAGTCCCCCTTAGTTTCTCAGATGGCAACTGAGACCGGCAGAACAAGCAAACCTGATCATTGGCATCTCTGAGCTGCCCTATTGCATATAGCAGGAATCGGCCCTTAAAACATATCTTATCTTTCTCTCCTTTAACAACGCTCTTCAACAAAAGATCGGTTCATTTCAATTCTTAACACTTTATCTACTGGTGCCCTTAAAAGTTCCGATGAGGATTTGGTAACTTGCTTCACATAATTAACACCTTCAAAGTAAACTGCGGCGATCTCCTTGACTTACCCAACTGAAGAACTATTGACAACAAAAAATACACCGATCCAAGGCGGGAACCCATTGTAGCAGCAGCCGATTTATCCTTTCGGAGCTAACTTGCTGGGAGGCAAAATGCCACGTTAAATAAAAAATCTTCCAGGAGCTGGGATTGGAAGGGGGGTGGGGATCAACCCAGAACCACGCCTCCCAACAGCAGGCTCGGACCGAGCTCCCCAGGGAAGGGACCTTTCACGTAATGTTGCTCTGGCTGGCGGATTAAAATTTCATTTCCGAATTATTTCAAGCTAGCATTGTGAAATCCACCCTGTTGAGGGATTTAGTGCGACTCGCCTAGGTCACGTTTTAGCTCAGGACTGAATTTGCAATCTTGTAGCAAAGCTTTGAGTGAGCTGAGTTAGCTGACTTTATCATTGAGTACGGCTCAAGAAGCAGCTCACTGAAAGCTGTCAGTTTCTCGTAGTTACCACCAATTCGCTGGGTTAACGCTGACAGCAGGCTCCTTATAGTTCTTCACTGTCAATAATCAATCCATCGTTTCATTTTTTTTAAAAGAAACTGCTTTGGACTTATTTTCACCAATAAAATTCCGGGATCTGAACTTGGGCGGAGGTTGAACTGGTCTAAAATTTCGAGGGGTCGATCACTTGAGATCGGCCGGAAGCATCATGGAGATCACCAAGCCGCTGATCCACCAAACGAAGTTCGAGTGAGGAGCTGAGCTGGTGCAGTGCTGCCCACTGCTCTTTCCTGCAGACCCCCAAACGGGGGCGAAGTTCAAGCACCTAATTTGATCGAGAATTCGCTCTCAAAAGCCACATGGTTGCAAACTGGTTGATTATATATTTACTTATACACTTGATTTTTGGTCAACATTTCCTAAATGTTTTCCACCTATGTATCTATTTAAAATCCCAATCCTTGTGGGGCTGTATGGTTCTTTGAATAATTTGTCGTCTGGAGTCTTTTAGTCTGGCAGTCATTCATTGCGACTCTGTAGTGAGCCAGGATGGACACACAAAGTCCTGAAGCTCTGGAGCAGTTTTTTAATGTTTCCTCGTGACTTGCTCACATGATCTTTGGCAGAAGTATTAGTTTGCAGAACCTTCAGTATCAAAATGGTAGTTAACTTCATGTTACACGTCGCTGCAGCCAAGAAATACTTGCATTTATATAGCGCCTTTCACAACCACCGGACGTCCCAAAGCTCTTTACAGCCAATAGCGTACTTTTGAAGTGTGATAATTGTGGAAATGTTGCAAACTCCCACAAACAGCAAAGTGATAATGAGCAGATTAACTGTTTTTTGCCAAAGCTGATTGGTGTCATGGCCAGTATGTATTTCTCAAAGATAACTCCCCTGTTCTTCGAAATAGTGCCATAGGTTCTTTCGCATCCACTCGAAGGCAGTCGGGGCCTCTGTTTTAACAACTCATCCAAAAGACATCATCTCCGCTAGTGCAGCACTCCTGTGCATTGCCTTGGGAGTGCCAGCCTTGATTTTATTGCTGAAATTCTGGAGTGGGCCTTGAACCCAGCAGCTTCTGACTCCAAGGCAAGCATGCTACTGAGTCACAGCTGACACAAGGATAAGGATACAAATGAATATGGACATAGAGGAAGCTCTTTCCCTTCCACACAATTGTCTCACTTTATCACCTGTATGCCACTTGCTTTCAATGCTCCTGTAGACCTAATTCAATCTCTCCTATCTAGGGACAAAGATTATAATTCATGAGTAAACATGCACATTCTACACTCTATGTAGCTTTCTGTCATGAATGAGCAATATGTTCTTAACGAATAAACTAAAATGCTCATTCTATGAAAAACACTTTTGGGGGGGGGGGGGTGGCGGGGGCACATATAGGACATAAAGCTTCATTCTTCGTTTGGGAGGAGAAATCAGCTAAATGTTTCTTAGCACTCAAGCCAGTTTCAACTATGATGCACACTATGGTGCAGAATTAAAGCTGGATGTCCCTTCTGATTGAATTCACTGTTTGCAAAATAGAATGAAATATTGCTTTCATTCATTAGCAAAGACGACTCAATAGGACTTTGAAGCACAAGCACTAATAGTCATTTAAAGAGGTCCCATTGAGAAAGTATGGTGAGATTAACTATAAAAGCTAAATTGGTAGGTAATTTAAGTGTGCCAGTTGTTTGATACCACTGTCGCACAGCGGCATTACCTATTCTACTCTTTTATCCGTAGATTTGCTCAAATAGCCTGGGCCTTAACACAAAATCAATTTCTATTGCGATAGTAGCAGTCCTTTTAATATATTCCATTAAATGCACAAGAGTAGATAAAAAAAATCAGATCAACCCCAAATGTATGAGCATTGAGTTCACACAGGATCACCAGACAGACATAAAAATTAATATAGGGGTGAAGTGCTTTTGGAACAAGTAGCTATACTCCAGTATTCTTTGCACTGGCCGATCTGCTACAGAACACCATCTGGCATTTTGTTCCCAAATGGCATCCACGCTACCATTTCTTTTGATCACATCAGCAACATATGTAAATGAGGGAAATGAAATACTGTGGTAAATCTCTCTGGACAGCTCTTGGACTCTTTTTGATCATCTCTGCATTATCTTCCTAGAAAGAACTAAATTACATTGTATTGTTGTTTAATAAAGATTCACGCCATATTTTTCCTTCCTTCTACAATCTGCAGGCTTTTAAATCCCAAGCTTTCAATCTAATGTTTCACATCTTTTCTACTCTTTTCAACTTTGAAAGTGTCTTACATTGAGCCAAGTCTCTTGTCTAGATTTTGTAAAAATTAAAGAAAGCCATCACTCTTGGATTGTTTAGAAATTGACAAATGCTGGAGTTCAATTGGAGCCCACTGTACTAGTTTGTATCACCCTCCATGATGCTGGTGTTGGACTGAATGCCAATTTATGTTTATATTATTCAATAATACCTGTTAGTAGCTCAAGTTTAAAATAAGAAATAATTTATTCAAAAAAAATCCTTTGATGCTGTAGTGGATCTTTTTATTTCCTGAGATTTGTAGGGAAAATTCACAAAGATAAGGTACTGGCATATTGAATTGTGACAGAGAACATCTATATCCTGAAAGCAGGGTTCACTGGGTTTTCTTTAGCCCAACTTCCTAATCTCAGTAATTAACAATTCTACAATTTAGCTACAAAACACTAGCACAATAATTGACAATAATCAAATCAATGAACCTTGCATCAGGTTAACCATGTGAAAATTTTAGTGCCAGAAAGTAATAACAATGTAGCAATGTATCTTCATGGAGCTCATATTGCAGCAACTGAAGGCAGAAAAAATAATTTCTTGTTCGGCAGCTGCAATTTCACGTGCATTATCCATTGATCCATGAGGTTCAGGTTAGAAATTGTAGATTGCATTAGTTAGGTTACTTATACTCTTGGGAACCGAAAATGAACTGTGAACTGACAGCTTAAATAACCATTATTCCAATTTTCAAACCACCCTTGTACAATTTCTAACACATTATATCCACAAGTTTTATTTGAAATAATGCATTTATTTTAAACATTACAGTTCTAAAATTGTGACTACAGAACAGTTTTCCCAAACTTTTGAACCATCATAAAAACACAACAAAAATAGTTACAAAAGTGTCATATACAAGACAGTAGTTTACCTGACAAGTGGATCGGTAAAAACAAATCTGGAAACAATGTTAAAAATAAGTGTAAATCAGTGCTAATGATTTAAGGATAAACCAATCCAGATAATTTCCAAAGTCTTTATTGAACATTTTTGAAACATTATCCAAAACAGGAAGTTCCCATATTAAAGGTAAAAAGTAAGCAAAATGTAAAATTACAACAAAATCATAAATGATGAAAAACATTATGCAATAAACAAACTTGCCAGCTTTGATTTTTTTTCTATTTTTTTCCAAACTAACATGATAGAAACAAACTATGTTCTGTGAAATTTCACAAAGTAACAGTCCAACACTAATTTGAAATATTCTGAAAAAATATTTTTGGATGTTCACTTAGCTTCTGACAGTTGTATTTAGCTCTGTAGCTCTGAAGTCAGAATTTCCAAATGAGAGGCTGTTTAGTGCCTCAAGGAATTCAACAGGGGCAAGGGAGAACATAAGCCTATTCTTCAACTGAGTTTATTTATGTTTGATGCATTTAAGAAAGCATGCAGGTCTCAATTTGTTGCATTCTGTGTTGGTTATTTAGCCTGAGCTGCTTCATCAATGTAACCATGAGAGGGGAAGAGATTTTTTTTCATATATACATGGGTTACTTTTAACCTGAGGAACATACATGTAGATATTCATACAAAATGGCCTTAACAGATTAGAGGAAAGTTGAAAAAAGAGCATGTTTGAAGCAGCTTATACATCAGGTTACTGCTCTAACCTGTGGCTCCAACCATAGTTTTCTTACCACAGATGAGAGGCACACAAGCCCTCGAGTTTGATTTTAAAAAAAGATTAATTAGTAACATATAGCTATGTGAATTGTATAATTATAACACAATCCTTACAGATCATGAAAATGCCATCAGCTATGGAGTACAGTTTAGCTCAGTGGAGTCACCAGTCCTTGAAGCATCATCATAAGTCTCCGAGCTCTTTTGCTCACACTACTGTGAGGTTCTGCCTGGTTGAACTGGTACAGTTTCTGTCTGACTTGATTCAATACAGAGCCCATGTGATCCCTAGCAACTGGGTCTGTGTGATCCAGATTCATGACTGCATCCTCCAGGTAACTGAAATGAAGTTGGAGGTTGGTTACTGTATGGTTAACACAACACAAAAATGATTATACCTTTTCATAATATTCTTCATAAACAGAAAATGCTGGGAAAAACTCAACAACAATCCGCAATTGAGAGAAAGAAAGAAAGAGCTTGTATTTATATATTGCTTTTCATATCCTTAGAATGTCCAAAATTGCTTCACAGCCAATTTGGAAGTGGAGACACTTCTGCAGAAAAACATGGCAGGTATCCTGCACACAGCAAGATCCCGTACACAGTGAATGAATGGATAACCAGATAATCTGTTTTTAGTGATATTGAGTGAGTCAAGATGTTGGGTAGAACAAGAGCTCTTTGCTCTTCTTCAAATAGTATCCGAGGAATTATGTCCACCTGAGCAGAGAGATGGTGCCTTAGCTTAACATCTTACCTGAAAGATGGTACCCTTGGCAATGCAGCACTTCACTTGGGTGCCAGCAAGTCCTGAAGTGGGTTACCACAATAGGTGGTGCCTTTCATTGAAGCATACAGCTCTGATGAAAGATCCCAATATTTTTATTCTATCACAGGATGTATGCATGAGATAAGATGCATCCAAGGATGCATGAGTAAGTGAGGGTGGAAACTGCAGAGGCACTTGCCAAAATTTTCCAATCATCCTTAGACTCAGGGGTGGTGCCAAAGAACTGGAGAATTGCAAATGTTACATCCTTGTTCAAAAAAAAGTGAAAAGATAAGTCCAGCAACTACAGGCCAGTCAGTTTCATCTCAATGGTGGGGAACCTTCTAGAAATTATAATTTGGGACAAAATTAATAGTCACTTGGGCAAAGATGGATTAAGGACAGTTAGCATGAATTTGTTAAGGGCAAATGGTATTGACTAACCTGCTCAAGTTTTTTGATGAGGTAACAAAGGCGGCGGATGAGGTTAATGCTGTTGATGTGGTGTATACGGATTTCCAAAACGTACTTTATAAAGTGCCGCACAACAGACTTGTGAGCAAAGTCAGAGCTCATGGAACAAAAGGGACAGTAGCAACGTAGATATGAAATTGGCTGAGTGACAGGAAACAGAGCAGTGGTTAACAGGTGCTTTTTGGACTAGAGGAAGGTTTGTAGTGGAGTTTCCCAGCAGTCGATATTAGGACCTCTGCTTTTCCTATTATATATATGTTAGTGACCTAAATCTTGGTGTACAGTGCACAATTTCAAAATTTGCAGACAATACAAAACTTTAAAATAAAGATAGTGTAGATGTAGAACTTCAAAAGGACATACACAGGTTGGTGCAATGGGCAGACAAGTAGCAGATGAAACATAATGCAGAACGATGTTAAAAAAGATGAAAGATTTGGTAGGAAGGACGTGGATAGACAATATCAAATATACAATTCTACAGGGGGTTCAGGGGCAGAGGGTCCTGATGCACATATGCATAAATCTTTGAAGGTGGAAGGACAGGTTGAGAGAGCAGTTAATGAAGCATACAGCACCATTCGCTAAATCAAAGGGGCATGGAGTGCAATAGCCAGGGAGTTATGTTAAACCTGTACAAAACACTGCTTCAGCCTCAACTGGAGTATTGCGTCCAGTTCTGGGCACCACACTTTAGGAAAGATGTGAAGGCATAAAGAGGGTGCAAAAAAGGTTAACGAGAATGGTTCCAGGAATAAGGAATTCCAGATAGGTAGGTAGATTAGAGAAGCTGGAGCTGTTCTCTCTAGGGAACTTTAAGGGGAGATTTGATAGAGGTATTCAAAATAATGAGGGGTCTGGACAGGGCAGGTAGGGATAAACTGTTCTCATTGGTAGAAAGATCGAGAATCAGAGGATAATGATTTAAGGTAACTGACAAAAGAAGCAACGGCGACATGAGGAAGAACTTTTTTACACAGTGAATGGTTAGGATCTGAAATGCACTGCTGAGAGTGTGGTGGAGGCAGGTTCAATTGAGGTATTCAAGAAGGAAATGCATTATTATATGTAAAGGAAAAATGTGCAGGGCAATGGGGAGAAAACATGGGTGTGGATCTAGGTGAACTGTTCCTTCAGACAGCCAGAACAGACACGACAAGCCAAATAGCCTCCTTCTGTGGTGTAGCCATTTGATGAGTCTATATACAAGGTAGGATGTCAATTAGCCCAGCATTTATTGCTCATCCTTAATTTCCCTCAAGAAGGCAGTAGTAAACCACCTTCTTGAATACAATTGAGTAGCTTGCTCAGTCATTTCAAAGGACAGTTAAGAGTGAACCACATTGCTGCGGGTCTAGAGTCACATATGCCAGACCGGGTAAGGACAGCAGATTTCCTTTCCGAAAGGACATTAGTGAACCAGATGGATTTTTAACAATCTGGTAGTTTCATGGCCACGATTACGAACACTAGTTTTTTTATTCCAGATTTAGCAAACTGAATTTAAATTCCGTAGTTGCAGTTGTGGCATGTGAACTCGTCTCTGGATCATTAGATAAGGCCTCTGGCTCATTAGTCTGGTAACATAACCCCACATTAGAAATATCAGCCCTTTCTTCTTTACCAAGTGCCAATTGACAGGCTGTGAACTCTCAGTTGCTTTTGTGTTTTTCAAATTTCCAGTAAGGGTGTTTTTCTTTTTATTGCTAATTGTCTTTATGTCGCACCTTACCTGAGTTTTAGTTCTGTGCGTGAATTGAGATCAGTGGAGAGCTGTTGAATAAGTGAAAGCAAAACCGGCTGGGTCAGAGGACAAGGATGCTGACCAAAGACCAGCTGAGAATCCACAGTTTCACATACATAAAGTACCAGGTTGAGGTCTGC
This sequence comes from Cetorhinus maximus, assembly GCF_964194155.1. NCBI lineage: Eukaryota > Metazoa > Chordata > Chondrichthyes > Lamniformes > Cetorhinidae > Cetorhinus > Cetorhinus maximus. The sequence continues at coordinate 99,949,723 of NC_135884.1, forward strand.
CGCAGTCAAAGCCTGATGGATAGAAAATAATTAATGAAAGCAGCTAATAGCTCAATTTATTGCAAACTACTTTAACAAGTGTTTGTTGCTCAAGTCAATACTTTGTTACTATTAGCTTATGGCAGTTACTCAATAATCAGTGTACCACAAGAAAACTCAACAATTTTACTCAGTTATTTCTACAAATTAAATGACCTGTGATTCTGCAAAACTTATAAATTACACTTCATTATAGGGAGTTTTTAGCATTGCGCTCAATTATGATGCTCTACGCAATCAAAAAAGCCTGTCAACTCACTCAAATATGAAGAATGGTCATTTATCACGCCACCGGATGGCAGCCAACAATAAAAGGGAGGAAACATCCTGTACAAGGGGCCATTAAAAAAAGTACTGTGTTTTTCATAGGTGGTTAAAAGCACATCCACATTTCAAAAGGTGCAAAGCAAACGGATTAATGCAATGGGTTAAATGTCAATAAGCTCCAATTCCTCTTATACCACAGTAATATCAATATCACTGCAAATCATTCGAAGACAATTGGAATACTGACTTTTTTCCCCTGAAATGTATTTTAAGAACCTAGACACCCCCTTTTTTTCTCTGGAGCCTACTTTACAAATTCCAATGGATAATTTCAGTAAATATTTTTAAGGAGGATACATCAAAAACTATTTGGCATTTCAAAGCTGAAAGGAAAATTCAGCTCTCCAGGGATTGAAAAATGTATGAAAATATGTTCTGTGGCTATTAGCTGTATTCTGAGAACACCCAGAGAGTCCATTAAGCAATTAACCCTTTCCTTGAACTGGGATATTGTACAGTTCACATTTGTCAGTGTTCCTGCCATAAAGTGGAGCGCATTTCCACAGAATACTGCACTTTGAGTGGAATAGTGACAATTTTGACACACGGAACAGTTACTGTAAAGGCTTCATATCAAATCAGAAGCAACCCAAAAAAATCATTGATGGCAATATGTGTTTCGCCTGGAAATTTGAAGACAGGTAGATTCAACTGAACACAATACCCTCACCCCCAAATTAATCTGATTGTTCTCAATTTTGCATTTTCCCAACCATTAGCATCCCAACGTTGCTCTACTAATTTAATAAAAATAGCTTCCTGTTAACGACTGAAGAAAGGCAAATTTTAACACTGTGCTGATTTTCCAGCCTATGGAATCTTAACTACATGCAACTTTAATGCCTCGATCAGTAAAATGCAATACATCTTGTTGGTAGTAATATTACACTACTTCAAAAAGGCTTGGTATTTAAATTTAGGTCCTAAGAGGAAGTAGCATCCTGTTTACCAACTTAGCAAGAGAGCCAGTTACTGCCAAACAATTCTTTTTGTAATCTGCACTCATTACACAGGCACAATAATTCAGCAGCAATTAACCTTCCACCAGTAGGCTGCTGCACAGTAATAATTCTTTGCAACAGTTCTGCAGAAAAGCAGTTTAAGTAACATTGGATCATATTACCGTATTATTATTTTTGGCCAGCCTGTAATCACGTGAATTTGCATCACAGTTCCAAATTAGCTGCTTGGCAACAAAATATTTGGTAGGAGAAAAAGTACCCAAAACATCACAATTTTGTAATGTTTTCTAAGAGGAAATAAGTTTCCAAGATGTTTCCACTTGCAGGCAAGACAAGAACTAGGGGTCATTAATATAAGATAATCACTAATAAATCCAACTGGCAATTCAGGAGAAACTTCTTTACCTAGAGAGTGGTTAGAAAGTGGAGCTCACTACCACATGGAGTAGTTGAGATAAATAGCATAAATGTATTTACAGGGAAGGTGGATAAGTACACAAAGGAGAAAGAAATAGAAGGATATATCGATGATCAGATGAGGGGTAGAAAGAAGCTCCATGAACACCAGCAGGGGCCTGTTGGGCTGAATGGCCTGCTTCTGTGCTGTCATGCTTTGTAAATGTTGGATTTAGGCAATGGAAACATGGGCCTTCATTAGTATCAGTGTAAGAAATATAAGTGCAAGACCCAACATAATCAACAACTAGTTGTTTATGTATATATATATATATATATATATATATATATATAGTGCCTTTAACATAATAAAATGTCCCATAGAAGCATTAACAAAATTTGACACCAGGCCACATATGGAGATATGAGGGAAAATGACCAAAAGCTTGGTCAAAAAGATGGGTCTTAAGGAATGACTCAAGAAGAAGTCGAAAGGCAGAGATATTTAGGGAGGGAATTCCAGAGTTTTGAATATTGGCAGCTAAAGGCACAACCGGCAATGGTGCAACGATTAAAACGGGGATGCACAAAAGGCCAGAATTAGAGGAACACTGATAGCTCAGAGGGTTGTAGGGCTGAAGGACGTTACAAAGATAAGGATGGTGAGACCTTGAAGAGATTTTAAAAAACGGATGGGAATTTTTCATAACCAGGATCCAAAGTAGGTCAACCAACACAAGGGTGATGGTGAACAGGACTTGGTGAATGGTAGGACACAAACAGCAGAGTTTTGGATAACCACAAGTTCACAGAGGCCAACATTCCCCATCCAGTTTGGTGTGGAAATAGACATTATGTGTAGAACAACAGGTTGAATTGCTATTCTCATGCACAGGCATTTAAAAGGAATTGCTGCAGCATAAACATTACTGGGTCATTGTAGAGAGGTAAAGCAGCAAGGTATACGTGTTCTGATAAAGTGTTAAATGACCATTCACGTTCAGTTCCGTCTTTGAATTCACTTCATCAAAATACAGGAAGTCACTAGATACTATCCTTTTTGTGACATATTTTCTAACAGTCGCTTGAAAAGATAGAAGAGAATGTTTTGCATCTGGAAAATTAACTGCACTCAGCCACACAATGTAGGTGCAACAAAGTTGGGTTGCTTCAACTTTGATGTAAAAATGTCAATAGGTTTGTTATTTTAAATTATTAAATCAGATGACAATGCTTTGTGAAAGCCTACAAATTAATTTATGTAGCAAATACATTATAAAAAATAGCATTTAATCTTTTTGGCCTGAAGTTTCTTAGAAGAAACGAAAATGGAGAATGGCATTGAATTATTCATTTCTAGACCACCAGTGAATTAGCCTGAATGCAGTCTTTTACTGAACTTGGTCGTAGGCTTCACATTTCTGGATATTTCATGACTTCAGAAGACAGGCATGATGAGATGATATAAAGCATCATAAACATCAGTCACTGGGATGGATGTGTGATCAGTTTTAAAATTGTGCAACATCCTTCAGGACCAAAGATAATTCCAATAAAAAAACTACTGACATAGGAGTCTCAAGTTCCCTCTACCCATCACAATCAAAGAGGAGAAAATTCATCTCAATCAGAATTATGGTATTTGACCATCAAAACCTTTCAATAAACAAGTGAAGCCAAACGTTTTATAGAGCTTCTGTAACTGTAAACTTTACAAAAATGACTCTGAGGTGTAATTAAATCGATAAAACAGAATGGAGAAATGCATTCAGTACAGAGTAAAGGCTGCTACTGACAGAAAGAAGTGTGAATCAAAATCAGATCATATGGAATAGCTAAGAGCACCTAACCAAGATATCTCCATATGGCATGAAAACCTAGAGTGGTGCTAGAGATGCTGTATAGAGATTAAACCAGTAATAAATTTAGATCTTAGCATTTATGTGCAAGGAATAAAAGTACTTTATAAAATAAAGCACCAGCTATTAACTTAATTACTTCTCTTGAACTCACATTATTGGCCTTTATTTAACTTCCTATACATACCTGTTGAAAGGCTTGGTTAAGTTGTCCCTGTTGCAACAGCTGCAAGATGTGAGCCTGCTGGGATTGGAAATCCATGTGAGTTGTTGGAATGGGGGTCCCAGCAGCTGAACGCATGGCCTGCATAATACTGGAAGTAACAACAGCCTGTTGCTCCTTCATTGCTAGGCCAACTTCGCCTTTCACAATTCTCTGTACTTGAGTCAGAATCGATTCCTGTAAGCTGTTGCATATCATACATGAGTTTGACTAACAATTATCTGTGAAACCCTACATTTGTAAACAGCTCTTCAATCACAAAATGCTATGCACACACAAGCACACTGTCCCTATACAGTACTTATTTTGCACTCGGCATGTTACATGATGCATTTCATTCAATCTGCAGTTAAGATATCCCATATAAACTCCTCAGTTTTTATCTGATGCTTTTCAATTGATCTTAAAATGATATACTGAAAAACAATTAAAAGAATTGGCACATTACAATTAAACATTTTCAAATCCTCTCACAATACATTGGTTGCGGTAATTCTTGCAGAAGTTCCACCTCAGTTATATCCCATGGTGACTTTATCCAGGAAACCTCTTCCAGCAGAAAGCTGCAGCAGCTAACTCAGCAAAGAAAAAGGCTGCATAACAGGCACAGAGAAAGCAAGCTAGCCCACCTGAGGGCATCTAAATTAGTAGACTGGGAATTAATTGTGATCCAAGGAAATGTGGCACAGGCTGTTTAGGTTTAGAACATGTAGGTTGGAGAGGCATTTTGCTCAGTTATTATGAACTGTTCTGAGGGTTTTGTAAGATTATTGTAATTCTTTTATCATCTCTGATCCATGTAGGTTTTGCACTGTAATACCATTGCAGGTCCAATGTGCTAGCAAAATAGTTGTAAATCACTGAGTGCAAAACCTCCCGAAGGAATACTTCTTTAAACCGCCTTGTGCTCTTGAAAAGTATGTGACATGCAACTTGTCAAAGTTGAATGCAGTCTGGAATTTGAGTAATATGGGTTTTTTTCTCAATTTAAAATGCTCAGGAAAAAAAAAAATCACAGGATTATCTTCTGCCAAATCTCATCTGTGGCAATTTAGGAGATTAAATAAATCAGTCCACGATAGTGTGAACTGTACCCAGTGTGTTAGAATAGGGGCAATGGGTCAAATAGATTTTTATTCCATACTTTCTTTACATAATAAAATCTAAACACCCACAGCATTATTTTTAAACCACCTAGACGAATATACATGCAACTCAGTCAAATATAATGATCATAGTCAGGCCACAATTCTCATACTGTACATTACTAACAAATTGTTTTCAGGAAAATTGTCTTGCATGGGAATTGGTATCTTCAATAAAGCAAATTCATGGTAAAGCTGCAAATAAGGCATCAATCGAATTAACGTATACTGCACCATAAGTCAATACCTGTACTGTCCAATGGTAGTAACTGCTTTCACTCAATTTTCTAATAATTTTTAGAAAACTGACTCCACCACAAATATTACAAATAGTAAGAAATTCAAAGGCTGAAAATCTGAATCAAAAAACCGAAAAAGTTTAAAATCCACAGGACAACCAGCATTCATGAAATGGTGTCAGCTGTGGTTGTTGGTGGCATTCACACTTGAGTCAGATGGTTGTGGGTTCAATTCTCACTCCAGGGATCTAAACACAAATATCTAGGCTGACAATTCAATGCAGTACTGAGAGAGTACTGCACTGTCAGCCATGTCATCATTCAGATGGGGACGTTAAAACGAGGCCCTGTCTGCCCTCTTAGGTAGATGTAAAATATGTAATTTTGAAGAAGAGCAGGGGAGTTATCCCTGATGCCCGGGATAAGATTAATCCTTCAATCAACATCACAACAGATCATCAGCTCATTATCACCTTTGTGTTTGTGGGAGTTTGCTGTGCACAAATTGGCAGCTGCAGTACAACAACGACTATACTTCTAAAGTGCTTCATTGGCTGAAAGGTGCTTTGGGATGCCCTGAGGTGGTGAAGGGTGCTTCATAAATGCAAATCTTTATTTCTTATAAAGAGAAAGAAAATCACAACATTCCCAGTGCAATCTTTTTGTGAAGCGTTGCATTATTTCCAGAAATTTTGCGTTTTATTCTATTGCATGCCTTTCGAATTCTGTTATGTAAAAAGAGACATTATCTGCCTCGATGAGAGGAAAGCACCTCAGACTTTCACTGGCATATTTCCACACCTTTTCTTGGGTGCAGTTTCCAATTTGTAAACAACTGTAAGCAGCACATTTCTGCTCAACAGTGTCTAGATAAAAGATCATTTTAGCAAGAAATATGCCACTTGCTTCCACAGAGAGAAAAACAGCTAGCATAGTTTCTGTTAGCTGAATAATTCACACCCTTCTACTTTCTAAATTGTCTGTCTATCCTATTTGTAGGTCCACGTTATGCCCGTGGCGTCCAATTTTCAGCCCTACATAGAAACACAAGACATTGTTCTGCACCTCCAAATAAAAGGAGGAAAAGACACAAGTGTGGACCCATCTCCTTTATACAGAATGACATATTGGCATACAAGTGCAGAACACCAAGACAAGCCTGAATAGAATTAAAATCCTACTCTCTTTGCAATAATGTATTTTAAGGAATTTTTGTGAATTACTCCATTATCAAAATAAGAATTAACACTGAAACGTGCAAAACTTTCCCACTTCAGACACCCAGTTCTAGGTTTGCAACTTGCCACCCGGACAAAAAAACTGACATTATTGATTGACCACCCATTATAGAAGCTGCTCAATTTTAATTTCCATTGAAATTATCGGGCATAGCAACCAACAATTTATATAGCACCTTTAATGTGATAAATATCCCAAGGGACCTCACAGGAGCATAATTAAACAAAATATGGCACCAAGCCACATAAAGAGATATTAGGTTAGATGATCAAAAGCTTCAGAGGTAGGCCTTAAAGGAGGAAAGCCAGCTAAAGAGGTGGACAGAACAGAATGCCAGAGGTTAGGGCCTAGACAGCTGAAAGCTTGGCCAGCAAAGGTGGAGTGACTGAAATTGGGGATGCATAACAGGCCAGAATTAGATAAGCACAGATTTCTCAGAGGGTTGTGGGTTCTTAAGTTTTCTGCATGTAAGATGTGGGAAAGCAGCCAGGAGTGCATTGAGGTAACAAGGGGATAAATCAGGATTTCAGCAGGTGAGCTGAGACATGGTCATATATCATGGAGTGGAAGTGGGCAGCCTTAGTGATGGTGCAAATTAATGACCGGAAGCTCAACTCAGGGTCAATTATGGCACCAAGGCTGTGAACAGACTAGTTTACTCTTGCACTGTTGCTAGGGGGAGGGATGGAGCTGGTGGCTAGGAAATAGTTTGGAGCAGGGACCAAAAACAATGATTTCAATCTTCCCAATATTTAGCTGGAAGAAATTTTTCACCCAGTACTGGATGTTGGATAAGCAGTTTAGCATGGGGTCAAAGTGCAAAATAAAGCTAAGATGACTAACAAGGTTAAAAAGACAAGTCTAAAGACATTGTATCTTAATGCGTGGAGCATTCGCAATAAGGTAGGTGAATTAACATTACAAATAGATATAAATGGTTATGATATTGGTGCAATTACGGAGACATGGTTGCAGGATGACCAAGGATGGGAACTGAACAACCAGGGTTATTTAATATTTAGAAGGGCACGCTAATAGGGAAAGGGAGTGTGGTAGCACTTTTAGTAAAGGAGGAAATCAATGTAATAGCAAGGAAGGATATTGACTCGGAAAATCAATGTGGAATCTGTTTGGGTGAAGATAAGAAATACCAAGGGGCAGAAAACATTGGTGGGGGTTGTCTATAGGCCAAACAGAAACGGAGATGTCAGGGAAATTAGAGATGCATGCAATAAGGGTACAAGTGTAATCATGGGTGACTTTGATTGACATATAGACTGGACAAACCAAACTAGCAACAATACTGTGGAGGAGGATTTCCTGGAGTGTGTACATGACGGTTTTTCAGACCAATACGTTGAGGAACCAACTAGAGAGCAGGATATCCTAGACTGGGTATTGTGCAATGAAAAAGGATTAATTAACAATCTTGTTGTGCTTGGGAAGAGCGGCCATAAATTGATAGAATTGTTCATTAAGTTAGGAGTGAAGAAGCTGAATCCGAAACTAGGGTCCTGAATCCAAACAAAGGGAACTACGAGGGTATGAGGTGCGAGTTGGCAATGATGGATTGGAGAACCTTACTAAAAGGGTTGACGGTGGATAGGCAATGGCTAATACTTAAGGAACATATGCATGAATTACAACAATTATTCATTCCTGTCTGGCGCAAAAATAAAACAGGAAAGGTGGCTCAACTATGGCTTACAAAAGAAGTTAGGGGCAGTAGATGATCCAAAGAGGAGACATATAAAATTGTCAGAAAAAGCAGCAAGCCTGAAGATTGGGAGCAGTTTAGATTTCAGCAAAAGTGGACAAAAAGATTGATCAAGAAGGGGAAAATGAAGTATGAGAGTAAACTTGCAGGAAACATAAAAACTGACTGTAAAAGCTTGTATAAATATGTGAAGACAAAAAAATTAGCAGAGACAAATGTAGGTCCCTTATAGTCAGAAACGGGGGAAATTATAATGGGGAATAAAGAAATGGCAGAAGAATTGAACGCATATTTTGGTTCTGTCTTCACAAAAGGGGACACGAATAATTTCCCAGAAATGTTAGGGAACCAAGGGTCTAGTGAGAGGGAGGAATTGAAGAAAATCAATATTAGTGAAAAAAGGAAATGGTGCTGGAGAAAGTAACGGGATTAAAGGCTGAAAAATCCCCAGGGCCTGATAATCTACATCCCAGAGTACTAAAGGAAGTGGCCCTGGGAGTATTGGATGCATTGGTGGTCATCTTCCAAAACTCTATAGACTCTGGAGCAGTTCCTACAGATTGGAGTGTGGCAAATGTAACCCCACTGTTTAAAAAAGGAGGGAGAGAAAAAAAACAGAATTACAGACCAGTTAACCTAACATCAGTAATGGGGAAAATGCTTGAGTCTATTATAAAAGACGTAGTAACAGAACACTTGAAAAGCATTAACGGGACTAGACAAAGTCAGCATGGGTTTATGAAAGGGAAATCATGCTTAACTAATCTACTGGATTTTTTAAAGGATGTAACAAGTAGAATAGATAAGGGAGAACCAGTGGATGCGGTGTATTTGGATTTGAAGAATTTCAAGAATTTGATAAGGTCCCACATAAGAAGCTAGTGGGCAAAATGAAAGCACATGGGATCAGGGGTAATATACTGGCATGGATTGAAAATTGGTTGACAGACCGGAGAGACAGAGAGTGGGAATAAATGGGTCTTTTTCCAGATAGCAGGCAGTGACTAGTGGTGTACCGCAGGGATCAGTGCTTGGGCCCAGCTATTCACGATACATATAAATGACTTGGATGAGGGAACCAAATGCAACATTTCCAAATTTTCTGACGACACAAAACTGGACGGGGTTGTGAGGAGGATGCAAGGAGGCTTCAGGGCGATTTAGGCAAGATGTGTGTGGGCAAACAGATGGCAGGTGCAGTATAACATGGATAACTGTGAAGTTATACGCTTCGGTGTGAAAAACAAAAAGGCAGAGTATTATTTAAATGGTGATATATTGGGAAATGCGGATGTACAAAGGGACCTGGTGTCCTTGTACACCAGTCAATGAAATTAAATAGGCAGGTGCAGCAAGCAATTAGGAAGGCAAATGGTATGTTGGCCTTCATTGCAAGAGGATTTGAATTCAGAAGTAGGGATGTATTACTGCAGTTATACAAGGCCTTGGTGAGACCACACCTGGAGTATTGCGTGCAGTTTTGGCCTCTCTACCTAAGAAAGGATATACTTGCCATAGAGAGTGCAGCGAAGGTTCACTAGGCTGATACCGGTGATGGCAGGACTGTCAAATGAGGAAATTAGTGAATACAAACCCAGTCGAACCAAAGTTTAGAAGAATGAGAGGGGATCTGATGGAACATATAAAATTCTAACAGGGCTGGACAGACTAGGTGCAGAAAGGATGTTTCCCCTGGTTGGGGAGTCTAGAACCAGAGCCACAGTCTCAGGATACGGGGCAGACCATTTAAGACTGAGATGAGGAAACATTTCTTCACTCAGAGGGTGGTCAACTTGTGGAATTCTCTACCACAGAAGGCTGTGGAGGCTTGGTCACTTAGTATATTCAAGAAAGAAAGAAATTTTTGGATATTAGGGGCATCAAGGGGTATGGAGAGAAAGCGGGAATATGGCGTTGAGATAGAGGTTCAGCCATGATCATATTGAATGGCAGTGCAGGCTCGAACAGCCGAATGGCTTACTCCTGATCCTAGTTTCTATGAAATAGAAATGAGTCGCAACAATCTGGAACACGCTGCTCACGAGGATGGAAGTGGAAACAATCAATGATTTCAAAAGGAAACTGGATGGGTACTTGAAGGAAATAAACTTGCAGAGCTACCAGGATTCAGCAGGGGAATGGGACTGACTGGATTGCGCTGTGGGGAGCCAGCATGGAACTCTGGCCTCCTTCTGTGCATAAATGACACTACGAGAGGGCATGGCTAGAGTAGTGGGGTACTTTACCAGAAGTTTGGCCCCATGAGCTAGTGGAAGGGAGGGGTACTGTGGTGGTAGGATCAGAAGGTTGCAATCTTAGTGACAAAGAAATCCAAGAGATCATGCCACATTGTTGGGAGACAAGGGTGAGGGAGGCAGGCGAGGGTTTAAGGAGGCGATCTGCAGTATAGAGAAGAAGCCGGCATTATCTTTGCAGTCCAGGTTATTCCTAGAATAGCGAGCAGGTTTAGCAGAGGAGAGCAGGGCCCAATAGTGCTTCATGTGGTCTAGCCAGATCTGGTGGTGAATGGCTAAACCAGCTGTCCGCCATTTCCTTTCAAGTCTGTATCCTTTAAGACTTAAGGGAGTGGAGACGAGGGACATATGGTGTGTGTGTGTGTGGGGGGGGGTGAGGAGATGGTCAGGATGGGACAGAATAATGATTTTATTGGTTACAAGGGCAGGTGGATGCAAGGGTGGAGTTGTGCAAATCAGTAGCTGCATAAATGTTGTGCTAAAAGGAGGGTCAAAGTCTAGACAGCTGGGATTTTGAAAGTGCAGCTGTAAGTGAACTGGAGCAAGAAGTTTTTTCTCCAGGACATATACAGGAGGAACTTGGGTTCGGAGGAGGAATGGGATGTGATTGGGGAGCTATAGAAGCAAGTGATCAGAGGTAGCCGTGGCCGTGATTGATACAATGGAACCCACAAGAGATGGCATGGTTATGGGTGTGGCCATGAACATGGGCTGAGGAGTTTAAATGAAGGGAGAAATCTAGAAAGGATAAGCAGGCTATGAACTCCCATGACAGAGAGCATGATGAGTTGATATGGAAATTGAAGTCACCGAGGATGAGAAGTCACTCATTGCAGAGGCTGAGGGAGGAAAGCAGTGATGATAACTGTGATGAGAACATTTTTTATTGTACTTGGGTGAAAAAAAATGATGATTTTGAATGAAAGAGAAGATGGATAGAGCAAGGTGAAATGCTCATTGGAGTGTGTGCCAGGGAAGTGGGGGGTGGGGGGCAGCCAAGCTGTGATCTGGAGATTAGTGCCACACTGCCACCATGACGGTCATGATGAGACAACTGGTGAAAAATAATATCCAAGCAGGGAGGCTAAGGGTGAAAGTGTCATCACCCCTCAGCCAGGCTGTGATGTTGACACAATCATCCACAATAAGTTCATGAATAGCAAGGGCCTTGTTCACAAGCAAACAGACATTCTGGAGGGAGGCGTGTAGAGAGCAGAGTCCACCACGTCAGAAGTAGAAGGGTCGAGCTGGACAGGAAGGGTATTGGTAAGATTAGCCCCCAGCTGGAGCACTGAGCGGGAAAGTTGATGAGAGACTGGGATGGGGCAACTGGGGTTGCTGTTCATAATGAACCAGCAGCAGCCTCAAAGAACCTTTTAGAGGATGTCTGAAGAGGCACAGAAGGAAGCTGTAAGTCTTATCTAAGAGGGAGTCAAGCCTAGAACAGCAGCAGGAGAGCAGGAAGGACTAGGAGTGTTGGGGTATTGAATTGGGAGGGCAGAGTACCTGAGAACGAATAAGTGAAAGAAAACATAACATTGGGAGAATGGGGTCTTGGAGGGGTAAGGAGAAAAATAAGTTAAAAAATAAAGAGCAAAAATCGAAGAGTGATGGGCATGGGTCCAGAACAAGAGCCAATATACACATGTAAATGGACTCATGGAAAGTTCAAGTTACATAGGCTTGGTTTTTCTACAATGGACAAGCTGCAACACCAGTTTTTATACCTTATAGTCAAGGTTAAAATCTAACCCCTACTATCTGATCAGGTTTTCAGAACTAATTGTAATGCAAAACTTACCTCTGCTCTGTACTGAAACACCGTATCCCCAAACTCAAAGCATTCCCTACTGCAGCAGAACAAAATTATTTTCTACACTCCCAATACCCCCAGCAAGTTGGTTGGCACAACCTTAGCCTGATTTCACAAAGTCTTTACAACCAAAGATCAACTACATCTCATCTTTCTTCACCTAATTCAAGCCTCAGTCTGAGTTATAAGGTGAGTATGTTGACCCAATGTATGCCAGCAGACACATATTTAAGGTGATTGGCAAAAGAACCAAAAGTGACATGAGCAAAAATCTTTCACAGTTAGGATCTGGAATGTACTATCTGAAAGGATGGTGGAGGCAGATTCAATTGTGGCTTTCAAAAGGAATATGAAAAGCAGCCAAAAATAAAAACTTTGCCGGGTTACAGGGAAGGGATACGGAAGTGGGACTTTTGGGAAAGCTTTTTCAGAAAGCCAGCGTGGAAACAATGGGTTGAATGGACTCCTTCTGTGCTGTAAACATTCTATGATTCTGGGTATCCAAATTCATATTGTTAACATCACAGCACAAGAAAAAGCACAACATCAGGGCCAGAGAGAGAAATCATGGGCTCTGGTGTTTCTCCTGTTTCTGGACCCCTCATACTCACCCCTACTTTAACCCCCCCTTTCACATCATTCTGGTGCCCAGAATTGGGAACCATAGTTACAGTGCAGTCGAACTGTTTTATAGATTTAGCAAAACGCCTTGGTTTTTGTACTCTGTGCCTCTATTTATAAAGCCCATCAAAAGCTCAGGTTTCAGCATGATACACTTTACAACCATGGCTGTGTCAGGCAATTACATGTAACTTGGTCATTCATATTATGTAAACCTGGCCCTATGCAATACCCGGACAGCAACATTCAAAAGACTTGAATCTCAAGCACCACAAACAACAATCCTATGTACAAATGAAAATATCTTGAACTATTCTAGGCAGCATCTGTGGAGAGAGAAACAGAGTCAATGCTTCAGGTCCACGATCTGCACTAGTCTGACAAAGGGTCACTGACCTCTTTCTCTCTGCACAGATGCCGCCAGATGTGCTGAGCATTTCCAACACTTCCCATTTCTACTGGGGCAAAAATAACCCCTTTTGCCAGCCCTCCAAAAAGCAATCAGATTTCTTGTGAGTCTCTCATTCCCCTTCAGCAAGAAACTCAGCAGCGGCTGCCCGAGATCTGGTTTGGCACAACATTAAACATGAATTTTTTAAAAAGTTAAGGTATGAAGAAAACAAACATTAAAAGCAATAAATTGATAGTTTTAAAAATGAGTAATTAATAAATATGACCATTGAAAAGTGCCAAGCAGCAGAGCTAACTAATAAAACCATTTTGCCCTTTTGTTTAAGAAGCAGAGCTTGAAAGAGGTAGACAAGGCCCCAAGTCCTGGTCACTAGAGAAGGGGGGAGGAGTGGGACCAAGCCAAGGAGCTGAGTTAAATTAACACACTCCAAGCTGGCCTCAGCAGAACTCATAGAAAGTGAGGGTCAGAAGTGGGCTGCCTTTCAGCCTGGGTTTTCCACCTTCCGCCTGGTGTGTAGATAGGTTTTTTGGGGGAGGTGTGTGTGCTCAATCCCACTATCGGCTCACACACTCTTTGCAGCTTTCATGAAAAAGCTCAAACTTTTCAAAATTTTCTTCCTAACTCTGCCTCCTCATCCTTCATAATATCCTGGTGAACCTACAATGTACCTTTTCTATTATTCTTTCCATTTGAGGATGCTCAAAATTACACAGTCCATTTCCTGCTACAGCCTTTCTCAGCCGGCGCTTACTCACTCACCCCTACACCCGGGACGTTTGGAGATTTCCTGGCTGAGGAGCAGTTCAGGGTGGTGTGAAGTTGGCAAGACGCACTTCCTCTCAGCCTTGTCTAACACTCCAGCAACACTCCAAGCCTCTCTGTTGCTGAAACCACGTTCCTTCTGGTGTCCCCTACCCGTTCTGCAATCTTGACTCGTAGTCCTTGACTGGACCCGCACCTGCATGGGAGGTTCAGCGCTGCCAAGGGCGGACTACATCACGCAGAACACACCCTGGCTGTCACCACAAATGGCCCCTTATATTACAGAACTTTGTCCTGGAGTGGATCACCCACTGCGTGCTTGTTTGCGAGCACATTGTAGCGTGCCACTTGAGAGAGGGGGCAGTGCTGCCCGAACCTGGGACCCCCCAAAGGCACAGGCCCTGATGATCAGCATTGTGTGTACTGCATCTACCGGGTCCTGCATAACAGTCGGCGTTTTGCTACTCACTTGCTGACAATGATGTGAAGCTGATGTTGCACTTCTGAACGCATGCCATTTGTGATGGTGGCAGCAAGGTGATCAGTGGCATTCTGGAAGCGGTCAATCATTTGTTGCAGCTGACTAATCAGAGGATCTCGGATTTCTTGCTCTTGTGCCTTCTTGGACTGAAGGTGGATCTCTAGTTGCTGGATATCTGTGTGGGTGAAATGCAAAGTCTCAAAAGATTTATATATAAAAAAAGATGAAAGTTGATGTTAGAGAGTTGGATAACAACCAGAAACGTACACATTTCAATAATAGTCATAAGAGTACTAAACAGTAGAGTCAACGCACTGAATTCTGCTCCAAGTTAAAATTGAGAACATGAAATACATTTTGTAACTTTCAGTGCTGTTATATACAACTTCCATGATAATGTTTCCTGTTGAATTGCATAATTCACACTTGCTCAAAAGAAAATTGCAAGGGCAAAAGTGCATGTCAGTCCTTTATTAGAGCATGTACTCAAACCATAGCCAATGTACTCCAAGCAAAAAAAAAAGTCAAAAAATGGAGAAATCACAAAAAAAATCTGTGGGCTTTTGGGAAAATGTAATTAAGTAGGGCTGAAACTTACAACTTCTGCATTTCACCCGAAGATTGTGCAAAAAAATTATATTTTTCTTTCAATCTTTTTTGATCTCTTCCCTTCAAGACAGCTCAACACAATTACCAATTTTCATGGGCAAGTCTAGACAATAATTAGGACATGGCTACAGAACTGTGTGTGGGGTGGTGGTTGTGGAAAGCAGCGGAACACATCCCAACCAACACACAAATGGTTCACAGGAGAGGATCAAAACCTCTGAGTGGCCTTTCCCCCATACCCCCTGTTGTCCCTAGCTTCGAGGTTAAGCTAACTGCAGGATCTCCATACCTCCCCCAGCCACCAACTTGACAAAAAGCAGCTAATTCAGCCAACACCACAGATTGAACCTGGCAGCTTCCTGGTCTATATGCCTCTAAAAATACACCGCCCAGTATATTTATCCACTGAAGTACAGAAAAACTAACTTCATTATCATTTAAAAATATCAAGTTTTTAAAAAAATATAAGAACAGCTATGGATCACTCTGAATCTATTGAATCAAAACAACACTTACATTCTTGTGTTCCTTGCTTGAAGCTGTCATTTATTTGCTGGAACATTGACTGACAAGCTTTTTCAAATACAGGTACAACTATACTCTGGAACGACTCTCTGTAACTTGACTGTATCGGTCCTTGCAAGGCGTCTGCTGCAGCTCTTCCAATACTCTCTGCAGTGTTCTGCAATCACAATACCAAAAAGAAAGGTCTATCAATCAGGGAATGGTCTGATGGACCTTTAAAGGAAAAAGAATAGATGCAACATGAAGTCCATGAGGAATCGAAACTGAACATTACAACAGCCACAGTCTCCAGCTCAAGTTTCTGTATTGGTGATAAATATTACTTTCGAAAGGAATATTACTTATAACTTTAAGCCATTGATGCTTAAACAGAAAAAAATCCAAAAGTTTAGGTAATAAATGAGAGAACAGTCACATTAAATAATAAAGGCTGCACTTGTAGAGTACCTTACTCATTTCTTAGAAATATCTCAATTCATAATAAAATTCAGGCTTCATAGGTTAGAATTTCAAAACTCAAACCAATTATTCAGTTTTAAAAGATAAATTTTAAAAAGGCCATCAATTTATTGTGCCACATTCATCTGAAATGGTTCTGCAACTAGAACAATTGGACAACATAAAACCAAAAATACTGCAAATGATAAATGCGGATTCAAACACTATGTACAATATAAACTCAGCAGGGGAAATCTAGCAGCTCATGTACTTTACACTGGGCTTTAGTATCTGAAGGGTGACCCTTCAAACTCTATGCCTATGAGCTTTGAACTTGCCTGTTTTCATGAAGAGATTTCACCACTCTGAGGCAGGCCAGCTGCTCCAGCTGGGAGGACTTGCCGTAGTGAAGGTGTACAGCAGTGATTTCCAAAAGGGGAGAGAAATACTATTGGTGCCCACATTTTAAGAACAGATCCCTAATTCAGAGTGGCATTGACAACAGCCATGGAGAAGTCGATGACCTAGACAGCCTTTATGGAGGAGTTGACTGGCAGCATAAGCAGAGATCCCAAAGAAAATGAGGGAAGAAAATGTAACTGGGGCTAACACAGGAAACATGATTAGGAGGTGAAATATATAAACTTGTGGAAATAGGTCATCTGAATACTAAAAAAAATAAAATTTAATCCATGCCAAAAAGGCTGTAGAAATTGAGGAAGTTTTGAAGTTTACATTTTCAAAAAGCTTACCTTTGATTTTACCATTTTTGTTATATTCTCTTTTAATATTCCTTCAATTGCTGCAAGCTTGGTTGTAATATGGTTATTCAGTAGACCTGACACTGGCTCCAAATTTTTGGAAATACCTTTCAAAAGAGTTTGAAGAATCTTGTGTTAATGATTCTTCAATATGCATTCTAAAACCTTGTCTATACAGAAACACAGATTTCCATCAACACCGTTTTATGATTAATCAGGGCATGAGTGTTATGGCACACAGTTCCATGGCGACAATAAAGTAAACCCCCACTTAAATTTGAATTGGTTTGTAAACAAAGGATATGTAAGTCTTCAAAGCTTATTGCTGTTAACTTGCCTTGAAATCAGAACGATGTTTCACAAATACAAACTGCAATATAAAGAGGGAGCTCTCATATATGCAAGGAGGCAAAAAGACCCACATCAATAGGTGGGTTGCCAAGAAACCTCCCCAGGCAAAGCACAACAAGAGCCAACAAGTGGCACTGGTAACAGTGGAGGCCATCATTTCTTCTGTCTGAGCTCTCATACCTACGCTTTTTCACAATGCCAACCCATCGAGACCTCTTTCTCCTTTCCCCCTACCCACATCCAGCATTGGGTTGCAGCCAGGGACATAAAACCATCAATGCATTTTTGATTCATTGTGGCTAATGGTACTGTAAATCCACCCTGAAATATTAAATGGCCAAGTCTTAACATAAGAAGCATTTGCATATCGGAGGTCTTCCTGCAATATATAACAAATCATTAGTGTTTCGTAATTGAACCTGTCAGTTTCCAATAAACTGAGAAATACACCACATCCCATTTACTGGACAGACAGTGGCAGTTATCAGGCAAAACATTCCACATTAGTGGTTAATTTTCTTATACCAAGAAGTCTTCCTATTCAGTAATCTGATAAGTGAATTGGGGCCACTGGCATTTTGTCACAATAAGAAGTTTCAGATTCAATTGTAGTTAATGTGCTTAAATGTCTGTTGATCACAAATGTATACATCTGCAACTAATAGGACTCCCCATTAGATGAGGGGCAAAAAAATCCAAATGAGTTACATGATTTTTTTTTAATAAACTTACATTTATGTCAAAAAGCTGGGTTTACAGAGCATCAGTAAAAAGATGACCAGCTATCCTCAAATTACTTCCCAATTGCACATCTTTACACAATTATAATTTTCCCATATTTTCAAGTGTTTTATATAGGTGTGGACCAATTTTTGGCAGAAACAAACTCCCACTTAAATATATTTTACAAATTGCTGACTGAACCCCTACTTAAACTATAGGAACAGCCCACAAGAAATTAATTGCTGAAATTGCTTGCTCATTTAATTGACACTTTCTGAAACTGCCTTTGCCGTGCACAATTTTACCACACAATTTTGTATCTTTCATTGAATAATTTACATGTCAAAAACTCCACGAAAGGTGCTGAAAAGCTATCCCTGTCAATTTCATCCAAGATTTCAAAAACTGATGATTGTGCCATAACACCAGAAATTCACCTGTTAACATAAACGTTCTTACTGAATTTGTTTCAACTTCTGTTGGACATTTAATCAAGAATGTCAGCACACTTCTGCAAACCAGCCATTTCTGTGGAAAAATACTGCCTACTGTCAGTAACATGAATAGGGAAGATTCCAGGGAGAGATCCATTAAAGTTAACATCACATCCTCTGCATGTAGCACAATGTGACCAGAAAATAAAACAAGGAAAATGAAATGGCTAAAGACTTGTAAACCGTTGATCCCAATTCCTTGCAGTAATCTTAGAATCAAATTGAGGCATATAACAAGCTGAACAGCTTATTTACTGACGCAGTCGAGCAGCCAAATTAAATTAATTGCCAAAAGTGACTCAAAACGTGGACACACAAGATCAAATGTTCCAACCAAAAGTTCCAACATCAGACTTTTATTACTTAATAAGGCTACATCCACACAATGGGATTTCAAAGCCAGCAATGAAAAAAAAATCAATGAATGAACTACATATCTAGTTACATCGACAGTGAACACCATTATGATTGTCCTGCTTAAATGAGTCACATTCTAATTAGGCATCAGATTAAGTGTTTATAACTTGCAATCATTTCCCTATCAACTGCAGAAATGATGGCATGGTGCACAATATCATCCAATGGGTACTTTGAGTGCGATATTTCAGCAAGATGGAGATTTACTCAACAATCAATAATGGAAATGCTTACAGAGTCATTTATTTAAGGCAAATAAATGGGAGCCTTAAGTGGCAATAAAGAAACTCCATTTTCTTGCCAGTTTGGTCACCACTGTTGTGTTTACTTTATGAATATCCAACCAGAGGTTTTACACAATTATACTTTCCCCCTATTTTCAAATACTCTGAATAGGTGAATACTCAATTTTTGGCAGAAACAGATTCCCACTAAAATATATTTCATAAATTGCTGACTGTGTATGATTAATCCTTGCACAAACTAGGAGAACAGCCCACAAGAATTTGTGAATTGAATTTGAGTTGAACTTCTTTTCTGGACACTTAACATGTCACACGAATAAATTGCAGAATTGGAAAACATTGAAATTATGCCAAAATTCTTTCCTGGTGAACTTTATATGCTTCAACATTCAGCAAAGTTGTTCTCAGTCCTTACTCACATTGTGGTAAAGTTTTCTTCATCTCATCCCGAACAGTCTTCTCTATACGATTACTAATAGAATTCGCCAAATTCTGAGAGAGCTGATGAGACAGCTGTTCCTGAAAATGCCCACTTCTTTCATGTCCTTCTGCCAAGATCCTATCTGTTCGCCTCTCTAGAGGGTTAAGTTAAGGCAAACCATTACAAATTACTTAATTATAGTGAAGAGAACCAATAATGGGCCATCTTTGTATCAAAGCACCAACTCAATAGCCAGACAGGTAACCGACATTCAGTGAGTTTGATTTAAAATAAAAAATAAAATGAAGGAAAAGGGGAAACAAATTTGTTGTTCATGAAGGACCAAAGCCCATAGTAGAGGACCGCACAAAGGTTCAAAAGAGCATATATCAAGAAAAGGTATCAAGCAAAAAGCCATATCTTGGTGGCGGGTTAGGCTTTAAAAGCTGCAAACTGAGGAAAGGAGGAAGGCTGATGAAGGTATTTGAGAAAAGGAACTAAAAAATACAGATTTCAAAACGAGAGAAATAATTAACTCAGAAAATCAAAGCCAGCAAACATTGTTGTAGCCATACGCTTCATGAAAAGATTAACGTTGAGAGAAGGAACCAAAAGTTGCACCCAGCTGTGCTGCTTGAAAAACAGATATTAAAACAATCCACGTTATGATCAAGGTTGGCCCCATTGGAATACTAGGAAAAATGGTTTTGATATGGGTAGTCTCCTGAGAAGCTGCGCAATTCCATTCTGAATTCCATTCAGAACCATCAAAATTTACACTATGCAGATTAGTAATGAAATCTGAAAATAAGCTTAAATGTGTGAATAGATTAATAGCAAAAAATGTCACCTCTGGTTCTTTGGGTAATCACCATAAGTCTGTGGTCTCTGTTACCAACCCTTCTGCCACTGGAAACAGCTTCTCTTTATCTATCCTATCAAAACTCTTCATGATTTTGAATCTCTCCTCCTAATCATCTCTGCTGCAAGGAGAACAACCCCAGCTTCTCCACTCTTAACAGCAGTATCTCATCCATTCAAGTAAATCTCTTCTGCACTAAGGCCTTGACATCTTTCCTAAAGTGCTATGTGCAGAATTGAACTTACTTGCTTTTGTACCCAATTCCTCTGTTCATAAACAGCCTTCTCAAGCTGCCCTGCCAGCTTCAAAGATTTGTGCATATACATCCTTCGTCTCTGTTCTTGCATTCCTTTTAAAATAGCACCATTTAGTTCATATTGCCTCTCCTCATTCTTCCTACTAAAACGTGTCACTTTACACCTTTCTGCATTGAAGTTTCATGTCATATGTCTGCCCATTTCGCAGTCTTTCTGCATCTTCCTGAAGTCTGTTACTGTTTCCTCACTGTTTGCTACATTACCAAGTTGCACGTCATCTACAAACTGAAGTTATGCCCTGTACATCCACTTTCAGGTCCAATTACTGACCCCCTGGGGAACACCACTATATTATTTGCTGCAGTCTGAGAAGTAACCATCCACCATTGGACTCTGCTTTCTGTCCCTTAGCCAATTTCATATCCATGCTGTCACAGTGCCATTAATCCCAGGGGCTTTAATTTTGTTTACAAGTCTACGATGTCATTCATTGCCAAACACCTTCTGAAAGTCCAAAGTATAAAACCACAAAACCCTCATCAACTCTTCTTCATTCCTTCTAAAGCTCAATCAATCAAGGCAAATACAATTTGCCTTTTTCAAATCTCTGCTGACATTCATTTATACTTTTCCATGTGTCAATTAATTTTGTCCTGGATTATAGTTCCTAAAAGTTTCCCACCACCAACTTTAAGTTGGCTGGTTTGTAATTGCCAGATTTATTCCTCTCCCCTTTTTCAAAGAGCGGTGTAACATTTGTAATCCTCTCAGCCTCTGACAACAACCTGATATTTGAGGTGGTCTGGGAGATTGTAGTCAAATCCTCGCAATTTCCACCCTTACTTCCCTCAGCAACGTAGAATGCATCCCATCTGGAAAAGGTGACTTTTCTACTTTGGATTCTGCCAATTTGTTAAGTACCCCCACTTCATCTATTTTTATCTCATCAAATATCACTTCTTCCTCCTCCTTTACTGCTACACTACATCTATCTTCACCTGAGAGGAGAATGCTGCCGAAGTGCTCATTTATTGTTTTAGCCATGCCCTCTACATCCACAAGAATATCTCCTTTTTGGCTCCTCATCAGCCAGGCCCTTCTTTTTACTAGTCATTTACTATTTTTATAAAAGACTCTCATGTTTCCTTTTATGTTAGCCACTAATCTATTCTCATTCTTTTTATTTGCCCCTCATTCCTTTTTTAAATCTTCTCTGTGCTTTCTGTATTCAGCTTGATTCTCTGTTACGAACCCTAGGTCTGTGATAAGCTTCCTTTTTCTGTTTCATTTCAATCTCCAGTTCTTTAATCATCCAGGGTACTCTATAGCTTTGGATGTCCTTCCTTTCCCCCTCATAACAGTGAGTCTACACTGTAGATGAACCAGCTCCGCACTGAATGTCCTCCAGTGTTTAAATACAGCTTTAACACCAATTTTTGATTCCATTCCACCTGGGCCAGATCCCTTTTCAACTCACTGAACTAAGCTCTTCTCTAGTTTAATATTTCCACCCTCGATTGATCCTGGTCCTTTTATCATTTGTAAGCTTGACAGTACAATCGCTGTTCTCCAAAAGCTCCTTACTGAAGCATGCTTCACCTGGCCCAGTTCATTCACCATTTGTTGCAGAAGGCCCCCAAAAATTTCAATAGGGTTTGCCTGAGCCCTTCTTTAGAGCCACTCTAAGCCCAAAAATCACACTACAGGTTGCAATCACATCTGGGAAGTAGGTTTCTAAGTCATGCAGTCTCAAATTGGGCCCTTGATTACTGTGAAATGACTTGTGCCAGTCTCTTTTATCAATTGCAAGGTGTTGTTCTTTCATCTCAAATTGTTTTTGAATTGCAAAGAGCTTGGCTGACACAAGAAGGTGAAATATTAATAACATACCCAATAAAAAAAGCTACGGTTTTGTCAGATAAGGGAACAAAAATCACTCCGCATGAATTTCCAGGCAAGATAGATACTGAAAATGACATTCAATCCAATAGCAATTATATAAAAATAAATTTACAACACATCAACAATCATCAAGATAAAAATGATTAGCAGAAAATACTGGTAAGAGGTGAAACAAATACACCACAGTGGCAGTGGTTTTCTTACATCTGAGGGGCATTCTGGATATTTATTTGATGGCACATAGTATTGTAAGGATATGAAGCTAAGTCACAACTTTCCTTTATGCATATGATGCTAGCATACCAACTAATGTATAAACGTCATATTTTCATTACTCAATCTTTCCATAACATGTTAAAAAATTCATTTCACGGGTGTGGACATCACTGGCAGGGACAGCATTTATTGTCCATCTTTAATTGCCCTCAAGAAAGTGGTGGTAATCCCCCTTCTTGAACAGCTTGACAGTGTGGTGGAAATATTCCTACAGTGCTGATAAATAAGGAATTCCAAGGTTCAGATCTTGCATCGAAGGAACGCAATATATTTCCAAGTCAGGATGGTGAGCAACTTGAAGAGAAACCTGTAGGTGATGTGCCTATGCACCTGCTACCCATGACCTTCTAGGTGGCAGCATTTGTGGGTTTGGGAGATACTGTTGAAGAAACCTTAGGGAGTTCCTGCAGCGCATCTTGTAGATGGTCCACACTGCTCCATGATACACCGATTATGGTGGGAGTGAATGTTCAAGAAGAATGATCAAGTGAGCTGTTTTTTCTTGGATGGTTTCAAGCTTCTTGAGTGTTGAAGGAGCTGTACTCATCCAGACAAATGGAGAGTATTCAATCACACTCCTGACTTGTGCCTCATAGGTAGTGAATAGGTTTTGCGAGGTCAGATGGTGATTCACTCAGCACAGAATTCTCAGCCTCTCACTGCTGTTGTAGCTATAGTATGTGTTTGGCTGGTCATCAAGTTTCTGGGTAATGGTGACATCCAGGATGTTGATGGTCAGGGATTCAACAATGATAATTCCACTGAAGGGAAATTGGCTGGACTCTCTTGTTGGAGATGGCCATTGTCTGATAGCTGTTTAGCACAACTATTATTTGCCATTTACCAGCATAAACATGAATGCTGTCTAGGTCATACCGCATGTGCGCAAAAGTCCTTCATTATCTAAGGAATTGTGAATGGAACGAAACATTGCCCAACCTTCAGCAAACATTCCACTTTTGCCCTTTTAATGGAAGGAAAGTTACTGAAGAAGCAGCTGAAGGTGGTTAGACCTAAGAAACTGCCCTCAGGAACCAGTACAGCCATTGTCCTGGACTTAAGATGATTGGCCTCCAACAATCATAACCGCCTTCCTTACCGCTGGATAAGACGCAAGTCAGTGAAGAGTTTTCCCTCTGATTTCCAGATTTTATGACAGCTCCTTGGTGCTACAGTTAAATCCTTCTTGATATCAGTAGGCACTCTCAACTCACTTCTAGATTCAGCACTTTTGTCCATGTTTGGATCAGGGTTTTAATGAGATCTGGAGCCATGTGTTCCTGGTAGAGGATCGAGCACATAAAGCCACTACTGGGGAATGTTTCTCTGAAGCATGACTGATGTAACACAATCAAGGGAGTATGGAGATTATAAATCTTGAGAACTATCCTTTAATAGTTTATACAGATATTGAAACCTCAAACTGTATGACTTGCTAACATCTAAGCCAGTTCTTTGGAGTTTCTAATCAGTCTTGTTGTGAGGGCCCAATCTACTACTATTGCCAATACGCTACTTTCAGTGGATAGAATCATTTAATCAGAGAAGATGGTTTATTTTTCGTAGTGTGTTAAGAAATTCATCATGGCACACATGAATACCTGAGATATTATCAAATGTGCTTACTTTTTAAAATCCATTGTTTCTAACAGAATAAATATGACTTACTCTATTAAGCTAAACACCAAAGTCCTTTACCACTATGTAGGACAAAAGGATACGTTCTTGTTCTTGCTGCGTGACCATAATCCGTTCCACATGACCCATAATGGAGCCCTGCACTGCATCCATATGATCGGTGAGCCTCTGCATAAGCTCTAACTGGTTCTGTCTCAATTCACAGAGCTCCCTCTGTTGGCTTCGTAAGAGAGAGAGCAACTCTTCCTGGTCTGTGTTGAACTGCTGCTGGCGAAATAAAATAAATCTTAAGAGGAGATTTCCTTTTTTAAATAAAGATTAAGTTAGACATAGATTGAATTACATGATATTGAAGGAGGTCCTGAGTTGCTCTTCTTCTAAAACAAGTGTAATTATTTTGTATGAAGGGTAAAAATAGTTTTACTGGCTAGGGTTTGGTGGGAGTATGCAAAAGGACAATGATTAAGCTCCCTCAATGACTTTAGTTGAGCAGCCATGCAGACCAGGAAGTGAGTAATCAGCTGGTGTCAGCCAGGGAAGCAGGGTGGGCACTCCAGACAGTCCCAAAATAGTTGTGCATGCAACGGGAAAATTAGTCAGATCCCTGCTCCTCATGCATTAGGCACTATACAAAACAAACAGGTCAAGAATAATTGAAACTACATATAATTTATTTAAAATATTTCTGAAAAAAGAGGCATTTGTCAAAGCTTTTTGTCTTGCATTCATCAGGACAATTTACAAGAAAATACCAATGTGAGTGGAAACAACATATTTATACTGTATGAGAAGAGAGTGCTGATTGGTTAACATGTTAGAGGCGTTGCCATGGCAAAAGCACCAGTTGATGGTGGCTAACAGTTAATGGCCAAACATTGTTTGAAATTTAAACCAGGCAGCTTGACTCTGATTAGTCACGACATTGCTCTGAGGAATGAACCAGCGAATGACTGTCACTTATTCTGTTTAGTTGAAATAGGTGCAATATGTGTACATGTTATTTCTGTCTGCAAACAGGGCCCTGTGCATTAACATATGTAGCTTCCAGTACATGCAAATGTGCCATACTGTGAGCCTGACTGACAATCTTAAATTGGTTGCCAGCATAATCATTAGCACACCGAGGATTATGTAACAAACGTTGTCACATCCAATGTTGGACCCCGCGTTTTGAGTTTTGCAAGCACATAGCTTGTCCCATCTGCTGTTCGCAATGGGCATGGTGTTGATATGATCAGGCAGTCTTTGGGACATATGGCTTACGTATCTAGCATCACACTGGCACAGAAATTTATACACCACATTACTCATTTGTGTGATAGACAGAATGCCTTTTTGGCTTGATGGCAGCATCCTGTTAGTGGCAAATACCACTCGTGTTGCTTTGGCATAGTAGCAGCGTGAAACAGCTAGCTTCACCTATTACTCAAATTTTTGAGGTGCCTTGCCCTCCTATGGTAATCTGAGGTAGACTGGGTACACTTCAGGGCCAAAAGTGATGGCCTTGCCCCCGTTCATGAGTTTGCCCAATATACAGTGTGAAATGATCTGATCAGGGTAGCCATTATCCTGCAGGATGTCTTTGATGCCCCCTATTTCAGCATCAAGCTTGCATGGTGAGCAAATGGCTCGAGCCCTATTTATGAGATTGCCGATAAGGCCACTCTTAGCATATGGAACTGCAAGAGTCCCAATGCATGTATTGACCAGTAAAGGTAGGCTTGCAGTAGGCAGACTGTGGTACAGAACCCCGGCAGATTTCTCAACTAGTACATCAGGGAAAGGGAGTTCATTTGACTGTGCCATGCCAAAGGTGAATTTGAGTGCAGGGTGGAGTCCATTAAGAAATGCAGGGAAATTATTACATGCAGCTGCGAATTTAAATATGGCAAACTTATCATCCACACATTGGAAATATGGTAGGAGGTTAGGTGTCATTCCATCGAAGACTCGTTTCTCATGAAATCCAATAAAGATGTTTGCGAGATCATGGGGCTAGAGGGGATCCCATGGCAACACCATCTATTTGAGCATACATGGTGTCATTAAAGCTGAACTCAACTGCGCAACTTGCCAAGTTCATAAGCTCAATGAATACTGATTCACGCAATGGTAGCAGGTCTAGGTCACCATGACATAGTACTGCAGTGCAAATATCTATGGCTTCCTCAAGTGGGACATTGGTGAATAGGCTCGCAATGTCAAATGAGCACACAGGCACAGCATTGCTAGCGATATGCAAGTCCTGTATGGTCTCTGCAAATGTGAAGGAATCCTTCACCGTGCATCTGGAAGAGTTGCTCAGAACAGGTTGTAACAATTCGCCCAACCTTCTGGCCAATTCATGCTGTGCAAAACCAGTCATAGATAAGATAGGGCGTTAGGGCTCTTAACAGTTCCACGCGCTATAAGATTGGCCTTATCAGCAACCTCATAAATAGGGCCCAAGCCATTTGCTCACCACGCAAGCTTGATGCCGAAATAGGGCGCAAAGATATCATGATCAGATAATTTCACGCTGTATATCACACAAACTCATGAACGGGTCCAAGGCCATTATTTTCAGCCCTACCTCTGGTTACCCCGGAAGGGCAAGGCATCTCAAAAATTTGAGCAACAGGCGAAGCTAGCTGATTCACGCTGCTACCATGCCATAGCAACAAGAGTGGTATTCACCATAAACAGGATGCTGCCGTCAAGCCAAAAAGACGTTCTGCCTATCACACATATAAGTAATGTGGTGTATGAATTTCAGTGCCAGTGTGATGCAAGGTATGTAGGCCGTATGTCCCAAAGACTGGCGGATCGTATCAAACAGCATGTCCTTTCCGCTGTTCACAACGGGCAAGGTACGGACTGTACCCAACCAGCCCGTGCTTGCAAAACTCAAAACAGTGTCCAACATTAGATGTGATTCGCGACTGGACAACACTTGCTAAATAATCCTCAGTGTGCTAAGAATTACGCTGACAGCCAATTTAAGATTGTCAGTCAGGCTCACAGCGTGGTGTATTTACGTGTACTGGAAGCTACATATATTAATACACAGTGCCCCGTTCTTTGCAGACAGAAAAAACATGTACACATTCTTTGAGACATACGGCCTACATACCTGGCATCAAACAGATGAGTAAAAAGCCTACACAACTGAAGATCTACATTTTATAATCTAGCACAAACATGATTTAGACTCAACAAATTTAACATTATCTATTTCTGCTCAAGTATTTTGATTCTTAATTTCGCTGGTGCTGGTTGCACAATTAGGAGTCCCCCTAGCAGCTAATTAGCAGCTAACTTCGCTTGCACAAAGAAAATCCATGTGCAATCCTCAATAGTCAATGACAAGCAGCCAACTTGATCCTATTCTCAGTCACTAATATAAGGAGATTTTAAGAGCCTAAATCATAAATGGGTTGAAAACCATGTGCAACAGACAGCAGCAGTATCAATGACATCAACATAGTCATCTCTTCAAAAGGTCGCTAAATTTCAATAATTTACCCCATTGAGTTAACTGTAGAATTCCACTCACAATGGAGCCACATAATAAAATGTCTAAAACACCTCAGCATGAATGAGGAAACTAAAAGGTAAATGCAACATTCTTTCAAAATTTGTTAAAATTTCAGATTTCAACTAGAGATTGTTGAGGTGTCAGCTGGGAACTCTCCATTCTAAATAGCAGTCAGGCTGCATAAATTTGAATTAAGCCACGTGAACTTCTGCAACTTCAGCTCCTCCCATGAAGATATGCTTGACAAAAACGGATATAATAATTTCTAGAGTTTTACCAAATGCAGGCTACTCCTCTTAATTCAAAGTTGCCTAACTCAAATTACTGAATTCAATTTTTCAGCACAAAATTCCCACTTTGTGCTATTTACATTGCTTAATACAAGTTATTGGATAGTTCATTTTTAAGTGCAAAAACAAACAACTGGTACGTGAAGACTATACATGGTAGAAACATTTTGCATGTACCAACCTGCTGCTCTGACCGTGGGGATTGTGTGATCTCCCTGAACGAAAAGAAAAAGAAAATTACTTTACATTTAAAATCTCTTTGAAAAACAAAACTTGTTAGTATCCTTGCTTGAGGCAATAAACCCACAACCTGCCAACATAAATTAGCAGCTAACTTTGCTTGCACAAAGAAAATTCATGTGCAATCCTCAACAGTCAACGACAAGCAACCAACCTGGTCCTATTCTCAACCAACATCCACATGCTTGTATTTTACAACAGGGTTCAGTGGATAGTGATCAGGAAAGGGAAACACTGAGACCAATTTAGTACCTTACCTGCACCCCAGCTGAGGTTAGCTCTCTGTACAGAGGAACAATGGATGCATGACTCAGCTAACCTGGTGGTTTTATTAATCGAGTCACAAGGGAAACACTTTCTCCTTTTAACAGAAAGGGCAGCTTCAATAAATTTGATCATTTTTACATTTTAAAATCATGTTTCCTAGAAAAACTCCAGTGTAATGAACCAAAATGTTGAAATGAGGTTCATTGTGGGCTAGAACAAGTTAAAAATGTGTATTAAAAAACAAAAAACTTCTGCGGATGCTGGAAATCCAAAACAAAAACAGAATTACCTGGAAAAACTCAGCAGGTCTGGCAGCATCAGCGGAGAAGAAAAGTTCTGTTCTGTTGAAGGGTCATGAGGACTCGAAACGTCGACTCTTTTCTTCTCCGCTGATGCTGCCAGACCTGCTGAGTTTTTCTAGGTAATTCTGTTTTTGTTTTAAAAATGTGTATTATTTAGTTTACCAACAGCAGACTCTGTACAACAACTACTATTTATACTGCACCTTTAATGCAATAAAATGGTATCACAGCAGTGATACAAACCAAAATTAGACACTAAGCCACATTATGTGATAGTAAGCCAAAAGCTTAGTCAAAGAGGTAGGTTTTTAAGGAACAACAGAATGGAAGAAAGAGGTAGAGAGGTTTAGGGAGGGAATAAAAAAGCTTAGGGCCTAGGCAGACAAAGGCATGACCACTAATGGTGGAGCAATCAGAATTGAGGACGCTTAAGAGACCAGAATTAGATGAGTGCAGATATCTCAAGACCATTGTGGGGCTAGACGAGATTACAAAGATAGGAAGTAACAAGGCCATGCAGGATTTGAAAACAAGCATGGGAATTTTTAAATCAAGGCATTGCCTGACAGGGAGTCAATGTACATCAGCGAGCAATGGTGTGATAAGTGAACGGGACTTGGAGTGAGCAAGGACAAGGGCAGCAGAGTTTTGGACGACCTCAAGTTTATAGAGGATGGAATGTGAGAGGCCAGCAGGGATGTGTTGGAATAGTCAAGTCTAAAGGTAATAAAGGGATGAGTGAGGGTTTCAGCAGAAGATAAGTTAAGGCAGAGGCAGTGATGGGTGATGTTAGGGGGGTGGAAATAGGTGATCTCAGTGATGGTGTGTCAGATGTGGTCAGAAGCTCAACTCAGGGTCAAATATGATGTGAAGGTTTAGCCTCGCTGTTGTCAGGGGGAGGGATAGAATTGGTAACTAGGGAATGGACTTTGGAGCCAGAGCTGCAGACAATGGCTTCAGTCTTCCCAATGTTTATGAAGAAGATTTTTGCTCATCCAGTCTGATAATTTAACAATGGAGGAGTTGATAAAGGTGCTGGTGAATAAAGCTGATCAGCGTACATATGAAAACTAATGCTGTGCTTTCAGATGTCGTCATCGAGGGGTAGCATGTAGATGAGAAATATGAGGGGTCCAAGGAACGATCCTTGGGGGACACCAAGGGTAAAGGTGCACGAGTGGGAAAAGAAGTGTTACAATATGGCAGATGGTAATTGCCAGGCTGACCAAATCCCAAAGGGAAACTTGGTCAAGCTATGACAATGATTTTGCAATTTACATTTATTATGAAAAGATATGTATACTGTTAAGGCAGAAGTAAAGAGTCCACTACAACCTCAGGAGATTTTGAAGATTAACTTAAAACATTTATTAACAAAAGAAGTTAAACACATAAGCTTACAGTCATATAGTTAAACTTAGTCTTATAACAGTTCCCAAAGGATTTCTACTTAACTAGACTCCCAACTACACACCCCTTTCTGGCCTCAGTCCGAATAGATTCTTAATCTATAAAAACATTCAGCAATATTACCACAAGCACCCACTGTTGCTGTAAGGAAGGCATTTCACAGCTTCTCTCTCCCTCTCACTCAACAATGGAACTCCAAGGCTTATGACAAAACCTTGCACGCTGGACCAAGCCAGCACTTCTCCAGGGTGGCTAGAGGCTGTTGTTTCACAGGCCTCTTTCATACAGTCCACCTCTCAAGATCTCACATGGCCACTCATCTTTCCTTAAATATATTTTCTCCCTTTTCGTTCTTGAAATCCATTGTTTCAAACTTTATTTGCAACACCAACTCTTTTAAATATAAGGTCTTTCATGTTTCTGTCTCATCTTTGCTTTTGGGTCAATAAAACATGATATCCCCACTGCTTGTTTACCTATCAACTCCTGCCAGATGCAACCATTTTCCTTGTTACCTTCTAAAGCCCCTTTGAAATTCAAACCTCTCAACTTATCTAAAAATGCAAATGTTAGCTCGCCCATTTCCATTTCAAAATGCCTGCTCTCATCTAACCCTTTGGTGATTTAACCCTTGCAGTCTGACTGTCTTCAGTTTAATTAAATCACACACACACACACACACACACACACACACACACACACCCATAAGCCTGCTTCAGTAGTAATATTAGGAAAAATGATATTTCCTTTACAGAAGCCACTGCAAATGATCGTTGTTGTCAGTCCCTCGAAACGAAGATGAGGCCCACCAGGCTTTATGATTTATGTAAAACAAAAAGAGAATTACCTGGAAAAACTCAGCAGGTCTGGCAGCATCGGCGGAGAAGAAAAGAGTCGACGTTTCGAGTCCTCATGACCGTTCAGCAGAACTGAGTATAGTTAGGAGAGGGGTGAAATGTAAGCTGGTTTAAGGTCGGGGTGGGGGTGGGGGGGGGGGGGGGTGGTTGTAGGGACAAGCAAGCAGTGATAGGAGCAGAGAATCGAAAGATATCACAGACAAAAAGAACAAAGGGGTGTTGAAGGTGGTGATATTATCTAAGAAAATGTGCTAATTAAGAATGGATGGCAGGACACTCAAGGTACAGCTCTAGTGGGGGTGGGGTGGAAAGGCTGACATGGTATTACAGTTGTAGATTTAAAAATAATGGAAATAGATGGGAAAAGAAAAATCTATATAAATTGTTGAAAAAAACAAAAGGGAGGGGGAAGAAATGGGGGAGGGAGTTTAAGATCTAAAGTTGTTGAATTCAATATTCAGCCCGGAAGGCTGTAAAGTGCCTAGTCGGAAGATGAGGTGCTGTTCCTCCAGTTTGCGTTGGGCTTCACTGGAACAATGCAGCAAGCCAAGGACAGATATGTGGGCAAGAGAGCAGGGTGGAGTGTTAAAATGGCAAGTGACAGGGAGGTTTGGGTCTTTCTTGCGGACAGACTGCAGGTGTTCTGCAAAGCGGTTGCCCAGTTTGCGTTTAGTCTCTCCAATGTAGAGGAGACCGCATTGGGAGCAACGAATGCAGTAGACTAAGTCATCTTCCGACTAGGCACTTTACAGCCTTCCGGGCTGAATATTGAATTCAACAACTTTAGATCTTAAACTCCCTCCCCTGTTTCTTCCCCCTCCCTTTTGTTTTTTTCAATAATTTATATAGATTTTTCTTTTCCCACCTATTTCCATTATTTTTAAATCTACAACTGTAATACCTTGTCAGCCTTTCCACCCCACCCCCACTAGAGCTGTACCTTGAGTGTCCTGCCATCCATTCTTAATGGATGCCGCCAGACCTGCTGAGTTTTTCCAGGTAATTCTGTTTTTGTTTTGGATTTCCAGCATCTGCAGTAGTTTTTTGGTTTTATCTCTGTGTTTATGATTTATGTGTCTTCAGGTAATTCAGCAGGCCAATCCTGGAGCCACAGATCTTTGGACACAGGACAAGAGCTGCCCTGAAGAGAGGGGGGGGGGGGTTCTTGAGCCAGGATTCTGTATTCTCTCCTTCTGCTTTCGTCACTTCTGCACATCAGAGTTTATGCCGTCAGTGTCTGACTGAGCTGCAGCTTCTTGAATGAGGCACCACCACATGGCAAAATTCGCAATAAATTCCTCCCTCGTGCCAATGTCAATTTTTCTCCTTTCAATAGGCTTTTAGAGCCTCCTTAAAACTCTTTCTCTGTCCTCCTTGAGATCGGTTGTTGAGATAGGGTGCCATCCCACTCAATTCTACTGATAAAACCAAAGAGCTCTTTTACACAGGTCTGGATTCTGTATTGGCAGCTATCCCAAATCAAGACAAATTAATCCTACTAGAAGATTACAATGCCAGAGTTGAATGCAACTACACTGTCTGGAAGGGCACCACTGGGAAAGGAGTGGTGAATTCAAATGACAACAGTCTCTTCTTCCTCACCAAGTGAACTGAAATGAGCTCATCATGACAAACACACTCTTTTGTCAGAAAGATAAATGCAAGACAACACGGAAACATCCCAAATCCAAGCACTGGCACCTCCTGAACCACGTCACTGTCCAAGCCTGAGATCGAAAGGATGAACACATCACCTAAGCCATGTGGTATGAGGCAACTGCTGGACAGAACAGAGACTTGTATGCTCCACATGAGCGTACACCTGGCACCCAAACACCAAAGGTCCTCAAAGAAACCCAGAAGATTTAACATGCACATTCACCAGGATATAAAAACAAGAGCACAATTCTAGGTGCAACTTTCTTCCCATCTTGCTCTCACAGGCTCCAATGATGCCAGTGTGGAAGGGCTTTTAGCAAGTGATACTCTGGCTACAATTAGATAAATAGTGGAACAAGGTAAATGAAGTCCCACCTAGTGGGAAGGTGGAGGTCGTCAAGAAGGATGAGGAGGGATAGTTTACTTTTGGCACAATAACACGGATGTCATTTGTGACTTTGCTAAGAACCATTTCAGTACTGTGGCAGGGGCAGAAACCTGTTTCATTCAAATGTGAAAGTCCAGGAAAGCTAGGCACAGAAGAAAAGACAATAGTCTGCATTGATGGTGGGGTCAAGGGTTGGTTTTTTGAGGAGAGGGGTAATAAGGCAGATTTAAAGCAAAGAGGGGCAGCACCTGAAGAGAGAGAATCATTAACAATATCAGGTAACACGGAGGCCAGGAGGGGAAGTTGGGTGGTCAGTCAGCAATTTGGCGGGAATGAGGTCGAGGGTTCAGGAGGTGAATCTCATGGAAAAGTTGAGCTCAGGGAGGGCTCGCGGGAACAGAGGGAAACTAGAGAAATATGTGAATTCAAGGCTGGAGTTGGTGGGGGGGTGGGTGTGTGCGATTGTGTGCCGGGGGGCGGAGGAACTATGAGGAAGTTTGGCCCATGGGATTAAAGCATGAGAGGCAGCTGATCAGAAAATCTCGATCTTAGCAACAAAACAAGTTCATGAGCTTCTTGCACTTATTGTTGGGGGTGAAGGTAGGGTAGTAGGTTTAAAGAAGATTGCTGCTTTTCTCTATGGCAAGCCGTGATTTATCTTTATTTCCAGGATGATTCTGCTTTATGTGCTCCCACCAGATCTGGCACTAAATGGTTAAACCTGTTGTCTGCCACAAGTCTGCATCCCTTGGATTTAAGAGAGAGAATTGAGAAGTGAACATCCAGAGTAAGAGAGAATAATGGTGTTATTTGGGATTAGGATATCAGAGATGGTGGTGAGGATCAAGTAAATCAGCAGCTGCAGAAATGTTGTGGTGACGGGGCTAAAGGCTAGTGGCTGGAGATTTTGCAAGTGCAGTTGCAAGTGAATTGTGGAATAATTTTTGCAGGGGCAGGCACAGAGGGAGGTATGGTTGGGGTGTGAAAGGGAGATTTTAATGGAGAGTGATACAAGGAAGTGATCAGAGGGTGATACCAAAGGAGTTGCGGGACCATGTGAGACAGCAAGATCAAGGCAGTAGCCATGAATATGAGTTGGGGAGTCTACGTGGAGGTGGAGATTTAGGGAGGATTAGAGGGCTGTGAAGTCAGAGGAAAAAGAGTATGATAAATTGGGATGGAGTTTGAGATCACAGAGGATGAGAAGTTGTTTGGTGCAGAGGGCGAAAGCAGGGGAGGTATCTTGCAAAGCACATTTTTTAACATACTTCTAAATTTCACACTGAAATCTGAACAAATGAACAACTTGTATTTACATAATGTCTTTACTGTACCAAAGTACTTCACAGAAATATTACCAGGCAAATCTTGATACCGAGCCATAGAACAGAAATGACAGGTGACCAAAAGCCTGGTTGAAGTGGTAGGTTTTAAGGAGCAACTTAAACAAGGAGAAAGAGGCACAGCTGTTTAGGGAGGGCATTCCAGAGCTTAGGCCTAGATAGCTGAAGGCACAGTTGCAAATGATGAGGTGAAAGAAATCAGGCATATGCAAGAGGTCAGAATTGGAGGAACACAGAAATTTCAGGGACTTGTAGAGTTGGAGAAGGTCAGAGATATGGAGGGGCAAGGAAATGGCAGAATTTAAAACAAGGATAAGAATTTTAGTATCCAGGCATTGCCAGACTGGGTGCCATCGAAAGCACAGAAATGATGGGTGAGTTAGGATGAGTTTGGGAGGCTCCCCAGAACAGCACTGGAATAGTAGAGTCTGGAGGTAACAAATATATAGATGAGATTCAGTTGCAGACAAGTTGAGGCAGGGACAGAGATAGGTGATCATAGGGAGGTCGAAGTAGGTAATGGGGCTGGAAGCTCAGCTCCTGGTCAAATAAGAAACCAAAATTGCGAATGGTCTAAACAGACAGTGACCAGGAAGGAAGATCAAGTCAGTGATTAGGGAATTAAATGTGTGACAGGAACCAAAGATCCAATATTTCATTTAAGTAGATGTTTTTTCCAGTGTATCTTATACAGATAAATATTCTACTTCTTACATTAGTAACACTGATCAATCTAAGCAATTGACAACATGCATAGTAAAAACTTTGGCACATGCAAACTCAATGCAACAATTTTCACCAAGCAAAAAGCACCCAAAATAGATTGATATATAAATAGATGTTATAGAATGAGTTTAAGCACTCAGGTCTACAAATACTACTCAAACATTTATCCTGTACAGAGAGAAGTTAATGTTGCATCTGCAGCTCTACCAGTGGCTGCATGTTGAACAGTGAAGAAGGCATTTGATAACACTCATGATCTACTGAATCAGAAACAAGAGTTGAAGTGCCTCACGAGAAATTTATGCACATTACTTAAGTTGACATTTTAGTGTGGTACTGAGGGAGTGCTGAACTGTCACAGATTCAAACTTTCAGTTGAGGCATTGAACAGACTCGGTTTTTCCCTCTCAGATGGATGAAAACGGTCCTATGATAACATTCAAAAAGAATAAAGGGTGTACTTCCACTGTCTTGACCTACATTTATCCCTCAACCAAAGCTACTAAAACGGATTTTTTTTTATCTTGTTGCTATTTGTGGGACCTTGATATGCACAAATTTACTGCTGCATTTTGTTTCATTACAGCAGTGATTCTGCTTCAAAGTAATTCATTGGCTGTGAACAGGCATGAGTTTACTATGATAATTCAAAGTTTTTTGCATTCGTTGAATTATATAAATAGAACAGCTAATTAGAAAATTAGTGCTTAAAAAAATTGATTAGATAATTTGTATTAAGCAACTTTGAATTAAGAGTACTGTACATGGAGTATAACCAATGGATTTCTACCAATTACCCTACAATCTGATCAGCCAAAAGATAAAAGTCACATGTAACAAACCACATCCAATGACTTACTCCCTCACCTCCAATACCCAATTAAAAATCACATATGCCCTGCTAAACTGTAAATCAAATGGGCATAGTAGGCTTGCAAATAGACCACGAGAGATTCCACTCATCGATGGAGAGGCATGCAATGCCTGAAATGAAATTATATAGGCATTGTTGTAGTGCCCTTTTACTTGTGCATTGTCAACATGTACCTGTTTCACAATGGCTGGAATCTCTTGTGGTCCCATAAATCGTTACTTCTAAGTTTTCGGTATTGGAGGTTAGGGAGTAAGTCACTGGGTGTGATTTTTCTTTTAAACATGTGAATGCACGTTACATTTTGGCTGAGCAGATTGTAGAGCAGTTCGTTGAAATCTATTGGGTTTGTTCCTACAATAAAAATACATCTTTCTCAATAGAAAGAAAATAGAATTTATAGAAGCTAGAAACTTTAATACATGCTTAAAATAGTCTAAATCCAAATAGTCTATCTGACTTTAATGTAAAAGAGAAAAACTTGCCAATATTTTTAATCCATTTTCTAAACTTGTCAAAAAGTACTTTCCATCTAAGTAACACTTAATAGTCTTGCTAACATTTTAATAGTTATTGAGAGAATGGTTACTATCTGATGGAAAGTTAGTTCACATTTGGACTTGTAGAGATATTTAATCAGGCATCCTTCATGCTTAATAACATTTAAAGTCACATCACCTACATACTGCAGAACAACAGCTGTGAAAAACATCACAGAAATGCATAGAATTTCGCAGCCTAGAAACAGGTCATTCATCCCAACAGGTCCACGTAATGTGTTTATGCTTCACACAAATCCCTCTCCCATCAGTATTTAAATTGCAATTGATTTTCCAAGAAGCACAGTTTCAAGTTCTTACCCATCTTCCTTTTTGCTCTTTCTTCTCAATTTGGGAGAGGATCGAGGAGATGTTTTTGATTTCCAGTCTTTAGTTGGAAGTCTGTGAGAAGCAGACTTTGAACCAAAGCTACATGACGTGGAAGCAAGACTTGCTACTTCATCATCATGATCGCTGTGTTAATAAAAAAAATAGGAATATAAATTTCCAGGGCATGCTTTGTTTTATTAAGACCACCTTCCTTCATCATCATAACCTTTTTTTTGACCCGAAGCAGTTACTCCATTTTAATGACTGCTCCATTTCTGCTAATTGCAGACTATAATGAGAGATAGCCTGAAGTAAAATGGAACCCATCATTTTCATTAGGTACAACTGAGTTAATGTCACTTCT
Source organism: Cetorhinus maximus (assembly GCF_964194155.1). NCBI lineage: Eukaryota > Metazoa > Chordata > Chondrichthyes > Lamniformes > Cetorhinidae > Cetorhinus > Cetorhinus maximus. The sequence goes on from NC_135884.1 coordinate 99,987,235, forward strand.
ATGAGCTTCTTTCCTCAGTCAGGCTATTAGGATAAACACTAAAATGCAAGTCACTTCACTCCACAGTCATACACTTGTATCTATTTATTTTCCTGATCAAGCAATAGCCAGTGCTCCTCTGTCCAACCATCCCCTCCATTCCCAATACCACATATTAAAATCGACAAATTTGACCAACGAGCAGGTTTGGTACTTTATGGATTACAAAGTACAGATTTTACTCACTAAACTAGTAGGCCGCACAATATTTGCACTGATTCTCAAGATAATTCTGCATTACCTCTGTTCAGCACTGGCATCTTGGCTATCATGCTGGTGTAACTGGTATGGATGCCTGTGAAAGGTGGAGTTCTTATGCTTCTCCTGCATATCCTCTCTTGAGCTTAAAAACAGAGCAACAGCAAATTGAAACTTTTGGAAGGGAAGCCATTTGAGCAATTAAAAGCAGACAGTCACTTAGAGGCATTATTTCATATTTATTCAAAGAAATTATGGAACTTAACCCTGACAAAAACCTAAACAGCATGTAAAAAAAAGTTTGAATGTGCTTGTTTCATTTGCTTAAAAATCAGAATGCATCCTTCAATCACAAAATTTAATAGGTTTATTTACTTGGCTGAAACGGCAATAGCGTGACTTTGGTATGAATGATGTTTCATTCTATTGTACAGATTTTGTGTATCCCAATTGTGAACCAGAATCAAAACTAGGCCACACTTCTGCTGCAGTCTTATGAATGAATAGACAAAAGATGCTATTTCACTTTCTATTTGCGAAATATATGTTGAAACAGAAAAAGAAAAACCATTGAATTCATTGTAACAGAAAAAAAGCCTTTACAGATTCTAAAGGCTTTGACATCCCATCTAATCATTGGCAATTATAATGAACACACTTTTTCTTTATAACATGCATACAGTATAGCTAGATTTTTGTACATACAAGTGCTGTTAATGTTAAAAAAAATCCAACCACACTTTGAAAAAGAAAATAGAAACCAAGGCAAAGGAGGAGAGTAGGAGGAATGACTAAAGGCTTGAACAAAGGAAAGAGTTTTAAGGAGTGTCTTAAGCAGAAGAGGGCTATGCAATTTAAGAAAATCTAGAGTGGTACCTAGAAAGGCCAAGACATGGCCCCCAGTGGTGGGGAGAAGAAATGGAGAGGGCAACACTGTCAGAGGAATGGGTTATACATTGGAAGACAGGGAATTGTTCAGTTGGAGGTGTTATAATCCAGAAAGCTAACTGGTGAAGGATATAGTGGGAACCTATCTTTACATTCTATTATAAGCATTTATTTTGCACAGTTGCAGATTACAGCAAGCACCTTTTAACCCAACAACCACAGTCTAAGTCAGTGTCTTATTTATAGGGTCACAGTGCATCCTCAGTGAATGCCCACCACCGGCCTACAATTAAACACAATTAATATACAATTAACAGGAGGAAGTTTCAGAACTAGGCTATGGAGGGGTTTAAACACAAGGATAAGAATTTAAAACATGAGGTGTTGAGGGACTGGAACACAATGCAGTTAAGTAAATGCAACCAGGATGACTTAGCAGGACTTGGCTGACAATAGGACCTGCACAGCAGAGTTTACATTGAGCGTTTACAATGAGCTGAATTCACGAAGGGAGAGAGATCAATCAAGGCAGCATTTAAGTTATCAAACTGGGAGATGACAAAGGCATCAATGAGGGTTTCAGTGTCAAACAGACTGAGTTGGGGGTGGAAGCAGGTGGTGATATGAAGGCGAAAGTAGGCAGTCATGGAAAGGATATGAATTTGGAAGTTCAGGTTGCGGTAAAACAGGCTGCCCAGGCTGTGAATACTCTGATTCAGCTAGAGATAATGGTTAAGGAGGAGAAATCGGGTGGATAAGGAAGGAACAGAGTTTTGTGACAGAGGTCTGAAGACCAAGGCTTTGATATTCCTAAATTAGCAGAAGGGAGTTAAGGTCATCCAAATAATGCAGGACAAGGACTCTGATAGCACAGACAAGTAGATGGGACAAGTGCGGTGGAGTAGAGCTAGAACTGAGGGTCTTCAGTAGTCAGACAGAAACTGGCCACATGTCTGCAGATATTCTAGCTACAAATAGATGTCCAAGAGTGGAACCAAGGACAATCTTAACTGTTGGAGAAAGAATGATCAACTGCTTCAAGGGTTGCAGATAGGTCAAGGAGGATTGAAAAATGAACCTGATGGCAAAATGGATACAGATTTGATAGCTGACAACATATTGAAGCACCCTGGAAAAGAAAAGTACTCTTCAGTGACTAAGGTCAAGATGAGTTTTTCAATGGGGTTCATCGAAGGGCGCATGTGCATTCAGGACTAGAGTGGAACAAAACTGGGAGCAGGTTTGGTTTAGAGGAGCAACTGAACAAATGGACTTTACCTTGAAGATGAAGGAAACTACATGCATTTGCTGTTAAAGATGAAGGTGGAAGGGGTACAGAAGAAAGGTTTAAGAGGTGCTAGTAGAAAAATGGAATCTGCAGTAATCATTCCCCTCCTAGTAGGACACAAAAATTAGGAGCAGTAAGCCATTCAGCCCCTTCAGCCTGCTTCGCCATTAGATAAGATCATAGCTGATCTGATTGTGGCGTCAACTCCACTTTCCTGTCTGTTCCCCATAACCCTCATCTCCCTTGTTGATCAAGAATCTAACTCAGTCTTGAATATATTTAATGACCCAGTCTCCACTGTTCTCTGGGGAAGAGAATTCCACAGAGAAACGACCCGCAGAGAAAAAAAATTCTTACCTCTGTCTTAAATGGGAGATCTCTAATTTTTAAAATTGTCCCCCCAATTCTGTACTCCCTCACCATAAGGGGAAACATCCTCTCAGCATCCACTTTGTCATCTCCTCAGGATCTTACATGTTTCAATAAGACTACCACTCATTCTTCTGAACTCTAATGGGTAAAGGCCCAATCTGCTCAACCTTTCCTTATGAGCTAACCCTTTCATCCCAGGAATCAGTTGAGTGAATCTTCTCTCAGCTGCTTCTAATGCAATTATAGCCTTTAAGCAAGGAGACGCGCTCCAGCTGTGGCCTAATCAAGGCCCTATGCGGCTGAAGCAACACTTCCCTTTTATATTCTATTACCCTTGCAATAAACGCCAACATTCCATTTGCCTTCCTAAACACTTACCATACATACATACTAACATTTTAAGATTCAAATTCTAATAAATTGTAAATAATTATTAGGCACTTAATCTATAAGCCTCTGGTCTATCTGCTAATAGGCAATTTTGAAGATTGTCATTTAGTGGTACAGAACTTGAGTATTGCTGAAAAAAAAAGACATGTCAAAGCTTTTCATCTTGCACTCATCAGGACACTTTGCAAGAATACCAATATAAGGGGAAAACAACATTTTACACTGTATGTGAAGAGTGTTCCAATTGGTTGACAAGCGGACTCTGTTTGGTAGAGGCATTGCCATGGAGAATGCACTACTGATAATGACTGACAGTTAACTGTCAAGCATTGTTTGAAATTTAAACTAGGCAGCTTAACTCTGATTGATCACGGCATTGCCCTGAGGAATGAGTCAGTGAATAGCTGTCCCTTATTTTGTTTAGCTGAAACAGGCGCAATGTGTGTACATGTTCTTTCTGTCTGCAAAGAACAGGGCCCTGTGTATTAATATATGTAGCTTCCAGTACACGCAAGTGCACCATACTCCGAGCCCAACTGATCATCTTAAATTGATCGTAAGCATAATTCTCAGCACATCAACGTGCTAAGAATTATGCTGACAACTAGATTCCACTTGCCAACCAATCAGCACTCTCTTCACAGAGTATGAAATGTTGTTTTCCCCTTATATTGGTATTCTTGCCAAGTGTCCTGATAAGTGCAAGATGAAAAGCTTTGACGTCTCTTTTTTCAGCAATACTTCATTTTGAAGAGCTTGGTAGCGCATAAGACTTCATTAAATGCAATAAAGAAATTGCTATAAAATGAGTTAATTGTTAATCCTTTGGCTACACCCCTCCAGAAAAGTCCAAGTTAGAAAAAAGTGCACTGTCATCATAAGAGGTGTGGTTCACTTATGGAAACTGATAAAACATCTTATGAAGAATGCCTTAAAACACAAAATGGTAAATATTTTCACTTTTTTGGTGGACAAAATGTATTATTTATTAAAATTGATAAATTGTCAAAACTTTGGTGGAACCATCCTAATATGCACATTTTCTGTTAGAAATTAATCCCAAATTTTCTGGAATATTACTTCATCAATTATTTACTCCAGTCAGTAAACTCATTTTAAACCAACTTTATAACAATTAAATCTCAGATGCCAACGATAAATACAAACTTCTTTAAAAACAATTTAATTTTCCATTAACCGTCAACTTAAATTGGCTAATAAAATCTTGAAGATTTGCTATCAATTCAAATTAATTCTGATTATGCATTGTGGTACTTCCATTTTTGATCAAATAACGTATATGGAAAACAAAATTACAGAAAGTTTGGAAATGTTGATAGGGAAAGCATTAAGTTGTAAATGAAACAATAAAAAAATCCAAATATCAAGCAAAGAAACAGTATTCCTTTACCACAGGACAACCCGCTACTGAAAGATACATTGTGATATACAAACATGGTTACTATTTTAAAAGGCCAAAAACTTGAACAATCATTTTTGTTCAGAGTTCCACAGCTTGTGTGGACAACAGAGGAATGCCATCTTACAAGATGGAGACTAGAGCAAAAAAGCCGAAGATAGAAATATCACTACTCAACCAGTATATGGAAAAAAAAAGAGGCAAATTAACATTTGGAGTTGAGATAATTTCTCACCCAAACCTGTCCTTCCTGTTACTGCTGAATCTACTGTGTATATCCAGCATGTTCTACTTCCAGTATGAAGTTTCTCTTTTTATCACAAACAGCTCAGGTTTTAGGTTTCTTGGCATACAGATCTCTCCACCACTGCTGAAATGACAAGTTACTTCAGTCCTAGACAAGGGCATACAATAAGGTGCACCAATTTGCTGCTTCATAACAGTTTACCAACGATCAAATAAGGACGGGGTACTCAGTGGCCCAGGCCATTTTATCTGAAGAAAATTGCACACCAAAAGACTCCTAGAGGAGATAACATTTTAAGCAGCCATAATCACATTAAGTGCCATGTTATATCTTCATCTCCTTTCAGAATTTTTATAGTGATAAACATAACTAATATATTTTCCTCTACAGTGCTGAGAGTGGGGGCATGAGAAGGAAGATGATTCCTTGTGCCTTATATCTCAGATAACTCTCTCCTAATCCAGGCAAGAAATACAAACCAGGCAGAAAGCACGAGCTAACACCTGCTCCAACCAACATCTTAAATAATTGTTATGCATAGTCAAGTAGCTTTTACAGAGCTGGACTGGCAGAGACCTGAGCGCGGATTGCTTTTCCAGTCCCATCCAAGGAATGTTACACAGCACAAACAAAAAATCAGCAAGATAGCAGAGGAAAGGGAAGGAGCAGATTCAAGAGTTTGAAGGCATAATTATTTTTTTAAATAGATAATACATTAATTGGCCAATTGTGTCATAATACAAAACTTTTGATTGTACCTCTCATTGATGCTGTTCCGAGTTTCTCGGGTAATGTCAGGTGCTGCTGGCCAAGGTTGGCTGGCAACATTGTCCGCTGCTGTATTCTCCTGAGATAAGACAGTTTCTAAGAGCGATGGAGTACTCAATCGCTCCACCTCCACCTGAGGCATATCCAGAGAGTGATGGCTATGTTCCGAGTTAGGTCTACTTCTCGGAGATAATAGATGCAGTGCTGAGGCAGCAGAGGCCATGCTATCTATATGTTGAGTCGGTTCCAGGACCTCAGTAGCTAACACAGAGCCTGAAAATGCACGCTGAAGGGTCTCTGAGGCAATTTCAGGAATGTCCTGTGACAATGCTGTGGAGGCAGAGGAGATGACATCAGGGGAGCGTTCCCGTGTTGGAGAACTTTGAGGCACACAGAGAGGGTCCACAGACTGAAGCTCCAGGGGAAGCGATGAGTTAGCACCAGGAACCTGACAGAGTGGAAAATAAATCAGACGTATTCCAATTAAATACCAACTAAAAATCAAATCTTAATTAAGTGCTATCCTACTTCTAATTAATCATACTGACTTCCACTGTGAAACCCTGCATGAAACCAAGCTGTGGGTTTAAGCCCCATAACAAAACTTCAGCGCATAACCTAAGCTGATATTTCCTTGCAGTAAGCAAGGAAGTGCTGCATTGTCAGAAGTGCCATCCTTCAGATAATATATTAAAATGAGGTACCATCTGCCAATTCAAATGAACAATCACATGGCATATTTAGCGATCAAGGATTTTTTTCAGTATCTTGATTAACATTTCCCCTTTACCCATTGCCACCAAAAAAAGATTCAGCTCAATGCTGTTTGTGCACTAAATGGCTACCAACTTTTCCTTGCATTTTAAAGTAGTTCATTGTAAATGAAGCACCAAAACACTTAAGATGTAAGACATAAGGGCTTGAGGCCAGCGGTGAAGGGGCAGCACTCGTTGCTGACTTCGAAGAAAGCTGCCCACAAAGATTTAGCAAGTTCTGGGGCATCAATTTCTCCAATACAACATCAATTTTATTCTGGTGCCCTCCAGCATCTAGTAATAGTGAAACCATCAAACAGGCTGAGCAGCCAATCAGATTGAAGAATTCTCACAACAGCAAACCAGGAAGTAATCATCCTATACCTTTTAATCATTTTACAGAGAATTAAATAACAATTGGGATATATACATGGGATTAATGTAGAAGTTGAAATATTAAACCCAAAATTTTTTAAAAACCTTTGGAATTTTCATGCATTGGAGGGAATGACACCGCAGTCTTCTAAATTTTATTTTCAGGGCTAGATAGTCATAATTACTAATGAACAAACTAAGTACACAGTTAAAAACTCAATTACACCTCATTCAACAAGGCTTAGCTTTTTCAATCATTTTTACAGCAAGAACTGTGCCTAAAAAGTTGAAGTTCATATCCAATCATCTGCGAAGGTTGCAACGGTGCATCCCTTATGAAGAAGCAAGTTATTGACAGCAACTTCTAGGTTTCCATGGTTAGCTATGCACATCCAGACACCAGGAGGTTGCTGTCAGTTTTATGCAGTAATGACAGTGAAGGATGACAGTTCTATCATCATTACAACCACAAATTATATAAATGCAAATCTATCTTTCTTTGTCCCTGTACAGGCAGTCATCGACTTTATGATGTTCAAGTTACAACTAACTGCACTTGCAACGTTTACAAATTAACACCGTTTTGACTTTCCCACATTGCTATTACAGCAAACAAGTTCCCAACATTCATACATGCGCATTGACATTCTGCGCCGCTCATCTCCCTGATTCAAAATGCTCAATGACAAACCCTGCCAATCTTCTGGAAAACCAGTGATAAATATTAAGAGATTATCATGGAGCAGAACATAACATCAACAACTTACATTTTCTTATGTTAAAGGCTCTATTTAAATGCATCAATGTGCCTCACAAGAACAAAAATTGATAGCAAGCTACGAGAAGGTTTTAGGAGCGGTGAGTAAAAGCTTTGTCAAAGAGGTAGGTTTAAAGAACAGTTTTAGAGAAGGGAAATTCCTGTGCTTATGGTGTTAGGTAGCTGCAGGTAGAGCTGCCAATAGTGGAGCAAAGTGAGCAATTGAGCCAGAGTTAGAGGAAAACAGATTTCCCTCAGGTTTTGTGATGGTTACAGAAATAGGGATGGTAAGGCTGTAAAAGTGAATTCAACATGAGGATGAGAATTTTAAACTGAACATGTTACAGAACAGGGAGATAATGTAGGTCAGCAAGCACAGGAGTGGAACAGAGGATAGGGGCAGAGTTTCAGATGATCGGAATTTTATGGACGATGGCAGGCTAGTCGGTGTGTCATTGAAATAATCAAGTCTGGAGACATGGGTGAGGTAGGAGCAGAGAGGGGTGATGTAATGGAGAGTACACACAAATAAAATTTACAATTTTATTAAGTTCTAACAAAAACTATAATATTCTAACAATCATGAACAAAAATATTACTGCATTCTTCAACAGTTAACTTTTTGTGTTCTAGGACTACACCATGCAGAATAGCAGATAAAATTGGTTCTGCGTAAAATACCAATCAAAGCAGTTGACATTATTCTTGCTGATTAGCCATCAAAAATGCATTTGGTAAATCGAAACATGTCCTAGGGTTTTATCAGTAAATTACAAAATAACAATTTTTTGTGTCCACTGCTCTGAGTTTCTTAATAGTAGCCAGTGAGAAAAGAGGAGAGAGGGTGGTCCAGAGACAGACAGCAGCACCTAAAAGTGGCTCCAGAGCAGACTGATCACATTCCTAGAAAAGTCAAAGTGTGATGTCACAGGAAAACAGTTGACTGATTGCTGAGCATTTTTCTCATTTATCTTCAAAATTCGCGTAATTTTAGTAATTGGTTTAATAGTAGTATAGCTTATTAGATTGACTGATGAGTGTTTCCCATTTATCTTAACTAGGGATAAGTAGAACATTTATTGAAATAATAAAAATTTAAACAGGCTGGAGTAAAGACATTAATTAAAATTTAATCAGTAAAATAAATAAAGGCTATAAAGATGGCAGGGCAGGTGATGCATGGTGGCTGCAGAATGTGGGAGCTCGTGGACACCTGCGTCATCCAAGACAAACACAAATGCACTGTCTGCAGCTGGAGGAATTTCAGCTCAGAATCATTGAACTGGGGGTCAAGCTGCAGACACTGCGGCACATCAGAGAGTGGCAAAGTTGCCTGGACACTTTGTTCCAGGAGATAGTCACACCTTAGGATAGGGTTGTGTGATTTGATCCATGGTCAGGGACAGGAGTGTGTGGCTGTGAGTGAGACAGGTATGAAGAACATGAAGGTAGAAGTGGAAGAGCCTCAGCCCTTGCAATTGTCCAACAGATTCAAGATTCTAGCAGCCTATATGGACGAAAGTGCAGAGTGGATGAGTGAACTGACCATGGCACCATGGTACAGGAAGCAATTCAAGCAAGGGGAGTTAATAGGTGATAGGGTTCAGTATAGCCAGGAGGATACACGTAGTTCTCTGCAGCCGAGAGTCAGAGTCCAAAAGGCTGGAAGGCCAGGGTTCCGGAAATCTGCTCTAGGCTGGAGAGGAACTTGCAGTGGGAGGGGAGGGTTCAGTTGTCGCGGTCCATGTAGGTACCAATGACATAGGTAGCATTAGGAAAGTGGTTCTGTTTAGAGAGGTATGAGCTACTGGGGGCTAAATTAAAAAGCAGAACCTCAAACCTAATAATCTCTGGATTATTACCTGAGCCATGAGCAAATTGGAGTCAGGCAAATAATCACAAAATTGTTACGGTGCAGGAGGCCATTCGGCCCATTGTGTCTGCACCAGCTCTCTGAATGAGCATTATGACTCAGTGCCATTCTCCTGCCTTTTCCCCGTAACCCTGCATTTTGTTTCTATTTAAATAATCATCTAATGCCCTCTTGAATGCCTCTTCCAGGCAGTGCATTCCAGACCTGAACCGCTCGCTGTGTGAAAAAGTTCTCTCATATCGCATTTGCTTCTTTTGCAAATCACATTAAATCTGTGCCCTCTCGTTCTCAATCCTTTTGCGAGCGGGAACAGTTTCACCCTATCTACTCTGTCCAGCCCCCTCATGATTTTGAACACCTCTATCAAATCTCCTCTTAGCCCTCTCCTCTCCATGGAGGACAGACCCAACTTCTCCAACCTATCGTCATAGCTGAATTTTATCGTCCCTGGAACCATTTTTGTAAACCTCTTCTGCACTCTCTCCAATGAGTTTACATCCTTCCTAAAGTGTGGCACCCAGAACTGTACACAATACTCCAGCTGAGGTTAATAAGATTAGAAAGTTAAATGCATGGCTCAAAGATTGGTGTGGGGCAATTAGTTTTCAATTCATGGGGCAGTGGTACCAGGGCTGGGGAAAGTGAGAGCTGTACTGTCGGGATGGTGTTCACCTGAACCGTGCTGGGACCAGTGTTCTGGCAAATCATATAATTAGAGCGATGGAGAAAGCTTTAAACTAAATAGTGGGGGTGAGAGATCAAGTGAGGAAAGATGCAATAAATTAAAGAGAACAAGACAAGAGAGAAATGTAGAAATAAGGGAATTGATAATCTGAGCGTAACAGGAAGGGAAAGAGTGTACAAACTTAAGAGTACGCCAGCAGATAAGGCTAGAGCTTGCAAAAATAATAGAAAGACAGAATTAAAGGCACTCTATCTGAATACACATAGCATTTTCAACACGGTAGAGATGAATTGACAGCATAAAGAGAAGTAAACAGGTATGATCTGATTGCTATTACGGCTGCATGGGTGACCAAGGCTGGGAACTGAATGTTCATCGGTAGTTGACATTTAGGAAGGATAGGCAAAAAGGAAAAGGGGGTAGGGGAGCACCGTTAATAAGAGGTTTGATCAGCATATTAGTGAAATAGGATTTTCGAGTGAAAGATCATGATGTAGAATCAGTTTGGTGGAGAGAACAAAAAGCATGGGGCAGCAAATATTGATAGTTGTTGTTTTTAGGCAACCAAACAGTAGTGATAATGTAAGGCATGGTATAAATCAGGAAATTAGGGGTGCATGCAACAAGGGTAATGCAGTAAACATGGGGTAATTCAATCTACATATGGACTGAGTAAACCTAATTAGCACAAATGCTAAGGATGATGAATACCTGGAATGCATGTGAGATGGCTTTCTAGGAACAGTATGTTGCAGAACCATCTAGAGAACATGCTATTTTCATCAAGTATTGTGTAATGAGAAAGGGCTAAATAATAGTCTTGCTGTAAAGGAACCTCTAGGGAAGAGTGACCATAACAAGCTAGAATTTTACATGAAGTTTGAAAGTGATGTAGTTCAATCCAAAACGGGGTCTTAAATCTGAACTACAAAAGTGTGATGGGCAAATTGGCTATCGTAGCTTGGGAAAGTATATTACAAGGTATGACAGTAGACAGGCAATGGCTAGCATTTAAGTAGTTAATATGTGGTTTACAACAAATTTACATTCCTTTGAAGCACATAAACTATGCAGGAAAGGTGATCCAACCATGGCTAACAAGAGAAGGTTGCATTGGATCAAAGGAGAGGCTTATAAAGTTGCCAAAACAAAGTAGTAAGCCTGAGGATTGGGAGCATTTTATAATTCAACAAAGGAAGACCAAAAAAGATAGAAAAAATAGAATATGAAAGTAAATAGCAAGAAACAAAAAATGGACTGTAAAAGCTTCTATAAGTATATAAAAAGGAAAAGATTAACAAAGACAAATGTGGGCCCACTAACGGCATAGACAGGAGAATTTATAATGGGGAATAAGGAAATGGCAGAGAAACTAAACAAATGCTTTGTTTATGTGTTTATGACGATACAAAAAGCTTCCCAGCGATACTAGAGAACCAAGGGACTAGCAAGAATGAAAAACTGAAAGAAATTAGAATTAGAAGAAAAGTAGCACTGGAGAAATTAATGAGACTGAAAGTTGATAAATCCCCTCAACCTATTGATCGACATCCCAGAGTGTTGAAAGAGGTGGCTGAAGAGATAGTGGATGCATTTGAGGTCATCTTCTAAAAATTTATAGATTCTGGGATGGTTCATGCAGATTGGAAGAGAGCACATAAAACCCTACAGTTTAAGAAAGTAGGGAGAGAAAAATTAGGGGACTGCAGGCCTATTAGCCTGACATCAGTAGTAGGGAAAATACTAGAATCTATTATGAAGGATGTGATAATTGGACACACAGAAAATGGTAGGATTGGGCAGAGTCAACATGGATTTATGAAAGGGATATCATGTTTGACAAACCCGTTAAGATTTTTTTGAGGATGTAACTTGCCGAATAGATTATGGGGAACTAGTGGATGTGGTATATTTGGATTTTCAGAATACTTTTGATAAGGTCCCACACAAGAGGTTAGTAAGTAAAATTAGAGCTTGTGGGATTGGGGGTAATATACTGGTATGCACCGAGAATTGGATAGCAGACATAAATCAGAGTGTAGGAGTAAATGGGTCATTCTCAGGCTGGTAGAATATGACTAGTGGGATACTGCAAGGATCAGTACTTTGGCCCCAGCTATTCACAATCTATGTCAATGATTTGGATGTGGAGGCCAAACGTAATATTTCTAAGTTTGCTAATGACACAAAAGTTAGGTGGGAATGTGAGTTGTGAGGAGGATGCTAAAAGGCTTCAACGGGATTTAGACAGGCTAAGTGTGTAGGCAAGAACATGGCAGATGGAATATAATGTGGAAAAATGTGAAGTTATCCATTTGCTAGGAAAAACAGAAATGCAGCATATTTCTTAAGTGGTGAGAGATTGGGAAGTATTGATGTCCAAAGGGGCCTGGGTGTCCTTGTTTATAAGTCACTGAAAGCTAACATGCAAGTGCAGCAAGCAATTAGGAAGGCAAATGGTATGTTGGGCTTTACGGCAAGAGGATTTGAGTGCAGGAATAAAGAATTCTTGGTGCAATTATATAGAGCTTCAGTGAGGCCATACCTGGAGTGTTGTGTACAGTTTTGGGCTCCTTACCTAAGGAAGGATATACCTGCCATAGGGGGGAGTGCAACAAAGGTTAACCAGACTGACCCCGGGATGGTGGGATTGTCCTATGAGGAGAGATTAAGCAGACTGGGCTCATATTCTCTAGGCTTTAGAAGAATGAGAGGCAATTTCATTGAAGCATACAACATTCTTACAGGACTCGACAAGGTCGATGCAGGGGATCTCAGAATAAGAGATTGGTCTTTTAGGATTGAGGTGAGATGGAATTTTTTCACTCAAAGGGTGGTGAATCTTTGGAGTTCTCTACTCCAGAGGGGTGTGGAGGCTCAATAATTGAGTATATTCAAGATAGATTTTCATATATTAAAGATATCTATGGATATGGGGATAGTGTGGGAAAATGGCATTGAGGTAGAGGATCAGACACTATATACTTGAATGGCAGAGCTGCTTGAGGGACCGAATGGCCTACTCCTTCCTTTATGTCCCTATGTTCAGTGTTTTAAGTAGGGATGTTTACCCTTCACTTCTATTAACCTAATGTGCAGGCACTAAGCTAACTGCTGTCATCCAGGAGCTTACTTTGACTATTATTATTTTTAACATGACATGCATTAAAAAAAATAAAACCAGTTAACACTTTCCATTTTTATGCTGCCAAGTGCTCCATGTATATACTTTCTTCCCCTTTTAGCCTTTATACTAGTATTAGTCTATCAGTTCGCAAAGTTGCATACCAAGTTGTGCTTCATCTTCTCCCCGACATTGTACAGTGCACGTTATTTCTGTGAAAATCAATACACAACGAACACAACTTTTTTTTAAAAGGTGTCTTCTTTTGTAATGGGCATACCTGAAGAGGTTTTGAGGGTAGTTGGTCAGAAAGCCCTGGGATAAGCTGTACAGAGTTGCTCCTTGGACTAGCTTGAACAGTGCTGCTTGTGCTATTACTGATAGCGACATTCTCCAAAGTCATCTTTGGGCTTAGGCACAGGTCTTCAGCAGGTCTAAAAAAAGAAAATGCACAAAGAGTTAAATTATTATTACACTGTCACTCACCAGAATCTGTACCAGCCAAAACAAATTGCAGAAATCTTGTTAGCATGTTTAAAATCATTTTTGTCACAAGTCCTAATTTTAAAACATGCACAATTACAAAAAATTCCCTTGTGATATCAAGCACGACATTGATATGTGAAGTAGGCATCATACTTTCAGCCTGATTTGTTCAAGTTTCATGTTCCAATCATCAATAAATGACAACTAAAGCAGGGGGTGTACGAATCAAACTTGATGAAACTGTCATTTGAGAAAATACTAAGGACACACAAAAACAAGAAGTATAAGCAGTGAGCAAAATCTATCCGCAAAAGGTGGCAACAAAACAAATCACTAAATATCTTACTGAAAATCCTTAGCCACTTTCTTGGCCTTCCTTGTAAGTTGTGCACATTAGAGATAAGATTATCAGAAGGTGACAAAAAAAAATCACATTTAGAAGAAAATTAAACTTGCCCATACAATAACATTTTCTGTGTGAAATGCTAAGGCTTTCCATCAGAGTCCTCTGCTGATGAAAGTAATCAGAGTATACGGCTCTCAAGTTCCCAAACTATCAGCATCAGCTAAATAGATAACAAGTTGCAGATCTCAAAACGATCAATGCCTTCCAACTTTTCATAAGCTCAGTTCTAATAGAAAATTGCCGAGAATTAAAACCTCCAATGAACCAGCTGAAAGTAATTAATTTTTTTCTTTAAATATAAATCAAGCAAGGTAGAAGCATGAAAGGTTAATTCCCCTCCCCCTGAAATAACTCAAAGGCCCAGATTTAGCAGTCAGCAACAAGTAATAGTGCTCAATGCTGCCTTCGAAGAAGGTCGAGCAAACTCTGTGGCATGTATTTCACCTCTCTCTACATTAATTTCATCATATGCCAGGAATAGGGGATAGGAATCTTTTGTATCCAGCAACAGTGATAGAGGTTATGCAGTCAATCACGTTGTAGAATTCTCAGACAGGAAACCAGGAAATAACAAGTGCCAATATCTTTCACTTTTTCATTTTACAGAGTGAAAGAACAATTAGGACATACTCATGGTATTAATGTAGCAGCTGAAATATTAAACATTAAAAAAAAATGAAAATCTGTAGAATTATCATGGTGAAATTTGATATTTCAACAAATATATAAAATTAGTTTTCAGGGCTAGAGAGTTTGTTCAATAGTAATTATGACGTAGTATGTTTAGTGCTACAAATTCAGTTACACCTCATTGTAAAAACGCTTGTAAACATTATGTCTTGTTCAAAGAGATTAATTGCCTAAACAGTGGAAGATCATGACATGATCTTCCAACATTTCCAACTTTGAAGAATAGCACACCCTGTGGAGGAGTGGGAAATCACATACATATGAACATACAAACGAGGAGGAGGTCATTCAGCCTCTTGAGCCTGCTCCACCATTTAATAAGATCACGGCTAATCTGATTGTAACCTCAAATTTGCATCCCACCTACTCACAATAACCTATCATCCCCTTGCTTACCAAGAATCTATCTACCTCTGCCTTAAAAATATTCAAAGACTTTGCTTCCAGCGCCTTTTGAGGAAGAGAGTTCCAAAGACTCATGACCCTCAGAAAAAAATCTGCCCCATCTCCATTTTAAATGGACAGCCCCTTATTTTTAAACAGTGGCCCCTAGTTCCAAATTCTCCCACAAGAGGAAACATCCTCTCCACAACTACCCTGTCAAAGCCCCTCAGGATCTTAAAGGTTTCAATTATGTTGCCTCTTACTCTTCTAAATTCCAATGGATACAAGCCTAACCTGTGCAACCTTTCCTCATAAGACAACTCATCCATTCCAGGTATTAGTCTGGTAAACCTTCTTTGAATTGCTTCCAGTGCATTAACGTCCTTCTTTAAATAAGGTGACCTGTACTGTACACAGTACTCCAGGCATGGTTGCACTAGCGCTCTATATAACTGAAGCATAACCTCCCTACTTTTGTATTAAATTCCCTTCTTAATAAATAACATTCTATTAGCTTTCCTAATTATTTGCTGTACCTGCATACTAGCCTTTTGCAATTCACATCACTGACAGCAATTTCTAGATTTCCATCTTTAACTGCACGTGCGGCACCAAATGTTGCTGCCAGATTCACAGAGTAATGACGGAAAATGCTGATAGTCTCACTATCAACTTACAACTGCAAAATCTGGACCACAGAAAATTTAGACATAATGTATGCTATCAAATCTTCCACAAGATCAAAAAAGGCAGGCAGTAAGGCAACAGAGTCTAAAGGAGAAAAGCATCGAGAAAAGACTCAGACTGGAGGAAGAAAAAGTGCTTTTTATATTTTATAACGTATGTTTTCAAACGATTACACCAGTTGCATTTTGTGTTTATACTATATTAACAATGTTTTGTGAATTAAAACAGCAACACATTTGTGAAAGATCATCCCTTTAACTGTAGACAGTAGGTACAAACAATATTCCCTCTAAGCAACGTGGGTGCATGGCTGGATCGATATTCGGAACGTACGCAGCTGTGCAATAAACAGGGTATAAGCAGGCTAGGCACAATTAATGACATGTGTGTACACCATCACGCAACAATCTTAAAGGGACCATGCAAAGCAAACAGGCCGCACACAAAAGAAGTTAGAGGGAACACTGAGACTGAATACAAAGTAAACATTGTTGTATGGATATTTGACAACAAAAGAAAGATGTAAACTTAAATACATAGTAGTTCAGAAGTGATTAAGTATAAATAGCTGTCCTCTAAACAGATGGAAACTAATTTGAAGAACTGCTACACCGATATTACAAAGCAATTTAGCTAAGTCGAGTTTGCAAGAGTACAAATCATTTATACAATCAATCTGCAGTCGCCAAGACACTATTTCCTCCTGAAAGCAATTGATAAATACTTCTACCACTCTCTATGGAGATCGCTTACAAATTTCTTTTCAAATGTTTTGTGAAGATTTTCACCCTCCACTGCTCCAAATAAACAGTAAACTTCAGAATTGTGTCTTGTATATTCTTGCAATCATAGATGTAATATATTTGGATTAGATATATCTGGATTTTCAAAAGGCCTTCGAAAAGTACCACACAGTCGATTCATGATTAGTCAGAGCAAGTGGAGAAGGGAGAAGCAGCAGGACTGATTGCAAACTAGCTATAGAATAATGAAGATAGTAGAACTTAAGGGTAGCTACCCAGACCGGTAAAGGTGGGAAGTAGTATTCTACAAAGATCGGTGCTGAGACCATAGTTCGCAATTTACATAAACAATTTGGACTTGGAAAATGGTACAATTTTAAAATTTGCAGACACCAAATTGAGGTATAGTAAATATTGAGGAAGTCAAGTATAAGATGACATTAATAAGCTTACAGAATGAGTGCATAATGTGCAAATTAATTTTAATATAAATAAATGTGAACTATTATATTTTGATAGAAAAAGGGAGACCACATACTGCTTGGATAATACAGGTCTAAATGGAGTAAAAGAGCAAAGGAAACCAGGGGTACAGAGACGCAAATCACTAAAAATAGTGACACAGATTAATTAAGCCATTTTTCTTTGTAAAAATGCAACCAATTAACTTCTACGGCAATAGGGTTGAAAAGCAGAGGTCAACTTAATTTTGTATTGAACCTTAGTTAGGTTACACTTGAATTACTGTGCACAGTTCTGATCTTCATATTATAAAAACATATTGGAGGCACTTGAGAAGCTGCAAACAAGATTCAAGGATGATACCAGGGCTGAGAGGATATGCTTATCAGGAAAGGATGAAAAGGCAGTTGCTCTTTGGAAAAACTGAGGGGCGATCTAATAGAGATCTTCAATGTTATGAAATGCGATAGTCACATTCAGTAATTTTGATGTTGACAAATACAAAATAGGTCAAGCAATCTCATTTCTTTGAGCAATTTAAATAACTACGTTTCAAAAGATTCTGCCATGCACTGGTCAATGAACAAATTGCCAAGCTTAGCATCCAGTATGCTTGCTAGCATGTATAAAAGCAATTTTTAAATTATTATTCATTTTTGGGATGTGAGTATAACTGGCAAGGCCAGCATTTATTGTCCATCCCTAATTTCCCTTCAGGAGATGGTGGTGAGGCGCCTTCTTGAACCACTGCAGTCCATGCAGTGTAGGTACACCCATAGTGCTGTCAGGGAATAAGTTTTAGAATTTTGACCTCGCAACAGTGAAGGAATGGCAGCATAGACAAGGTGCATGGTGGTGTTCCCACGCATCGGCTGCACTTATTCTTCTAGGTGACGCATGTCACAGGTTTGGAAGGTGCTGTCAAAGGAGCATTCGCAAGTTGCTGCAGTGCATTTTGTACATGTTACACATTGCTGCCACTGTGTGCCAGTGGTGGAGGGAATTAATGTTTAAGGTGGTGGATGGGGTGCTAATCCATGAAGATGATGGACAGGCTTTGGGGAATCAGGTAGAGAGTTTGTTGTCACAGAATTCTCAGGCTCTGACCTGTCCTTTTAGCCACTGTATTTATATACATGATCCAGTTATTTAATATCCATCAATGATAAACTCCAGTATGATAATGATGGAGGATTCAGCGATGGTAATGTCATTGAATGTCATGGGGAGATAACCAGATTCTCTCATTGTCTGCACATGTTGCACAAATTTTACTTACCGCATTTCAGCCCAAACCTGAAAGTTGCCCAGGTCTTGCTGCATGCAGGCATGGACTGCTTCATGATCTGAAGTCTTGCGAGTGGTATCGAACACTGCAATCATCAGCAAATGGAGCAGACTCGAAGGGCCAAGTGGCCTAATCCTGCTCCCAATTCTTACACTTGTATGAATATCCTCGTTTCTGACCTTATGACAGGAATGTCATTGATGAAGCAGCCAGAGATGGTTGAGCTTTGGACCGGGGCTGAGATGATTGGCCTCCAACAACCATAACCATCTTAATTTGCATGAGGTATGATTCCAACCATTGGAAAGATTTCCCTCCCGCTCACTTCAATTTTGCTCAGGTTCCTCGATGACACACTTGATCAAATGATGGCTTGATGTCAAGCGCAGTCACTCTCACCTCACCTCTGGAATTCAGCTGTTTTGTCCATGTTTGGACCAAGGCTGATCTGGAACAGAGTGGCCCTGCTGGAATCCAAACTGAGCATCGGTGAGCAGTTTTTTGCTAAGTGCCACTTCATAGCACTGTCAACGACCTCTCAAATACTTTAAGCTTAGGCATCCAATTGGATCAGCCTTATATACAACATTCATGAAAAATCTAATCACTGAGTAACAGAAGAAAATGTACTCCAGAAAAAAGAAATATTTGAACCAATATTTCTACTTTTTCTTTGTTAATCACAATCCCAAGTTACTGCTTTCTCATTAACCCTGAAATCCTCTCCTGATGCAGAAACATATACAGTTGTCTCTTAGGCACAGGTTTTATTTATTCCAACTGTAACTAAATGTCTACTACTAATAAGAAAATTCTTCCTTAGTCAATTTTTAAAATTATGCTTCTAATTTTTGAACCCATCAATCTGAAATGATCAGGATCAATTTCATCAATCCCATTCATAATTTTGAAAATTCCTATTAAGTCATCTCAAAAGTCCCTTCTTTCCCAAGCCTAACAAGCCATCCAGCTTAATCATCATGTACAGCAATAAGGAAACTGGACAGCCTGATTGGCAACAATCCAGGCATCATTAGACTAAGGCAATCTCAAACCAGTTTACCTTGCAACTCCCTCCCACCAAAATTTGAAAGCCAGTAGCCAGGTTTACCATGCTGTCCTAGGCTAGTTGCTCAAAGCCTGACATTGTTGTACTTTGAGAACCACTCATCAGCTAACATTCTAGACCCCCTCCATCATTATCCTTGGGTATGTCCATTCGAACCAACTATTATTAAGGCACTTAGAAAATCATGGTTTTATGAAAGGAAAATTTTGTCAGACAAATTTAAAGTTTTTTGAAGATGCAACTGACAGGGTAAAGAAGCAATGGATATAATGTACCGTATTTGGATTTCTAAAAGGCATTCAAAAGGTTGCCACATAAATGGCTCTTGTGCAAGTTAAGAGGTCAAGGGTTAGGGGTAATTAATTCTGTACATTAGCATGTACTGAAGACTGATTAATGGACAGAAGGCAGAGAGTAGGGATAAATGGGCATTTTCAAATCTTCAGGCTGCAACTAATGGGGTGCTGCTAGATTCAGTGCTAGGGGCTCTACCATTTACAACCTGTATCCCTTAGATGAAGGGATAGAGAGTAACCCAAGTTTGCTGACAATACAAAGCTAGATGGAAAATAAGTGGTGAGGAGGACACAGAGGCTACAAAGAGATATGGACAAGTTATGCAAGTAGGCAAGTGGTGGCAGATGGAGTATAATGTCAGGAAATGAGAGGTTATTCACATTGGTAGGGAGAATAGAAAACCAGAATATTAAGAAATGTTTAAATATTGGTGTTGAGAGAGATTTGGGTGCCTGCATACAAGAAACTAGGAAGTTAGCATGCAAGTACAGCCAGCAATTAGGAAGGCAAATGGCATGTTGGCCTTTATTGCAAGGGGGCTGAAATCAAAAAATAAGGAAGCCTTGCAACAATCGTACAGGGCTTTGGTGAGACCACACCTGGAGTACTGTGCATAGTTTTGGTCTCCTTATCGAAGAACAATATGCTCACCTTGAAAGTGGTGCAGCCAAGGTTCCATTAGATTGATTTCTAGGATGAGTGGGTAGTCCCAAGATGAGAGAGAGTAGATTGCGCCTATTCTTTGAAGAATGAGAGGTGCAGCCAAGGTTCCATTAGATTGATTCCTGGGATGAGTGGGTAGACCCAAGGTGAGAGAGAGTAGATTGAGCCTATTCTTTGAAGAATGAGAGGCTCTCACACTGAAATATGTAAGATTCTGAGGGGGTTTGACAAGGAAGATGCTGAGAGGTTGTTTCCACTGGTTGAAGAGTTTAGAGCTAGCGGACATAGTCTCAGGTTAAAGGATCGATTCATTTAAAACTAAGGTGAGGAGGAATTTCTTTGCTCAAAAAGTTGTGAATCGTAAGAATTTTCTACCTCAGAAGGCTGCGGATGTTCAGTCTTTGAATATATTCAAGGCTGAAATAGATTTTTGGACTCTCAGGAATCAAGGAATATGGTGACCAGGTTGAAAAGTAGAAATGAAATGAAAGATCAGCCACGATCTTATTGCATGATGCAGCAATCACTGTACCTCCTCAACTGATGAATCAATATTCCTCTACTGAGTATCATGGAGTAAGCTTCGACAGAAGCAAGGTGCAGAATGCACTCTGGGTAGGGGAGATCAATATACATTTTTCACTCAGTCAGAAGGCAAATACAGGAGCAGCCTGTCATCTATTTCTTTTGCAAGAGAAATAAATACTTTTTACACTCAAATTCAGTATAGTTGTGTGGTGGTTTATGGCACTCATTTAGGAATCCAGAGGTCACAAAGTTCAGATCCCACCACAGCAAGTTCTGAAAATAAAATCAATAAAACATTGCAGTATGAGGTGAGCATGGTAAAAGCTACTACTCTGCTGTAATAGTATTAAAAACTAATACCCTGTTAATTGGATCCAAGCCAGCTGGTAAAACAGAAACCAAGACAGGGAGCTTTTCTTTATCAAGAGTTTATTGACTTTCTTCAGCCCCAGCTCTCCTCTCACCTCCCCCACCACCCTCCCTACCCTAGTGTCCCAGCTCAAAGTAATAAAATCAATGCCCTTCACCTGTGTATCGTAACAATATCATTAACATACCATTAACAACCCTCACAGAATAATGGAATCACCTCAAAATATAAAAAAAAATAATGGAATCACAGGGGGGTAAATTGTCAGCTTTCCCAGTCAAGCCCTGTGATTCCAAGTCATACTATACATGGCTGACTCCTCTGCAGTGGTCCAGCAAATGGCTCAGTTGCACAACAATAGAAGATCCTTCACCACCTCCAGATAATTAAAGGTGAATATAAATGAGATCTTGCCAGGGTCTAGAGAACACTTTTTTAAAAAACTTACATGACTGTTGTAGTGCATCTCTAGTAATAACAATATACATTGTGTTGAAAAACATTTCAATTCAGACGGTCTAACAAACTATGGTCATGTCTGTCAATTCTGAAGTGGGGAGCTTTAAAATAGTGATCGATTCCACCCGAATTGTAAACAATTCATGTTAGATACCAGCTGGATTTCCTAGCTAGGGGTAGTGCTGCTACATGCAACTTAAAACACTGCCCCTGATTGATGGTGTGTTCAGTTTTCTCTCAAAATTGGCTGCAAATTAATAAGCCCGATCCAAACTTCAAACCCACCCAATAAAAGGAGGATTTTGTTTTTATCCCCCAATAAGTAAATGAAGCACACAAACTTGGAATGAAACATTTATCCATTTTGACACAATGCAGAGCAAAGCTCTTTTTGTCCAACTTGATTCTGCAAAGAAGAAACTGAGTAAAGAGGGAAAGTAGGAAAGTTTGCACCAGGGTGGGAGGGAGGCAAATGAGACAGACAGAGACCAGTTCAATAAGATAAAAGCAAAATGCCTGCTGAAGCTCAGACCTGCTGAGTTTTCCAGCATTTTCTGTTTTTATTTCAGTGACCAGTTCAAACCTCCTCCACTCCAGAATTAATATTGCTGAATCACAGTGCAGAAGAGGCCCTTCAGCCCATCGAGTCTGCACCGACACGTGAGAAGTTAAGCAGAATTACAGATACTCAATTGATCTCCGAAATGGGCATTTATACTTTTGAGTAAGTAATATCAGTTGCCTACCTTGATGTTCCAGTCTCATTAACAGAGCTGTTACTCAAACCAGTCACTGCAGTCAAAGTGCTTACACTGCTCCCTGGTGACACAGAGATCTGTCCAAAATAAAACAGTGAGTTATAGCAGCACAATACACACACAGTGGACAAGTACAGTCAGCTAAACCCCACTAACTGCAGTAAATAAAAACTTTTTATAATTGACTGGTATACTTCTCAGCTGCTTTGGTAATTACTTGACATTCAACGCATTGGAACACAAGCTATTTAGCATGCTGCAGTGAACAAAAATCAGCAGGCTGCAATTATAAGCACACTAGAAGGCCTGGCTGGCAGTGGTACACATCAAGCGATGCATTTTAAATGTAAAATGTTTCAGCACAAGATTTCTGAGTGAAAGACTTTCAGCAGTAGCTTGCTCAGCAATAGGGAGTTTGGGCTAATACTTCATTCTTCCAGCTCTGGGAGCCGGTCAGAAGCTAGTCTGGTGGCAGTAAAGATCTAACGCGAAATTTGTTCGGTAAACCAACCCACATTCTGATGAATGCAGGGCCACAGCACAGAACTGTTGATAATTTCCAAATTCTTAAGTCTCATTCAGTAAAAACATTCAGAATGACAGTTGCAAGAATTGATAAATTCACATTAGAGCAATAGTGCATATACTCTTCTGGAGTTGGAGCTCAAGATGCAATGAGCTACCTCCTGAAGTGGGATTCCAAATTAGTGGTTTAGGATCTTCACCCTGGATCTGGCCATAGCTGACAGTGACAAGTGGGGAAGGTAAGAAAGGGTAGCCTAGGTAAGCAAATATTCACCAGAAAATAAACATTTTAGAATCCATCTGCAATTTAAATCATTAATGACATTCACCTGTTGAAGTGAAGTGCTAGGAGTCATGAAAGCATCTGGAGTCATTAACTTTGGTTTCACATCATTGGAGACAGAAAGGAAGTCTGTAGGAACTGGAAGATCTACTATACGCCGCAGATCATGCTGCGAACCTCTGCCAGAGCCCTTATCAGACGCTGGCCCCTCAATGCTCACATCTGTTAGATGATCTGTGAATGCTTCAAAAGTAGAAGTAAACATGAAGTATTAATCATTCCATTAGGTTTTGAATTGGATTCAATGCTTGGGCTTCAACCAAAGAAATATATTTTGCCATTGATGGTAGCAGTGAAGCTTTATACACACAAGCCTCTCCAAGTAAAATATGTCACCCATATGCCAAGTCTGAGCATTATTATGACCATTTTTATTAAATTATATACAAAAGATACCAGGCTATACAGCAGAGAACTATAAGGCAACAAAAACAAATGGATATTTTGGGGCACAACAGATGGTTAATATGAAAATTGTCAATTTTAGTACAATAGTACAAATATCGGCTGGAAAATCTACAAAATATAAATAATGCTGCATCACAAGAGGAACGAGCATGTATAGTACCTTCCAAATTATTTAGAATTTAACTTATCATTCACTAAATACCAATTTAATAGATAACAGATGGTCCATTTTTATTGCACAATTAACACAACAATTAGCACTTATCTGGCGCCTTTGCATAGTAAAAGCAATTACTTAGCACTGCACACAATCTTTATCAAACAAAATTGACAGATATTAGGACAGGTGACCAGATGTTTGGCCAAAGAGATTATGTTGTAAGAAGCATTTTAAAAGAGCATATTACTTATAATATCAAACAGATATGCTAATTTCCAGCAACTCAAAAAAATTGCATTAGAAAAATAGACAAGTCTGATATTGAGGACAGGATAAATTATGTAGACTTGAATTCAACTGTTTTAAACAAAACAATGCAAGTCATTTTAATCAACAGTGACCAGTTAGATTATATTTGCAGTCCACTTTAATATTTGAAGTTACTTTAACCTGAACTTAAGTTATTTTAACACCTATTTGATTTTGCAGTAACAAGTAACAGATTTATTTGAAAGATTAGTGTGATATTTCATGTTATAACAAAGAAAATTATTTAACACTATATTCAGAAAAGGTAAAAGGACGAAATAATGGCATAAACTAAAAACAAGTGGAGAAAATAATTTTTGTATAGCACCATAATGCAATGTCAAGTGTCAGGTTTAAGTGCACAACTTACTGAAATCTTCATGGGAGGCAACAGACGACATTAACACAGGTTCTTCGGGATTCTGATGTGGTTGGAAGTAAATCTGCACATCCTGAAGTGTTCTGAAACAATAAAAATGTTCAGAACATACTTTGAAGATAACAGAAGGAACCTGTAACCTGCAACCTGCAACTAACATCTCCTAAGGATTCTGACAAAAAAAACATCCAATGTTTGACGTGGTCCTCTGGCCACACTTCAAAGCCCATACAGCAGCAGAAGGAAAATTCATCCAAATTAAATGAAACAAACAATTCTGCTGTAGTAATGTGAAACATTCTGCTTGATTCCTTGAGAGAAGGAATAATGGAAAAAGACAACTTTCCAACACATAGTCACCTTAAAAGTGGATGTTCAAGCTGTTAACAAAACTATTGCAAAACAGTAAAAAATACACCAGTTTTATGCAATGCAAATTTCTAAACAGATTCAGATGTCAAAAAAATGGTAATCGGTGCATAATAATCTGTTTTATACAGTATGAGAGTTAGCATGGTCCAGGGATATTAGGGGGAAGTAACTGCATTTCCTCGCAATGCCTTAAGTAAAGAAGTCTTTAAAGTCAAAGGAAAGTACAAGCAACGCTGTTAACGTTCACACTGGTTTTGAAGAATAAAATGTTTAAGTGGAACTGTACCAGCAATCCAAGATTAGCAAGGGCAAAATACATGTTCTCAAAACCTACTTCTGACATTTTCCAAGTAACCAGAATGAAGTTGTATGTGCTATGCTACTCATCTTGCTCTTTATATGTTTGTAAAGCAGGATGAAGATACACCCGGCATTTCGAAGCACATAAAGCCACATCCCCAATCACTTGAGCTTATTAACTCACTGTGTGGATTATTTCATTCAATGCAATTCATAGCAGAAATAAAACTTAAGGAGCATGTTCAGTGATGTTTAAGGCAGAAAAATAAATCTTAAATTTATAAAAAACTTTTAACAGCAAGTGGGACCTTTAGAATTGATCAGAAGGGGTCTTGTTTCAGTTAGTAACTAGCATTCAAGAGATTGCATGCATTATCTGTTTAATTACATTATATTTAATTAGTGATTATGTTGTAATTAATTCTCACCATACTTGAATCTGACTGATCTATTGCTTTAGGCTGAAAGTATTAGTAGTGCCACAGATATTAGCCATTATTCATAATTACAGACTCCATCTAAAAATTATGAATTTAAAATGGAAGCAATATGGAAAATCTACAAACTGGTGTTTGAACATCGCAATAAAACATGTCAATCCTAGAAAATTGATTCTGCATTCAAGGCAAGCGGATGAATTACAACTCAAATGGCACATAGCCAATAAAATGTAAATCCCTGACATCTCTGCTCTATGAAAGGACTATGCACCTAAACTATATTCCAGCACAGATCATTGACCTTCAAACAAAGGAAAACTCACTTCATGATGATTCACATATTTACTTGAAAAATTGGGTTTCTTTTAATCAGAAGATTAAGCTTTATTTTGATCGAGGTGTTTAAAATTATTAAGGGATGAGACCAGAGTACATAGAAACAGGCTGTTTCTGTTGATTGAGGCCTCTAGTGCAAAGGCATAGATACAAAATTAAATGCAAGGGATTTCAGGCAGAGAGCAGGATAAACTTTCCTCCAAAAAACAAACACTACGAGTGATTGAAACAGGGACAATGTCAACATTGAACAATTGGTTACACAGGCAGTTTAAGGAAAAGGGAGCAGAAACATACAGGAGCAGAGCAGGAGCATGGGATTTGAGCGCATGCTCATATGGAGAACAAACACCAACAAAACTTGGGCAGAATGAAACTACAAAATGAAAACATGCCAATCTAACTTTAAGTGAGTAACTTAAACCAAACTAGGAAAGTCCCAGGTTTAATTGCTAGGCTTTGCTGTTAGTTGATGCACTTTGGAATAGCAGTGGGGGAAAAAGCATTCTTGCCCTAGATAGCTACCCAGAAATCTCTGCTGGGAGTGAACGCCTGTGAAGTGCGTCAGATACACCAGTGATGACCAGTGACCCTGCAGCCAAATAATTTACTAACAAGCAGTGCTTACGGTCACAAGTAAAAGAGGGGCCAAAAGTAGAAGGCAGTAAAATGTTTTGAACAAAATCAACATCCCAGGACTCTTGTCTTTTTTTTTGAGGATTCCTCTAATATGTTTAAAGAATTAAGAGCAATATCCTCCCCAGCCCTCACCATCAGGCTCAGTATCAAGCCAGTTTCAATCATATATGTGAAGGTGCAGAAAACTTGGATTTATTTTAAAGTGCCAGCCAGGGCCAGCAGCTAGGGCGCCAAAGCATACACAGACAATCACAGCCTTACATGAAAGCTAAAAACTTGTACAAAGGGCTCAGCTGTAAATTTGCAATTAGGAAATGGGAGACACACACAAACAAGGACACAGGATAACTCAATCAAGAAATGGGGAAGGCCATTTCACACCATCTGATGGCCTCGGACCACATCCAGTCAGCCCCCGTAAACCTCTTGTATGGAACAAACATACATTCTTTGCTGTCTCCAAAATACCCAGTCTCTGCACTGCAATTACTGTACAAGAACACAATTATCAGCCCACCGGGTTGGTAGCCCGGGGGGTGGGGGGGGGGGTCATTGTGCTGTGGCCTTTGTGTAACTAATACCATTAAGTTGTAACTGATAGTAAAAAATATATAAACTGTGCTCATTTGAACCTCGGTGGAGAAGCACCTGGATTGCCCAGCGTTTGCTCCCCACATGCGTAGTAAAGGAACCACTTGAATATTGCATCTGGACTTTGAGTGTTGAAATTTTGTACCAGAGTATTCCTTGGACCTTTCATATGAAAGCTCTACCAAGAGTTCAGTTAACTCAGACACTGATAAGGTGTCAGGTCCAACTCCAATCTGTGATGAATTAACGGACTTCAATAGCTTGGCACTAGGGTAGTACAAGTGATCTCAGTGCTCTTAGCTAGATCAGAAATATGTGTCAGGGTTCACATGTCTGATCACTATTCAGCAACAGGATAGCTTGCAAAGCACCTCCCCACCTGAGAGCAGAAGCCTGTCAACACAGTTGCCTTTTGTGTGAGCCCATGCAGCCAAAGCGAGAAAAGCTTTTAGTCCAAAGAAACACATCACCACCATACTTTATCTTTCAATATCTAACTGCATTTTGAATAATCCTTTTTATTTTTCTCCCATTGATCTCCCTGACAGATCATTCCACACTTTCATCACTCTGAGTAAAGATGCATTTTTAGTTTGCTACTGTATTTTAATTCATATAATCAAGAATGGCTATTTGAGTGAGGTGCTTGAGGGTCACGTTGCAGCATAAGTCAATGTATTTAGGGCAGAGTTGGAGAACACAAAAAGCCTAAAAAAACAACCTGCAAAATAAAAAAGGACATTACCCATGCCAATATAGCTGTTAAAGTTAAGTTCCTAATGTGGTAAAACTAGTGAATTTATCCTTCCTTAAGAATAGTTAGGGAGGAGGACAAAACCATTCATTTCCGAGTATGGTCTGTCCAGGCAGTGACTGTGATTATTGTTTTTTCACTTCAATAGTAACATATTCAAAAACTACTTCTAATAATCAGACGTTAGATCATCAAAGCATTCATATCTCAGCATTTCAATTAAGTTGCTTTTTGTTCTATTCCTGCTGTCAGCCAGGCCCCAAACCAGAAACAACACAGGACTAAGACAAGACCAAAGGTGAGGAGGACCAGTTGTATTTATGCATTTCTCTCAAAGTCAGTTTAAAAATACTTTATTTAATAAAAATGGGAGTGATTTCTTGCATTTAAAACTCTAAACAAAAAAACTATCCAAGGCTACAGCTCCAGCAGATGAAGCATGCAGTGATATACACAAAACCCACATCCAAACCCCTTTCAAGTTTAACTCCTTTTACGCAATGTTTTAAAGGGCTTTTTTTTTTAGCTTTTTCAAACTTTAATATTAATTAGTACCGTGCATTATCTATTTTTAGACATAAATATAAGTATCTGCCTAAAATACAAGAGAACAAAATAGCTCTAACTTGGTATCCATTTGCAGCTCAGAAAGTTACCAATAAACTTAGAAAACTTAACTCTGCCACTTACTTGGTGTGTACACAGTATAATTTTATCTGCACTACTGAAGATTCAACAGGGCCAGGGGTTCCTTCTGCCAAGAAAAAATTAAATATAGTCAGAAATTGTGCACGACAAGACAAACACCTTTGCAATACCGCGCAGAGGACAAGGAGGCAAAAATATTGGAGCACAAAAACAATCCATTCAGTCCATCAGTTTTCCATTACATGAATCATCTAGTCCAATATCACTCTCCTACTTACTCCACATTTCCTTTGATATTCTAATTCTACATAGTGAGTCAGTAATTGTTGTTCGTCAAGGATAATACAAACAAAAAATGTTGGAAATGCTCAGCAGGTCAGGCAGCATCTGTGGAGAGAAACAGAGTTACCATTGCAGCAGGTCAAGATGACCTTTCATCAGAACTGAACCCAGTTCTTCCCACAGATGCTGCCTGACCTGTTGAGTGTTCCGGGTATTTTGCTTTTATTTCAAATTTCCAGCATCCGCAGTATTTTGCTTTTGTATTATTGTTTATCAAGGATATGGTCCTGTTTACTTTTTGAATGTAGTCCATCCTCCATGATTAAGTGGCAGAGCATCATCTGAATGAAGCAAATCCTGAGAACATGTCCCTTCATTAATTTTCCCTCACACTGGGACAGCTTTGAATTCTGAGTCATAGAATCATTATGGCACAGAAGAAAGCCATTCGGCATATTGAGTCCATGCCACCTCTCCATAGAGCAATCTAGCTAGTCCCATTCCCCCATGAAAACTGCTCGAGTTTTAAAACCTGGTTTATACAAGCAATGCATTTGCTTAGGCAATTACCAAGAAACAGTAGGTTCTGAAAATAGAAATGGTTTAAGACAGCTTAACTGCTGCTAAAGAAGCTGGATCAGTTTTGTGAAAAGATCTATAATTTATTAGGGATAAAGTGCATTCCAATACAAATAGTAACATTTCAGATTTAAAGTTTTTTTTAAATCAGTGATTACAATTTAACAGCAGCAGGGACAGATAACATTGTTCTGAAAACGTGTACACAGAATTGACTGAAGGATGAGATTTTATCAAAAATGTTATGAATCATATATCTGTTATGCATAAATAATTTCTTGTACCATAAATTTGAGTGACTTCACAACTTCAGTGAAAACTGATGTATTAACAAAGGAGTGCTAGTGTTTTGTTGCAGCTTCACAGTGCTTTTCTTCCCTTGATGAAATCCCTAAACACAACCAACTCCTAGGTGACGAATATTCCCCGAGGGAGGGCAACATAAACACTGGTAAATGCACAACAATTGACAGAAGAGCAGCATGATAGCATCCGAGGATTAGGCTGGCTGCCTTCCTCATCAGTCTGAAAATTGTATGCAATAAAAAGGACAAATTGTAGACAAATCACATACTCTATGCTGAAACATGTGCCCAAACCCCACCATGTATCTGGTAACTTGTTTCCTTTTTTGTATGCTACAGCATTAAACTGTGATATTTGCAATGATTCTTGAAAAGGAACAGTACATGCAGAGCATCCTCAAATGTACTCTTAATTGTTTTGCTGACCTGCATTTAAACTGTCACTCTCTTCCTCAGCTGGTAGAACCTCTGTGTGTCTCGGGCGACATCTGCTGACATCCTGAATGCCAAAGCTAAGCACTGGGTGAGTAAGCAAAAACTCAGATATGGAGACAAAATGGGCCTTGCCTTCATCCTGGTTCTGATGTAGCTCCATCACATACAACACCTGCAACAGACAAATTGCTATTAAGTGCACGGGTCCATTCTGATTTAAGAAATTTATATGTTTTTTTTTGACTGTGTATGGTTTTTTTATTGTATTATAATTTACAAACTTTAGAAGGTTCCCATGAATTTAACAGAAATACTGTCCATCATCTTCGAACAGAAGCACATTTTTATTCATTTTCACTGGTGTCTTTCCGGAGCATCATGTTTACAGAGCAGCAGCACCAGAGATAATCTCAATTAACTCCTTGGTAATGACAGCTTGGAGAGTGCGATTAAATGTCAATGTCAGCTTGTCAATAATTTCAGAAGCATTCTTGCTGCCACTATCCACAGCAGTCATCCGAGCACTCTGCTCGCTTGTAGTGGATTCCTCCAAGCTTAAGTAAATGATGTTTGCCAGAGAGAACTCCTGGTAGTTTCACAGGACATCTGCATCAATGTCACCATAAACACTAATGTTCTCAGAATTTGTAAGTGCGTCAAAAGAGAAGACTGGTTTCTCCTCAGTCTTATAGGAAATCACAGGCTTAAATCTGTTGAATGTAACAGAACCTTTATCAAATTCAAAGCCAGAGTCCAAGAGCTCAGAGGCAATAATTAAAGCATCACCAAATGTTGGTGGTTTCCCACTTTCTTGAACATCACCAGCATGTGACTTCCATGTTTTCTATACAGCAGCTGAGTGGGGCTATAAACAACAAGAGTGAGCGAGAATTCGGAGGAGCTGAGTGGGGCTACAAACTAGCAAGAGAGTGAGAATTTGGAGGAGCTGAACGAGGCTATCAACCAGCAAGAGGGAGCTGCATGAGGCTATAAACCAGCGAGCCAGAATAAGAATTCAAAGGAGCTGAGTGTTCTAGCTATTATACAGTCTGCAGCTTCAGAGCCACACTTGGAAACAAAAATCAAGGTGAGACATCACAGGGAAGTAGGTAGTTGATTGGCTGGTGAGTATTTCTTATTTATCTTATCGAAACTAGGGAAATTCAATTGGGGCAAGTAGGACATTTATTGAAATAACAAGAATATAAGCACAAATAAGACTAGATGCACTAAGTTAAAAATGTAATTAAAAAAATAAAGATGGTAGGGCAGGTGATGGGTTGCAAATGCAGTATGTGGGAGCTCATGGACGCCAGTGTGATCCACAGCAACCACATCTGCAATAAACTTCTGCAGCTCAAGAAACTTTGCTCTAAGTCACTGAACTGGAGACAGGGCTACAGACACTGCGTGGCATCAGGGAGGGGGGTAGTTACCTGGACACTTTGTTCCTGAAGGCAGTCACGCCTCTTAGGCTAGGGTCACCTGCTTTGGTCGATGGTTAGGAACAGGAGGGTGTGACTTCAAGTGAGGCAGGTACGGGGATCGAGAAGGCAGAAGTGGAGGAGTCTTAGCCCTCGCAATTGCCGTAGTCCACATCGGTACCAACGACAAAGGCAGGACTAGGAAAGAGGTTCTGCTTAGACAGCATGAGCAGTTAAGGGCTAAATTAAAAAGCAGAACCCCAAAAGGTAATAATCTGTGGATTATTACTCGAACCAAAGCAAATTGGCATAGGGTAAATAAGGTTAGGGAATTGAATTTGTGGCTCAAAGTTTGGTGTGGGAGAAATGAGTTTCGATTCATGGAATACCGGCAACAGTACTGGGGAAATTGGGAGCTGAAACATTGGGGTGGTCTTCACATGAACTGTGATGGGACCAATGTACTGGCAAGTCTTATAACTAGGGTGATACAGAGAGCTTTAAACTAAATAGTAGGGTAAGGGATCACATGTGGGAAGATGTGGTAAATCAGAGAAAACGGAGAGAGCAAGGTAGCAATAAGACTAACGACAATCAGGGTATGGCAGGAAGGGACAGGGCATACAAACTTAACAGCGCACCAGCTGATAAGGCCAGAGTTTACAAAAACAGTAAAAAGACAGACTTCTAAAAGGTTCTATATCTGAATGCCCATAGCATTCAAAAGAGATGAACTGTCAGCTCAAATAGAAATAAATATGTATGACCTGATAGCCATAAGAGACATGGCTGCAAGGTAACCAATGCTGGAGCCTGAATATTCAAGGATACTTGACATTGTGTAAGGGCAGGAAATTAGGAAAGGGGGTGGGGTTGCTTTGTTAATTAAGGATGACATTAGAACAATAATGAGAGATTACCTTAGTTCTAAATATCAAGATGTAGAATCAGTGTGGGTGGAGGTAAGAAATAGCATAGAGAAGTCACCAATTGTGGGAGCAGTTTTAGAGGCCTTCTAACAGTAACTGTGCTTTATGACAGGACATACAAGAAGAAATAATGCGACCTGCTAAGAAAAGCACTGCAATTATCATGGGTGATTTTAATTTACATGTAGATTGGACGAATCGGTTCAGCAAAGGTAGCCTGGAATATGAGCTCATACATGAGAATTGAAATTCGGGTCAATTTCTTAGAGCAACACGTTCTAGAGCCAACCAGAAAGCAGGCTATTAGGAGCTTGGTAATGTGCAATGGGGCAGGATTAATTAATAGTCTCACAGCAAAGGAGCCTCTAGGTAGTAATGATAATAACATGATTGAATTTTGCATTCAGTTTGAGGGAAAGAATGGGTCTAAGACTTGTGTTTTAAACCTAAGTGAAGGCTTAAACCAAGGACTTGAAGGCGGAGCTGGCTAAAGTGAACTGGGAAAATAGGTTAAGAGGTAGGTCAGTAGAAATGCAGAGGGAGACACTCAAGGAGATATATCATAAAGTTCAACAACGATACATTCCAGTGAAAAAGACTAGGAGACCAATGCGCCATTCATAGCTAACTAAGGAAGTTAAAGTCAGTATCAAATTGAAAGAAAAATGGTACAATTCTGCGA
Organism: Cetorhinus maximus; assembly: GCF_964194155.1. Classification (NCBI taxonomy): domain Eukaryota; kingdom Metazoa; phylum Chordata; class Chondrichthyes; order Lamniformes; family Cetorhinidae; genus Cetorhinus; species Cetorhinus maximus. The sequence goes on from NC_135884.1 coordinate 100,020,544, forward strand.
AGATTGGTGGTAGGTCAGAAAATTGGGCAGAATTTAAAAACCAGCAAAGAATGACTAAAAAAGTAATAAAGAGGGAGAAATCAGACTCATGTTATGTCACAGCGGATGGTAAATGCTGAGCTGTTCAAATCCCAGAGGGAAACTTGAAACAACTGCCATAACTGTCTTATAATTTGTATTACCAGTAGTAATAAGACCATCAAGTCTTATAGGTTTCTTACAAAACTAAATTAAACCTTTATTTTTAAAAAAAATAATTTTAAGCACATACATAGGTTTACAAATTACTACTATGATAACTCCTAGCTCCCTTAATTAATCCAACTCCCAGTTACACCTCCGTAAAGGCAACAGTATAAAACAGAGATTTTAAAAGACCTAGGCAAAGTAACATGATACCCTGAACAGTCGAATTCAAAGTGAGTTTTCTTCACTTCAGTTCTTGTGTATAGTAACTTGAGGCTGGAGGCTTTTCACACTTGTTAGATCTTTGAATGTCTTCTCTTACACAAAACCTCATCTCCTTCATACAGGTTTCTCCCTTTTTAATGTATATCCCATTGCTCCAATATGCCTTTTCAACTCTACTTTTCTAATAATAAAAATCTTTCTTTTACCAATGAGGTGTCATCTTATTGAAACATATAATATCCCAAGGTGAATTGACAGGATGGATGCTGAGAGGATGTTTCCCCTTGTGGGAGAGATTAGGACTAGGGGACACAGTTTAAAAATAAGAGGTCTCCCATTTAAGACAGAGGTGGGGAGAATTTTTTTCTCTGAGGGTTGTTGGTCTGTGGAATTCTCTTCCCCGACAGCAGCGGAGGCAGGGTAATTGAATATTTTTAAGGCTGAGTTCGATAGATTCCTGATTGACAAGGGTATCAAAGGGTATAGGGGTTAGACAGGAAAGTGGAGTTTAGGCCACAATTAGATCAGCCATGATCTTATCAAATGGTGGAGCAGGTTTGTGAGGTCGAATGACCTATTCCCCCTCCTAATTCGTACATTCAAATGTTGCACCTTTAACATCCCCAAGCAGTTTCAGAGGCAAAAAAAGTCAAATAATAGAAGAGGAGCAAGGGATACTTCAAATTGCATGGTTGAAGACAGGGGTTTTAAGGTGCCAGGTCACAAGGCTGAAGAGGTTGTACAGTGTCAGAATGAGACTATGAAAACACGGGTGAAAATAATTCAAAGGAGGCCAGGGTTGGAAAAGTGGGGGTTCATGCTGGTATGCAGGGCTGAAAAAGTTGTAGATACAGAGAGAGCAAAAGCCATGAAGCAATTTGTAAATAATAATGAGGATTTTGATGGTGATGGGAACACAAGGTACACAATAGAGATTAACAAGGACAGTGGCAATAAGGGATGAGGATTTAGTGCAAGACAATGGCAGAGTTATGGGCAATTTGGAAATACAGAAATGCAGACGGCCAATGAGGAAGGCATTAGAAAGATTGAACCAAGTGAGAAAACTGTGGATGAATGTTTCAATAGAAGTGGGTGAGAGGTGGGTAGCGACAGGTGGAATGATTTCTCAGAGCAACATTTTGCTTGCAAATCACAACTTCGCATCAAGTGATAAGTGTGCTTGCCATTCTACTGTCACTTGTTATGGCCTTTACCCAGTAGATATTCATTTCCATGAACACTACCAACTTCTATTTTTGTGGAGGTGGTGGGAACGCCTGAAACATTCACTCCCTCCACTACTGGCACACAGTACCAGTAGCACTGTGACATCTACAAGGTGCATTGCAGCAACTCGCATTCTTTGACATCATATTCCAGACCCACAACCTTCACTATCTAAAAGGAAAAGGGCAGCAAATACATGGGAATACCACCACCCACAAATTCCCTTCCAAGTCACGCAACATCCTGACCTGGAACGATATTGCCATTCCTTCACCATCACTGGGTCAAAATCCTTGAAGTTCCTTCCTAACAGCACTGTAGGTGTACCTATGTCACACAGACTGCAGCGGTTCAAGAAGATAGCTCACCACCACTTCACAAGGACAATTAGGGATGGGAAATAAATGCTGGCCTTGCTAGTGACGCTCACATCCCATGGACACAAATAAGCATTGCTAAATGAGACTTAACTATGAATAAATGAACATCTACTTGCTTGGCTAATCTCTTCACTTTACATGTGAATCATTGTAATTAAAATTCATAACACTTGGAAAGAGAACAATTGTACATATAAAATACAAAAGGTTTGAAGAAACTTACTTTTCTCTGTACATCGCTGAGGATTAGGTATTCTGCAGAGAGATCTAAGCTGGCTTTCAGGCTTGGGCGTATATTGGTATTAAAAGGGTCAGGCATAAACCTTAAGTATATATAAAAAGAACAGATGGTATAACTATGGTAGAATAAACATGATCTCATTCTATTGCCAAACTGGAGCATGCCACCCAAATTACCAAAGAAAATACTGGTAGTGCACACAACTCAAGAGAAAGGGAGAAAAATAATGAAGGAAATGTACTTTAGGCCTAAACTTTATACAAGAAAGATATGGTAAAACTCACAACACTGGAACCTGTAACAGGCAACAGAAAAAGATAACGCTGAAATTAAGGAATACACTAATTAGCACCCAGTGCCAAAGCAAGTTTCTCCAGTAGGTGCACACAGAAGAGGGGAGAAATTTGAATTATTCATTGTTATATAAACAATTGCTTTGATTCATTCAAGATCATTCAGACAAACAAATAAGATACATACATATCTGGGATATGTTTGTCTAATAGGCATGCAGCAAAACAGAATGCTACACCCTAGCCACTTTTAATTAACCAATCCACCCCCTGATTTGCCTATGGCTAGCCATTTGATATTAGCATACACAAGATTTAAAACTGGGGATGACAGCCATAGCTGCAGGGACAAACAGTGCAATAAGAAAGCAATCCTGAACACAGAGTCTGTCTGCCAAGTTTTAATAACTCTGGGTGGCAATTACAGCATTCAAGTGTTATAGCAGTGATATAACAATGTAAACTGGAACTGCTCACTATTCAAATGAATGGTAGCTCCAGTGGGTTAAACTCATTATAGGGAAAGAAATTTGGGAAAAAAAATCTCAGGAAATCTTTATTTTAAATGAAATTGACACTCCAGGTATCCAGATGCCATGATGCATTACAAACTGTCCAATTTAACAAATGGGTGAAGTTAACATTAATACAGCTTAAAAACAGGACACTAAATTCAAAACCAACAGAAATACACTGTATTTCAGTTGTTCCATTTGGATGTTGCACCTGATGGTCTGTAAACAGGTCCATGACACAGTACACCACATCTTCAGCTCCCTGTTCTGATCCGCGCCAGTGATCAAGAAACGCCAGAAAGGGACACTACAGAACAGAGAAAAAGTGGAGTTAGCAGCTAAAGAATTAGCAGGACAAAACTAGAGTTAGCATGTGTCAATATTAAAAAATGAACTTGCATTTATTTAGCCCCTATCATGATATCTTTCACGACCTCAAGACAGACAAAAACGCTCTACGGTCAATGAAACACTTATTGAAACAAGGCTATTAATGATGTCACATTTTTTTAAAAATGTTTTAACCCAGAGGTCTTTTTTTTTGTTCTTCTCACTCCATTTTAATTAAAAGTTAACTGCTTCACATAGCACAACCTCTTTACCTTAGCAGCAATGTAGAAACATCAGAAGTCATACAATGTTTGCAGCCCAATGCTCATGGCTTGAATACCTTGGGCCACTAAGTTCACTTACAAAAACATTTCCCTAGGTTTAGTTTTGTTAGATTTTATCTCTATTATAACAGGTTTGGTTTGCATGAAGAAAGCAGTGCAACAAAATAATCTTAAACCTTAGGGGAGGGAGGGAAAAAAAATTTATTATCAAGGCACCATCTCAAAAAACACTTCTCTCAAGGTTTCTAGGGCTCTTTTCATAGGTGCGCTGTAGGTATTGTACTTTTGCAACATGGCAGCTTGGTGTTCTCTCGCCTGGCAGTCATTCTGCACGTTTTGAATTACTCTGCAGCAGTTCTGACATCATAGTGACCCAAAGTGGAAATTGACCTTTCATTAGCAGTTAAGGTGCCAACATGCAGAATTCAGATTTTAAACAAACTTGGGCATCACTGCAGTTGGGATAGCATTTGAAGACAAGCTTTTTAGGATTTAACTGATCTTTCTATCATATAAAGCATTGAAGGCCTCCAAAGCCTATTTAATGGTACACCATTATGAAAACAGTGATGTTTGTTGTACTAAAAAGCCTTCTCTATAACTATGTACTCTGAGAAGCTGATTTCACAAAAAAAGCAGAACTTAATACGTAACATGATCTAAAACAGCAATCTATGCTAAATACCACATAATTTAGTACAGTCAGTAACATGTCTTATAGCTATAGTGGTCTCAGTCAGTTATTTTGTTTAAACTATATAGCAATTTTTTTGTTTCTGAAAACTGAGATGCAACTAATTTTAATCCATCTTGTCCATATGCCATGGGTAAAAGTCCAAGCATCTTGGAAATGAACCTAGTTGGACAATAGTACAAATCCTCTGAGTCTGATCTCAACTAAATACTCAAAAGTTTTTCAAGGAAAATCTGGGACTTGCTTCTGAAGAACATTATTCCCTTGCCACACTGAAAATGCTCAAATTGTGCAGATGTTTTCCTCCATGATACAATACCTGTAAATAATCTTGCAAATATTTAATAGTGAGCGGTATAATGTAGAATTTTTTTTCAATGGTCCACTTCTATTGTTTTTCTGGTGAAATCAATAAATTTTCTCCTTTTTTAAAAAAAAACAAGCTGGTTCAATATTAGTTTTAATAAAATGCCAAGTGGGGCAGCTCAATGGAGCTCCAACACTGAATGAAAGGATCTGGGTTCATACCCTTGATTCCCCACAAAACAGTTCCCAATCTCAGCCACGTTGTCACAGGAGGGAGCTGAGCAAAAGCCACACACTTCTCCAGTGGAGGGTTGCAGGGAAGCGGGGAAAGAGGAGAAAAATCACTCCAACTTGCTTTTGGACACTTCCTAGTGGACAGTTTCAAAGTGGCACGTGTTCCAGAGATCTAGAAAGGGGAAATGGGAAGAGAGAAAAACAAATCCCAAAATAATTTTGCAGTACTGCTTCTAAGTTTTTCCACAGTCACTTAGCCAATCATTATAAAGTCACAAAGTAAAGCTTCATTACTAGCCTGCAAACAAAAAACTAAAAAAAGGGAGGCCAGGACAGTTTCAGCCCCCTCCCCCCATTTCAATGGCTGGTGAGAGCATAAGCAACAAAAACAACTGCTTTAGAATTTAGCACATTTCATGTCAAGAACAAAATGGGTTTAAAATATTCATCGTTCCTGGAGCTACCTATCTTACGGACGTAATTTCAATAAGAAATTGTAGATTCATGCAGCACCACATTTCTATGTACTTGCACATAGTATAGACATACTGCTGCATCTGTCAAATGGAATATAAACATTTATACATACAAAGCTGCAGTACAAACTTACTCTGGATCCTGCTTTTTGTGATTGTCACAAAAAAGTAGGCATGATAATGGTCTTCCATCATGGGGCTTCCACTCATGAAGGCACCTGGCAAAAGGTCCAAACAGCAAATGAATAGGAAACAAATGAACAGGAGATGCACTTCAAAAACATTTCACATAACAAGAACCATGTGAATTTAGTGACTGGATAATTCTGAAGTCCAAGAGTGATTAACAGATTCTTATCTTTGTCAGGATTCCTTTTAAAATATGAACTGAAATTGCATTTATAAAACCTATCTCAACAGACACACAAAATGAATCCCAACACCTGATCAGCATTCAGGAATGAAAATTCACCATGATATCTGGCTAACAAGCTCACTAAAGAAACCAGGAGCATCTTCGCCTCAGGAAATTCATGCTTGTAAAATGCTATCCACTCAAAAGCTCAGTAGTAGCCCTCCACAAATAAGGTTTCAGTGACAAACAACTGGGAGGAGAGAAACAATTGTTTCCATTTAAGTAATTTCAAGAAAATATTTATGGTAGGTATAAAACCAAAATAAAACCCACATCATTATGCTGTATTCTTGGGTAGAGATAAAAGAAACATTTGCTATAACTAGCCAGTTCCCATATTAATTGCCTTAGTGGTTCTAACGAAGATTCTATATATTTTGTAAACAGAAGTCTGGGAACAGGTCAGTTACCTAGTCTTGATAAAGGAATCACGTAAAGTGCAATTGGACCTAATCCAGAGAAATGAAATGTGCAAAGGGCAAGAAGGGTGCAGTGCACATAAGTTACAGAAAGTAGAAAACAAAAATTTAGCCTGTCAAAAATTATCCAATCAAATATTAAAAGTTCAAAGTGAAAAATCAGGTTAAATCAATTTGATTCAATATTTATACAACAGCTGTTGAAAGCCCAACAATTGTCCCATCACCAGAATTTGATACCCTCTCCAACAGTTGCAAAATCACCAATCTCAGTCAAGAAACAAGTGATGCCTATATTTCACCATCATCTGGAAAGTTGGGTGAATTAGAGATGAAGAGATCAACTTTGAACTACGCACAATAATAAAATGTAATGATCACTGGAAAAAGCTTAATAAAACTTTATCAACGACCCAATCTCAAACTAACAATATCACCAGCTCTAGAAAAACAGGACTACAGGGTATAATGTCACAGTTGATTCTAACAGTTTAGCTACATGTCAATTCAAGTCCTACAGAAAAAAAGCTCACAGGTAAAAAGATGCAAATATTACTTTATGCACCAAATTGAACTACAAATTGTAGAAAAATAATACACTATAGGCTGATTGAGCTATGTAATTAATTGTATATAAACACTCATCATGCAGTTGAAACTATTTTCCTATCATGTACCCATGCTGTGCTCAGATCCAAAGCAAGATTACTAAAAATAAATGTAAGATAAGATAAGCCTTATAGTAAATAAAGGCTGAGCATTCCTCAAGAATTAACGTAACACGATTTTTAATATCAGATGGCTCTGAACATTGCTCTGCCCATGATATTCCTCAGTTGCCAAGGCATCACTTCACACAATAGGATCAGTGAACTTGTTTTTCATTTCATAGCCATGTTGACATTTGTGCTAAAATTAGACTGGCAATTCACACTCCAAGAAGCATAAAAATGTTTAAAACAAGTCAAAGAATGCTACTTACCACTATTAAGCCTCAAAGGCTTTAAATCAATTAAAAATCTACAGCATGCATCTGTTCAAACAATGAATTTTTTGTATAATATGGCCTTTACTTCTTTACAACTCTGTTCGACTGAGTATTTTTAAAGAAAAAACAAATTTAAATTTGCTGAATCTGTTAAGTCAAACAAACAATCTGATCAGTTAGTTTTAGCCAAAATTATACATCAGTACCTCGGTTGATCTTGCCCCTCTATGTAGATCTGCCAGAATTTTACATATCCATCATGGCTCGCAGTGGCAAGGACTGTTCCATCTGGGGATAATGCACCTTCACTGATTCGCTGGAAGGAAAGACTATTTAGAAGTGTTGCCACAAATACAATGGTTACAATCATTTCGAAGTGTACTTAGGACACTGAAGCTTTGATAGCTTTTGAACTATTAACACTACAGACAACATTGCTGATGACAGAAAGATAAGCAACATTGTCAACAGTGTAGATGGAAGCATAAAATTACAAGCAGATACTGATAGATGGGTAAAACTGCAACAAATGGATTTCAAAGCAAATGTGAGGTCATCCACTTTGAATCTAAAAAGGATAGAATAAGGTACTTTCTAAATGGTGAAAACCCAAAAACAGTAGAGGTCCAAAGAGACTTAAAGGTCCAGGCACAAAGATCATTAAAATGTCGTGAACAGGTGCAGAAAATAATCAAAAAATAACCAAGAAAGCTAACAGAATGCTGGCCTTTACATCTAGAGGACTAAAATACAACAGGCTAGGAGTCATGATTCTGCTGTATAAAGCCCTGGTTTCAGCACACATGGAGGACTGAGAGCAGTACTGGGCACCACACATTAGGGAAGACATAATGGTCTCAGAGGGATAGCATGATACCAGGACTCAAAGAGTTAACTTAGGGGGAGAGGTTACACAAATTAGAGTTGTAATTAGAAGGTTGTAGGGCAATTTAATTGAAGTTTATGGTATTAAGGGCAACAGGTTAGGTAGATAGAAAAAAATCTATTTTTACAGTTTGGGGAGTCTAGGTCTTGGGGGCATAGTCTAGAAATTAGAGCTAGACCTATCAGGAGTGAAAATGGGAAATACTTCTACATGCAAATGGTGGTAGAATTACCTTCCACAAATGGAATCCAATGCTAGATTGTTAGAATTAAAATCTGAAATTGATAGATTTTTGTTAACCAAAAATATTAAAGGAAATGGGCAAAATCGTGGGTATATGGAGTTAGGTCGCAAATCAGCCTTGATCTCACTGAATGAGAAAGTAGGTTAAATAACCTACTCAGGTTTCTATGTTCCTATAACACTAAAACAAGACAATCAGACACTTAACTTGATTATAGCAATCCTTCTATAAAGACATGTGAGTTTCTGCAAAATAATCTGCTTCAGAAATATCTAAGGCTTTTAAAAAAAAATTATAAAACACCCCAACAAAAATGCAGAGCTCACTAACAGTCATGGTAAGGTGGTAGGAAAAGGTACTGGGAGGGTTTCTCATCAGGGTAATACCGACTACATGCTATCTGTAATTGTCGCTGTGCTATGTGTTCCTCAAGAAAAGCAGGCATCATTTCTTTGTTAGTCAAAGCTCAGTATTTCCATTAGTGCAACTCATCATTAATGCACACACCTAAGAACCAAGCTATTTATGAATTCAGTTCCCTCAGAAGAACTCTTCGCAGTTTAAAGTTTACTAGAACAATCAGCATATTTGTTTAAAAAAAAACAATGTTGGGAAGCATAGCCAGTGTCATAATATATAAATCCAGAAGGGTCATGTTAAAACTATATTTGGCCCTGGTGAGACCAAGACTACTGCAACTGTTTTATTCTCCCTATTTCAAAAATTATGTTCAGATATTAGAGGGGATACAGTGAAGGGCTGAATGTTTGATCCCAGAACTTAAGGGACTTAGCATGTGAGGAAAAAACACTTGGCCAATTAAGTACTTTTGAAATGTAGTCACTGTTAACATGTAGAAAACATGGCAATCAATTTACACACATCAAGCTCCCATAAATGGCAATGTAATAACGACCAGATTTTTTAAAAATAAAGGAATTGGTTGAGCAATAAATATTGGTCAGGATACTAAGGAAACTCCCTTGCTCTTCTAAACAGTGCCATGGGCATTTTCACCTCCACCTGGGGCAGAAGATGGGGCCTTGGTTTGACATCTCATCTGAAAGACAGCACCTCTATCAACGCAGCAGCATATTGCACCGGAGCATCTAATTAGACTGTGCTCTGGAATGGAATTGAACCCACAACTTTCAGACGAGAATGCTATCAACTGAGCCATGGTTGACTGGAAGGAGGAACTAGACTAGTTCTGATCCACAAATGAGTTTCAGGGTTATTAGAAATGCACCAAAGAAATACTGTAGATAGATGGACCAGTGGTCTTCTCCTGTACGAAACCGTTACTTTGTTCCCTCACCAAACCTCTCATCTCTACCTCACCTGCCTTATCAAGACACTCCTTAAACCTATGACTGCAACTAAATTTTTGGTCACCTGATACTTCCTTACAATTCATAACACTCCTGCTACTAACTGCCTTAGGACTTCTACAACATTAGAAGTGCTATACAAGTAGTCATGCTACTCAAAACACCTGGAAAAATAGTCATAAGAGTGAAGAGTTTGAACTTTGCTTTATTGCAGCTGATTTCAAGTGATTAACATATTCAATAACCACCACCACCCCAGGAAATACCTCTTATGAAGCTTTGCAAAACCAGGTTTGGCATCTTTCAAAAATAACATTATCAATATAAAAATAATTAGTCATAGAGCCATAGCGTTATAAAGCACAGAAACAGGCCCTTTGGCCCATCGTGTCTGTGCCTACCATCAAGCACTTATCTATTCTAATCCCATTTTCCAGCACTTGGCCCGTCGCCCTGTATGCAATAGCATTTCAATTGCTCATCTAAATACTTAAATGTTGTGTGGGTTCCTGCCTCTACCACCCCCTCAGGCTGTGTGTTCCAGATTGTAATTAAAAGTGCTCCATTCAAGTGTAGCAGCTTTTTGTTGCTTTTGTAAGCAGACAGGGGAGGTGATGGTGTAGTGGTATTGTCGCTGGACCCAGGTAAAGCTCTAGGGACCTGGGTTTGAATCCCGCTATAGCAGATAGTTGAATTTGAATTCAATAAAAATCTGGAATTAAAAGTCCATGAAACCATTGTCGTTTGTTGTAAACCCATCTGGTTCACTAATGTCCTTAAGGGAAGGAAATCTGCTGTCCTTACCTGGTCTGGCCTAAATGTGACTCCAGACCCACAGCAATGTGGTTGACTCTTAAATGTCCTCTGAACAAAGGCAATTAGGGATGGGCAATAAATGCTGGCCAACCAGCGATGCCCACATCCCATGACTGAATAAAAAAAGAATAAATGAATTTTTTAAAAATAAAAACTTGTCACTGCTAAACCTGTCACAAAGAAGGTTAGCAGTCAGAAATTTAGCAGAAATGCTAAACCATTTATTTTGACAAAACTTTCAACATGCAACAGATAACCAAGCACAAGTTAAATTTCTTAAGATTTTTTTCTTTTAAGACTATACTTACTGCTGTGTGCCCTTTCACAATGATAAAGCCTTCTTTTATATCTGTTGCTTCAATGGGCCAGACACTATTACTGTTTCTTAGTATATCCAGATCCCAAACTTCAGCCTGCACAAAGTGACAAGTATAAAACATTTAAAATCTCAAAGAAATGAAAATTCATCCATCCATCAACTCAAGTAATATTAATTTGATTCTCCCAACAGCTCATTGGATAAATGCACCACATGGCGAGATGCTAAACTATGAAAATCAGGACCATCCAAAATCTTATGTCTTATCTATTCAAACTTCAATAAAACTTTGCTAGTAAAGAGGTAATAGATAACCCAAGTTATTGAAGTTACCATAAAACTGAGACTGCGGCGGGTGGGTGGGCAGCTAATAAAAAATGACATTTTCTCATCTTGATTAGCAGAAAAGTTTGGGCTCCAGATTCAAACTGCCCATGAGGAACAGCAGAGAGGTTAGTTCGTTCCTTTGTAAAAAAAAACTGTGAAGTTCTAACATTACTGATTTCAAAATAGTCCCATTGATCTTACCCTATCTTCATGTAAAACAGCAAGTGTTTGATTTCCTTCATCATTTTCATCGTTCTCCTCTGGAATAAAGGGGCACCAGATGACCCTCCTGTTTGTATTTAAAGGTGTTCCCTCAGGTCTCTTGATGTGCACTACGATCTTTTCCCTGAACATTAAGTATAGGAACTGCTTTATTTACAACAGTACTTAGCAAGATGACAATTTTTTGGCTAATAACCTCTCAACTTGCTTAAGTTCCTATCGCAGGCAGTCTAAAAAGGAGTCTGAATTTCACAAAAGGTCATGTCACTACAAACTCAGAATCATACAACACAGAGGACATTCTGCCCATTGGGCCTGCACTTTGGTAGAGCTGTCCAATTAATCCTACTCCCTGCGAATTTTTTCTTCCCAAGTAAACATCCAATTCTATTTTGAATTTTATTCTTGAATCTGCTTCCACCAATCTTTCAAGCAGTGCATTCTAGATCACATGTCACTGCATAATACACTTCCTCAAGTCACCTGGATTTTTTGTCAATCATCTGTGCCTTCTGGTTACCAATCTTCTTGCTAGCGCTGCTTACATGAACTATGACTGGGCACAGGGGCGGGATAATCTGATAAACACTAGGATTAAAAAAAGGGGGGAGAGAGAGGATAACTTGAAGACCAGAGCTGCAAGAATAGAAGTCATTGCACACTCCCCATCCAAAGTATCTAACCCATATCAGGCCATAAATCACTGCCCGAGCCTATTGCTATAGTTTAGCAGTTAGTCAGACACAACCTTCCCTTAACAAATCCATGCTGACTGTCCTTGATTAAACCGCACCTTTCTTAATGACAATTAATACTCAAACAGTAAATATTTAACAACAGGGTTGACGAAGGTGAAATCTTCTCCCTGCATCCGAGTTCAAGCCATGGTTAGTCAAGATTCCCCTGGATTCAAGGTGCAGTTATTTGAATCACAAAAAGGTCCCACTACAAAAATTACATTGCATTAAAGTAGCCTCCTCCTATTGCACTGGGTGTGGGAAAGGTTTAAGATTACATTACATTCTCAAATAGTACATACCAATTTACTCACATTTTCACCCAAATTAGACCAAAAGCTCATACCCACTCATACGTTCAGAATGCAATAACTGAGCTTTCTAGCTGTCACACCTCTCCGCAAATCCATCAACTTGCAGCATTTATACTTTAGTAGCTTTGCAAGATAACAATAGCAATAAACTTCATAACAATGCATGGAAAATTGTTTTATCCAAATTTTAACCAAGACATTCATTGTCTGTACAAGGATACTGTATTTTCCCATTTTCTTCATTAAGTTGCCAGACGAACAAGTTTCCTGCCTCATCAACACATGCTAGTTGATTAGAGTTGAGGTGTGCGAAACTCAAATCAGCAACTCCTCCAGTAAATCCTTTCAGTAAAGTCCGTTCAGCCATTCCAACGCTCAATACACGTACCATGCCAATGCCATTAGCCCCTGTGCAGAGGAAAATAAACACATTTAGTTTCCATGTAAATGTATAAATCAAAGTTGTTCAACCATATAACCTCTATGACACCGAATTAACACTGAATATCTTTAAAAGTTGTACTTTGATATAAACACTTTGCATAACAGTCATTGAATTTTATAAAGTTAGTCAACACACAAAGCAAATTGCTTTAAATGCACCTGTAACTAAATGTACACACTGATTCCAAAATACGAACAGGTATGCTCTTTAGGATTTTTCCAAAATGTCTCAATATTACTCAAACTCTCAAATATTCAATAGCTAATTACCAAAAACTACTGCCAAATTCAAATATAGCTACCTGGGGTATCAGTGCTGTTCTCTTTTGTTCCAAAGGAATTTTAGATTTTGCAATCCTAAATATTCCCACTAAAACAGTGAGTCTAGCCCGCAGTTCATGAAATCATGCAAGGTTCTTTTGTAAGAGCCATAATCAATCTGCTAGATATGAATCATTCTCACCTCTGATAACATATGCCAGATACTGATTGGACACTGCTATGAGGTTACCATAGTAGTATTTCTGCTCCCATTCATATTTTGCCACAGGTTGTATTTTTACCTGAAACATAATACACCGGTTAGTTTATCTGTTACAATAAAAACCTCCCACGCTTCATAGTGTTCAATCTCATCTTTCCAGCCTTCCAATATTTCTAGACTTGTTTTCTCCCATCAACAAAAAACTCAAGCTGATAAATCATCTCAGTTGTTAATCTAGCATAAACTGTGCACTCCAACACAAACTCAAGAGAAAAAACTGCAGATTTGAATAAGTTGATCATGTCATAGCAAAGGAGGTTTAATTTGAGGTACTGCAGTATAAAACCATTTGGCCAAATTCTTGTTCTTTTTGTCAACAACTTAAAGGCATGAAATGTACATTTTAAAGTGGTGTAATTCAAATATTAGTTTACATATTTTATTTGCCCAAGAACTTGTCTTAAAATTCAGATCAAATAATAGAGATCAATTAAACAGCATCCTGCAGTAAGTTAAATATTAAAGGGTTCTGAATAAATAGGAAATACCAATCTATTTCCACAGCAAACTCCCTCAGGAGTCAATCACAATATCTTCCAAGTTCACTGAAATGTATAAATGAAACATATTTCAACAGTAGACTCCCTAGTATAAGCTGCAGCATGAACAGGACAATCCACATTCAACGGCTGGTCACAGTGGAACTAGAATCAACACTGGCACTCAGTACAAGAAAAGCACTATTTTGCAATCTTTGCAAATGCTTCACTTGACATAATCAAGTTCGGACATTAAGATGGGCATTTTAATGTTACCATTTAGCTTACAGGTTGTGTAGAGTAATAAAAAGGCTGCATTATACCAAGACTGTGTTGAATTCATGCAAACATCCTATGAAATATTTTACATTAATTTTACATTGAAGATACACATCTATAAACATTACACAAGCCCACTATGATTGCTTCAAACCAGTATTGATTGGAAAGCAACATCAACATATTTGTGAAAAGAACATTTTATTCTATTATACTGCCCTCAAAGATAACCGTAGATCAGTGCATTAGTCAATGTAAAGCCTCGAAAACTCCTCCCAAAAACAGGGTTCGATTTATACACCAAGCAAAAAATATGAACTTCCGGTGTTGGTTTAGGTCGTTACCATTTTGAAATGTAAAAAAACACTGGTAATTCAAATTAAATCAACATGACACATTTTATTGAATGAATTAATTCTACAGGATATTTTTAACCACAATGAAATGTTTTAAAAACCACCAAATTAATTGTCTTCAGCATCCAACGCAAAGAGTTCATCAAATTCAAAGTCACTCCGGCCATGGCATTATCATGAGGATCCCACTCTGGCGCTTTTGGTTTCAGAATCATCACTCCAAAACAACTCATCTTCCTCTTCATCCGTTGAATTGGATATTCCACATTTTTTGATTGATCTGACGACAGCTTGGACATTAATAGCATTCCATAATTTGATGACGAATCCATAAAACATCAAGCAGGGCATCACAAATATTTCTAGTCTTTGTGAAGGTTTTCATTCAACCATCCATCTATTTTCAGTGCTTCCCAAACTTTTTCCCACTGTGACCCCATTTTAATGCTTGAAAATTGATGCAACCTCAGAGTGACAGCAGGGGGTGTGGGGGGTTAATTGTTGAGTGGGGGAAAAAGGTTTTGTCCACAACAGCTTTGAAAACCTTGAGGTTTTAGCCTTGGGCTAAAAATCCATAATGCAGCGTTGGAACCAAACCCAGGATTGTCCCACCTTTTGTCACAGTTCACATTCATCCAAGTACCTCCCCAATTATGGGAACGTCTAAGGAAGTCCCTGATTAGCCAGAGCAGTGAACTGAACAGCTAATCAAGGCACCGAAAGGGTGACTAATCCGGGCTGCGAAAAGTTGTCTCGCTGATGAACCATTTGGGGAAAAAACTCATTGCCTGGCCAGGGTCTCCACCTGACAGTTGCCATTGCTGCCTCAGAGCTTGTGATTCCAAATGATTGGCCCATGACCCCAACAGGAAACATAACCCATTGTTTCGGAACCACTGGCCTGCTCAATTCAGCGCAAACATGACTCGAGTGGCTTGTTGAGACACACATCCAAGGGTTGAATGACAGACGTTTGACACCCTAGTCTAACTGCAATTTGGGTGTTATTTCTTCAGAGGCACATCTAGATCTCATCAGTTATATGGGATTTGAACATCTCCCACAATAATAAGCATTCTGTGTGTTGGCCATCGGGGCCCGTTCCACACATTATCGATCCATAATTTCACTCCATCCAACTGTTGTCATGGACGTGCACAGAAACTCCTGCAGGCCACTTGATTTTTGGCATGGTTTTACATTTGAAAGTGACCAAGGCTTTAATTGTTCCATCAGCCATGAAGGATAGTGCCACCATGAATCTAGTCTTCTCATTTCCTGCGGTTTTCATCAGAACTGTTTCCTAACCTATCCACTCCACAGTTCAGTCACTGGGCACATCAAAATTCATGGGCATTTCAGCCATGTTGCCAGTGTGACACAATGGGTAACCTTGTTTTTGCCACTGCCTGATGATGAAATCACTGGAAACTGGTAATTTTGGCATCAAGGCTTTCTGGTGATCTCTGAGCGATGTTGGTCTTCTGCTGCAACACTAAATGTTTTCATCCCATAAAGCAATTATGCCAATTAGCCATTGTTCTGAAATCTCTGTTAGACTCAGTTTAATTTGGCCCACTTAAATGTGTATATACGCATTGCATTTCTGGTAACAAAGTAACCATTCTGATGATTTTCAAGGACCCATTCCAATACATGCTTCTCAAGATCAGGGCAGTGGCTGATCCCTGTTCTAATGGCGCATTTGGTCTCGAGTATTTTTAGGGCTGATTCTTTCTTCTTCCTTTCTCATACCAGTGCTTCACTAACACTGAATTCCCTTGCTGCAGCATAGTTATTTGACAAGTCAGCAAATGTTACAACTTATAGCTTGAAAGCAGCTTCATACTTCATACTTTTTGCTGGAGGACCAATTTCTGTTCGTCGCTCGCCATGTGCAGTCTGTTCTGTGCACATCTTAAACTCCTGCTCATCATCTTGACAACACAGCTCATATCACCTGCTTGATTCCATGCACCGACTTATAAGGTGAATGCATTGCTGAGGTGAAAAATTGAGGCCAACTCTTACTGCAAGTGTTGCATTTCTTAGCAGATAAGAGGGGTTGACATAAGCTTAGTCTAGACCTAAACATGATTTTTGGCACCCAGAAAAGGAGTAATCTTATATTCCATGTACTACAGACATGCCAATGTATAATATTTCATTAGAAATTTCAAGTACATTAAGTACATTGCAGCACTAAATTTGATAACAGTCAAAGGCTGCATTTAGCAGGTACAAAATTTAGTGCTGTTTAGTTAGTCTGCCTTACCTTGTTGCTACCCCTGGCTTTATTACTGATGCTAGAATCATTGCTTGCCACAATTTCCACTTCTTTGGCAGATATAACACAATTTGAACTGTCATCACCTGAGAGGTATCTGGAGAAAGACATAATCAATCATCAGTGCAGGCCTATATACTTAAAACAAAACAAACATGCTGCCCAGTGGTGCAGTGTATTGAATGATACATTAAGAACATTCTCCACAGAATGGAAGAATTTTAATTTGGCTGGCGATTGCTCATTTCACATGAATGATCACAAGTCAGATCTCAGCAAGGACAATATCTTTCCTGGGCAGGAAGTAGCAAAAAACTGGAATTCAAACTTACACAAAATACGACCATATGAATTAGGAGTAGGCCACTCAGCCCTTGGAACCTGCTCCACCATTCAATAGGATCATGGCTGATCTAATTTTAACCTCACTTCACATTCCTGTCTACCCCCAATAACCTTTAACCCCCTTGATTATCAAGAATCTATCTAATCAAAGACTCTGCCTCAACCATCTTTTAAGGAACAGAATTCCAAAGTCTCACAACCCTCAGAGAAATTTTTTTCCCCTCATCTCATCTTAAATAGGCAAATCTCTTATTTTTAAAGTGACCCCTAGTTCTAGATTTTCCCACAAGAGGAAACATCCTTTCCCCATTCACCCTGTCAAGTCAAGTTTCACTCAAGTAGTTTCTTACTCTTCTAGACTCCAACAGATACAAGCCTAGCCTGTCCAACATTTCCTCATAAGGCAACCTGCCCATTCCAGGTATTAATCTAATAAACCTTCTCTGAACTGCTTCTAACACATTTACATCTTTCCTTAAATAAGGAGACCAATACTCTACGCAGTGCTCCAGATGCGGCCTCACCAATGCCCTGTAAATAACCTCCCTACTCTTGTATTCAATTCCTCTCGCAATAAACGATAACATTCTAGTAGCTTTTCTAACCACTTGCTGTACTTGTGTACTAGCCTTTGGCGATTCATGCACTAGGACACACATCTGCATCCTCTCACCATTTAGAAAACGTGCTTCATCTTTATTCTTCCTGCCAAAATGGACCACATCACACTTTCCCACATAATAGTCCATTTGCCAAATCTTTGCCCATTTACATAATCTATCTATATCCTTTTGTAGCCTCCTTATGTCCTCTTCACGACTTACTTTCGTACTTGTGTCATCAGCAAATTTAACAACCATACCATTGGTCCCTTCATCCATATCATTTATATAAATTGTAAAGAGTTGAGAACACAGCACTGATCCTTGTGACACACCACTCGTCACATCCTGCCAACCAGAAAATGACTCATTTGTGCTTGTTTTCTGTTAGCTAGCCAATCTTCTATCCATGCCAATATGTTATCCCCAACAATGGGCTTTTATTTTCGCAATAACCTTTGATGTGGCACCTTATCAAATGCTTTCTGAAAATAAAAGTAGTTTATCCCCTTCATCCACAGCACCTTACCTCTTCAAAGAACTCCAATTAATTGGTTAAACATGATTTCCCTTTCACCTTTTGCCTGATTACCTAAATGTATCTAAGTGCCCTGTTATAACGTCTTTAATAAAAGCTTCTAATGTTTTCCCTACGACAGAGGTTAAGCTAATTGTAGTTTCCTGCTTTCTGTCTCCCTCCCTTTTTGAATAAAGGAGTTACATTTGCTATTTACCAATCTAATGGAACCTTCCGTGAATCTAGGGAATTTTGGAAAATTAAAACCCACACATCAACTATCTCATCAGCCACTTCCTTTAAGATCCTAGGATGAAATCGATCATGACCTAGAAAATACTCTTGGACACTTGAGAAGTCACCAGTTAAAGTTAAATAATAGGGCTTTTGTGCATCCCCTCTGTTGGAGGTTTATATCTCATTTAGTGGGGAAGGGCAAAAGTAGTAGGGAATAAATTACATTTAAAAAGATACATTTTCCAAACTGAAAATTGCACATTTGACACTAAATAAAAAAATATAAGTAGTACAGCTCATACATCTCCTGATTTTCCTGTAGGTTCAGCTTGTCCAAATTTGCACTGTTTGACTCTCTGAGAATGGGCCCATCTCCAGCTCCAATGGGATCTGGAACCAGCAATCCATTTAGTTCTCCATTGTAAGATGTGGATTTCTTTTGGTTGTCGATCGTTGACTCTAAGAAGGAATTACATTAAATGATCAGTATGCTGTGCACCTCAAGATTCTGCTTAGTAAACCACAAAGCATGAAAAATAGCAATGTTTAAAAAATGCAATTTTGGCTTGAATCAAGATGCTTATGGTTACAGCACGGAACTGAGTATGAATGTAAATAGAGTCTTGAAAATTCACATTATTACAAATTCTACGGCAACATAATATACATTTGTGAAATAAAACCTGGAATTTTAAGAAGAGCTAAGGAAAGGAAAATTAGTCAATTCCCATAATGGAGTTGGTAGCTAAGCAATGGAGTCTGTTGCGGGACCAAAGATGATGGCATCAGTCTGACCAATGTTTAGCCGGATGAAACGGTGGCTCATTCGAGACCAACTAGGCGATACAAACAATTTCAGAGGATCACAGTGGGTGGAGGAGACGAACAGCTGGATATCATTAACATACACATGGAGGTTGACAATGTCATCAGGAGAACCACGTAGATTAGGAAGAACAGATAACAAGGATAACAAAAACAGAAACAGAAATACCTGGAAAAACTCAGCAGGTCTGGCAGCATCGGCGGAGAAGAGCACATAAAAAATAAAAGATAACAAGGATAATTCCATGGAAGGCTCCAGAGCTCATGGTGTGGCACAGAAAGAGAAGTCATTGCTCCAGGTACTCTGTCAATGATCAAATGGTTCAAGAACCAAGCCAAACAAGGATAAATTCCACTTAGCAGGAAAACAAAGAAACATTGGAGGAGGGTGGTACAGACAGCCAAGCGAAAGATAGCTGACAGATCAAAGGCTAGGAGGGATAATATATCAATCACAGAGGATATAATTTATAATTTTAGTTGGGGCTGCCTTAGTGCGGTGACAGAGGGTGGAAATAGATATTCAAACAGGGAGTTGCATATAAGAGACATTTTCAAGACTCCGTAGAGGAAAGGGATATTAGTGATGGAGCGCTAGTTTGCAAAGCATTAAAGAAAGAGTTTTCTTTGAGGGCGAGATAGTGTTTTAAAGGAGGACAAGAAGAACCACTGGAAATGTCAATTAGCATGGAGGGTAGGGAGAGGAAGGGGAGTCAGTGGTTTAATAGGAGTAACTGAGTATTTGGGACAAGGATCAGGAGGGAATTGAGGCAGCAGCTAATGAGCTGGAGGGAAAATGAAGAGCTTGCCGAACAATATAAGACTTAGGGCTGGTTATCGGAAAGACTGAGAAGGGAGGGAGCGGGAAAAAAAATGGGGTAGCAACACAGATTGACTGAATATTAAAGAAAAAGAATTTTGTAAGCTCTTTGGTCTGGCATAAAACAGGAAGATGGTGAGCAGGGGTACAGGCCTAAGGAGGCAGTTTGTTTTTGAGGAGAGCCTGACATCCTCAAGTTAGATCCCACATTAGGATAAGGATTTGGGTGTAATAATCCCTTGCTCCTTATTCAAGTCACTCCATCTGGCCATGTGCACCAAGTCCATCTGCTCGTGCCCGGTAAGCTCTTATTTGAGCATATCACTTCTCTTCTACTCCTTCCTGTCTCTCTTTCCAAGTCCCTGTTGCTACCAGCCTCAAAGCTGGATATTGATTTCTTTAGGTGGTCTGAACACTTCTGGTATTTCACAATGAGGTCATACATAGGCCAGATATATTAAAGTCAGTAACTTTTCAATACAAAGACGTAGATGTGGGAGCTATAGCCAGGGGAGCATCCGTAGAGAGAAGGTCCTGAAGTTCTTGCAAGTTGAGGGTGTCAGGCAGAGCTAAGAATGCTGTTAAGGTCAAAAATATACTGATGAGAAAGCTGGGAGCAAGTCCTCTCTAGGGGCTGCTGAGGGTAGTGGGAACATTGAGCAGAGAGGAAAGATAAAGTAGTGATCAGAAATGACTCAAGTTGCGAAGCCTCATAAAATAGAAATATTAATGTTCATCAGACTAATATCAGAGCTCCAAAGTGAAACTAGGCTTGTTTACCCAGAAATATAGAAGATTAAGAGGTAATTCGATTGAAGAGTTTAGGTATTAGAAAGGAATTAATGAGGTAGAGAAACTTTTTCCACTGGTGAGGATGTCAAGGATAAGGGGACATAATCTTAAAAATCAGACACAGGCCTAGCAGAAGAGATTTTTTTTTAATTTTCACACAAAAGGTGGTAGAAATATAGAACACTTTCCGACAAAAAGCAGATGATAGCTCAGTTTGAAATCCAAGATCAACAGATTTTTGCTTACCATAAGGGTTATGCTGCTAAAGGGGTTGATGGAGTTGGGATACAGATACATTATCAACATCCTGGGGGTTACCATTGACCAGAAACTGCACTGGACTAGACATATAAATACTGTGGCTACAGGAGCAGGTCAGAGGCTAGGAATCCTGCAATGAGTAACTCACCTCCTGACTCCCCAAAGCCTGTCCACCATCTACAAGGCACAAGTCAGGAGTGTAATGGAATATTCTCCACTGGCCTGGATCAGTGCAGCTCCAACAATACTCAAGAAGCTTGACACCATCTAGGACAAAGCAGCCCGCTTGATTGGCACCCATCCACAAGCATTCACTCTCTCAACCATTGATGCACAGTAGCAGCACTATGTACTATCTACAACATGCACTGCAGGAACTCACCAAGGCTGCTCAGGCAGCATCCTTCAAACCCACGACCTTTACCATCTAGAAGGACAAGGGCAGCAAACACATGGGAACACCACCACCTGGAAGTTCTCCTCCAAGCCACTCACTATCCAGGCTTGGAAATTTTTGGCCGTTCCTTCACTGTAGCTGGACCAAAACCCTGGAAATCCCTCCCTAACACCACCACATAGACTGCCATGGTTCAAGAAGGCAGCTAAGAACCACTTTCTCAAGGGCAATTAGGGATAGGCAATAATGCTGGCCTAGCCAGCAATGTCCACATCCCATAAATGAATTTTTTAAAAATTAGCCATGATTCCACTGAATGTCAGAACAGGTTTGAGAAGCTGAATGGCCTATTCCTGTTCCTGCACTCCTTTTAGGGGAATGAATACAGGAAGAAAAGTCAGAGCAGGCTTGGAGAGGTGAGATGAAGGTTGAAATCACTAGGATGAGAAGTGGCATTGCTGTGGCTAAGAGAGAAGATCTTAGCCAAGAAATCAACATTAAGCTTGCCAGGATGGTAGATGATAAGGACTTGGAGGAGAGACGTGGAAGAGATGATCTTCTCAGATAAGGAGTTTTGCAACAGCAGAGAGAGCAGAGATGAAATTTACCAATGATGGGTGAGTATGTAGATGAGGTACCTTTCATAATGAAGGAGTTATCATCTGCCAGCCAGATTTCCAGCAGATTCAGGATGTCAGTGGTCTAATGTATTGGATAGGGCAGAACTTATTTACAACATTTTGGAATGTAATGCCACTGCGCTGTTTGACCATGAAGTGAAAAGGTTTGGTGTATTATAATCCTAGTCCCTTTCTGATCAATCATATTTCTCAGATATTCATTCTCAATTTAAGGTTAAGAAAGCAAAATCCTCAAGGCATTGAACGGGTCCGAAGGTCTGATCTAACTCTCCCCAAAGGAGGGACAAGTCCAGAATATTACCATCCTCCAGATAGCCTTTACAAGAAGTTACAACCATTTTATAATATCCCAGATATTCTAAGTGTCTGGGGAGCTCTCCTCAGTAATGTAGCTCTCAAAGAATGTACAGAGACTGGATTCATGAATTGGTGATACAGAAGACAATATAAATTCCAAACTATACAGAAGTTTATTAAGCAACCAAGCATGCAATTCACAGTTGGTAAGATAGTCATTCGCAACATTGACTTGTGGCATATCAGGTGGAAGAGCAGAGTTACCATCACACCCTGAAGGAACTTTGGTCGTGAATGCTGGCAGCAGGGGACCAGCCAGAGATACCAAAATCAGTAATTTTATTAGGATATTGCCACAGAGTAAAGCGTAAGACTTGCATTTATATGGTGCTTTTCACAACCACCAGACATCTCAAAGCACTTTACAGCCAATGAAGTAGATTTGAAGGGGGTCACTATTGTCATGTAAGAAAGACAGCAGCAACTTTGTGCTCAGCAAAATCCCACAAAAAGAAATGCAACAATGACCAGGTAGTCTGTTTTTGTGATGTTGGCTGAGGGATAAATATTGGCATGGGGAAGTTCCCCTGCACTTCTTCAAAATAATGCTATGGGATCTGTGGTACTACACCACGTACAGAAGTCATTGGGGCCTCAGTTTAACGTCTCATCTGAAAGACGGCACCTCCGACAGGACTGTGCTCCCTCAGTACTGCTCTGGAGTGGCAGTTTTGATTTTTTTTGTGTGTGTTCAAGCCCTGAAGTGGAAATGTCTCCAAGCTGATGCACTCTGTTAGAGATAAAAACGTTTTTAAAAATGAAACAGTGACAGTAGATTTGACATTCAAGATCTCCTACACCAGAGACACCATTTTACAGTTGAGCAGAATGAGCCACTGAAGCAGAATACTTTCCACTCACAAGTAGCCGTGTTTTGCATCAGTACATGGTACAACAACAGACTCAAAAGCCTATCACATCTCACTCTCTTACCAGGAAGGGGGCATGTACAAACTAGATTAGGAACTCTCACCCTGATTTTACTATACTCATGCATGCAATTAATTTAAAAACACATCCAACTGCTTCATACAGAAAGCTTCATACTTCTCAAGGGCAATTTTGATGAGCAATAAATGCCAGCCTAGCCAGCAACGCCCACATCCCGTGAATGAATAAAAAAACAGGAGCTTGAGAAGCGATGTTGCATTAACTCTACAGTTTCTTGACAAATCGCAAATGCAGAATTCAACAGAACATATCAGGGTTACAGGTGTTCACTTATTTGACTCTCCTGTCAATACCAGACTGGTTTGCATGCAGCACCCAGCTGTTTTTGAACAAATTGTGAACTCCAGGTTTATCCTCCACCTTCAGAAAGCAGAGATATAGACCACAACCACATGCATACCTTATGCTTAGTGGGCTTGGAACCTTGAAGTTTCCTTCACTACAAACATGAAAAAAAATTGTGCCCTACCAAGCATCTCATCATCATCTCATGGCCTGTGATGTAAATTTACTGCTGACTTATAATGGCAGGTTCATTTTGATATGCATAATTAGTACAGATGTAAAATGAAACAATAAAATAAGATTGAAAGCTTGCAAACATTAAACAAACCATCACTGGCTATAATCATTTTCAGCAAGGCTCAAAATTAAACTTGAACAACCATGAGAATGTACAGCAGAAGAAAAACACACACAATGGTCCATCAACATAATTCTGTATTATTTTGATAATCGTTAACCTCCTAACACATTGCGTCGGTACATACTAATCAGCATTTTCCTGCCATTATAACAGAATGGGAAGGCGTATTCAGAAATGAGAATTTATAGTATTGATTCTGATGGCAGGTACAAGTACAGTTCAATGATCTGTTCCAAGCAGAGCCAATAATTAGTTTCTTTGCTCTTAAGAACAAAGCCACCTTGTAAGATTGCCAACATGTCGACTGGACTGTGCGTGCACCCACATTTTAACTTAATACCAAAAATATCAATGAACATACAATTAGGAAATTTCTGTCCATAATAACATGATCAAAGGAAACGAAACTGAAAGTGAACTGTCCGACCAGGTAAACATATTGACCCGGCATCAGCAAAGACACCTCCCCGCCGGAGTCAGTCTGTTGGTGCCGCTGATCCCGTTGCCAACAAACGGACAAGGAGCCAGGAACAGGTCCCCAACTCCAGAGGGAGCCTCCCTCTTACAGGGTAACTAATTCTCGGGCCGGGCCGGGATGGAGGGCGGCGGTGTCCGTTAGTCGAGGCCTGGTCCCCGGTATAAAGTGATTCTTCCCCCGGGATCACCCACACCCCTCCCCATCTGCTTGTCTGTCCGGAGCCTTTCATCTAAGAAGTTCCGGTTCCATCCTTACCGGTGACCCGGTCCAGCTTCAGCATATCCC